>NC_079320.1:72661280-74108155 GCF_029931775.1 Euleptes europaea
TCTTGAAGATGCTCAAGGAAATGAGCAAACATAAGCTTAATACATACACCCTCTCTTTGGAAAACAAACTGGAAGACATTATTCTACCCAGTAAAATTAATATGAACAGGGTCATAAACAATATAGATGTCAATACCTTTTTCTGGGGTTTTTTCTTTATTCATTAAAACATTTATATCCTACCTTCCAATACATAAAGCATCAAACCACAATAAAACTCAAAATCGCCACCCTCCAGCCTAATAAAATGTATTGAAGCCTAATAAAATGTAAATTGTTACGATTTCCATCATAGGTTATCAATTCTATTCCAACATGCATTCTTTGGAAAGAAAAGTATTTTGGGTTCTCTGGCGTAAATGTCAAGTTTACCCATTTTAGACCACAAATCAAAATAAGTCATTGGGGGGGGGGGGGTGAAATCCTCTGACTTACATTTAAGCCCCTGTGCTATCTAGTGCTATACTTACAACAAACAGCCCAAACTAATGTTTTAAATGGCAGCTGCTACCAAGAATCCTGGAAATGGACAGAAACAACTTCTGTTTAAGGATTGCCTTTATTGGTGCCCAGTTTCAGAAACTCAAACTAACAGAAAAGTCCCTCCTGTATTTTTTTGAATTAAACAAGGCAAAGTGTTATACTGCCCAGAACAAACATGAACGGTTAGATACGAATACATGGTGAGCCTCCACTTACTGTACTATATTGTGTGTAAACTGACACATACACACACCCCGTTGCTTCTGCACATTTTCTGCGAAGACAAGAAACGCTGTAACTTAAGGATTCATTTTCACCTCTGTTTATGTATGGTAAAAAGGACTGGACAGTGAAGAAAGCTGATAGGAAGAGAGTAGATTCCTTTGAAATGTGGTGTTGGAGGAGTGTTTTACCGAGACGGTGGACTGCCAAAAAAACAAATCAGTGGGTTATAGATCAAATCAAGCCTGAACTGACCCTAGAAGCTAAAATGACTAAATTGAGGCTATCGTATTTTGGTCACATCATGAGAAGACAAGAGTCACTGGAAAAGACAATTCACAGTGGAAAAGACAGTCACGGTAGGAAAAGTTGAGGGCAGCAGGAAAAGAGGAAGACCCAACCATAGATGGATGGACTCAATAAAGGAAGCCCTCAATTTGCAAGATCTGAGCAAGACTGTTAAAGACAGGCCGTTTTGGAGGACACTGATTCATAGGGTCGCCGTGGGGCACTTCACACACACAAAAAGGACTACTTATACATTTCGGCTTCCCCCAAAGCAAACTTTGCTAAAAAAAAAAACAAACCCTCCCGGGGGCTCTTTCTTCTGCAGAGCCCCAAATCAAAACATAGTTGCATCCTTTAAAGAAACGGGTTAAGGGAATGAGTGTTCCTCTCCCCCCCCACCCCCGCATCCTACCTTTGCCACCCAGCTGAACAATGGTGACATCTTCGCAACAGCAGACTCGGCAGCGTAGGGCGAGGGGTCACGCCGGCCGCTTTGTCCTCGCCTCTTCCAGCCTCCGCTCTCTCACGGAACCCCACCCCCTTCTCACATCTGCCCGCAGCGGCAGACAGGTTTACCGAGCGGCCGTGGAAGCGCTGCTTTCGGAGCCTGGGGTCCGGCGCTGCAAAGGGCCATGCTGCCTCCCAGGGCTGCGGGTTAACGGTGAGGTCACCAGACGCGCGCAGCCGCAGCGCCTCTGGCGGCCGTTCGGCGCAAGACAGGGAAAGGCTCGTGCGAGCTCAGGGCTGGGGAGAGGAGTCTTTCCATAGGCTGCTTTCAAAAAGGAGACTCCGCCTGCTTTCGGGGAGAAGAGGGAGGGTGGGGAGTGGGGCGTGGGGGTCTCCAGAAAGCGCCAACAAAGTGCTGCTCTGTCGGCCGCTCAGGAAGTTGTGAAATGTACAAGCCGGGGGTTCAACAGCGGCGTGGGAACGTGCCAAGAAAACGGGCAGGCGGGTGGGATTATGAACGTACACTGGCATCTTGGAGGGACTTCTGCATCAAAGGGGGCATTCATAAGCCCTGGCCGTTAATGTGGCTTTCTGGGGACGTGCCAACAGTCTGATAAATAATTTCACTGCCCGCTGAAAATAAAAAACACACACGGCCCCCAAATTCAATGGAACTATTTTTTTGTCTCGCTCTTTTTAAAAGTTAAGGGTGCGACGGTACAGACGTATTAAAAATATATATGCTTTTTGCAGTATAAAAATGAAGTGGCGCTCACCCATTTTGAAAATATCTATAATTAATTTGGGGACTTTGGAGGTCAGCACTTTAGAAACTTATCCTCTCCTGCGCCGCCGCCGCCGCCCTGCCCCAGCAGATCTGAATAATTCCTTGTTAAACAGTCAGAAGTCTCTCCCTCCCAAACATACATAACCGCTGGCTAAAAGCAAAGAGAATATCAGACTTGTCAAAACATGCTCTTTACCTGCAGCAATACAGCTGTTTCAGCCACAGTACCAGCCTCAACACCTCTATGAAACAGGGATTTGCAAATCTCCCCCCCTACACATGCAAACGCATGCTCCAAATAGCATACTGGCTTCCCAAGTCAACTGAAGTACAATACAAAAACAATATAGTTACTGGTGAACCTTTCAAAATTATATCAGGACTGCACTTGCAAAAGGCTTGTAGGATTATGTTCAACCAAAGTCCAGGGGCTGGGTCATATCAATCTGAACTGACCCTAGAACAGGGGTGGGGAAATGGCCAAGGGCCATTTGCACATTTATGACATCATTCAGGGGCCATACCAGGTGTAGATCTCCTGGTGGGGGGGGGGGAAGAGGCTAGGGTTGCCAGGTCTCCAACCACCACCTGGAGGTTGGCAACCCAGGGGAGGCCACACAGAGAAGGCCTGCAGGGTGCCCCCCTCCCCCCTCCCAGGCGGGAGGGCAGCCAGCAGTGGGCCCGAGCAAACGAGGTGCCAGGGGGACGCAGCCCACAGTCGATCGGCAAGGGAGGAAGGAAAACAGAGAAAGAGGAAAAGGGAGGGAAGGAGAAATGGAGAGAAAGGGAGAAAGAAAGAAAAGGACGGAGGGAAACAAAGAAAAGGACGGAGGGAGACAAAGAAAGAGGGAGAAAGAGAAGGGAGAAAGAGAGGGGAGAAAGAGTGACAGAAAAAGAGGAAGAGAAAAAAGCCTTCCCCCACACACACACCCGCGCACGCTGGCCCCGTGCGACCGGGCCCCAGCCTCCCCTGCCCACACACACACACACACACACACCCAGCGGTGCACAGAACCCCACGCAACCGGGCCCCAGTCTCCATGCCCTCTCCTCCCCAGAGTCCACAAAAGGATCCCCCTGAAGCCCGATCGGCTCCTGCATGCATGCTCTGCTGCCGGGAGCTGCCAGCCTCTTTCCCCCTCCCTCTTGCTGCTCAACAGCCGACAGTCGGCGAGAGGAGGTCCAAAGGGCACCGCAGCGCCGCTGTAAGCCGTGGTGCCAGGAACACCCTCTGGGAGGGCCGCCCTGCGCCCTGCCTCTGCAGCAGGGCCCTGGAGCTCCCGAGGGCCACAAAAAATGTCCTCGGGGGCCGCATACGGCCCCCGGGCCTGAGTTTCCCCACCTTCCCTAGAAGCTAAAATGACTAAACTGAGGCTATCGTACTTGGGTCACATTATGAGAAGATAAGAGTCACTGGAAAAGACAATCATGCCAGGAAAAGTTGAAGGCAGCAGGAAAAGAGGAAGACCCAACAAGACATGGATTGACTCTATAAAGGAAGCCACGGCCCTCAATTGACAAGACCTGAGCAAGGCTGTTAAAGGTAGGATGTTTGGGAAGACATTGATTCATAGGGTCACCATGAGTCAGAAGCGACTCTCCACCAAGTAGACCCAAACTGTTTTTCAAAGTAACTAAAATCTCATTATAAGCAACACCACAAGAGGATTTAGGGCTGCCAGTTCAGACTTGGGAAATACCTGGAGCTTTGGAGGGTGGGGTCTGGAAAGGGTGGGGTAATCAGTTGCAAACCTTTGCATCTGATCTTTGAGGAAATTTAAACCAGTCCAAGGAACATCCACTGATACCTGCTTCAGAGCAATTGTCCAGAGGGTTCCACAGGGCACAGTCTTATTCCAACTCTGCTAAGCCTTTAGGATAAATAATTTATAGCTCTACCTCTCTTTTTCCAAATCCCTGGTGATGCTGTAGAAGCCTTGAGCTACTGTTGGACTGTGTGCACGTGTGTTAAGTGACCTCAAGTTGCTTCCGACTCATGGTGACCCCATGAATCAATGTCCTCCAGAACATTCTATAATTAATATCCTTGCTCAGGCTGTTTATATTTATAACCTGTCCATTATAGTTGCATGTGTTTTAAGTGCCATCAAGTCACTTCTGACTCATGGTAACCCTATGAATCAATGTCCTCTAAAACATCCTATTGTTAACAGCCTTGCTCAGGTCTTGCAAACTGAGGCCCGTGGCTTCCTTTATAGAAGTAATCCATCTCCTGCTGCCTTCAACTTTTCCTAGCATTATTGTCTTTTCCAGTGAGTCTTGTCTTCTCATAATGTGACCAAAATAAGATAGCCTCAGGTTAGTCATTTTAGCTTCTAGGGAAAATTCAGGCTTGAATGGACCTAGAACCTGCTCTTTTGTCTTTTTGGCAGTCTACAGACTGCTGTGATTAAATAGCTAAAAGTGAACAAATTGAAACTGAATCCAGACAAGACCGAAGTAATCTTGGTTGGGAAGCCTGAGATCTTAAATGACATTGTGCTTCCCACTTTGGATGGGTTCTGTTGACCCTTGCTGACTCAGTTAAGAACCTGAGGGTTATACGAGACCCAGCATTACTGCTGGAGAAGCAGCCAACTCAGCTTTCCCCCCAACTCAGTTTAACCTGGAAGATGCCCCCCCCCACACCTTGACTTGGCTGATCTGGCCACTTGGATCCATGCCACAGTAACACTGATACTAGACTATTGTAACGTACTCTGCGTAAGTCTCCCCTTGAAATCAACTCAAAGACACCAGTTGGTGCAAAAGACTGCAGCTTGATTATTATTGGGAGATAGGCCAAGCATGCATATTAGGGGAGGGGCCGTGGCTCAGTGGTAGAGCATCTGCTTGGCATGCAGAAGGTCCCAGGTTCAATCTCCGGCATCTCCAGTTAAAGGGACCAGGCAGGTAGGTGATGTGAAAGACCTCTACCTGAGACCCTGGAGAGACGCTGCCGGTCTGAGTAGACAATACTGACTTTGATGGACCAAGAATCTGATTCAGTATAAGGCAGCTTCATGTGTACACCATTCTTCAATCAATCCATTGGCTGCCCCATCAATTACCGAAGTCAATTAAAAATATTGACTATCACATACAAAGCTCTTCATGGCCTTGGACTCTCATATCTGCAAGACCACCTCTCCACATATGCCCTACTATGACAATCTGCTCATCAGAGCAGGGCCTTCTGTAGGTGCCACCCTACAGATAGGCAAGATCAACAACTGCTGTACACATGTCTTCTGTATAATGGCTACAACCTTGTCAAACTGTTTGCCTAAGGAAATCAGGAGGGCTCCCAAGCTCCTGGCAGTTCACAAACTATGTAAAACATAATTGTTCAGGAGGGCATTTTTATAATGGAAATAAATCTATATTATAACAGATTGGTCCAGGAAAACACACTTTGTTCAGATGACAGCTCTGTTTCAAAATTTCTGCAATTCTTAGTCCTTTTACATTATTAGATGTATCCTCCTACCGAATGTAATCCGCCTCCAGTCTCAATGAGAAAGATGGACTATAAATAACATAAAGGAAAAAATAGGGATAAAGATTTTCCTATAATGATTGCCTGGCTGCCTTAAACAAATACATTCCCATGTGTTGCTCTCCCCTCCCCCTCCAATCCCAGCACAACTGCCTTAATTTGTCTTACCAGGAACCTTTGGTGTTAGATGTAAATGTTGTCATCACATCTTGTAATCTGCTTACATGGACTGAACAGTTTTTAACATACTTTTTAACATACTGTAAATGAAAATAACAATAACAACTTCCTTTTGACACTTCTGTGTCCAATTTGTGAACACAATTCACACATATCTGAACATGATAATCTAACGGTTTTGGTTAGCCACTCCTATTAATGAGCTTTAAGCAAATCCCCAAAACAGACACCAAAAATTGAAGAGTCTGCACTTGTGAAGTTACTAACAATGACATGATGTGGGGATCACTTTGCCTTTTTCAGACAGGGATATAGCAGTCATGAAAGCCGATTTCACATTATTGGGCAGTGTTAGCAGTGTTTAGAATGCATTCCACTCCTATTTCCACATTCTTCTCTCCTACATTTTCAAGGCTGGTTTGACAAAATTGCAAGTAATAAATAGAAAGTGCATGCCAAGAAGATGAAAACAATTTCAGAAGCTGATAACACAAACAGCTACAACTAAAATGGGGCAGTTAAGACAGGGCATCAGAAAAACCACACAGGAAGGGTATCTGTTTTCTGTACATTTCTACCAAAAATTGTGTGTGTATGTGAGGAATCAAATCTCAAGTATAGCAAGTTTTCTATGTAGTGTTGCATTTATAGCAGGAAAGCTTCCAACTCTGATTGGCTGAGGTGATGTAATGGAACATCTATGGAATAAAACTTTCAGCAGCAAAATGTAGTCCAATTACTGTGAGGGCAGAGGAATTTGTTAGTGTGGTTGAGAAATTTCGCACAACCCAAGGAGCCATGAAGAACTGTGTAAGTCATTCAGAGAACTGGAAAATTGAAGGGGGAGGGGCTTGAGATATAGAAAAGTCAGGGGTACAAAAAGTAGATGGCTTAGTAGAGGTAAGCAAAGGAGCAAAAGTGAGTATGTAACAGGAACCTAGCAAACCGGAAAGGAAGGTTGTGATGTAGGCAGAATCTCACATAACCTAGGGACATTAAAAACGGTTTTACTATTAGTAGAGAAAATGACAAACCCCTAAGGTAGCTGAAAACATGATTAAAGGAGGAGGGACAGAACCTACAGCCAAATAATAGGCTGCTAACTTTTGATTCATGTTACATCTAGTTCTCACCTGCATCTCCACATCACCATCTTCTGACTGTAGGGTTGCTTCCTGTGACACACCTTTTTCTCACTCACACAGCCTATCACCCCCCACAACCTCTCTCTCTCTCAGGTTCAGGGTTACATGTAGGTCAGGCCGTCACACGTCGCTAGCCTTGCCTCTTTTAAAATATAGAGATCCATGGCCATTTCACCCCTCGGGTCCTCTCTTTCCCTCACAGAGACATCAGCAGACAGGGTAGCCCAGTCCCCTCTAATAATTCCCCCCTCACTCAAACGCTGCACAGAGTTATCGGGGTTGGGGACTCCAGCACAGTTCCATTCACAGGCTGCCATCAGTTATTCATACCCTATATAGAGAGACCGAGATCTTACCCTGTGTGTGTGTTTCTTTCCCTGACAACCAGCCCACATTGTTAAACAAACAAGAAGTTATTTATGGGTTTGAACATAACACTGAAGAAAGTAAGGTAGATGTTACAGGGTTTTCCATTGAACTTTTGAACTGTTTCCCTATTCCAGCATTTGGGATCTTTTGTTACAAATTGACTTTTCTTTCCAGTTAGCATTAAGCTGTTCTCTGCCACAGCTTCACTCAGCCAGACACTAGCCAGACTCCAACTCCCTCACTGCTCTCATCCACCCTCTTAACTGCTCCCCTCAACCATCTTCCTCCCTAACCTTCTGTCAGCTCTCACTGGTTGCTCTTACGAAGAGGCAGAACCTAACCTGTCCATCACACTACCTTTCTTACTAGCGCTGCTACTGTACCTTTAATATAGGGTTGCCAACCTCCAAGTGGTCGCTGGAGCTCTCCCGCTATTACAACTGATCTCCAGGCGACAGAGATCAGTTCCTCTGGAGCAAATGGCCACTTTGGCAATTGGACTCTATGGCATTGAAGTCCCTCCCCTCTCCAAACCCCGCCCTCCTCAGGCTCCATCCCCAAAATCTTTAGGTATTTCTCAACCCAGAGCTGGTAACCCTACTTTAATAGCAGCCTAACCCAGAAATTAACCAAGTGAAGCTTTTCCTATTACTTACCTTCATGCCAAAGAGATTCAACTGCTAACTTTCTGCACACCAGGCTGCTACAAGGCTAGTTAGGAAGGAGATATGCTTAGAGCCAAAAGGCATTGGTATGGGGGCATGAATAATATGTCATATCTTGACTTGAAATAACCAGGCAGTTCTTTGGCTGCATGCCTTCTGGTGCTTGGATTATTTATTTATTTGCATCATTTGTACCCCGCCTTTCTTCCCAGTGGGATTTAAAGTGGCTCACGTTGTTCTCCTCTATTTTATCCTCACAGCAACCCTGTGAGCTGAGCATGCATGACAGGCCCAAGGTTACCCAGCGAACTTCCGTGGCACAAGTCGGGATTCAAACCTGAGTCTCCCAGACCGTAGTCTGAATCTCTAACCACTGCACCACACTGGCTTTTGAATACGAGAAGCAGCAATATGGCTGCTGAATTGCTTAAAAAATTTTTTTCACTAGAATAACAACATTCACTAATGTGTAGTTTAAATAGCATTCTGCAATTTGGATAATTAAATTATTAATAGCAAAGATGGAGCTGCCTGCAACCATAAGACTGAAAACATTGACCATACCTATAACATCTCTCTGGTATAACTTCATTTATTACCTTCGGCTGCGAAATAAATCTGACCCCAGCAAGTGGGAGCCAAACTGTATGTGATGTTGGCAGTTCTGTGTCCAGAGTTCCCAAACGTTTTACTTTTTAAAAAAGGGCAATAAATACTTGGTTAAGCAGGTTTGTGAGAACATTTCGAGTTGGGGAAAGTGGCATGAGTGAAAAGAGTTTATGCCCCTTGCCACAATACCTGGCTTGGATCCAGCAATGTACAAGTGGAAACAAACAGACTTAGCCCAGTTCCGCTTACCCAAGATCTTGTGCAACACCTAGAGGAGCAGTTCCCAAACTTTTTGAGTCATGGAGCACTTTTCAGGAGAGAAATTGATCACGGAGCACTAATTTTCACCTAGCACCTATATACTAAACCGAATGACTAGTATTTTCCTTTCCAATCTCTTCACGGAGCACTAGGAGATGTTTCGCTGAGCACCAAGTGCTCCGTGGAGCACAGTTTGGGAATGCTGGCATAGAGCTTCCCTCCCTATACATTGTAGTTCCCAATCCAATACGTAATCCGAATCTTGTATGTAAGTAGCCAGCAGGCCTACATTAAGAAGGAAAATCCATTTGGGACATCCATGCACAGAATTCCTGACATCCTGTGCAGTTTGACCTTCACAAAGGAGTTTTTGTGAGGAGATCTTTAGAGGGTGTTCAAATGTTTCATATTTTCATTTATTACCTCTTAACGTTTTTCCGTGTATTCTGTTATGTTCCTTCCCACTCATCCTTCCATAAACGTTGCTGTACAGGCATACTAAAAATAAAACATCTTTTTTAATGGTTATTGCAGCTTGTGAAAAGAGAAGCAACTCTCGTTTCCAAGAATATTGTATATCCATTTTAAACAAATGGAAAATTGAGGGCTGTGCTTTCCAAAACTATAAAATGCAGAAAGGCACCATGTGTGCTATTCAGTGTTTCAGAAAGGTCTCAAAAACAAGTTTTTACAAGCCAGGGCCTTGCGATAAGCCGGGATGGGCAGACAAGCAAAGCTAACACGGAAAGGGGAAACATCCATCACTTGCTTTGGAATGGAAATCCTTATCTTCACGAGTGTCCACTAGCCAATTCCCACGGGTGCCATTGGCACGGAAGCAGCTCTGTGGCCCTGCGGTCAGTGTCACTGCAGCAACAACCTTGCTTATAATCAGGCAATTCCTAAGTCGAACACGGTTGCTCCACAGTCAGATTCCTCTATGAGTTGCTGTTTAATTGCCTTTTATTCTTCAATATTGCAGTTTTACTGTATTTATTGCATTTGATTGTATTGAATGCCATGTTGTAAGCCACCCTGAGCGCGGCCTTGGCTGGGGAGTGAGAACAGGCTAAAAATAGAAATAAATAAATAAATCAGACCCAATTCCTATACTGCCAGCAATCCTGTTCAAAAAACAGGGTTGCATTGACCTGCAACTGTTGTTCATTGAGTGGACACCTGTGCAGACATGGGTTACTGCACTTGTGCAGGCCTACTGTGAAGAGATTTTGAAACTCAAAAACTCTAGCGGGTGCTCCTTTTTTGACACTGCTTTCCTGCCTTTTCCAGCCTTTTCCCTCAATTCTTCACTGCCACTGTTGAAGAGAACAAGCCTTGCTTATTGAAATCATTAGAGTTCACAGCGGGGCAGGAGGGAGAGATGTGTGACTGCACAGATGACCACTCAATGAACAACAGTTACAGTTGAGTGCAACTCTGTTTTCACCATCGTAGTATCTATTGTAGTCCTACTTGGGAGAGAAGCCAGCTGACTTGGAAGACAGGTGTGAGCTCTTAGCTGAATATCCCTTGGAGTACCATCTTTCCGACTGCTGTATCTTTCCTGGCATCAATGTACATGGAATAGTGTTTAGCAAAAGCGAAAGCAGAAGACCAGGTTGCCACCTCGCATACCTCTTCTACTAGAAGGCCTTCCTGGATTGCCACTGAAGTAGGCTGAGCCCTGGTGGAATGGACGTAGAAGTGAAATGGGCAGTCAACTCATACACGTCAGTAGAATAACTGGATGCAGGTGACAATCCATCTGGAAATGGGATTGTGCAGAATATTTAGGGCCTGATTTAGGGCCCAGATACAAGATTAATACATTATCATCTTTTCTGAAAGCTCTGGTTCTGTCCAGGTAAAACAGCAAAATCCTATGGAAGTCCCTTGGCCAGGGAAGAGCCTAGTACTACTCCTGTGAAGGACACTCTTTGGGTAGGCTCTAGTCTAGGCTTTTTGAAGTTGACTTGCTCCCCTAATTCCTCCAAGACCTTCAGTGTTAGTTTGACCTCTGAAAAGAGTTTCAGCACTCCACCCCCTTCTTTTACACTAGAAAAGGCAGGAAAGCAGAATGGAGGAGGGGCAAGGGAGCATCCTCTAGAATCTTTGTGCTTCAAAATCTCTCCATGTTGGCAGTTCTGTGGTCTGAGGTCCCAAACAGTCACCCACGACAATGAACTGGGAATTTCTGAACTTGTTGCTGACGGAGAGCTCTCTAAGGATATTAACTAACTAGGAAAGACACCGCTCTGTCCATTTATTTATTGTTTCAGGGGCAAGGAGCATGGTTGTGAATATAAAACAATCATTTGTTTTGAAAGGACTTCTAATTTTGAAGATCAATTGGTCCATAGTGAGACTTCTGTAGTAAACCATATGAAACAACTTTTACCAGGCTCAAATCTACCCATGGGTCATTTTAAATGTGGAAATTGTTCATATTGTAAATTCATATGCAATATCAAAGGATTTATAAATCCTACAGACGGAAAACAATATGAATTAAGGAACTTTACAAATTGTAACTCTAAAGGAGTGATATATGCTATTAGATGCCCATGTGATAAACTATAAAAAGAGAGAACCTTGAAGTGTTTGAAAACACGTATTTGTAAACGTAAAGGCAACATCTCTTGGAACAACAAGAGCACCTGTGGTTTCCCATTTTTATTGAACATAATCATAATATCACAGACATTGTCTTTTGGGCTACCTAAAAAGTACCAGGCCACAACGACAACCTATTAGTGAGAAGGGAGCCAAGTTAATTTATGGTACTGTCTGCTTATGGAGTTATCCATGATGTTCAGTAGTACATGCACAGGACCAAACACAAAGTCTTCACCTATCAGTCCGGCATTATAAAGAACTTTATAAAGTCTCTGACTTTAGAGCAAACCCTACATATGTGTAAACAAATCTGCCGGAGATTTCCCACACGCATCCTGCACGTTTTATACAATTTACTCAATATACGCGGGGGCATTCCCAGTCAAATGAATCAGGTAGGAGGTGATGTGAAAGGCAGCCATTGCCAAGCAGAGTAGGTAACCCTGACCTTGACAGACCAATGGTCTGGCTCCGTGTAAGGAAGCTACGTGTGTCCAAGGGCAGCTGACTACCAGAGACAGGCTGTTGTAGAAATGAACACGCAATAGTTTAGTACTTTAAATATTAAGTTAAAAAAGGTAAAGGTCCCCTATGCAAGCACCGGGTCATTCCTGACCCATGGGGTGACGTCACATCCCGACGTTTACTAGGCAGACTTTGTTTACAGGGTGGTTTGCCAGTGCCTTCCCCAGTCATCTCCCCTTTACCCCCGGCAAGCTGGGTACTCATTTTACCGACCTCAGAAGGATGGAAGGCTGAGTCACCCTTGAGCCGGCTACCTGAAACCGACTTCCATTGGGATCGAACTCAGGTCGTGAGCAGAGGAGATCAATTAATTGGCACCTTTTTCCTGCAAGAGGTTCTGTTCCCAAAAAAAGCCACAAGCCACAAAACGTGTGTTTGTGGCGGGGTACACTTCAATAGCATACAGATATAGAAACAAGGAAAAGCAAATCTACTGAATTTCTGTGATGTAAAAGACAGGAAAAGTCTTGGTGTGTGGGAGTGGCCAGCTTATATACCGTATTTTTCGCTCCATAACACGCACCTGACCATAAGACGCACATAGTTTTTAGAGGAGGAAAACAAGAAAAAATCTGAGTCGCTCTCCTCCTCCGTGGAAGCCAGGGTCTCTCACTCTGACTGACGTCAGCTAGAGGACTCCTGACCGCTCTCCTCCTCAGCCTCCGCTCTGTCGTTCCGGCACGCCCAGCCAGCTCTGTGCGGCCCCGCCCGCCTCCCAGCTGGCCATCAGGGCAGGGAACGCCTGCTCGCGTCGTTCCAGCGCACCCAGCCAGCTCTGTGCGGCCCCGCCCGCCTCCCAGCTGGCCATCGGGGCGGGGAACACCTGCTCGCGTTGTTCCGGCGCGCCCAGCCAGCTTTGTGTGGCCCCGCCCGCCTCCCAGCTGGCCGTCGGGGCGGGGAACGCCTGCTCGCTTCGTTACAGCACGCCCAGCCAGCTCTGTGCGGCCCCGCCCGCCTCCCAGATGGCCGTCGGGGTGGGGAACGCCTGCTCGCATCGTTCTGGTGTGCCTAGCCGGTTGGTCTTCCCCGGCTTCTGCGGGCCGTCTGGGCTGCTCGGTCAGTCTCGGGACACACATTCACTCCATAAAGACGCACAGACATTTCCCCTCACTTTTGAGGAGGAAAAAAGTGCATCTTATGGAGCGAAAAATACGGTAAATGTAGGCAGTCCCACTTAACTATAAAATTAGGTGACTCCAACAATCATAGGGATGTGTGTATTAATGAAAAAAGAAACTGACGACACAAACTTTTAAGTTATAGATCATAGCACTAAGCCCTGCTGCAACACTACAGTGTGGCTCGGCATGGAAATGGGGAAAGAAGCTGTTTAAAGGATTAAAAAAAGTGGCAGGGGAAATGGTGCATGAAACAAGCCAGTCCACACAGCTTGACAGAGGACTTTAGTTCTGCCCCGGTTGTGGCTATGGGTGTGATACTCCTATCCCACAGTCCCCTCCTGAGAAAAGGATTTGTTTTTTTCCTCTGAATTAAATGGGAAAGCCCCTGGAACACCATGAGTCATGCTCAGAATGAACATGATGTCATGTGGGCGGTGCTCTTTGATCTGGGGGCTTCCTGCATTTCTTTCATGTGAAAGCAGTCCTAGTATATACAGACAACGTGGAAACAAAATATCATTCCGTGTAAGTTTCTTTAGACTTTTCAGCATATGCATACTATTTTATTTATTTACTTCATTTATATCTTGCCCATCTCTCCAACGGGGACCCAAAGTGGCTTACATCAGTCTCCTCTCCTCCACTGTACCCTTACAACAACCCTGTGAGGTAGGTTAGTCGGAGAGTGTGTGACTGGTCCAAGGTCACCAAGCAAGCTTCCATGGCAGAGCAGGGAATTCAAACTTGGGCCTCCCAGATCCTAGTCCAGGATTCCACCGACTACACAATACTGGCTCTCAAACTTGTGTCAGGTTTACACCAGTTCAACTATAATGTCTTCTTCCACATAGTACAGTAGTGGTGAGTTTGGTGTCAGGATACTGCAAATTCTGTTAGAGATCCCTGTTTCCCCCCCCCCCCCCCCACAATACTCACAGGGTCTCCTGAGAAAAGAGAAAACTGGTTTAGGTCTGTAGTACATATGTCTAAAGTTTGATCTCCTGGTAATCTGTAGTATTTATTTTGATTCCCTCCATACCGCTGAATCATACATTTATTTTAACAACTACTAAATCAGGGGTCCCCAACCTTTTTGAGCCTGTGGGCAACTTTGGAATTCCAACACAGGGTGGTGGGTAGGGTTGCCAGCTTCTGGTTGAAAAATACCTGGAGATTTTGGGGCTGGAGCCTGAGGAGGGGGGGGTTTGGGGAGCGGAGGGACTTCAATGGGGTCCACCTTCCAAAGAAACCATTTTCTCCAGGTGAACTGATCGGTCGCCTGGAGATCAGTAATATCAGGAGATCTCCAGCCGCCACCTGGAGCTTGGCAACCCTAGTGGTGGAAGCAACCATAAAATGGCTACCATGCGAGGTGGAGCCATGCTGCCACCCACCCACCAACCCACCACACACACACACACACACACACACACAGAAGAAACCCATGTGCAGGGGAAAGAAGAGGCATTGTCAAAAATATCCTGGGAAATGGGAGCAAGAGAGAATAAAACCAACAATGTAGTGGCAGCTGCCACTGAAACGATGTTGTTTTAATCTGCACAGATCTCCAGTCACCAATAAGCAGCCCTGCTGGGCAGGAGCCCCACCTAGCCCCATCCACTTTTAAAAAACACTTGGGTACCAGGAAAGGTGTTGCTGGGTGCCATGTTGCCCACGGGGGCCATGTTGGGGACCCCTGCCCTAAATGATACTCCAATATTCCTCATATGATGCTGAGAACCACTGTACATGATTGAATCATTACAAAGATATCCACCGAAGTTGTCAATTTTCTGCAAGTTATTTTGTTGTGAGCCTTCTATGAACTGCTGACGTGAACAAGAGATGTTGCTGGGAAATAACCTTTAAAATCCATGAAAGGTACTTCTGTTTCTCCAGTGCCTCAATTAAAAGTACGTTATGTGATTATAGTGAGAGGGCCTCCATTCGTTAACTCTAAATTTATAACTGTTTTGCAATATATACTGCGGCTATTTTTGCAAAGCCAAACTGAAGAGGTCTGGACTTCCTAGAATGACTTTTGAAAATGCCACAGAGTTGGATTTCACTGGACACCCATGTAGATACCGACGGTGTTTGTACTGGCAGAGGCAGGCTAGAGCAATTTTTAGCAATCAGCAGGGAAATAAAAATGACAAATGGAGTTAAGTGCTTCATATTATGGACTGCACGCCATGATTCACCTTTACCTGCATTTTTAATTAGAAGTATAAACTTGAGGCTGTAAACCTATCCATCACTTACATAGGAGTAGGCCTCACTGAACCCAGTGGGTCTTCCAAGTAAATGTGCACAAGACTTTGCTTTAAATAATTTATTTTAGCATCAAAGATGAAAAACTACTACATGCTTTAAAATGTAAACTTTTAAATGTATAAAGATACTCATAACCAATTTTTTAAAAAACAAAATAGAAATATAATTTAGCCAATCAATATTAGGATAAAAGTAAGTGTAAAGTTAAACATAGTAGTTCAGATGATGCATAAAGGACATGCTGTGGTCAGGAGGACAGAGGAATGGTACATTAAAAGAGTTTATAGTACAAAGCTAAGAGGCTCTTCTCAGTTCAGGTATTCTCTCCTCAGGGAGATTTATCTATTCTATACCCTTCTGTTGCTGTCTTACATTCTGCCACCAGGTGAAGGTTTTATTGTTTCATTGGCATTCCCTCAGTGATCCCTGCCAATATTTTAATTGCTGTTTTTACATCTTTATATGTATTTTAGATCTGTTTTAAATTAGTTTTAATGATGTGCGTTTGGAGATGGAGGTTGATTTTAATGGTGTTATTTAATAATGTATGTTTTAAACTGTGAGCCACCTAGGTGACCCTTGTGAGGTCAGGAAGGAGGGATATAAATTTTGTAAATAAAATTGAAATCCTTGAGTACGAAACACTGATTGGCTTCTGGAATTATAGTTTTTCATCCACTTCCTTTAAAAGTTTTAGGGAAGTATCTTATTTCTTGTACAGCTGAAATCCTCAAACTGTTAGTAAAATTTCCTACAGAGGGAGAAGGCAGTTGCTAAAGATGACACAGGGTAAGTCCTGAGCACATATTTTCAAGGGTGATGGGTAATTCAAATCTTAACAAGACCAGAAAACATTTAGTACTGGGCTGACAAGAGCTTTCCTGACCTATCCAGTCATCTTGACCATTTAGGAGCTAGTGTGCCCTGTGCCAATCTGCAACATGAGTCCAAACACTTGCCTGGAGTTCAGTGGTAGTAGCAGCTGAGACAACTACCTATTTTTATGTGCTTTCTCTCTTCTAATCCTGTTATTAGTGCTGTCTTGAAGTCAAAAGTTGTTTCCATTTCCCTGTGCTCAGGAAAGTCTCACCGTGTGACAGTTCGAAAATGGCTGCCTTAGAGAAGCCTAAACATGTGCATACAAACCAAGAATGTAACATTTCCATCCCTGGAAAATATATGCATGTTTTATTATGTATGCCTTCCGTAATCTTACCAGTTTCCAGAAAACAGTAATTCCTCAAACAGCACTTGATTGAGGAACACATAGAGACATGCAAAAAGCCTTGTAGCGAGAACTACATAGGATTAATGCCTTAGGGTTGCCAACTCCAGGTTGAGAAATTCCCAGAGATTTGTGGGTAGGTGGGTGGAGCTTGGGGAGGGCAGGGACAGTGGGGTACAGTCCACAGAATCTACCCTCCAAAGCAGCCATTTTCTCCAGGGGAACTAATCTGTCATCTAGAGATCAGGTGTAATTCCAGGAGATCTCCAGGCCACACCTAGAGGTTGACATGAACTCTGGTTTCAGGGGAAATCCACTTTAGACCACTGCATTGGACATAAGAACATAAGAAAAGCCCTGCTGGATCAGACCAAGTCCAGCAGTCTGCTCACACAGTGGCCAACCAGGTCCCTCTAGGAAGCCCCCAAACAAGACGACTGCAGCAGCACCGTCCTGACTGTGTTCCACAGCACCCAAAGTCAGCCAATTAACAAGAACGCTAGGAAAACCAACACCAAGTCATACTCAGCCTTCCTGGACCTTAAGGGGGCATCTGATTCCATCCCAAGAAACCTTCTATGGGATAAGTTAATGAGCATGAACATCAACAAGAGTAGTATTCCTAGTCAGAAGGTTGTATACCAACACAAGTTGTCAACTCTGGTTTCACAGACAATCAGGAACAGAATGGGCATGAGGGGGAAATACATTAACCATTGTAAATGGTACACAAATTGTTCTCTAAAGGACTTTTGTGTAGATTCTTGTTCCTCAAGTTTGAGAATCTAAGCTTCAAGCCCTTTTCATGGAAGAAAGATAGTGGGAAAATGTAACATTAAAAATGGTAAAGAATGAGAAAAGAGGAAACAAATAGGTAAAGGTAGTCCCCTGTGCAATCACCAGGTCATTACTGACCCATGGGGTGATGTCGCATCCTGACGTTTACTAGGCAGACTATGGTCGTTTATGCATGGGAGTTTTACCTGAGGTTTGTTGCTCACTGGACCCACACTTTCCTGTTGGGAATCTATACGCCAGCAGTCTCCAAGCTCAAATCAAGTCCCTGCCCCTTTAAATGCTGCTTTGTAATTGGCTGACTTTGTAGAGCTTACTGTGAGAGAAGATTCCCCCCCCCCAAAAAAAACCAATTGCTGCATAAAAAAGCATTTTAAGAACAAAACATAAAACAGAGCAATCTGAAAGGGGGGGGGGAGAAATCCAAGCCTCGGTTTTAAAAAGCCTTTCTTCTGCTCAGAAAGAACTCCAAGGAAGCAGGAAGCATTTCAAACCCCTCCTTTTTATACCCTGCTTTGTAATTGGCTGTGAGAGAAAGCAAGCTTCTGTGTCCTGCACTTTGCCTTATGCATGGGGATTTCACCCTGGCTGAGCCAATGGGAGATGGAAGAATCTGGTTCATAGAGGGATGGGAAGTCCCGGGATTTGTGAGGGCTGGCAGTGAGGTCATCTCTAATGGACAGAAAACTCATGCATAACTCCAAGGAACAACCAAGACAGACCGGATGAAAGGATGAAAAAGAGAAATACTCCCCCAAATCATACAGACCAATTTAACTTTTAAATGTGAATTATAAAAATTTTGCCTCAATATTAGCCCAAAGGCTGAAGAAGTGTATTACGAAAATCATACACCCAGATCAAACAGGATTTATCCCAAAAAGGCAATTAAAAGACAATGTAAGAGTTGTCCTGGCTGCAATCAATTTCATTAAGAATAAAAGAGAAAAAGCAGCAATGATATATTTGGATGCGGAGAAGGCTTTTGATAATGTCTCCTGGAGATTTCTGCAAGAAACATTGAAACAACTAGACTGTGGTACATATTTTTTGAAAGCTGTGAATTCTATTTATACCAATCAAAGTGCAGGACTTCTGATTAATGGGATGCTAACAGATAAATTGATGATACAACAAGGAACAAGACAGGGCTGTCCTTTGTCACCACTGTTGTTCAACTTGTCAATGGAGATACTTGCAAATAGGATAAGGAATGATCCTAAAATAGAAGGAATAAAATATGAAGACCAAGAATATAAAATAAGAAGCTATGCAGATGACGTGGTGTTAATATGTCAAAAACCAGAACTTTCACTGAATGAAATTCGGAAACAAATTGATTTATTCAGTTATTACTCCGGATATAGGCTTAACAAAACTAAAACTAATATGATTCTTTATAATGTCTCAGAAGAAGAAAGACAAGATATTCAAAACAGATTTTAATGGTTCACACCAAACAAGAGTGTGAAATACTTGGGTGTTAAGATACCAACGAGATCGGACACACTTTTTGATTTAAACTACAAGGAAGTATGGGGGAAGATTGAAGAAGATCTACAAAGATTGAATAGACTTCAAATATCATGGCTGGGCCCAATAGCAGTATTGAAAATGAATGTTATGCCAAGACACAACTTTCTTTTTCAAACGATTCCAATCGACATAAACGCAATGATAATGACCAAATGGCAGAGAAGAAGGAATACATTTATCTGGAATGGTAAGAAACCCAGAGTAAGATTTGCAGTGCTGCAATACGAGAAAAGTAGAGGAGGATTGAATCTACCTAATCTTAAACTATATCATCAAGCACCCACACTGGCTGCACTGTCAGACTGGATTATCCGCCCTGAAGACAGAATGATAAGACTAGAAAAAGCCGACCCTGGACATGGCTTTCATAAATTACTTTGGACCAAAAAAGTTGCAATCAAACCCAAGATTGTAAACACAGAGAATTTACCAACACAGATGGTGAAGGTATGGAATTTACTTAAAAGATTTCTTAGTCCTTCACCACCAGGAATGATGTCTCCTATTGAAGCATATACAGACTTTGCAAGTAGGATCAAGAATAGCTTACTTACTTATAACAACCTAATCAAGAAAGATAGACAAATTAAATCATTGCAAGAACTTCAAGAAGAAAATGTAAAAATTTCCTGGTTTACATATCACCAAATAATTCATGCATTAAGAACGGATTATTTACAAGGAGCCAAACAAAGAAAATTGACAGAGTTTGAAACTTTGATAACAAAAAATCAGGATCATCTTCTATCAAAGATTTATAAAATATTGCTGACTACAGACACAGCATCAGAACAAGTAAAGACATGCATGGTGAAGTGGATGCAAAACTTTGGGGAGATGATCCCAATGCAGATTTGGGAAAAATTGTGGAAAACAGATATTAAATTTTCAAGATCACAAGCAGTAAGAGAGAATTGGTACAAAATGTTTTTTAGATGGCATTATGCTCCGAAAGATCTGCAGAAGATGTACAAAGCAAATCAGGCTAACTGTTGGAAGTGTTCATACACAGAAAGAACGTATTTCCATCAATGCTGGACATGTAAAAAAATTCAAACTTTTTGGAAAGTCATACACTTTGCATGATGCTATGTCCTATGCACTGAATCTGGAGAGACTATATGGTCACTGCTATAACTTAACCTAATTTTTATTTTTTTATGTTTACAGCAGAGACTATTGTACTGCAAAGATCAAAACCAGAACCCTTAGTATGAGCAAGTAATAACTTGGGCTACTAACAAACAGCGAACCATATTAAACTTTTATTTAAAAAGTGGTTAGCCTTGCAATTTTATAATTTTGCTTTCCAGCTGAGTCCTCCTCACAAGTATTTACTTATAGACTGCTATTATTCTGGTCTTGTACAGCCATTTCTCAGGGTTACTACCCTTATCAGAGATTAAGGGAAACCAGGTCATGGGAAAGTCTTCTGACCCCTTAGAATTGAACTAATGGGCCAGTTTCCCATTATCAAGAGATCTCAGATCTTTATTAGGCTGGCTCCTTGTGTGGGAGCTAGATGTGATTCCATTACTTACCAAAGCAATGACTTGTTTTGCAGCTAGTAATAACTTTTTAAATGTATCTGGAGGTCCTCATGCTATCTTAAGCACAACATGCACGGGTAGAAGGCAGACAAGTTCCACTAGTACAAATTTAGAGCACAAATGCACAGTTCCCATAATAGACATCCTCTATGGGGAACATTCTCCGGAGAGCTAGATTCAAAACTGCCAATATGTATCTCGTGGCTGCAGCACAATGAAAGAATCAACACCCACCTATCAAGGTCTTTATGTACAGTGCACTTCTGGCAAATATGCAGTTAATTCAGTGAAATCCTAAATTATCGTTTCATGACCTTGGGCCAGTCACAGTTCTCTCATGAACTCTCTCAGCCCACACAGAGGCAGACAAACCACCTCCGAATGTCTCTTGCCTTGAAAACCCTATGGGGTTGCCATAGGTTAGCGGTGACTTTCCACCACCACCGAATACTTTTCAAGCAAGCAGAAACATCTCCGCATCCCTTGTGAGAGCCAGATTACTGAATGTCTCAGCGCCACACAGTGGCTTTACAAGGTATCACAGCATAACGGGGGGGGGGGGGGAATGACCTGAAAAACAAACATGTAGGGCCATGTCTGCTAAGGTAAAAGGAAAGACAGAAGCACTTCTTTTCAATGTTAATTTGGAGAGTTTTCCCCCACAAAGTTGGTTAAGGGGACTCAAGGCTACCAAAAATTTTGGAACTTATTTGGGAATCAAGATCAGTATGAATAATGAAAAACTGTTTGATATTAACTTTAATTCTATTACATTAGATATAAAAAGTAAACTTGCTCTTTGGAAAACTTTTACCTTATCCATTATGGGTCAAATTAATGCTGTGAAAATGATACATACCTAAAATCCACCAGATATTATCAAATTTACCAATAATCACGGCAGATAAAATTATAAAGAATTGGCAATCCATGATTAATAAGTTTATATGGAACAGTTTATATAACGGTACGTTAAGATGCCTCTAAAAACCTTCTTGTAGTCGAATAAACACTTAAGAAATAGAATCTATAATAAGGAAAACTGGATTATAAATGCACTTTTACAGATCTGGGACAAACATAAGAAAAAATTATCACCAGGCATATCACCACCTGCATCTGCAGTAAGAGATTTAGATATATTGCCAAAGTTTAAATTTAATTCCATGGCTAAATGGGAAATATACACTACAGACCAGTGGTTCCCAACCTGGGGCCACATGGCCCCCGGGGCCCCCCAGGATATCCCAAGGGGGCCACAGGTGAAAATTGCGTAAATGGGAGGCCATGGCACAAGACTAGGGGGGCACAGAGGGAAGTGAGAAGTGAAGAAAACAGAAGGGACCGAGAAAAGAAAACAGAAAAGAAAAAAGAAAACAGAGAAGTGAAGAAAATAGAAAACAGTGGTAGAGGCTTTGTTCTCCATTGTATGTGAACATTGTTGTTTATTAGCGTGTTGTATTCCCTTTTTGTGGGGTATTTTTTGTAAATTTCAGTTTCCCAATAAGAACTGCATGTGTGCATTTTGTGTGGCTATTTATGCTTCTTTGTTCCTTGGCTATTTACAAATAAACATTTAAATAGCTACCTTTCTACCGGTAGGACAGGGGGGCTACAGGAAGGAAACAAGGTCGGAAGGGGGCCACGGTTGGAAAACGGTTGAGAACCACTAATATAGACAACATATAATCGCTTGATAACAGGCAATACTATAATTGACTTTCAAGAAGTGTATCAAATAAGCAATGGCAATATCAAATGGTTTGAATGATTCCAACTTAGGAGCCTCCTGTTGAGATGCATGCATTCAGGACCAGGAATAAGAAGCCTGACAAAATTTGAGGAAACTATAAGTAAAAATCAGGAGAAGATACTTTCCAGATATTAGTCCGACACTCTTATCCACAATACCCTACTGTCTAACCTGGCTAACCGTGTCTTTATAAAGCGTTAATTGCAAGAGGGGCAAGAGAAAGAGTTGGTAGACAAAACATGATGCGGTAAATTATTGTATTTCATCTTACTCTGAGAACTCCTAATGCCTTCCGACAGCAGCATTATACAGTGATAAAGTCAAACTTAATTATAAGTACTGGGGAGATGTTTGTCTCTGATTTAAATATTTATTTAATATTATAGCTCTCTAAACCCAGTGTTGCTGTTCAGTAACAGGAAATGCCAGTGGTCAAAGGACAAAAGCCTGCAGTGATTAAATACCATTTTTGGTAAGCTCAGAGCCATTACACTACAAATATATGTCCATGAATGGGCTTTCATTCCCTGACTCCCACCTTCCCAAGTTAGCGCCCACAAATTGTGCAGCTTACGCCCCGCATACCAGGTCATTTGACCTCAAAAGTTAATGAACTCGAGCCCTGCACAGACATTCAAACTATGTGAATAGTGAGGGGAATGAAATTGGCCTTAACTGCATAGGAGCCTACACGCGTAGAATCCCATAATCTATGCAATAAGCACACACAAAAAATCTAGAAGCACAGATCACACAGGCCTCACAGACTCTATACAGGGCTCTGTGTACATAAGGTGAACGAAAGAGGAGGTAGAAGGAAAGAAGGCCAACAGGGGGTAGGCCGAGCAGCTATGATACTAGTTACCCACCACACATCTCTATATCTGCTTCCCAACTGTACCCCCTATCCGTGGATACCTAAATCCACTAATAGGGGGTACACTTATCTCACACAGATGTTTCTTCAAACTAGGGGTACTCCCCAAGTTTGCAGAAAAATCTGAAAACAAAAAGTAAATAAAGGGGGTCTGTTTAAATTCCCCCCAAATTAAAAAGCATTTTCTGCACATGCGCAGACAATGTACCTACCTTTTGCAGCTGCCTCCATCCCCTGATGGCCCTGCTGGGTGCGGGGTTCACAGCTGCCATGCTGCTGCAGCAGCGGAGCCCAGGAGCCGCTCTGGACCTGTCCACAGCAGCGGCAGAACCCTAGAGCCACTGGCAGGCCTGTCTACAGCACCACCCAGTAGCCACTCCGAACCTATGGTGATGATGGAGCCATATGTACACAACAAAAGGGCTAGAGACTTTGGAGGAAAAAAGCTCGGGATTCAGAGAACCTGCTTAACCTAGCATTACAACAGTATATTGATATTTTAAAAAAATTAAAAATAAAACCATGTCTTCAGGTCAGGGGGAAGAAGAGGAGTGGCTTGATGATGACGATAGTCCAATAATTGAAAGGTGGGCTAGAGGTGTATGGGAGTGGACAGGACAAAGAAAACCAACAGAAACCTTATGCGCAAGGGAAAAGGCGACTCAAAATCGGCTTCCAGAAAAAGACCAGGGGGAAAAGAACAAAACAAAAAAAAGGGGGGGGGACAAGTAGCAAAAAGTAGAGGCACAAAAATGTGTGCAGGAATCAGGGGATAAACCAAAGCAGTGTGGGGCCAGAACCAACAAAAAAACCAATGCAGAAAAGCACCTAGTCTGGGAGTCTTGAGTTTAAGTCCTCACCCAGTCATGAAGCTGGTGGTCACTTCCAACTCTATTATTCTATGATTCTATGAAGCTCACTGGGTAACTTCAGGCCACACGTTTTCTCTTTCTGTCTAACCAGCCTCACTGGTTTGTTCTGAGGGCACCACAGAATAGAGGGAGGGGGGCATGAATGCTTTTCTGAGCTCCTTGAGGGTGGGATAAAAATGTACAGATAATGACTCACACTTTCTTCTTTCTATTAGGTGTGCATTTCTCCATTCGCTTGGATTATTTACAGAACAGTCCTAAGCAGAGTTATACCCTTCCAAGTCTACTGAAGTCAGGTGGGCTTAGAAGGGTGTAAGTCTCCTTACAATGGCACTTGTTAGGCACAAAGAGCAGATACAGCTGATATGGCCATTTGCCAAAATAAAATAAATAAAAATCTGAGTTTGTAAGAGTGCTGAAAGTACAGCCTCAATCTCCTCTACATCAAAACATTTCCTAATACCATACTGTTGCCAAGTGAACATGAAAATGCCCCCCCACACATTCTAACAGTCATTTGTTGCTCGACATTTTTACCAGTTATTACTGTACTCCAAAAGAGTAACTCAGAGTTAATTCCATACTAACTTACCTCTCTCCCCATTCGCACTGGACAGTTTACCAAGTTTTTGCTGCTGAAAGATTTTTTTAAAATATTTCCCTCAGAAACACAAAGTTAGCAAAATGACCAGTAGGAAAGTGATAAAGTAGTAGTTGATTAACCACTATGTGAAAGAATATTGTATTCTGGAATATAGTGACTGCTGGTACGATACCATTTTTCAACAGATCAACAGCATTGTAAAAAAGTTGGTTTGACTCATGGAATCTCCAGGCACATTGATTTTGTGTGATTCCTCTTCTTCAAATGAAAATCAGATGCATCTTTAAAGTAATAGCCACACATGGGAAAAAAAGTTGTTTCCAGAATGAGGAAAACATCAAACCAGTTCTTACAGTGTCTTAAATCTGAACTACTTAAAAAAATACCCTTTTTTATGTCTCCCCACATGAAACTCATAAATATGCAGACTACGTTAAGATTTGTAAGGCAACTGACTATAAACATAAGATGCTCAACAGGACAACTGCGTGTTCTGACTGCGTCATTTTAATGCAGGGATACTTAACAAAAGTCTCAGTTTTGGTGTCAAATATCAAAACTAAATTACACAATAATCCTTGGTCATGAAACTAAACCTAGCAGCAAATGTTTTGGAGTTCACTGGGTCTCTGCAATTACCTTTTATAGCTGAATAGTCCAAGCCCTGACTAGGACCGGCTGTGCACTCGGGCAATTTACTACATGCTGATCCAAACGCCAGCAGGTTCTTACAGCCTTTCAGAAATGTGCTTGTAATTAATTGGAATACACAACCATGGATAATATGGGGGGTTATTGCACTTTGTATTCCCAGCAATGTATTAAGAGTTTGAAAATGTTATAAAAAAACATCTCTTTAAAAGGGTTTTTGGATACCACGGCTAATAAATGGTTGGAAGATGTCTTCACAGCTAAAGGGGCCAAACAAAGTGCGAACAGTATTTTTTATAACGTTTCCAAACTCTTAATACATCAGTGGGAATACATAGAAAGTGTGAACAGTATTTTTTATAACATTTTCAAACTCTTAATACGTCGCTGGGAATAAAAGTGCGGTAACCCTTATGGTTACGTGACAAAAAGGGAGTATACTTACAAAGCAATCCTAAGTAGAGTTACAGCCTTCTCAGTCCGTTGACATCAATGGGCTCAGAAAGGAACGACTCTGCTTAGGACTGCACTGTTAAATTATCATGGAATTTTCAAGCAAATATTTAAACCCACTGCTTCCTGGCTACATTTCCAACAAAAATACACAATAAGTCCCAAAACAAAAGGCTATAAAATAATAAAACCAACATGTGAAAACTCTAAAAGAAACACCTTTTCAACTAAACGTGGGTAACAGTAGTATTCCCTGCCTGAATAATGTATAAGAAATGCAGCAACTTTTAACCCTAAGACCTAACAGTAACCTGATCAGTCAGGTACCAACCATGCAATCCTATGCAAATTTACTCCAGTTTAAGGTCTTCAGTGGGTTTAGACGGGTCTAAGTCTGCTGGGGATTGCACTGCAAGTCACTGAGAGAGCAATCTTAAGAAGATCTATTCAGAATCTACTCAAACCAACTCTAAGGGGCTTATTCCCAGGAAAGGGTCCTTAAGACAATGCTGTTAAAACTCTTATCTAAAGCCAGTACTGAGGACCTTTTATAGCAAAACACGTAGCTAATACAGTAAATTTTCAGTACAGTATTAACCCCTCTGATAAGAAGCAGCAGCGATAGAAGTTGTTTTTTATATGCCAATTTTCTACACCACTTAAGAATCGAACCAGCTTACAATCACCTTCCCTTCCCCTCCCCACAACAGACACCATGTGAGGTAGGTGGGACTGAGAGAGCTCTAAGAGAGCTGAGCCTAGCCCAAGGTCACCCAGCTGGCTTTATGTGTAGGAGTGGGGAAACCAACCTGGCTCACCAGATTAGCTTCTGCCGCTCATGTGGAGGAGTGGGGAATCAAACCCGGTTCTCCAGATCAGACTCCACCACTCCAAACCACCGCTCTTAACCACTACACCACGCTGGCAACTTGACACTACCTGTATTCTTATACAGTCTTCACTACCATCTAAAAGAAAGTTTGTGTGTGTGAAGTGCCTTCAAGTCGCAGCCGACTTATAGCGACCCCTTAAGTACATGTAATTGCATCTGTTTACTAGTTACTCATAGTACCTTTGCCTCTCTCTCTCACCCCTTCATCTGAAATTTCTGCCACTGTTAAAATTCTTCTTCAGTTCCAAAGATATGGTGGTGACTTTTACAGAAATAAAGCTCATATAAGCAGACCACTCACATAATAATATAATGGCAAGTATCCAACCACACCGTATATCAGACTGAACAGGACTTCCATTTGTGGAAGAGGGGGTGGTGATTTCTACAGATTCCACCCTCCTACTGCAAACTATCATTCTGTCCTCTATGCTAGGGTTCCCCCAATGTCATGGTGCCCGTGCTTGCCATGGTGCCTGCCAACAGCTTAGCTGGTATCCAGGCCTTTTCTGAAAGTAGGTGGAGCCAGATGGGGCTCCTCCCTAGCATGGCTTCTGATTGGCTGTGCAGATTAAAATAACATTGCTTTAGCAGCAGCACTTCACTGTTGGTGTTATTCTCTCTCTCACTCCTCTTTTCCAGTGCATTTTAAAATTTACCCCTCTGCTCCTCTGCACTTGGACTTCTCCTGGGTATGTGGCTCTGCCTCCCGTGGCAACCGTTTTGTGGTTGGCTCCACCTTCCTGTGCCAGAATTCCAAAGGTGCCCACAGGCACAAAAGGGTTGGGGACCATTGCTCTACTCTATTTGTGAGAGCATATTTACCATGAGGAATAACATTTGGAGGAACTCAGTGAGCTACAACAGGAAAAGGAAGTGGGAAAGCCCCATTCTGCAAAGTCCTCACCACTAATGATCTGCTCAGGATTGCTCTACAACTCATTAAAAAGTTGCCTCTTCTTTTCTAACATGATTTTCCAAGTAGTGGAAGAATAGCTACAACTTCCAGCAAATCCGCGGTTTGGTGTTATGTGTGTGTTAAGTGCCATCAAGACACTTCCGACGTATGGCAACCCTATGAATTGATGACCTCCAAACCTTCTATTGTTAACAGCCTTGCTCAGGTCTTGCAAAGCGAGGGCCAAGGCTTACTTGATCGAGTCTTCCTCTTTTCCTGCTGCTTTCAACTTTTCCTAGCATTATTGTCTTTTCATAAAGTGACCAAAGTACAATAGTCTCAGTTTGGTTATTTTAGCTTCTAGGGAGAGTTCAGGCTTGATGTGATCTAGAACCCACTGATTTGTCTTTTTGGCTGTCCACGGTATCAGTAAAACTCTCCTCTGACACCACATTTCAAATGAGTCAACTTTCTCCAAAATGAGATTAAAGCTGAAGGAAAACACCAAAACACTCATAGTGCCAAAATACAACCTTAACAACATTCCTGAAGAGTTTAAAGACCATGTAAAGAACAGAATTGCATTACCAAGTTCACGTGAATGGGAACCAGAAGAACTAATACTGGTCAGAGATATTATCAAGGAAGAACATGCAGAGACTATTCCTGTAGTCAAAAGAAATTAAAAGCCTCGATGGATGACTGGTGAAACTCTTAAAATAGACAAGAAGCATTAACTGAACAGGACAAAATAAAGAAAAGATGGGGAAGAATTATACAGAAGAGATGAAAGGATGACAGATTACTTCCAAGAAGAACCTTTTGAAAGAAAACCTGCCATTTTAGAAAGTGAATCTGTACTGAAAGAAATTGGGAAAAACAAATGACCAGGATGTTACCCTACTTAAATGAATAGAACACATGTGTGACATAATTTGTGATATTGGCAGACAGCATATCATCAAAATAGAATCCTTGGGGCAGGGACTCATATTTCTTGTTTTATATATTACTTTCTAAAACATTGTTCACATTGATAGTAATTAGTTCATTCATCAATTTGTTGGGTTGCAAGATTTTTGGAAATGCTAATTCTTCTTGCCCACCAAGAGTTTCATAGCATTTGTGACTTCTTTACAGAACCAGATCATGAAACTTAAAAGATCAAATTCCATGTAACCCTTGTCACTGGTCCTCATGTATGCTTGAAATGATGGCTAAAACTGTGCAGAACAAAGCGACTCAGAACTAAATGAAGACTATCTCAAAGTCTGTTTCAAAACACATTCCCTTTAAGAAAATCTCACAATTGCAGGCTGCAGGCAGATTGCAACGGGGTAGTTGAAAACAGAACTGCAGATATCTGATGCTAGCATCCCACCAGTCCAGAAATATTAAAATGTGTACCATATTTCAACCCTGACTTTTTTGTCCTGGCTGCATGATAAGAAGCTCTCCTATATATCGTGTGTTATATGAATACCTGCTGGCATACAAGACCAATTGAAAGCCAGAAACTGCCTTATAAATATAAGGGCCTTGCAATTAGCAGTTATTGTATCTGCCCATGAGCCTATTGTTCAGCCAGGCCAGGACAACCTATGTGATCTCGAAAGAGACTTCCTCTGTACACTGTGGCAACTAAATATCAAAGAAGAGCAGTTCAATGATATTTTAAAGATCAAAGCCTTGGGAAATGCTTGTTTTCTGGTTGAAGAAAGACGACTTGATGCTGGAACTGCTGCAGAGGATATACATTCATGGACTAAAGAGCACGACGTGCCATACAAAACTAAGTTGCATTTTTAAATTAGCTATATTCAAGACCAGCAGTATCAAGGGCAAAGGTTGTTGAAAGTAAAGCCTTTCCCTGTTTTAGTTTTCTAAACTGTCTCTGCTTGCATTAAGTACTAATTTTCTACTCCAAACTTGTTAACCTGAGATAGAACAATATGTATTCTACAAATTACATGTTCTGAACTATAGCTGAGGTCCAAGGGCTTCGACTTACCCAGTGGGATTTTTTCCTGTTTCTCTTTGACCAACAGATCCATATACATGGTATAAAACAGATATGTAAAATGAAGTATTTCTTCACACAACGCATAATGAAATTGTGGAACTCCCTGCCCCAGGATGTGGGGATGGCTGCCAACTTGGAAGGCTTTAAGAGGGGAGTGGACATGTTCATGGAGGAGAAGGGCATTCATGGCTACTAGTCAAAATGGATACTAGTCATGGTGCACACCTCTTCTCTCCAGGATCAGAGGAGCATGCCCATTATATTAGGTGCCGTGGAACACAGGCAGGATAATGCTGCTGCAGTAGTCTTGCTTGTGGGCTTCCTAGAGGCACCTGGTTGGCCACTATGTGAACAGACTGCTGGACTTGATGGACCTTGGTCTGATCCAGCATGGCCTTTCTTATGTTCTTATGTCATCACAAATTGCTTCTGAAAATTCCCTACATCTCCAAACGTGGCAGCTATTCAGAGAAACACAAACCCAGAACTCCCTTGGGAGAGAAGAGCAAGTTTCATATTTTTTTTAAACCCGGCCCTGGCTTGCTTCAGGCCCTAAAGATCCCTTTTGACCATCCAGCAAGATAACTACAACAGTATGAGACAGATAAACAAAATAAATCTATAAATATTTTATTATGCCCTTTCTCCAAGGAGCTATTAATGTTTAGATTCCCTTTTCAATGATTTAAGCATGTTCTTCCTAATCAGGACCCTTTTACACAACAGGAAATTTCAGGCAGAGGACTACTCCTTGGATTATCCTTAAGGGCTTAATAAGGATTCTTTTATCATTATGTACTGATATCCATGGGTAAATAATGAGTGTTTGTTATGTAAATCCAAAGCATGAAATGAAGAATGTAATTGTGACATCCAAAACAACCAAAGAGAACTCCCAAAACATGCATTCCCCTTCACTGCTTTACAATGAAAGGTTTTCTTCTTTAGACATCATAACAAATTGTTTGCAGAACTAGTCAAGCAAGCAAATGCTGTCATTACTTTTCTACCACACTGGACAAAATAAATTGGAGGCAGGAAATAGTTGTTTGTTTTCATCTGCCACTATGTACTGGTTTTTTGCTTAAGACCTTTGGTCACATACGCTTAATAATACAGGAAAGGATTACCATTATGTTATCATTGTACAGCAGTCAGGATTTTAAATAATTCTTCATGTTGCTATTATTATTGGGGGTAGGAAGGAGTTACAAGTTATCAAGTCCCATGTCTGTAAAGTGGCATTACTAATCATAGACCAACATTCCCCAGAGGGATGTCATATGGCCATTCCATTTGTAAAAAATTGTAATATAAAGGATCAGAAAACAACCCAAATCTGGGAGATGAAGACTGGAGTAGGAAGTGACCACATCAGCAGTGCTTGCTGTCCAGCTATCTGCAGCAGAGTTGCCTCACGTGGTTGACATGGAGCTGCCAATCCCTCTACCATCGGGTACCTCAGAGCTGTGTTAATGGCCAGTTCCTAAGGCTTCTGTGGTTCTGTGTAGGCTAGCCAAAACCAGACTGTAAAGATGTGGACAGAATCGAGCAGGTGCAGAGGAGAGCGATGAGGATGATCAGGGGCCTGGAGATCAAGCCTTATGAGGAAAGGCTTAGGGAGATGGGAATGTTTAGTCTGGAGAAGAGGAGGTTGAGGGGGGACATGATTGCTCTCTTTAAGTATTTGAAGGACTGTCACTTAGAGGAGGGCAGGGAGCTGTTCCCATCAGCAGCAGAGGATAATGGGTTTAAATAACGGGTTTAAATAACGGGTGGAAAGGTACCGACTGGATATTAAGGAAAATTTTTTTACAGTAAGAGTTGTTTGACAGTGGAATCAGCTACCTAGGGAGGTGGTGAGCTCCCCTTCACTGGCGGTCTAAGCAGAGGCTGGACAAACACTTATCAGGGATGCTCTAGGCTGATCCTACATTGAGCAGGGGGTTGGACTAAATGGCCTGTATGGCCCCTTCCAACTCTAAGATGTATTTATATTACAGATTTAATCCCTTCACTGGTCATTACTTCTTTCCTGCAAACTGTAATCCTATGAGGGAGAATCAGCAGTCGAGAATTCTTAGCACCCTCACCTAACTACACTTACCAGGATTCTTCACAGGAGGCCACAAGGATTATACTGGTATAAATAGGATAAGTTTGTAGAGCAGGTAGACCCTTAGAATACAGTCCAATCACAACAATTCTAGACCACTAGTCTATGGCAGTTTTCTCATCTAGAAGCCTGCTGTGTATTTATTTATTTATATCCCACCACCTTTCCCCATGGCTCAAAGTGGCTTGCAAATCATGATTTAAAATCTGCAAAAATTAAACCCCAAATATGAAGAATAAATATCCCTGAGTTCTCTGAGGAGGTGAGGGGGGCTCCAACTCTTGAAATGATGCTGCAAATCAGTGGTTCCCAAACTTTTTGGGCCATCGCCCCCTTGGTTCCTCAAATTTAGCACCAGCGCCCCCTACCCTATAAAAAGCATTATTCAAAATAGGAGTTTGCATGACTCACTAAAGAAGATAAAAACAATAAAATGTCAAACCAGTAACAATTAATTGCGCATCTATTCAAAAACAAATGAAAACTTTTTAGTTGAAATTTATTCAACAAAACTGATGAACTTGATCCAGCGGTACCAGCTCTTCAAAGTCGGGGGGGGGGGAGATTTCTGAGAGTTTCCACCAAATTTGCCAGCATGGTGCTATAGCTTGATCTACTGTCAATTAGTGAACAACACATTTGAAGGGGCCCACCTCCATTGGCTCCCCTGCTGGCCCCTTGCCTCTTAGTGCCCCCCTAGGTAATCCTACCACCCGGGGGGGTGCTGCCCACTTTGGGAACCACTGCTGTAAATGAATTGCACGTGCCAGGGATTCTCAGTAGTTGTCTTGACCTTGGGCATGCCTATACCACCAATTTGCACACTTTATACCAGCTTAACTGGCAGGTTTTCACTGAGAACTGTAATAAGATGAAGGTGCTACCAATGTTCTAGGAGAGAGCTCTGTCTAACCCCAGAATTCCCTGGGGATCTGGAACGACGATGGAAAGACCGATCATGTAGTACAAATGAGTCCATACAAATGAGTCCCAAAATGTATTAAAATATTAATGCATGACAGCACTATTCACAGCCATTAGCTGGAGGACAGAAGCTGCAAGCTGAAGATAAGGATACAATAACGTCTCCTCTGTTTGAACTGTTTTGACGGACACATTTGACATGGACACACACAGAATACCAGCCTCTGTAGTACATGGTGATTTGGTTGGGAGTTTGCAGTCTTGAAGTTAGAGAGCCCCTAGATAAATGCACAACCGGTTGATTTTATATATCGGCATCAAAATCATAAGGAAATAGTGTGGAACTAAGAGAATCACTAAACTCAATATAGAGCTAAAACAGGTTATGAAGCCAGCCACAGAGCCGAGGCGGCATTCAAACACCACTGAGATGTTTCGTCAATTGGATTTATTTCAAAGCTCTGAATTTGTAACACAGTCTTTAAAAAAAAGCTACAAACATAAACGGAAACATTTCACTTACTTCTGTTTGATCATCAGCTTTGAATACATAACAGATGCTTTGCTGATTTACTGCTCCATCTTTTATTAAGCAAGCAAAATAGCTGGGATCTTGACTGTTGTGAATCAGTTTGTGGACATGCTGCGGCCTGTGCTCGAACAAGCTGCAACAAATCAGAGGATCCCACTGCTGGCTTTCTCCTGTATCCGTATCACACCGCAACCTGGTTGGTGAGACATAAAGCCGGACTTGGCTGGTGCCAGGTTCTTCCTTCGAGGACTGTGTGCTCAGCTGCCGTATCTCTGCCACAATCCAAGGGAGCACAGCCATAGTGGTCAGAGTGTGTACGGGCAGAGAACCCACAAGCTGAAGACGGAAGTCTACTGAACCATCACTGGACGTTTGAGGATTTTTAACTTTGAATGATATGGGATCCATTGTTGAGTCATCAAGGGGGAGGAAACCAATTTAATTTAAAGGGAGACCTGAAATTCTGAAACAAAAAGATATATTTACATCAATGTAATCGCGTCATAATTTTACTCTTTCAAGGTTGTGTCATTAATCAGAAACATTATGCCCCTAGTAAAATATTTTCTTCTTTATTTGGTTAACCTGTTTTTTTTACAAATATCTGAATGCAGAGGAAGGCACTGGCAAACCACCTCTGTTAGTCTCTTGCCATGAAAACTCCAAAAGGGGTCATCATAAGTCGGCTGCGACTTGACGGCACTTTACACACACACAAGTAAGTAATAGAAGACCCAAGAATCACAGTACCTGAAGAACCAGGCATGACCATGAACCACAACACTTTCAGGTATGCTTTGCTCTCTGGGAAATTATATTATATATATTCCCATTGGAAACTATATCGAAATAACTCAAAAGTTTTCAGAAACAGCACACGTAACTGGAACGCAGCAGCTTCCATGGCCTATATTATTCATCGACAGCAAGGCATGTGCTTGGGTATGCTTTATTTCTTTGTATTCAGCCTTCTTGCTATTCTAATTCTTCAACTACTACCATCTAGTACAGGGGTGTCACACTCATTTCTTACGAGAGGCCGGATATGACAAAATGTCACTTTGTTGGGCCGGGCCATGCCTCGCCAGCCCAGATTGGGACTGGGTGGGGGGAGTAGCTGCCTCGGCTGGCTCATGGGCTAGATAAGAGCTCTCAAGGGGCCGGATCCGGCCCATGGGCTCTATGTTTGACACCCCTAATCTAGTAGCACCACAGTTGCAGGATAGCTGCTGTACAAAATTCAGAGGTGCCAAGATTACTGGCCAGGGAGCTTACAGGCTAAACCAAATAAAAGGTTTGATGTTGGAGTCCGGAACATAAAATAGGGGAGGAAAGAAGATGAAGCCAAGGGAGTCCAGCTGAAGGATCTGAAGGAAAGGGGGAAGTCAGATCGATGAATTATGGAGAAAAGCTATTCCTAGAGTAGAGGCAACAGGGTAGAATGTATAGGGGAAGCAAAAGGGCTAGGCACCCACCTGGCACGCATGAAGCTGGTATGCCAGATCGTTTTCTCACCATGTGGGGCTGTCTCTTTATCCAAGGGGCTGAGACAAACTGCTGTGGCACTAGCAGCACTACTGGGCTCAGGTTACTGGTGTGTCTGGCCAAGCACAGTGGGCACCTCCCCATCAATTTTGTTCGCTGCCACAACAACATCATCACTGGTAGACCATGAGGGTTTTTTTATACTCTGGTTAAGAAAAGTGGTCTAACAGTTGGGCTAGATAGCAGAGGGAAGAGAATAAAGAGAAACTGGGTAGGGACAGGCGGAGGCAATACATCTGGGGAGGGAGAAGGGGAGGGATGCCTCAAATTATGGACCAAGAACTTCAAGAAAATGTGTGTGTGTGGGGGAGCCAACGCTTAGAAGATTTACATGATCATATCAATGGATAAAGAGCACTGAGGCAGAGGCTGAAATGACAGGAAAACAGATCAGGAGGAAAGGCTGTATCATACAGAACAAATGACTAGGAAGCTGCTCTTGGATAAAAATCCAAGGGTTACCATTTAAACTGCTAAATGTTGTGCTGCCGCATCCAAAATTAGGCACAAATTGCTGGGATAACATGTCTTACCACCTATGTACATAATAGCGCCCTCTTAGGATTTTATGTTTTATACTTTTTATACTTGTATTTATGTACTTTATACTTTTATATTTGGAATTTCTGGTTTTAATATAGATGGGATTTCAGACAACTGTTAACGATTCTATTCTTCTGTATATGACTGGCTAAGTGCCTTATTAATAAATGACTGACAGAACAAATGACCTGTACATGGTCAGTGGTTTTATCCATAAGTGAACTTTAACATTTTGAATGTTCCCTGTATTATAAAGCTCCCTGCAAATAGAAGGCCAGCACAAAAGGCAAAAGGATTGGGTTAAAACCTCATTCTCCAGTGAGCTACTTTTCTTTTTCAGGGAAATCATTTGAAATGGTCCAGAAATATATATATATTTTCCTATTAAAGCTAAATCAGATCACTAGCAACCCACATATCTAGAAGGTAAGAAAGTGATGATATCTTGTACTGTATGGAACACATTACTTTTCTGGCCTATTATTTTTACCATGGTTTGTTCTCATAGTTCTTACTTGTGGCTTAATGAAAGGTTGTCTGCTCTGAATATTTCCTCTCACTTTATACATAGTGGCTCATAAGCATATTAATACCACTGAGAACAACTGTCAGAAGTTCATAAACGTTTAACCTCTGGGAGGCATCAAGAGTGCCTCCCCCCCCCCCCAATTTTGAACAGTAATGTTGCTTTCAATCTCCCGGGTTTAGCTACAATCATAAATCCCACCATCTGTACTGCAGTGGGTCCCATAAGCCATCGCTCAGAAGTATTAGCCTCTTTCCTAAATGGCCTGCAGCACACAGGAATTCAATCTCTGTTAAGACTGCGCTAAAATAGGACACATGCTTTCAAATTTGCATGCAACAGCTTGCAGAGGAAAATGACCTCATTTTAAAAGCAGTGAGAACATTTTAAAAGAGTAATTTGCAAGACTGGAGTTCAAACTTATTTATGTACTTACTACATTTATACCCTGCTTTTTCTCCCCCAACTGGGGACCCAAACAGCCTACATCATTCTCCTCTCCTCCATTTTGTTCTCACAACAACCCTGTGAAATAGGCTGAGTGTGTGACTGGCCCAAGATCACCCAGCTAGCTTCCATTGTAGAGTGGGGGATTGGAACCTGGGTCGCCCAGATCCTTGTCTGACATTCTAACAACTATACCATACTCACTGTAAGTTTCGGTACCTGCTTGAGAGAAACTATTAACCCCAAAAACCTTCTAGTTTCTGTGTTTATTACTGGTTCAATACCAATGGTTCTGACACTATTTAGAAGGGTGTAACTGTGCTTAGGGGCATGCTGTTAGTTTAATTAATATATGTTCATGTTTTCTAGAGTCTCTGCCCCTGAGGTGCCTGCAGTCTAATTTTTTTACAGCAGGTTGTTAGTGGGAGTTATACTACAGTAACTCTGCCTAGGGCTGCACTAGAATTGGAGGAACTAGTTCCAGAGGAGCAGCTGTGTTGCGGTAAAAAACAATAAAGAGTTTTGTGGCACTTTAAATGCCGGCAAGAGTTTGTTCCGTCATAAGCTTTCACAGGCCATAACCCACTTAATCAGATGCACGTTCACAGTGAAAAGGAGAAGGTAAAACTATCAAGGATACAGTCCTGTAAGAAGCCCTTCTTTCTTCAAGGGGTCTTGCCACTAACCACTTGATGCCACTTGATTTCCACTAACATGGAAATTTTTAATTGCCCGAAATAGCCCCTAGTCTTTCTTCCATAGGCTCACATAGCCCCCGATGTCCCCCTGTCTCCATGATTATTTCTCCATTCTTTCTTCTTCCCATTATTCCATATATAACCCAAACTCTTTGGAAAACATCAGTCTTGAAAGGAGAGTATGCTGTGCTATATATTAAATGAATCTGCATATCTTACTCTGAGCCTAGGCTGAAGTTCATAGTTGCAACATCATACTCCCAAAACACACCCTGCGGTGTAAATAAACATCAAAGAAAAAGTTGCTGTCAGTGTAAAGAAGAAGAAGAGTTGGTTTTTATATGCCGACTTTCTCTACTACTTAAGGGAGAATCAAACAGGCTTACAATCACCTTCCCTTCCCCACAACAGACACCCAGTGAGGTAGGTGGGGCTGAGAGAGTTCTGAGAGAACTGTGACTAACCCAAGATCACCCAGCTAGCTTCATGTGTAGGAGTGGAGAAACAAATCCAGTTCACCAGATTAACCTCCACCGTTTATGTGGAGGAGTGGGGAATCAAACCCGGTTCTGCAGGTCAGACTCCACTACTCCAAACCACCGCTTTTAACCACTATACCATGCTAGCTCTCTGACTACTGCGTTTCGGGGGAGTTTCCCCCAGAAAATATCACACCCATCAAGGGTTACACAAGCATAACCAGTCACCCATACAATAGCAGTTTAGTGAAGGGGAGTGAGTATCACTGTGCAACGAAAAGAAGACTATCCCCCAGTCACATGTTTATGCCAAAATTGTTGCTGCTTCCATCACCACTAGCACAGGTGCCCTTTCATCATCATTGGGACTTCTAAACTGCAGCAAAGTCCCTTGGCTGAAATTTTATTTTTGGCTCTGCAACACTGAACGACAGAGTGATCCTCTATCACTGTATCCCAAGACAGAAGAGGACATTACACAAAAACAACATGCAGGTACAGTGTGTTAAGTTATTAACAAAGTAGTACCCTTCCTTCTAAGTTGATAGTGGTGCATACTAGAGCTTACAAAATGTGTCTGATGTAGCTTTTGAATCTCAACGTTTGATCTGCTAATTAAATCAATGGCATGCAAATCACAGTGTAAATGTACACACAGCAGTTCAGTAGGATCTTGATTTTTATACAATAGCTGCATGATTTAAAAACACACCATTAGGTGCCAAGTCATTTCCATCCATTAATATTATGCTAATTAGTATTTTTGTAATGGATTTCTAATGGTTAAAAGCAACTTTAGGAGCCAGTTTAGAACTACAAAGCAGGGTACACTAAAATACAATTATACATACACACACACAGATCTCATCAGATCTCAGAAGCTAAGCATGGTCAATCTGGCCAAGCATTTGGATGGGAGACCTCCAGGAAATACCGGGGTTGTGATGCAGAGGTAGGCAATGCTAAACCACCTCTGAATGTCTCTTGCCTTGAAAGCCCTATGGGGTCGCCATACGTCAGCTGTGACTTGACAGATATATGTGTGTGTGTGTGTGTATATATATATATAGTGGTATACACTATATAGATACACTAACCAGAAAAACCACATATTAAAAAAAAACTATCCTTGGAATTTCAAGAGGACCCTTCTAACACCTCAGTAACCCTCTGCTTGCCTCAATGGATAAGCAATGATTTAAAGTAACTGACAGACCAGTAGATTAGTACGAAAATGCATAGAACACCTAATTCCTTAATACCTAACGCCTTTTCTAGAATTTGTTGCCATAGTTTTTACCCATCTTCAGTACAGTGGTTCCCAACCTTTTTTTGGCCATGCCCCACCTAAGCATCTCTAAAATCCTGATGCCCCCCCACTGTGACATTGTCGCCAGATGACTGCAGTGTACATTCTGATTTTAATTTTTAAAATGTGTATGTCACAATATATATTTATATACTGTATATGAGGCCCCTAGAACCTTAAGAAATGCAAAAAATTCACTGTTAATAACTCATTCTCGAATTGCCCCCCTTAAAAATCAAATTGCCCCCCTTTGGGGCATGTGCCCCACGTTGGAAACCACTGAGTTACATTATGCAAAAGTTCATGAATAGAGGTGTACAGTGCAGGCAAGCAGCATCAACTCTTAAAATATTCCCCTATGGCAACAACAGCAGATCCCAAGCATACAAAGTGGGAACTAGTCATCACCCGAAAAAGTGAAGGGTATTTGGATAAGTATGCTCTCGGTGCCAACAGAAATGAAGCCTAAGGCTACAATGATATGCAGCTTTACCTGGCATCAAGACCCCTTGAAGAAAGAAGGGCTTCTTATAGGACTGTATCCTTGATAGCTTTACCTTCTCCTTTTCACTGTGAACGTGCATCTGATTAAGTGGGCTATGGCCTGTGAAAGCTTATGACGGAACAAACTCTTGCTGGCATTTAAAGTGCCACAAAACTCTTTATTGTTTTTTACTGCAACACAGCTGCTCCTCTGGAACTAGTTCCTCCAATTCTAGTGCAGCCCTAGGCAGAGTTACTGTAGTATAACTCCCACTAACAACCTGCTGTAAAAAAATTAGACTGCAGGCATCTCAGGGGCAGAGACTCTAGAAAACACAAACATATATTAATTAAACTAACAGCATGCCCCTAAGCACAGTTACACCCTTCTAAATATGCCATAGGCTGGGAAGGTGCAATTCTACTTAGAACTGCACGGTAAGGACAGGATTTGAGCCAACTGGGTGTGCACCCAATATGCAGTCTTGCCGCCGCCACCGCTCTGCAGCAGAGGTGTCTGGTCTCAAAGCCAAGAGTGTCAAAAACCCCACCTAACAGTACTTTCCTAAGGAGAGTTACTCTCACTTATCAGTTATCAAAACTGATAGAAGGAAGTATTTCTTCACACAACGCATAGTTAAATTGTGGAACTCCCTGCCCCAGGATGTGGTGATGGCTACCAACTTGGAAGGCTTTAAGAGGGGAGTGGACATGTTCATGGAGGAGAGATCTATTCATGGTTACTAGTAAAAATGGATACTAGTCATGATGCAGCCCTATTCTCTCCAGGATCAGAGAAGCATGCCTATCATACTAGGTGCTTTGGAACACAGGCAGGATAATGCTGCTGCAGTCGTCTTGTTTGGGGGCTTCCTAGAGGCACCTGGCTGGCCACTGTGCGAATAGACGGCTAGACTTGATGGACCTTGGTCTGATCCAGCATGGCCTTTTTTATGGTCTTATAAGTGGACGTGTTCGTGGAGGAGAGGGCTATTAGTAAAAATGGATGCTAGTCATGATGCAGCCCTATTCTCTCCAGGATCAGAGGAACATGCCTATTATATTAGGTACTGTGAAACACAGGCAGGATAATGCTGCTGCAGTTGCCTTGTTTGTGGGCCTCCTAGAGGCACCTGGCAGGCCACTGTGCGAACAGGCGGCTGGACTTGACAGATCTCGGTCCGATCCCACACGGCTTTTCTTCTGCTCTTCTGTGCTCCAGTCTAAGCCAATTGAAATGAATGGGCTGAGCCTGGAGTCACTCTCCTTCGGGATGCACTGCAAGCCCTAAGGTGCGGCAAACTCAAACAAGGAATCACCCCTACCCGCCCCTTAAAAGATGAGTCCCACGCCTTCCTCCCAGCACAAAGCTAACTTCATCAGAGGCCAGGGAACCGCACATGGCCAGGAGGCCGGCATGTTTCTACCACTGTGTGCGTGTCTGAAGTGCCTTCAAGTCGCAGCCCACTTTTGAGGTTTGCATGTCAAGAGACTAAGGGGGTTACTGCATTATGTATTCCCAGCAATGTATTAAGAGTTTGAAAACGTTATAAAAAACATCACTTTAAACGGTTTTTTGGATGCCACGGCTAAAAAATGGTTGGAAGACGTCTTCATAGCTAAAGGGGCCAAATGAAGTGCGAACAGTATTTTTTATAACGTTTTCAAACTCTTACTACATTGGTGTGAATACATAGAAGGTGCAAACAGTATTTTTTATAACATTTTCAAACTCTTAATACATCGGTGGGAATGCACAGAAAGTGCAAACAGTATTTTTTATAGTGTGTGTGTAAAGTGCCGTCAAGTCGCAGCCGACTTATGGCAACCCCTTTTGGGGTTTTCATGGCAAGAGACGAACAGAGGTGGTTTGCCAGTGCCTTCCTCTGCACAGCAACCCTGGTATTCCTTGGTGGTCCCCCATCCAAATACTAACCAGGGCTTAGCTTCTGAGATCTGACGAGATCAGGCTAGCCTGGGCCATCCAGGTCAGGGCATTTTTTATAGTAGAAAAGGGCAAGAGTCCAGTAGCACCTTAAAGACTAACAAAAATATTTTCTGGTAGAGTATGGGCTTTCGTGAGCCGCAGCTCACTTCTTCAGATACAGCTAGAATGTGAATCCATCTGTCTTTAAGTAGAGGAGAGTGAGTGTCTACTTAAAGACAGATGGGTTCACATTCTAGCTATATCTGAAGAAGTGAGCTGCGGCTCACGAAAGCTCCTACCCTGCCAGAAAATATTTTGGTTAGTCTTTAAGGTGCTACTAACTAGACTCTTGCTCTTTTCTACTACTGCAGACAGACTAACACGGCTACCCACTGTGAAACATTTACATACTAATGCTTGTCTGAATTCACTCTCCTCTACTTAAAGACAGATGGATTCACTTTCTAGCTGTATCTGAAGCAGTGAGCTGCGGCTCACGAAAGCTCATACCCTACCAGAAAATATTCTTGTTAGTCTTTAAGGTGCTACTGGACTCTGGCCCTTTTCTGCTACCTGAAGAAGTGAGCTGTGGCTCACGAAAGCTCCTACCCTACCAGAAAATATTCTTGTTAGTCTTTAAGGTGCTACTGGACTCTTGCCCTTTTCTACTACTGCAGACAGACTAACACGGCGAAGTATTTTTATAACGCTTTCAAACTCTTAATACATCGCTGGGAACGCATAGAAAGTGCGAACAGTATTTTTTATAACATTTTCAAACCCTTAATACATCGCTGGGAACGCATAGAAAGTGCGAACAGTATTTTTTATAACGTTTTCAAACTCTTAATACATCGCTGGGAACGCATAGAAAGTGCGAACAGTATTTTTTATAACATTTTCAAACCCTTAATACATCGCTGGGAACGCCTAACGCGGCAACCCCCTAACAGAGGTGGCTTCTCTACCCCTACCCAAGGAGATGTATGTAAAAAGAAGCGAAAAGCCACTCACCCAGCCCGCGTGCACAGGATGCGTGCAGCAGCAGCAGTAGCGGCGGCGGCGGCAGAAGCGCCCTGGGAGTGGGGGGGGGGGAGCCCGCCGGCTCGGCCTCCTTTGAAGGGAAAGGAAGGCGGCCCAGCCGTCAGCCCGGCCGGGCGAGGGGGGCGGAGGAGAAGCGGAAGAGCCGGGCCGCGTTGGGTCCCGGCCCACTCGCTCAGCCGGCAGGGGGAAGTGTGGCGGTGCGTCTCTCTCCCCCCCCCCCACCACCAGCACCCTCCTCCTCCTCCTCCCGGTGCTCCGTTGAGTGCGTGACCGGCCGAGGGGGCGAGGGGAGCCGCCTGTCGCGGGCCTGTCACGCCCAAGGGGAACGCCGGAGGCCATCCCGCCTCGCCCTGAGGGGAGGGGCGGCCGGCCGCCCGCCTGGGCCAGCCCGCCGCCGCCGGACCTGCTGCCGGCTTCCGCCTCTCTCTCGCTCGAGGAGGAGGAGGAGACGGGGGGGGGGATTTAAACGGTTTTTCTGTGAGGGGAAGAATTGGACGCGCGCGGGGTGGGGGAGGGGAGCTGTAAAAATAACCGTCGTTGCCCCCGGCCGGCCCACGCGCTGGAGGAGGGGGAGGGGCCGCCTTTTGCGCCAGGGCCTTCGCCTCAATTGGAGCGCCTCCCTTCTCCCCCCCCCCAATAATTAAACTGTGGAACTCCCTGCCCCGGGATGTGGGGATGGCTGCCAACTTGGAAGGCTTGAGGAGGGGAGTGGGCATGTTCATGGAGGAGAGGGCTATTCATGGCTACTAGTGTAATGCCCGGATATAAGGGCTGGTTTAGGACACAGCCTTCAGTTTGCAAGATCTGAACAAGGCTGTCAAAGATACTGACTTTCCTTTGTTTCTCTGGTAACCTCCTCCTAGCTGTCTCCATTGGACTCTATAAGTCAGCCAGGGCACTTCACTAGTCAAAATGAATACTAGTGATGATGCATACTTACTGCATCTCAAAAAGTTATCTTACTGCATCTCAAAAAGCAAGTTTGCAAAAACAGTGCTACCCAACAAAATCCTGTAGATCCCTTTCCTAAATTATCTTTTGCTATTGGAGGGGTGTGTCTGGCTCAAGTCAATAAATGACAGCACCTTTGGGGCTTGCTTGGGGAACAATTATGAAATTGCATCAAAAAGAAAACATTCAAGGGGTTATAGTTTTCAAGGTAACAAGTATTTATCATAAAACCTTCAAAAAAGGGCCCTCTGTGCAAAGGCAAGTCCTAATAAATGGTGCCCCGTAACACAAAGCAAACAGCAAGTTCAAAGGTTAGCTTAAAGGAAATGCTGGGCTGCTTAGTTAAACTGCAAAACTCCCTGCCCCAGGATGTGGGGATGGCTGCCAACTTGGAAGGCTTGAGGAGGGGAGTGGGCATGTTCATGGAGGACAGGGCTATTCATGGCTACTAGTGTAATGCCCAGATATAAGGGCTGGTTTAGAACACAGCCTTCAATTTGCAAGATCTGAACAAGGCTGTCAAAGATACTGACTTTCCTTTGTTTCTCTGGTAACCTCCTCCTAGCTGTCTCCATTGGACTCTATAATAAGTCAACCAGGGCACTTCACTAGTCAAAATGAATACTAGTGATGATGCATACTTATTCTCTCCAGGATCAGATGTGCATGCCTACTGGGGGTTACCGCACTTTGTATTCCCAGCGATGTATTAAGAGTTTGAAAATGCTGTAAAAAACATCTCTTTAAAAGGGTTTTTGGATACCACGGTTATAAATGGTTGGAAGACGTCTTCACAGCTAAAGGGGCCAAACAAAAAGTGCGAACAGTATTTTTTATAACGTTTTCAAACTCTTAATACATCGGTGGGAATACAAGTGCGGTAACCCCCTATATTAGGTGCTGTGGAAGACAGGCAGGATAATGCTGCTGCAGTTGTCTTGTTTGTGGGCTTCCTAAGAACATAAGAAAGGCCCTGCTGGATCAGACCAAGGCCCATCAAGTCCAGCAGTCTGTTCACACAGTGGCCAACCAGGGGCCTCTAGGAAGCCCCCAAACAAGACGACTGCAGCAGCACCATCCCGCCTGTGTTCCACCGCACCCAAAATAATAGGCATGCTCCTCTGATACTAGAGAGAAGAGGCATGCAGCATGACTAGTATCCATTCTAACTAATAGCCATGAATACCCCTCTCCTCCATGAATATGTCCACTCCTCTCTTAAAGCCCTCCAGGCTGGCAGCCATCACCACATCCTGGGGCAGGGAGTTCCACAATTTAACTATGCGTTGTGTGAAAAAATACTTCCTTTTATCTGTTTTGAATCTCCAGCTTTAGCAGATGACCCTGTGTTCTAGTATTATGGGAGAGGGAGAAAAACTTCCTGGAGGCACCTGGTTGGCCACTGTGTGAACCGACTGCTGGACTTGATGGGCCTTGGTCTGATCCAGCAGGACTTTTCTTATGGTCTTACTTTCTTAAGTCCCCACCCCCCCATGCAGAGTGGTTGTGGCACGGATAGGGTGGCCAATCTAAGAACATAAGGAAAGCCCTGTTGGATCAGACAAAGGCCCATCAATAGGGTGGCCAGGTCCCTCTTTGCCACTGGTGGGAGGATTTGGGGTGGAGTCTGAGGAGGACGGGGTTCAGGGAGGGACTTCAATGCCATCGAGTCCAATTGCCAAAGCGGCCTTTTTCTCCAGGTGATCACTATCTGCTGGAGATCAGTTGTAATGGCAGGAGGTCTCCAGCTAGTACCTGGACGACCACGGGAGAGAGCGTGTACGCTTAAACACTAAGACCACACAAACGTACTTGTCGGGCATAAGAGAAGCATCCGACAGCATGCCTTACAATTCGACTTGACATGCTCATGGAGCCAACAATCAAGGAATGAGCTGATGAAGCTTATCGAAACGTGACACGGCTAGCTTCACATTCCCTTTTGGGTGAATAACCTTGCCTTTGGGCTCTCCTCTGGACTAATTTGCACCTACCTTCTAAACAGGAACCTTTGGTCCATTTTATTCAGAACCTTCGCGGTCAAAATTGGGTGCAAACGCAAATGTATGTTGAGAATTGACTACATGGACTTTCATTTGCGTTGCATATGAATTGCAATTCTTTTTCATTTTTTTTTTGATGTTATGTTGATGTTTATTGTATAAGATAGGGGCTTTGTTTCTAGTGTTTTGTTTCTTGTGATTTACTATTTTCTTATCAACAGCATGAGGTAATGCTAAGTTGTTTGTAAATAAATTTCAATTTTAAGACAGAGTACTGTTGAATGTAGATTGGTTAACAGTGCGTGAGCCTCCATGCTGCCTTTTTTCTAAAGTTACTTATTACTGGCACAGGTAGTTGTTGTTTTTTTGGTTTAGTACCTGGAGGTTGGCAACCCTACCCATCAAGTCTAGCACTCCGTCCACACAGTGGCCAACCAGGTGCCTCTAGGGAGCCCACAAACAAGACGAGTGCAGCAGCATTAAATAAATAAATTTATTTACGGCAAAAGCCAGAATAGACTGCAGCAGCATTGTCCTGCCTGTGTTGCACAGCACCTAATATAAGAGAAGAAGAGTTGGTTGTTTTATGCCGACTTTCTCTACCACTTAAGGCAGAATCAAACCAGCTTACAATCACCTTCCCTTCCCCTCCCCACAACAGACACCCTGTGAGGTAGGTGAGGCTGAGAGCTCTAAGAGCTGTGACTAGTTCAAGGTCACCCAGCTGGCTTCATGTGTCGGAGTGGGGAAACCAACCCAGTTCACCGGATTAGCGACCACCACTCGTGTGGATGTATGGGGAATAGAACTTGATTCTCCAGATCAGATCCACTGCTCCAAACCACTGCTCTTAACCACTACACCACACTGGCACGTTAGGCATGCTCCTCTGATCCTGGAGAGAATAGGTATGCATCATGACTAGTAACCATTTTGACTAGTAACCCTGGATAGCCCTCTCCTCCATGAATACGTCCACTCCCTCTTAAAGCCCTCCAAGCTGGCAGCCCTCACCACATCCTGGGGCAGGGAGTTCCACAATTTCACTGTGCGTTGTGTGAAGAAATACTTCCTTTTATCTGTTTTGAATCACCCTCCAGCTTCAGCAGATGACCCCACGTTCTAGTATTATGAGAAAGGGAGAAAAGCTTCTCCCTGTCCATTCTCACTCTCCCTGCCCACTCCAGGGTACTAGCAGGAGATCTCCCGCTATGAATTATGGATCAAAGTAATGAATAAAAATCCTGTGAGTGCGAGGATATTGGAATAAGTTGTAATATAGAAATTCTGTTAAATTTTTAGTTTACACACACACATATATATATTATATTTTAAATTATGAAGATTGTTGTATGTTTTTTGTTGTTTATTTTGTTGAATAAATATTTTTAAAAATCCTGTGTTTCACATGTAGAGATCCTCAGATGTAACAGGGTTTTATTTATTTATTTATTTATTTAGAGTCTTGCCTTTCTCTCTGAGAGCCCCAAAGCTTGAATGGCAGCCCATTCCTAAGGGTGTGTGTGTGTGGATATGTGGTGGCAGTGGACGGCACAGCTGCGCCGCTCCTGTGAGGTTTCCTGGCCAGAATAAAGGTAAATAAATTCCATTTAAAAATAAAAAATAGGAAAGTTGTCCCAATGCCTTTATCAAGGCTACGCCAGCAAAATAGCTGGCTTATCAATGCCACAGCATAAGTGAGCATTCCCGGGGTGGAAGGGGTTAGGAAGCTGCCTAAAGGCAGCTCCACTCCCAAGAACACCCCGGGAACGCCTCCCAGGATGTCGGGGAAACGCCAGGAGGCCATGCCAGCATCAGAGCCGCACTGCCGCCACAATCCAGGAGTACCAGTGTAAGTCACCCTACGCTGGCATCCGTGCCAGTTTGCACAGTGCATTCCCCCCCTTCAGGATTGCATGGTAAGCCTGTTCTCAACATTTGGCTTCAAGTGCTGAGTAGTCATGCGATGTACATGCATGAACTAGTGCTAAGGCTGCGTCCATGTACTCTTGGATGACGTGCTATAGAAATAATTTGCAACTGGATTTTCCTGTGTGGCTAAGGCAAGCCAGGAGCTCTTTCTACAAGTTGCCAAATGTAATGCTCAAAACATGCGGCATGCATGTGACTCATCATATACAAGGGATTGCATGTACAAGTGTTACATTAGTGTTGGACACTCCAACGGTAGTTTACAGTAGGAAGCATTTGCATTTTAAAACCGTACAGCCCATACTGAACCTTAACCCTGCCCATAATTATTCCGTTTCACTGCAGCTGGCCATGGCAGCTTCAAGTTCCACTTCTGTGCACGTTTCCTCTCAGCAGTACAGCCCTCAGAATGGTTTATTAACCAGCCCCAGCTTAGTGTGGTTGAGAAAGAGGTGAGGAACCACCACAATTTCAGGATTCGGGGGTGGGGGTGTCAAAGACTGACAGTGTTCAGGGAGCTGGACAACCCATATGATTATTTTTCACATCGTGTTTGAGTTGGGGTGGGGTGATATAAGGAGGGGATCTGATAGGAAATCTTTGTCAGGGGGCTTCTGGTGGCTCTCAACAGCCCTGCATGGCCTGGAGTCACCAGTGGTTGTGGATGCCAGGAACTGGATACCCCTGCCTCCTCCTCCTCCTGTCAAATCTGCCATGGTCTATTTCTAAAACCATACAGTTATCATGGCTAAAAGTACGGTCATGTGAAAGGAAAGGACTACAGGTCTCGTTCCAAAAATATCCCGAAGCAAAACCAATTATGATTATGCTGAGTTGTAACACAATTTGTACGTCCCATTCAAAAGACTTTTTGCGTGAGTGCAGCCAAGCACAATAAGAACTGGATCATACAAACCCAAGGGATCCTAAATGCTGCAGCTGTAAAAGAAAGAGCAACCTCAAGCATAATTCTTGCTGTCAACATATTTTCCACTGTCGTGACTCAGGTTGTTGGGTGTGTGTTTCATTTTTTCCAGGTTCCTTATTCAGCACCATTAACCATCAGCCTTCAGTTGTGAATCCCTGGACTTTGCTCAGTTGTGCATGCGGTAATGATTTCCAGTGGCTCTGTGTCAGAAGTTTTTATATGCTGACTTTCTCTACCTTTTTAACGAGAATCAAACCGGCTTACAATCTCCTTCCCTATAAGTCCCCATGCAGAGGTTTGAGAATTCAGATGGGGGAAATGTGCATCTAGAGGACAGCAAATCCAAGGCAAAACCTCCAATGCATAAATGGCCCTTTGAGGTAGGTGGGGCTGAGAATTCAGAGAACTGTGATTAGCCCAAGGTCACCCAGCTGGCTTCACGGGTAAGAGTGGGGAACCCAACCTGGTTCACCAGATTAGAGTCCGCTGCTCCTAACCACTACACTGGCTCTCAGAACCTAGCAGATGCCTTGCTTTTTGGTGCATGACTCAATTTAACCTGGAAAACTCTGACTTAAAAGTTCCAAATAGCAAAAGAACAAATTCAGAACAGGGTTTTATAAGACAGCTGGTTGCTGAATTAAGTCACATGCTGAAACATAGGTTTTTAAATGTTCCAGGAGCCCGAGAGGCTAGAAACACTTAAAATAAAAAAGGTCTGTAGGTACCAGCTCAAAAAATATCCTCTGAAGAACAAAAGTGTTTGAGATCATTCTATGGCTTCCGTCAGATCTCTGCAGCTCAAACTTTTCCAGCAGGCAAAAGACTGAAGCTGCTTGCTGATTTTACTGCAGCTTTTCAATCATATGCAGCGATACCTCATCTCCAGTTAAAAGGAAGGGCTGTGGCTCAGTGGTAGAGTATCCGCTTGGCATGCAGAAGGTCCCAGGTTCAATCCCTGGCATCTCCAGTTAAAAGGATCAGGTGGTAGCTGCTGCCAGTCTGAGTAGACAAGACTGACTTTGATGGACCAAGGTCTAGAACAATTCAGTATAAGGCAGCTTCATGAGTGGCCTGGAGATCCCCAGGAATTACAACATCTCCAGACAACAGAGATCATTTTCTCTAAAGAAAATGGCTGCTTTGGAGGGTGAATTACGTGGTATAAAATCTTGCTGAGTTCCCTTCCCTCCTCAGGCTCTGCCCCAAAATTTTCTGGAATTTCCCAGTCTAGAGTTGACATCTCTAGCAGGCATCAGTTCCCCATCTGATTAACAGTGGAGTCCTAAAAACACTTTCTCAGAAGTAGGCTCCACCAAGTACCCTTCAGCAGGAATCTGAGTAAAGCTGTTTAGAATTGCTGTTAGGGCTTCTCCTCCCCTACATTTTTCATGTTCACTTTAAAATAAAGACTTCGGGCCACAAGGGAAGGTGCATCAGCAGTATTCTACCCAATTAACTGGCAAGCTCTAAACTTAATCAACTCCTGCAGTTTGGACCCCATTATGATGGATGAGTAAAGCTGTGATGTCATGCTTCAGTTCCTTCCCTCACACACTGACCAAGGAAGGAAAAGGAGGCAGGATTTCTATAACGTCACGACAGTTTTGCTTGAGTACACACTGAACTGGCATTTGTTGTCCTTGACTGAGTATAAACCAGGGACATGTCTTTTGTATGTGAACTACAGTTTAGCGCATTAAACAATTTTAATAACATTTAAAAGCACTGAGCTGTGCCCTTTAGCAGAACATGGATCTCTCTTTAATGGTTCCCCACATCAAAAATCATAGCTTTAAAAGCTGAGCCCTATGGCCCCAATTCTTTCCGAGCAGAAGTAGGGCAAAACAAGCTCAGAACAAGTGTTCGAATTACGAGGATGAGACACACTTTGCTGGATATTCATTCCCACAACAGGTGTTAGAGAACAAAGAGAGAATATTATTTGCAGCCACAAGAGACAACTTGCCAGTCCATATTAGCTGTGAAGGGACTGTGCTTAGTAGCCAGAGGCTGATTTGTGTTATGGGAATTTCTATGTTCCACAAGGCTTTCACTTTAACTGGAGAAGGCAATCAGACTGAACTTTTCTCAAATTGATGTTAATGGCAATACATTGCTAATAATAATTGACATTGCCTCTGACTCATTCCCAACCCTCAAATGTCTGCCATTGGCAGTATCCTGGCAGAGCAGATTTTCTTGAACACAAACAAATATCTCCTATTTATACTTTAAGTATGTGCTAACAAACACTTTTGCTTTGGCAATTCACCACTTTTAAAAAAAACCTAGAAGATTTCCATTTCCTGTGAGGGCAGAGGGGGAAATAAGCATTGTTTAAAATAAGAAATTTCTGAACAGTTTAGACCACCACCCGCCCTCCTGAAAAAGGACTTATTAGGCAGAGGTGGATATTATGGCCATTTATGCTTATTAGCCTCACAATGCCCGCGGGACTGCTGCGGGGCTTCTTTTGAGTCATGATTTTTCTGACCTTCAGAAGCCACTTTGTGGCCGCCCCACACTTGTCCTGTGGTTTCAGGAACTCGTTTTATCACGAATTTAAATTTTGCCTTGATCCCAAAGCTAATCAAGGCAATTCCTGAGAATAGTGTTAACTTCGGGTTTCTTTCCTAACGCCAATTCTCGCTTGTCCCCCCCTTCAAACCCCCTCCCCCTTGAAGCAATTTTGGTTTTTTTCGGTGTAAAGGTAAAGGTCCCCTGTGCAAGCACTGGGTCATTCCTGACCCATGGGGTCACATCCCGACATTTCCTAGGCAGACTTTGTTTAGGGGGCGGTTTGCCAGTGCCTCCCCCAGTCATCTTCCCTTTACCCACAGCAAGCTGGGTACTCATTTGACCGACCTCGGAAGGATTGGAAGGCTGAGTCAACCTTGAGCCGGCTACCTGAAACCGACTGCCGTTGGGATCGAACTCAGGTCGTGAGCAGAGGTTGGACTGCAGTACTGCAGCTTACCCCTCTGCGCCACGGGGCCCTTTTTTCGGTAGCTTGTTTTAAAATCTCAGGAAGGGAACGGGGTGTCTCTCCCCCCACTCTTTCCTCACATGCAATTTTTCTGGTCAGTTTCAGCAGCCAGAGTTCTTTCGAGTTTGCAGGCGCTATACCCCCTGCTTTGAGATAGCCAGAAACAAACTGGTGGGGAGAGGGTTTCTTCTCTGCTTTGGCTGTAAAATGGCGCTCCATTGCCGCCCCATTCCCCATCCACCCACCCTGCGGGTTTTTTTTTGTTAGCAAGCACTCATAATCAGAAAAAAGGGCTTCACGCCTTTAAGAGGACATGTGTGTGTTTGGGGGGGGGGGGATTTGTCCAGCTGTGTTCACTCCCGATCTCAGGGATTCTTTTTTAACTAAGCCAAGTAGCGTTTGAACGAAGCAGAAAATCACACCCAGGATAAAAAACTGTATTTTTTTGTCTGCCATATTTATATTAGCAATAAAATGATGAATCTATAAATAGAAATGAAGACAAGAGCAGCCAAGAGACACAGCTCCCCCCCAAATCAGAAAATTAACCATCTAGATACCCAAATGGGGAGGGAGTGTGGGGAGCAGGGGAAGGGGATAAAATTGCATGGGATTTAATTATTGAGGGTATCTAATGAATCACCCAGTAAAGCATGCCCAGAAGTTACAAATGCTTATATAATGTTCAATTGCTGTCAGTGGAGCTAGGGTTACCAACTTTAACAGAGGTGTAGAGAACTCCGTGGCACAGAATGGTAAGCTGCAGTACTGCAGTCAAAAGCTCTGCTCACGACCTGAGTTCGATCCTGACAGAAGTCAGTTTCAGGTTGATTCAGCCTTCCATCCTTCCAAGATCGGTAAAATGAGTACCCGGCTTGCTGGGCGTAAAGTGTAGACGACTGGGGAAGGCAGTGGCAAACCACCCCATAAACATAGTCGGTCTAGGAAACATCATGATGTGATATCACCCTATGTGTCAGTAATGACCCAGTGCTTGCTTAGGGGACTACCTTTACCTTTAATGGGCTGTTATTTACCAGCTGAGGTGATCTACCTCCATGCCATGAACAGCTTCAGGTGCCCATTTCTAAACATTAAACCTCTATTAAAAGGGACATTTTCCTCCAGGCAGGTAGTAACCCTAAGTGGATCGCCAACAGAAGATTCATTTGATGGTGTTTTACAATCGCCACATTTAACAGATTCAAACACCACTACAAAGGAATTAAGTATTTGCATCAGTTGTCATTTTGCTTAGCCAGCGATTGTCAGAGAACACTTAACCCAACTGGTACATTTTACAGAAGAATGTTTCTGTCCTGGATTTATTATAAGTTTAAATTGCTGTAAAAGACAACAGCGTTTTTGAGACTGGTACACAACTAAACCATCCATAATCTTGTAACCAGTTAACATTTTTATGACAACACACACACAACAAAGGACTACAAGGAAGAAATTAAAGTGAGATTGCTGTTCTTTTACTGGATTAGGAGAAGTTCATGACCGCAGTCTTCATGGTTTCATGGTACATGTACCCCTATTGCTGTTCTAAAAAAAAATCTGGTTGTTGAGACAATGGAATCTTCATGCTTTTTTTCATGATGTACAACTTCATGACATAATAAGACATTATCTGGAATAATAACATAATTGTTGCAAATGCCAAACTTAGGCATTGCTTGATCATAAAAGACAGTTGCTGGTTATCTATTTTCATCATAAAAGCTGCATTAGTAATAAGTTTGCTAGATTAAAAAAGCAAAGCAAAACAAAACCCCTTCTGAAAGGAAGACTTGCTTTGAGCATGACGCGTCTGGAAACTTTCCCCTTAGCTTCAGCGGGCTTTGGATCAAGTCAGATTCTTTTCTTATGACGTGTTTATTTTTCCAGCTCTATTTTTGTGTTGTAAAAGCCATGACTATATACAGAGGCTGAATGTTGTGTGCTTTGTGGGAATATGTAAGGCCAGTATTAATTTATAGTCTTAAGTGAGGGAGAGATCGGATAACAAAGATGGTCTATAAGTTCAACTGACCTTTTAGGAGTAGGGCATCGTCTTTCTTTTTGCTTAACACTCTCCACAACTGAAAATATCCCATTTCCAAAGGCAGAATTATTGTCCCCAGAATCCTAAGTATTTCAGGCGGCAGATGAGCACCAACATAACTACCCAGCAATATGACTGCAACACAAGTCGCAGCATAAGAATCTTGTGGCATCTTAAAGGTGAACAAATGTTGTGGGATGAGCTTTTCAAGATGACAATATATTTTATCAGCTGCATAAAGTGCACAGTGAAACTGCCGGATATTATATATGTACAAGTGCGTGCCTGTATTTTGCTGAGTATGCGGTTATCTGTACACATTAAGTAGCGTGAGAAAATCATTATAATTGGCTAGCTTGACACATGCACAGTGTTCTTTAGAAAGCTGTTCAGTAAGATTATACCGGTGTATGCATTTGAAATGTGGTGTCGGAGGAGAGTTTTACAGATACCGTGAACCACCAAAAAGACAAATCAGTGGGTTCTGTATCAAATCAAGCCTGAAGTCCCCCTAGAAACTAAAATGACTAAACTGAGGCTATCATACTTTGGACATATTATGAAAAGCCAAGAGTCACTGGAAAAGACAATAATGCTAGAAAAAGTTGAAAGCAGCAGGAAAAGAAGGAGACACAACTTTTGGTAGATTGGCACAGTAAAAGAAGCCACAGCCCTCAGTTTTCAAAAGCTGTTAATGAGGTCATAGGTTGGGAGAAACCTGATGGCACTTCACACACACACACACACACACACACACACTTCTTTACTGGTTGAGTAAATTGAAAGAGCTACTCATAATGCATACAGCAAAAACTGTACAACATCTTTACCTCAAACAAATGAACTGCTTTCTATTCAGTCTTCCACACTCTCCAAAGGAATAAAATGAGACACTAACAAAATGCTGGTTCTTTCTGTGTATTTAATTAGCCAATTCACTGCCACATTAACTTCAGTTGCACGTTTTAAATGGTTCACACCAAACTGAGAATTAAGGAGAAAATGGCGTGATAGTTTCATCAGTATTATGAAATTGTTTCAACATGTTCCTATATATTTAGTTTCAGATCTGTTTTAAAAACTTTCACTTCACGTTTTCTCTAGTTTCCTTTGCTGCACACAATTTTTTAATCCAAAGCCGAGTCACATTTTAGCAGTAGTTAAGCCATTTTCTGGCAAACCTTTTAAAGACATCTTGACTATACGTGTAGCCTATATTTGGAGGTCTTTCCTCTTATAGGCAAGAAAGAAAACTCCGCATAAAGTAGTACTAAGTGTTCTGTTAACTTTGTAACCTTTAATAAGTGAACCGTTAATACTTGATTTCTGGCTCCCATTTATAGTACAGAGGGAAGAAGCCATTCACACCCACACACACAAAAACACAAACTCACAGTTCTTCAAGCGATCAAGATAAGTAAGCAAAAATATCTGCCATGGAGTCCAGTAGCAACCTAGGGACCAACAAGATTTTTGGGGTATAAGCTTTCGAGACTCAAACCTCCCTTTGTTATACCTTGAAAATCTTGTTCGTCTCTAAGGTGCTACTGGACTCGAGACTAGCTTTTCTACTGCAGACCAACATGGCTGCCGTCTTAAAACATGTTACAATTAATCACATTTTTAAAAGCCATACATGGATCACAAATGAGCACAACAGCCTTCCAGCATCTTTACTTCTTTCAAACCTAAGAATAATTGCACAAATGACTTGTTAATTCAAGTTATCCAAGGAGAAAGTAATTTCCTCTCATATTTCGGATCTCCACCATACAAGAAAGGGAATATTAACATTTACTTAATTTCCCCTTGAAATAATACATCCTTTATACACAGAAGGATTTTGACATTTTCTCCAGTGCAACAAAACTTTACTATACTGCAGAATGAACCATAACGGAGCAAGCAGTTTTAAATCACCGCAGCTGGGTTCCAACATAAGATCTGGTAGATTCACAGTCCAAATCAACATTAGCACAACAGCAGTTTGTTGTGTGGGGATTAAGGAAAGAACTCCTTGCTGAGTTAGTTTTGTTACCTGTTGGAAGGGCCCCGTCAAGAAAAGCAGAACCTTGTTTCCTAAGGAAATTCTTACCAACAGAGAGCGCTACCAGATTGAGAGACATGCCACCTGAGTGGGAAAAACATACCAAAAACCAAAGAAGAGACCGAAACAAAAACAATGAATAGACAGAACAAAGTAACAATTAAGAGCAGCATGCATAGCATAACGGCCACTTCATGTGCAGTGAATTATTTCCAAACGAAAAAGATCTGATACAATTGCCCAGGACAATTGATCCTTATTGTCTGATTCTGATAGAATTCCTACAAAAGGTTAACTATACACCTGAATTACAGGAATATGCATTTTGTAAATCTCGATAATTATGTACCGCCATCCAGGGACATTGCCATTAAACAGGTTTTTTTTTTTTTTTTACAAGTTCATATTTACGTATTTAAAATGTTTCTATTCTGCTTTTCTCCCAATCAAAAAGACTTAGGGATCAGAAATGTAAAAGCGCTTTGCACCCTTCGAAAGGTATTCCAAGGGCTTGTTTGTATTGGGGCTTGTTTGCATGCAGTTCAAATCCATATAGTTTTTGATTGTTTCTGGAGCAACAATGGTAATTAGGCACTGTCTACAAAACAAAGAGACACAGGCCAGACACAGATTAGACAGTATGGAAAGAAGTAAAAATTAGGACAAAACAATCAGAGAGCCAGAATGAAGAAATGCATTTTTAAACAGGCAGTTGAACCCACCAACAGAAAGAGACAGCTGTCCGCTGGAAGATCAGAATTCGACTGGTAGAGAACAAGATGTGAGACAGATCTCTACAGGTGGCACAAAGTGAAAGGGAAAGCAAAAATGTGCAGCCTGGAATCTCCATCAAGCCCCGAAGTGCCTCTGTTATGTATTTATTATTTCAATTTAATTCCCACGCTTTCCCCGGCCAAGACCAGGCTCAGGGCGGTTTACAAGGGAATAACATCCCATTGAGTCAATAAAATCATTAAAACAACATTTAAAATAGCCCTATAAAATTATGTAAACCAAATACCCTAAAATTACTTAAGGAGCCTCTAAAGTGTAAAATGAATGATAACTAGGCGAGCAGATGGAACTCAGTACAACAGTGGTGAGGGTTAGGGAGGTCAGCAATCACATATAGGAAACCGTAGCTGGCCTCAACCATAAGCCTGGCGGAAGAGCTCTGTTTTACAGGCCCTGCGGAACTCTTTGAGGTTCCGCAGGGCCCGGGTCTCACTAGAGAGGCTATTCCACCAGGTGGGGGGCCAGGGCCGAAAAAGCCCTGGCCCTGGTCGAGGCCAGCCGGACATTCCTCTAGAAATTCCAGTTGTTCATTAAGGCCCAGTATGCTTTCCACATGGAAATGTATTAAGAAAGATATTCATTAAAGCAAGTTTTATTTCAGCTGGAAGCTACTGGTTGAAGAAGAATCCTTCCAGGGAACACCCATCACACATGCTCATCTTCTGATAAAACACAAAATGAATTTTTCAAAGCCCAGTTTGTAAAATCTTGGTTCCTTAATAAAAGATCTGCATTGTACATATTGTGTAGGTAACCATCACGAGCGTTTTCATGTGCAGAAACCAGGCCAGCCGTGGTCACTCTGGCTTGGCTTGCAGTTTATTCTTCTCTGGCTCAAAGAAATGTTTCTCAATGGCACTGACCAATTCATCCAGTTCTTTCTTCAGCTTTTCAAAATCACTAAAAAAATTAGACCAGAACATGACATGCTACAATACAATCTCTACTGCCAGGCTTTCAATCTGCAAAACTTTTAATAAGTGTTGAGGAACTGCTACGTATTTGATTTCTTAAACCTGTCTAACAGGTTTATGTCTTTTTATTGGATTATTTAATAATTTTAAATGTTTTTAATCGTTCGAATGTTTTCATGTTCACCACCTTGGAAGCACTGAGTGGGTGGGAAAGGCAGCATAAAAATGTTCTAAAATAAATAGAAGAAGAAGAGCTGGTTTTTATATGCCGACTTTCTCTACCACTTAAGGGAGACTCAAACTGGCTTACAATCACCTTCCCTTCCCCTCCCCACAGCAGACACCCTGTGAGGTGGGTGGGTCTGAGAGAGTGTGACTGGCCCAAGGTTATCCAGATGGCTTCACGTGTAGGAGTGGGGAAACAAATCCAGTTCACCAGATTAGCCTCCGCTGCTCATGTGGAGGAGTGGGGAATCAAACCTGGATCTCCAGAGCAGAGTCCACCGTTCTAAACCACCGCTCTTAACCACTATACCACGCTGGCTCCCAAACAGATAGAGAAATAAATAAATAGATAGGTAAGTAATTGCATATTCTCTAAGGTAGAAAGTTGGGGAAGAAAAGGTTTTGAGGCACGTTCTATGAAGTGTGACTGCAGTGTAAATGTTATTATTAAAAACTAAAGATCACCTTTCACGTACCCAAGTGCCTAGGCTAATATAGTGCATCTGCAAATCTTAGGAGATAAAGGTAGCATGCCCTTTTTCTCAGAGTAAATCTGGGGGGGGGGAGGTATTCCAATGTATCATGCCTTAAATAAAGGCAGGTGTCATGGGACACAATGACCTTCAGATACATTTCAGTTCTATGACCATCTCACTACTAGTCTGGGGTCCACTTGCCCTTTTGGGGCTTAGTTAGTTATTTTCTGTAGAACGATCCCCACTGCCAAAGCTATCAAAAGCTGTTGTTTGGTTTTAAGTCTCTCTTGGGCAACGGGAACAGCTGTGTCAAAACTCAACAAAGCAAGCTCAGCACGTCAGACCACATCTCTATTGATTGGATCTCAGCCATATAATTCTGTAATCTGGATTTTGAAATTTGGTTGGTATCTGATTTAATCCACTCTGGCACAAAAAGTCACTTCAAACAATTAATAGGTTAGTTCAGTCATCCCTGTCCACTGCAAAAAGTAGTCATATTACTCATTCATCTACTTTCATCAGTTGAAAAGATTCAACATGTTTAGGACAAGTTTCTTCAAATTATTTTATAAAAGGGACATGGATTCATTTATTTGCAAACTCAGTCAATACATCCTAATATACACTAATGTTTCTGGACATGTATTAATTCACACAGCTCTTTTTTTCTATCCCATCCCTAGCACACAGATTTTAAAAAACAATCCAAAATACATAATCCAATAGTTTGTGTGTTCAGGGAGTCTGTGGCCATTTATGCATGGGAGGTTTTGCCTTGGATTTGCTGCTCTCTAGATGCACATTTTCCCCATCTGAATTCTCAAAACTTTGCATGGGGGCTTATTTTTGAGTTTCAGAATTCAGGTGGGGGGAAATGTGCATCCAGAGAGCAGTAAATCCAAGGCAAAACCTCCCATGCATAAATGGCCTGTACTTCACAGGTAAGTGCAGGTCCCATTAAGAACAGGAGCACAGCAAAAGTGAGGTTTCACTCTCCCACTCCCAGTTGCCTCACCTGAAACGCCCCTCTGGCAGGGCTTCATTTGCCATGCTGGGAAACCTATAAGTAGAACTTTCAATGGGGCAAAGAACACCACTCCCAGTTATTTCAGGTTGGGAAAACAATACAGAGGGAAGGCTTAAACCAAGGGTGTCAAACATGCGGCCCGCAGGCTGGATCCAGCCCCTTGAGAGCTCTTATCCGGCCTGTGAGCCAGCTGAGGCAGCAACCACAAACCAGTCCTGATTCGGGCTGGGGAAGCATGGCCCAGCCCAACCAAGTGACATTTATGTCATATCTGGCCCTTGTAACAAATGAGTTCGACACGCCTGGCTTAAGCATCCTTTCCCGGTGTGCTGCAGGCTCAACCTGAACTGGGCCTGCATATGTCTGGGAGGCAAGGACTTCCAGGACACATCTGCCAGCTTTACCCGCAGATTTAAAAAAAGCTTTAGGTAAAAAGCTTTAGGTACTTGTTTCCCTCTTTTCAATTAGCCCGTCAGAACTTCCCAGTCACTAAGCTCAATTTTATTGATGGTTTAAATCTGCATAATGAATCAGTGGATCCTAAAACTTAAGATTCAGATTCATTTAATGATTGCATTATATCTTATCTTTTCCCCATGCAGCTTGGGGCAGCTCTATGAAGTATTCGAGACTGAGATTAAATGACTTGCCCAAGGTCTCCCAGTGAGCTTTGTAACAGAGTGAGGAATTCACATTCAAGCCTGTCAATGCTACTTGCTAAACCACCAGGCTGGCTCTCTGCTCAAAGTGGGTTAGCTAGCCCTGATCAGATTTTAAACTGCTGCTGAGCAGCTATGTAAGGGTACATTTGCTGCTACTCAATGCTAATGGGCAGAATGAGATTGTGAACTGTAATAAAAATTATGAAAACACAGCCGGGTTATTTCAGGTTTGGAGTAAAATGGAATGCACTTTTGAATAAATTTTTTCTAGAATTTTGAAGAGATTTCATTGGCCATTTAACTCAAGTCCTTCCCATTAAACAGTCTTATCCTAGCCATAACACAGTCCTGAAAAACTCACACACAGCAACTCCATGACAACCTCTACAGAGGCAGAGTCTAAGCTTTAAACAGTCATTTGCTACAAAGAGTTAAAAATTCCAAAATGTACCTGTTTCCAGGAGGAGCACAAAGCTCTGCATAATATTTGATCTTGGGTTCAGTTCCACTGGTCCTCATGGTAGCCACACCTCCGTTATTAAAGGTAAATGTTATCATTTGGCTGCTTTTACTGGTGGGGAGCACCTAGCATCAAGAGAAGGTAACATCGTTAGGATTTTCCTACTTAAGACTGGTGAATTCTAGATCCAGGAACATTTAAGGACAAATCACAGAAGCTCCCTATTTTGAAACTGGAGTCAGGAGGAGTGTGCAGAAAGAAAGCGGTCACCTTTCCCTGACCTTCCCTCAAGAGAATCTGAGGTAGCAGCGAAATCGAAGAGCTACCTGACACTGGGGGATGGACGGAGGACTCTAAAGACTGTGTACCAGGGTGTCCTAACACAGATGCAACACGTATCCCTCCAAGAACCCTTTCTCCCCAGGAATCTACGCAAAAGTAGGAAGTTAGCTTTGCTGATTCCACTACAGGAACTGGACCCACAAAAGCCCCTTGCCAGGGGCACCGACATTGGCTGAAGTACCTTGCCTGGAATGTACCACTGGGTATCTAGTATTTGATAATATGTGTGGGGGGGCGGGGATTTGCCTGCTGTAGCTTTTGAAAATTGAGCGAATCAGGGAGTGGGAGATTTTAGTAGGTGGAATTTCCCCAAAATACTATCTCACTGTCTGGCAATGTTTACGCCACTGTGTACATATGAACACATAAAGCTGCCTTATACTGAATCAGATCATCCATCAAGGTCAGCACTGTCTACTCAGACTAGCAGCATTTCTCTATGGTCTCAGGCAGAGGTATTTCACATCACCTACTGCCTGATCCTTTGATCTTGGATGCTAGGGATTGAACCTGGGAATTTCTCCATACCAAGCAAGTGCTATACCACTGATGTGTCAGGCATCAAGCAAGCAACATGTTTCATAGAACCAGAACAAAAAACAAACAAACATAAAAGGTAACTTACAGCCTTTTTATCAGGCTGGTTACTGTCATAGCCGGTAGTCAAATCGCGCACTCCAGAAACAGGAAATTTCCCACAAGTCTTTGGGTAAGTAGCTTTCCCATCATAATTTCTGAGCTTCTCAAAGAGCCCTTTGATGGTCTTTTGATCATAACAGATAAAATATGACGCTTTGGTAATGTGGCATCCGTACCTGTAAAGACAATACCATCATCTGTGAACTCGGTGTTTCCTGTATGTAGAATAAAGGTAAAGGTAGTCCCCTGTGCAAGCACCAGGTCATTAATGACCCATGGGGTGATGTCACATCCCGACGTTTACTAGGCAGACTATGTTTACGGGGTGGTTTGCCAGTGCCTTTCCCAGTCTTCTACACTTTACCCCCAGCAAGCTGGGTACTCATTTTACCGACCTCGGAAGGATGGAAGGCTGAGTCAACCTTGAGCCGGCTACCTGGAACCGACTTCAGCTGGGATCAAACTCAGGTCATGAGCAGAGCAGTACTGCAGCTTACCACTCTGAGCCACAAGGCTCCTTGTATGTAGAATACACATTGTTAAGTTGACAAGGAAATTAAAAACCTCACTCGTTGTAAATGGCTTTCAGCTGCTGAGACAGAGAGAGGCCCTTGGTGGCCAACCAAGTAGACATCTCTGCAGTTATGACCGCAGCGCTCACACCGTCTTTATCCAGGACTACAGGGCTGCACATGTATCCTGAAGACAGAGTTATATAAACAGAAGGAGTTTTACCACAGTTGTTGCAAAAGCTCAGGTTATCAAAATCGTAATTCTGTTCATTACAGCAGTTACAAATAAAATCATCTTATCACCATACAACAAGGCTGAAAAGGCTCTGGGCAAAAGGAAAGGCGTCTTCACCTTTGGGTTTTAACACTGTTTTGATCTCGAGACTGAGGGTCCATTCAAACTAATTGACTATACTAGTAAATGCATGTCGCCGTAACATCGTAACAGCTAGGCAAGTGTCTGTTCCAGTGCTGAGACTAGCCATCTGAGAAAGCAGTTTGGATTTTCATGCCAAGATCATGTATTGGAATTGAAATGGGCAATATCTTAAAGATACATGTTGGCAGGTTTGAATCAAGGTATTGCCTGAACCATGCCATGAGAAACAACAGAAGCAAATCAGATAAACTGCAGTATGATTTGGGATTTCCCAAATTCAAATCAAAGACAGTGATTTTTATTTTTTTTACTAATTGCTATTACACTTACAAAATGTCTCAATGGCATTCCATGCTGAAATTTCAGGTATCCCAAACAACTAGCCATTTAGAAATCTGAGCTGCACAACCACACTCATTCTTGAGTTCTCGGCAATCTCCCTCCCACCCCCACCCCCCCTCTTTAGCAATGCAATTTGGGACTGTACATGTGCCAATCTGCGATCATGCCAACACCAACTTTCCCAAAGCACATCCTGATTTACTGGTTAATAAGGATCTACTTATTACCGATGGCTTCTTCAAAGGCAAATAAGACAGTTTTTCCTTGGTCTCCAAGCTGTTTGGCTCGATTTCCCATCCATTTGAATCCTGTCAGCGTTTCCTATGTAAAAAACAATATTCAGTGGCAGTGCGTGTTGCGCTGATGTACAAGAGAACAGAAGATGCCACCACCCCATCCCATGTCTCAACAACTTACTTCAAAGTGAAAACCTTCTTTAAGTGCAATTGCTCTCAAGATTTTGGACGACACAGTGCTAGACAGCATGTATATATTTTTAATGGCACCAGGATCCGAATTCTGTTTTTTCCAGCAAGTGAAGATCCACCAGCCTAAAAGAGCTCCCAGCTCGTTGCCCGAAAACACTTTCCACTCACCACTGGGAAGAAAGGCAGTTATAAATCATTAATAAGAGACCATAACATGGCGATTAAAATGTGGAAATGGAATCGAATGGAATGGCAACAGAATGAGAACATTCTCCAAGTTCTATAATTTCAGAGAAGGAAATAACAGATGCAAGGTGCACACTTCTCATTTGCTTTCCACAGATGTTGAATTATGAGTTATTATTGAAGAAGAAGAAGAAGAAGAAGAGTTGGTTTTTATATGCCGACTTTCTCTACCACTTAAGGAACAATCAAACCGGCTTACAATCACCTTCCCTTCCCCTCCCCACAACAGACATTCTGTGAGGTAGGTGGGGCTGGGACTGTGTGACTAGCCCAAGGTCACCCAGCCGGCTTCACGTATAGGAGTGGGGAAACCAACCCCATTCACCAGATTAGTGTCCACCGCTCATGTGGAGGAGTAGGGAGTCAAACCCGGTTCTCCATATCAGACTCCACCACTCCAAACCACAGCTCTTAACCATTATACCACTCTTGATCACTACACCATGCTGGACAGCAACTGAACAAAAAATATAAATAAATGATAGAAGGAATCGTTCTGTTACATTTACAGGCCACTTTTCAGCCAAAAAAAGCTCCCAAGCTGCTTTAAGATAAAAACCAGTTAAAACAATTCACCATGAAAATAATAAAATTAATGGGTTGTGGTGGCAAAAGGAAACACATGGGGTGGGGTGAGATGGGCGTTCAGTACTTCCTCAAAGTGCTCTAGACTTTCTGCCTGCTACAGCTTCCTTTTTCCAGGGCTGGTGGCAAAACCAGAGGAAATAGTGACTCTCTACTGTGAAAAGATACTGTGAAGCAGAGGCCTTAAGTATCCGATACTGATCCCTCTTAAGAGGCAGAGCTTTTCCATTCCCAGAAGCTAGGCACCTCCCCAGTGCAGAGCAAAGGCCATATCTATAGTTAGTCAATTCAGATGTCATACTAATATTATTGTGGCTCAGTGGTAGAGCATCTGTTTTGCATGCAGAAGGTCTCAGGTTCAATCCCTGGCAGCCCCATTAAGACCAAGACCCTGGAGAGCTTCTGCCAGTCTGAGTAGACTACACTGACCTTGATGGACCAATGGTCCAATTCAGTAGAAGGCAGCTTCATGTGTTCAAACCATAGTTGTTAACTCAAACTATGCATCAAACTATAGTTAAGCTTCCTTCGCCATCATTTGTAGTGATGTCTAAATTAAGCCAATACCGTGAGCAGTAAAAAGCGCACAGGATTTCTTTTAGTTATCATTTTCTTCCAAAAGCACTTGGGCATCCCTAACAACGAATATGCTGCCAAGCACTGAACCTGGCACAGTGACCATACCTTTCTTGTTTCTCTGCAACGGCAAGCCGATCGGCATCTGGATCGTTGGCCAAAACAATTCCAGCTCCTACTTTTTCAGCCAAAGCAAACGATAATGTCTGAAAGAGCAATGCGAAAATGAAGCAACTAAAAAAGTGGTAAAAAAAAGAATATTCACTTTTCCGTACCACCTCGTTATGTTACGCCCATAACAGACACCAACACATTTGGATGAAAATATGTGACAGAAATGACCTAGCTCAATTTTGACATTATTTCAACTGTGCAGTTTGAAAAACTGTGAGCACCTTTCTAGTTTGATTCTGATTAATTAAAGCTACATACGAACTAGCCGTCAATCTATTGTAGGGGCTTGCAAAGGGTAGGAAGCAGGGAAGAATAAAAGCTTGACAGCTTTTCAAAAGCTGTAGGTGCATGTAAAAATAAAATAAAATTGATATGCATTTACCAAATTGGGAGGGGTAACAAATACGTTAGAAGACAGAGCCAAGATGCAGGATGATCTTGACAGGCTGGAGAACTGGGCTAGAACTAATAAAATGCACTTCAATAAAGACAAATGTAAAGTTCTGCATTTAGGTAGGAAAAATCAAATGCATAATTATAGGATGGGAGAGACTTGTCTGAGCAGTAGTTCAGTGAAAAGGATCTTGAGGTCTTAGTAGACGGAACACTGAACATGAGTCAGCAGTGTGATGCGGTAGTTAAAAAGGCAAATGCAGTCTTGGGCTGCATCAACAGAAGTATAGTGTCCAGATCACGCGAAGTGATGGTATTGCTTTACTCTGCTCTGGTTAGACCTCACCTAGAGTATTGTGTTCAGTTTGGGGCACCACAATTTAAGAAAGATGTAGACAAGCTGGAACAGAGGAGGGCAACAAAGATGGTGAGGGGTCTGGAGACCAAGTCCTATGAGGAAAGGTTGAAGGAGCTGGGTATGTTTAGCCTGAAGAGAAGACTGAGAGGGGATATGATAACCATGTTCAAGTACTTGAGGGGCTGTCATATAGAGGATGGTGCTGAGTTGTTTTCTGTTGCCCAAGAAGGTTGGACCAGAACCAACGGGTTGAAATTAAATCAAAAGAGTTTCTGTCTAGACATTAGGAAGAATTTTCTAACAGTCAGAGCGCTTCCTCAGTGGAACAGGCTTCCTCAGGAGGTAGTAAGCTCTCCTTCCCTGGAGGTTTTTAGCAGAGGCTAGATGGTGATCTGTCAGCAATGCTGATTCTGTGACCTTAGGGAGATGATGAGAGGGAGGGCATCTTGGCCATCTTCTGGTCACTGGGGATGTGGGGGGATGTAGTTGTGAATTTCCTGCATTGTGCAGGGGGTTGGACTTGATGACCCTGGTGGTCCCTTCCAACTCTATGATTCTAAAATGTGCTTATAGGTTATGAGGAAAAGTTTGAAGTGGCACGAAAGAAAAGTAGAAGGAAGAAATTTTACTAAATAATGTTTACCAGAACGCCTTTACCCTCCTCAGGATTGGGATATTTTACTGTTGGAAATTCTGGATCAGGCTCCTTCTGTTCGGGAACAGCGAACGGAGGGCTAAAGTCAAATGCCTTAAAGGCTGACTGCACGAACTCATGGCCTACACCGTGCACAGAAGTGTGGACAAATTTCAGCTTTGTTTCCTTGTTTAAATTCCTGAAATTAAGTACATTAATGACATTAAACAGGCACATGACTGTCTGAGGCTGAGAACAAATAAGTGTACTGTATTTCTATCTTTTCCTGTAACTGGATTAAAAAAAAAACTGCTTGTACGTTGCCTGACCCTGAACTTCAGGCCACACTGACACAAGCAGGGTGTGTGTTCTGGCGATGTCATGTAATGATTGCCCGTGATGGTCCAGCATCACTGAAACATGCACAGATCTTCAAGGGGGTTACACAAAAGGTCTTTGTGCAGAAGTTGGTTTAGATTTTCCACTAAATTTTCCATTAATGGAAGGGGAGGCGTAACTCCTACCGATTTCCCCTTTCAGCTGCAACCCCGATTTAGCCCTTGTGCCATTCCTGAAGGTCTCCTCGCTCCCCAGGAGCAGCATTTTTGGGAGATTAGTGGGAGGCAGCGAGGGAGACAAGAAAGTTCTGTTCCACTGACAGTTCACCTTCTACTAGAGGAAAATTTACAACCAATTCTTGAAAGGGGGGGTAGATCCGTGGTGGCCAGCAGCAGCGCAGCCTCCTCAAAGGCTTCCCGGCTGCCGAAATAAAAAATAAACCTGTTATAAGAGAAATAAAAAGAAAATGCCCCCATTGAAAGCAATGGGGCTATGCCACCAATACTGGTGTTCCTGTGGCAAAAGGGGTTAAGAAGCTGCCTAAAGGTAGCTCCGCCTCCAGGAACGCCCCCCCCCTTCTGGGAAGTCCCTGCCGGCATGGCTGTTCTGGTGGCAGGGGCTGGCGCAGCTCTGCAACTCCCCGACACTGGCGTAGGTACCACTTTAGTCTGTGATAAGGTGGCACCTATGCCAGAGTGGGGTCACACTGGCTCCTAAGGAACTTCAGGCCTCCCCCCCTTGAGGACTGCAGCCTTAGTCTGGATCCAATGCATTATATTCCCTCTTTGACAGACCTGCCAGAAATACCTGTTACAGAGGTTCTAAGAGGGGGGGAAATGACAAGTGGAAACAAGACATTCAATAGCCTTTAGACATCCTTTTTAGACTCCCTTGCCCCAAGTGGCTGAGAAAAGAAGTCTAGAATGGCAGTATGTCATCCTGTCCATGGACAGACAGGTGATAGTCAGCCTCACCCTGATGACCTGTACCATCAGTAGAGATCTCAGGAATGTGTGTGTGTGTGTTAAGTGCCGTCAAGTCGCTTCCGACTCATGGCTATAAGCCCCTATTTCCTGTGACTATAAGTATGGATTTCCTTCATTCTGTTTCCTACTCATTTTTTAAACGACCATCTTCTGTTCTTGTAATTTGCTGAGGGTAGTTAACGCTATACATTTCCCCTTCACCCTCCCCAATCCTTCAGGATCAGAAGTTTAATTCTCCCTTTCTATCATGGGATAGCAGTGATTCCCATTTTCCTTTCTGAGAAGCTAGCTTCAACTTCTTTTAACCTTTTATCCTCATGTAGCCAAATGAAATATAGATTTTATTCCCAACACGCTTCTTGGCCAGCTCACCTGTAAAAGCAGTGTCTCTGTATGTCATTAAAATAGTCCTTGTTGATCGATGGGTAGGGGTCATGGAGAAGGGGATTTTTTTCAACCAGACTCTCCTCCCAAGCCTGAGGCCACGGCTCTAGGTTTTCTTCAATAGCCTGAGCGATTCCTTTATCGTGAGGTGAAATTATCTGAGCGCCATTTTCCCAATACACCTAAGCGACACAATAAGCACATTGGCAAAAAAATGCCTCCAGTACAATTAAAGGCAAAGGTAGTCCTCTGTGCAAGTACTGACCCATGGGGTGACGTCACATCCCAACATTTACTAGGCAGACTATTTACGGGGTGGTTTGCCAGTGCTTTTCCCAGTCTTCTACACTTTACCCCCCGCAAGCTGGGTACTCATTTTACCGACCTCGGAAGGATGGAAGGCTGAGTCAACCTTGAGTGGCTACCTGAAACCGACCTCTGTCAGGATATAACTCAGGTTGTGAGCAGAGCTCTTGACTGCAGTACTGCCGCTTACCACTCTGCGCCACGGGGCTCTGTCCATTACAATTAGCAGAAGACAAATGCTGTTATAATTTGTGCCCTGTTTGAACAATAACCGCAGCCACCCAAATCATACAGTAATTAATTAAGGGGGGGAAAGCAAATCAACAGCCCTTCCTGAGACAATGTGGCCAGGGTATGGTGCAATTAAGGCACAAGTATCGACTCCAAATGTACATCAGAAATTCAGGAAAAAAATATGCAAGTGAAAACCTTGTATCCGTTGTCTTGCTTTGGGTTATGAGAAGCGGTAACCATAATTCCAGCAGAAAGTTTCAGATGAGTCACCGTGTAGGGCTGTGGTGAAAGAGCACAAAACAATCACCTTTAAATGAACATAAGAACCTAAGAAAAGCCATGCTGGATCAGACTAAGGCACATCAAATCCAGCAGTCTGCTCACACAGTGGCCAACCAGGGGCCTCTAGGAAGCCCACAAACAAGACGACTGCAGCAGTATTATCCTGCCTGTGTTCCACAGCACCTAATATAATAGGCATGCTCCTCTGCTCCTGGAGAGAATAGGTATGCATCAGGATGATTATCCATTTTGGCTAGTAGCCATGAATACCCCTCTCCTCTACTCCCCTCTTAAAGCCTTCCAAGTTGGAAAGAAGAGACTCAGTGGAACAACTGCCCCGTTTCCTCCAAAATGCTACTGCAGGAGATATTGATTACTCTTCCATCCTATCCCTCCTCTCAGACACAGCAAACAAGTCGTGATCAAATTCAGCGGACAGCAGCATAAACAAAGACATCCTTAGAGGCCACGCTCCGGCTATGGAACTGCTTCCTGCTGCAAATGTATTAAAAGTCCACGTCTGCACCCCTTTTGGAAGGTTTTAAAGCCCTACCTGGTCTTAGTCAACCAAGAGCAAGCTGGGAGAAGTTTAATGGAATTAAATGAAATTCTGTTCTATTGATTTTTGTTTTTGTTAACAACCAGAAGCCTTCAAGATGGGTGTGTTAGAAATCTAACTGCATCTAACTGATTTTATCCTCATATACCCCCTACTGTTAAGAAAGGGGAAGATAAAAGAAGCTCCACACAGAGCCATGCAATGGGCACCAGGGCTAAGCAGATATTAGAACCGAGGTCTCCTTGTTTGGTGCTGAGACCAAACTAACAGTGCAATCTTAAGGAGAGTTTCTCCAGTCAAAGCCCATGGAGTAACTCCGCATAGGATTGCACTGTAAGAGCAAAAGTAGCAAGAATGAACTAACATTATTTATATATTCTAAGATAACCTTGTATGGTGTTGAAGTTATAAGTTAATGAGTTAGCCACAAATGTGCACCCTTATTAAGTTGGACAGTTAGCTATTGTCAGATAATTCTAAAATCCTATACATATGGGAAGTTGCATTGATCAAGAGCTTTTACTCATATTGACATGGTATTATAACAGGAAAAAAATTCTGACTTACCACAAAAGGAGTTGGTACTATACTGGAGAAAAGGTACACAGGGACACCTTGACTGATGAACGTTGCTGCTGCGAGTCTTGCAAATCTATTGATATGAAATTTTGCTCAAATGTCACAATGGCATAACCCCAGGAAACCTAAGCTAGCGTAACCGTAACTTTATTGGCATTTGGGGCAGCTTCTTACTTTGCAGGAAAGCGCACGTTTTGTGACCCAGAAATGGCACTTTAAACACGTTTTCTACAACAGGTACACAGACTGCTATCCTTTGCAGCATCTCCCCAATGTCTGTACTGGCAGAAAGTATGCTCCTACTGCTTTTTGAGAATTAGAAAAACCATGCTTTTGTCCCACCATGGGGGATTAACCTCCTTTTCAGCAACAGGCTGAACCTGGGCTGTTCCAAACTGTAAAACGTGTCAAGGTAAATCTATAAAGGCCATCTCAGAGCCAGGAGAGAGGTTATCCCAGCCAACTACCCCAAGATATACAGCTAATGCAACGAAAGCAGTGCCGTTTCAAAGGAGAGACCTCATGGAATATCACGGTTCATCTTCCACAGCAAAAATATACACCTAAGAGGCCAGCTAGAGTAAGGTCTGCACCAGATCCTAGAGAGCAAAGCCCAGGGTTGGACTACTTGGGGGGGGGGGGTAGGAACAGGGGAGGACTGATCCTGGGTGATCCAAAATATGCTGTGCACATTTCTCTCATAGTGCTGCCACATGCTGCCACATGTCCAGAGTCCATCCAAGGTGAGCTGTAGACATACGACATTGCCTTACACTGAATCAGACCACTGATCCATCAAGGTTGGTACTGCCTACTCAGGCTGGCACTGGCTGGGCACTGAAACAGCATGCCAAGCAGATACTCTGCCACCCCTGAGCCACAGAACCTCCATTGCGCCCTTCTTTGGATGGATCCTGAACAGCATTACGAGGAGGCATGGACCTTCTCTGTTGATCTCCATGATCCACCCCAATGCGGCCATCCCATGACTGCCTTCCAATGGCCTGCCACCCAACCTCCTGAGGCCTCAGGCCAGGCATGGGGGTTTCCCTGCATGCTGTGTCCCCCCCCACTTTGGCTCCCTGCCCAGCACAGCCCAGCTCAGGAAGCTGACCTCACCAGCCGCCTCTCCATCCCTTTTCCAGCAAGACCAGCAGGCTGCAGGTACACTCTAGCCTCCCATGATATTCTCTGCTCTTGAGGGTCTGATGCAGAAATCAAGGCCAGTGTGCCGTCACCTAATGCAGTCGCTTCGCCATGCTAGCTTCCAGATACTGGGGGCCAACGTGGCTGGTGGAGGATTAGGCTGACTCATCCTGCCTGACTTTATTGGGAGTGGCGACACTGATGGCCCCAGCTTAGAGAAGGAGCCATCCTGGGATGGGTAAGTTGTTGGCCTTGAACATCCATCAAAGAAGAGCTACAAAGGTGCTTCCTTTGCACTCTGCTTCGACGGATCCTGGCTGGCCCAAGAGGAAGTACACACCTTCTTGAGTGCCACTACCCGTCTGTGATCCAAGGCAGGGCACAGAGGCATGGCAAGGTAATGGGTGCTTAGGAGAATTTAATAGCTTGAGCTGGACCTGTTGGAGAGCATATCTACCTACATATACCTTACTCTTTCTTCCCACACTATTTTCTGGACAGAAAATCACCAACTGTGTCATTATTAGCCTCACCGGGAAAAAGACAGGCACCTGTCTTCCCCCCCACCCCCACCTTGGTCAAGAGGTTAACCCTCCCTTGCTCACCCACCCACCCCCATGTCAAACATTTGATCCAAATGTTCCACCTGTGGTTGTTTTTCAAAGAAAATCATATTGATATCTGACCACAAACTTTTGCATCTGGTCTAGTTGTCCCTAAGATTAAACAAAAACACAGAAAAATTAACCAGTGCATTGCCTGTCTTTTTTCTGTGCGAAGTGGGCTGTATCTCTAATTTCTGTTGTGTGTGTATGTAAAGTGCCTTCAAGTCGCAGCCGACTTATGGCGACCCCTTTTGGGGTTTTCACGGCAAGAGACTAACAGAGGTGGTTTGCCAGTGCCTTCCTCTGCACAGCAACCCTGGTATTCCTTGGTGGTCTCCCATCCAAATACTAACCAGGGCTGACCCTGCTTAGCTTCTGAGATCTGACGAGATCAGGCTAGCCTGGGCCATGGGGGCTTGATTTCACTTTCCTTCCTTCTTTATGGATCAATGTGGGGGGGACTGCTGCAATGTGCTCACAAATTTTAGGACTACTAAAATAAAAAATAACAGATGGTGAGGTTAAAAAGAAGAGATACGGAGACCACAATTAAACTATGTGTTCCAACACAATCCAATTTATCAGTGGGGCTGCTTTTTCTAAGGATCTGGGAGGGGATGGAGCTCATCGTGTCTACTCACTATAGGTTCCTTACAGTAAAACAAGCACACAGCAATGGTGGTTAAGTATACCTTTTGCTGCTACCTCCACTTGAAGGATGAGCCCGAGCATCAAAGCCAATTACAACTCCTTTTTTCTTCAGGTCACTGCAGCTTTTTTCAAGGTACCTACAGAATCCCTAGAAATGAAAACACCAGTCTTAGTAGTTTTATGAGGTTCTTAAAAAACGTTGACACATCTCCTTTAGAAGAAGGAAGTCTGGCAGTCTTTAAGCAGAAGCCGGACAAGCACTCGTCAGAGATGTTCTAGGCTGATCCTGCATTGAGCAGGGGTTGGATCTGTATGGCCCCTTCCAACTCTATGATTCTAAGTAGAAACACTGATTACAAAATGAGACGTCTACCCATTCAAATACACACCCCAAGCTGCCCTAATCTTATTTCCCACCTTTCTTCTAAAGAAAATTCTTTCCAAAAAGGAACATTATGAACATGAAAAGAGATCAACAATCAAGAACGCATATAAAATCGTTCTTAGTGATAAAGACTCAAACTTCAAATCACTTACTCAAGGGTATTCCTATTACAGTAATTTTGGGGATTGCGGCCCAAGAACCTGATCCCAACACCTGTACATACATTCTTTGGAAACTGGGAAAGTACCAGCCTTTAAAGAATAGGAGAGACATATTCGTTCAGTTTGGTACCTGAGTGGTCTGGATGATAGTCAAGTCATTCATCTGAGACGTTCCTGGTCCCATAGCAGCTCGGAGCCCTGCAGTCCCAAATTCCATCCGTGAACCAAAACATCGCTGGAGTTCTTCTGTGTTTCCTTTCGCGACCATCTGCTTCACTAGTTCAATTGTTTTGGAGTTCTGTAAAACATTTCATTTGGTTTCATATCAGCATGCCATATGAAGTTAGACAAGTAGCAACCCAAGAAAGGGTCTTCAAAGTTGTGGCACCAAAATTATGGAATTCCCTCCTCAGGTAGATTTATTTGTCCCGCTTTATCTTTGTCTTCCAACAGTGAATGAAAACTGCTTTGGTTGGCATTCCCCCTGTGACCCTCATTCCCTTTCATGTGTTTAAAAACAATTCAACAAAACACAAACATATATACATATGAATTTTAAAATTTGTTTTAAAGTTTTGAGTGTTTGCCACCTTAGGGACCCTGAAGTCAGTGGGAAGAAGAAGAAGAGTTGGTTTTTATATGCCGACTTTCTCTACAACAAGGAGGAATCAAACCGGCTTACAATCACCTTCCCTTCCCCTCCCCACAACAGACACCCTGTGAGGTAGGTGGGGCTGAGAGAGCTCTAGGAGAGTTGTGACTAGCCCAAGGTCGCCCAGCTGGCTTCATGTGTAGGAGTGGGGAAACCAACCCTGTTCACCAGATTAGCCTCCGCCGCTCATGTGGAGGAGTGGGGAATCAAACCCAGTTCTCCAGATCAGATTCCACTACTCCAAACCACCGCTCTTAACCACTACACCACGCTGAAGTCTAAAAACCTACATCTGTAAAGGCTCTATTAGTCAAAAATCACCACTTGTGATTGATTGAGCCCAGAAAAGCTGTATCTGTTAAATGGCTTCCCCACTGCAGGATTAGTTCATTAACAGTGTACCATTAATGCTGTCCAACTCCTATTCATTTCTGCAGGGTTTGCGCCAGTTAGTCCTTCTTGACTGTACCTTTAGTCTTACAGTGTAATCCTACGAACACTTTCCTGGGAGTAAGCCCCACAGAATAGACCTGAGGATTTTTAGTAGATCTGCTTCAGATTGCTCTCTACATCATGTAACTGTAGCTCATGATATTTTCTTAGGCAAACAGATTTTTCGTACAGTACAATATTTCCATTAAGTTAATACCATCCATAATTATTTAAAAAAAACAATTACTTGCTGAAGTTATAATAAGAAGTGGAGAGGGGACATCACGAGAATTTGGTTTCCTATTTCCTTTTCCACTAAAATTCCAGCCAAAGTAAGCCTTGTCCAAGCCTACGTGACCTAAAACAATAAGATAATTTCCGGTCCCAAGAGTTTCATGATACCCATTTTAAAAATTATGCCTGGAATTCCATCTATGCCACTCCCATTAAAGGAATATTCACAACTAATATCCTTGTTGTTCTCTACGTAATGTCTGGAGGTCAGATTAACTCACTCCTTACTGAGTCTATGGAAGAAAGTGGAAAGGGAACAGATAATTAATAAGTATCCCATACCACAAATGACTTGAGGTGGAACCACAGTTGAAGGAAGTTCAAAGTCCATGCTCGGATATTCTGGTCAGGGACGGCTCAGGACTTGGGAGTTGCCATGACAATCACTGGGCTGTCCCTGAGTGTATGTGCTCTTATACACATTGCAAGTAACCCACGAGGTGTCGTGGTTAAGAGTGGTGGACTCTAATCTGGAGAACCCGGTTTGATTCCCCACTCCTCCACATGAAGCCAGCTGGCTGGCCAGCTGGCTTCATGTGGAGGAGTGGGGAATCAAACCGGGTTCTCCAGATTAGAGTCCACCACTCTTAACCACGACACCTCGTGGGTTACTTGCAATGAAGCCAGCTGGCTGACCTTGGGCTAGTCTCTCCAAGCTCTCTCAGCCTCACCTACCTCATGAGGTGTCTGTTGTGGGGAGAGGAAAGGAAGGAGACTGTAAGCTGGTTTGATTCTCCTTAAAAGGTAGAGAAAATTGGCATATAAAAACCAACTCTTCTTCTTCATGGTGCGCTCTGCCATTCAGGGTGATGGTGATCTGTGGGTGAGGTTTGTGTTAACTCAGGGGTGTCAAACATACAGCCCAGGGGCTGAATCTGGCCCACAAGCCAGCTGAGGCAGCCACCACCACCACCCCAGTCCCGATCTGGGCTGGAGAGGCAAGACCCAGCCCAACGAAGTGACATTAATGTCATATCCGGCTCTTGTAAAAAATGAGTTCGGCACTCCTTGTCATGACTAGAGCATTATTCTAGTGAGGTCCAGACACACAAAACGCCCTTTTCTCCACAGCCCAGAGGACCACTTTGGATGGTCAGCCACTGGAAGCTGATGGATCCAGACTGTTTCTTGACGGATATCCAGAGAATTTCCGCACAACACGGTTGGCGGTTCTGTCACAGCGTTGGGTGAGCTGTGTAAAATGGAGGCGATCCAGACAACTAATGATTGCTCCTAAGAGCCCTCTGTCACCAGCCTGAGCCAACTGCCTGGTCTTCTAGGGCAGCTTTCCTCAACTTGCGGGTCCCAACCCAAAAGGGGGTTGTGAAGCCTTTGAAAATGGGCCCCAGGCTTTTGCAGCATTGTTGATTTGTGCATGCTTTTTAAAAAGGGGGGGGAGATCACCATACCCAAAAAGGTTGGGAACCCGCTGGTGGTTAGTGTACTTGAGATAAAAAAAAGCTGCAGGGATGGTGGCTTGAAGGTAAATGGAAGAAACCTGGGATGAATATAATTGAGCATAGAGTAGAAATTATTTTACTTGAATTATTTCACTTCATTTATACCCGGCTCTTCTGTTCAACGGGGACCCCAGCAGCACATGCCATTCTCCTCCATTTTTTAAAAGTATATTATGTGGCGGTGAGGGCAGCAAGAGAAATTACTGTTCCATCACTATCTGCACAGAGTTTTCCAGTGGAGCTGTTTTGGATGGAGAATAAATTGTCTTCATGTGAACTCGTATGGAGATCGTACTGTATCTTGTCAATAAAAGGCCAAGTATTCATTATGCTGGGGAATTGGGATTGGATCTACTGTGATATGGATGTGGACTTTTGATTTTAAAAGCAGCTGCAAGGAGGAGAGATAGGAATGATACCAGGATGGAAGTTCTCCTTTCCCCCCTTGTGCTCTTTCCCCCAAAAGGAGTCACACCACACCAGGCTCCTTGCTTAGAGGGAAATACAGGCACAAAATGTGCAATTGTCTTTTTTTCCTGGGGCTACTAATACTTCGCCTTGACCTGGATGGCCCAGGCTAGCCCAATCTCATCCGATTTCAGAAGCTAAGCAGGGTCAGCCCTGGTTAGTACTTGGAAGGGAGACCACCAACCAAGTCTAGGGTTGCTAAGCAGAGGCAAGCAATGGCAAACCACCTCTGAACATCGCTTGCCGTGAAAACCTCAAGGGGTTGCCGTACGTCAGCTAGGATTTGACAGCACTTTCCACTACCACACTAGTAGCTCAGAAGGAGGGGGAAACATCAGGAAAAAATCTGTTACCCCTCTCCCCGGCAATTCAAATCAGACCCATGGCTTTTTAAGTTACACTACAAGATCCAATCATAGATCCTCAATATGTAGTTTGAACCTAATTTAATTCAGCATGACGTTGCCAGTCATTATGATACTTGACAGGATTTCGGCTTTTGGGATAGGATTTACTCAGATGGTTTTGCCTTACAGCTCTATGAAAGTCTGCCAACCTGGGTCCTTGTTTTGTAACAGTAAATACAGCTATAGAACTTCTTATCGGGAGAGCGATCAGAACTGAACTTTACCTTAGGTTTTGTAATCACGGCTGCATGTCCCAAGCCAGTTACTCCAGAGCAGTCCCAATGACATCTCTATATCTAACGGTAAAAGAGTCTGACCTCTATTATAATAGTGAAGCAGACAAAAATGGACCTTCCACAAGGCAGAGATTTCTGTTTGTTCGGACTGTCCATGTATCCAGAAAAACAAAACTTTGTAAATTAACCAAAAATAAATCTAGAACATTCTGAGAAAGACTGAATGTACACCTGGAGGCACATAACGTTGAAAGCTGCTGAACGTCAATTAAAGGGGAAAAAAGTGAATTAAAGTGAATCACTTTAAAGAGTTAGGGGAGAGGGGCTGTGGCTCAGTGGCAGAGCATCTGCTTGGCATGCAGAAGGTCCCAGGTTCAATCCCCGGCATCTCCAGTTAAAGGGACTAGGCGAGTAGGTGATGTGAAAGACCTCGGCCTGAGACCCTGGAGAGCCGGTCTGAGTAGACAATACTGACTTTGATGGACCAAGGGTCTGATTCAGTATAAGGCAGCTTCATGTCTTCATGAGTTAAAGTGAATCACAATTAAAGTGAATCAGCCTACTCAAACTCCCAAGAGACTAAAGCAGGGGCCCCAACATTGCGCCCGCCGATACCTTTTCTGGCGCCCACCAAGTGTTTTTAGGAAGTGGGTGGGGCCAGGTAAGGCTTTTACCCAGCGAGGCTACTGACTGACTATTGGAGATTTGATTGGCTGTGCAGTTTTTTAAATGCAGCTGCCACCACAGCACAAGGATCTACACTGTTACGGACTGAAGTTAAGCCATTTCGTTGCTGCGCCCATCACGCTATGTCAAAAATGCCAAATGTGACCACAGGCTCAAAAAATTGGGAAGCCCCTGGACTGGAAGGAATTGTAGAAGTTGGGCTGGAATTTCCAAATTCCTGCTCTTGCTTCATTGACTCTTTACAGGTCCCCAGTTTGTAAATAGTACTATTTCATAAGTAACTGGCTTGATAATTACTTCATACCTGCTTCAGGATATAGGGCTAACCTCTTTTAAGTATCTGACGTACTCTCCATGCAAATAAGTGTTACACAGGTTTAGGTCAGGATTGCTCAATTAATATTGCATTCCAAACCTCTTAGCACAAAAATTGTCTCGCACACAAGATCATACACACACCACCCCAATCACCAGGAGAACTCATAGTAATTCATTATTGAGGCAGACCAGTATTTTAAGATTTAAAAAAATTAAGTAGTTGAGCTGATCCAGGAGAAAATCTGAAAACAAAAGCTATGGGATATCTTTTATTAAAACCAACCAAAAAAACCCCACACAAAACAGCACATAAGCTCTTGAGTTCTCCTGAACTCCTCATCTAGATGATTTGGGGGGTGAGATTGCTTAGGCTAGAGGATATCAGCAGAGTATAAATAAGCACATGGTCATTCTACACATCTGAGATCATTCTATACATTGCACAAGTTTTTTTGTGTGTGTGTGTGTGTGTGTGTGTGTGTGTGCTTCCCCAAGGCAATTTCATGGAACAAGGTCAAAAGGCCAGCTACTCTAATAAAAGGACAAAGACAGTGAGACTCTAAAACATAGCTATGATACAGTTTACCGAGAGCAAGCGTGGTATAGTGGTTAAGAGCTGCGGACACTAATCTGGAGAACCGGGTTTGATTCCCCGCTCTTTCACATGAGCAGTGGACTCTAATCTGTTGAACCAGGTTTGTTTCCCCACTCCTCCACATGAAGCCTGCTGGGTGACCTTGGACTAGTCACAGTTCTCTCTGAACTCTCTCAGCCTTTCCTACCTCACCATGGCCATTTATGCAGGGTCGATTTTGATGCTCGCGCAAAGCTCCTTTTTTAAATCCAACCTTTAAAATGCTCATTCACAGTCCCGATGCAAGAGGAGAAAGTCAAACAAATTCCACCACCACCCCACTCGCCTGCTCCTTCGTCTGCATAGACATTAGCAATTGCCGTTTGCCTAGCTAACCTGTGGCTGTGATTCTTCATGCTTCCTTGAGTGGATGCTTTGAGGTGGGAACAGATCAAATAAAAAGTTAGCATTAAAGGCGCTCTTAAGAAATGCATAGCAGGTATGCTCTGGCTTCCCACTGACTTCTGGAATGATGGTTCAGCTTGAAGAAAAAAAATATGTGGGGCACTTCAGCCTGGAACGCGCTGCTAATTACCAAGCATAAATGGCCAAAGTGTCTGTTGTGGGGAGTTGCAAGCTGATTTGAGGTTCTTTCATTCATTCATTCATTCATTCATAAACCTTTAATGGCATATAAATTGTTACAATTAATACGAACAGTGGTCATAAATCTTAAAACCGATAAGATAAGATTTATGACCACTGTTCGTATTAATTGTAACAATTTATATGCCATTAAAGGTTTATGAATGAATGAATGAATGAATGAATGAAAGAGCCTCAAAGCAGCTTGCAACTCCCCACAACAGACACTTTGGCCATTTATGCTTGGTAATTAGCAGCGCTTTGAGGCTCTTTAAAGGTAGAGAGAAGCAGGGTATAAAAAACAAGTCTTCTTCTTCTCTAGCAGTGCACAACTTAAGAGACTTAGGAGCCACATGTAGCTCATTAACATGACAACTGTGGCTCTTCTGAGCACCGTTCCCGTTATGGCACCCACATTGCAGTGGGAAGCATGAGCACCCGCTACTTCCCTTGCTGCCTTCTCACGGTTTGCCTCGGCCATCTCGCTCTCCCCCAGAGCAACCCTTGAGCCAGGGAAAAAGCCAGAAGACATTGAGGGAAGGAAAGGGCACACAGGTTCAAAAGTGGTGGGGAAAAGTACTCTGGCAATTAAAGAGGTTATAGTTAAATATCTCATATTAATAGTAGAAAAGAGCAAGAGTCCAGTAGCACCTTAAAGACTAACAAAAATATTTTCTGGCAGGGTATACCTTGCCAGAAAATATTTTTGTTAGTCTTTAAGGTGCTACTGGACTCTTGCTCTTTTCTACTACTGCAGACAGACTAACACGGCTACCCACTGTGACTCATATTAATAGTTACATTATTGTATGTGTATGTTTGGTGGGGCAGCACACAGTGGCCCGGCAGCTCTTTTGGTTGATAGTAATTATGAATGTGGGAGGGAAGGCAGCGTGGCATAGCCCGATCTCATTAGATCTCGGAAGCTAAGCAGGGTCAGCCCTGGTTAGGATTTGGATGGGAGGCCACCAAGGAATACCAGGATTGCTGTGCAGAGGAAGGCACTGGCAAACTACCTCTGTTAGTCTCTAGCCTTGAAAACCCCATAAGGGATTACCAAACGTTGGCTGCGACTTGACGGCACTTCACACACACACATAATTATGAATGTGGAAGGGAAGACAGCATGGTATAGGCCTATTCTGTCGGATTTTGGAAGCGAAGCAGAGTTGGTTCTTGGATGGGGAGACCACCAAGAAAGGCTCTGCAGAGGAAGGCAATGGCAGACCACCTCTGCTTCTCACTTGCTTTGAAAGCCCCTTGCTGGGGTCGCCATGAATCGGCCGCGGCTTGATAGCACTTAAGTACGTAATTAGGGCTGTTTAGCTTGGAAAGAAGGCAGTTAAGGGGAGACATGACAGAGGTCTATAAAATTACGCATGGTCTGGAGAAAGTGGACAGGGAGCTTTTCTCCCTCTTTCATAATACTAGAACTCGGGGTCATCTGCTGAAGCTGGAGGGTGAGAGATTCAAAACTCAGAAAAGGAAGTACTTCTTCACACAACACATCGTTAAATTGTGGAACTCCCTGCCCCAGGATGTGGGGATGGCTGCCAACTTGGAGGGCTTTAAGAGGGGAGTGTACATGTTCATGGAGGAGAGGGCTATTCATGGCTACTAGCCAAAATGGATACTCATCCTGATGCATATCTATTCTCTCCTAGATCAGAGGAGCATGCCTGTTCTATTAGGTTCTTTGTAACACCGGCAGGATAATGCTGCTGCAGTCGTCTTGTTTGGGGGCTTCCTAGAGGCACCTGGTTGGCCACTGTGTGAGCAGACTGCTGGACAATGTGCCTTGGTCTGATCCAGCATGGCTTTTCTTATGTTCTTAATTATGAATGTGGCTCTCCACAAGCTTCAGAGTAAGTACCGCTGCTCTAACAGCATCCTATTTTTTGATGTTATTTTGCTTCTAGTCTACTAGCAGGGCAGTGTGGGAAAGGCAAGTAAGATCTAGGCTTGATCCTATGCCATAGAGCCACAAGAGCTCATGGGGTTCTCTTATCCCTGGGGTAACCAAAGGGGTTGAGCTAAACACTATCTAATATAGCAACCAATAAATCTATTTGGCCTCCAGTTCAAATCCTGCGTCTGCCGTGAGCCCACCAAAAGCGATGCAGTCGGGCTGCTGTTTTTTGCACCAGCTGCAAATCCGCACCACCCCAATTTGGCGGGGCTGAAGCGATGTCATTGTGCTGCTGTTTGCACTGGGCCTCCAGTTCAAATCCTGCGGGATTTGAACTGGAGGCCAAGTGCAACTGGAGACCAAGTGCCCATTTGGTGCAAAAACAGCAGCCCATTAGATCGCTTCAGCCCCACCCCCCACAGAGTATTTTTTTTTTTATTATTGCTATCTCGCATCACAGCCCTTCAAAACAGCCTGCCTCGCAGGGCTGCCGGGACGCGTTCGAGAAAGCCCGGGGAAGAACCCGCCCGGACATCTGGCCGGGATGCCCGCAAGCCCACGCGCTCCGCTCCCCTCCCGCCGCCCGCCCGCCCGCCTCCTGCCTCCTCCCGCCCCAAGGCTCACCTGGTCCCAGCGCAGCCACGACGCCGCCGCAGCAGCAGCAGCCATGCTGGCCTGCTCGCTTGCTGGCTTCCTGCTCTGCTCTGCTCTGCCCGACCTCCAAGCCGCCGACTCAGCCACTCGCAACCCTGGCAGGGAGACGCCGCCTCTTGCCCGCCCCCCAGGCCGCTGGAGGCCGGGAAGGAAGAGGTGCTGGGGCGGGGCTTGGGTGGCAATCCGAAAGACATCAGAACAGCAGAAAGGCCCTGCTGGATCAGACCCAGGCCCATCAAGTCCAGCCGTCCGTTCACACAGTGGCCAACGGGTGCCTCTAGGAAGCCCCCAAACAAGACCACTGCAGCAGCATTGTCCTGCTTGTGTTCCAAGGCACCTAATATAACAGGCATGCTCCTCTGATCTTGGAGAGAATAGGGATGCATCATGATTAGTACCAATTTTTACTAGTAGCCATGAATACCCCTCTCCTCCATGGACACCATGGACACGTCCACTCATAAGAACATAAGAAAAGCCCTGCTGAAACAGACTATCAAGTCCCAGCAGTCTGTTCACACAGTGGCCAACCAGGAGCCTCTAGGAAGCCCCCAAACAAGACGACTGCAGCAGCATTGATCCTGCCCGTGTTCCACCGCACCCAAAATTATAGACATGCTCCTCTGATCCTGGAGAGAATAGGGATGCACCATGACTAGTATCCATTTTGACTAGTCGCCATGAATACCCCTCTCCTCCATGGACACGTCCACTCATAAGAACATAAGAAAGGCTATGCTGGATCAGATCAAGGCCCACCAAGTCCAGCAGTCTCTTCGCACTGTGGCCAGCCAGGTGCCTCGAGGAAACCTACAAACAAGACTCATGGCGACCCTATGAATGAAAGTCCTCCAGAATGTCCTATCTTTGACAGCCTTGCTCAGATCTTGCAAATTGAGGGCTGTGGCTTCCTTTATTGAGTCAGTCCATCTCTTGTTGGGTCTTCCTCTTTTCCTGCTGCCCTCAACTTTTCCTAGCATGATAGTCTTTTCCAAAGACTCTTGTCGTCTCATGATGTGACCAAAATACAATAGCCTCAGTTTAGTCATTTTAGCTTCTAGAATCAGGTCAGGCTTGATTTGGTCTATAACCCACTGATTTGTTTTTTTGGCCCACTGCAGCAGCATTGTCCTGCCTGTGTTCCAGTTACTACCTGGAGTTTACAAGCCAAAATCAGTATAGGACAAAAAATGCCACACAACAAACTTAATCAGATTATAAACAAAATATCGCATACAGTTTGTCACAAATATTCAAAATACAAAGGATGTATACAGTAAGCACATGTAGAAAGGATCCAGTCAAACACATATAGCTAGTTCCACAGGATCAGAATATTTTCTCACAATACAGTCACCAGCAGCACACTACAACTCCACACTGGTGCTGGTGAACTGTTAAGATCCCAGTTGAACAAAAGTCTATGTCAGTTTCAGTTTACTGATCCACTTCAAGGAAGTCACTTTCCAAGTCTAGGCACACATGCGCCGACAATCTTTCTAGATATGGACCGTTTCAAATTCTTTTCTTCAGTGTGCTATATATTTCGTGGAATTGTAGTTATATGTGTTTGACTGGATCCATTCGACATGTACTTACTGTATAAGGTAAAGGTCCCCTGTGCAAGCACCGGGTCATTCCTGACCCATGGGGTGACGTCACATCCTGACGTTTTCTAGGCAGACTTTGTTTACAGGGTGGTTTGCCAGTGCCTTCCCCCAGTCATCTTCCCTTTACCCCCAGCAAGCTGGGTACTCATTTTACCGTCCTTGGAAGGATGGAAGGCTGAGTCAACCTTGAGCCGGCTACCTGGAACCAACTTCCATCGGGATCGAACTCAGGGCAATTGATCTCTGTACTCTGGAGATTGAGTGAAGGACTGAGATCTCAATTTCTTCTCTACTGTGTCTCGTGAAGGGAGCTTTTACTCTTGAAAGCTTACACCTGAAACACTTGTCAGCCTCTAAGGCACTAAGGGATTCAAATCTAACTGTTGTAATTCTGGGAGATCACAGGGTCCTACCTGGAGGTTGGCAACCCTAGGGGAATTTGTAACAAAGCGATGTCCGTTTTAAAAAAATATGCATCTTGCCCTTTGTCTTTTGTCCTCTTGTCTTCCCCTTCTCAAGTAATACGTGTGTGTGTTCAGAATATTTTCATCTTAATGCGTAGGGTTGCCAACCTCCAGGTACTAGCTAGAGATCTCCTGCTTTTACAACTGATCTCCAGCCAATAGAGATCAGTTCACCTGGAGAAAATGGCCGCTTTGGCCATTGGACTCTATGGCATTGAAGTCCCTCCCCTTCCCAAACCCAGCCCTCCTCAGGCTCTGCCCAAAAAACCTCCCGCTAGTGGTGAAGAGGGACCTGGCAACCCTGTTAATGCTGGCATTTTAGTATTTGGGCACTGTTGTCTTTTGATAGGATTATGACTGCTTGAGTGTGCTAATTTATGCCCCTCAATAAAATGCCCTGTGATTTTGCCAGTGACAGGGTCTCAGTACTTCTTCCAGACTTACGTACAGCCTTACCGCTTTGTCAAAGATCCGTTTTACGTTGGCCTTTGCCCAGATTGGGCACTTGCCTTTAAACCAGAGATAGTATCTATGGGCGAAAACGCATGGTAGCTTTAGGCCGAAAACGCACGGGCACTTACCGCGGTTTCTTCCCCGTCTCCTCCCCATTCCAGCCACGATTATATGAACCCGGGCGGGGGGACAATCTGTGCGCCACACTTCTTCTGATCCGAGGCGAGTCAGCATGCTGATGCGGCCGTCGAAACAGAAAACGCGGCACACACGCACTTCCTCCCTGTTATTTGAAGCGCGCCCTCCAAGTGTCGATTGATCGACTCAAACCAGCCAATGACAGCCTATGACTCCCACTTTTTAAATTTTATTTGAAAATTCGCCATTTCGAGAGGTCGACTTTCCAGTCAGTAATACCTTTTGGTGTTCTTGAGTAATCGATTTACAGCCACAAATCAATTTCTGTGGACGAGTGACCTCTACTCAGATATTTTGGATGGATACCCTCAATGTAGTGGTGCATTTGTTTGGATTTTGGGTGGAAGAGATTCGATTGCTACTTCAAATTTTGCTCTCGGCCGTCAGAGGTGCTTCTCTTGGTTTTTCATCATTTTCTGCGCGAAGGCGCAAAAGAAGGAGACTGTTGAGAAAGCTGTCCTTTGGCGCAAGACGATGGGAAACAAAAACCTTCCGCTCCGTCAGACCTTTCTCACAGAAATCAAGAAGACACTTCTTTACCCTTGCCTGTGTCCCGGTGCACCGTCGTGAGTGGCAGTACCCCAAGAGCACGGACTGGTGGAAGCGGCTAGTTTCCCGTGTGTGGGGCGACAAACAGTGGATTCAGCACTTCCGCATGTCCAGAGCCACTTTTTTTGAGATTGTGGCTCGGCTGCGAGGCGGTCTGCTTAAGGAGACAACTGTCATGCGAGCACCCATCTCGTTGGAGAAGAGAGTCGCAATAGCACTGTGGTTTCTCGCCAATGGCCATGTGTACAGGAGTGGGCCCAAGCACCGTGGGAGAGATTGTGCGTGAGGTGACCGTCATCATTCAGCGGGAGTTGTTCAAGAAAACTGTTCGCCTGGATGGTGATGTGTACAAGGTTCGTGGTTAGGATTACTAACGTCGCATAGTTATGCGCTCAATGTTAAAGATGAGTATTTCAGGGAGGGTGGAAAGTGTTCTTACGGGTAAGATGGTGTACAGGAAATTTCTTCTTTGGTGGATCGCCCCCCGCCCCTTAAAAATGTTTTTATTTTCGGTCTAGAAGCCCTGATCACAAGATAGAATGGTTGCTGACTCTTGAGGGGCTCTGGTTGTTGCTTTATGGAAGTCATGCCTCGGGGGGTTGGAGGGCTCTTATTTCCCCAGAAATGCCCCAATTAGGAATTTTAGTCTCGCTGGCTAATTTGACAAACGTTTTGAAATGTGCCACCCTGATCTGTGATGTCTTGGTGTCAAAGATTAGTGTGACCCTCGGCGCCCATTAACCTGAAATTCCTTTCACCCTACCTCCCCTGTTGCTGCCTTCTCGCCGATTTTATCCCATTTGTGCCTTCCGGTATCTTCACTTTCACACAGACATCCCTCCACTTGACAATTTCTCTCGACATTAATTGGATTTCTTATCGCAGCCACCAGACTTTTATCCCTTTCTTTTTTAGAACATGGCAGGCTTCGCCAGACTGGGGATGCCTCACTGTGTCGCGGCCATTGACGGTTGTCATATCCAGATTCGGAACCCCGGAGGAAAGGTTGCAGAGTTTGGCAATAGGAAGAACGTTTCTTCTATCCAATTGCAGGGGACAGTGGACCACTCGGGATGTTTCATTGACTGTGAGGTGGGCTGGTCTGGGAGAGCACATGACGCATGTGTTTTCGCTCGTTCTGATCTCTGCAGGGCTATGGATAATGGGGGTTTTATTCCTGGTAACCCAACCATCTCTCTAGGGGGGGTTGAGATCCCTGCACTCATGATTGCGGATGGAGCCTACCCCATGCGGGGCTGGCTCTTAGACCATCCTCTAGAAAGGAAAGGTTATTTAATCGGGCCATCTTCCGCTCCCGTAATGTGCTCGAGCATGCATTTGGTCGTCTAAAGGCGCGATGGCACTGCACAACATCTGTGAGCGTAAAGGTCACGCGTGCTGCTGCTTGCTTGAACGTCATCACCGTGTTGATAAAAATGATCCTAACGATGTGGTGGTTCACCGCCAGCCCTCTGAGTCGTACAACCCTAACGATGAACGTCACCTTAACATGGGGAAGCGGGTTAGGGACGTTCTCTCTAGCCATATCCTTTCTAACACTTGCTCATGATATCAAGACTGATAAGACACTGTCAAAATGATGCCTGTCGTGCCAAGATGGGAGTTATTTTGATGTTCTGTTACACTATGCTTTCTAACACTTGCCCATGATATCAAGACTGATAAGACACTGTCAAGATGATGTCTGTCGTTCCAAGATGGGAGTTATTTTGATGTTCTGTTACACTATCCGCAATAAAATTATTTTGTTACTGCCCAAAAACTGTTGCCTGACTATTTATTTTCTACACGTGTTGTTCCTTGTATGTGGAACCGTGTTGGTCAATTTCTGCCTGCAAAAACAAAGTAAGGAACGATGTCCTGATCGTGGAGAAGAAGGCTTTTTCTAAAACAAGCACCGCGGTACACCTCCACCTTAATTTACTCAGTGGCCCAAAAGCAGTGACAACATGAATAAATTTTGGTTTTATGATCGTGATTGGTACCGGTGACGTTATCTGTGCCAATTCTGGATCTGCAAATTGTGAAAAGATGAAGAAATTTGGAGGAGCATTGACTGCGGACAGTGAACCTTGACCATTCACTCGCTATTAACAGAAATATTCCATTTTAAGCGCTCTAGAGTCCTACATTTGCTGCAGGTTACTTTGCACTTTTATCCTCGGAATGCTTATAGTTTGGGGGGTGTTCATTTATTCCACTGCTGCCTCTATGTAGTTTTCTAGAGGAGCACTGTTGGGGTGCGAGTAATTTCGGGTAATGGAACCCCCTATTGTTAGTCAAGAAGGGCAGCAGAAATTAAGGGAAACCATTGCAATATTTCAATCCATCTGTTAAAATCATGTGAATGTGCGAATCTGAAGAAATAGATCCCCCAAAATTTGAAAGTCAAGTGAGGCTCTGACATTTTCACATTGGTATATTTTCAAGATTACGTAGAGAGAGCAAGATTTAAACTTTCGATCATAATTTAAGAAGGCCGTGGTGCTTGCTGACTCAGTACCCGTTCAAATTGCGGGCGTTCAATTGAATTCGCTCTTACCATGTTCTCGAATTAGAAAATAGCGGTGTTTCGATATTGCGACCTAAAAAGGGGACCCCTCGTGATTTTGTTTGCCCGCCTATTCCGGTCAGTGGGTTGCCCCGTTTCCGAGGACTTTGACCCGCCCCACCCACCACTATCAAGAAAATGGAGACGCGTGCTTGGACCCTGGATGAGCTCAGGCTCATGATCTATTTTCTGGACGCTAGAGGCCTTGGGTTTAATGTGCTGGGTCATCCAGAGCGCAAGGTCGAGGTTATGTTCGATCACCTGGCACAACTGCTTGCTGAGTTCGGTTTTTTGGGCAGGACTGGAGTCGAATGCCTGCAGAGGTATCGCCAGCTCTGCGAAGACTTTGAGCGTGCACGAGCTCTACAAGCGGCCGCTCGATTCCAGGAGGTGCAAATGCCCATGCTGCAATACCAAATGATGCACCATCATTGGTTCAGATTTATGAATCCACGCTCTCACGCACCAGAGGGACACGGAGAGGAATGTGGTGGTGAGTTGCCTTCCCTCAATATTTAGAGTAGTATCAATTGGTAGTGGTGTGAGGATCAATGCCCTGAGTCATATCACCAACTGTACTCGTGCATGTGAACGGGAGTGTAAACTCTCACTCCAAGCATAAATGGTCACGAGTTCCCGCTCAATTTTCCATACTTCCCCACTTCCAAGTGAGATGCTGTATAAAAATGTGCAGAACACCACCATTTGCACCTCTGGTTGCTCTGTTAGGGAAGACAGATCTACAGAATTTTGAGTGGGTATATCATCACTAAAACGCAACTTGATAAATTTCGGTTATTGCCTGCGCATGCGCGGGAAATTCAGTCGCGACATTGCTTAGTTGAGTGGGGTTCTGCGGCTGTTCCCGTGCTCAAGATTTTGCCAATGCTTACCCCCCTCTCACAGAACAATGCAGACCTCTTTGCGTTTGCAGGAAAATCGAGGCGACCAAGCTTAGCAAGCAATGCAAGGGAATTGATTTTCAGGAATTCGGGATGACAGTCCCAACTTCGGTTGGACATTGTATTTCTCGTGGGGAAAATTAAGATTACAGGTCTTATGATCGCATGCCATGGTGTTCTAAATCTCTACAACAGATTGTCTCCCAAAGAGTATTATTCCTCTTTAGGGACACCTTTCAATTGTCACCTTCCTTCACAATGCCACCAATGGTATGCCTTTCAATGAATTCTGTGTGTAGAGGTGGAGTAAAAAGTGCAACCCATATTTCCAAGACCCGAATGGTGACAGAAGACCTGATTAAACATTTAATACCAAAAATACGACCCGTGCTTAAAAAAATTTGTTCTGCATTTAGGGAGTGCAATGATGGACTGGGAAAGGAGAAGATTGCTCCTTAATGAGATCTCCCTGTAAATGGAAACACTTCTGATCTACAAATAAACATGGTTACCTGTTTCTTAGTTAGAGCTGGTCAAGTGCCTTGTGTGGGCAACGACGAAAACCATTTGAATGGTGAATCCTTGCTAACAAAATGTCAACTCCCCGTTCACAAATTTCTCTAAATAGTATGGAGTGCCCCATGCTCATACCCCCTGTTTGGAGAGGGGTCTTTGAAATAATAATACTTTTCTCCACAAAGAGTATTTCTGAAGAGCTGGGTTGAAAACAGCTAATTAACACAGAAATAAATTTTGATGATTTAATAACACCCGAAAATGTGATGGTGGTGAAGGTAACAGATGCAACCGTCCCTTCAGATGTTTGCCAAGATAATAGGAGCTTTGCCACGGGAATTTGATTTTCAAATTACATAGGAAGGTCAACAGTGACTGCATGAGCAACTATTTACTCGTAATGCTCTATCTTCTCCTCACAAACGCCGCCATGGGGATGCTGGTGGTTATTCCGATATCACACCTCAACATTAACTCACAAGATAGTGTATGTAAATAGGGGGGGAGAGAGAGGAAGAGTGGGAGGAAACCTATGGCCAGAGGTCAGAAAATAATTTGTCACCAGTGTTTGGATGCAGAAATGATTGATGATGAGTGCCCTAGGTGGAATTATGGAGCACACATGTAGGACTATGCTGGGGCGAAGTGTGTTGACAGGAAGGTATGCCGTTCACTACCTTTCCCTAATCCTGGTGGTGAACAGTGCTGGTAGTGAGAGAGTAAACTGTCTTCCATGCATTCCTCATCACGGATTATTAATGCTATTCGGTTGAAGAGCGAGTGTGAGGATGAGTAATTCAATGGATGGTTTTCCTGTCAACTATGCCTACTTTTCCAGGATTACCCTTTTATTTTAAAAGCTGGTGAGGGTTCTGCTAGGCATGACATCACTGTGATGTTTTCCACCATTACAAAATAATTTATCATTACAGTAGCTCCAGAGTAGGACAACAATGGTGGAGACGAGATGGAGGATGGTGAATTGTTGGAGGGGACAGATACAGGTTAGTGTGGTGTTCATGCGCCAAGAGTTTCTTGCACTTAACTCAGTGGTCAATGTGTCTTCTCCCATCCTGATTTAAAAGGTGTATTCTCCTGAGCCTTTCCCTCATTTGGAAAAACCAGAATTAAAAAAACCCCTCCCCCAGTTGTCTATCTCCGCAACAATATTGGCTTAACATGATTGGGACACCGCTGCCAGGGAATTATGCTTTGAGCATGGCAAAGCATTGTCTCTTCTGACTTGGGAAGGTGCTGTTTGAATTTAAACAAAGAATAGGCAGCCAAGCCGAATTTATACCATTCATAGGTTGCCATGCCTCGGTGGATGAGGAATTGCGCAAGTCTTTCAGGCCACCAACCATGTAATGATTCAGATAATGAAACCTCGCCACATCAATCACTCAGCTTAACTAAACAAAGGTAACCATAGCCCAACGCTCAGCGAAAGATCCATTCAAAAATGAGGTGTTTTTTTGGGTGAAAAGTTGACTCATGCCATGGTTGGGGTTGTTACCTTCATGTTGGATAGTTATTGGGAGATCTAATCTCACTATTTTTCCATAGGTAGCAACGTTTGCCCCGCATTCTCATTGTTGACAATGATGGAGCATCGCTGGGGGTATGAAAGTAAGTACGGTGAACTTGGCCCAATTGGTTCCTAATGCCACCCTAAGACATCTGGGCACAGAGTTTTCCACTAAATGCTTTGGCCACATTTCCCACTCCCAATGAGAGATGTGATTGTACCCCACTAAGTACATGATTACCAATTATTACTGCTCTCCACTCGCTTTAACTTTTAGTGTACCAGTTGGAGCGGCGTGTGAGGCACCTAGAACATCGCCTAGAGGACCAGTGGGACTAAATGACCTTTTCAGACTGCCAAGAAGTCCTCAGGAAAGTGTCTGAGTACTCATTTGTATCTGTCCCTGCTGGTTTGGTATAGATACAAAGTTCACATGTCCACTTGTTTGTAATGTTTCCTGGTGTTCTAAACTTTGCAACATTAAGTCTTGTTACACATTAAGATATCTTCGTGAACCAAAGTTTTATTTAACGCTGTTACCAAAATAAACGTTTAATGTTATCATGTATTCTGACATTAATAATTGTTACACATTCAGCAAAATTCCTATTGAGGGAAAAGAACATAGGCACCATAGATGTTTCAGAAAAAGTGCTTGGTGAGTTGGCTAAAATTTAACCCATGTTTAGCCTTCTTTAAACTTGGGAAATATTGTCCTCATGTTAAAAAGCGTTGTATGAGAGGCGATGGAATTTTGAATTAGGTAGATCAATTTAATGCTGCGGATAAGCATATGAATGCTCTGAACTTTTACTACACCTTCCCATTTGTGCCATGACAGCATGACGGTAGGCTTTTCAAAGCTGCATGGTGACGTAACCCAAAAAAATTTAAAGGGTGAACTGCGAATGCGGACACACACTGTCACAGTTGGTGGGAAAGGGTGAACTCATGAGCTGACAACATTCCAAACTTTTTCTTCTCATTCTTGATGTTGGCTCACAACAGGAATGTTCAGTATGCATTCAGAATCTTATTCTGGTACGAACGCTCCATCCACTGCAGACGGGCCGGGGATGCAAGATCTAGCTTGACGTGATAGAAAATCAGAGTGTGAAAGTAGGGTTCACTGCCCTGTTTAAGTAGCCTCTCATAAAACTTTGTAAACCTTACGTTTTGCCATGAGTCCAAGGCAAACTGTCCTCATTTCCTGAGTCTTTCCCTCTGGATTATTATTCATCCAAACCCATGGTTCTAACTTGCTATTTTCTATCCCTAGGACATCAACAAACAATAATGTGCTGTGAATTTGAATTTAATTGTTCGGGGAACGTTTGTTTCTTTCGTCCCACCTGTTGAGGCTGTCACACTGAAGAAAGGTCATTTTCACCACAAAGTAGGCCGGTTATGACTCAAGACATTAAATTATGTTTTTTTTTTTCTGCTTCTTTACCATCTCCTGTGTTGGAATGGTGGAGGTTTGCATTATTTTTTTCAGAGACACCCTCAGGCTTCAGTAGTCTAGAATCAGGAGGAAATCATAAACATTACCCACACAGGGGAGTACTAACCGTGTGGGTGAGCAATGCTGCCTACGTCAAGAATGTGAGATTGGATACCAATGGGAGAGCCAATTATTCCATGAGAGATGGTGCGATCACTTCAGATATGGTGTGCATCCATGAGCAACGCTTGCGGGTGTGTTCAGTGATGTTCGTGTCAATTGCTATGTGCCTCAGTTTAATAATCCTGAGTGGCTGTGACCTCACTGTGCATACAACCACCCATTCCAGTTTGTCACTTGGAAACTCATTGAATGTACAGACTAATGTCTCACCAATAGAACACGCCCTTGTGAGTTTTCACCAGGCCAATGATTGCTTTCTGGAAAAGCTCTCACTAAGTTTGGTTGGCACTTGACACACGAGATAGCAGACTCCTTAGGTCTCCACCTAGTCTTCTGTTCTTTGTCTGTTTACATTGACCCAAATGTTAATTTAGGCTTAAAAAGAGGTGCGCTGGCACGCTGTGAATGGTATGCATGACGTGGAGTTGTGTGTCTTGCTCTATTACAACACCGAGCTAGCGTGTTCTGCTTGGGAGTTTTTAAGAAATGGAGCAAACTTGGGACATCCCATTCTTGTGTTGGTCAATGTTAACAGGAACAATGCACAACTACGGTCACTGTCATGCCAAGATGTAAACATTGAGAAGTAATATCAATAAAGGAAAAGCACTACTACAGAACACCAATCTCTCAGAAACATTACTACTCCCACGCTATCAATCTTACCTGCTTCCACTGTTCCCTTCATTGTGTCATTGTTGAGAAGAACATCATTGACGGCACAGGAGGCAGTGTCTGCGCTGCTCAGCCGAACAAGGGCAAGAATTTCTGGGTGGCAATGAACAGTAGGTTTAATAAATTTAGAACATAGATTCTCCATGCGATGATCTAACTTTTTAAAGTAAGGAACGGTAATTGAATACTAGGAAACAGTCCCCTCACTAATATTTTATCAGTTTAACTATTTTAAAATATTTGCGCTAACATCCGTCTGATGTAAGGATAACATGGGCAAGTTTTGATATTTTGTGTCAATAGCTAATGCACAATTCACCAGCACACATCACCACCGTATTTTCAGAGATTATGAAAATTGCATTTGCAAAACCATAAAGGTGTGAAAATTCATACAACAACGGGTCAGGAATGCGTGTGCTTAGAGACACGCATCACCTTCAAAACACATTGATGCCAAAACTTTTTGTTTCACAAATCCTCAACCATTTTTGGATGAGGCGGAATCCATCGCACACTTATCTTCTCCACATTTCACACACCCTAACTAAAAGATGGCTTGCGTGACATGTGTCGCACCAAACCACAGCAAATGAGCCCTCCAGATTTTGCCCTCCTGTGCCCCATTGGTTATAATTTGCCATTCCGTATACAGAAGTTTGGTGCGTGCATGTTCACTGTGTACCAACAATGATGGCTGGTAGTCATAGGAGGATGCAATCATTTTTGACGGTATAAATAAAATGAACACACACACCTTAATGCAAAAAATCGTAAACCAATCTACATGGGGATGTAGAACTGTACACCAAAATTTATCTCAATTATTTGCCTCTCTGTGTGTGAGTTATGTTGTAATTCTCCGGGCACTTACCTGATCTCAGGATGGGTGACCTGCAAGCCTGCTCCAACATCTCCTGTAGAGGCTCAAAATGTGAAGGTGGAGGAAGCCCGCAACGTTCCCCATCCCCAACTTTAAATCTGAAGAAGGCATCCTGTACCACCTGGAATTTTAGAAAACAATCTCTGGCCTAATGAACGTGGCCTGCTTTCAACATTAGTCTCGCAATAAGTTTGAAGACCGCGCGGAGGCATCCAGTGAGGAGCACTTCAACGTATGGAGGAATGGTCATCAGCGTGTCTGCCATGCCTCTGTCGATAATTATGCGCAGCATGTGTTCTACCTGGTCACAACGCCACACAGGGTTACTTCTTCTGGCCGTCATTCTCTAAAGGATAATTTCTGAAAAAAGAGGTTTGTTACACACATTTTAACATTGGGAATGTTAACAAAGTCAGGTTTCAGGGATCCATATCTCCATGAGGACGATAGGGAAATGGGGGGAACAGCCAGGCATGCCACAATCATTCCAAGGCTAACTGTTGCTCTGTTTTTTAATATCATTAATGAATGAGGGCGGGAGAGTTAACCAAAAAAAAAGATGGAGGAAACAAAGAGGACCGCAAAAATTACTATCATTCCTGAGGGTGGAAAACAGTCCAGTTGTTATGAGACCACCCATTTGTTCATTTTGCACGTTCATGAGCGTAGTACCCCAGAAACACATTTCTTTCTGTACTTTAACGGGCGTGCGTTTGAAATTGATGGTAAGGAACCAGAAAACATTGTGGAATCAGTGTGTCACTATAAAGGCACGAAAAGCTTATTTTTCCAAAAAAAAATTGTGAGGAGGTACCTGTGGCGATTGAAAACTATTCTGGCCTGTTCAATGGATACCTGGACTTTACAATAATTGACCTGGAATGTGACAACATGTTAGGAAAAGCTCATCTTTCTACAATTGTTGCCTTGTTAATGATGGTAAAGAGAGATTAAAGGAATGCATCGCATGTTAGGATACCGTTGGGGGAAATGTGCGACAGAAGCGAAGTTGCACTCCTCCACCTACTCATTCTGATTACATCTCAAGTTATATGGAAGCCTTATATCGGGTTTCAATTATGCAAAATTTCCACCCACGAACCTTAACCATGGAGCACAACCTTTTCAATATTCCCTCTAGAACATAGAACAGGTTAACCGGAAGACGCTTATGGACTCAGGAAGGGAGTGGAAGAGTTCCGTTTCCTCACTTCCGGTCAACGCGAATCCTTTGAGTCCGATTCATTTCCTCCCCCTTCTAAATCTTCCCACCAGGAACACCATAGTCGCGACTTTGTGCTCCCTGACTGTGCGGAGTTGTCCGCGATAAAAGTCGCAGGCCAGTGACTGTGTTAGGGTAGTGAAAATTGCTCGAAAAAGATCTGGAGCCTTTTGGCAGCGGGGGGAGGAGAAAATCATGCTCCGCTTCATTGAGAGGAGTGGTCTTTCCTGCAAGCTGATGACAAGCACACACCTGAGGAATGCCTCCATTTATGCCCGCATTGCAAGGCACCTGTCATTGGAGGGGTACAACCGAACTCTAGAGCAATGTCGCTCAAAGTTTAAAAGAATAAAGAACTGTTTCTTTGAGGCAATGGAGTCATTCGAGGGCATTCCCCCGGACTCCGCACGACCCACACACTTTCCTGTCATGTTCCGGATGTGGACCACTGCTGGAAAGCCACATTGGACGGACAGACGTCATGCAGGCAAGTTTCCGGTCAAAATATAGCCCACATTCAACTCCCCTGGGGATTACTAACTGTAGACCAATCAATGGTCACCTAACCAACGCACCAATGGTTGGGTGCCAGTTTCGAATGACACATTAAGGCGGCAACAGCATAAGTTTGTCGGTTGACTAAACACCACGTCCCTTCAACCTCATGCTGACATGCTTATTCCTGTCAAAATTGAGAGAAGGATAGAAAGGGATCTTGTCTAGAAAGGGATCATGCCTTCATAATTACATTCTGAGCTTTTATCTTTCCTCAGCAAAGGGGAATGGCACAAAGGTGATTGCACATGCCTCGGTAAACAGTCTTTTAGGGGATTCCTGAGATAACCCTTTGAAATTCTTTCTAGCAACCTGGCCTTGCTCTCTCCAAAAGACTATTGAGAGTGAATTTTTTTGAAGAGATAACAGCTGAGTTGAGTTCTCGCTGTTAGGGAGGGTGGACTACTCCCCATCAGAAATTCATGCGTTCAATCTCCTAGGAGACATGTTGTTTTGGAACTGAATTTGCAATGATGACTAATGACAATGGGAATATTCAGAGAAATTGCCGGAGGTGTGTGACCTTGTCAATTCACAGCCCACATTCACCGCCCCCAGACAGGCACCGTGGCAGTAGGATCTTTGAGCCTTGACCTTCTCACCAACCCAACCAATTAAAATGAAACCTCTAATGTAGCGAACAGATAAATAAATTGCAGATACATGCTGTGTTGGTGATTACTTCCCCCAAGTGGCACCCCGCATTCAAGGCTGTTAGTGGCTTGACCCCACTTAGAAGGACAAAAAAGGATCCATTGTTATTGGATTAAACCCAAAGGGTGGTAGTCATTCTATGGATGGAAAAGAAATGAGAAAATACATTGCTGGTGATAGTGGTGGAATACGAGCAAATTCCACCATGGAGTAATTGTTCTTTGCGATCAATGAACCAAATACTCCAAACTGGTGTTTCTTTTGTAAAATGGCAACCGGTTATGGATGGTTGCTGACTGTTAGCCATTTTGTGCTGATGATGTCATCTCAACTATATTGCAGCAACGAGAGGAAAATTTCAGCAACCGCATGTAAGCGAGGGATACCTTGAAGACAGGAATGAACTTCCTTCCGCAGCAGAGGGATCCTCGGAGGAGGAGATCTTTAACAATGGTGGAACCGGCTTCCTTTCATCTTGTCAATCAAAAAGTGCAATTGATGACATGCCAGAGCGAGGTGAAGTTGAAGTATTATTTAACCAAGTAATGTTGAGTATGGATTCCTGTTTTCGTAATGCGCTGTTAAACAATCACTAGCTCTTCACTGTCAACACACACACTACTAGCATAGACCCACATCCTTATGGAAAAAATGCTTCCATAGCCAGTGTCAATCTAGGGCCAACTCTATCAGGAAGGCAATAGATTGCCCATAAATAAAGAAATAAGCTATCCTTGTCATACCATCCATAGTAGAGTAATCTCATTGTTCTGCTAAGGATGTTTGACAATACTCTAGAGTATGGCTTTTAGAAAACATAGACCATTAATGTTCATATGCTCCACATTCAAGACGCTCTTCTAAGTCACCTTGGTTGTCTGGAAATGAATACTACTGTGGATTAAAAGGCCACGATGCTCGCAATGCACATATTTCATTAATACTACCCTGTAATACATCTAGGAGCATAGTGAAAAGTATAATTTCATAATCCAGACCAATAAACATTTGGTTAATGGTGGAACCTGAGAACATTTTCCACGGTGGGTTGTGAGTATCTGATCTTTTGATGAATGTGTGCTCAGATATTGAGATTCAACAGTGTTATCCTCCTCCCACAAGCACCCAAAAGCAGAAACCAGCGATGCCAGCAGTGTGCCACGTCAACTGTGATCGACACCCATGTCAATGGGGAAGAGTGTGACATGCACTGCAGGACACCGCAGAATTGCAGCATCATGGAAAAAGGAAAGCATGGGCATTGTGCAGAGGAGATTTTGCCACCCACAGGTAATGTCAAATTTTTGCTTCACCAATTTTTTCATTTAGTGGGATCGTGCAAAAAAGTCAATTCTGTCTCTACTCAGTATTGTTTGAGCATTTCTGTGATACCATTTCAGGAGAACAATCAGCACTTGGCAGTGTAACTGTGCCGTACGCACAATCAGATGGCGTCAGCAGGTACTCAGAGACAATCTTCGTTGAAAACCATGACCTGGAATCCATTGCGCGCACAGTAGTGGTTCTTGAGAAACGTCTTGGTGGAGCAAGTGAGTAACACACCACACTCAACCAATTAAAAAAACCCTCTGTGTCCTGTGGTGGTACAATTTTGCGTCAGCAATTGATTTTGCTCTACGTTTACATATTTCTTCTTTTCCCCACGTTTATTTTGAGGCCAGAGAAAGCCAGCGAAGGCCTGTGTTTCTTTTGTGGAGGGGATATAAATCCTGTGGTGTTTTGGCTTTACCAAGCATAACTTTCCCTTCTATCCAACAGTAAACGCGGTCTTGCAAACACAGGATGGATTGACCTGGGCAGTGAGAAGAAATCAAAGGAACATAAGAGTCCTTTCAGACATGCTGGGCTTGGAGTAGTCATTGCTTTCAGTTCGCCAACTGATTGATTAATTGTGGAAAGCTTTTTTTGGAGAAGGTGATGAGAAGCAGCAATGTCAGACTCTCAATTCAAACCAAAAATTAATGGTTTCACCCAGGCAACTTTTCCTAAACAATACACAGAATTACCTTGATGACGTCATGTTGTCTAGACCACACCATTGTATTTGTTTGATAAGGAAACTAATAAAGAGATAAATAAGTTAACAGGTCAAAATTTTATTTGAATGAACAGTTAATGTCAGCTGAAACAAAACCACTGATGATAAATGTTTAATGTGATTGAAACACTGCAAAAATTTTAAGAACGGAATAGAAATAGTATAACTGGGTTATCCAAACATTCCTCTGCAAATGCTTAATTGAAAATATGTACAGTGTACAGTGGCTATGTAATTGGAGTGCAGTCATGGACTCAGTTTTGAAGGAATAAACATGATTCAAAGTCAACTTTAAAACTTAGGAAAGAATGTAATGCGTCGAGTTGGCGCGCAAACGCTGGTCTACAAAGTCAGCCTATCCCTCGCCCTTCCAATGCAGGACCTCCTATTGCGAACCCTATTGTTTTCATCAATATCAGATCCTGTCTGAACAACATTGTTAACATCAACCGAGTCCCCAGACTGGCCCACCATAGTCTCTCTGCAAAGCCCGTTTTCAACATGGCCTGTGAGGGGCTTTATTTTGGGTGGCCCTTTTCTCAAAAGCCCACAAGTGGTTGATGCTTTGAGGAGATCTTGGAGATTTGAAATTGATGAACCCATGCTTTGAATGGCGCTAACCGCAGCTGACATAATTTCAGCATTGCGGTACATAGCCTCCATGAAAGCGCATCTGTCTTCCCTCCCCTCCTCGAGGTACAGCTGTGAACGCCGCTCCTCGGCCAAGAATCTTCTCTCCTCCACATCATGCCTAAGACGTTCCGCAGCCATGACATCCTCATGTCTCTTGAAGGCTGCAGTCTCTTCCCTCTCTCCCTGCTCCATCAAAGCATTGGCTACATCAGTTAAGACAGCAACCCTCCTTTTTCTTTTCCTCTCATTTTCAATGCGCCCAGCAGGAGATTCCTCCCGAAGGTGTTGACCAGTGCCCCCCTTTTCCGACTCCTGTCCTGTGCATAAAAAAAAAAAAAAGGACAAGTCCTGTAATATGCTCACAGATTTTTGTCTGTCTTGGATCCATGTTCCTCCTGTACTATCTTTAAATAACGTGCCAGTTGTCAAATGCACCATGCACAAGCGCCCAGTTATCACAGTAGGTAATGGCTGTGATGACCCATGGAGTGTAATTGCCAGCCATGTGAACCTAGCCATCCCACATTGCTTGAGCGCACGTTCTGGAGGACTCATGCTTCAAAACTGCAAATTTTCCTCGCACTAACACAATGCTCCCTTTAAAATTTTAAAAAAAGTAGTAGATAACAAACAGCGACACAACAGAGTTTGATTTCTGTTTTTTAATGAAGTAAAACTGCGCGCCCATGGCACACGTTATTAAATATCCATGGTGAAAAATGGTGGAACTCCCGCAAACGTCTTAACATGTTAATGTGGCCCACCATAGGTTCCTACCAAAGTGAGGAGACAGAGATAACGGAATGTCTGTAATGTATGGAAAGATGCCAAGATTATAACTTCAACTTACCTGGACGGTCCTCGGATAATGTGCCTCCATGCCTTCCGTGCTCAATGTTGTTGCGCTCACCATCATCATTCCCTGAATAGTTGTAAATTAACAAAAGTTAGGTCTTTGAAATATTGCCCAAATATCCACAGCCTGACGTTGTTCCATGGGTTCGGATGAACCATGGAGATCCCCCAATTAACTTTGTTCTCCACTGAAAAACCATTGAATATTACACCAACCCGTAAATTCAAAGTAAAAGCTGAATTGGAACAATAACAAGCGCCAGCCCGTGCGCCAATGATAACATGTTGAGGTCATATGTTGGAGAGTTACAGTCCCATCAAAGTAATTGTTTTAGCAAAAGAAACAGAGCAATAAGTGGGAGTCAAAATGAGTAAATCTCTTCCCATAAAAGTAGATCATGGTCCATATGGAGAGTCATTATGCCACCCAGCATAAGAAATCAAGATTTCACGTCGCACTGACGTTCAGGTTGCACCTGTAGTCTTGAATGGGACAAGTGAAGGGAAGGGTTACTCATTATTTCATTTCGGAGTTAACTGAGAAGTTAAAATGGTTCAACATATGGTGGCTTGGGTGGAGAGAAGGGCGATCCTGGGACAAATACAAAGTCTATGACGTGCTCCGAACCAGAAAATGATTCCCGGCCCACAAAAGCAAGGGATACAAGAGGGGGTTCTCAGGAATTGGCATCGTTCATGAAGACATTGCATTGACCATTGTAATGTTGTATTTTTCCTCGAGAAGAGCACAAAATCCATACCTGCAGCGATGCACATTGGTGGTTCAGGGTCTCCATGGAGCGAGATCATGGTCTCATCAGAGTCCTCTTCCTCCAAAGATCCTCCCTCCTCTACATTCTGGGAACTTAGAGTGTGATCAGGCTCTGCAGGAAACAGAGGTGGGAGGATTTCAACCACGTAAATGTCATTGGGTGACAATGATCAGACCCTAGCAGACCCCAAAATTCACCTACCCAAAAAATTAACCCACAAAAAGGAGGCGTTCTTTAATGAGAAAAGGTACTCACCATGCCAGTCATGATTGAAGGCGACAGGGGATGTAGAAATGGCTCAATACTCATGGCTGAAAAGTTCAGCGGAACCCTCCGCCACATGACTCTGTTGCCCGTGAAGATCTGTGACAACAACCAGATTCATGCTTTTAACAATGTTCTCTAGCGAGATGCTTGGGTCTCCGCAAAAAATGCGATGCAGATGATGATAGTAGGGGCAGAACTGGGGATCATTGCCAGAGATCGAGTTGTGAGACACAGACTTCTTGTACTCTTTTTAAAGAGTTTTGGTCTTATTTCTGCACTCGACAGCAGTTCTTGCATGGCCCCTGCCCCTCATCTGTCGAGCTATTCGATCAAAAACATCGTAGTTCCGATGGCACGACCCCAGGGCTTCCTGCACCTTTGCTTCCCCCCAGAAACTGATTAGGTCGAGTGTTTCTCTCTCCCTCCAGGAGACACCCCTCACCCCAATAGGTCGGCTAGAGGAAGACATGTCCTTACCGAGGACTGGAAGCTGGCAGTAATTAAGAGTGCCGGGCAGTAGGGTGATAGGGTGGGTAAATTTGGTGGGATGGAAAGTAACGGCTCTGTTGTTCACGCCCCGCTTCCGGTATGTCCTGGCATTATTTGCGCAGGTGAGGAGGGAGAGGAAACGCTGAGATGACTTTGAAGTCGGGCAGAAAAACGTCACGTCGGAAGTCAAGGCTAATGGTCTACTGCGGTGAGCCAGGGCTAACGGAGAGGGAGCTTGATCGCTAATGCGGGTTCCTGTTAGGTTGAGACAACGATCAGCCAGGAGCATTGGGGTCGCCGTCCGTTTGCAGAAATTTGGTGCGGGTTGAAAGTGGAGATAAGCTGGGAGGAGACTGGGAGGAGACAGGAGTAAGTGCCCGTGCGTTTTCGGCCTTAGCCTCCTTTATTCCGTTTCAGCCAGGATTCAGCCAGGATCGAATACATGCGTTTTCGCCGAACGTGCGTTCAATCCTGGCTGAATCCTGGCTGAAACGGAATAAAGCGACCATGCGTTTTCACCCGATGCCAGTAGCTGTTTGGGAGTGAGAAGCCATGGAAGGTTTTCCTCTTCATGCTCAGACTATTCTTGTGTGATGGTGGGACCAAACTTGGAAGCGGATCCGTTCACATTCAGGTGTGTCTAAGTATTCTGTCAGCATATGATAACAGTTTGAATTAAACTGCTGGCTGCCCTTTCTCATTGATTTAATGTAATAATGATAGATGTGGACATTCTAGTATTTGGTACTGCTGTTGTATTCTTGACGTTATCGTAGTTGCCTGATGGTGCTAATTATTCCCCTCAGCAAAATTCTCTGATTTCGCCTGTTGCTCCAGCGACATTCATTTGGCTGGAACCAAACTGGAAAGCAGACCCTTCCACACAGACACGTGTTGAGAGCCAGCGGGGTGTAGTGGTTAAGAGTGGTGGATTCTAATCCGGAGAATTGGGTTTGATTCCCCATTCCTCCACATGAATGGCAGACTCTAATCTGGAGAATCAGGTTTGATTCCCCACTCCTCCACATGCAGCCTGCTAGGTGTCCTTGGGTTAGTCACAGTTCTCTCCTAACTCTCTCAGCCCCACCTACCTCACAAAGTGTCTTGTTGTGGAGAGGAGAAGGGAAGGTGATTGTAAGCCGCTTTGAGACTCCTTAGAGAGAAAGTGGGGTATAAAAACCAACGCTTCTTTTGATCACTCATGATTACAATTTGACTTAGATTCAGGAAGAGGTACCTGCTGACCTTTCATTTTGAACCATAAGGGGGTATTTCAATTGTTTTGTTGTATGATGTGTTATGAGCAGCCTGGGTAGCCTGAGCTTGTCCGAGCTTGAAAGCTAAGCAGGGTCAGCAGAGATGGGTAGTACTTAGATGGGAGACCACTAGGGAGGACAGGGGCTGCTATGCAGAAAAAGGTAATGGGAAACCTCCTCTTCTCATCTCTTGCCTAGAAAAACCCCATGAGGGGGTCACCATAAGCTGGTTGTGATTTGATGGCACTTAATTATTATCACAAACCGGTAGCCGCAAGGACTTGCAGGAAGCATCTCATTTCTCTTTCCCCCACTATTTCCTCTTTCCCTTCCTTGAAATCCCCCATAGCCTCTCCCCCTTTCCCGTCTCCTTCTCTCCTTTCCACCCACCAGCTGACCTTCTTTATTTCCACCCCATCTGCAGTTCTGTAAAGGCATCCTTTTTGGTCCTTATTTGATGCGCTTCTTTATTTTTGCACTTTGCAGTTATGAAGAAATTATTTTATGGTCCATGATCCTCCCCCATGATATACATGCTAATGAGAGGGATGCTTTTCTTGCTTTTTTGCATTTGCAGATTGTCAGCCTGGCTATGATTTCAGGAGCTGGACATTTCAAGGTTATGAGGGAGGTGGCTGGACCTTGATGTTTGGCTGCCTCTCTGAATCCACTGGACCAATCACAGTTTTTCAGACAGTTTGAGTTGGCACAACATCATTTCTACAGTCTCCTCTTCCCATCCCCCGAACCTGCTTCAATTGCAAAACGCTAAACCAAAAAGAAGAAGTAAATTCTGGTTTTGTATTCTGCTGCAACAGTTAGAATTCATAGACCTTTCATTGCTTACAAAAGAAATCTCCAGTCAGTTTGCAGAAATTCTCTTGGCATAAATCTTACACACTTTCACTAACTGCACTTGGAGCAATAAAAGAGATGAGACAAATTCGCTGGCATGCAACAACTCTACAATATAATGACTCAGTCAAGATGACTGAAATCACCAATCATGACTCCATATTCTGACCTCTTCAAGAAAACCTTAAAAAAAAAAAAAGTTTAGCCCAAATAAGAATGATCTTGTGCACTATAATTGTCATCAGTAGGGTTGCCAGCTCCAGGTTGGGAAATACCTGGAGATTTTGGGGGTGGAGTCAAGGGACGGTGGGGTTTGGGGAGGGAAGGGACTTTAGCGGAGCATAATGCTGTAGAGTCTATCTTCCAAAGAAGCTCGGAAGTAAACTTATTTTTGGGATATATAACAGGGATTGGAAAACCTGTGGAAATAGCAGAACAGAAGCGAGTTGAGCCCCAAGGGAGGGGAATGCATAATCCCCACAGAGTATTGGGACATTCGTGGGAAAATCACAAGACAAACCAGTCATGCGTAACCGACCTTTGTGTCATACTGACTTGAACTGATGAGTTGATACTAAAAGGCCTCTCCTATTCCTCCCCAAAATAAAAAGTGGATGCTCTTCTCAAAAAAATAAAGATATAAGAGGTGCCGTGCTGATTCAGACTGGTGGTCCATCTAATCCAGCATCCCGTTTCACACAACGGCCAATGAGTCACCCTGGAGGGCCGAAAAAGAGGGCATAGAGGCCAAAGTTTTTCCCCAATGTTGCCTCCTAGTACTGGGTTTCAGAGGCTTGCCTTACTATAGCTAGTAGCCACTGAATTTGTCTAATCCTCTTTTAAAATCAATAGTGTGCTTTCGGCAGAATCTTGGGGAAAAGAATTGGTGGGAAGTTTTCTTCATCACCCAGTTCTTTTGTCTTAGGATGGGGTAGCAGCTAAAGAAACTACAATATCAACACAAATGGTGAATAAAATGATGAAGGGTATTAAAATGGTGAAGATGGATACGGTATATACCCGTGTATAAGCCGACCCGCGTATAAGCCGAGGTGCCTAATTTCTCCCCCAAAATGGGGAAAAATTAGGCACCCGCGTATAAGCCGAGGGTCGGCTTATAACCCCTCCCCCCCCACAGGCTTACCTGGGCTCCCGGCAGCAAGCGGCGCGGGCCTGGCGGCGGCAGCGTCACACCCGGGTGAGGGCCGGGGCAGCCTCCCTGCAGCTGCAGAAGGCCGCCCCAGGCCGCTCTCGGCTGCGAGGAGCGGCGGCGCGGCCGGGCGAGGGCCGAGGCCGCCGCCCCAGGCTGCCCCAGGCCGCCCTCGGCCGCGAGAAGCGGCGGCGCGGCCGGGCGAGGGCCGGGGCGGCCGGGCGAGGGCCGAGGCCGCCGCCCCAGGCCGCTCTCGGCTGCGAGGAGCGGCGGCGCGGCCGGGCGAGGGCCGAGGCAGCCGCCCCAGGCCGCTCTCAGCCGCGAGGTGCGGCGGCCTGGCCGGGCGAGGGCCGAAGCCGCCGCCCCAGGCCGCCCTCGGCCACGAGAAGCGGCGGCGCGGCCGGGCGAGGGCTGGGGCGGCCGGGTGAGGGCCGAGGCCGCCACCCCAGGCCACCCTCGGCCACGAGGGCCGGGGCGGCCGGGCGAGGGCCGGGGCGGCCGGGCGAGGGCCGGGGCTGCCGCCCCAGGCTGCCCCAGGCTGCTCTCGGCCTCGAGGTGCGGCGGCCCGGCCGGGCGAGGGCCGAGGCCACCGCCCCAGGCCGCCCTCGGCCACGAGAAGCGGCGGCGCGGCCGGGCAAGGGCCGGGGCGGCCGGGCGAGGGCCGAGGCCGCCGCCCCAGGCCGCTCTCGGCTGCGAGGAGCGGCGGCGCGGCCGGGCGAGGGCCGAAGCCGCCGCCCCAGGCCGCCCTCGGCCACGAGAAGCGGCGGCGCGGCCGGGCGAGGGCTGGGGCGGCCGGGTGAGGGCCGAGGCCGCCACCCCAGGCCACCCTCGGCCACGAGGGCCGGGGCGGCCGGGCGAGGGCCGGGGCGGCCGGGCGAGGGCCGGGGCTGCCGCCCCAGGCTGCCCCAGGCTGCTCTCGGCCTCGAGGTGCGGCGGCCCGGCCGGGCGAGGGCCGAGGCCACCGCCCCAGGCCGCCCTCGGCCACGAGAAGCGGCGGCGCGGCCGGGCGAGGGCCGGGGCGGCCGGGCGAGGGCCGAGGCCGCCGCCCCAGGCCGCTCTCGGCTGCGAGGAGCGGCGGCGCGGCCGGGCGAGGGCCGGGGCGGCCGGGCGAGGGCCGAGGCCGCCGCCCCAGGCCGCTCTCGGCTGCGAGGAGCGGCGGCGCGGCCGGGCGAGGGCCGGGGCGGCCGGGCGAGGGCCGGGGCAGCCTCCCTGCAGCTGCAGGAGGCCGCCCCAGGCCGCTCTTGGCAGAAGGAAGCGGTGTGGGCCCGGCAGCGGCAGTAAGTTCCCTCCTCCCTCCTCCCCCCTCCCCTACCCTACCGTATTGACCCGCGTATAAGCCGAGTTCGGCTTTTTCAGCCCTTTTTTGGGGCTGAAAAACTCGGCTTATACGCGAGTATATACTGTAGATATAAAGAGTTGGAAAGGAAAATAATGCTGAAGTGGTACAGAACACCGGCCCAAATAGCACATATGATCAAAGGAATGAGACCGAATTGTTGGCATTGTAACGCAAAAGAGGGGTGGTTCTCACATTTGTGGTGGGAGTGCCCAAGGGTAATAGAATTTTGGAACAAAATACTTAGTAAAATTAGAGAATTGTTTAAGATTAGACTTCAAGTAACTGTAGACCTGATGTTTATGGGAATAATGGGGTGTGAGAAGGTAGAAAAGAGTGAACAAGAGATGTTTAAAGTGATGATATTAGCGGCTCACACAGTTATAGCTTTTGGATGGAAAGATAAAACAAAGTGGACTATGGACAGGTGGAATAATTATGTGTTCGAATATGTGCAAACAGATGTATTGGGATACTTAAAACAACAGACGATGGGAGAAACAGAAGAAATGGAATTGAAGACTAAGTGGAACCCATACATTAATTGGGTGAAAAGAGGAGAAGCCAACGAAGAGACTTTAGTAAAACTAAAAAGGCTATGCTCATGGCTGAAAATATGAAAATATGATATTATGGATTGGTCCGTGGGGGGAGGGAAAGGGGGGGAAAGGGGGAAATTTGTATTGGAAGAAGGAAAGTGTAAATTGTAATTATAAAGGTATGGACATGTAAAATGACCTCCAATGCAATAAAAAATATATTAAAAAAGAAAAGAAAAGGATGGGGTAGCAGCTCCAGTAAATGAAGCTGTACGGCCAATCTGTAAATACTGGTTTTACATAGCTTATTCTACACTGTGCACAGTCTGCTTGGTGATTTCAAGATCAAACTGGTTCATGTTTACTCAACAGCTATGTAATAGCTAGCAGTAAGACTAGTTTCTACCAATGTATTTTGGCTCATGGACTCTATGTTGTTGTTGTTTTTAAAAAACATTCTCTTTTAGATGAGAGAGGGCAACTGGAAAGCCACAGGGCCTGACCTGGCATTGTTGAAGTGACTTTTCTCACGATTATGTTTGCATTAAGTTGGAAATTTCTGATGAGTTCCTCTGTTAAGAAAGGGTAGCAATGAGCCTTGGAGTGCCCATCTGCCGATGGGGAGAGTTCTTTCAAGAAACATATTGATTGCTCAGCTACACCAGTCACTGAACTTGTACCACCCAAGGGCATGAGCTACATATTTATGAAACTTTTACTACTCAGCAAACACAATACTAACTTTATTGGACAGATGTTGCAGCTCCTGGGGTTGGAGAGTTGAGTGATCTCTAAAAAATACAGAAGTTGGCAATCTCTCTTTTAAGTAGTAAGTACAGCCCAGCTAAAGTTAAGCAATCCTACAGATTTCATTTTGACGCCTGCCCAAACAGCAGTGCTAAGCAGAACTATAAAGTAAGCCCCAAGTTAGCCAGTGGGGCTAACACCCAGAAAAGTGTTCTCAGGATTCCAGCCTAGAATCAATCTTTGTAATCAGCGGAATTTAAAAAAAAATTAAACTTAGATTAGAACATCCCCTATAGTTTTATAGGGTGACTACATTTCTTTTAGGCAGCAGTACTAAATATTGAAAAGCATATAATGCAGGAGAAACAAAATTACTAAATATAACGTTGTAAAACACTTAGATTCTTTTGTTGCTCATTTTAATTTGAAAATAATTTTTAACGTTTTATAAATTTTTGGAGTTTTACCATATTTTAATGTTTTAAATATTTTTATCACTACTGTGAATACTGAATTTACATCTACCGAAACATTTTCTATGCTAACTATTGTTTTATTGCTGATATTTAAAAAAATATTGTTGCTTCCGCTGTGTGTCATTTCACTGGTTATTTTTATTGTGTTTTAAGGATTTGTTCCTACAGAGTTTATGATATTTTATTTATTAATGTAGATTTATAAACTGCCCTCAAGAGACCTTTTATGTAAATACTGGATATTTTTTTAAAAAATAGTATTTAATTATTCCTCACAATTATATTGCAGCATAGGTTATTATATTCCCATTTCACAGACTTGGACTGAAGCTGATAGACTTGCCCAAAATTTCAATCTAAGCATCCCAATGTCTGTCTATATCAGCTCTTTTTCCTGGGATGTATCACAGATCATACCAGAATCATCAATTTAATCTTACCCATCTGGTTGCAGTTAGTATACTTAATTGGTCTATCATTAGCACTCTCCCTCTCCCTCTCTAAGGCCCCTTTTCTAATTTTTCTTCAGTGTTCTTCAATGTATGTAGATAGACATCGCAGTGAAGAGTGGAATCTTCATAGCTGTCACTACATGGGGCGTGACAAGCTAGAATATCTGTCTGAACTATGAGATTAATTTGCTCTTAAATTGTTTTCATCTTTCCTTATTCCAGATGTTAAAAAGTCATCTTGTAGGAAATGGTTCCCTCTGCTGGCACAGAATTAACATTTGTAGATTCAAATGGAAGGGGGGGGGGAGAGGGAGATCCATATTCACCACCCTGAGTTTCTTGGAACTCACTAGAAATGTACTAGAGAAAACAGTAGGATCCCAAACCTTCATACATTTACTTGGAGAGTCTTATTGGTTTCACAGTGAATTAGGGCAGTTGGACAAGTTAAGGAAAAGCACTTCTGCATAGGGATGTTGTGCTTTGGAACATAGGCAGGACAATGCTGCTGCAGTTGGCTTGCTTGTGGGCTTCCTAGAGGCACCTGGTTGGCCAGTGTGTGGACAGACTGCTGGACTTGATGGGCCTGGGTCTGATCCAGCATGGCCTTTCTTATAATCTTACGTAATTCTGACATCTAAGTGGTTAATAATATGTGATGTGTTATGGAGTCTTTATAAACATATTCTGGGTCTCACAGATGATCATTTAAATCCTGGTTGCCTCAACAAATGCTGATTTCATCACCTTTCCCCCTTCTTCCACCTCCCCTGCAAAGACCCAAATGGTATCCCAGCCTGCATTATGGTGAAGCGGGTGCCAACAAACAATTAAAGGACTATGCCAGGATGTTCACATCTGTTCATCACGCAAGAACATAGGTGAGACTAATTGTGCTTTAAAAAAACCATTTCGAATCGTAGTTTTAGATTGTGCTTTGACATACCCTAACTAATCAGGCTTAGCTAGAGTAGTCCGCATTTGAACAATCCAACTGACCATAGTGAAATTAGATCATGTTTTGTGTGACGCCTGAACTGAGCCACGATCACATATATTGTCATCCATACCCGATTATGGGGGAAAAGGTGGTGAGATACTCTACTTGAAAGGAGCCCCATCAAGAAAAACGGGGTCGTTTTAAATTCTCATGCTAGTTACAGAGATGTAAAATAATTTCTAAAACCTTTTATGTATAACCTTTTTTTAGGGAGTGGGGATTGTCATACATTTAGGGTCATCTAAATGTATGACAAAATGGGTAATAATGGATAAAAATGGGTAATAATTTGGCCAAGGGCACATATAGTGTTGGTACTGAGGTAGGGTTGCCAGGTCCTTCTTCGCCACCAGTGGGAGGTTTTTGGGGCGGAGCCTGAGGAGGGCAGGGATTGGGGAGGTGAGGGACTTCAATGCCATAGAGTCCAATTGCCAAAGCGGCCATTTTCCTCCAGGTGAACTGATCTCTATCGGCTGGAGATAATTTGTAATAGCAGGAGATCTCCAGCTAGTACCTGGAGGTTGGCAACCCTATACTGAGGCAAGATTTGAACTAGGGACATCCTGTTTTGCAGTCTGCTTTTTTAGTTACTGCACTGGCTCTTGCATAATTATATGCAGATTTGCAGCCTTAAACCCTGTTTAGAAGCAGGAGGCCATGGAGCATCCTAACTGTCTGCTTTGGATTGCCAGCCTAGATGTCTATCATTACACACCTGCTTCAGCAAAAAGCACAGGAAAGCCCATAATAGGCATTTTGAAACAGGTCTAACTACACTTGCTGGAAGCCTGAATTACATTTCCAAATTATAGGTGGTATCAAGGTGTCCAGACTGTAACACTCATTTTAAAAAGCCTTGCTAAGACTTGAAGGCATTTTTAAGACAAATAATAATGAAAGCAAAGCTTACTTGTGAAAGTAATTAGGTGAACTTTCCTATCATTTCCTGCTTTGATTGTACTTTTTAAGGTAGTGGAGGAGGAAGGGTAGGTTAAAACGGCACAGGAGCAACAGAGGCAGAAATATATGATATGATATATAGTTCTGTGGTCAAGGATTAAAAAGCCTTGCCCACTCTCTACGCTTGTCTCTTTTTTTAAATTACAAGTTTGGTGGCAGCAGTTTGTCAACAAAGAAATATCCTAGAAAGGAATCATAAGCCACAAATCCTTCTGCCATAGTTTGTATCTTTACATATATCTCATGTCAGTCAGTCATTTATTGGTACAGCACATAGCTGGACATATACCCTAAAAAAAAAGTCATCCTGAGAGTCCAAGTATAAAATACACTGGTGACTACATAAAATCCTACACTACAGTGTATAAAATACACTGGTGACTACATTACTATATACATAGATAATAAGGCAGGTCATCCCAACAATTTGCGCCTAATTTTGGACGCAGCGGCACAAAATTTAGCAGCGACAGCAGAAACCCTTGGATTTTCATTTGAAAGCAGCTTCCTTGCCCTCTCCGAAGTATCTGAGAGCCTGTTAGTCCAAGACCGAATAAATTTGCCACGAATCTCGTCATAGTAAGGGCAGCGGATGAGAATATGCTCCATGGTTTCTACATCCCCTATGCCACACTGGCATTATATATCTCATGTGCTCTTGAGCAGAGTGGTTCTAATTTGTCTTGGAAACTGTCCTTTCAAGAGCATAGCTACAAAGCTTCATCGGCAGACCCTGGCAGGTGATAATGCCTCTCTGTGTGCCCTAAAAGCCAACACTTGCTCATGAATACATCTAAAGTGTCTATTAAAGTATAAGATCATTAGGGTTGCCAACCTCCAGTTACTAGCTGGAAATCCCCTGCTATTACAGCTGATCTCCAGCCGAGAACTTTTTTTTTTTTTTGCACAGCCCAAATGGTCTAAAGAAAAATGAAAAGATATTTAATGGAAATCACTTCTCTTTTATCCCATGTAACCTCCAATTTAGGGGTAATTCTGTAAACACCAGGCAGAAGCCGTGATTATAGTCTTCCTTTTTGTAAATAATCACAGTCACCCAAAGAAAATGTTCACAGGAAGTTCTTTGGCTAACAAAGACATTAAGATTCCCCAAGGCTGGTTTAAATGGTTTCATGCAGAAAGTTACAAGTCATGTGAAAACAATATTTTAAAGCCGTAGCTCGCAAGAGATGAGTCCAGTGGATCATGGCCATTGTTTCCAGCAGCTGAATAACCCAGAGCACTCGTATTTAGCACTTATGTTTTCAGTGCGCTTTGCATTTCAGACATGAGATTTCTGGTTCGAATCCGGATGTCTGACAGCTGAAGATAAACACGGCACACGGAGTGCATTTTGGCTGGTGCCAGAGAGCAGAAGGGCAAAAGAAAAGTTTCTTACAACTAAACAAAAAGGAATGACGTCTCTGCCCAGGCCGAGACAATGTTCTCCGCCTTCAAACTTTTAAAACCTTGTTTCGATTACCCGATCTTATTTTCGGACGCCCGACAAGCTGTGCTTTGTTTTCTAGGTTTGGAAGAGGTCCTGGGATTTTATATCCATCAGGAATTGATGAGCTTTTCAGCTGTTTCGTTGTTTGTTTCATCAGAATTGTAATTTTGTTTTTAGCATGTAATTCTGTTTTGGGGCATGGTGTTATGGAAATCCAGCTAAGTACAATCTGAGAGTCTGGTGCCTATTTATCAGGAAGCTGAATTCAGTGGGGCTTCCTTTTGAGTAAACGTGCTGCTCTGTACGCATATGGACATATGATGCTGCCTCATGCTGAGTCAGGGCATTGGTCTAGTAAGGTCACTACTGTCTACCCTGACTGGCAAAAACTCTCCAGGGTCTCAGGTACCACTACTTGTTCCTTCTAGCCCTGTGCAACAGTACCTTAAGAGTCTTCCTCCTAGAGATTTCTGGGACTGAATCTAGGGCTTTAGGGGTGTAGAATGTACAATTTGTCTCCACTCTGCCAATGAAGCTCATTGGGTGACCTTGGGCCAATCACTTTCTCTCCTTCTCTCCTACCTCACAGGGTTGTTGTGATGAGGATAACATGGAGAACGATGTTGTAGATAGCTTGGGGAGGAAAAGGTGGGTATAGAGATATCTGAACAAACACAAATCAATAAAATACAGTACTGTTACTGAGTGGGCTTATTCCTATAGCACCCATAGAATGAAAAGCTAATGCAATTTCCTCATGGTAACGGTGCCAGTCAGTGTGGTGAAATCATTAGAGTGCTGGATTGGGACCCTGACTCATATTCTCTTTACCACTGGGCGATAGAGCTGATATTGTATCGAAATAAAACTTGACTTGACTTGACAAGGGGTGATTTTGGATCAGACAGCAGCCCTGTCTACAAGTTACAGTGAACACACAGCAATCCAGGAACAGTATACATTTGATTTTTCTTTATCTGTGCATTGATTAATTCTCATATTACGATCAACAGGTGTACAACTGAACCTGTGATTGAAACCCCACATTTATTCAGGCATTCCCCCTAGTTTCATTTGTAAAGTGAAGGTGTGTCCATTCCTTCACACAAACAAATGTACGCATGTATGTTCCTGGACCTGGATGATCCAGGCTAAGCAGGGTTGGCCCCGGTTAGTATTTGATGGGAGACCACCAAGGATGCAGAGGCAGGCAATGGCAACTGCAAATTGTCTCTTGCACTGAAAACCCTACGGGGTCACCACAAGTCAGCTGAGACTTAACAGCACTTCCTACTACTGCTATGGATAGGGTTGCCAACCTCCAGGTACTAGCTGGAGAGCTGCTATTACAACTGATCTCCAGCTGATAGAGATCAATTCATCTGGAGAAAATGGCTGCTTTGGCAATTGGACTCTATGGCAATGAAGTCCCTCCCCTCCTCAAACCCCGCCCTCCTCAAGCTCTGCCCCAAAAGCCTCCTGCCGGTGGCGAAGAAGGACCTGGCAACCCTAGCTATGGATGTATGTGCATTCACTGCAAAGTGAACAGGGCCTTAAGGTAAGTTACCTCACAGGGATTTTATGAAGTCAAAATAGGAGGAAAGAACTATATTTGCAGCCCTGTGTTTCTTGGAGGATTAAACTGAATAGGCAGCATGTCTTCGTAATGGCAGGGAATTTAGCCAGTTAGGCAAGCAGCCAGCCCTTGTTTCCTTCTGCACCTCAGAATGGTTCCCCGACAATGAAGCATGTGCTCTTTGCCTTAATGGGACATCCCACTGGGGACACATTTTCCACCTGCGCGAAATCAAGGGCTGTTTTTTAAACACCCAGCTTAAGCGAGCTTCTTGACCGGCTTCTTAAATTTGAATAATGCGCCAAGCAATCCCCAAACCATTACAGGTCCTGCTGAGTGGATATGAAGATCTCATTTGGTAGCTGCTGGGCATGGAAGGCGAGGGGAAAGAAAACCCCAATTTTATTTGTGATTATGCCTTGCTTGGCTTGTGATTGTAAATGAGCCCCAAGGGCTGGTTTGGACAGGCAGGTAATCATTTGATTACTTAGTGTTTGGCAACGGATAGCCAAATTGTGTGTGTGATGGCTTGTTCACTCATGCAAGCCATTACTTGATAACGCAGCTTGCAAACAATTCACAGTAACATGCCATGTTTCTTGCCTTCAGAGTTAGATTTTCCAAGCCGCTGGTGGAGTACAAGCCTCAAAGTAGGGTTGCCATCTCTGGGTTGGGAAATACCTGGAGATTTGGGGGGGCAGAGCCTGAGGAGAGCACCCTGAGGAGGGTGGGGTTGGGAGAGGGGAGGGACTTCAATGTCATAGGCCATTTTTGCATAGTCAATTTTGATGCTCGGTCAAAGCTCTTTTTTAAAATATGACTTTAAAAATGCCTTTTCACGGTCCCTACGCAAAAGGAAAAGTTCCACTCCCCCCACTCGCCCGCTCTTTTGTTCCTGTTTGCATAGCCATTAGCATATGCATAGCTAACAGGCCTCTGTTGTTTTGCATTGTTCCTTGAGGAGGATTCTTCGAAGCAAACACCAAAGGTCGCGTTAAATGGGTTCTTTTGTAATGTGAAGCTGGTACTGTATGTGCCGGCTTTGCAGTCACTTCCGGAATGACGGTTCAGCGTGCAAAATTCAAAAAAATATGCGGGGCAATTCAGCCTGGAACGCGCTGCTAAATTACCATGCAAAAATGGCCATAGAGTCCAATTGCCAAACTGGCCATTTTCTCCAGGGGAACTGATCTCTATTGGCTGGAGATCAGTTGTAATAGCAGGAGATCTCCAGCCACCACTCACATAAGCCATCTGCTGATTTAGAAAAGTACACGCCTTGCATCTGGAACAAATGTTCCTTGTATGCATCTTCTCGAGACTGCCGTAATTGATGAAGCAGAAGCGAAATGGGATTTTACCGGAGACCCGTTGTTCACTCGGTGTCTTAGATTGAGGGGCCACGCCCTTTGTTTGTATTGTTGTTGCACACCTTGACTGTATATTTGTGCCATTTATTCTTGACTGCCACAGTGCTATCGTTCAGAATATATTTATACAATCTGTCTTATTTGGACTTGTTCATGTCAAATTAAGTTATTGTATTTGGGCCATAAGTGCTTATTTTTTTGGAACCATGTGGAGGTTGGCAACCCTACCTCAAAGGCAAGAGCTTTACAGTAAGTCACACTGGCATTCTATTGCCTTTTCTCCTCTATTGCATGGGTTTAAGGACTTCTGTAGCTGCTTCCAATACGTTGTATTAATTATTTAAAAATACAGACAAATCATTTATTATTTCACAATTATTCCTTCTCTAGTAATGGTTGTAGTGCTCTCCAGCATAGCCTTTTGTTTGTTTATTTACTTTATTTAGTCCCCATATTTCTCCCCAGTCAGGGACTCAAAGCATCTTACATCATTATCCTTTCCTCCGTTTTATCCTCACAACAACCCTGTAAGGTAGGTCAGGTGGTGAGTGTGTGACTGGCTCAAGGTCGTCCAGCAAGCGTCCATGGCAGGGTGGGGATTCGAATCTGGGTCTCCCAGATCCTAATCCAACATTCCAACCGCTACACTTTAAGAATAATTTGAGGCCCAAATTATTGATCTATGACATTGTTTTCCTGCCCTCCTTCCAAGCAGCGTACCTGGTTCCTTTTTCCATTTTGTCTCATGACTCCCCTGTGAAGAAGATGAGTCCGAGAGAGAAATGATTTGGCTGAAGGTCGCCCAGGGAGCTCATGAAGGATTTTGGATTGCAGCCTAGTGACAGGCAGATTCCTGTGGACTCCCATCTGCTGGTTCTCTGCTTCAGAGGACACATCCCGACCACATTCTCTGTTCTGCCACAGCCTAGTAAAAAGACAAGAAGCTTAGCTTAAGAATAACAGCAGGGCTTTTAGAGGTTGTGAGCAACTCCTGAGGGGAATAAAAGCCCAAACAAACACTTCTCAGAAGTCCAAACTTCTCTCCCTTATAATAGGCCAGGATCTTCTCCATGCAGGGATGATAGTTGTGATGGATTGTCTACAGCAGTGGTTCCCAACCTTTTTTTGACCAGGGACCACTAGGACTTTTTTGTTCGGCGCAGGGACCCCCAAGGTTCAAAATAAAAATGCAGAGAATTTGAAAATAAACTTTAATCATAACTGTTAGTTAAACATTAAACTTAGAATAATATTTGAATATATATTTTTATAATAGAGAACTTTTAATTGAAAATATTAATTTATTATGGGTTTATAACTTTGTTTTGCGGACCTTAATTTAGTTCTCGCGGACCCCTGGTTGGGAACCAGTGGTCTACAGCAAAGTTGACTGGGAGCCATGGCAACAGTGCCATCCCTCTGAAAGCAGTGTGGTTTTGGGAAAGTCCAGCCTCAAGCAGATGAACGTGGAGGGCTACTTCTAACCCAATCAGCAGAGGTTAGTCTAATTGCAAAATGGGAGGTTGTTCTCTGCTTCATCCCAGAGAGGTGTGGGAGGACAGTTCCCATTCATTCATTCATTCATTCATTCATTCATACCATTTTCCCCAACAAGTAACTAGGCAATATATATAGAGTTCCCAGGAGAATTCTTGTTCAATCGCAGTGGACTGCTTAGCTTCAGAATCAGATGCTGCCCAAAGACTGAAACTCATCGTGGTGTGTCATTTTCCTTCAGCCAGAAAGCAAGCCAATGCAGTCTCACAAATGCAGCCTTTCCCCCCCCCCCCCCAAGTACTTTCTGGCAGTCAAAACATCCTGCTTTGGTCAGAAATGAATTTCAGCCTTGCTTGTCTGAGAACGTTTCAGAAGCCCTGTGTTGGCAAGACTTGTTCAGCAGGATGTTGAGAGAGCATCCTATTTTCATAATTAAAAGAGGGCCTACGCTAGACATGATGCCTCTTTGGAGGAATGTGTTGAGTCAGCTGCAAAGATGCCATGAAGCCACTGAACCGTTCCCCCACATCAACAGCTGTTTCCCCCTAGCCTTCGGTTCTAATCTATAGTGATACTGATCTATGGTAACCATTAAGAGGACCTGTTGCATTGGCGATGGTATCAGAACTCCGTATTTAAAAATGCCTTTCATTCAAAAAACAAAAATACTGCAAAAGGGGAGAAATGCAGAGGGATATGAGTAATAAGGGAACAGCGTTCTGAAAATGAATGCCCTCTTATCAGGAGTACCTGCATCTCTCCAAGTTGCAAGATAAGTACAGGTAAAGCAGAATAAAATTAAACATTTGCTTTAATTGTACTATTTGTTTGTATCATTTAAGCTACCTTGAGGACCAGTCAGATTGGAAGGCAGCCTAAAAAATGGATAAAGTACGGAGAAAACAAATCTCAAGGTACATATCATCCAGCGCCTGGAGCTGCACTCCAGACGCTTTTTGAGTAGTGACAACAGAACTCTTAATGTCCACAAGATTACATCTTTATTATTTCTTCAAACAAATGCATAAGGATTAATCTCTCGACTCACGCATCACTGAACAGGAGAGTCGGTCCTTTATGCATGGGTACTTTCACTCACGTTTGCCCCCCATCTGTCTCAGTTGTTCCTTGGAGTTATGCATGAGTTTTCCCTTCATTAGAGATGACCTCGCTGCCAGCCCTCACAAATCCAGGGACTTCCCATTCCCCTGTTAACCCGATTCTTCCCAGTCCGGGTGAAATTCCCATGCCTAAGGCAAAGCACGGGACACAAAATCTTGGTTTCTCTCACAGACAATTACAAAGCGCGTATAAAGAGGCGGGGATTCAAATGCTTCCTGGGAGCTCTTTCTGAGCAGAAGAAAGGCTTTTTAAAACCGAGGCTTGGATTTCTCCCCCCCTTTCCTTTCAGATTGCCCCTTTTTTTGTTCTTAAAATGCTTTTTTATTTGGCAATTGGGTGTGGGGGGGAATTTTCTCTCACAGTAAGCTCTACAAAGTAAGCCAATTACAAAGTAGCATTTAAAGGGGTGGGGACCTGATTTGAGTTGGGAAACTGCTGGTGCATAGATTCCCAACAGGAAAGTGCGGGTCCAGCAAGCAGCGAGCGTCAGGTAAAACTCCCATGCATAAACGACCTTAGATTGGTATAAATTAATTGAAGTTTATGGGCTTAGAATGATGTGAATATGTTTAGGACTGCACTGTAAAGAAGATGAACGAGAAGCCAAAATAGTTTTCTTTTCTTAAGTATACCCTTAAGGGGCAGCACATTTTCTCCCGCTTCGTTTTTATAGAAAGTGAAGGACGTTTGTTTATATATTTGCAGGGAGACTGAGCATAAGCTAGTCATGATTCATAGGGGGGGAAAGTTCTTAGAAAAAAATAGTTCTTAATACAATATTTCTGTATTGGCTATTTGGAGGTTGGGGCACATGTTATTTAGCAGGAACAATAAAGTATAAAGGACGCCAGTAAATCATAGAAAGCTTTTATTGTTTCAGTACATTGGATTTATTACTTTAACAAATTAAATATTTATACCCCACCTTTCCCTGGAGATCCAACGCAATACCAGATTGCAATGACAATCCAAAGTGACGCAAACATTCCATCAATGCATGAGACAACATCTGAATATCAGTTCCCTCTCCATCGTTCATCGCCATTGACCTCATACCCCCTTCAAGCACTGCCAGACAGTGAAATGTCCCTTCAGGTTTAAGAATGAAGACATTTTTGCCTTACAGCATATTTCAGCGTTGTGCATTATGGCTGCATCACAACTTTTTTTCACAGCACAATGATTCATCCCAATGCATATTGCCACCTGACTTCTATTTTTGTATCACTCAGGGACATCCTTAATAGCTCTCCTTTCGCATTAATGACATTGTGAGGTCATTCCTTTTCTTGCCAGCATCTTCATCTCTCGTTTGGCGCAACAAGGAGACATTACAATTGCAATCTAATTATATTTTCCATTTGTCTTCTTCTCTGTGCCACTCAGCATAATGCATAAATACCTGTGTGAGCCCCCCCTCCAGACAATAATATCTTAATAAATTTTATTTATATCCCGCCCTCCCCTGGCAGCACTGGGCTCAGGGCGGCTAAAAATGTAATAATATACATACCATTACAATAAAATCCAATGAAATACAATTAAAAACATTATGGTTCCATCTATCCAAGCAAATCACCCAACAGGAACAGTTTGAGAACAGCAAACATATTATTGTCGAAGGCTTTCACGGTCAGAATTCATTGGTTCTTGTAGGTTATCCGGGCTGTGTGACCGTGGTCTTGGTATTTTCTTTCCTGACGTTTCGCCAGCAGCTGTGGCAGGCATCTTCAGAGGAGTAACACTGAAGGACAGTGTCTCTGTGTCAAGTGTGTAGGAAGAGTAATATATAGTCAGAAGGGGGTTGGGTTTGAGCTGAGTCATTGTCCTGCAAAGTATTAAAGGTAATGTGCTAATCATTGTCCTGTAAGAATCAAGATAATGTGCTAATGAGGGTGTGGTATGTTAATGTGGAACCATTGTATCCTGAAGTGATCTGTTAACATGTGGAATCCAAGGCTAATCCGCATGGCTATTGTGGACTGTAGTCTTTGTTAGTCTGGAGGTTTTCAGGACAGGAAGCCAAGCCTTATTCATTCTTAAACTCTCTTCTTTTCTGTTAAAGTTGTGCTGATGTTTATGAATTTCAATGGCTTTTCTGTGCAATCTGACAAAATAGTTGGTAGAATTGTCCAGTATTTCAGTGTCTTGGAATAAGACCCTGTGTCCTGTTTGGGTCAGTCCAATGTTCAGCCACTGCTGATTTCTCAGGTTGGCCAAGTCTGCAGTATCTTTCATGTTCTTTTATCCTTGTTTGTATGCTGCGTTTGTGGACTACAGTCCACAATAGCCATGCGGATTAGCCTGGGGTTCTGATACAGGATCAATGTTTTTGCTGCCTGCTATAGGAGTCTATTTGATTATACTTTTTTGCACATAAAGCAGATTTTACCAAGACACCACATGTCTCCAGTGCATCTAAAGGATGCTAAACCCCTCTTTCATTGTCCTTGGAGTATTCTTTCCATTAATGGAGAATGCTTATTTAACTTGAAGTTAGAACTTGAAGTTAGAAGAATGATACTTTCCTCCTCTTTTGCTGCTCTTCCCCCACTCCCTGACTTTTCAAGACTTTACTCATATGTGCCTTTACTCAGGGATAAATTCTGTTGAATTCACTGGATCTGTGAACATGCAGTGGATTAAACTGCAGGTTCCAAAGGGTCACGCTCCACTCCTGCTGTGTGTGCTTCCTTTCAGCCATTTCATTGCAGCTGTACTTTGTGGAGAACAGAAATATAGCTTGCTGTGAGTGTATTATTTCACTGCTCTGTCCTGGCTCAGCCCTTAGAACGTATGAACTACTGCAGAGTATGTTTGATGTACCCTTCCCCTGTTTTCAGTGCAACCACAATTTCCCTCATAAATCTGAAATTATGGAGAACTTCTATGCCATAGGTGTGGTATCCAGGCATAGGTGTTGATTCATCCATCCTAAGAATCTTTCTCACAGAACGGTGACTTTTTAATAGAACTGTGTGTGCACTGTTGGTTTCTATGTATATTAGATTTGTATGATATTGTCTTTGTATATGTATATCCCTAGAAGCTAAAATGACCCTAGAAGCTAAAATGACTAAACTGAGGCTATCATATTTAGTCAAAATGACTAAAATGACTAAACTGAGGCAAGAGTCACTAGAAAAGACAGTCATGCTAGGAAAAGTTGAGGGCAGCAAAAAAAGAGGAAGACCCAACAAGAGATGGATGGACTCAATAAAGGAAGCCACAGCCCTCAGTTTGCAAGACCTGAGCAAGGCTGTCAAAGATAGGACATTTTGGACGACATTGATTCATAGGGTCACCATGAATCAGAAGTGACTTTATGGCACTTAACACACACATATATGTATATCACATTCTTGTATGATGTAGTAGTTGTTTTGTATTATAGAGGTTTTTGTATTTTGAGCCTTGGTGCTGCCTATTTTTAGTATCTGGAGGTTGGCAACCCTAATCCGAAGGGAGGGGGCAGATGTGTTGGAGGAAATAGCAAGCTTTAGATTTTGGCAGAGACAGGCCAACTTTTCACGGACAATTTTGCTGCTCTCTTGCCGTGGAGCAAAAAAAAAAAAAACGATTTAAAATTTTTTTTCATGGCCGCGGATCATCCCTGTCAATCCCAAAGTAGTTTTGGTTTTTCATGGGAACAAAGCAGGCAGTATTCTACAACGGTTTGGTCTGCCCCTTTGCTGGAGCCCTCCCCTTCCGACAAGCTCATTGTTTATGCCCTCCCCCAACTCCGCCCCAACTCTGCCCAGCGGATTGCCTTGTGCGGTTCACCTCTGTGGACACGGCCCCAGCGCAAAAAAACAAGCACCAGATCCTCTGGTTTCCTTATATAATTTTTCTATGTACCATGCTCCCCGTTTCCCCCACCCCCATACTTGGCCACGCTCCCCCCCCTTTCCCAGACTTTGACAGACGGTCACTGTTGTGCCCCCCCCCCAGTAGAGCTCCAGCCGTCCAGTGCCAGGAACTTCCATCCAAGAGGGCTGGCAGCCTTGGGGGGCGAGCCTTGGTGGTGAGCGCTCAGGAGACCAAACCGCTCGACTCCACTTTCATGCAACCGACTGTATGGGGAGTTTTGCCTTGGATCTGCCGCTCTCTGGATGCTCTCTGGATGTACACTCTCCCTTCCCTTCCCTTTGCAGCATGCCGATCCGCACACTTTCCCAAGATTTCCATAGTTCCTTTGTTCTGTTCTTTTACTAGGTTGGGGATGCACAGGATGCATGGAGGTGGGGGAGGAGAGGAGGGAGACCCAGAGCAGACTGGCCGCCCCTCCTCAGAAGGGTGACGGGAGGGAGTTTTGCCTTGGATTTGCCACTCTCAGGATGCACATTTTCCACATCCGAATTCTCAGAACTCAACAGTACGCCCCCAAAGCAGAGTTTTGAGAATTTGGATGGGGAAATGTGCATCTAAACAGTGGCAAACCCAAGGCAAAACATCCCATGATGCATAAATGGCCATACACTCTCCCTTCCCTTCCCTTTGCACCATGCCGATCTGCACACTTTCCCAAGATTTCCATAGTTCCTTTGTTCTGTTCTGTTACCAGGTTGGGGATGCACAGGATGCATGGGGGGGGGGGAGAGGAGGGAGACCTAGAGCAGACTGGCCGCCTCTCCTCAGAAGGGTGACGGGAGGGAGTTTTGCCTTGGATTTGCCACTCTTAGGATGCACATTTTCCCCATCCGAATTCTCAAAACTCAACAATAAGCCCCCAAAGCAGAGTTTTGAGAATTTGAATGGGGAAATGTACATCTAAAGAGTGGCAAACCCAAGGCAAAACCTCCCATGCATAAATGGCCAAACACTCTCCCTTCCCTTCGCAGCGTGCTGGTCCGTCCTGCCTTGGAGTGAGACTGTCCTCCGGGTGCGATCCCCTAAACAGACCCCCCCGCGCGCGCGCAAGAATGAATGATTGGGTTCACTTAGGTTAGCAAAGTCGCGGCACTCGCTCTCCGAAGAACAAAGAGTGGGATCTGCATCAGCTATGCACCGCCCGGCACTCCTATGAAGAGGAAACGCACACATCTCCAGCCGGAAGACTTCTGCGGAGGTGGAATGGCGGCCTGCGATACTTGTCGGAGCACAAAACTCCCCTTGTCCAATCACCGTTCGTGTGCATGGCGAGTCACGGGGAGGGAGGAGAAATTTGCCTGCATGGACGGGGAGAACAGATCCGACTCCAGGGAGTTTTTCATGGAAATTTGCAACAGAAAGGGCGGGGCAAACGCAAAGATCGCACCAACACAGGTTTGAGATGCTGCGGGGATGCTGTGAATTTTGTGGTCAAATCCGGACCAGCCATGAAAAATCAAAAATTAGCAGCGCGGCTAAGCAACTGTGAAACTGCAGCAAACCTCCGTGAAAAAATGACCACAGAGAAGTGGACAGATCCCAGTAGGGTTGCCAACCTCCAAGTGGGATCTGGACTTCTCCTGGAATTAAAACTGATCCCCATAATGTTGTGATAGAACTTATACTTACAAGATATTCCCTTCTATTAGTCTAGTGTGCTAATTTGAAGACCTTCCCTAAGGCCTAGGGTCACCAACCTCCAGGTAGTAGCTGGAGATCTCCTGCTGTTACAACTGATCTCCAGCCGATAGAGATCCGTTCCCCTGGAGAAAAATGGCCGCTTTGGCAATTGGATTCTATGGCATTGAAGTCCCTCCCCTCCCCAAACCCCGCCCTCCTCAGGCTCTGCTCCCGCCGGAGGCAAAGAGGGACCTGGCAACCCAATTAAGGCCACATGTTCACGTAGGCAGTTCAGCCAGCTGCGAGTGCTTGCATGAACCAGTTGGGGTTGCTCCTTCGATTAAAACTGTTTGAACTACTCCTCGTTCTTCTGGTCTCCAGTTTGGAACCCAGAAACATTACACAGGCTCCAGAGGTTGGTTCCTCTGGAGAAAATGGCTGCTTGGGAAGGTAGACTGTAGGGCATTGCATCCCTGCTGAGCTCCTTCACCTACCCAAATTTCACCCTCCCCAGACTCTGCTCCCATATCTCCAGGAATTATCCAGTCTGGAGTTGGCAACCCTAGACCCCACTGTGAGCTGGCTGAAGAACTTTGGGGATGCTGAATATCTTTCAGTGAAGATCAGGTGTAGGGTGGTGGTGGATCTACTGACCTGTGGAGGTGTCTCTTCACCTCTACCTGTACTCTGTTTGTACATTTGAACATAGGAAACACTACAAAAAGTGCCATGTCTCCTATTTCTTCCAAAGAGAGCCAGCCCAGATAAGTACTGCCCCTTATTCCTCTCATCGCTAGCAGAAATGGGTGGCAAATATTTGTGTATATCCATATGTATTTTTGAAGAACGTGTCTTTATTAGGACATGAAGACCCCATGCAGATCTTTGACTGCAGGCATTCTATGAGAAATAATTTTCTTGTAGCACTGTAATCTTTACTACTAGGGAGAGGCTATTTATCCAGTTTACATCTCTACTGGTAACTACTTTTCTGATCCTTTAAAGAATAATCTTTATTCTGATCCTTCATTTCCTACCACCGACAGGAGCGCTAAAGACTACCAGTGTTTTTATTCAATCATGGAAGCATGCAAAGTCTCCTGTAGTAGTAAAAGCAACCATTATCTGGTTGCTAAAGAGTGGAGGTCTGTCTAAAGTAAGCAAAGGACGTTTATAGCGAGACTGCATTCTTTCTGTGCTTGGGCAAGAGGCAAATGGGCAAACACTGTACGCTGAGCCTTACAAATATTCATGTGCACTGCCTGCTTTTATACATCCAGAAGAGATAAAAAGTTAATGATTCACTGTGGGCATATAATCATGAAGTTCAAGAGCAGGCTTGTTGGACCACAAAGATAATGATTACCAACAATGAATAGCAAGGGCAACCCGATCATAGCTGACAAGGGTGCCCAAAGCCCACCTTCCATCTTCTCTGCTCAGAAAAGGTTTTCCAAAATATCACACTCACCGCCACAGGGTCTTTCGCTCCTAGTTACTAGGGGTGTTACTCACAAGCACCAAGGGATCAATTTGTCTGTATTTGTGGATCCCCAACTCTGGAGGACTTACCTCACTACATCCTATTTTGCCCACTGTATGCAGGCCCCAGGGTAGGGTTGCCAGGTCCCTCTTCCCCACCAGCATGAGGTTTTTGGGGCACAGTCTGAGGAGGGTGGGATTTGGGGAGGGGAGGGACTTCAATGCCATAGAGTCCAGTTGCCAAAGCGGCCATTTTTTCCAGGTGAATTGATCTCTATTGGCTGGAGATCAGTTGTAATAGCAGGAGATATCCAGCTTGTATCTGGAGGTTGGCAACCCTACCCTGAAGCAATGGTAGAGTTGCCAGCTCCACGTTGGGAAATACCTGGAGATTTTTGGGGTGGAGCCTGAGGAGGGCGGAGTTTGGGGAGGGGAGAGACTTCAATGCCATAGAGTCCAATTGCCAAAGCGGCCATTTTCTCTAGGTAAACCGATCTTTATCGGCTGGAGATCAGTTGTAATAGCAGGAGATCTCCAGCTAGTACCTGGAGGTTGGCAACCTTACCCCAGGGCTAAATTTTTGGCAGGAATATTATCCGTTATTCTATAGTGTAAACAGTATTCTTGTCCTTACATGCCAAAAAAAAGTCTTTAATCTTTGGTTGTTTGGCAGCCGGAGGAGTAGTTATCCCATCTAGGTCTCTCCTGCATTTCCCCACAGGCATTGTAATTTACGCAGGCAACAAAAATGAGGAAGTAAAACAAAATCCTTCTCAGAGAAAAGGTCCTGTGATTGAGTAGTTTTAATCATAAAATCCTTCTACGTGTATCGCTAAAAGCTATTTAATCCTACGCCTCGTTAAAACCGAGGGAGTATGTACAACGGAAGGTGAAGTTGACGTAGTAACTAAAATAGAAGCACAGTGCAAGCTGCACGCAGCTGCACTCAGCCGAGTAGCTTGGTAGCTGACTGAAATTCTATTCTAAACATTAAAACATTTGTATTGTTTCAAAAACTCCCCGGAGATAAAACACTTGCTGTTACTCACTTCAGGAACCGCATTATCCGTTATTAATATACACTTGGATGCAGAGAAAATTACATTTCTGTTCTCTGATACTGATGCATTTGCATCATATGGAGTCTTTTTGTTTCGGTCAGACTCAGGCGTCTGCCTCTAGTATCCCTCAAGCAAACTCATCCAGACAGGTAGATCTGAAGCAGTAATACTTTATTAGGAACTAACAGGCAAAATCAAAGAACTGACCGCTCACAAGCAAGCAAGGTTAGCGTTAGAGATCTCTAGGAGGTTACTTGCTTAAAAACACTAGTGCAGAAGAATAAGATAAACATTTCTAGGCAACAGCGAGATAGTGGTTCTCATGAGTGGAGACAAAACTCTCTGCAGCTGCGGCGCAAATGAAAGTATACACAGGAGCTTCAAAACCCTGGAAACCAAGGACTTGACTTGTGGCCAGAACTTGGCCTGAACTTATGTCAAGAGCCTGACTGGACCTTGCACTCAGTTAGGAACCTGACAGTTTGCTCTTGCAGCAAAGAAAATAAGGTTTAATGTGGTATCAGAAGGAGCAGCAACTTATCTTTTACATTTAAACTTTTTAGTATATTCCATTATCTATTTTCATATTGTATTTGCTAATCCCCTGTGTTTGTATTATTATTTATTTGTTTTAGTAAATTGTGATGGCAAATGGCTAGATACCATAAAATTTTCACTTCTACTAGGGATGCGGACAAAAAAAACCCCACTTTTGGTTTATTTTCTCTTTCCAACACTAATTCTGTCATTTAGATGGTTGCATTAACTCTATTGGTTTTAATAATGCAGTTTGTTTCCACTGGTTGCATTGAGGAAACACATTTCTGACTATAACTCCCCTCCCCACATACAATTGGGATGGCGTTCTAAGGGACTGCACCTCTCACCCCGGGATCTTCCCTGCCAGATTTCAGACAGATAGGAGAAAACACCCCCATTTTATACGGAGAGATAGAGGCGCTTGGTAAAGCAGCCCCAGAAAGGACGCAGCGTGGCAGAGCGAGCTAGCAGGTAGGACTGCAAGCAAGTAATATGCTAGCAGGTAATATGCTAGCAGGTAGGACTGCAAGCATGTAAGGAAGGGGCTCAGGTGAGAACTCAACTTCCAGAAATACCATCCATGCTGTGACATTGATGTGTGTTTTTCTTCTTTTTCCATAGGGTGAACTTAGGGTTGCCAGGAGAAGTTTTAACCAGGCCATCCCAAACACAAGACTGTTCTCTCATGAACTGCCCACCTGGACCAGGCCAATTCATAGAGTCACAGAATCATAGAGTTGGAAGGGGCCATACAGAGGCCATTTAGTTCAACCCCCATGCTTCATGCAGGATCAGCCTAGAGCAGTGGTGGCGAACCTATGGCACGCATGCCAGAGGGGGCACTCAGAGCCCTCTCTGTGGGCATGCGAGCAGTCGCCCCAGCACAGAGTTCACCTGAGTTTGTTACGGCACGCGAGTGGAGCGCGCTGCAGCCTGGCCCGCGGAAGGGGCGTGCTGGGGAGGGAGGGAGGCTCTGGCCCCAACAAAGGCCTTTGTGTGCGCCCCGATGGGTTGGGCCGGGCGCCCCAATGGCCAGCCCTGAATGGCGCCTTTGTGCTCCCTCACGTGCAGCCCCCCTGGCCATCAAATGAGGGATTAGGGGCCCCCTGTGCGGTGGGGGCAGAGGGGCAGACAATGGGCCCACCGCAGCTGGAGCGGAGCCGCGCCGGGAGCCGTCGGCATTCTCAGGCCGCTTAATGGGATTAGTACCACCGCGGCCGCCAGGCTCCGGCGTGAAATGGCGCTTTAATGAGCCCCCCCGACGCCCCCCTCTCACCTCGGGCGAGGGAACAGGGATGGCGGCCGGGCGGCCGCACGGGGTAGCGCAGAGGGTTGCCAGCCTCCTGGGAGCCGCGCTGACCTGGAGCTGGATAGGCAGATCCAAGCCCGGGGTCCCCTTCCAGACCTGCAATGCTTTCGGGGTCTGAGCACCCGAGAGTAGGGATGCCAGCCTCCAGGTGGGACCTGGTGACCCCCCCCCCCGGAATTACAGCTCATATCCAAACTGCAGATGTATTCAGGTTAAATTGCCGTGTTGGGACTTTACGATAAATAAGTGTGTTTTGGGTTGCAGTTTGGGCACTCGGTCTCTAAAAGGTTCGCCATCACTGGCCTAGAGCATCCCTGACAAGTGCTTGTCCAGCCTCTGCTTAAAGACTGCCAGTGAGGGGGAGCTCACCACCCCCCTAGGTAGCAGATTCCACTGTTGAACAACTCTTACTCTAAAACCTTTTTTTCCTAATATCCAGCCGGTACCTTTCCACCCGCAATTTAAACCCATTATTGTGAGTCCTATCCTCTGCTGCCAACAGGAACAGCTTCCTGCCCTCCTCTCAGTGACAGCCCTTCAAATACTTAAAGAGAGCAATCATGCCCCCCCTCAACCTCCTCTTCTCCAGACTGAACATTCCCAATTCTCTCAGCCTTTCCTCGTAGGGCTTGGTCTCCAGGCCCCTGATCATCCTCGTCACTCTCCTCTGCACCCGCTCGATTCTGTCCACATCCTTTTTGAATTCATACCCCATTCCTGGAAAGAAAGAGGGTGGGAATCTCACAGTGCCTGAGACACAAAGGAGCATATAATCCAGAAAAGGACACGCAGGGAGCAGAGTCTCCTCCTCCCACCTCTCAGGATCCTCCAGTTTGGATTGTGTCTGCTGCATCTAAAGCCAGCCTAGGTATGTATGGAGATAAGCCTGCATATGAGTGGGTATGGAATACAGTGAGGTGATTTTGAATATCTTTGGTGTGAACTTAATAAATGTTACTTGTGTATTCAAGAACTTACTGCCTGGCTTTCTCTTTGGCCATTTATGCAGGGCTGTTTCCCCATGGTCACCCCCACCGACTGCTTCGGGGCTTCCTTTTGATTATGCATGCCTTTCCTGACCATCAGAGGTCGCCCCATGCTCCCTGTGCAGGGATCGTGAGCTAAATAACCCTGCATAAATGGCCATAAAGATGATGCTCCATATAAGTTATCAATCATACAATTACGAAGGTGAGCGTGGAAGGATCTCGGGGAAGGTTCATGTCTTGGATAGCAACTGCTCCTCTCCCCACAGGAACACCTGACTCATACTTTGAGTCCTGTGGCTTTGCATCCAATTCACCAATTAAATAAAACATTTAAAGTCCTCTGACATAACAAAGCATGTTTCACACGCTGTCTCTTCCATGCTGGCAGTATGCTGTGGTTAAGCATGCTGTTCCAAACACAAATGCATTTGTTCAGTGTCTAGGACCATTTCCTGCAAAATATCCTGCCTAGGAACAATGGATGATTCTGTCATGAGTCAGCCTGCAGAGACCTCCTCTGACAAAGGGGAAATAGAAGCCAGAACAGAGGGACATCCTCAGGCAGAAGTCCCACAGGAACAACCACAGGGCCTACAGCCTGCCAGAATAGAGGATCAGCCAAAGTCAGGAGAGGACTCACCATGCCTGCAGCCAGCTCAAGGACTCCAGTTGGACCTGACACCTTGCAACATGCAGGGTCTCCAGAGGCCTCGCCAAGGCCACTGGAGCAGAGAAGAAAACAGGTCCATCTGGCAATGCAGCAGAGAGGGCAGAGTGCTAGACTGAAGGCTTTACGGAGGAACCTCCTCAGTAGCAGTGATGAGGAAGAGCAGGGCTGAAGCCCCACCTGGGAACTCAGCCTCATCAGCATCAGCTGGCTCTGCTACAGCAGCAGGAGAAGGGGTTGAAGCCATCAGTTCGGCTTGGCTGTTGTGCAAGCAACTTGTCACCAACCTCCTTGTGTACCGTCCTTGTTTCCCGGCTGTACTTTGGATTCCTGGTATCCTGACTTCTTGGACTGACTTTGACTAACGCCTCGGACTTCCCTTGCCGGCATTGAGATCTTGGACTTTGCCTGAACTGTGAATGACCTTGGACTGTTCCCCGGACTATGCTTCCAGCTTCCAGCCCTCGCTCCTTGCCTGCACTACGACAGATTCTTCACCAGTTCAGCAGCATAAGCCCAGAGGCAAAAAGACTTAGTGGGGGGGGAAAAACCTAGAGCCACACACAGTTTCAACCTCTTCTGTTGAACTGAATGTTAACATTTACTATGATAGTCTATGGATGTAAGGAGATGTGGTTATATATCCCTTGAAGTCTCAAGAGTGGGGACTCCTATATATTTTGCCCTGAAAAATAATAGAGATGTCATCCAGTTAAATATATTGTTGTAGTTTTGATTAATCGAGCAGCTGAACATGTAAAATAGGAATAAAAAAATAACTCCTGAAGGAAAAAAAGTTTTGTTTTTTAGATGATGCAAGAAGACTCCATGTTTGAAGAGGCTTCCGCTTAGGGAGAGCCAGTGTGGTGTAGTGGTTAAGAGCGGTGGTTTGGAGTGGTGGACTCTGATCTGAAGAACCGGGTTTGATTCCCCACTCCTCCACATGAGTGGCGGAGGCTAATCTGGTGAACCGGGTTGGTTTCCCCACTCCTACACACGAAGCCAGCTGGGTGACCTTGGGCAAGTCACACTCCCTCAGCCCCACTCACCTCAAAGGGTGTCTGTTGTGGGGAGGAGAAGGGAAGGTGATTGTAAGCTGGGTTGAGTCTCCCTTAAGCGGTAGAGAAAGTCGGCATATAAAAACCAACTCTTCTTCATTTGTGTGAAAGGAAAAATGCTTTTTCATTGTCTTTCGAAAAGTGGCATCTATATTCTGCAGTTTTTAGAAGTGTTTATTTTTTTGAGTTAGCTTCTTTAAAAAGCTGTCCTGTTAATCAGAGACACCCTTTTTACTCGATCAAAATGTTTTTGACTAAGTAAACTAATTTATTAATCTGCTAAACATTGCAGCCTTGGAAAAGAGTGTGTGTGTGTTTGGTTGATACTGTTATGCACACCTTGTATGTAAGGTCAGCCCAGTCCAGAAAGAAATATTCAGACAGCATTCCATGTTTGTGTGTCTTTACAATTTAAAACATATTTTAATAACAATCTGACATCATAGGCACAGGGTCCATTTGGAATACAGCCTTAAATACATACCTGGGCTGTTACAAAATTGTTTTATCTGTTTATTAATGTGTATGTGTGCATAAGATGTTTTATTAGACCACTGATGAAGGTCTGGGGGCCGAAACGTGTTTGGTGTGTGGTTTTAGACAATCAACCTTGTATTTGTTGCCATATTGGCTCGCTTTTAATATCTGCATGAATGCTTTAGAATAAATACATTTCATAGTGTAATTGAGTTCTTTTCCACCCAACCTTTGGTTACCCAACTTTGTCTTTAGGTTGGGATCCCCCCACATTTTGTCCATTTTTTTTTTTGCCATCCTATATATTTATAGGAATTATAGCTCATCTCCAGACTACAAAGATCAGTTCTCTGTGGACTCCATGGCATTGTACCCAACTGAGGTCCCGGTCCTCCCCAGGCTCCATCCCCAAATCTCCAGGAGTTTCTTATCTTGAATTTGGCAACCCTACCCCCCATCCCCTGCCAGTGGCAACCTGGCAACCCCGTGCCATCCTCACTACTTTTGCTGACTGAAGACATTATTAGAAAATGAGGTTCCCAGGACTGAAAATGTGGCAGTGTAACTTCTCCCCCCCTTCTCTTTCTAGGATGCAACCAAGGTGGAGGGAACCCTGGTAACAATCACATATGTTTATTTATAGGGTAAAAACATGTGTTGCCTGCATGTTTGTTTCCATGGCGGCGGTATGTTTGTCCCAGTTGTCTAGTTAGAATGGTAGGTCTATAAATATTTTAAATTAAACGAATTGTGTTCAGGAATGTCCCCATGCTTGGAGACATTCCTAATGATTGGGGGAGGGAACCTGTGTGAGTACATTTTATACTCAAGTATATGCTGGGTCCACCATGTGCATTGTTAGTGAATGTGTGGCCAGAACATTCAGTTGTGAGTGGGGAGTAGGGGTACCAACCTCCATGTACCAGCTGGAGATCTCCTGCTATTACAACTGATCTCCAGCGGGGAAAAACGGCCGCTTTGGCAATTGGACTCTCTGGCATTGAAGTCCCTCCCCTCCCCAAACCCCGCCCTCCTCAGGCTCCGCCCCCAAAACCTCCTGCCTGTGGTGAAGAGGGGGCTGGCAATCCTAGTGGGGAGCAGCGCCCACTTGTTTCGCTCCTACCAACCCTCCTCTGCACACAATGGCCCTGGACGTAGGAAAGTTGTGTGTACTGGAATTATATATGTCAGCTGACATGCTGTGATGTCATGGAATGTTCACAAAGATTCTTACTTGTTGGTGTCAGCAGTTAGAATCTCGACAGAGCCCAGGTTCTATGAAGGATATGGAAGGACCAATCTGGTTGTGAAAAACCCCACAGCAGGGACTACGGATAGGAGAATACGTTCTGCATGGAGAAAATGGAAATTTGAGTGGTGAGTCTGGCAAACAGAGAGCTAAAGGCAAGTTTCAGACTTAGTGAGGTTTCTGGGATGGGAACTGAGCAGGAACTAATCGGAAAAACTGGAATTCCTTTGGTGTGCTAAATATGAGATGAAGACAGGGAATTCATACAGGTTGGTTTGGATGTGATCTATTGGAACCGCTTAACATGGTTAAAATACATCTATACTAACTGTTTTTAAGCTAGACTGTTAGGTTGAAGATTTCATCACATTTCTGCTATCTTGTGTTCCCTTATCTTACAGTGTATTCCTGAGATTTCCGCCGAATCTCCTTAGGAGGTGGCATGACCTCGCTGCCAGCGTAAGTGCGGCTAAACACGGATTAAGACGCACTTACGCTGCCGGCAAGGGCAGTTCTGCCGGCGCCCGAGCACTGCAGAGCCGTGCCTCGCCCCTCCGCTGGTGCGGCCTCTCCGTAGCGCAGGCCACAGCATAGAATGGCCACGCCAGCACAGGGGAGCATTCCCGGGGCAGGCTGGGGGGAGGAGCCGCCAGTTAGGCGGCTTCCTATCCCCGTTTGGCCTATTCCTATTTTGCTGGCGCTGGGAATGGCGGTGCTGCGCCTGCTTCTTAGCTTCTTAGCAGGCGCAGCCTCGCTGTTTTAGCAGGCGCTGTTTTAGCAGGCGTGGCCTCGCAGCACCGTTGGGTGCGTGAAATGGCTTAGGAGGAGGCGCAGCTGCGCCTCTTCCCCGCCGTACCCGCACGCCGCCAGCTCAGGAATGGGCTGTTAGTGTAAGGAGGGCAGCAATAGACCTTAAAACTGTCTCCCTTCTGAAATGAAGATATAGTCTTAGATTTAGGGTAGTTTGTTAACATAACTTTGTTATTATTAATCACTTCTCAAACTCTATTCAGTGTACAATTCAGGGTTTTATATGTCTAATTCATTTGGGAAGTCATCCTAAGCAGATCTGCTCAGAAGTCCCCTGTTATTCAATGGCGATTAATATCAGGAAAGTGTCTTTAGGATTTCCCTATTAGTGTCACAAAAATCCTAATATATATATATATATATATATATATATATATATAGAGAGAGAGAGAGAGAGAGAGAGAGAGAGAGAGAGAGAGAGAGAGAGAGAGAGAGAGAGAGAGAGAGAGAGAGAGAGAGAGAGAGAGAGAGAGAGACAAGGGACTTCCCTAGGCCACCCAACGGGATTTGTTTTACTTATTTACTTCATTTATACCCCACCTTTCTTCCCCATGGGGACCCCTGGTGGCTTACATTGTTCTTCTGTCCTCCATTTAACCTCACAACAACCCTGCGAGGTAGGTTAAGCTGAGGAGGTGTGGCTGGCCCAAGGTCACCCACCAAGCTTCCGTCTCAGAGTGGAGATTTGAACCTGGGCCTACAGTGACTAGTTTGATACTCTAACCCAGTGGTTCCCAACCTTTTTTTGGTCATGCCCCACCTAAGCATCTCTAAAATCCTGATGCCCCTTCCCCCGTGACATATAATTCTTAGAGGGCTTTCCCCCTCTCCATTGTCACCAGCTGACCGCCGTGTACATTCTGATTTTAATTTTAAAAATGTGTATGTCACAATATATATTTATATACTGTATATGAGGCCCCTAGAACCATAAGAAATGCAAAAAATTCACTGTTAATAGCTCATTCTCAAATTGCCCCCCTTAAAAATCAAATTGCCCCCCTGTGGGGCGTGTCCCCCACATTGGGAACCACTGCTCTAACCACTATACCACACTGGCTCTCTTTTGTTGCTGAACAGCAACATGAACACAGTTCTTTCCAGCGGAAGACACTGACTCTCTTTACTCAACATCAAGCCTGAACATGAAAACCTAACTTTATTTAGTTAAAATTTATAAATCATACTCTCTGCCACCATGGTGGCACTTCAAATCTATCCTAGCAAGTGAATCACTCACTGACCTTCACTTGGATTTATGAGCACATAAGCACATTTAAGATTATCCACCCGTACTCTCAGCAGCAGAAGAGAACTTAATTATATGATTTTTGAGAGCAGACAGTGATAGTTTCAAGGCACAAATAATCCTTCTCCGTCCTCTTCCCCTTGTCTATATTTTACAAACTATAATGATAAAAACAATGTTAGCTGGCAAACACAAAATGTGGATGCCCGCCCCATCCCCCCAGCGTTGCTCCAGAATTTCTGGAGGCCTTTCTGGAGGTCAGAAAGGATGTGGACAGAATCGAGCGGGTGCAGAGGAGAGCGACGAGGATGATCAGGGGCCTGGAGACCAAGACCTACGAGGAAAGGCTGAGGGCCTTGGGAATGTTTAGTCTGGAGAAGAGGAGGTTGAGGGGGGACATGACTGCTCTTTTTAAGTATTTGAAGGGCAGTATTTGAAGGGCTGTCACTTAGAGGTAGGGTTGCCAACCTCCAGGTTGTGGCTGGAGATCTCCCTCTATCACTTCTGATCTCCAGGCGATAGATCAGTTCACCTGGAGAAAATGACCACTTTGGAAGGTGGACTCTATGGCATTATACCCCATTAAAGTACCTCCCCTCCCCAAACTCCGCCCTTCTCAGGCTCCACTCCCAAAATCTCCAGGTATTTTCCAAACCGGAGCTGGCAACTGTACTTAGAGGAGAGTAGGGAGCTGTTCCTGTTGGCAGCAGAGGGCACTTGCAATAATGGGTATAAATTATGGGGGGAAAGGTATTGGCTGGATATTAGGATTTTCTTTTACTGTAAGAGTAGTTCAGCAGTGGAATTGGCTACCTAAGGAGGTGGTGAGCTCCCCCTCGCTGGCAGTCTTCAAGCAGCGGCTGGACAAGCACTTGTCAGGGATGCTCTAGGGCGGCTGATCCTGCATTGAGCAGGGGGTTTGACTAGATGGCCTGTATGACCCTTTGCAACTATATGATTCTATGATTCTAACTTACAGCATGTCTATTGCAGTTGAAATGCACCGTCCCATCTTCAACCGGCTTTAGTGCTGGCTGCTACTTAATGTACACGAGCTCATAGCAAAAACAGAATGAGCTACTTACTCTGCACTTCTGTAATTCCATTTAAATTGCATTGCCTCCAGTGCTTTCCTCTCAAATATCCTTGCCACATAATCCTTCTGATTAAAAATAATGGCCTTGCAGAGTGTAGGGGAAACACTCTGGGAGGAAAAAAAATAAAGGAGAGATCCTCTACTCAAACTTCATGAAGTAGGAACAGCATTGATTGAGGACAAATAACCAAGGGGCACTGAGATCACATGGCTCAGCATTAGGGTTGCCAACCTCCAGGTAGTTAAAGAGAACTACAGCACCGGCTCCAATAGTGTCTAGATATTAAAAAATCAAAGCAAGAACAATATTGGTATATTCTATAGGCAATGCCAACTCATATAATTGTAAATTGTTTGCACAACACAAGTTGCTAACAATGCACAAAATGCACAAAATAAATTCCAATTTCTGGTTACTTCACCAGTGTGCAGAATTACAATGCACAAAATAAATATCGAATCTGGTACCCTACCAGTATACATATAAATAAGAACCAATAGTTCAAAGCAGTGAATTTCAAGTCCAAAAAGAAGTCAAAGTCCAATATCAGGTCAAAAGTTCGACTTTCATCAAATCAAAATAACTGTATCCAATCCGAAAAGTCCAAAACGACACCTCCGGATTTGTGTGCGTTTCGCCAAGAAACCTTCTTCAGTTGGTGAATTCCATTTTGGCAAGACAACTTCATACTGGTACAACGACCTCTGAAAACAAATAAACATTCCAGCAGAGCCCAAAGGAAACAATATATAATAATAATGACACATTATTAATAATGTTCTACCTATGTAGAAAATTCGATATACCAGATTCGATATTTATTTTGTGCATTGTAATTCGGCACACTGGTGAAGTAACCAGAAATTGGAATTTATTTTGTGCATTTTGTGCATTGTTAGCAACTTGTGTTGTGCAAACAATTTACAATTATATGAGTTGGCATTGCCTATAGAATATACCAACATTGTTCTTGCTTTGATTTTTTAATATCTAGACACTATTGGAGCCGGTGCTGTAGTTCTCTTTAACCAGTGTTTCGTTCAGCACATGTAGCAATTTATTTAGATTCAACCTCCAGGTAGTAGCTGGCAATCTCCTGCTATTACAACTGATCTCTGGGCGACAGAGATCAGTTCGCCTGGAGAAAATGGCTGCTTTGGCAATTGGACTCTATGGCATTGAAGTCCCTCCCCTCCCCAAACGCTGCCCTCCTCAGGCTCCACCCCAAAAACCTCCCACCGGTGGCGAAGAGGGACCTGGCAACCCTACTCAATGTATAATATTTTGCAGTTTGCTCGACATATTGCAGTTGGTTCTAGGGTGGGCAGATGTCTTTCTCGAGGCCTGTCCCTTCAATGTCTGGGTTCTGCTTCTGGCCGTAAAACTGGCTGAAGGTGCTGTGGAGGGAATGCTTCCTGAGCAGACGCAGGAGACCCAAAGCTGCCTGCTTGTTGGAAAGAAAGGCTGCTAAAGCCAGGCATATTCAGGTGAATGAAGGAGGATAGACCATAAGGAGGGAGAGCAGAAGGATCCTTGACAAGTTCCCCATCCACAGTTAGTGCCTGGAGAGAAAACAGAGCTGCACTAGGGGAAGTTGCCTCTTTATTTAAATTATGATAATTCTGTGTCCATTTGCTCATTACCACAAGCAAATTCTGTGCCAGTGTTGTCCCCTTTTTTGATGGCTCTGGTTCTTTTGCTATAGATGGCCACCTTAGTTTATTATGATTGTAGACAGATTGCCCTAAAGTCTGTCTTAGGAAGAAGAAGAGGAGGAGGAGTTGTTTTTTTAAATTAAGGTATGTACATTTTTTTAGACATAATGCTATTTATTTCACACTTAATAGACTACAGTATAGTGTAAACATATATATGTTTTATAAACTTTTATATACACTGGGAAACCAAAAAATTCATGTGACTTGCTTTATTGTGATATTCGTTTTATCACGGTGGTCTGGAACCGAACCCACAATACCTCTGAAGTAGGCCTGTATTTCATTCTAGTTCACACCTACATGCTTTGGCACTGCAGGATCACAGCACCTTTCCTTGAGTTGAATGAGCCATCTCAAAGATCCCACAACAGTGATAAAGCTGTTAAATTGTGGAACTCCCTGCCCCAGGCTGTGGTGATGGCTGCCAACTTAGAAGACTTTAAGAGGGGAGTGGACATATTCATGGAGGAGAGGGCTATCCGTGGCTATTAGTCAAAATGGATACAAATCATGATCCACACATATTCCCTCCAGGATCAGAGGGGCATGCCTATTATATTAGGTGCTTTGGAACACAGGCAGGATAATGCTGCTGCAGTTTGTGGGCTTCCTAGAGGCACCTGGTTGGCCACGGTGTGGACAGACTGCTGGATTTGATGGGCCTTGGTCTGATCCAGCCATGGCTTTTCTTATGTTCTTTCAGACCCGCTTTTGTGCCAAGGGTGGGAAACGTCCTTTATAAAACCACTTGGTTTGTGGGGCCACTGCCCGACCAGGTTTTTTCAGTGCCTAGGATCCATGACAACGAATGCCATCTTGCTTATTGGAATATGTAATTTTAAAGTATGTTTTAACTGATGTTTTTATTATTACAATGTTGTGACCCACTCTGAGCCCAGCTTGCTGGGAATGAGGGCAGGCTATAATTGCAATAAATAAAAAAATCTGTGTGCTTTTGAAGTGAGACTTTGGGATGTTGTTTAGGCCCAGAATAGAAAGCTATCCAAACGGGCCTGTGTTTTTAGTCCCTTCTCCTCCTGACTGAAAGACTAACAGTGAAATCCTATGCATACTCCAGTCTAAGCCCATTGAAACAAATGGGTTTAGACTGGAGTAACTCTTTTTAGGATTGTTCTGAAACAGGGCCATCCTCAAGCAGAACTGCACCCTTCCAAGGTCACTTGAGAATTACTCAACTACAGGAGAATCACCCAACTTTAAGGTTGACAATGAGGAAATTTAAATTGTTCAAGACTTACTATTCCTTGGCTCCATCATCAACTAAAAGGGAGACTGCAGCCAAGAAATCAGAAGGAGATTGAGACTGGGAAGGGCAGCCATGAAGGAGCTAGAAAAGATTATTAAGTGTAAGGATGTGTCACTGGCAACCAAGATCAATTTTTTTCCAATTCAAGACCTTTATTGGCATACAATACAATAAGTGATCCATACAAATGATGAATAGCTATAGGAAAACAAGGAATATTGGACACCATCAATCATTAACCTTAACCAATCTGTTTTTGATTACGGAACTTAAAAAAACAGCTACTTTTTCAGTTAGGTCGGTTGACAAGTCATTGAGAAGACAATAAACTTTCAGGGCCTCCGAGTGTCCTGACATATTAGTTAAAATAGGATCGAGTAGCTTGTGATGGATAACATCAAACTAAGGACAATAAAGAAGGATAAGGGAAACCGACTCAATTGAATTTGAGTTGCAGGGACATAGCCTCGCCGAATGACTGGTTTGGTTATATCGTCCAAAAGTAACAGCTGAAGGGAGAGCATTGCACCTAGCAAGTGCAAATGCTCTACGCATTTGCGGAGCATGTAGGGCAGACAAATAAGGAGCCAGTCGACCAGTAGTTAGGGGGATTTCAAAACTCAAAGGGGAGCAGATTTTTTGGCAAGGCTATCAAGGGTTTGCAATTCAATGTCTTAAATTCTACCATTTAACCATTTGATATGCACTTAGGAAGGGAAGTGTAAACAGAGAATCAATGGAAAGACCCATTAGATTTATTTTACCCATTATACTAATGTACCTTCAGACAGCATATGGTGTAAAAAGCTCCTGGGGTCGGCTTGGAAGTGTATCCGCAGCCAATACTTGATTGACATAAGCCAGGCTCTTGTTTCGACCATGGTAAGGCCAGTTTCTAAGCATAGGGCTGCATAAGGGACACAACATGGGAAACCCATGATTTTCTGGACGAACTTGGATTGAACCCTTTCAACACAGATATCAAAGGCATTAATCCATATTGGAATGGCATAGAGTAATTGTGGAATTACATTGGCCATAAAAACTTTCAACGCAGTTGGAACAAACTGATTGCCCCTGCTGTAGAAAAAGCGTGAGATAGCCAATGCACTAGTGGTGGCAATATTGACCGCTGATTTACGATGACTTGACCAAGACATATTATAGGCAAAATAGAGACCTAGGTATTTAAATTGCTTTACCTGCTCTATTTCTTTTCCCGCAAATATCCATTTTTGGATTTTGCAGGACTTGGCAAATACTAGTATTTTGGATTTCTCATAATTCAGTTGTAACTTATTAGTAGAGAAATAATTTAGGCATCTATTCATCAAGCGTCTAAGGCCCACTCTTGTGCGAGAAAGTAATACTGCATCATTGTCAGCCCTTGGCCCACAGAACCAGAAATCACCACAAAGTCATATAGAGTCCAAACAGATGGCTTTTACTGATCAAATAGGCATACAGTGCAAACGAATAAAATGACAGCTATGAGAGGCTCACTAGCTGGGAGATATTATAAGGCAGGAAAGGCGGGAGATTACACGCATGAATACAGTTTCCCAGGAGCTGAGTTCCCAGGCCTAGGTATGCGACCTTGGGGGGCAGACAATACAGCACAGAGACAGAGGCAATAACGAAACCGAGATAGCAGCCTGACATTCTGCTCCCCTCAAGGCCCCCTCCCAGTTCGCAAGGGGGCTGGCCTGTCCGGGTAAGCAATGTGAAAGGCGTCGACGAGGTCGGGGGCGGAGACATCCCGTGCGCGCACCCATTCGTCATAGGCAGGGGGGAAATGTTTCCAACGAACTAGATATTGCAGATTGCCATGGTGAATACGGGAGTCAAGGATCTTGGAGACTTCGAAGTGTTCTTCCCCCCCCACCATGATGGGTTGCGCAGGCGGTGGGTCCGGATGCCACCGTGGAGAAGCAACATGGGGTTTGAGGAGGCTTATGTGGAAAATAGGATGCACACGCCTCAAGGATTTGGGGAGAGCCAGTTCCACTGTGACAGGGTTTATGACCCGAGTAATGGGGAAAGGGCCAATGAATTTGGCGCTGAGCTTATGGCACGGTTGGGTGGAACGGAGATTTTTGGTGGAAAGGTAAACCAAAGCACCCACTTGCAGATCACCCCCGGGGGAGCGATGTTTGTCAGCTTGCGCTTTGTATTTACGTTTGGCCCGGTCGAGGTTGCTAACGAGCCAGGGCCAAGTGGTACGGAGGGCGTGTGCCCAGGAGGCAATGTCGGGGTTCCCCTCCCCCTCTACATCATCTGTAGGAGCGATGGGACTGAAATCTTGTCCATACACAGCAAAAAACGGGCTAAAACCTGTGGATTGATGCATGGCATTATTGTAGGCATATTCTGCTAAAGGTAACAGTTCCACCCAGTTATCCTGGTGGTAGTTAACATAACAACGCAAATAACATTCAAGTACAGCATTGACACGTTCAGTTTGACCATCAGTTTGAGGATGGTATGCACTAGACAATCCCTGTTCCACCCCCACCAACTTGAGGAAAGCTTTCCAAAACTTAGAAACGAAACCACTTCCGCGGTCACAAATTATTTTACGCGGAAACGAATGTAAACGAAAGATATGCGTCACGAAGAGGCGGGCCAGTTTCTGAGCAGAGGGGATCCCTGCGCATGGAATCAAATGTATTTGCTTAGAAAACAAATCAGTAACAACCCACAACACAGTTTTACCCCCACTGAGAGGGAGATCAGTCATGAAGTCCATAGCAATCACTTCCCAAGGTCTGCTGGGCGTTTCAAGAGGTTGTAGCAGTCCCGGGGGTTTGCCCTGCGATCGTTTCGCAGCGGCACAAACGGGACAGCTGCGGATGAAGGAGTCAATGTCGGAACGCATTCCCCCCCACCAGAACTGTCTGCGCAATAAGTGAAGGGTCTTCAGAAACCCAAAGTGCCCAGCTGTTTTGGCTCCATGAGCTAAATGTAAAACGTCCTTCCGGAGAGCTTTGGGTACATACAATTTTGAGTCTTTGTACCAGGACCCCCCTTGTTCCAAAACACCAGGAGGTAGGGTATGAGCGGAACGTTCTAAAAGGCACTGGTCCCGAAGGACAGTTAAAAAGGATTCGGAGATGGGGATTTTGGAGGGAGCCCCCCCGTCGGTCATGGAGATCTGAGAAATAGTTATAGGGCTAGTGCTTACGTGCGGCGGCGCGCAGACTGCAGGCGGCTGAGCGGTCGGAGGGGTAGGAGGGGCGGGAACTCCGGTCTGTTGCGGTGGCGGCTGGGCAGCCGGTTGGGCTGGCGGAGCTTGCGAGTTAGGGAAGGTGTGCTGATGCTGGGATCGGGTTTGCACAGCCAGCATAGGTAGGGCCCCACGTTGCATAGGGGTGAACAGAGAGTTGGTGGGTCTTTCGAGTTTTACCGGATATTGTGGTAAACGGGAGAGGGCATCCGCGAGAACGTTCTGCTTCCCAGGGACGTGCTTCAGGGTGAAACGGAACTGAGCAAAGAACTCCGCCCACCGTTGTTGTTTCGCCGATAGCTTATGGGACCCCGTGAGGGCAGCTAGATTTTTGTGATCGGTCCAAACTTCAAAGGGTACTTTAGACCCTTCCAAGAATTGCCGCCATAAAGTCAGTGCATGATGAACTGCAGAGGCCTCTTTCTCCCAGATGGGCCAGTTTAATTGAGCGTGCGCAAATTTTTTTGAAAAGTAAGCGCAAGGGTGAAGAAGACCGTCCGGTCCTTGCTGGAGGAGAGCCCCTCCCATGGCTACATCGGAAGCATCGACTTGCACAATGAACATTTGATTTGGGTCTGGGTGCCGTAGCACCGGCTCCGAAGTGAAGAGGCGTTTGAGGGCCAGAAAGGCGGCTTGGCATTGCTCAGTCCATAGGATTTTTGCGGAGGGCAAGGCAGCCGAGCTTACTTTTCCCTTAGTTTTCAGCAGGTCCGTAATGGGTAGAGCCACTTGGGCGAAGTTAGGGATGAATCCCCGATAGAAGTTTGCAAATCCCAGAAATTGCTGTACTTGCTTACGGTTGGTGGGGGGAGTCCAATCGAGGACGGCTTGGACTTTGGCGGGGTCCATGCGAAGACCTTGGTGGGAGATGATGTATCCCAAAAACGTGAGTTTGCTTTGGTGAAATTCACACTTAGCTAGTTTAGCGAACAGTTGATGGTTACGCAGGCGTTGTAGAACTTCCCTGACCAGAGTCACATGCTCGTCCACAGTTTTCGAATAAATGAGAATGTCATCTAAGTAGACCACCACCCCACGATATAGAAGGTCATGTAGGATTTCATTGATGAGTTGCATGAAGACCCCCGGGGCCCCTTTTAATCCGAATGGCATTACAAGGAATTCATACATTCCGAAACAGCTAGAGAAGGCAGTGAGGTGTTCATCTCCTTCGCGGATACGGACTCGGTAGTAGGCTTCCACCAAGTCTAATTTAGAGAACACACGGCCTTCCTGTAATTGTCCCAAAATATCCGATATTAATGGGATAGGATAGGCGTTGGTCTGGGTAACCGCATTGAGCTTTCTGAAGTCAATGCACAGGCGAAGGTCGCCCTCTTTTTTCCGGACGAAAAACGCGGGGGCCGAGTTTGGGGCATTCGAAGGGCGAATGAACCCTCTGGCGAGGTTTTTGTCCAAAAAGTCCCGGAGGACAGTGCGCTCGGAAGCGCTCATAGGGTAAATCTTACTTTTGGTTAATGTGTAGTCCTTTACTACTTCAATCGCACAGTCTGAGGCCCGGTGGGGGGGTAAGGCATCACATTCCCTAAGGTCGAAGACATCTTCAAAGTCCCGGTATACAGCGGGTAGAGCCGGTGGTACTGGGGCAGTAGAGGTTAATGCTGGAACGGGCGGAAATGGCAGAGCAAAGTTTTGCCGATGCTGGTCGCAGGTGGGACTAGCGAAAGAGATAGTGTTTGTTTCCCAATCAATACTGGGACTATGTCCTTTAATCCAGTTAATTCCCAAGACCACTTCAAATCGGATAGGGGCTATAGTGAAGTCTATTTGTTCCCAGTGGGAACCAATTCCCATTGCCACCCCTATGGTGCGGTGATCAACTGGACCCCCCTGGAATTGGCTCCCGTCCATTTGAGCAAATTGGACGGGGGCGGGTAAAGCCTCTGAGTCGGCTCTGAGTGCAGCAAACGTGGCTTCGCTTATGAGAGTGCGACAGCAACCGGAGTCAATTAGTGCTTTGACGGGGATTTGTGGACCTCCGTTAAGTTGTTGTAAAACTGCATCCACGTAGACGGTGGAGTCCACTTCTTTGATTTTGGTAGGAGCATTCGGTTTGATAGGAAGATCCTGAGAGGTCTGTGGAGATGCTCCATTCACCACAGACCGGAGCCGTTTTTTGACAAGTCGAGGGGAGATTCCAGGTTTAAGGCTGGAGAAATCCAAGGGTTTTCCTCATCCGAAGAGGGAAAGCTGTCCCCCAATGGGGCACTTGTAATCCGAGACCCGGCGGGGTCGTTGGAAGCAGGCAGGGAGGCTGGGTCCCCGGCATGGAGTGCAGAGGGTGTGGGCCTTCCCGGAGCTGCGCTGCGGGTGGCCGCGGTGCCTCTGCGTGGTGGACGACCTCGGGCGCGGGTTGTCGTGCTGGGACGAAATAATTCCTGGCGGCGTGGGCAAACGGCTGCAAAGTGGCCCATTTCTCCGCATGTAAGACAGGCACCCCTCTGAAATCGGGCTTCACGTTCCTGGAGCGGACGTGGGGGATTTCGTGGGACGAGCAGTGGTGCCTTGGGTTGAGGCTTTTGGGTGCCCTTCTCCTTGTGCTTTTGACGGACGAGAGAAATAAAGCGGCGGCGGCTTTCCACTTCCTCGGCTAATAGGATCCAGCCTTCGAGGGTATCGGGATCGCCCCGCATGTAAGACCAGTTCAGAATGTCAGGATGCAAGGCTTCCCTGAAATGATGGATTAGGGTGGTCTCGGGCCAACCTACAATTTTACTTGCCAGTCGCTGAAATTCATCGGCAAATTCCCGAACTGTAGCAGAGCCTTGTTTTAATTGTAAGAGTTCCGTTTTGGCTCTTTCCCCCAGGAAGGGGTCCTCAAACCTCCTTCTCAGGGCAGTCATGAAGTTGTTGAGGGAACGAATCGCACGAGAGCGGGTGTCAAACTGGAGGACCATCCAGTCAGCCGCTTTGCCTGTCAGGAGGGAAGCTACGTACCGCACCCGGCTATCTTCCGTGGGGAAAAGTTGACCTTGTTCTCGCATATAACTGTCCACTTGATGCAAGAAACAAGGCAAAGTCTCAAGAGATCCGTCATACGTAGTCCTCAATTTGAGTTGCTTCCAAGGGCCGGGCGCGGGTTGACCCGGTTGCACGGGTGGTCCGGGCGGAGGAGCAACAGGAGCTCCAGGAGGCAAGGGTGGAGCAGGCACATTAGCAGGTGGTTGCACGGGTGGTCCGGGCGGAGGAGCAACAGGAGCTCCAGGAGGTAAGGGTGGAGCAGGCACATTAGCGGGTGGTTGTACGGGTACCCCCTGACCCGGTATCGGAACGGGCTGTCTCTGAGCTATCAGGGTTTGTTGTAATTGCCTGTTCTCTTGAAGCATAAGTTCCATTACTTCCTGGAGTTGATCAACACGGTCGGAGAGCTCCCGATTCTGGGCTCGTAAAAGATGAACCTCCTCACTTGGGCCACCAGTAAGATGAGGCTTACTGGTTCGGAAGCTCGTGGCCCATTGAGAGCTATCCCCATATAAATCCTCGTCTTCAGACTCATCTGAGTCTCGACGTCGGTCAGCCAAACGGCGTGCGCGTTGGGTCGCACGCGACGGGACAAACGCCGGGGAAAAAGTTAGACCTGATAGTCCCAGTACATAGTCCTTGGGGCGCGTGTCCACGTTCGCCTGATTTCTAATCCTTGCTGCAGCCGCCCTGGCTGCTTCCGCCGCCTCTCTCTCTCTTGCGACCCTAGCCGCTTCGGCGGCTTGCTGATCCGCAAGAACTTTGGCGTTCTCAAGTCTTAGGGCAGTCTCTGCCATAATGCGCGGCAAAAGTTCTGTCTCGAGGAGCAAGAGTATGGGGTCAGGTTCCCCGCCCAGCAGAGGTTGTACTCGAACCGCCAGTGCGGATGCCTCGGCTCCAAACGTCGGGGTCAAAACTTGAGCCAAGGTGGCTACCGGGGTGTCCTTTGTACATTCCACAAGGAGAAGAGCGGTGCTAATAGCGACTCGCTTGGCCTCAGCCTGGCAGCTGGCCGCATCCGGGATCAGGGAAAAACCCTCCGGCGGGGCTCCCGCCATGGTAGAAAGAGTTTGTCGAGAAATAAGATTATCCAAAAGTCCAGTTAATATTTGTAAATCCTCAGTCGCCAATCGGGCATCGTCCAGTAATTGATCCAAGTCCTGAAGATCTAAACGAGCATCAGTATCCTCCGATGTTAACATCCAGAGACGTCCTGTAAGAGATTGCCACTGCGCCTGTACCAGTCCCCTCAAGCGGCAAACCTCTCGGGTCGTCCGGAAAAGTTCAGCGATTAAGTCTTGTAACAGAGTAGGGTCCTCTGAGAAGGGCTCCAGGGTAGTAGATCACCTGGAGAGCTGCACAGCTCCCATCCAAGTGGCAGGCGAACCCCCCTGGGCTCCAGCCTGGCTAGGAGAACGGTGAAGATGAGAGATAGCTGTCATAATGTCAGCCCTTGGCCCACAGAACCAGAAATCACCACAAAGTCATATAGAGTCCAAACAGATGGCTTTTACTGATCAAATAGGCATACAGTGCAAACGAATAAAATGACAGCTATGAGAGGCTCACTAGCTGGGAGATATTATAAGGCAGGAAAGGCGGGAGATTACACGCATGAATACAGTTTCCCAGGAGCTGAGTTCCCAGGCCTAGGTATGCGACCTTGGGGGGCAGACAATACAGCACAGAGACAGAGGCAATAACGAAACCGAGATAGCAGCCTGACAATCATCCGCGTAAAGTAAAATGGATACATGGGTGGTGCCAAGTTTAGGGGAATGACAGTCTTCTAATGCTAAGAAAGGAGCTAAATCATTAAGAAAGATATTAAATAAAAAAAGGGGCAAGAATACATCCTTGCTTAACTCCTTTGGTAAAGGGGATTTTAGGTGTTATGTCTCCTGAGATTGGGCATTTGATTTGACAGGTAGTAAAAGAGTATAGTGAGACAATTAATTTGAGTAACCTCTTGTCCATACTCAACTGATGCAGTTTTGCCCACAATAGTTCTCTATCAATTGAGTCAAATGCACCTTTGAGATCAAGGAAGGTTGCGTAGAGTTTAGATTTCCCAGATTTAGTATACTTTTCAGTCAAGTGCGCTAAGGTAATGCAATGATCTAAAGTGGATTTGCCCTTACAGAACCCAAGATGTTCAGGGCCTAAGATATTTTTTCCGGACATCCACAGAGTTAATTTAAGGAGTAGGTGTTTGGCATACAATTTGCCCAAAATAGATAGGAGGCTATTGGCCTGTAATTGGAAGGGTTAGAGCTATCGCCCTTCTTATAAATCGGGACTATAATTGTATTCCACCAGGCTTCTGGAATAAGTCCCGTTCGACCATTCATAGTAAAAAAGGAAGCAAGAGGGGCTGCCCAACCTTCCTTATCCAACTTTAAGAATTCAGCAGGGATCAAATCAGGACCAGGGGCTTTTCTAGACTTCATTTGGCCAATTAGCTCCATTATTTCTTCAGAGGTCACTGGGGGCCATTCAGACAGGCCCTCTTCATCAAAGTCAATTAAATTAACAGAATTATCTCGGGTCTGCTGGAATAAGGTGAAAAAGTAGTGAAACCAGTCCTGGGGGGAGATAGTAACCGTGGAAAAAGACTCCTCCCGGAAGGAACCTGAAACTATGGCCCAAAACTTGAGTTATTCAGGACCGTAGCTTGATATAATTGTTCCCATTGGTTATTGTAAAACTCCAGCTTGCTTTTATTCATGCTTTCCTGTAGTTGTTTTTTTGTTTGGAAGTAACTAAAAAGAAGGACAGGGTCGTTAAAAGAACGGAATTGCCTGTAGGTTTTACGCAGCTGGGTTTTAAGTTTGCTGCAATTCTTCGAAAACCACGGCTTAACTCCATTATTACCCTTTTTAGTTGCTGGATCATATTTTATGCTAAGTGATCGAGATAATTGAGAAATCATAGCATCATATGCCAAAAGACTGCAGGTAGGTTCTGTATTATCAGTAAGGGCAGCCCTGAGATCCAGGAAAAGATCGCACTTAAGAAGACGCCTAGCTTCTTGAATAGTATGGTCATTCCATACGATTTTAGGGAGAGTTTCTAGTTCAATATTTGAAGAAACAGGGGGGTGGTGAGGTACGACAGAGCGATCAATATTGAGTGCCAAAATAAGAGGAAAATGGTCACTGATGATAAAATCTCCCACTTCAAAATTCAGAACACAGGATTTCAGGGAAGGAGATACTAAAAAATAGTCAATCACACTGCCACCTCTTAAAGAGATGAATGTAAGCTTGCCGGCCTTAGGAAAGCCGGTTAGCCCATTTAGCCATATCCTATTAAATTGGTGGCAAAATTTAGTTAGATACAGACCTGCCAGATTGGTGTTATTATCTTTAGAGAATCTTCCATAAGAAAAGAAGGGGGGAAGGGAGTCATTCAAATTGAGGCCGAGGGCCCTAAAAAAGATTGAGAGGTCCTTCCCTACTCTTGCATTAAAATCCCCCGCAATAATAATTTCGGCAGTGGGGTGTTTCCTTTCCATATCTTCCGTGAGAGTAGCTAAGCGATCCCAATGCTGAGAAAGAGTGTGTCTGTCAAGAGAGGAAGGTACATACAAATTCATAATTATCATGGTATAATTACCAAAAACAAGTTTGACAGCCTGTTCAGTATGACTATCAACCGGTAACACATTAATATTACAATTTAAAAGTGAAGACACAAAGATAGATAGTCCAACATAAGGGTGACCTTTGGGGTTGGTTCGAAAGGCTGGGATAGAAAAAGAATTAAAACCTTCCAGGTGAATCGCCGTTTGGGACCACGTTTCCTGGAGGAACACGATATCAAAGGTTTTCAGATAACATTGGAAGTCTTCCTCTCTGGCTTTACTCCTCCAGCCTGCGATGTTCCAAGAAATTATTTTTATAGCAGCAGATGGAGGAGCTAAGATGTGTCAATCTGCAAGGGAAAGAAGGTCTGGGCAATTGCTGGTATATTGGAGTGTGCAGCCATTAACTGTGCTACTATGACACCCATGAAGACCTGAGGGAGAATGTCTAGGTTTTTGCTGGGATGTTTCAGGTGTCACGTTTAAGGACATATTACTTGGCTTCAGAGTAGGAATGTGAACCTCAGCTTGAACTGTAAGGTGTGGCTTACCTCCAGGAATCTATTGAAGGGTCTTACTTATGTTCATTGGAGTAAGTACATGGTTGGTTACAACCACAATGTTCTCACGGAGGCATGTAGTCACTGCTTCCAGACAGGGGCATCAAGCTCAACTAAATCAGTGTCCATTGTGTAAGTTCCAGGGGATGGTGGCAAATTTTGTGGAACAGCATTGAGGATATCTTGGGTATCCAGAACAGGGGGATGTTCTATTAAGGTCTGTGCTGGGGGTCTGGCTATATGCAGGTCATCTAAGTAGCTGCTGGATGTCGCTTCATTATTATTTTAATAATTGCCGCTTGCTTCTGGCTTGAGGGAGTTGGGAGGATATTAGTTGGTTCCTTCTCCCGGGAATTTGCAGTTGGATTGCAACTAGGGTCTCTGTGAGATGGTATTAAGTCTTCTTCCTTAAGAGGCATTTTCGTAGAACTGGGTATAGAAGTTAATTCATGATGTGTCATCTCAATTCCAAGTTGTGTAGTTGCGTGATGTTGTGCAGTCTCTCTTTCAGATTTCTTGATGAAGTCCACAGCCTCCTCATAGCGCACAGCTGACAGTTGGTGTATAAAGAGATAGTTAATTACTGTGTTTGTAAAAACCCGTCCTGGAAAAATCCCTCTACTTCTCAGGTTGGCCTTCTGAGACAAAATCAAGGAGGGGATTCTTATGCTCTCAAAGGTTAACATCACTCTTTGTGTTTGTTTCGGACTTGTCATGGGTTCAATCGATAACAGGTCAATTGTAGCACTGCTCCTCTTAAGTAGATTACATAGGTGGTTGATTACCTGACGTTTGTTATTCCAAATTGGCATATGTCCTCTGCACACAGATAGACACACCTTTTTGGGTTGCAATATCAGGTGATACCTTGGGCTTTTAGGTATTAGTTTCTTAGTTGTATCTGTACTTTCTTCCTTGTGAGTGTCCAGTATATCTGCCTGTGCCGCCTGGGGAGATAAGGAGCTCCCAGACCCAATTAATTAAACATGTATTAATTGTAATGAACTAGAAAATTTAGAATTAATTTAGTAACTAAGTTTGATGTATTTTCTTGGATTAGAACTACACAAAAGAGTAGATAAATTTATAGCAAGATGGAGGAAGATGAGGGGGAAGTCTTTTATTTTAACATCTTTTTATTATTAGATGAAAATGCTTTTTGACGACGCTGTTAAACTTTTCTTTTGTATTATCTATGAAATAAATGTGTTGCTGAAAAGCTACCCAACAGTAAAAAATTGTGAAAATAATAAAAATTTTATACAAAAAAGGAAAGAAAAGGCATTTTTAAAGTTGCATTTTCCATTATCCCTTAGAAGCTCCTTGATCCATTGATCTTGAGCAGCATAAATCTGTTTGAGGGATATAAAGACTGAAACAAATCTTGCCACTGACAATGTAGCCTTGGGATCCCTGTCACTTAATAAAAAAGGCATTATGTCAGAGACACAGGCATTAGGTTGATATGTTAAAAGGGGAGAGATATAATGTGATCGAAGATCCTCCTAAAAGCGGCATTCCAAGAGGGCAGGAGCTAATGAATCGATAGAGCCAGAAGAGCAAGGACAGGTCCTGTCTGGATAGGGTATATGCAAAATTCTGCCCTGCATAATCATATTGGGGTTAGAATTCAGTCTAGCTAAACAGAAGGCTCTAGGAAGACGAGGAGAATGAGACAGCAGGGGAAAGGTCTGACTCAGTATAAGACAGCTTCATGTGTTGAGACAGTAGGGGGAAAGTCATGGCGAATGATAAGGGAACAAGGTGAAGCCTGTGCTCCTGACTCTGTGAAACTACCAGATAGGCTATAGCAGGCACCGAATGTTGAAGTGCCACGTCTTAACTTGGAACTAGGATAAAAGTTGTTCCCCCAGTACAATCAGGGCTCAGTCTTTGTGCTTGTTAATGCGGGCTGAGCCGCAGCTGCAGTAAAACTGTTTTCTCGACTAACGGTCTCTGATCTCTATCCTCCTCGGACCCCCGTTTTCCCGCAACAAGCTGTCAAAGAATAAGTATAAGCAGGCAAACCACGTGGTGGTGGCGGCGGCATTCCGAAGAATTGGGACGAACAAACGCGGCGAGCAGGGAAAGAAAGTTGCATTTTTTTTTTAAAAAAAAGAGCTTTGAGTGAGCATCAAGATGGGCCCTGCAAAAATGGCCACGAGGTCGCTGGAGCCAAGGCGTGATTCTGCCGGCTGACAGCCCCGAGCAGCCAGCCACAGCCGCTTCCCCGCATGAAGATAATTCACAGTGGGTCGCCGTGTTAGTCTGTGTGCAGTAGTAGAAAAGAGCAAGAGTCTAGTTAGCAGCACCTTAAAGACTAACAAAAATATTTTCTGGCAGGGTGTGAGCTTTTGTGAGCCACAGCTCACTTCTTCATTCTGGCTGTATCTGACGAAGTGAGCTGTGGCTCACGAAAGCTCACACCCTGCCAGAAAATGTTTTTGTTAGTCTTTAAGGTGCTACTGGACTCTTGCTCTTTTCTACTATCCCCGCGTGAAAAAAACGAGAGAGCAGGTGGAGAAGCTTACAGCTTTGATAAATCAAAATGATAATGAACAATTTTGGGGGGAATGGGAGGTTTGGAGAACGTACTGTGAAAATCATTTTTTAACAGGACCAAAGGATACTCTTTGATCTAATCCCTTATTTGGGATTATTTATACTTTGTATTAATTTTTATATTAGGTATTGATTTAATAATGTTTGATACGATAAGAACAGGTTAACTAAAATAATATCGGGATTAGTCCCGTGAGCAAAAGCTTATACAATTTAATTTTAGATGGAACAGGGAGAGGGGGAAGTCATTTGATTGTTATATTAGAAATATTACTTGTTTTTCTTTTTATTATTACTACTATATTTGTTTCTGTATATATATATATATATATATATATATATATATATATATATATATATATATATATATATATATATAAAATGGAGAAAAATAATAAAAAAAATTATTATAAAAAAGAAAACGAGACAGCGGGAATCAACCGGACTGCAGCAACAGACGCAGCGCGCCGTTCTCTCAGCCCAGGCTCGCCGCGTGACGTCACCAAGGGGCCCCCGTTTCTCTGCGCTTGCGCAGGAGCGGCCGCGCTGGCGGCCCTCCCCCCGCCCCCAGGGCGGGACATCACCGATGGCCCCCCGTTATCTCTGCGCTTGCGCAAGAGCGGCGCTCCCCGCCCCGCAGGCCGGGCGTGGCCCCGCGGAGCTCCGCCCCCCGGGGGCGGAGCTCCGCGGGGCCACGCCCGGCCTGCGGGACGGGGAGGAGCGCCGCGAGCGCGGAGGCCGGCCGAGGCGACGCCGCCGCCCTGCCCGACGGTCGGACGGACGCTCTCCGCGGGCTTCCCTCCCCGAGCCAGCGATGCCTTCCCGCCGAGCCGCCACGGCTCTCCCCCCGGCCGCCTCCGCCTGGGCCGGCGACCCTTCGGCGCACGGTGGGTGTGTGGACGGGGGGGGGGTTCCTTCGAAGGCTTCTAGTGGGCGGAGTTTGAGAAGGAGAACTTGCGTAGAGGTCGACCCAGGGGTCTCCCTGCCCCCCCCCACTCCCAGAGCGGCGGGTCCCCGCTGCATCTCCACGCGCGCCCCCCGGCGCCTGCGAGGCCTCCGCTTCCCCCAAGCCCCTTTCCGCTGCAATTTGCCTTCCTCTCCCCGCAGTTTCCTGGGCTGCACTTCTTCTTCTTCTTCTTCTTTTTTTTTTAATTGCATTTATTTATTATTGGCTCTGTTCCTGCGCCTTTTAACACGGAGGAGTTAAAGACCTGTGCTTTGGACGTGCATGCTCTACACTTCTCTTACCACGGGAGAAAGCGGTGGGGGGAAATTTACCTGACTCCAGCCTAAACTCTGTGGCCATTTATGCAGGGGAGGTTTTGCCTTGGATGGAAGGTTTTGTCTTGTAGATGCACATTTGTAGATGCACATTTTCTGTAGATGCCACTGTAGATGCACATTTTCCCCATCCGAATTCTCAAAACTCTGCATAGGGCTTATTGTTGAGTTTTGAGAATATGAATGGGGGAAAAGTGCACCTGAAGCAGTGGTTTCCAACCCTTTTTTGGGCCAGGGACCACTAGGACTTTTTTGTTCGGTGCCGGGACCCCAAGGTTCAAAATAAAAATTCCGAGAATTTGAAAATAAACTTTAATCATAACTGTTAGTTAAACATTAAACTTAGAAGAATAATCGAATATATTTTTTAGAATAGAGAGCTTTTAATTGAAAATATTAATTTATTATGGGTTTATAGCTTTGTTTCGCCGACCTTAATTTAGTTCTCGCGGACCCCCAGTTGGGAACCAGTGATCTAAAGAGTGGTAACTCCAAGGCAAAACCTTCCATGAATAAATGGCTGTGTGTGTTAAGTGCCGTCAAGTTGCTTCCGACTCATGGCGACCCTATGAATGAAAGTCCTCCAAAATGTCCTATCTTTGACAGCCTTGCTCAGATCTTGCAAATTGAAGGCTGTGGCTTCCTTTATTGATCTTGCAAATTGAAGGCTGTGGCTCCCTCCATCTCTTGTTGGGTCTTCCTCTTTTCCTGCTGCCCTCAACTTTTCCTAGCGTGACTGTCTTTTCGTAGCTGCTCTCTAGATGCACATTTTCCCCATCCAGATTCTGAAAACTGCATGGGGGCTTATTGTTTTGAGAACTCAGATGGGAAGAATGTGCATCTGTGTGTGTGTAAAGTGCCGTCAAGTCGCAGCTGACTTATGGCGATCCCTTTTTGGGGTTTTCATGGCAAGAGACTAACAGAGGTGGTTTGCCAGTGCCTTCCTCTGCACAGCAAACCTGGACTTCCTTGGTGGTCTCCCACCCAAATACTAACCAGGGCCGATCCTGCTTAGCTTCTGAGATCTGAAGAGATCAGGCTAGCCTGGGCCATCCAGGTCAGGGCAAAATGTGCATCTGCAGAGCGGCAAATCTAAGGCAAAACCTCCCCTGCATAAATGGCCTCTGTGTGTCTCTTATTAGGCCATTTATGCACGAGGAGGATTTGCCCCTCTCCAGATGCACGTTTTCCCCACCTGAATTCTCAAAACTCAAAAATGAGCCAAGGCCCCCCCCCCCATGCAGAGTTCTGAGAATTCAGATGGGAAAAATGCGCATCTGGAGTGTTTCAGCTCCAAGGCAAAACCTCCCAGGCACTTCTCTCTTATTTTGCAGTGCGATCCTAAACAGAGTTGCATGCACCCTTCTAAATCTGTTGGTCTTCAGTGGGTTTAGAAGGGTGTAACTGTTTAGGATTAACTGGGCCAGAAAGGGACAGAACTTTGATTCTAAACAGTTACACCCTTCTAAATCCACTGAAGCCAACGGGTTTAGAAGGGTGCATGCAACTCTGTTTTAAGATTTCCCCCCCTTTTCCTAAACCCCTTCGTCTAGACGTTAATAGCTGAAACTCTTGGGGTTTATTATTCTCTGTGTGTGAAGGACAGCTCTGGTAAATTGGGATTCCGCAGTTGTGTTGTCCTGCCCAGGGCTTAGGTTAAACTCTAGGAATTATTTTGAATACCGGAAGGCTTGGAAATGTGTGAACCAGTACCTGAAAAAGGGCTACTGGGCGTGAGGAGACTGGCTTACTGAGTCACTGATGGATATGTTCTCCCTCATCTAGTGTGAAGGAACAGGATTTCCAGGCTGTGAATTTGCCCTGTGCTGCTGCTTGTTGTTTAGAATTTGAACCTGGATCGGAACCAGGAGTTCTAATATTTCTTTATTATTAAAATAAGCCTCCTCATCCTGAAATGTAATTTTGAGTTGTTTTCTTCCCAGTTCCACAGCTTTGCCTTCTCATTTTTTCTTTGCCGTCAAGTCACATCTGACTTATAGCAACCCCTGTTAGGGTTTTCAAGGCAAGAGACGATCAGAGGTGGTAAGCCATTGCCTGCCTCTGCGTCACAACCCTGGTACTCCCTGGAGGTCTTCCATCCAAATACTAACCAGGGTCAGGGCTGAGAGTGTCCGACTGGCCCAAGGTCACCAAGTGAGCTTCCATGGCGTGAGTGGAGATTTGAACCTGGGTTTCTCAGGTCCTAGTGACTAGTCCGACCCCTTAAGCACTACACCAATGCTGGCTCTCTTTGCCTTCTCATACTTAATAACCATTGTAATTTATTTTCTGTTGTGAAGTCTCTGAGTTACCTTTTCTGCAGTGATTCTACATCAGTTTAAAGAATACAAAAGTCCTGCACGGAAAGCACTTCTGTGTAAGAATTTGAGTGTGCAAATCATGTGTAGGTTAGCGGCTGTAGTGTGGAGGTCCCTTGCGTGCAGGGATTTTGTAATATGTGAAATGACTGAATGTTGTCTTGATGTGCCGACTCAATTCCACCATTTACAAAAGCTTCCTTGTTTAATTCACTGCCTCTCTTGGGGTACAATTCACGATTACTTAAAACAGATTGTTTTAATATGCTTCACCCATTCTTTTGTATGCAAAAAAATCAAAATTAGTTAAAATAGTGTGTTATAATGTATTTCCCCCTCCTGTATTTTCCATGTGTGTGGGGTGGTTCCAAAATATTCTGGGGATTGCAGAAGTGGGAGGCGACAGGCATTTCCCTTAATAATAAGATATAAAACAGCATCCCCCCCCTAAGGTGACTTTTAAACTCCTTGATATTTTTTCCCCTACAACAAAATGTACTTTGATATCCATCATTTCTTCAAAAGCAACAGGTAATGGAAGCGGCTGTGTCTCAGTCATGTGTTATGTGATTTAGGAAGGACTTTAATGCTGTTGCCCTATTCATTACAATAGAACCATAAAGTTGGAAGGAACTGTAGAGGAGACCCGGTCTCGCCACCGCAAGGCCGGTTCCTCTTTTGGTTTACAATTGCCAAAACAAACCACTTACGGTGTTCAGGCGTCTCTCCTGTACCCAGTGAAAGTAGGCTGCCACCAGCTCTCAGTTCCAAAGGCTAGCTTTCCCGGGTAAGAGTTGAGAGCGACTCTTCCCAGCTAGTTTCCAAAATCAAAAGGTAACACCGACCCTGCAAAGTAGGAGGCTCTGTCAGGGGAGGGCTACTCGTGCAAAATAACACACACTTGGTAGGTGGTCTAAAACAAGAGAAAGGCACTGTGGCTTTAGGCTTGGAATCCCAAAGGCAAAAGACACAGCCAATTTAAAGGCTAATGATTTATTTTATAAGATTTGTGCTGGTTATAGGAAAGAAAGGTTTCATGGAAAGGGTCTAACAAAGATATGTAATATGTCCCTTCGATCAGCCTCTGTACCAGAGGACTGGAGAATGGCCAATGTAACACCCATTTATAAAAAAGGTTCCAGGGGGGACCCAGGAAATTACAGGCTAGTTAGCTTAACGTCTGTTCCGGGTAAATTAGTGGAAAGCATTATTAAAGATAGAATTGTCAAGCATATAGAAGGACAAGGACTGCTGGGCAAAACCCAACATGGCTTCTGTAAGGGTAGGTCCTGTCTCACTAACCTATTAGAGTTTTTTGAAAGTGTCAATAAGCATGTGGACAGGAATGAGCCTGTGGATATTGTGTATTTGGATTTCCAAAAAGCTTTTGACAAAGTCCCCCACCAAAGACTGCTAAGCAAACTTCATAGTCACGGGATAAGAGGACTATGGATTGAGAGCTGGCTGAAAAATAGGAAGGAGAGAGTAGGAATCAATGGTCAGTTCTCCCAATGGCGGGATGTGAGCAGTGGGGGGCCTCAGGGATCTGTATTGGGACCGGAGCTTTTCAACCTGTTCATCAATGACCTGGAGTTGGGGTTAAACAGTGAAGTAGCCAAGTTTGCAGATGGCACCAAATTATTTAGGGTGGTTAAAACAAAATCGGACTGTGAAGAGCTCCAGAAGGATCTCTGCATACTGGAAGAATGGGCATTAAAATGGCAAATGAGATTCAATGTGAGTAAGTGTAAAGTGATGCATATTGGGACAAAAAATCCCAACTTCACATGATAGACCAAGAAAGGGATCTTGGGGTGGTAGTGGATAGCTCAATGAAGATGCCAACCCAGTGTGCGGCTGCATTCCATGCTGGCCATAATTTGATGAGGAATAGAGAATAAAACTGCTGATATCATACTGCCCTTGTACAGATCTATGGTGAGACCACACTTGGAATAGTGTGTACAGTTTTGGTCACCACACCTAAAAAAGGATATTACAGAGCTTGAGAAGGTGCAGAAAAGAGCAACCAAAATGATTAGGGGACTAGAGCAACTGTCCTGTGGGGAGCGGTTAAGACGCTTAGGGCTGTTGAGCTTGGAAAGAAGGCGGCTGAGGGGAGACATGATAGAGGTCTATAAAATTATGCATGGTTTGGAGAGAGTGGACAGGGAGAGGTTTTTCTCTCTCTCCCATAATACTAGAACACGGGGTCATCTGCTAAAGCTGGAAGGCGAGAGATTCAAAACATAAAAGGAAGTATTTTTTCACACGACGCATAGTTAAATTGTGGAACTCCCTGCCCCAGGATGTGGTGATGGCTGCCAGCTTGGAGGGCTTTAAGAGGGTAGTGCACATATTCATGGAGGAGAGGGGTATTCATGGCTATTAGTTAGAATGGATATTAGTCATGCTGCATACCTATTCTCTCTACTATCAGAGGAGCATGCCTATTATTTTGGGTGCGGTGGAACACAGGCGGGATGGTGCTGCTGCAGTTGTCTTGTTTGTGGCTTCCCAGAGGCACCTGGTTGGCCACTGTGTGAACAGACTGCTGGACTTGGTGGGCCTTGGTCTGATCCAGCAGGGCCTTTCTTATGTTCTTATGGAGCATTAAGCAGAAAATAATAAAAATCATTTAGCATAGCTAACTCACACATTCAAGTTTCCAAGGTTCAAGAGATTGGCAAGGCTTCTCAAAGCAGTGTTCAAATAGTTACCAGTTTCCAAAAGTCCTTCAGCATACAATCGTTCCAAAGGTTGTCCAAAAGTTTCTCCAAGAGGTCAGTTTGACCAGAGTTTCTCCCTCAAGGGCCAAAATCAAATGGGTTCTGATGCCACGGGCACAGCTTCCTTGCTGTACCCCAAAGCGTGCATGCTTGGCTCAGGATTGGTCTGTCTTTATATTCGTTTTCTCAATGGCATGAGCTCATAGAGGCCAATCAGAAAACAAAAGCAATTTTGCTGTTAATTAATCGCTTGGTCAGAATGCTGACTCACTAATTGACGTATTCAGGTGGTGAAGCCTGCAGAACTCCCTGCACCTGGATGTCGTCATAAACATTAAGATAATGGTTGACCGATTAGTTGCCGTGGTAACGCACGGCCTTGCGTTCCAAAAGGGAGAGAAGGTTTTAACGAGAAGCAGCTGGATACATATCTTGCTCCCTCCCCAGAAGCAGCTTTTAAAATGGAACTATTTTAATGTTCAAACAGTCCCAATATCACAAAAAATCATAGGCGTATAGCCTGAACCAAGAAAATCATGAAACCCAAGAAATTGAGGGACCTCAACCTCTTGACAGGAACCACCAGGGTCATCTAGTCCAACCCCCTGCACTATGTAGGAAATTCACAACTACCTCCCCCCCACACCCCAAAGTGATCCCTACTCCATGCCCAGAAGATGGCCAAGATGCCCTCCCTCTCATCATCTGCCTAAGGTCATAGAATCCGCATTGCTGACAGATGGCCATCTAACCTCTTCTTAAAATTTTCCAGGGAAGGAGAGCTTACCACCTCCCGAGGAAGCCTGTTCCACTGAGGAACCGCACTAACTGTTAGAAAATATTTTGGGATGTAATAATATAACTCATTCTTTTTCCACCCGTGACCCCTTTTCTCCTGAGAAATTTTTTACGTGACCTCGGGTATATTGGCATATAAAATAGGTATACAAAGCAAAGATTTACTGACAATAAATCATAAAGAAATTTATTTTAAAACAATTCTTTGGTACACATATAATTTTACCATTTATTAAAGATGAAAGCAAATTTTTCGCGACCCCCACATTCAGTTAACACCGACCCCATATGGGGTTGCAACCCACAGTTTAAGGAGCTTTGGTCTACGCCGCGAAGTGCTTCAGTATGAGTTTTTACGGGGCAAATTTTTATTTAAGAATGTTTTAATTATAAATGATGTTTTAAATATGTTGTGCGCCACCCTGAGCCTGGCGTTGCTGGGGAGGGCGGGATATACATTTAATGAAATAAATAAATAGATGATAGTGGCTCAGAGCACTCTTCTCTGAAGTGGCACCTCTCCCATCTTTTAGGAAAGGCCATCACATATTGGGATAAACTGGCAAAAATGGATTTTACTATTTTAGTTAGTGAGTTATAGAAACAAGGTTATTAACTTTTCTATTGTTACTATCAATAACTTTCAAAACTGTTTAGACACGTCTGCGGAAGTCAGGTGATGGGTCACTTTTTAAGGTGGGTGGAGGGTCAAAAGAGTATTTTTGCTTTGTTGAATTTTGTTGAAGTTTATAACTTTGTGTAATTATAATTGATACTCTTTTGTATTTTTTAATGTTTTTTTGTTATTACTGTATTTGTTTCGTTTCATATTATAAAAATAAAAATATATATATATAAAAAAGGAAAGCGGGCAAGGCCCTTGCCCGGTGGAGGGCTGTGGTTGGCTGTCGGCTCCCACCTTGGAGCAGCCGCTGCTGAAGAAACGGAGAAGCCACAGGTCTCCCTGAGATGCAGGCCTCGTGCTAGGGATGGAAGTAAATGTGGCTCTTTTGGATAATAGTGACTGTGAAATTGGCTCTTTGGGAGCTGTAGAGTGAGTACCACTGATCTAGTATAGCTTTATTAATAAAGAAGTCAGACCTTTATATAGTTGCTTGTAAAAGCCAAATGTTACGTAGTTTCATGTCTAATGATGTGTAGTGACATTTCTCATGTACGCTCGTGCTCCTGTAGGTTCCAGAGCTATAAATTATCCTAATTTGCAGTTTCTCCCGATAAACGATAAACGGCTGCTGTTTCTAGCCATGGGTTAAAGGAAAGTTAACCTTGGGTAACTCACCAGGCATCCTCGAGGTTTTATTGCTGTATCGGGACGGTAGGGTGTTCGAACATTTCCTGGTTCTATTACTTGTGTTACTCAGATAGGCGACGAGAGCCTGCTGTTTGTTTTGTTTCTGCAGAATGATGCGGCCGGGTCCTTTCTGTTCTCTTGCACAGCAAAACCAGCGAAACTGAAATGCGTTGTTTTCTTCTGAATATCTTGTTATGCATGTATACTGTGCGAGAGCATTTTGAAAGGAAAAGCATCTGTATTTGTGAAAGGAACAGGTGATACACATGCATTTTGAATTTGTTATTCAAATAGAATAATATATTAGGAACCTGCTTTTAATTATTTTTGGATCCAAAGTTAGCGCATGTGCATCTCAATTTGGTGGGACTTCCTTTTGGGATTGCAGCTGAAGGCAGGCTGCTTTCAGTTTGTGGGGCTAGGCCCCAAGTTCTGCATACCACATCTGCAATGAAGAGCAGGGCTTAGCTGTAAGTACAGGGGTTTAGAATGCTCTCAGAAGACAGGGTTAGAACTGTTCCTTTAAATAAACAAACAAACAAAAGCTTTCTCGAGGGGTGCAAATCTCTCTTCAGAAGGCCTTTAGTAGTCAAGTTCCTACTTCAGGGGTTCCCAACTTGTTTGAACCTGTGGGCAGATTTGGAATTCTGACGTGGCATGGTGGGCGCAGCGACAGAATGGCTGCTGCAGGAGGCGGAGCCTGCTGCCAAAGCAACATTTTATAAAATCTGCCCAGCCAATCAGAAGCCTTGCTGGGCAAAAGCCCTACCTGGCCCCACCCACTTCCTAAAAAATACTTGGCGGCAGCTAGAAAAAGTGTTGACGGCCAACATGGCGTCCATGGGCACCGTGTTGGGGACCCCTGTCCTAGTTATTTTGCTCTGCTTCAGTTGAGTGTAATATTTTTATCAATTGATCCTTTTCTTTTAAAAATTATTTCAAATTGTGGCCTTGCTTTTGTGAGAGTCCAATGTATGCATATTAAATAATTGAAAGTGAACTTGGGATTACTTATTTTGGGTAGGGTTGGTTCAGCTATACGGGAAGTCAGGCGTGCTTTTCTTGAAATGCTGTACTGTTTTCATGCTGATCCTTTTAAAATTTAAATCTACTTCCAGTGCCAAATGCATTGATATGAATTTGTAGGATACTTGCAGAATATTCTCAAAGGAGAAAAATCCTAATAAATGTGTTTAAAAAAATAGCTTTAGACCAAAACTGTACAACTAATAGCAATGAACTATATTGATTTTTATTTGCTTTTTCATATCCTGTTTTTGAATGATCACTGTGCTATACTTCAGAACTGGGAATTATGCTTAAAGGAGCAGACACTTGCTTATATTTCAGCAGCGTTATAGCTCCAGCTGCAAAGTTGCTTTGAAATGTTTATCCAGTTCAGTATCATCAAATAAACTCGGTTTTTTCTACAGGATATGAAAACAGGATTTTCTAAAACTAAATCAACTTTACAGAAACATTTGCTGGATACAAATGATCATCTTATTTCCAAGATGTATAAATTACTGTTAGAACTTTATTGTGAACAAGAACGAATAAAACCTACCATGATTGGTTGGGCACAAATGCTGGGTCATGATATAATGTTACAAAAATGGGAAAGGCTTTGGATGAGAGACCTGAAACCTATATCTTCGCAACTACTAAGAGAAAATGTATATAAAATGATGTATAAATGGTATTTAACACCAAAGAAATTAGCAAAATCGTATGCTTCAATGTCACCAAACTGTTGGAAATGCAATAAAGAAGTAGGATCTTTTCATCATATGTGGTGGACTTGTGAAAAAGCTAAGAAATTCTGGGAAATGATATATAATGAAATAAGGTTGATTTTACAACAAAATATTCCTAAAGCACCTGAAATGATGCTATTGAGTATGATACCGGATACCATTTTTACTCATAGAACTTTTTTGATTTATGCCACCACGGCTGCTCGATTGATATATGCAGCTAAATGGAAGACAGTTGAGCTACCAGATAAAATACGACTGGATAAAAAAGATGCTGGAATTGACCGAGATGGCGAAGCTTACAGCTTTGATAAATCAGAATGACAATGAACAATGTTTGGGGGAATGGGAGGCTTGGAGAATGTACTGTGAAAATTATTTTTTAACGGGACCATTTAAAGGATACTCATTGATCTAATCCTTTACTCATATTCTGCATTAATTTTTATAATTAGGTATTGATTTAATAATGTTTGATACGACAAGAACAGGTTAATTAAAATAATATTGGGATTAGTCCGTTAGCAAAAGATTATACAATTTAATTTTAGATGGAAAAGGGAGAGAGGGAAGTCATTTGATTGTTAAATTAGAAATACTATTTCTTTTTGTTTTTTGTTTTTATTATTATATTGTCTTTGTTGATATATTAAATGAAGAAAAATAAAAAAATATTTTTTTAAAAAAAGAAATGTTTATCCAGAATGCATTCCGTTGCTTTGAAGTTCCATTGAAATGTAAATACTGCATGTCTTCAGAAATGGTACCACAAACCTGGATGCTATATTATAGCAAGTATTATGAGAGACCTGTGGCCCAGGAGACTAGTTTTCAAAACCCTGCGAATGCTGCACTGTTCACTGTTTAAATTTATTTTAAAAATCAGCTGCAGGTCTTGCTTACCACCACTCCAAATAGCCATTAGGAGTGCCCTCAAGGCATTTGAGGATGCCCTCGTTTTTAACCTAAGGTATGTGGCACCTCTAGTGTATAAATAGGTGCAGGAGTTCAAATCCACAGATGTGTTTTTAAATTAGCATTTATATGGTAGGAAATCAGTTGACTTGGAATTCATACCATAAAAAGAAAGTGATTTGTTTTTAAAAGCTCTCTGGGTATAGTGTATGCACTAAACATTTAGAGTTTTAAGTGTTGGTTTTCTGTAGCCAGTTTCATGGCATAGGAGATGGGGAATGTCCATGAACTCTGGGAGCACCTTGCCCAAGAAACAAATGAAAAAGCAGCATATTCTTTAACTAAAATCTGAGCTTCCTGAGACAGTGGAGTTCCTTTAAAATAGGGGAAAGCCTTCAGGATTGAGAAAAGATTTTTGTCTACCCCTTGTCCTCTGAACTATGCAATGTCTTTCAGTTCAGACTGGCAAGAGACAGAGCTTGTGAAAAGGCAGTTAGGCGAGCTTATCCAAATATGAGATTTCTATTTCCCCTGCTTGTGAGGGCTGATTTAAATCAAGCAATCTTGTGAGTGCTGTTTCAACTTGGACATATTCCTGGGCAATTTGGCATGGAATCGGGAACTTCCTCTGCTGATCCTGCATTGAGCAGGGGGTTGGACTAGATAGCCTGTCTGGCCCCTTTCAGCTCTATAATTCTATTATGACTCACTTTTGTTGGGTGGACAGAAAAGGTGGATTGAAAATAAAGACACATAACTGGCTGATTTTCCGTTCTTAGCGTGCTCTCGAGAGGGCTGCTCAAATTGATGCTTTGTATTTAACTATTCCGTTTTGCTTTGGTCTGTAATGCTGTCATGACTAGAGCATTAATGTGATTTTTTTCCATGTGAGTAGCTTTTTTTTAAGTGTTACAAAAGGAAAACAAAAGAGAACAATGTGCATTTCATTCTTGTTCCCCTTGGAAAAACTCCCTCCTTAAAAACGCGGAAAATGCTATGCAGAGAAGAATGTGATTTTTTTCCCTCCATATACTCGGTACTGCTGCTAAAATGAGATCCTGGTTTTAATAATTGCTGTAGCTTAATTGCTTTTTATGAAGTTATCTGTGAATTTCTGCTACTGTTTTCATTATGCTTTAATTATACTTTATTTACACTTGGTTGCTGCTGTTTTATTTAAAGTTTTGCAGAATGTTTTACAGTCACTGTGTATTACTGTGCTCCGTGATGTGAATGTTAGCTGCCTTGGAGTTTTTAAAATGGAAAAGCAAGGTGGAATTAAAAAAAATTTTTTTTATCATTTTGTGGGCTTTTTCTATGTGATGCTGGAATTTCAGATCTGTGTGTTTTATAATAGAAAACTCAGGGTTTGCGATTGTGTATTGTCTGTTTTAATCTATTATCATTCATTCTGATTTCTCTCACTCTTCTGGTAATATGATTGGGAATAAAGTTTTGTGGGGCAGGTGTGGTTGATTGACATATACATACTATTTAGTTTAACCATATTTTAATTAAATTGGTAAGAAGAAACTTCTTGAATTGCTGCAGCATGTTTATAACTTGCTGAAAGTTAATCACAGGAATGAATCTCTCTCTCTGTTTGTCTCTCTCTCTGTATGTATGTATGTGTTTGGCTTTCTTTTACATTGGGGCAAAACTTCTGTGTTAAGTGAGGAAGGATTACAAATATGTGTAACACAGAAGATTAGAAGTATTGCTGCTTTGAAAGAAGAGTATCTCTTTACAAGCAAGTGAGCTCCTCTGTGTATGGTCCCTGTCTGTTCTATTTTGCTTGTGTTGTATACCTATATTGGTTGTCATAGATGAGTCCTCTAGAACTGTATCCAAATGAATATGGTCCTCCTGCTCCATTGTAAATAAAATAATCTTGGGGATCAATGTAGGGAAATTAGTTTCCCTCTGGACCCTCTCATTACAGTCCTTATTTATGTGATATTTACGCTTCTCTTCTCATTATTGGATACTCAGAGCAACTTGCAACCTCATTCTGCCCTCCTCCATTTTATCCTCACAACAACAACCCTGTTAGTGGGTTATGCTGAGAGAGAGAGAGAATGTGTGACTGGTGCAAGGTCACCCTGCAAGCTTCTAGGGCTGCATGCAGATTCAAACCTGGGTCTCCCATGTCCTAGAGTAAGACACTCTAAAAGCTTTTAATTGTAGGCTGCTAGCCCAGATTTTAACATTAGTTTGAGCCTGAGCAAAACCTCCCTCACAAAACTGATATCTCTGAATGCATCCCAGGACTCAAGAATGTCGGTTCAGAAGTCAGTGACAGCAGTTATCTTCGATTGTGTTATGAACCGCTACCACAAGGCTTCAAGGGTCGAAGGAAACCAGAATAGAGCTACAAATCAGAAATGGAGAAAGGGAAAGCCTGCAAACCACAAGGGTGAAACCAGCAGATCTGGGTGAGAGAGCAGAACCCAGCCAGTTACCCAAATCGGAGGCAGGAGAAGGAAGTGTGTAGGAGATTAGGCAGCTTTAGTAGACCCTGGATCAGTGGAGCCACAAGTTGTAAACAGCCGTGTGTCTGAACTACCAATCCTGAGATTCAGCAGAGAATTCAACATGGATGAAGGAGATCTGGGCAGCAAGAGAAGAAGAAGAGTTGGTTTTTATATGCCGACTTTCTCTACCATTTAAGGAGGAATCAAAGCGGCTTACAATCACCTTCCCTTCCCCTCCCCATAACAGACACCCTGTGAGGTAGGTGGGGCTGAGAGAGCTCTAAGAGAGCTGTGACTAGCCCAAGGTCACCCAGCTGGCTTTATGTGTAGGAGTGGGGAAACCAACCTGGTTCACCAGATTGGTGACTGCTGCTCATGTGGAGGAGTGGAGAATCAAACCCGGTTCTCCAGATTAGAGACCACCGCTCCAAACCACCACTCTTAACCACTACACCACACTGGCTCTCAGACAGTGTGTCATGTACCGGTTAGCAGGACAATTTCCTAGAAATGGGTGGTTTCAGAGAGGGCAAACACAATCAGAAAATCTTTCCTCTGTTAGAGAGCAGGCAGATGGGATGCAGAAAGAAAAGAATAATTTCTTTCTGATCTTAGAAACAACAACAGGGCTTAGAAATGAATCCAAAGAGCACGAGGAGGGAGGAATTCCAGGCCCAAAATAGGTCATAAGGGGGCAGATTCTGGGGGCCAAGAAATGAATCCAGATGACACACAGCTTACTTGGCTGGGTATAAAAATATGTGCATAGTTTTGGTATGAAGACAAAGGGCGTGTTGATAGCAACGAGGAAGAGTCTCTTTGTGGCTATACATTCCCTGATGAAATTATTGGAGTGTGTCACTTATGTTGAATATTTGTATTTTTAAAAATTGTTTTCTTTGTGGAGTTTCTGAGATAAGTGATTTGGAAGCAATTACAGCATCGATGCGTGCTTAGCCCGGACTTTTTCCTCATTGGGTTGCACTGCAATTTCTGATTTCATTAAAGAGACTAAGTTGCCAGTTTATTTGATCACTAATGTAAGAAATAAACTGTTGATTAATTGGAAGCCCAGTTTTAATGGATGGGCCTTCCATTGAAGGATGGACTCTTTTGTGCGTGGGGCTGTGTTGCTCCCCCAGTATTTCTGTAAGAGATGGAAACGCCACCGCTAACATATTCTTTTTCATTCTAACAAGGAATGGCAACTAACTTTTTCTTTGTTAAACTGTATCTCAAAAAGGTTGAAGTTCTGATAATTATCAACCATACTTAAAATAGCCAATTGGTTATAATAAAGTTGTTCAATCTTTTTGAGCATGGACACCCATTCTGTGCCTATTTTTGTGACACCCCTCCCAGGACCAACCTTCTGTTCCCCAAAAGAAAAAGAGTTGGTTTTTATACCCTAATCTTCTCTAACTTTAAGGAGTTTCAAACCAGTGTACAGTTGTCTTCCCTTCCCCTCCCCACAACAGACACCTTGTGAGGTAGGTGAAAATCAGAAAATTTTTACCGCATGAAAATCAGACTGGCTTTCGTGGTTGACAAGTAGTCAAATTAGAAGTGAGGCCGTTGTTGAGAGTGGTATTTTTTGTATGCTTGGGTATATATAAAAGAGTTGCAGTGCTGTACAAATAGCCTTATCTTGACAATTGTAATCAAGCACTGAGAACTGTTTCTTTGACTGCTGTAATGGACTCAGCTGTCACGTCAGATGTGTATGCGTAGCTGTCATAGTTACTACTGTCTCTGGCATCGGGCGAGCATAGTTTCTGTGTGGGCCAGTCACAGTTGCTGTCAACCCAGCATAGCTTCCTTGGTGGTACGGCAACGATTGCTTCCCATCGGTATGGGAGGACCTGCATGAATGCAATGGTTTCTTCTCATGCCAATGTTTATTTATCAAGTCAAGTCAGGATTATTGTGTGAGGCCATGTGTGTGTGTGAAGTGCCGTCAAGTCGCAGCCAACTTATGGCAACCCCTTTTGGGGTTTTCATGGCAAGAGACTAACAGAGGTGGTTTGCCATTGCCTTCCTCTGCACAGCAACCCTGGTATTCCTTGGTGGTCTCCCATCCAAATACTAACCAGGGCTGACTCTGCTTAGCTTCTGAGATCTGAAGAGATCAGGCTAGCCTGGGCCATCCAGGTTAGGGCGTGTGAGGCCATAGGCCGTTACAATCGAAAACACTGTAGGAACAGATTAAAATATACAAAACCAGAGTCATTAAAAGAATACAGAAATTAAAAAAAATTACCACTTAAGGAGGAATCATTCGGCTCTATCCAGCTTTACCCCCTTTCGTGATTAGCTTTGCCCTGATTTTCTTGGCCACCAGGCCATACAGTTCTGTTTTTTGAGAAATATAAGGGCCCTTATCTGATAACAAATAGATTAATCTGTCAATATCAGATGATAATTGTGGCACTGAAAGAATGTTTGCCAGAAACTTGTTCCGGGGCTCAGGGTATAAAGGACAGGACATAATGGGGGAGATCTTCTACTGAACCTTCACATAAACAAATGCATGGAGCCGAAGGTTTTTGTTTGTTTGTTTGTTTGTTTAAACGGCCTGCAAGGAGCTTCATGGGCATAGTTTGGAAACACAATGATGAAAGGGCTGCTCTGAGGCTGTATGTTGTAATGTCTGCCAGGTAAGAGGCTCTGAAATGGTCTTCTTTATCCGTTTGAACCATGGGGCAAATTTTGTATGGACAGCAATGTTTATTTATTTAGTTCATTTATACCCCTCCTTTCTCCCCAATGGGCACCCAAAGTGGCTTACAACATTAGAATCATAGAATCATAGAGTTGGAAGGGACCACCAGGCTCATCAAGTCCAACCCCCTGCACAATGCAGGAAATTCACAACTACCTCCCCTCCCCCACACCCCCAGTGACCAGAAGATGGCCAAGATGCCCTTCCTCTCATCATCTGCCTAAGGTCACAGAATCAGCATTGCTGACAGATGGCCATCTAACCTTAAAAACCTCCAGGGAAGGAGAGTTTACCACCTCCCAAGGAAGCCTGTTCCACTGAGGAACCGCTCTAACTGTTCTTCCTAATGTCTAGACGGAAACTCTTTGATTTAATTTCAACCCGTTGGTTCTGGTCCGACCTTCTTGGGCAACAGAAAACAACTCGGCATCCTCCTCTCTATGACAGCCCCTCAAGTACTTGAACATGGCTATCATATCCCCTCTCAATCTTCTCTTCAGGCTAAACATACCCAGCTCCTTCAACCTTTCCTCATAGGACTTGGTCTCCAGACCCCTCACCATCTTTGTCCTCCATTTTAGCCTCGCAACAACCCTGTGAGGTAGGTTAGGCTGAGAGTGTGTGACTGGCCCAAGGTCCCCCAGCCAAGCTTCCATGGGAGATTGGGCATTTGAGCCTGGGTCCCCCAAATCTCAGTCCAACACTCTTAACAACTACATCACACTGGATCTCTTTATCATGTCACCAAAATTGTGGGAAGACAGGGCAAACATCAGTCATGTTCATTGTGTTCTTTCCCTGATTTGAACAGAGGCATGCTTAACGGGTGTGGTTCTGGTCTGCTGTGAGTCATTATGCTGTCTGCTCAATGTCAGGGGAAGTATATGTTGACAGAATCCATATGCAGTTCCATAGAGGTACCAGTAACTTTGTGAAGAGCCAAATTACATGCTAGCACTTTCCTTTCGGTCAGGAAAGGAGCTTATACGATATTGCTTAAGCAAGTACTGAGAATGAATAACTATTTCTCTGCCGCTTTGGGATTTCAGACAATACTTTCATCAAAGTTCGATATATGGTGCTAAACGTAATGCTAATTGCCCTGATGGTGGATATTGTGGTGTTTGTTCTCCCTTTAGAGCGAGATTTTTGAATTATTGATAGTATATTTTTAATGGAGCTAATGAAGAAGACAAAGAAGCAATTATAAGTTGTGAATATTTGCCCTTGCTGGCCAGAGAATTGGATAGGAGTTTGATGTTCAAAAGGGTGTGATGGTTGATGTTTAGGATAAACTTTCCCCCCTCTGTTTATACTTTATCAGGTGATTTGTACACAATATCCATCCTTCTTCCTTGTGTGCAGTGACCAACAGTTTTGATCAAATAAATGTGGCTTGATGCAACCTACGCATTGCGATAAGCTGGTAATTGTTAAACCAGAATCCGGGGCAACAGGTTTGGCTTTTACCAAGCCAGTCTTGCCTAGTTTTCCTATCTACTAATTTCTAGGGCAGAGCTTGTTTATACAAGTGGCTTAATTTGAAAGTCGGGGTAAGAAGGGTGTGGGGGGGGAACCTCTTGGATAATCTGCTGGGCTGATTTGGGACCAGTTGCCCCATAACCAGGGTGTGAGAATGGTTTTCTCCAGATTCCAAAACAAAGAGAAATTAGGATAAGGAATTAGGTTAGTGTGGTGGTATTGATTATGATAGCATTAAAGAAGGTCAATAAAGAGGTAGAGTGGTATAGTGGTTAAGGGTGGTGGACTCTAATCTGGAGAACTGGGTTTGATTCCTCCAGTCCTCTACATGAAGCCTGTTGGGTGATCTTGGGTTAGTCACAGTTCTCTCAGAGCTCTCTCAGCCCTACCTACCTCACAAGGTGCCTGTGTGGGGGGGAGGGAAGGTGAATGTAAACTGCTTTGAGACTCCTTACGGTAGAGAAAAGGTGGGGTATAAAACCAACTCTTCTTCAACTCTTCTAAAACGTTTTTTGCATGTTGGAATAATTGTAACCTAGATGCCTCCAGGTGTAAAACCTAATTTAAAAAAAATGAACAGGTTATCTTCCTGAGGATTCTTACATAAGGATGTTACATAAAGATGTTATGTTCTCTCTCTGAGGCTCAGAGGACATCTTAGCAGTGGGTTTTGTCCTTCCTATGCTCAGGGAGAGGCAGGATTTACAAACTTTCACTTTCACTTCTTGCCCCTGTGCTAGGTCTGCCCTCTCACTTCCAGTTCTCCTCCTGCCTCAAAGGGGGAAACAGCTTCAGAGCGAGCTCCTGAGCTGATCCTCTGTCTTCTTTCTCTAAACTCGTTCTTTGTCCCAGTTTTTTCTCTATCCTGTCTGTTCTGTCTTCAATACCTAACCGTATTCATTTCCCCCTCCTCATTCCCCTTGTCCTGTCTCCTCCGTTTGTCGTCCCTCTCATCCCCCCCTCTCACTCGCTGAGAAAGTGGCGGCTTCGGATGAACAGTCCGGGGAAGAGCTTCTGTTGGATGCAATAGCCACTCCCCTGTTCACTGGCCAGATTTACCATGAACAGAGACGACTCAGGATCTTAGAAGCAAGAGGGTAATTTATTTTGCTAGCAAGGAAGAAGTTAGCCTCGTGGCTGGAAAATAGAACTCTTCCAAAAACGTCCCTCCTCTCATATCAGTTTTTATACAATTTTGAGCCCTTTGTCTCCTCAAATATCATGATGCAATCTGTATAGTCTCATGATATACACGCCCCCATGAGCTCACGTTGTTTTTCTGTACCTTTTCGTATCAGTCAATGATGTAATTTACACCTGCACAAAAGTCTCAGCAGAAATAAACTTTTGTTAGGATATACTGCTCTCTACTGGCTTATATAGATAACTACAGCTTACAAGTATTTTTGGTGCTTATATATATATATATAGTAGAATAATACTTTTTGTCTTGTGAATGACTAACTTTTTAAGATTAAATCAAACAAATTGAAACACTTCCTTCACTTCTATCTGGCGACGAGGAGCAGGTCACAGGGCACCTTTCCTCATGCCAGCAACAAGGCGCGGCTGGAAAGAGCAGCAGCAAGGCGAAGCCGTGTGAAAGCGCTGCCACCGAGGTGGCCAACCAAAAGCAAACCACAGAGGATGGGGGAAATGGCGCAAAAAGACTGTGCTCTGGAAAAGTGGCTGCCACAGCTCCCCGTTCGGCCCATGAGGGTAACGAGAGTGAAGCGGAGAATGATGCCTGTAATGCCGGCTCCAACGGAGACTCTGCTACGGGCGACGGAGGTGGTAAAGTACAAGCTCCCCTTTCCCTTTTAACGGTGGGGGGGGCAGGCGAGCAGAGCATGATTAATCTGATGCGGAGAGCACTGAGGGAGGAATTTGCTTGCTTCGGTGAACCATCTTATAGGGGCCCCCTGAGTTCAAGAGCGTCTTCACCCTCCCGGGAGTCAACACGCTCAGAACCCATAGCCCAAACGTCCCGCAGTGGCCCCGGCCATGCCTGGGCAAGGGCAAGTATTATGTGGACAAGAAAAATAATTGACTTGCTTCCACAGGAAAACAAGAGTTATAGGTGGCCTCAGTAGACTTATTAAAGCCATCAACTTTATGGCGGATGCTACGCTAGACTCCATGTCGTTTGCGGCCAGGTCAATAGCAGCCTCAACAGCCACCAGAAGAGCCCTCTGGATCAGAGCGTGGTCAGCTGACTATGGATCCAAGTCCCTCCTTCTGGATAACCCCTTCGACGGAGGAAAATTATTTGGGCCCAAGTTAAACGACATATTAGTCGAAACCAAGGATAAGAAGAAAGCACTCCCAAAATACATCAAGAGGGAAGGCAAAGCCTCCTCTTCTTCCTTTTGCCCCTTCAGGACATCCCGCTCCTTGGCACGCCCCAGACTGGAGTGCAGAAGGAACAGCTGGAACTCCAGACGGGGGTCCTTCAGAAGAGGGCCCAGGTTTGGCAAGGGCTCACAGTTCCAGAACCAGGGAGCCGACAAACCTTGGAGATTTGGCGACAAGCAGAACAAGCAATGACTCACCAAGGCCAGTGGAACTAGACGGAAAGGCACCTGCACATCAACAAACTTGAGCTGAGAGCGATTCAGAAGGCACTGATTCAGTTCCAGCCACTGATCGAGAATCACCACATTCTCATCAGGACAGACAACGTTTTGGTGAAGGCCCATCTAAACAGACAAGGAGGGTCTCGTTCCTCCTCCCTTCACGCCGAAGCAGTAGTCATTCTCAATTGGGCAGAAAAGCATCTCACCTCCATAAGAGCCGAACACATAAAAGGCATCCTAAACTCCCAGGCGGACTGGCTGAGCAGAAACGGCTGGACAAGGGAGAGTGGACCCTGAACAAGGAGATCTTCCAACTCATACAGAAGAAGTTCGGTTGTCCATCGGTGGATCTCTTCGCCTCTCACAAAAATCATCAAGTCGAAAGGTTCTTTTCCAGGTTTGCTCATCCGGGAGCAGAAGGGGTGGACGCCCTGGAATCTTGATGGCCGAGAGGTCTGCTATTCGCCTTTCCTCCCCTCCCGATCATTCCGAAAGTCCTACGGAAAATACGGAAGGAAGAGGCCCATGTCATCTTGATCGCACCGCACTGGCCTCGACGTCCATGGTTCCTGACCCTAAAGGAGTTATCCATCCAAGACCCCTGGACACTCCCTGTGGTCAGGGATCTGCTACACCAAGGCCCAGTTCTGCACCCAGATCCAGCGTGGCTAAGACTGACCTCCTGGAACTTGAAAGGCAGCGGCTGTTAGGACTGGGATACTCTTTGGAAGTGGTATCCACCATGTTGGAAGCAAGGAAAGGTTCTACAAGATGCATTTACAACTATACTTGGAAAGCGTTCACTCGGTGGTGCAACAGAAAGCACCTTGACTGTTACAATTTCGACAGCAAATCTCCTAAGATTTTTCCAAGACGGCCTGACACAGAAATTAAAGTCATCCACTCTGCGTCGACAAGTGGCCGCCATTGCCATGGTAATTCCCCAGTTAGATGAACATCCAACCACTAGGCATCCACACATAACCACCTTCCTAAAAGGAGTGTCCACCTTGTGTCCGCCTTCGGTCCACCGATTTCCTACGTGGCACTTACATGTCGTCCTAGATGCACTAACTAGGACACCCTGTCTTTCCTGCATATGAAGGTTCTTTTCTTGACCGCAGTAACCTCCGCAAAAAGGGTGTCGGAACTAGGGGCCCTCTCTTCCAGGGAGAGCCTTTGCGTTTTTCACTCAGACAAGGTGGTACTGCGTCCCAACCCGACTTCTGTGCCAAAGGTCAACTCAAAATTTCATAGGCAGCAAGAATTGCATCTTCCAACCTTCTGCCCTCACCCATCACATCCAAGGGAGAAGAACTGGCATACATTAGATTTGAAAAGATCACTTTGCATCTATCTAAATCGGACAAAACCTTTTCATCAGTCAGAGTCCCTCTTCATCTCCGTTTCTCCTCCCAACAAGGGACATAAGATGTCCAATGCTGCCATCAGCAAATGTATTGCTACCAACCTTCCAACATTCCAAGCCCAATGGGGATGTTAGGACTGGGATACTCTTTCAGTATACTCTTTCATTCAGTGCGTAGCGCGGCTACCTCGGCGGCTTTCGACAGACAGGCCTCGGTGGAGGAAATATACAAGGCGGCAACATGGTCTAGTCTCTCCACCTTCGTGAGGCATTACAGGATCAACACCTACTCTTCATCGGATGTGGCTTTCGAGAGAAGAGTTCTTCAGCATGTAGCAACAGAGAATTAATCCCACCCAGATGTCTCCCAGCTTTTGAAGATCCCGCTGATAAGATGTCCTCTGAGCCTCAGAGAGAGAACGGAGCCTTGGCTTACCTGTGAGGGCTCCTTCTTGGAGGGAAGAGGACATCTTGCCCGCCCAGGGTAAAGAGCCGCAGCAACTACAACAAGCAACTACACGGGAGTTCTCTCTTACTTGCAAGAGTATGAAGAGCTTATCCTTGTTCCCATTCAATCGTTCCTTGTGTTCGTACCTAACAGTTGATTGTTATCAAAGTTTATCCTGTTCCTAATTGGTTAAGTTTTTTACATGTGTTATGTTCTTTTCCTGTCTTAATCCTGCTTTGGAAGTTCTCGAACTGGAAGTAAGAGGGCAGTCCTACCACAGGGGCAGGAAGTGAAAGTGAAAGTTTGTAAATCTCCCTGAGCATAGGAAGGACAAAACCCGCTGATAAGATGTCCTCTTCCCTCACAGAAGGAGGAGCCCGCACAGGTAAGCCAAGGCTCCGTTTTTGCTTGCCTGGAATTGTGAACTGAATGAACTCCTTACAGTGGTATAGCATCTTTTTGGGTGATGCCAGTACACACGTTACTTTAAGTTTAAATTAGCAAGTGACTTGGACATCTTCCTTTTTTGACCATCTTCTCCATTTCATGCAGTCCCAGTGGGGGATGTACACCATGGCCTTGGGCGGTCCTTAACAATTTAACTTTCTTCTGTCTCTTGGAAACTGCACAATGCATATTTATCTTGTTGTAGTACCAAGCCCACCTTTTGTTTAGAAGGTCTATTTGTTGAATACTGAATGTGTTCACTGAAGACAAAAGCCCTGAAACTATTGTCATTTAGGCTGAGTTCTTTGGGAACTTATATATGGCAAGTCTTTTTTTTTTTTTAGACGATTACCTTTTTAAAGTTGCTGTTTACTGTTCAGAGCCCTTTTCAGAGGGCATGATATGAATATCCAACATAATCAGGGCGAGATAGAATCATAGAGTTGGAAGGGACCACCAAGGTCATCTACTCCAACCCCCTGCACAATGCAGGAAATTCACAACTACCTCCCCCCCACACCCCCAGTGACTACATGCCCAGAAGATGACTGTCAGGCACCGGCCTGTTGTTCAGTGGCTGGCCAGATGGTTAGCCTCAAGGTCGCAATGTTATTCTCTGTACTGATGTTTTGTCTTAAGCCGGCTCTATCCTTGGAACAAGGCCCTGAGTACAGGGAACAGGGAGGGGGTTGCCAGGACAACCAAAAGTCGTTCTGAAAGTTTGCTCCTCTTTATATTTCCTGCACCCTCAGCATTCCCCTATTAGTATCGGTGCTTATTTCCAAGTCACTTTCTGCATATCACTGTACCTATTTCTCAAAGAACTTTCTATGGAAAACCTGCCTAGGAGTTCGTTTGTGGGATTTAGCTGGTGACCCAGAGCTGACAATGACCAAGATGTGTTCCCTCCCATCATCTGCTTAAGGTTATAGAATCAGCATTGCTGACAGATGGCCATCTAACCTCTTCTTAAAAACCTCCAGGGAAGAAGAGCTCACCACCTCCCGAGGAAGCCTGTTCCACTAAGGAACAGGCTCTAACTGTTAGAAAATTCTTCCTAATGTTTAGACGGAAATTCTTTTGATTTAATTTCAACCCGTTGATTCTGGTCCGAACTTCTGGGGCGACAGAAAACAACTCTGCACCCTCCTCTATGTGACAGCCCTTCAAGTACTTGAATATGGTTATCATATCCCCTCTCAGTCTTCTCCTCTTCAGGCTAAACATACCCAGCTCCTTCAACCTTTCCTCATAGGTCTTGATCTCCAGACCCCTCACCATCTTTGTTGCCCTCCTCTGGACACGTTCCAGCTTGTCTACATCTTTCTTAAATTGCGGTGCCCAAAACTGAACACAGTACTCTAGGTGAGGTCTAACCAGAGCAGAGTAAAGTGATTCCAGCACTTCCCGCTTATTTCTCAATTTTAAATTTATTTGCCAACAAAAAAAACAGAGCTATCAAGCTGTGACCAAGCTTGTTAGTGGGCGTGACCTTGGCGCTGAACGGAGCTTCTTATTTTATAGACCGAGAGGCAAATTAGAAATTTAAAACATGACAAAATCCTCGCACCAGTTGGATTGATGTAACAGCCTCTCTTTTGTATTGTTTTTCACAGGAAATCAAGACCTTGCTTTGGCCAGCCACAGCCTAGAAGGTGTTACTGATAACCCTCCTACAGAAGGTTCTGTACATGCTCAGTATATTGCTTATGCCCTGATTCCTGTCTTCTTCCTCATTGGACTCCTGGGAGTTCTCATCTGCCATATACTAAAGAAAAAAGGGTATCGCTGTACGACAGAAGCTGAACAAGAAGAGGAGAAACTTGAAAAGATAGGTAGGAAAGAGTCAGCCTCACAAGGCTGGGAGTAATATATTGGCAGAACAGAATGGCCTACTTTGCGGGGATGCAGCCATTGTGGTGTAGTGGTTAGTGTTGGACTTTGACAAGACCCTGGGCTCAAATGTGGGAGGGTGGGGTTGAGATGCTATATACCCCATCCTGAGCTCCTTGGAAGGAGGTAAAAGGTACACATTCAATTAAATGCAACAGTAGGTCTACAGAGTGGGTGGATGCAGAGTGTAGGGTTGATGGGCCTTCGGTTATTGCAGTGGATAAGAGGAAACGTTGGTATGTTGACAGGTGCATCTAGCCCATCCTGCCACTGACTTCACCCACCTTCCTTTGGGTCTTTATTGCTGCTTGCCTAGGTCTTGGGAAGCAATGGAAATACCAGCAGGGAGGGAATCTGGCCCTGTGTTTGGCTTCTCTTTACACGCTGCATTGGGAAGCCAAGTGCAGGAGCCGTTTCCTGCTACCGCAGCCCTGCCAATGTAATGGGAGCTGCGGTGATAATCATTTTGTTGTCATGCCACGCATGTGGCTCTTCCTCTGCCCATTATTTGGCCAGACCAGAGGTGATAGTCTTAGGCTCAAGCATGGTTTAGGGAGTGGCTATAAAATGTCATTATATGACGTCACCCCATGGGTCAGTATTGACCCAGTGCTTGCACAGGGGACTACCTTTACCTTTTACCTATAAGCCGCTGGACTGTGCATTCCTTTCCCCTGCTGAGTTTCAAATTCAGGTTAAGGGTTGGATCCAACCAGCTTTTCCTCTGGTGAAAATGGGAGGAGAGGGTCTCCTTTGACCACCAAAAAAGTCTGTGCAGGGAATCGGGAGGACCTGCATGGGCAAAAACCTTGTGAAAGGGGGGATGTTGCAAGCAGGGAAATTGGGTGAGACTGTGCAAAAAAATTGGCCAGATTAAACCCTAAATCAGCATTAACGATGGGTGTTCTAATTCCAAACATGCCAATGATTCTTTAGTTATAGTGAGCAGATTGAAGATGGTGTACACAGGTTGTCCTGCTTCTTTCTGTACTGTGGATGATGCTCTAAACTGGCTACGTGTGTGGCTTGGCTCTTCCTTCCTGCAGGGGTGGTCTTAGCCATGGGGCATGTGGAGCAATTGCCCTGGGTCCTATACTGGAAGCTCCCACCTCTCTGTAGCCAGCTGCTCCAGCCACTGTCCCGAAAGCCCTACTGTTGCTGCCAGTGGCCCCCTGTGCTGCCTGAGACCTAGGCAAAGCAGGGGGGAAGACAGTAAGCTGGAAGGTGGTCAGGCCCATCTCACAACAGTTGATTCCCCGTGCTGCCTGAGAGTGATCATTTGTAGCTCTTTGGGTAGAACTGCTCTATAGTTGATCACCATCTACCTCACCTGAGTGATTCTACTGTCCCGTCCTCGAGTTTTGTCCAAAGCTCCAGAATCACTAAGACTAATCCTGCCCTCTTGTAGAGTGGATTCCTGGGCCTACCATGGTGCTGGAATAGCTTGTTCTAATTGTGGAGTCACTGGAAAAGACAGTCATGCTTGGAAAAGTTGAGGGCAGCAGGAAAAGAGGAAGACCCAATAAGAGATGGATTGACTCAATAAAGGAAGCCACAGCCTTCAATTTGCAAGATCTGAGCAAGGCTGTCAAAGATAGGACATTTTGGAGGACTTTCATTCATAGGGTCGCCATGAGTCAGAAGCGACTTGACAGCACTTAACACACACACAATTGTGGATTTAATCGCCCAAAGGTAATTGCTGCTTGTTTCCCTATAAATAGGCATACTCCAAGACAGCAGCAGATTTTTCTTTCTCTGTCTCCCTCCCTTCCAAAGGTCCAGGATGTCAAACTATCTGATAAGGACTGTAGTAAAAGATATTAGCAGCCTCAAGGGAGACAATAGCCTGTGTAGGAAGTTAACCATGTTTATATGCAAGTCCTAATACAAATAACATCATTTAAATTATGGTTTTGCTCGTATGAGTCTTTGCAGCAGAAGGCTGATCCAGCAGGATGGGTGCCGAGACATGCTGAGATACGTGTAGTCCCATTGCCAGGGAGTTTATTACCTTATGACAAGAGTAACCAGAATCTAAGGGCAAATATAGGTCAAGAGGGTTGAATATTTTGGGCCTTGAACCAGGAACTGTGTAGTCAGAGGCAGGTGCCTGGCCAAGTGACCTAACTGGGAGTGTCTGCGCTAAGGCTTCAGGGCCTTCTTCAGACTCGGAAGGGAAATGCACCGATACTGTTGGTCTCTGCAACTTGGCAGGCAATCTCTGGACTGGTTGTCCGTCTCTAGGCCAGACTTATGTATTTGGGTTTTTAACAAGTCGGGTCTGGGTTCCCTGGCCCCGGCTCAGGTTCCCTGCAGCCACACAGCAGCTGTGGGGAATGGTTTTTAAAAAGCAAAGGAGAGCCCAGACGGGCTTGGAATACTACCACTGGGGGAAGAAAGACTTATGCTTCCTCCCCCCAAATCATTTCCCCACATGGAAACAGTTAACTCCTCCACAGTGCTGTTCCCACTTGGGAAAACAGCTGGGGGGAGAGGCTGGGGGAGCAGGAACTCTCCCCCCCGCCCCCGTGGTGGCATTCCATGCCCATTTGGGCTCTCCTTTTTTTAAAAAAAGCCATTCACCACACCTGCTGCGTGGCTGCAGGGAACCCAACTTGTTAAAAACCTTAAAGACTAGTCTAATAATGAAGCTCAAGACTATGCATTCTCTGGGGCTTAATAGAGATCTGGGATTCCTGACTCATTACCAGTGCTGATTTCTCTACGCCTACTTCCTCTCTGCATATCACACCTAATCCAATCATGCATGCTAATGTCATTTACTTGCTTTTTACATTTACAATGCCATTGTGTGTCTAATTCACTCCTCTCTTCTTAAGGATAGATGGAATCACACTCTAGGTGTATCTGAAGAAGTGAGCTGTGGCTCACAAAAGCTCATACCCTGCCAGAAATTTTGTTAGTCTTTAAGGTGCTACTGGACTCCTACTCTTTTCTACTGCCAGTGATAGACTAACAGCACATTCCTGAGCTCTAAGGGTGAAAGCCCTTAGGAGGCCAGGAAGGCGCTGCGGCAGTGTTAGGCCCGCCCGCGCCAGCGTCTGGGCAACTTATGCCGGCGTTAGTGGCCCGAACACTGGTGGGAGGTCCCAGCCGCTGCCCGCTGCCGTGGCAGCGCTGCCCCGGGATGCCACCAAGGCCTGATGTCTGAACGGCATCAAAGCCCGTGCTGGCATCCCGGGAGGCATTCTTGGGGCGTTCCAGCACCAGGCTGGGGGAAGAGCCATCGTTAGGCAGCCTCCTAAGCCCTTTTGGGCCGGGAACACCCCTTTTTTATTTTTGCAAGATACATCAACTTTTTAGGTGGCGTATCTAGGGTTGCATGGATTTTTTACACCGCTACCCATCGTGTTAAAAACTGAATGTGTAGTTTGGCTCTTTGGATTGGCTGAACTTGGCCCTTCCTGATGTCCTGATCAACACCCCAGTGTCCTTCTGTGCTTCAGGTTCTAGTTTCCCCACCATTGCTAACTCCAGCTCTTGACTCCCCACCTCTGTCCACCTCTGCCCCCCCCCCCCCTGCGCTCACATTGTAGTGCCTGACAGCACAACCCTGCACTGGAAAATGCTTCCTTCTACCATGGAGTTTCATACAGCTGTATGCCCCACCCTGGTCTTGGCAAAGAATTTGAGGAAGCAGAGGTCTTTGTGTGTCTCACTCACTGTATATCTATTTAGTTGTTTGTATTTAAGACTTGTATGTCATTTTTTCCCTTCTGTTTTATTTTCACAGAATTGAATGAAAGCACAAATGATAATGGTGACACTGTGGGACAAATTGTCAACTACATTATGAAAAATGAAGGTACTTCTTAATGAACATATGTAGATCGGTCTCCTAGGACTTTGATCTCTTAGTTTTCTTTTATGGCAGTGAAGTTGAGAAGGCGTTTCAGCTGTAGTTGTAGTTTGTAGCATGCATCTCTATGAGCTTGTGAAACCAGATCCCTCAGGTTCCAGCCACGTGCTCCAACCGAATTCGGGGTAATCATTATAAGTGCATAGTAAGGTTTTGCTGCTTGTGTCACGTTGAACCATTCCTGAATCTAATGCAGACTTGCATCACTTTGTGATGACAGTTTAATTACTCCTTTATTTAAAATATGGAAATGTCCAACGAGGCATCTGGCAGTACGAGTGCACAGGTGACACGGCTACTTTCAGATACAAATGATTCTGTGACAAAATTTATAGGGGCAATAATTATATACCAAAAGAATAACACTAAGAAAGGCATTTTTATTCCTTTATTTTCTGTTCAAGGCTATAGCTGTATGAGCAGTACTAGACAGATAAGTAGGTAGGTAGAGAGACAGACAGATTATAGAGAACATAAAAGTCCATAATTTAAGATCTTCGATTAGGACTGCCAATCAGTAAAAAAATTAGACAACTGCAGTCCTAAATAAAACTCTTTTCAATTGCCTCCTGAAGATTGAAAGTGAGGGAGCCAGGTGCACCTCCCTGGGGAGGTTGTTCTGTAATCATGGGGCTGCCACCAAAAAGGCCCTCTCTTGTGTGCCCAAACGTTTGATAGGGTCGTGCTCTTCGAACCCCCCACTGAATTACTACATTACTCTGATTCAGACACAAGGAAAAAACACACCGTATATTCTTCCCCAGACTAGATTACTTCAGTAGTCTGAGCGTGGTGCAGTGGTTAGTCTCAAAATAGAATCTGGGAGTCGCACACTCTCAGCCGAACCTCCCTCACAAGGCTGTAGAGAGGAGAATGATGTAAGCCAGTTTGGGTCTGTATTGGGGAGATAGGGGGGTGTAAATGAAATGAAATAAAAATAAAGTGTGAGAAGGCTCTTCTGTAATGAAAACCAGCCTAGGCTGAAAATCTTCTCCTTGACTTGCTGGCTGGGGTCCTACCATTTGACTCAGCAGAGGTTGAAGGCCTAAGGGACTCTTCCTCTTAAGTCGAAGGAAAGCTCCTTAAGTTAGAGGAAGGCTTCAGACTTTGCTGGTTGGAGGGGTAGGATACAATCTGCCATTTTGCCACCTGCAAGGAGAATTTGGTATGTGTGTGTGGGTGGGATGGGAATTCATGTGATCCCCCAATCTATTAATACTGCTTCCCTGCTCAGTTTTACTAGGCCTCACTGGATCCTGTGAAAGGCTTCTGTTTTACTTGGCGCCAAACTAGGTCAGATGCTGAGAGTTCTATATTTGGAGCTTCCAAGTTGTTATTTTCCCCCACTTTTCTTTATAAAATGAGCCATAAATGGGAAGATTTGGATCAGAACTGCGGCTCCAGATAAGGAGATGTTAACTTCCCCCTCGCTGTGCTGTTTTCCTGGACCTGAGAAAGCCCTGGGGTGCAGTTTTATCCCACTGGTTCAGATATTCGGGCACTGTATATTGCGGCTCTATGTTTTGCCCCAGTGGGACAAAATAGCAGCTCTACAGTGCATTTCTGGGTGGGAAAACAGCATTTTAGAAAAACGCTCATTCTCCACTGAGGCTCAGGCGTCTTGAGCTGTGGGTTATTTTCCTTGCTTCATCCTTGAGGCAGGACCTAATTTTTTAATTTCTTGCCCCTGCTTGACGGGAAAATAGCCTACAGAGACTCAGTTCTGTCCTGCCTCTGAAAGGGGGAGCAGGCTGCTGGCACAGCTCTGTGCTAGTGAATTAGAGCAGGCTTTGCGTTGGTGCTGTCTGATCCTCTAGTTTGTCTACCTTCCACCCTACACCCACCCTTACCTACCTTTTGTGTTTTCTCCTCTTGTGTGTGCGATTACCTCGTCCTCAAAGCCCTCTTTGGAATTTTTTCTAACATGGCGGACACCATTTTGGAAAGAGAGGACGACCTGCTGTCAGAGCAGGATTATCAAGTAGGGCTGGTCCAATCTGCCCAAACAGATTCCGCCTCTCCCAGTGGTCGCGCTGGCAGTCCATTAGGGAGCCAAGAGCCGGAGAACGAGGAGCGGAGCAAAAAAGTGGCAGCGGCAGAGCCGAGGACAAAAAAGGTGTGAAAAGCCGCGCCGCTGCTCCAGGGCTCCCGAAAGAGAAGGCGCGGAGTGGGATTGAACGCCGGGAAACCAACGCCCGTCTATTCACTGCAAGTAACCAGCACGGCTCCGCCTGCCCCCCCTGGGCGGCGGGCTTCCCTGCACAATTGGGAGCAGGTTACTTCCCCCCCTTTCAGGGGAGGCGGCAGATCGTTTCGTTACCCAGGAGGAGGCGGATGGCTGGGTGAACCTTGCCCTTCAGAGGCAATGGCAAGCCTTTCAGGCTTTCCAAATGCGCTTGCCTCCGTTGCCTCCATTCCCTTGGCCCTACGAGTCCCCCTCCTCATCACAGAACCTTAGAGAGGGGAATGGCTTCCCTGTGAACCAGGGAGCCTCATGCTCTAATCAATGGCCCACTCAGGCAGCTTTAAAGGCAAATGCCGCCGAGACACGGGTCTCCCAAGCTGCCTTACAGGCAAATGTAACCGAGGCTCAGACCTCTCAAGCTGCGTCTATAGCTTCCACCCTCGACTCAGAGGAGGAGTAAGAGGAAGGGGAGTTCGATTCAGATGATGAGTCAATTCCACAGGAGGAACAGCAAAGCAGGCTGTTTTCAGGGGAGGACTATCAGGGCTTGCTAGCCAAGGCCATTTTGGCATTGGACTTGAATGAGGAAGTGGAATGCTCTGAGGATCCCAAACCCAAGTTGAAATGGGGGGGGGGCGTAGAGGAGTGCTTCCCTAGAAGGCAGCCCCGCAACAGCCTTGTTCCATTCCTGGAGTTTTTCTTAAGGGCAGTTCAGGAGGAGTGGGACAACCCTTCCTCTGGAAGGCAGATTCCCCCCCAATGTAAAGAAAATGTACAATCTGGCACCGCATGCTATGAATCTGCTCAGGGTCCCTTTGGCGGATGCCCCCGTCGTGGATTTACAGGCCCCGGGTCTAGTCCCTGCAGACGGGGCGGGGACATTAAGAGACCAGTTGGACAAAAAATCCGACTCCCTAGCCAGAAAGGCGCATGAGTCTTCGGCCCTCGCTATACAGGCTAGCGCGACCACATCCATATTTGCAAGAGCATCATACCTATGGGTTAAAAAACTCACCCAGCTGGTTCCACCTGACAACCGCAGATAGGCCTCGAGAGAGTCCTCAACGCCATCACTATAATGGCCAATGCCTCTCTGGACACTATGTCCTTCATTGCACGGTCCATGGCTTCAGTGACTTCAATAAGTAGGGCACTGTGGTTGCGAGCATGGCCCGCTGACTTTAGGGCCAAAAACACTCTAATGTCTTACCCCATTCAGGAAGGCCGCTTGTTTGGTGAAAAGTTGGATAAGATACTAGTCGAGACTAGAGACAAAAAACAGGCCCTACCAAAACAAATGCGGAAGGAGAATCGGACTCCTTCATATCCGTCCTTTTGGTCTTCAAGAGCCCCAAATCGATACAGGTCCGATGATAGGAGGGGTTCATGGAATACCTCTCGCTTCTTTCGTAGGGGCGGCAGATTCCAAAGACCCAATAACCAACAGTCCCGTCCCGAGAAAGGGGTTAAGTTCCCCAAAAGTAACACCCAGTGACTCCAGCCCAATAGAAGTGGGAGGGAGACTCCAGCTTTTCACCAACAAGTAGACAACAATCTCTTCAGCACACGGCAAGGGTGGTCCATGTCCTACAGGAACATGTCTATCTGGTCAACTTCAGCAAAAGTTCACTTCTACCTTCCCAGTCCATGGTGCATTTTGGGGTCCGGATAGACTCACGTCAAAATTCCCTTTCCCTCCCGCCAGAGCGGATACAGAAAATCATACTTCAGGCGTCTTCCATAGCAAAGTTGCGATCAGCCAGGCTGATGTCCTTAGCAAGGCTCTTGGACCTTATGATAGCCTGTATAGCAGTGGTACCTTGGGCCCGCTTTCATTCCAGGCCGCTCCAGTGGCTAAGATGCTCATTTCACACGGACATCGCAAGGAAGAGAGACAGACTTATCCAGATCTCCTTGGAAGTCAGGAAAAGTCTTCGTTGGTGGTCCCAGACCTCAAATCTATGGCGGTCCTCTCAGTACATTCACGAGGAATCAACACAAATATTTACAGACGTGAGTCTGGAGGGGTGGGGAGCCACATTAAACAACCAGATAACTCAGGGTTGATGGTCACCAACAGACGCCACCCTTCACATCAACCTCTTAGAATTGAGAGCAGTGAAGCTCGCTCTCCGAGCTTTTGCACTGCTCCTCCGAGGAAGACATGTCCTCCTGAGGACAGACAACATTGCGACAAAAGCTCACTTAAACAAGCAGGGAGGATCCAGGTCATCCTCCCTACATCGGGAAGCAGTGGAGATCTTCTCATGGGCTCAATTCAATCTCACATCAATACGACCAGAACACATCAAGGGCACTCTCAACGTCCAAGTGGACTGGCTAAGCCGCCAGTTCGTAGACGAAGGAGAGTGGGCCTTAGATCAGGAGGCCTTCCGACAAATTACTATCAAATTTGGCGTTCTCTCAGTAGACTTGTTCGCCTCCGTCAAAAACTTCAAGGTCCCAAGATTCTTCACAAGGTATCACAACACGTCAGCGGAGGGCACAGACACATTATTTAGCCCATGGCCTCAGGGGCTACTCTACGCCTTTCCCCCACTGCCCATCCTAGCCAAGGTCCTGAGAAAAATACAGTCGGAAAGGGCCAAAGTTCTTCTGATAGCTCCATTCTGGCCCCGTCGACCCTGGTTCGCGACACTGCGCCAGCTGTCATGTCAGGAACCTTGGAGAATTCCGTCCCATTGGGGAACCCTGCGTTAGGGGCCCCTAATACACCCAGACCCCCAATGGTTCTGTTTGACCGCCTGGCTCTTGAACGGTGATCGTTGCTAGATTTGGGATATTCTACTGACGTGGTTACCACCATATTAGAGACCCGCTGGCCCGCGACCAGGCGCATTTATAACACCTCATGGAAGGCGTTTGTCTGCTGGGCTAGAAGAAAGGAGGTGGATCCCATCTGTCCTGGTCTCCACAAGATACTGGAGTTCCTCCAGGAGGGTGTACGACTTAAACTCTCCCCTTGAGGCGACAAGTTGCGGCATTGGCCACAGTTATCCCATTAATAGAAGGGATTCCTACATCTAGGCATAGGCACATTATCGCCTTTTTAAAGGGAGTCACTCAGACTCAACCACCAGTAGTTCATCGCGTCTCCTCCTGGAGCCTCAATTTGGTTCTCAAGGCACTCACAAAAGCCCTATTCGAGCCTCTCCGCTCAGTATCCATGAAATACCTACGTATGAAAGTATTGTTTCTGGTGGCTATTACCTCGGCCCAAAGAGTGTCCGAACTCAGGGCACTTTCGATTCGCAAGGGTCTCTGTGTTTTCCACAAAGGTAAAGTGGTTCTTACACCAGACCCCACCTTCTATCCGAAGATGAACTCCAACTTCCATAGGTCACAGGAAGTCAACCTTCCCTCCTTTTGCCCCAAACCTTCCTGCCCCAGGGAACGATCCTGGCATTTGTTGGACACGTCTAGAGCCTTACGCATTTTCATACACAGAACGTCCGATATCAGACTACATGTTTGTTGGGATTACCAATCCTAACAAAGGGAAAAGGATGTCAACAGCAGCAATTAGTTACACAATCAAACAGTGTATCATAGAGGCTTACAAGGCCACAGGGGTAACCGTCCCTGACGGCATCACTATACATTCCTTACATAGTGCGGCCACCACAGCAGCATTCGACAGGCAAGCTCCAGTCGAAGAGATATGCCGGGCCGCCACCTGGTCTTCCGTTTCTACCTTTATCAAACATTATAAGGTGCATACCTGGTCTTCTGCCCAAGCGGCCTTCGGTCGTAGAGTGTTACAACACATGGCAGAAGAAGGTTCATAGCCCACCCACATGGGAGCTCTTGTACGTCTCACAGCTCAAGACGCCTGAGCCTCAGTGGAGAACGGAGCCTTGATTACTTACTGTGAAAACTCCTTCTCTTCTGAGGCGAAGGTGTCTTGCCCGCCCTGGGAAATAACTACAGTTGAACCTTCTGACTATGTTAGACATGATCAGGAGAACTTATAAGAACGTTTTTTAGATAATTGGTTCTTGTAGGTTATCCGGGCTGTGTAACCGTGGTCTTGGAATTTTCTTTCCTGACGTTTCGCCAGCAACTGTGGCAGGCATCTTCAGAGTAGTAACACTGAAGGACAGTGTCTCTCAGTGTCAAGGGTGTAGGAAGAGTAATATATAGTCAGAAAGGGGTTGGGTTTGAGCTGAGTATTGTCCTGCAAAAGTATTGTCCTGTAAGTATCAAGATAATGTGCTAATGAGGGTATGGTATGTTAATATGGAACCATTGTATCCTGAAGTGATCTGTTAATGTGTGTAATCCAAAACTAATCTGTATGGCTATTGTTGAATGTTGTCTTTGTCTGGAGGTTTTTCAGGGCAGGAAGCCAAGCCTTATTCATTCTTAAACTCTCCTCTTTTCTGTTAAAGTTGTGCTGATGTTTATGAATTTCAATGGCTTCTCTGTGCAATCTGACAAAATAGTTGGTAGAATTGTCCAGTCTTTCAGTGTCTTGGAATAAGACCCTGTGTCCTGTTTGTGTCAGTCCATGTTCAGCCACTGCTGATTTCTCAGGTTGGCCAAGTCTGCAGTATCTTTCATGTTCTTTTATCCTTGTTTGTATGCTGCGTTTTGTGGTCCCGATGTAAACTTCTCCACAGCTGCAAGGTATACGATATACTCCTGCAGAGGTGAGGGGGTCTCTTTTGTCTTTTGCTGATCGTAGCATTTGTTGTATTTTCTTGGTGGGTTTAAACACTGTTTGTAGGTTATGTTTTTTCAAAAGTTTCTCCATCCTATCAGTGACTCCTTTAATAAATGGCAAGAATACCTTTCCTATGGGAGACTGTTTTTCTTGAGTTTTCTGATTTTTGTTTGGTTCAATGGCCCTTCTGATTTCATTCTTGGAGTAGCCGTTTGCTAGCAGTGCGTGATTTAGATGGTTAGTTTCTTCCTTGAGAAACTGTGGTTCACAGATCCGTCTTGCACGGTCCATTAATGTTTTGATTATTCCTCTTTTCTGTCGGGGGTGGTGGTTGGAGTTTTTGTGTAAGTAGCGATCTGTGTGAGTTGGTTTCCGGTAGACCTTGTGACCTAACTGAAGGTTTGATTTACGGATGACAAGGGTATCAAGAAATGGGAGTTTACCCTCAATGTCCTTTTCCATGGTAAACTGAATGTTTGGATGGATATTATTAAGATGGTTTAGAAAGTCCATTAATTTTTCTTCACCATGGCTCCAAATGGTAAATGTATCATCTACGAACCTGAACCAGACTGTAGGTTTGTAAGGTGCTGATTTTAATGCTGTCTTTTCAAAATATTCCATGTAAAAGTTTGCTATTACTGGACTGAGTGGACCAGTCCAGTAATAGCAAACTTTTACATGGAATATTTTACATGGCCAACCTGAGAAATCAGCAGTGGCTGAACATGGACTGACACAAACAGGACACAGGGTCTTATTCCAAGACACTGAAAGACTGGACAATTCTACCAACAATTTTGTCAGATTGCACAGAGAAGCCATTGAAATTCATAAACATCAGCACAACTTTAACAGAAAAGAGGAGAGTTTAAGAATGAATAAGGCTTGGCTTCCTGCCCTGAAAAACCTCCAGACAAAGACAACATTCAACAATAGCCATACAGATTAGTTTTGGATTACACACATTAACAGATCACTTCAGGATACAATGGTTCCATATTAACATACCATACCCTCATTAGCACATTATCTTGATACTTACAGGACAATACTTTTGCAGGACAATACTCAGCTCAAACCCAACCCCTTTCTGACTATATATTACTCTTCCTACACCCTTGACACTGAGAGACACTGTCCTTCAGTGTTACTACTCTGAAGATGCCTGCCACAGTTGCTGGCGAAACGTCAGGAAAGAAAATTCCAAGACCACGGTTACACAGCCCGGATAACCTACAAGAACCAATGAACTCTGACCGTGAAAGCCTTCGATAATGTTTTTTAGATAAGTTACGCAGTTTTGTTAGTTCCTTCGGGTCCTTCTCGTTTCACTCTGGCTCTTGTGTTCTAGGTTTATCATTGTGGGTGTTTTCTTTCGTTACATATGTTGTTGGAATGGTTAATCAATCCTGTCTTATTAAGCTAGGCAAGACTGTAACTGAGTCTCTGTAGGCTATTTTCCCACCAAGTGGGGACAGGAAATTAAAAAATTAGGTCCTGCCTCCCGGATGAAGCAAGGAAAATAACCCACAGCTCAAGACGCCTTCGCCTCAGAAGAGAAGGAGCCTTCACGGTAAGTAGTCAAGGCTCCGTTCTCTTTCCTCCCTTCCCTGAGATGTGAATTGTGCCTCTATCTGGCTGCTCTTAAAAACAAACTAACCTCCCCCAACATTGCATGTAGTTTGACCCCAACTGTTTTTTTTAAACTATGTGTTCTGTATTGCATGTCCCAGAGAGACGGGAGATCAGTCATGGGAGGAAAGAAATGCTAATATTTAGGTTCACCACTGCAGAAAACCAGTTTGGTCAAACAAAGGACTGCACCTCTGAATTCCAGATGGCTCCTTTCACTGTGATAAGAAATCTGGTTCCCCTACCCCCCTCTCCAAGAGCATAAATGATTTTTTTTTTTGGGGGGGGGTCCAGTGAATTTTAGTATTGAGCACAGTTTCTGCTGGGTTAAAAACTCGACACTTCTTTGTTTCGCATCACCCCTTCTCGAAGCAGCTTTTCCTGCGAGATTGGGGTGGGGGAAGCAGTGTTGAGGCTTAGTTGTATGCATTTATGTGTGGTAAGCTGTCTGAGGCTGAGAGAGAGGGACTTGACTAAGCCAGCCCCCCTCTTCCCTCCCCCAAGTGTTTGTGTGGCTGAGTTGAGATTGATGAGATGCTTTTGTAGCTTGTCGTATTTGCTGTGCATGCTGAAGCCTTTTCCTGCTAAAATCAGCGGGATTAAAAATGCTTAAATTCTGCCTCTGATCACTTTGGTCCAGAAATGTGTCCTTTGACCAATTGTGGAGTCTTGTCATCCTTGTAGGCCACTGTGACCCGACATCACAACAGATGAGTGCCTTCTAAAACATGCTTTTATGTATCCTTGTATTAAAGGATAAAGGCGACTTCTATGATGTGAATGTCCTCATAGGAACAGGAGTCTAACAACAAAAGAATAATTTTAATCTTCGTTTAAACAGCCTGTACCTTATTCAGAGACATTTGGGACCAGCATATCTTTCTCTCTCAGAATTTTCCTGATTCTCCTGTTTGTTATATGTTAAAAATCAATAGAAAACTATTGGTTAACTGGGGGGGAGGGGTCAACACATGAACACATGAAGCTGCCTTATACTGAATCAGACCCTTGGTCCCTCAAAGTCTGTATTGTCTACTCAGACCAGCAGCGGCTCTCCAAGGACTCAGGCAGAGGTCTTTCACATCACCTAACTGCCTAGGCCCTTTAACTGGAGATGCCGGGGATTGAACCTGGGACCTTCTGCATGCCAAGCAGAAGCTCTACCACTGAGCCACGGCCCCTCCCCTCAACAAAGGAGAGTGTTTTTTTTTAATGCTCTGGAGTTTTGCATTCAAATTAGCAATTACTATGCGGTTGTTAATCAGCCATTGAAAGGGCCTAGATCTTCATTTGCAGTAGAAAAGAGCAAGAGTCCAGTAGCACCTTTAACAAAATTTCTGGCAAGGTATGAGCTTTCATGAGCCACAGCTCACTTCTTCGGATGCTAGCTGTATCTGAAGAAATGAGCTGTGGCTCATGAAAGCTCATACCTTGCCAGAAATTTTGTTAGTCTTTAAAAGCTGTACTCATGACCCGAGTTCAAGCACGACGGAAGGCGGGTTTCAGGTAGCCGGCTTAAGGTTGACTGAACCTTCCGATGTCGGTAAAATGAGTGCCCAGCTTGCTGGGAGTAAATCATAGACAACTGGGGAACGCAATGGCAAATCACCCCGTAAAAACATAGTCTGCCTAGTAAACGTCAGGATGTGACGTCACCCCATGGGTCAGTAATGACCCAGTGCTTGCACAGGGGACTACCTTTACCTTCTTAAGGTGCTATTGGACTCTTGCCCTTTTCTACTGCTAGTGACAAACTGACACAGCTACCCATCGTGATAGATCTTCATTTGTAAAGCTAAATGTAAAGCTAAATGTGCTCAACCCCGTGGGCCCAGTTCAGAGGAACTTTAACTAAGGAGTAAGCATTCAGAGCTTTGAACACATGAAGGTGCCTTAGGTTGGTTTAGACAATTGGTCTGTCAAGGTCAGTGTTGTTTACTGTGGCTGGCAGCAGCTCTCCAGGGTCTGAGGCTTTCCCATCACCTACTGCGGATCCTTTTAAGTGGAGGCTAAACCTGGGATCTTCTGCATGCAAAGTAGATTCTCTACTGCTGAGCTGCTCCCACTCCCCCAAAGGCTTATCTTTCCTAGGAATTCCGACATGTTTTGGGTTATGTCTACATATAATCTTGCTTATGTTTTGCTATCTTACAGCTTGTGAGTTAGCTTAACCCTTCAGGTTAATTTAACTTTTGGCAAAGAGTGATGCTAAAAGTGTTGATTTATGTTCCTTGCAGCAAATGCTGATGTATTGACGGCCATGGTGGCAGATAACTCTGTGAATGACCCAGAAAGGTAAGGTCTTTTCCATTTTAATGCTTTATCCTTTCTTAACAGCATCTTGCATTGTTTGACTCGTTCAGAGGAACTTTCTTGGGGAGATGTTCACCTCTTTTAAATCTGTTGCAGTGTGCAATATATATATATATATATATATAATTTATATAGCATAGTATAGTATATATAGTATACCATGTATAGTATAGTGAAATATAATATAGCATAATATAATATGGTATAATAGTATAATACACACACACTATATAATATACTATATTAAAATTAATATACTATATATAAATGTACTATTTATATATATTTATATATATATAGTATGCTATAGATCTATAGTATGTATATATATATACTATATTAATTTTATTATCCTATAATCAGTAAAATGGGTCAGTATTCTGGCTGCTATTCAAAGGCTATTCAGAGTTTGTTAGCAGTAGTCCCTGAGTAATATGTGACAATGGACGGATCTGTCTATATATACCTTTTGCTTGGGAGGTGAGGACTAAAAGGATACACCAAAGAGAAGCTGGATATTAAGGAATGACTTGAAAAGAGAAAAAGTGGCAGTTCCATGTAAGCATTTTGAGAGGGTGTTTCAGACAATAAAATCTAGCAAGTGAGAAAGATATGTTTTTATTAGTAGAACAAAATTAGAGTCACAACAGCGTCTTAAAGAACAACAAAATTATCCAGGGTATACGTTTTTGTGAGTCAAAACGCCTTCATCAGAAACGTGTTCCTGGGATAATTTTTTTTTGTCTCTAAGGTGCTGCTGGACTCAAGTTTTGCGCTACTCCTGTTGCAGGCTAAAATCGCTACTCACCTGAATGCATCTGTTGTGTTGCTTTCCTTTCATGTTTTCTTCTTACGTGTGTGTGGTTTTTTTTGTTTTTTTTGTTCAAACCTCTTCAAAACAGCCCCATGACGCCAGGCAGCCCAACCAGTCCAGGTTCTCCTTTGTCGCCCGGAGGTCCGCTGTCAAAGCACAACTGCCGTGGCCCCCACTTGCACACCGTTGGTGGCATCGCAGGGAAGGGTGTCTGCACTCGCTGCAGCCACAAAAGATGGCAGCTGTTCAGTCCGGCTAAAAAGTCTAAAGAAGCAAGAAGAGCCCGGCACGGAGAAGTCACAGTTCTGTCTGTGGGAAGGTGCGTATGTCCCGCTTCATTTCAGCTTGCCTGTTGGTCCTGTCCTCTTTAACCTTTGAATATTATTGCAAGTGTCAGATCATGATAACATATCCTACCTAATTGCATTTGAGGATAATACAACAGTGAGATACAGTTGTCAGGTGAATGGCTTAAAGTTGAAAACATTCCTGGAAATTGTTCTTCTGATGGACGGAGGGTATTCAAGGTAGAGGGGCCATGGGGAGGGGCCACGGCACAGTGGTAGAGCATCTGCTTGGCATGCAGAAGGTCCCAGGTTCAATCCCCGGCATCTCCAGTTAAAGGGACTAGGCAGTTAGGTGATGTGAAAGACCTCTGCCTGAGACCCTGGAGAGCCGCTGCCAGTCTGAGTAGACAATACTGACTTTGATGGACCAAGGGTCTGATTCAGTATAAGGTAGCTTCATGTGTTCAAGGTGCCCTAGGTATCTATCAGGTGTCAGCTGTTAGCAGTACTAATGGACAATTCAGGTTGAGTATCCCTTATCCGGACTGCTTGGGACCAGAAGTGGTCCGTATATCAGATCTTTCCATATTTTGGAATATCTGGTCCCAAGCCTAAGGCAGAGCAACTTCTAGCAGTTTCTTACACGCATGCCAGGTTGTCTCTTCCTCCAGAGCGGTGGTTTGGAGTGGTGGACTCTGATCTGGGGAACCTGGTTTGATTCCCCACTCCTCCACATGATGCTAATCTGGTGAACTGGATTTGTTCCTACACATAAAGCCAGCTGGGTGACCTTGGGCTAGTCACACTCTCTCAGCCTCACCTACCTCACAGGGTGTCTGTTGTGGGGAGGGGAAGGGAAGGTGACTGTAAGCCGGTTTGATTCTTCCTTAAGAGGTAGAGAAAGTTGGCATATAAAAACCAACTTCTCCCTAGAAGGAAAGTTGGCTTCCTTTTTTTCTCCCCACCCTTTCTCGTCCTCCTTCCTGTCTCCTTGGTACCCTGTTCTGGGCGACGCAGATCTGCCTGCATGCCGACTTAAAAGGTGTGGTTTTGAGGTCAGTCTAAATATTGGATATATAGAGAAAATATTCAAACATTGCTAATCATATAATATGATCATGTCTATCAAACATATTTAACCTGTATCATTTTTGTTGTTGATTTTGTGTGTGTATTTTGTCTGAAATAATAATAAGAGTTGTTTTTTATATGCCGACTTTCTCTACCACTTAAGGGAGACTCAAACCATCTTACAATCACCTTCCCTTCCCCTCCCCACAACAGACATCCTGTGAGGTAGGTGGGGCTGAGAGAGCTCTAACAGCTGTAACTTGTTTAAGGTCACCCAGCTGGCTTTTTGTGTAGGAGTGGGGAAACAAATCCAGTTCACCAGATTAGCCTTTTTGGCATGCCCATTCTCACTTGCGGTTTTGTCCAATGAACCTCGAAAACATCAGAGAGCAGTGTGTGCAAAGTAGCGATTGCATGCATTCTAAACACCGCTTAAACAAAGACCAGCTTTCTTCCCAGAAGCCATGGCCAACTGAGGAACCTGAACTCCCTCTGCCTAAGCTGCACTGGGTCGGGGATGCCCCTCTTGCCTCTGATGCTGTCAAAGAGAAGAGTGGGATGCAGAAGCGGAGAGCACAACCGGGAGGCGCTGCTCAAAATTAGATGCCTCTGAGGTTCCCGCAGTGATGCAGAGTCTTCCTGGGCATCTCTTGTGTCACACAGGGCAGGATAAAGATGCACTCGATAAATTCAAGGCCTGTTAGCTTGAAAGCTGGGAAGGAGGCGCATTATTGGCATAACAAGGAAAACCAACCAAGTGCTCTTTGGCATCTTGGATATACAAAATAGCCTGGGAAGATGGCACAATTAGGTAATTTTTGCTGTGTGGGGCCAAAATGGTTACTCTTACGAGAGCCAGCGTGGTGTAGTGGTTAAGAGCGGTGGCTGGGAGGGGTGGACTCTAAGCTGGAGAACCAGGTTTTATTTCCCAGTCCTCCACATGAGCGGTGGGCGCTAATCTGGAGAACCAGGTTTGATTTCCCAGTCCTCCACATGAGCGGCGGGCGCTAATCTGGAGAACCGGGTTTGATTCCCCACTCCTCTGCATGAGTGGCGGACGCTAATCTAGTGAACTTGTTTTACTTCCCCACTCCTACACATGAAGCCAGCTGGTTGACCTTGGGCTAGTCACAGCTTTCTCAACTCCATCTACCTCACAGTGTGTCTGTTGTGGAGAGGGGAAGTGAAGGTGATTGTAAGCCAGTTCGATTCTTCCTTAAGGGTAGAGAAAGTCGGCATATGAAAACCAACACTTCTTCTTCTGGAACTTCACCCTTTAGAGCAATGTTTTGGAAACATACTTCTCTCTAGGAAATTTTTGCACCTCCTTTTGCTTGTTGGGGTACAAGAAGCTATCTCTTCAATCTCCTTAAAAGGAGTGTCACTTTTCACTTGTGAATTTGGGTAAAAATTTGCAAAGGAATGATTTGAAAGGAGGAAAAGTATCCTAGGAATGATTTAAAAGGAGAAATGGTATCCTATTAATACTGCCATTTCTTTCTTTTTTTCAGATTTAGAGTCACAAAAGTGGAACACAAATCTTCAAAGGAACGTAAGAACTTGATGTCGGTTAGTAGCACAGATGGTGTCAAAGGTGAAATGCCAGCTACTCCAGTCAGAGGAGGCTCTAAAGAGGAACCTGCTACACCTGTCGCCAAACAGGATTCGCAAGAACTTCACAGCACCCCTGCCAAGCAAGAAGCAAGGGAGAGATCTGGCACATAATAACACCTGGTCATTGGCAGTTGTAGAGATCCAGTGTGCGGTCAGTATATTGTTTAATAAGGCTTTAAAGTGCTTATGAATCCTTCTAATACACAAGATGGTACCAGATTTTTCAGAATAAATGTGGCTTGAGAAATACTGCAAGCCACTGCTCTGATTGACTGATCAACTGGTACCCAACCTCTGGTCTAAAATTATTTCCAACACTCACAATATTATAGTCATAAATATATGTGTATGTATATAATATAGTTGCAGATCAAAGGTATATTTTACATTTGTAATACAAGTCTTACAAATAAACCCCTTCTAATACAAAAGAAGGAGCTCCTTAACTGAAACGCGAAGTTAACCTGTTACATGAAGGAGGCAAATTTGCTACTCGTGATATATGATGTGTTGCACAAAAGAGAGAAAAAGCAATAGAGTCTCCGTTTATTTTTATTAGAAGGTGTTTATTTGTAAGACTTGTATTACAAATGTAAAATATACCTTTGATCTGCAACCATAGTACTGAATGGATATTCATGTACATACAAATATATTTATGAATGTATTATTGTGAGTGTTGTAAACAATTTTAAACCAGAGGTTGAGTACCAGTTGATATATTGTTAGTTTTGCACATTTACTATCTGGCTCCCCCCATAAGTTTTATTTAGCTGATTGACTAATCTGCAAAAGCCGCCAGCTTTCAGTTGTGGGATGTGTGTATCTGTATAATTCTTCAAAACGTGAACAGAAGATTCATATTCTGAGGGTCACTGTGATTTAATGGTTAGAGCAGACATGTTGAACTCCAATGTTTGGATATGACATTGGCTGGATATGACATAAATGTCACTTGGTCAGGCCGGGCCATGCCTCACCAGCCCAGATTGTGAGGGGGTGTTGGCTGCCTCGGCTGGCTCACGGGCCGGATAAGAGTTCTCAAGGGGCTGGATCCAGCCCTCAGGCCCTTATGTTTGACATCCCTGGGTTAGAGTGTTGGACTAGGGCTGAGGATACCTGGATTCAAATCCCGATTGCGCCGGCCTGACCTACCTCACAGGATTATTGAGATGCTAAAATGGCACTGTTGTGAAGAACACCCCAAACCCTTACTTTGTTAAATATACAGCCCACCAGTTTTTTCTTAGCCCAGTTTAAAGTGCTGGTTTTTTTTTTTTACCTTTGACACTTTAAATGTGTTGAGTCCTGAAACACCTGAAGGGTATCCACCCACATGAATCTTCCCAGGATTTGTGGTTGATGCCTTGTTGTACAAGCCTGTTTTCTTAGATGCAAAATCAACAGATTATCATACGGGGCTGTTTCAGTTTTCCCTTAACTTGTACAATTACCTGTCCCAGGTATACAGTTAGCCATCTCTCTCCTTGGTTCCCCATAGAAATTAAAAGCATGTTTATTTTGGAATATCTCTTAAAAAGCTTCTCCCTTCCCCCTTGCACAGATAACTTTTGACTGCCGACGATAGTATCTTATTGCTGTTAAAGCTGCTTTTAGTGTTGGTGTATCTGCAGTGATTATAAATATATATATTTGTAAAACAATGCATTGTTTGCTTTTCTTCTCTTGCAGATGGCGGTTTTTAGAAGAAGTGCATCTACTATGACACTTGGGAAAACATGTCATTTGAACACGAATGTTTCGCATAAGAGACGTTTGTAAAGACCCTATCATCGTGCAGTTTCTAGGACGGTATCTATGCAAGGCTTGGTCCTGGATACTTAATATTTCAGTGACCTAAAAAACCCAAATTAATGCCTCTAGTAATTTAAAGAGTGCTGGGACATACAGTCAGCATTAAAAAAAAACACATTAAAATATTGTTTGTGCTCACTTTTAACACAGCAAAACTGAATGAAATATTTCTTGGCGTGAACAAAGCCGCTGCCATTTTGCCGTAATGACTCTGGTGCTGCCTTGCGATGGAAATACGTGATCATGTACAAGATTTTCAGAGAAGTAAAATCCAATACGGCGCCCATTTCTGACCATGAAGCCTTGGGACCAAAGCTGTGAGCCGTGTGTCCAATTTAAACTTATTGCTAGAATACCAATGACTGCTAAATTAAGCTCTGCTTAATTATATTTTCTTTGTATACTTACCATAAATACTATTTTGTGCTCTGTGCAATCCCTAAATAGCAACAGTGTTTGCATCTAGACGACGCTCTCAGTAGGTTCCTGCATCTTGGCAGGAGCTGTATTAAATCCGGAGAGAATCTCAAGCACCTTAATCTACTACAAAAAGTTGTAAGTCAGTGCCTGTTGAACTAGTTTGTGACTTGGTATGTCCCAGTTGACTTTCAGTTGTTTCTTTTTCGGCTGATAGGTTCTTCAACTAATCACATGTAAAATGCGAAGACTGATATTCCTCTGCATCTTCTGAGGAATATTCTGAAATTCTCCACCAGCGGCTTATTTTGGAGATTGTTAGTATTGCTGAATGGCCTCTGGGAAAGAGAGATTATTTGTGAGCAGTAAATTTGTGGGGGAAACTGTCGGCTTGGTGTAGTGGTTAGGAGCGGTAGACTCTAAGCTGGTGAACTGGGTTGGTTTCAGCACTCCTCCACATGAAGCCTGCTGGGTGACCTTGGGCTAGTCACAGCTCTCTTCGAGCTCTCTCAGCCTCACCTACCTCACAAGGTGTCTGTTGTGGGGAGAGGAAGGGAAGGAGATTGTAAGCTGGGTTGATTCTCCTTAAAAGGGAGAGAAAATTGGCATATAAAAACCAACTCTTCCTCTTTGTACTAGAGCAACTGACTTGTCGAAGTAAAACAGCCATTTTTTTGGAACTCTGATGGATGGATTTTTAGTCTGTCTTGGATGTTGCCCAAGTCCCTGCCCCTGAAGCAGTAAATTAAGATCTTGAAATCATGTAACCAAACCAAGCTAGGTAATAAATAGTAACAGTAAATCTACATTTCAGGCAGAAATTTGGTCCCTTTTAAAATGATCATATCATTTAAAAATATGTTCTTGTATACATACCGCTTACGTCCAGTCACACAATGCTGCGGCGTGCGGGGGGGCAGCTGCTGCCAAAGCAACTTGAAAAAATTGTACAGCCAATCAGAAGTCCTGCTGGGCAAATGACCCATTTAGCCTGCTCCCTTTCTAAAAAAAACACTTGGTGGATGCCAGGAAAGGTGTTCCTATGTGCCATGGCACCAATGGGCACCATGTTACGGACCTCTGGTCTTCAAATTTGAGCTAAAACAGGTCCCTGAAAACACAGGCAAAACGTGGGGAAATGCAGGGGGGGAGCGAGGTGACCTCTGACAGTCGGAAATGGCATGCGTAAACAACACATAGACCCAAAGTTGTTGGAGGGGTGACCGCTAGTGAAACAGCCATGCATAAAAGACCTAAGTCTCTCTGTGTATCCTTTAAAGTTTTTTTAAACAGTTTTTTTCCTATGGACATCATGTAAGTGATGCATGTTTGAAGAAATGGAGCTTTATATCCACATTAGTGCATTTAGAAACAGTTTATGGCTTGACAATAAGAGCATGGGTTGAGATTTTTTAAACTGTTTTTATTTGATTAGAAATATATATTAATTGCTGTATATCCAATATTTTTAACTAGGGTTGAGCCCCAGTGTGGGGTGGGGTGCGTGTACATGTCTTGCCATATACCTTTGGCCTTCACTCAAAGCATCCGCCCCCCTTTTGCAGTTTGCTTTTTGGGAGAGAGTGGCAAGAAGGGATGGAAATATTTGCCCCTTGAGTGGGAGGTCAGTAAGCAAAGAACCCTCATTTGGAATTGGCTTTGTGATGATATACAGCTAAAGCTGAGCTAGCACACTGACTAGAGCCAGCGTGATAGAGTGGTGGAGTCTAATCTGGAGAACCGGGTTTGATTCCCCACTCCTTCACATGAGCGGTGGATGCTAATCTGGTGAACTGGGTTGGTTTCCCCACTCCTACACATGAAGCTAGCCGGGTGACCTTGGGCTAGTCACATTCTCTCAGCCCCACCTACCTTACAAGGTGTCTGTTGTGGGGAGGGGAAGGGAAAGTGATTGTAAGCCAGTTTGATTCTTTCTTAAGTGGTAGAGAAAGTTGGCGTAGAAAAACCAACTCTTCTTTTTCTACATGATCCCAATCAGCTGGGATGTAAAGAAGCCGACATTTGAAGAAAATGTCATTGAAGGACCTGCTAATTGGGCATCAGATAGCCCCTGAGCCAAGGTGAACAGGGTGGTGGTCAGGCAGTAACCGTGCTTTTCACTTTGCAGCCCAAAGTTGGACACAGAATATTTTAGAAGTGTATATCTTGCTTACATAAATGCTTAATGGTTTCAAAAGAGGTGAACTCCACTCCATGGAGGCAAATCCAAATATGGAAGCCTGTTCCCATGTGTGAGTGGAAAACAGTCAGTTATGTGCAGGTTTGGGATGCGGGGAGGGGGCGGCGGGGAGAAAACTGCATCTGCCTTTAGGTTGTATGTGATGCTTTAGCATCAGTCAGCTGTTAAAAGGGGCTGACTAGATAACCCCCTTTCTCCTCTCAAAGCTTGTGATCAGCTCTGTTAAAACACACTGTCAGCCATCAGAGGGAATCCTCATGTACTCACTAGTGTACATTCAATCCATTGCCTTCAGCAAGAATCTGAACTGTGGCTATTGTGCTTGTATGCTTGAATGAGAAAGTGTATCGCCACCGTATAACACAAGATACGGTATCAATGTCACTTAATTGCCATGGTAAAAATGCCTGTTTTTTCCTCCAGATGGGTGTGTAATTAAATGTATTTTAACAGTACAGTTTGTATTAAAAGTTTTGTACTACTTCAACAATAAACATAAAATCTTTTTTTTAAAACTCGTTTTGCTTTCTTCAAGAAAGATCTTACATTTCTTTACTGTAAAATATAAGAGTCGTAAGAGGCAGGACCAGCATGGTAGCAAAGATCACCTGCCTCAGGTGGTATATTTTGGGGTGCCATCGTTAGACAGTGAATTGGTCCAGCCAACTTTCTCACTCAATCTTGGCCAGTTCCTCTCTTTATTACAGGCCCTATCCCACACGCCTTATGTCTCTGTAGATTCCATGATCCCCAGCCCAGCCCTTTGTGGTCATGAACACATGAAGCTGCCTTATACTGAATCAGACCTTTGGTCTTTAGTATTGTCTACTCAGACTGGCAGCAGCTCTCCAAGGTCTCAGGCGGGTATTTCACATTACCTACCTGCCTAGTCCCTTTAACTGGAGATGCTGGGAATTGAACCTGGGACCTTCTGCATGCCAAGTAGATGCTCTACCACTGAGCCGCAGCCTCTCACCATAAAAAAAGGATCCATCATCCACCACTTTACCACTGAGCTCTACCACTGAACCACAGCCCCTCCCCATCATCAAAAGGGATCTCCCCTCCCCCCTGCTTTTCACTAGTATAATGTCTACTAGTATCAGTATTTATTATCACTGTCAACGACCAGTATAATTAAAAAACACATGAAGAATTAATAATAATTCCAATAACCATTTCTGATTCCATGGTTTACAGATACTAAAATCCCAAATAAAATGGACGTAATTTAGAATTTATAAAACTACCTCCCCACTGAAGCACGAATGGAGTTAGCTGTGTGCAAAATTTTGCAACCTCTGTGATCTGACTACATTTATTTGCTAGAAGAAGAATAAGGTACGATTTTTCAGATCTGGGGAATTTTCGTTAAATGAGGGATAGCAGCTCGTCTCACAATTCCTTATAAAAAGGGCAGCATAAAAGAACGTGCCCAATTGATTCCACTTGTTGACGACCACAAGGGCAATTCCATTCCGAATACAGAGTTTTTTGATATCCCTTTTTGCAGCTCAGAGGGCAGTGTGTTAAATCACACCTGAGTGAAAGCTGTTCTTGCTTTTGGGGTTACAAGATTTTCCAGATAGTTTGCTGGTACAATTTGTTTAAATTCGATGTAACTGTATTTTCTGGCAAAACTCAAATGCTGTAGCGGTTCTTTATGTTGACTTCTTTGACTGATCTCAGAGCTTTGGTATAACCTTATGTATTAAATCCCCAGACAGAAGCCCCATTTTCTGTAATTTCAGGTTTAGGAGATTTTTCCATGTTGATCTTTTCATTAGTAGAATGTCATTCCTATTTAATTTACTGAGTTTTATATATTAAAAAAACCCATATTTTTATAATTCATTCCTCACCATTTTATTACCAGCTAATCTAATTTACAGATCATTCATTAGCTTCAGCTTTCTTCTTGTTTTCCAAGAACACCATTAACGTTACTGAGAAAAAAGGGGAAGGCAGATGCACATGTGCACAAATGAGAATAATGCACACTAAGCAAATTAGAAGAAGCAGGAGAGAATCCTGGTTGAGCTGGTGGCCATGTTATGCTTCCAGATAGGACCCCCCCCCCAATCAAAGTATGTGTGCTGACATATGCAGGCAGGGTTATGACCTGGGGACCCTATTTCATGAGTATCATTCATATAGAGCATATTCAGTTCCTGGGAGGTACTAAGTGAGAGGGAAACTATATGTAATTCCCAAGTGTGGCCCCCATCTGCAGATACCTAAATCCACAGATCGGGGCCACTTACCCCAAACAGATTTGGGGCAAGATGCCCTTTGTACCTCAGAGGAGAAGGAACCTTCTCGGTAAGTAATCAAGGTCCCGTTCCTAGACATTGCTGCTGCAGCCGGGTTAAAGGTGAGTCAGGGTGGATGGTGATGGGAGGGGGGAGATGGGATTCCCCTCGTAAGTTTTGCGCCCACCCCGTATTATATAGCCTTATAAAATTTCAAATACGGTTGATGGGGTGGATAAAGAATTTTCTCTCCTAAGACTATAACATGATAATTGCTCAACCAATGAAACCGATTGGCTCTGTGGGTTGAAGAGAAGGAACCAAATGTGATACGTAGGTCCTGCTGTAATATTGACCATCAGTTTTATAATGGCTTCCAAAAAGAATTAGGTTCATAGAGGGTAGTTCCAGCAATGACCACTAGCCATGATACTTAAATGAAACCTCCATGATCAGAGGCAGTGTACTCCAGTCTACCAGATTTTGAGGGGCAGAAAAAGGAAGGAATGGCCTTAACTATCCTCCCTGCTTGAAAGCTAGGAAAAGCAAAGGTATAAGTATATAGCTGTATAGGTTGTGGGATGTTAAAACATGTCAGTTAAAATTAATCAATTTATGCAGTTGTCTCTCCTACTTAACGGCTTCTCCCCCCCCCCAATTTGTGGGCTTTTAGACCAAGCCGGAGAGTCTCTGTGTAACAGACAGATCAGATTTTAAAATTAGATCCCAGAGAAAGTAGCAGAGGAACATTTCAGTTTGGTGGGATTTTTTCTCTCTGACCTTGAGGTCACACAATTTGAAAAATGAAAGATGACCTTAAAGTCAGGGAGGGAGAGTCCCATGGGACTGAAACATTCCCCCCCCCACCCGTTTTGATGCATTTTTTAAAGGCTAATCCTGCCCATCCATTACAGAGATCCTCTCTACTTTGGCCTGCGTGGCCTTTCCTCTTTCCAGCTGGGCTGTGCAAAAGGCATGTAGCTTTTAGCCAAAACCCCACAGACCTCGAAATCTGAATTTCAAGACTACAAGAACCATTAATACATGCGTATTACTACATTATGTTCCTCGTTGGTTACAGGGTTTTTAGAAATATATATCTTGTGGATGGATTTTTTTAAAAAAAATAAAGTGAAACTAACTTTGATAGTGATGCAATGATCTTTTGAACAGGTTTCCTTTTTTAAACTAAGAATGTACCGGTTGCTCCCTCTGCTGTTGAAGTTTAGCATTCATGCGAAGTTTCCTATCATTGTCATCGGAAGCACAAAACCATTGCAGCAAAGACCTTTGTTTTGTAAAAGTCTGTTCTTGTGCAAGATTTTTTGGTGGGTGTTTTTTTTTAAACATACTCTAAAGCCCCAATTAGTTTTGCTCAGCATGTTTTTTGTGGCTTCCTTCTTAGCAGGCTTTGTAAGCCATTGCTTTTGCTGAAGCTGAAATTGGTTGTTAGCTGCAAAATGTCCTGCAGGTGGCAGTCTTGTACATCAGGGAGAAAGAACTGTTCTGGGGTCTACACCTCCCTTTTTTAAATGTCAGGTGTGCGTGCAAAACGCCAGCCTTCAATAAGATCAGTCCTAGAAGAAGGAACTTTGAATGGGCAGTCTGTTCCAGAAAACATGATAAGACTGGTTTTGTGCTTTCCCCCTCTGCTCTTGAATTTCCTGCTGTATTTATTATATAACAAAAGAAAAGAGGGCCGCGCCAAACCAAACAGAGACAAATAACAGCAATTGGTACAAGGGGAAATTATTTAATAATTAAATCACCCCTATGCAACTGAATTATTACATTCCCTACTATTCACTTGCTCTGAGAGTTGCCTTTGATAAAGTCAAATTGTTTTAAGTGCATAAGTAGCTTGTATTTTGATAAGGTAACTGATCTATATTTATATTATGTATTAGATATTTTATAGATGTGCTTTAAACTTATATGGATATACATGTTAACATTTCATTGTATGTTTTATTCATTAGATTCCCCTGAGGAAGTGTATGTGAAACGTGTAGGGGCAATTTCATTATTAAATAATTTCCCCTTGCACCAATGTTTTTGTCTCTGTATTAATTATATCCCATTTTTTGTCAAAGGGGTTTCTGATCACAGAAAGGAAGATGGGTGAGATCTTTGCCACTGTTTAAAACATAGGTATTGCTGATGTTGCACTGTCAATATACAGGTTTTCAACCTATGTTCAGGTTTTCAACTATGAAGCCTGGTCCAAATTCAACTAGCAATCAACCTACCCATTAGAAGACCAATGTACTGCCACCCCCCACCCCCACCCCATTGGCTGATTGGTGGTATATGCATTTAAATACGTAACGGCTGAAATCTACACTGGAAAAGACTAGCAGTATATAAGTTTATTATAAGATCAGATGGATCACTCCACATGCCACATGAGAAGGGCTGAGGAACTGGCATTGGGAACCAGTGATAAGTCAATTTGCAAGGCCTCGGTCAAACAGCCATATTGGATGTGAGGTTCCTAAAAATTTCACAAATGCTCTTTTTTCCCACTTGGGGAACAATATCTTTATGCAGCCTTATTATGCTAAAGACAATAAAGGCCCTTTAAGTGAGCATGCTGTAGGAAATTCAATAGATCTGCCTGATCAGCCCTTTTTAGGACAGTTGTAAAAACATATTGGAATGGCCTTTAAGCTGTAGATGAGCCAGCATGGTGGAGTGGTTAAGAGCTGAGGACTCTAATCTGGAGAACTGGGTTTGATTCTTCACACCTCCACATGAGCGGTGGACTCTAATCTGGTGAGCCTGGTTGGTTTCCCCACTCCTACACATGAAGCCTTCTGGGTGACCTTGGGCTACTCATAGTTCTTTCCGAACTCTCTCAGCCCCACCTGCCTCACAATGTGTCTGTTGGGGGGAGAGGGATGGATATTGTAAACCAGTTTGATTCTTCCTTAAGTGGTAGAGAAAGTCCGCGTATAAAAACCAACTCTTCGTCTTCTTCTAGATTACTGGGAGCTGCTGCTTTAAATGTTGCCTTTTAATACCTTGCTATGACTTTTTAAAAAATTGCGAATTGTAATCATGGTTTTTTATGCAGAGAACTGCTTGGGAGACTTTGATTAAAAAGCAGGCTATATTTTTATAAATAATTACCTGGCAAGCTGTGCTTCTGTTAACACTTGGAATACTACATCACACAGTGTTGATGAGAGAGAGAAAACTCAGTGCACAAGCAACAGCTTATTTTAATTCGTTCACAAGACTGAGTTGTAAATGCGCTCGGAGTCGGAAAGCTTTCCTGGCAACAGGTATGTAATCTTTGGCCAAGCCTTAAGTATAAAAGTCAACAGGTAGAATTTCTTCACATTTAAACTGATTATTTTATTATCAGCTTACAATATATTTTTGGTAGATGTTCCCAGTTAAAAAACAAACAAAACAAAAACCCATAAGGGAATGTTCTGTTACAAGGGAAATCCAAGACTGGTAGCATGTAGTATTTATTTCTCACTTCCTGAGAGGCATCCAACCATAAAGGTAATGAAGTTTGAATTTAGTTGTTTGAAATCCAAGTGGAACAAAAGTATTTTCAGTGGGGTACATCAAATGCCTTAAATGTCATGGATAAGCTAAAACGGGGGGTATGAGTCTAGTACCAGAAACTCTTGGATGCTTTTCATCCATAGCCTATCAAGGAAGCTGGATATGGAGTCACCCAGGTTTTGTTTTTTTGGTAACCACATTGCACGGATTCTTCATTCTATTGTTTTGAGAGCTACCTCCACCCCCAACTCTACTTCAAGGTCCCAAAATACAGAAATAATTTATTTCTGTCTTGAGCCTGCCAAGTCTAGTTAATTTGCATTGCTACCTCTAAACCAGTGGTTCCCAAACGTTTTGGGCTGCCACCCCTGGTTCCGCAAACTCATCCCCAGCCCCCTACCCTACCCTATAAAAAGCATTATTCAAAATAGGGGTTTGCATGTCTCACTAAAGAAGATGACAACAATAAAATTTCAAAACAGTAACAATTGCACATCTATGTGTGCAATTGAAATGAAACCTTTTCAGTTGATATTTATTCAACAGAACTGATGAACTAGATCCAGTGGTCCCAGCTCTTCAAAATCTGGGAAAAAATTCTGATAGTTTCCACCAAATTTGCCAGCTTGATCTATTGTAAATTAGTGAACAACACAGTTGAAGGGGGCCACTTCTAGCACCCCCCTTGCCTCTTAGTGCCCCCCTAGGTAATCCCATCATCCCCCAGGGCGGTATCCATCCATCCATCCATCCATCCATCCATCCATCCATCCATCCATTGGTATCCACCTTTCATGAGCGCGGAAACAACTTCTGTCTAGACATTAGGAAGAATTTTCTAACAGAGCGGTTCCTCAGTGGAACAGGCTTCCTTGGGAGGTGGTAAGCTCTCCTTCCCTGGAGTTTTTAAGCAGAGGCTAGATGGCCATCTGTCAGCAATGCTGATTCTGTGACCTTAGGGCGGCAAATCATGAGAGGGAGGGCATCTTGGCCATCTTCTGGGTATGGAGTATGGATCACAGGGTGTGGGGGGGAGGTAGTTGTGAATTTCCTGTATTGTGCAGGGGGTTGGACTAGATGACTCTGGTGGTCCCTTTCAACTCTATAATTCTATGAACTTCCAGAAACAGGAATTAATTCAGGAAGTGCCCACATTAAAGAGAGTCAAATGTTCTGACGCAAGAGTGGAAAAAGAAGAGAGTTGTACCCCCGGGAAAAGAGAAAAAGTTCCCAGAGTATAGAAAAGAACAAATTTATTATTTATCAATGACATTTATGTGTTTTCTGAAACAGAACTTCAGGGGGAAATGAGCTGTTGATAAACAGAACTAAACAGGATCACCTTCAACATAATGCTTTTCAAGGGAGTCAGTTTGCACATTCAAAACTGAGTGAACAGAATGATGAGAAAATAAGTGATATAAAGGCACATGTGAACTCCCTCTCTGTTACAACCACTTACATGCAACAGGAATTTCTTTTTGCAAGGCACTTAAGGTTGAGGCATTCAAATACCCTTGATCTCATGCTGTTCCATCCCAGCACAAATTTTTTCTTCTCACTAGAACAAGAAGCCAACGATGGTTTCTGGAAAAATCAGTGAGACAAAATCTCTCTTGCCTCAATGAGCCTGAAGATCCGGCAGAATCACAATGTCATTAGATACACAGGACAGCAACATACAGGACTGGAAGCATGAAGGATATGGGTGTGTGTGTGTGTGGGTGGGGGGAGAGGATGTATATCACTGACATCTGTACAGTGCATAACTCCACATGTGTAGCCGATTAGTCTGTAGCAGCAAGACTAAACAGGAGTCCAGTGGCACTTTGGAGAGTAACAGAATTTGCACCAACCAGCAGAAGCTTTTTTGAAACAGTGCTCACTTCATCGGATGTCCTGAGTGTATATACCTCATGCATATCTCTGTGAGCTCTGACTCATGAAAACCTCTCCTGAAATAAATTCTGTGGGTCTCTAAGGTGCCACTGGACTCCTGTTTTATTTTGCAGCACAATGCAGAATGGGTCTGAATCGATGTTTCTGTTCTCATGAAAAACAAGTTCGTTCTATTCAGTGGGTGACAGGTTAAGCATCACGTTTTCTTTAAAAAGTGGATTAATTTTTAAAAAGTTAGATTAAAATCAAACTGGGCCATAATTTTGGGGTAAAGCTAGCAATTTTGGCGTGGCAGAATTCCTCCCTCAAAACACTCATAGTTCAAACCATTCACTTCTTTCCCAGTCCTGCTAGGCACAATGGTTTCTTCTGGCAGTTTCCATCGACCCAAATCTACTCTCACTTGCTCTTCCATCCCATCAAGGTTCACACAGTGAACAGGATGACATCATACCATTACGAATTCAATCAGATTTGGCTATGTGATGTCACTGAGGGCAAGTGAGGGCAATGAAAAATGGAGGGGGAAAACTTTAAAAAAGGTCTGTAGCGCTGTGGAAAACTGCCAGAAAGAGAAAAGGTGGCTTTTTTCGGCACTGCAAACCTCTGTTTTGGCTGATCGCTAGCTACAAAACTGCCATCTTGAAGTTTTGCTTTGAGAAACTGGACTCCTCTGCCGTATATAAAGATCAGGAAGGGCTTATGAATTCAGTCCTGCAGCAGCTTGAAAGGTAGGCAGGATCAAGATTCAGCATACTGGTTTCTTTGCCTCATCGTTCCTGACCTATGCAACGATTGGGTGCCACGGTTTACAAAAAATGTTCTCCTCCTCCTCTCTCTCTTTTTAAGTGAAAGAGGACTTGACTAAAGTCACAGTTCTAGTTTGAGTCCTCTCTGTGACGGGAGACAGCTAGTATATAAGTTACCATTCTTGGCTTCATATACATTCTTTAAAGACGGAGGTGGCGTGAGAGCGACGAAGGGTTGCCTTGGCTGGAGAGGAAGAACCCCCTCGGGCTGTAGAAAGACGGGGCTTAGGAAGTACAAGCGGTAGGCTTGCCCGCAAGAAAGCGCGGCGCTGGGTGTGGCAGTGGCTGTCCCTGGTCATTAGCTTTCCTAATGATCGATTTTCTCCCTCCGCGAAAAGGTGTCCTGGGCAAAGGCCTGCAACTGTGACCACAACGTCCCCACAAAGGCGAGTCCTGACGGGTAGCGTTTTACCCATCTCCTGGACAAGCCGCTTGCCAGCATATGTGTTGTCACTATGATCTAATATTCCTCTTCCACCTCCTCGAAATCTTCTCCTGCTGTTGCAGCCTCCAGCGCTGCCAGGGCCTCTGCTATGTCTGCATCCTCTTCCTCAAAGTCTCCATTAGCCTCTCCGCAGCAAACCTCTCCAGCTTCCACCAAGGCTTCGGGCTGGGGCCTCGGAGAGGGGATATCGCTGAACGTTTTGTCCCTAAGGCACCCGTTTAAGGTCCCCGTTCTGCTGGCTTGATCTCCGGAGTCGCACCTCGGAGACTCGCACAAGGCCTGGTCCCCATGTTTGTTTAAAATTGTGCGCTCGGTGCTTGGAGTTGAATGCGTGTGGTTCTTTGACAGACTCTCGCATCCAACCACGGTCTGTTGACTGGCATTTTTTGAGAAGTCTGGGTCAGGGGAGCCCAAGCTTTGGGCCTCCAGCGTGGCCCTTTGAGCAAGAGAGCCATTTTCTCCTGTAGTCGGCAACTGCCTGTATCGGCTGCTTTCTGTGGTTGGGTGGTCTGCTTCTAGGTTTGTGTCACTGCCCTCTTTGGGCGGTGAGAGCCCTTTGGCTGAACTGTTGTTCAGCTGAGCTGAGGAGACGTGCGTACCGGCCTCTTTGTTTTGGTTTGCGTTGTGATTGGATTTGAGATTTGAGTGGGAAGGAACACCGTTGATGTTCACGTTGATCTTTTCAAGACAGTTACTGAGCCCTTCCTCATGAAGAGCCGTGTTCCTGCAATTCCGAACGGCATCCTTCGTGTTGTTTAACTTATTTCTGTTCACGGATGGTTGCGACTCGGCGTTCTGCAGTTCATTTTTGTGGACTTGGATTTCGACGTTGTGCTTGCGTTTGGGCTTCCCTCCATCTGGGCGGTCAGATTTGTAGTTGTTGATTTCGTTGATGTACCCTGACGTCTGCACTTCTTGTGGATCAAAGATGTAGCTAGAGAAAACAAGAGATTACCCAGTTATTTTTACCCCATTTTAGTAGAGTGGTCCCTTCCTGACCCTGGTGGTCCCTTCCAACTCCATGATTCTACGATTCTGTGTTCATGGAGGAGACGGCTATTCATGGCTATTAGTGAAAATGGATGCTAGTCATGATGCATACCTCTTCTCTCCAGGATCAGAGGAGCATGCCTACTATATTAGGTGCTGTGGAACCCAGGCAGGACAATGCTGCTGCAGTCGTCTTGTTTGGGGGCTTCCTAGAGGCCCCTGGTTGGCCACTGTGTGAACAGACTGCTGGACATGATGGACCTTGGTCTGAACCAGCAGGGCTTTTCTTATGTTCTTATGAAAGGTATTCCTCAGTCTCCCCCCAACTCATTGCAAGCTCAGAATCATCATCAATATTTATTATCTAAACATTAAAAAAAACAGGATTGGTTGTTATAAACCATTTACATTTTTTAAAGCAATATTGCTTCTGCCTGTACCTTTGTATCATTTTACAGCACCTGCACCCCATCTGGATTCTTCTTTGTTAACACCTGGAAAGCCAGAAAACATAACAAAGGAAATAAGCAATGGGTATTTTCATGCATGATATGAAATGTCACAAATGTTATGGTTAAGCTCAAGACCTTTGGTCAAAGGAGCTAGTAAATAAATGGAAAAAAATGGAAATGTCACGAAACAAATAGATAGTGCCTGTCTCTGTATTTTTTGGAAAAAAATATCTTACTGGGTTAAAGAGAGCTGGCTACTATGCTCCAAAACAGAAAAGCCTGAACTACTACTTTTGCTTGTTTGTGTCATTGAGCCAGTGTGGTGTAGTGGTTAAGAGCGGTGGTTTGGAGCGGTGGACTCTGATCTGGAGAACCGGGTTTGATTCCCCACTCCTCCACATGAGTGGCGGACGCTAATCTGGTGAACCAGGTTGGTTTCTCCACCCCTACACGTAAGAGCCAGCTGGGTGACCTTGGGCCAGTCACAGTTCTCTTAGAGCTCTCTCAGCCCCACCTACCTCACAGGGTGTCTGTTGTGGGGAGGGGAAGAGAAGGTGATTGTAAGCCGGTTTGATTCTGCCTTAAGTGGTAGAGAAAATCTGCATATAAAAACCAACTCCTCCTCCTCTTCCTCCTCCTTCTGACATTTAAATTTCAACCTATTTCATTTCACAAGCCCTCCTCCTTCCGGCCCGAAATTTGCCTCTTTATTGCCATTACCCTGCAATCTGGCTCAGCATTTTGGAAGCCTGTAAATGTATCTGTAAAGAAGGTGAACTCAAAACTACCAAACATGTGCTATTTGAAGATAAGCTGTATGACCATATACATACAAGACTATGAACAACATTACATATTAGAGCTCTGAGGAAACATCGTCTTAAATTATTACTGTCAGATACAAGTGAGGGTCTTATCAAATAGAGTTGCTAGATTTGCTTGGTTAGCAATAACAATAAGACAGTGGCTGTACCAAATCTATACAATAGCTATGGAAGTATGGGATGCATATTGTTTGGAACCTTATAGATGGTTATTTTGTATCAACCCTATGGAATTTTCTGTGTATTGATTATTTCAGTAACCTTTATGTTTCTTTTAAATATTGGAATTTTGTTTTATCCAGGATACTTGTGTTTTTTACTTTATACTATGTAACATTTTGTTTTATTTGACGGTCCATGACCATAATAATAAATTATGATAATAGTAGAAAAAAGTAGGAGTCCAATAGCACCTTAAAGACTAACAAAATTTCTGACAGGGTAGTTTTGAATCTCTCACCCTCCAGCTTCAGCAGATGACCCCGCGTTCTAGTATTACGGGAGAGGGAGAAAAACGTCTCCCTGTCCACTCTCTCCATACCATGCATAATTTTATAGACCTCTATCATGTCTCCCCTTAACCACCTTCTTTCCAAGCTAAACAGCCCTAAGCGTTTTAACCGCTCCTCCTAGGGCAGTGGCGCTAGCCCCCTTGATCATTTTGGTTGCTCTTTTCTGCACCTTCTCAAGCTCTGCAATATCCTTTTTTAGGTGCGGTGACCAGAACTGTACACAGTATTCCAAGTATGGTCTCACCACTGATTTGAACAAGGGCAGTATGATAGCAGCAGTTTTATTCTCTATTCCTTGTCTAATTATTAGCAACATGATTAGCAAATTAGGTGGGGTGAGCACACTTGCACCCGCTTGCCCTCCATGACAGATTATTTCAATGAATGCTGTATGACGGTGTGTCATCACCATCAGCAAAAACAGCTAGTAGAGAGGGGAGGGGGGTCGGACAGGCAGTGCAGACTGGGCCCCGAGAACTGCCCATGCCTCGTTCAGGTGGCAGACAGTCTTCCCACATATATTTTTTTAACAAGATGCAATGAGTAAAAAGTGTCCAGCTTCTTCAAGGCAGCTTTGTAGTATAGAAACAGTTTAAGGACATAATTTATTATTATTTTTTAAAAACACTAGAGCAGTAGGTTAAATGAAGTGATTATGGGAAGATTAAGGCAATGGGTTAAAATTTTCTCCATCCATAAAATGTGATAAATCACTAGATGCGGAGGGCTTTGTTTGTTAAATATTAATCAGCGGCATCGTGTGCTCGAGTCCCAAAACAGGAGTTCTTGGGGATTTGAACCTTTGCCATTACTGTGCATGCAGCAATATGCATTAACTATAGCCCCGCTCCCATTAAACAGTTACTGCTTTCAAATATAAATATCCCTTTTGGTCTGTTAACCCCATGCCACAAACTATATTTTGCCACAGCAGTAAAGAGAGAACAGTACAAATATAGAAGAAGAACGGTTCAAAACTGCAAAAAAGCATGTTAATATATAAAGAACAGAGTTAAACTTAGGGTTGCCAGGTTCCTCTTTGTCACCAGCGGGAGGTTTTTGGGACCGAGCCTGAGGAGGGCAGGGTTTGGGGAGGGATTTCAGTGCTATAGAGTCCATTTTCTCCAGCAGCCACTTTCTCCAGGCGAACTGATCTCTATCGGCTGGAGATCAGTTGTAATAGCAGGAGATCTCCAGCTAGTACCTGGGGGTTGGCAACCCGAGTTAAACTAGACGCCACAACAACCAGCAACATGTGTTGTTACCCGCCATTTAGTGTGTGTGTGTGTGGGGGAGGGTTGTCAGAAGGGGAACATCATAGTGGAAGATTGGCATGGGGCGAAAACGCATGGTCACTTTATCCTCCTTTAATCCCTGTTTCAGCCAGGATTGAACGCATGCGTTTCGCTTAATGTGCGTTCGATCCTGGCTAAAGCAGGGTTTAAAGGAGGATAAAGCGACCATGCGTTTTCGCCCCATGGTGTTCTGGCAAACCTGCTTCTAGCAAACCTGCTTCTAGCAAGCCTGGGAAATGCTTCAAATCTCACCGAGAATGTTTTGAAAATGCAATCCAGTGAAGACTTTCAAGACAAAGAAGGTTTGGGGTGGGGAGGAGGGAGAGCTGGACTCTTCATAAACCGAATACCTGGACTGCGGAGGAACGGTATGTTTGCATACAAGTTAATGATTTCATTGAGCCACTGGGCCTGACCTGCTTTCCCTTCGTAGCGTTAAGCTAAAAGCCACGGTGCGGAATCACATTTCCTTCAGGAACTGAACCAGGCAAGCGCCCCTCCGGATACACCCTCTTGGCCCTTCTGCTGCAGCCTTTTTCTTATTTAACTCTACTGCTTTTCATGAACAGAAGTGTTCCTTTGGAGTCTGGACTTGGTTTAGAGCTGGCCAGGGTGCCGTTTCGGAGAAAGTCTGACTAAACCGTGGTCCTGTTTACACTACAGACAGCAACTGGTTTAAGAGGCATTCTTTCCTGACTAATAGTGATAGGGTTGTTTGCCAGTATAGTTTTGCTGCTGCAAGAATTGTAATAGCTAAAGTTTGGAAGCAGGTACATAAACCTTCAATTGCTGTCTGGAGAGAGAAGTTATGGATGTATATGAGGATGGCCAAATTAACGGAATTCCTACATGGAAATGATATGGAAGAATTTTAAAAAATATGGTTTAAGGCCACCTCATATTGGGATAAAATGGCAAAAACGGATTTTACAATATTATTTAGCGAGTTATAGAAATTAGTTTTAATAATTTTATATTATATTGTTGATAAGTTTACTATAAAAACTGTTTAGACACTTCTTCGGAAGTCGGGTGAAGGGTCACTTTTTTGAGGTGGGTGGAGGGAGGGGTATCTTTTTTGAATTTAATGGTTTGATAAATATGAAATTAGTATATAAAGATACTCTTGTGTATTTTTTTCATATTTTGTTTTTCTTTTTATTGTAATTTTTTTATTATTGTATTGTTTAGTTGTGTGTTATAAAAATTATATATATATATATATATATATATATATATATATATATATATATATATATATATATATATATATATATATATATATATATATATATATATATATATAAAGTGGCATTCTTTCTTCCTGAGGAGAAGTGTTCTCTGCCTGTAGGTCTAACTCTCTCTGTCAATGAGAAATAGCTACTGTTCCCCACAGAGAGGTTTTTAAGCGCATTTGAGTTCTTTGCCTGGTTCATTTATTAGTTCTGGCCTTGAGAGGGAATGTATTGTTCTGACCCCTCAAGTTTGCTAATGTTGACTCCAGTTCTGGAGATACGTGTCTGAGTTTCATTCTCAAATGTTCTTGACACCCCGCCCTGCAATCTGGGGGAATCCGAGGACAGCCCCAGAAGTTAAGATTGAGAAAGACAGTCTGATTGAGCTGCTATTGGAGAGGAGATAAACCAGTGATTTCAGGGAAACATCTAATAGATCCTGAAACTGTACTCAACAAATACTTTCTCTTCCTGTAGATGTTCACAATAAAATTAAAGTTTTATTGCTTACTTACCAATTAATCAGAGGGGAGCTGGGAGACCATGATCTTAATATCTGGTTGCGAAGTGGCATCTGAAAAGACAATTTTTCCAACAGGTAAGGAGGGAGGGATAACAATAGGTTGGTAACACAGATTCCTAAATTGTGGGCCGGGGCATGCTGGTGTGCCACATGGGACGCTTGGATATTTATGCTGCCATCTTGGATGCGTCCAGCATTCTGTCTACCAAAGTGGCAAGCCCCTAAGGAGATAGGGATGCCAACCTCCAGGTGGCAGCTGGAGATCCCTCGCTATTACAACTGATCTCCAGATGACAGAGATCAGTTCCCCTGGAGAAAATGGCTACTTTGGCAACTGGACTCTATGGAATTGAAGTCCCTCCCCTGCCCAAACCCTCCTCGGGCTCCACCTCCAAAATCTCCATATATTTCCCAACCTGGAGCTGGCAACCCTATAAGGAGAACAGATCTGTCTGTCCCTTTCCCCAGTTTATCAATAATAATCTTCCAGAGGTTCCCAGATGCAGCTTTGGTTACAGATCCCAGAAGGCATGTCCTTGTCCCTGAGGAACTGGGCAAAAAGGGGAGTGTGAGATCTTGGGAGGGAATGATAGCTGATCTTAACTTACGTTGACAAGGAAACTGTGTACAATTTTAATCCATGCAAGCAGCCGCTACCCTGTACTCCAGTTACAACGTTTGGGAACATGTCCTGTCCTGCATACTGCGCACAGTGTTGATTCTGGGCTGTGAATACTTTATACTTTGCAGTGAATGGAGCTCATTATCAATACCTTGAACTGCTTCATTGCTTATGCACTGAGAACTCTATACTTCAGGTTGCTTCCACTCCACGTTCCTCCCTTCCTTAAAAAAACTTCAGTGTGTGTGTGTGTAGGGGTTTCCAGAAAACACTGCTGTGCAATTGCCCATCATCTGAGCCCCCCCCCCCCCCAGTTCAGGTTTTCAAAACCTGCTTTAGTTTAGGTATATCTTTCCTGAAAAGTTGTACTCAAAGCAGGTTTGACTCCAGTTTCAGGTGGGTAGCTGTGTTGGTCTGCAGCAGAGGAGTTGGATTTAAGCCCAGTAGCACCTTAGAGGGAGTCAGCATGGCATAGTGGTTAAGAGCGGCGGACTCTAATCTGGAGAACTGGGTTCGATTCCCCACTCCTCCACCCAAAGCCTGCTGGGTGACCTTGGGCCAGTCACGGTTTTCTCTGAACTCTCTCAGCCCACGCAGAGGCAGGCAATGGCAAACCACCTCTGAAAGCCTCTTGCCTTGAAAACCCTACGGGGTCGCCTTAAGTCAACTGTGATTTGACAGCGCACACACACACACACCCTAGAGACCAACAAAGTTTTGGGGGCCTAAGCTTTTGAGAGTCAAAGTTCTCTGACAAACTAACTGACAACGGGAACTTTGACTCAGGAAAGCCCGATGGGGGCTATCAAATTCTCCCCCGGAGTATTTCTCCTGTCTTACTATTTCCCACCTTCGGAGAGCTTATTTGCTAGCTCGTTTTAATGTTCTCCCTTCTGCCATTGTGTTTGGGAGATATAAGAAAATTCCATACTCTGCCAGAGTGTGTAATTGTGTTATGGGAGAGACAGAAAGTACTGACCATATTCTTTTGTACTGTCCTTTTTACTGCGAAACTCGTGCTGCACTTTTAAACCCTATTTTATCAAACTATGCTAACCAAGCTGATGACAGTAAGATGAACTTGTTGTTATCTTCCCAAAGACCTGAGATCATCGAATCTGTAGCCAAATTTTTTGATGATGTAATTAAGAGACGAGATAAAATGATGTACAGTAGCTAGTTTTATTCTTATTGATTGTACTTAGTATGCCAATAAAGGTATTGAAATTGAAATTGACTCAGGAAAGCTTATATTGGTCTCTAAGGTGCTACTGGAAGGTGCAAATCTAGCTCTTTGATTACAGGGTGGACAGATTCCTGTGCCTCACTATTTACATATTTATTTACATCTATCACCATTTACCTTGTGTTCGCCGTCCCCTACGCTGCCACTCACAGGATTTGTCACTTTTAAAGATCAGTAGTAGCTACATTGCTATAATGTCCTAATACATGACACACATGAACAGAACACATGAAGCTGCCTTATACTGAATCAGACCCTTGGTCCATCAAAGTCAGTATTGTCTACTCAGACCAGCAGCAGCTCTCCAGGGTCTCAGGCAGAGGTCTTTCACATCACCTACTTGCCTAGTCTCTTTAACTGGAGATGCTGGGGATTGAACCTGGGACCTTCTGCATGCCAAGCATATGCTCTACCACTGTGCTACGGTATAGTAATAGATCTACTGCCAGTAAAAAAACCAAACAACAAAAAGCCCACCAGCAACAAGTGGGAGGGGGCAAGTGGGAGGGGAGGCATGGCGAATACCATCATGTGGAGAATCTGTTTTGCTATGAATACCTGGGCATTCATTCTTAGTGGGAATGTGAGTACAATGGGTAATCATTCCCAGATAATTCACAGTGGGTAGCAGTGTTAGTCTTTTTGCAGTAGTCAAAAAGGGCAAGAGTCCAGTAGCACCTTAAAGACTAACAAAAATATTTTCTGGTAGGGTATGAGCTTTCGTGAGCCACAGCTCACTTCTTCAGACTTCTGAAGAAGTCTGAAGAAGTGAGCTGTGGCTCACGAAAGCTCATACCCTACCAGAAAATATTTTTGTTAGTCTTTAAGGTGCTACTGGACTCTTGCCCTTTTTGACTACATTCCCAGATGGAATCTGTCAGCTTTCAGGATCTTTATTGGTGAAGAATATACTGTGCTGGGCTTAGAAAATTTTGGTAATCCATGAAAACTGAATGGGGATCTCCCTCCCTCCAATGCACCTTGAAATCTTCAGTGGAAGGATAATGGGTTGGGTCCAACCAGCTTTTTCTTGCGAAGTTCCCTTTCCCACAGTCCTCGTCACACTTAACTTTTGTTCATGAAATTCCCATGGATCTCCACCATAGCCTTTTTGGGTGATCAGAGAGGACCCTGTGGGAAGGGCTGTGGCTCAGTTTGTAGAGCATCTGCTTGGCATGCAGAAGGTCCCAGGTTCAATCCCCGGCATCTCCAATTAGAGGGACTAGGCAAGTAGGTGATGTGAAAGTCCTCTGCCTGAGACCCCGGAGAGCTGCTCAGTCTGAGTAGACAATATTGACTTTGATGGACCAGGGGTCTGGTTCAGTATAAGGCAGCTTCATGTGTGTTCATGTATGACCCCTCCTTCCTGGTTGGTGCAAACCCAATGGCTTGTCCAGGCCATACAATGAACCTAGAGCTGGCTACAGTTTTGAACTCAGTTGTGCCACAGTCAGTCCTACCTACTACATCACCTTGGTTGCCACAGCACGGCACTGGTACTTCATCTATAGGAGATGAGGAACAATGAAAGGAAATCACAGGCCAGTTCTCAGAGGATCAAGACAATAGGTGTTTGTGGATGATTGCTGGTGGGTGGGAAGAAGGTGTAGGCTAGGGGTCCCCAATGTGGACCACCAACACCTTTTCTGGTCCCCACCAAGTGTTTTTAGGAAGTGGGTGGGGCCAGGTAGGGCTTTTGCCTAGCCAAGCTTCTGACTGGCTACTGGAGATTTGATTGGCTGTGCAGATGTTGCTTTGGCGGCAGCTGCCATCACAGCACAAGGATCTACACTGCATTACTGAAGTTAAACTGTGGCAATTGTTTAGTGGCTGGCTCTGCCTCCTGCAGCAGCCATTTTGTGGTGGCCATTTTGTGTGCTGCGCCCACCATGCCGTATCAGAATTCCAAATGTGCCCGCAGGCTCAAAAAGGTTGGGGACCTTTGGTGTAGGCTGAGTGAGAAGGGTTGGTACATGAGGTGAGTACTGTGAGATTTTATATGCTGTTTCCTACAAGAAGGACCTCTAGTTGTGAGAAGTTTGTAGTATTAGGTAACTCCTTTTTGGCAGCGCTTGCTCACTATTTCTGGCCTTTTCATTGTGAAACCCATAATAAGCTTCCAAAAACAGCTCAGGTTTTCCAAAACACAGTTTGAAAAAAGGTCACTAGGCTTGTATACTTTGAGTTTAAGCGATTGCTTGAGACGATGGCATGTGGTCAGTCTAGTCTGGGATGGCTGCAGATAATGCTGCAAGATTGCGCCCCAAGAATACATGATTGGATCATGCAAAACAGAGCCAGTTTGGATATGAACTAACAGTGTGCAGCAGTATAGCCTGTCTGACTAGCATTCCTGATGCTTGACGCCACCAATTGATAGTTGCCATAGCCTTTTGACTCAGGGTGCCAAGGGCTAATTCATTTGTATGCTGCTTGTGTTTAGTGGGCGTATTTTGCTGTTAGGCTCACTAGGACCTTTGCTTCACACTCTGGAACTACACGAAAGGATGGGAGCCATCCCACTACCCTGGCCTCAACACACATTGACACTTCCATACAATCCTACAGTTCCTTGTCCATCCACCTTGAGCTGTATTAATTTGAACAGCAGTTTACGAATCCAGACAATCAACTGCTTCACTGCCGAGGAGGTGTGAAAGGAAGCAATCAATAGGATGGATGAGGTGAAAAAACTGCATCGATCTTTGGCGAGACCTAGTTTAAACAGGAACAACCAATTAATCTAGGAGGAATCCATCGATATGAGGACAAACAAGAAATTCTGATTGGTGAGGAATTCAAACAGTTTCGAATGCAGAGACTAGGGGCAATATAACAACGCAATGCCCAACTGGGGAAGAACAACCCTGGACTTCAACTATTTGACGGAGAAAGAGTCTGTGGGAATCAGCTGCTCTTTTAAAAGGTGCATAATTTGTTTCTGAATTAATGCCATGTTCCTGTAAACAGCAAGTTTGCCAGGTCTCCAGCTATGGCGGAAGACCTCCCACAAGCAACTTGCTCTTCTTGCCGCTGCTACTTCAGGCGGTGGGAGAGAACCAAAATCGCTGGCAAAAAATGTGACGTTACGTCACTTCTGGGGAAAACTCAGACCGTGATGTCATGTCACTCTAGGAATTTCTAGAAACGCTATCATTTTACTGTAGAGCAGGGGTGTCAAACATACGGCCTGGGGGCCAGATCTGGCCCCTTGAGAGCTCTCATCCGGCCCATGAGCCAGCTGAGGCAACCATGCCCCCAAGGCCTGAGGTGTCAATGATCGAAGACTGTTAAATAAAAACAAATACTGTAATAGTATTATTGGGTTAAGCATGTTTGTTTTTTAAGTAAAAAATAATATAATTAATTGGCTTTGCCTGTGTCTTCTATAAAGGTTGTATCTCCAGTGGCATTACATTTTAATGGTACACAAGGCCCGGCCTGACCAAATGACATTTATGTTGTATCCGGCCCTAGTAACAAATGAATTCGACACCCCTGCTGTAGAGTTTCCGGTGATTCTTAGAGCTACATGATATCACTTCCAGTTTCCCCGGAATTGACATCACATTGCACACCACTGCTCCCACAAGGCCTCCCCAACTCCTGCTGGGTGCCAGCCATTAGCTGGCAACCCTATCAAAGAGCCATAGCCGTAACTCCCACAAACTGACTGAAACAAAACGCTGGGAAGGAAAACTCAACCCGAAACAACAGATTCGGTAACCAAAAGGTTCAGGCAAAGGTTAAAAACACTGGTTAGGGAAACGTAGTTTTAATAAAATCACATAGAAAAGCCTGAAGGATATGTGGTATATTAAACCTCGATGACAAGAAAAATGGTACGTGATTGTATATATACCTATACATTCTTGTGTGTACCCTGATTGATGGATGTATTGACCACTGATGAAGGCGTCATTTGTTTTTGTTGAAATGCGTTTGGTCTATTTTCAGTATACGTTTATAATTGACGACTGTGATTAGTGAGGTTTAAATACCACGTATCCTTCGGGGTTTTTAAAATTATATTATTAAAATGGTTTATTCACTAATCAGTTGCTCCCACGACCCACAGAGCGGCTGGTTCTCACAAATGGACAGCCCCTGAATGATGCCACTTGTACATCAAAATAAGAATTTTATTTTCTGATGACATTCCCCTCCCCGGCTTCTTTTTAAAAGGCTTTGAGATCAGATGGCATCCTTATAATAGGCTGACTCGAGAGTATCGGCACGACAGATTGGTTAGGGAGTCAGGACTATCTGTCTCTACAAATAAGTGCCACGCCGGCTAGTTCAAGCTGACACCGCATGGCACTTGAGGCCCAATGGCGTGGGGCTAGTGGACTGGGCTGCCATTTGCAAACTGAACATTAGCAGCTGATGGGTGACTCTCCCCCCTCAGGGCAGAGGACCTCACCTCTTGCAGAAGTAAGCGAGAGAGGAGATTTCTTGGAGGGGCTGGATGCGACGCTTATGCGACTTGGCTTGTTTTATTTGAGCAGCATTCCCTCGGAGGCCAGTTCAACCCAGTATCAACATCAAGCCGGAGGAAGGAAGCGGTTGTTTTTATGCCATGACCCCTGGTTTAGTTAGCGAGCGAGCAGGTGCTTGAGAAAAGGAGCAGGGGTTAGCAATAATACACACAAACCTTACAAGAGATGTGGGCGTGTGCATATATGAATAAGTGACTGATAAAAGGGAGATGCTATTAAGCCTATTTAAACATTTCAACTTTTGCCTTCATCCGTAACAAAAGTTGGATGATTTTTAAACGTCTTTCCCTGGCTCGTCACTTATTTACATATATATTATGTGACTGACTGCATCCTGTTACAATCTAGAAGGTACTAGGAGGAAGTGCAAACTAGTTGGTTTTCAGATCTATATTGATATTACCTTTGGGCACACCCTTCAAGGAAACAAAACCAAAACCCAAAACCTGGGATCATACATTTAAAGCCTGAATTCCCCAAACAGTTACGTTGTATATGTACTTGTTTACGATATTTATATACTGCCTCTCCCATCACCAAATTTATATTGAGTAGAAGAGTCTTTGTGAATCTGTACTTAAAAATATGAAACAAGGAGCCCATTCGTTTGAAATGTTATATGCTATATTCGTTATTTTGGGCTGCTCATTTGATACGGGTTAGAAAATCCAATCCAGGATTTGTGCCTAAGAATGTGCAAAGGGATTATCGGTGCAGAAAAAGGCAGAAACTAATGAGGACAGGACTTTTGTTTTTGTGCTGTGTAATAAAACAACACAGGATTTGCAACTGGATGAGAAAGTGGCTGCATTCGAGGAAGTGCGCTGCGCAAAAAGAACCACAGCAAGCGAGTTTTTAACAAAACAGATATGAACAAGAAGAAGAAGAAGAAGAAGAAAAGTTAGGTTTCTTTAATACCCCGCTTTCCTCTCCCTTCAGGAGCCTCAAAGCAGCTTACAATCGCTTTCCCTTCCTCTTCACACAACAGACACCTTGTGAGGTAGGTGAGGCTGAGAGAGTTCGGAGAGCACTGTGACTAGCCCAAGGTCATCCAGCAGGCTTCATGTGGAGAAGTGGGGAATCGAACCCGGTTTACCAAATTAGAGTCCGCTGCTCATGTGGATGAGTGGGGAATCAAACCTGGTTCTTAGGGTTGCCAGGTCACTCTTCGCCATCGGTGGGAGGTTTTTGGGGCGGAGCCTCAGGAGGGTGGGGTTTGGGAGGGGAGGGACTTCAATGCCATAGAGTCCAATTGCCAAAGTGGCCATTTTCTCCAGGTGAACTGACCTCTATTGGCTGGAGATCAGTTGTAATAGCAGACGATCTCCTGCCGCCACCTGGAGGTTGGCAACCCTACTGGTTCTCCAGATTAGAGTCTACCACTCTTAACCACTACACCACGCTGGGTGGGGGGAGGGGCTGATAAAGACTTGCAGGGGACATCTCCAAGTTCACCCCTGCTTCCCTCCATGGCTTTGCTTTACAGAAATCAAGGCTTGGGAAGACTCAACAATATTACTGTGGTTGCCTAGCAACTTCCAAAATGATAACTGTGAGCTCAGTGGGCATTCTTTTTTTTTTTTAATGCTACAGGTATTGTTTCTTCTTCTTCTTTTTAGATTCCAGATTTTTCTGTCCAACTTTGAACATCCGCCAGATTAGTAGAGATCTTCCCATCTGTCCCTAGCTCCATTTTGCAGATCTATTAATCCACCCTCCATAGCCCAGTTCAGAATGAGATATGATTTGTACCATCAACACTCAATGCAAATATGGTAAAACCACTAGAAGAAACAAAAGGGGGCCTAGAATGACTGAGGAAACGGAAGAACGTCTGCAAAGCAAGCCTTCCCAAAAAGTGAGGGTGGGGGGAGAAAGGTTATGGTGTTTTGGTCATGGGGGTTCTCTTTAAAAATGGTGAGGAAACAATATTGGAAGGGGTAATCTCCCCCCCACACACACACACACCAGTACATGAACACATGAACACATGAAGCTGCCTTATACTGAATCAGACCCTTGGTCCATCAAAGTCAGTATTGTCTACTCAGACCGGCAGTGGCTCTCTACTTGGATCATCATCACCTGGTCAGGTTGAATAAAATGGTCTCATAAAGATGGGACGGCTATCATCATTTGCAGATATGGAGAGATATCCAAAGCTCTATGCACCAAAGCTCTATGCACCATGATGCCACTTCTGTTCTCTCCATAAATGACTGTGGCCTCGGTTATTCAGAGGATGGGAAGTTGGGGCTCTACCATACTGCAGAGAATGGCTACCATCAGCCACGGCTCTCCTAAATTCATGTAAGGTGGATGGAGTGGTCCTTCACCACCTTTCACAATGACCTCGTTAGAGGACTTTGCATAAGAAGAAGAAAATGAGTTGGTTTTTATACCCCGATTTTCTCTACCTTTAAGGAGTCTCAAACCAGCTTACAATTGCCTTCCCTTCCTCTCCCCGAACAGACACCTTGTGAGGTAGGTGGGGCTGAGAGAGTTAAGAGAGAATTGTGACTGGCCCAAGGTCACCCAGCGGGATTCATGTGGAGGAGTGGGGGAACCAATCCAGATTAGAGTCCACCGCTGTTAACCACTACACCATGCTGGGTATCCTCCAAATTTAATAATGATTTCATTTATTTAATAAAACTGTAAACAAATCTGCTAAATAAGTAAATTTATCACAGATACATCCCACCTTTCCTGCAATATAACCATGGCAGCATATGTGGATTAAACTCCGAATGACAACTCAATTGAGGCCAGGCTTACATAGTAACTTGTCCAAGGCTAACCTGTGTGTTTAAAGGCTGACCAGAGATTCGAACTCATCTCTCACCACACAGAATCCAGCACTTTACCTGCTACCCTATGTTGGCTTTCTATTGCAGAGACTGGTGTGAATGAGATTTTGGCATTCTTAGATTTTTAGCATCCCTATAAACTGCTTGAAACGGAGACGACAACAGGCAAATTAGATGAATTCTGTTGGATCCCAGGGTTTGCACTGTCAACAGAACGCTGCCTTGATTTGCATTTTTGAAGCTCCAGTGAAGAGGAGAGCTCTACAGAGCTGCAAGAGAGAGGAAAATACATATTACCCTGGAGGGGACTGAACAGAAGCAAATGCAGTTTGATGTTCAGCGTCCAGAGGAATTCTGAAGAGCTGAAGGCTAAAAAAAAAACCCTCTTAAAAATAAATAAAAATGACATCTGCTGGAGATTTTGTCTGGAAATAGAAATGGATGCCCAAGGACGTCATGAATGGACTTTCCCCGGTAGTGGCAGAGAGACGTCCTTCGGAGATGATGCTATGTTTTGTCCCCATGCCCTTCCTTTAAGAAATAAGAAGTATGGGTTAAGCAAGGTGGGAAACAGCAGATTTCCGTCTGAGAAGAGCGAAGCGTCTCTGGAGGTCTCTTCAAAACTGATTTGTGCCAGTATTCTCTGCCCTGGATCCTAATCCAAAGGCTCCTCTGGGCACGGTGGGTATTTTCTATAGGGTATCACTACTACACCTTTATCCCAGCATTTTCTAATCATGAGGAGATGAAGTCATAATTGCTCAGGCTGAACAAGCAGGTTCCGAACAATGCACATTGTTCTGAGCATGTTTGGTGTGCCTCAGCAATTATTAGGAAAAGTTGGGATAAAGGACACAAAATAATATAATGATTGGTGTGCTGGTGTTTTTCAAATAACATAATGGCTAATCGTGGCAAAGGCCGCACACGGAGGATTACAGGTTACCACCGAGGATGAACTGCTTCTTGGAATACATCCAAATGCTTCATTTAGCAGAGATCTGGGTCCTACAGCTCAATGCTACAATGCAGTCTATTGGGGCTAGTCTACAGCTGTGAGAAGAAGGTTGGTTTTTTATATGCCGACTTTCTCTACCACTTAAGGAAGAATCAAAATGGTTTATAATCACCTTCCCTTCCGCTCCCCTCAACAGACACCCTGTGAGGTAGGTGGGGCAGAGAGAGATCTAAAAGAACTGTCACTCAGTTGGCTTCATGTGTAGGAGTGGGGAAACCAACCCAGTTCTCCAGATTAGAGTCCACCGATCTTAAGCACCCCTCTTAACCACTACACCATGCTGGCTCGCTCAAGAGGTTCTAGGACACCAGCAGCAACATAGCTTGGCTTCAAGTAGCAGTGAGACCAAAGAAATGTGTAGTTTTTATGAAACGGAGATGGTTAGATCTATGCCGCTTTTTCACCTTGGCCTTTTTAATAAGCTGCAGGACAACAAGACCAAGCTTCCTGCCGAACAAGGAGGCAAGAAGAGCCAGGATGGTGTAGGGATTACAGTGTCCAACTAGGACTGAGGAGACCCAAGTTCAAATCCCCACATGCCATGGAACTTATTCGGTAACCTTGGGCCAGTCATTCTCTCTCAGCCTAACCTAATGTGCAGGGTTGTTATGAGGATAAAACAGAAGTAGGGAAAATCATATAAGCTGCACTGAGTTCCTTGGAAGAAGAAGGAGATGAGAAAACATCAGCTGAAAACATTGCCTGTTCAGTTTCTGCTAAACTAAATATGCACCCAAAATGAGGATGGATTCCCTGAAAGACTAGTGCATACATAAGGAATTGTTGCTGTAATATGCCCAAGTATTGCATGTGTGTGTGTGTGTGTGCAAAGTGCCTTCAAGTCGCAGCTGACTTATGGCGACCCCTTTTGGGGTTTTCATGGCAAGAGACTAACAGAGGTGGTTTGCCAGTGCCTTCCTCTGCCCAGCAACCCTGATATTACTTTTACCACAGGATTATAGATACTCCTAGCTACTACAGTATGAAATGCCAATAGGTAAATAAAAACTATATATCAGTATCACTCTAAAAACCAAGTAACTCATGCTGTCGCAAAAATCAAAGATGAAGAAGAAGAGTTGGTTTTAAATGCTGACTTTCTCTACCAATTAAGGAAGACTCAAACTGGCTTACAATCACCTTCCCTCCCCCTCCCCACAACAGACACCCTGTGAGGCAGGTGGGGCTCAGAGAATGTGACTAGCCCAAGGTCACCCAGCTGGCTTCATGTGGAGGAGCAGGGAAACAAGTCCAGTTCACCGGATTAGCCTCCACCGCTCATGTGGAAGGAGGGGGAATCAAACCCGGTTCTCCAGATCAGAGTCCACCGCTCTTAACCACTACACCACACTGGCTCTCTTGAAGGCCACTGGTAAGCAGCTTTCTTCCTTGGGAAGAATGTTATGGTAGACTGTGGTCCACTGCTCCAAACCACCACTCTTAACCACTACACCACGCTGGCTCTCAGCTCAAGAATCACAGGTCCTCTTCAGGGTGAAAGTGAATGGGTAAAAAAAGAGGTCCAAGTGAGTACCTTCCAACTTCTGCTTTGAGGCATCCCCAAAGGAGATGGTAAGAAATTTAAGTTACTTTTACCCCATTTCCCTTCAATGCGCTGGGCAGACTAAACCCGATTGCTGTAATAAATGAATTTTAAATTATTCTCTTCTAAATAGGCGGATGGTCTAAAAGTCAATTTCAGCAAGAGATTTACAGGGCAATTCTAAACAGAGTTAGGCCCTTCTAAGGCCATTGAAGGGTATACCTCTGCGTAGGATTGCACTGCTAGCCGTAAGTGGTGTTAGGAGTTAGATACCATTTATGAATCAATGAAATAGAACTTCCACAGTCTCTTAGGAGATCCTCTCAGCGTGATCCAAAAATAGCAGTAATTTTAGCTATCCACAGTCAAACAGACATATCTACATTATAAACTTACATCCATTTCCACTTAAGCCTCCTTCGCAGGGGTCCATGACAGTTAAGCTGTTAATGTGCTTTGATGTGCTGCCGAGAAATTTCTGATCTGGATTCCGCCTCCCCCCCCCCCCAAAAAAAGATTTACAATTCCCAGGAATTCTCTGCAAAGGAGGAATAACTATTAAACCAATTTTAAGCTTGTAGTATAAACAGGCCCTGAACGTAAAAATACACAATTTACAGCCTGACTAATACGGAAGCCAATATGAATTATTTCTGCTTAAACCTTCTTAAAATGCAAATGTGCAACTGCTTTGGGTGAAAAGAAAAACTATTTATAACGTTTCCTAAAACCTTAATCTCGTCAGTAGCCCTTGAAGTTCCTTCATGACACTGATAAGGATTGCCTTGGGGGCATTTACATAGTTATGCAAGTGAAGATGGTGTCTCAGAGTCAAGTGATCTTGTTGCTGAACACATTAACATTTCTGCCTAAAATTTATCTGGGGGGTGGGGCTGGCGATAAAATGAAGGTAACATTCAAAAGAAGGAAAGAAGTTCCTCAACGGATCCCAAATGTGTGTTCTCTCTCCCCAGTTAGATGAGCCAATCAGCCATGCCCCAACTGAGTGAAGATCAATGCATCCCAAATGTGTGTTCCCTCTCCACTAGTTAGAGGAGCCAATCAGCCATGCCCCCAAAATGTGAGATTTCTCATATATGTATAAGAATCAAAGGCCCCCAGATAACCCCTTCTACACAATTATTTGGGATTTCATGGTTGCTTAGTTCTAGTATTATAGGAGAGGGAAAACTCTGTCCTGTCTTCTTCCTTTCTAATTACAGGTGCTGGGGTGGGAATATGGTTGCCGATCTCCAGGTGGTGGCTGGAGATCTCCTGCTATTATGACTGGTCTCCAGATGACAGAGATCAGTTCATCTGGAGAAAAAGGCCACTTTGGAAGGTGGACTCTATGATGTTATACCCCATTGAAGTCCCTCCCCTCCACAAACCCCACCCTCCTCAGGCTCCACCCCCATAATCTCCAGGTATTTCCCAACCCAGAGCTGGCAACCCTAGGTGGAGAAGAAGAGCCTTCTTTTCCTCTACCCTTGGTTTGCAGGCTGGTTTTCGCCTCTGGAAATGTCACTGGGAAAAAGAAACAGTATTAAACAAAAAGACTAAAGCTTTTTTCTTTTCTTTGTCAAAGAACAGAGTAACTGAAGGGAGAGCACTCCACAAACCCCTTTAAACTTGACTAGCTATAAATCACAGCCTTAGCCACTAGCTGTTGCTTGAGAGGAGAAAGGAAATCTCTGAGGTATGTATCAACCAAGTCACTCTCAGGCATTTTCCCTGAGATAAAGTGGCATATGGTGCAAACTGTAGAAGTAAAAAGAGGTGTGTGGAATGCAACTGTAGTTGGGGTTCTCTCCCTCCCAGATCTGCTTAAAAAAAAAACCCTCAAGGATTTTACGGTGCTAGGGCTGCCGACGTCCAGGTGGTAGCTGGAGATCTCCTGGCATTACAACTGATCGCCAGGTGACAGAGATCTGTTCACCTGGAGAAAATGGATGCTTTGGAAGGTGGACTGCATGGCATATACCCCATTGAAGTCCCTCTCCTGCCTTCCCCAGGCTCCACCCCCAAAATCTCCAGGTATTTTCCAACCCGGAGCTGGCAACCCTATATGGGGCTGAGGGGAGGATTCTGGGAGGCCCAACAACTGCTGGGAGCTTGTTTCCCTCTCCTGTCTAGAGAAAATGCTCCCCCACAGCTGAAGAGGTGAGGGAAAAGACCGCGGTCAGAAGACTAAGATCTTCTGGGTAGCCATGACCCTCAGCTCCCTAAAGAGACCCTGCATCAAAACTCTCATTGGCAGTTTCCGCTATAGGGCATGGGCTATTCTATAGGTGTTTGTGGAATATTCTGCTGCTTGTTTTGCTCCCACCATTACAGATATTTACATCAGCTGCTCAGAGCCTTAGGAACAGAATGGAGCATAAACAGAATAAAATAAACACACCCTTGGTCCTGATCTTAGATAGCCACGTGCACAACACAGAACGAAGACAATGTTCCCCTTGAAAATCACCCAGCCAACCATTTGGCAGCAACCTGACAATACGGATCACCTAGAACCGTTTCCTTCTCCTCAAATAATTGCCCAGCACTCTTCCTCTAGGAAGCCCACAAACAAGTCGACTTGTTTCCCTGCTCCTCCACATGAAGCCAGCTGGGTGACCTTGGGCTAGTCACACTCTCTCAGCCCCACCTACCTCACAGGGTGTCTGTTGTGGGGAGGGGAAGGGAAGGTGATTGCAAGCCAGTTTGATTCTTTCTGAAGTGGTGGAGAAAGCCAGCATATAAAAACCAACTCTTCTTCTTCTTCTTGTCTAACCCTCTGTTTGTCAAGCCCCAGGCAAGGAGACATGAGGTTTTATGTTATCAGCAATGGGCTGCTAGTCATAGCTGGTGGGCTGTGTTTCGTTTGGACGATTGCAAGTTGCACAGGCCCAATTTATGCAGCGCCCTCAGTATACACAACACTTTAAGGGAGAAGAAACCCTATTGCATTCAAGGGCTGTCATGATCTAAAGTTGGGGAGGGGAGCGGCTAAAGAGAGACAAACTGCTCTGGGGCCCCAAAAGGATGACGCCCAAAACATTAGTGCACATCGCTTAGTGGTCAGACACGTTTGCGACTGTGCAACTTGACTTTCAAGGCAGTGGTTTATGAAGTCAAACAGGCAACCTATCTGGAAAATTGGCGTATATGGTTATTAATGAATTTATCATAGTGATAAACTACATACCAAACAAAATAATATATTGATTATGCCAATATTTGATGTGCTTAAGTACATCATGTTGTCTGTTGACAGCATTGGAGGAGGGAGTCGGCACTAGGGCCCCAAGACTTTTGCCCCAGAATCCTGTTACTTCTCCGTGCTCCTGGGAGGCACAAGTAAAAAGTGATGAATATGATAGTTATGCATGATAGACTTCACTGAAGTTGGAAATTACACAGGGGAGTTTAGCTTTGCTTTCACAGAGCAAACTTGACTTTGGCAGATAGCATAGTTGGATGACTTCATCGTTCTGAGATAACTGGGTCACAAAGGTGAGCTTGATTTATACCTAAAAGGGATTATCTGTATGACACCGTGATTCTCATTTTCATTCTCCAGAGAATTCCCAGGATCCTAACCAAACTACATTTCCCAGGGTTCTTTGGGGCGAGTAAGCCCTAACAGTATATCCTTAGCTCTTTGTCCATGCTTTGGCCCATTGCTTCAAGAAACAGATATGTTTTAGCCTCAGTACAGTGAACCTCCCCCCCCCCCCACTCCCAAGTTAATTGATGGAGTAAAATATTCATTCACCTCTAAATTTGTTTCCTTCTTTTTGGTGAATTATTTGTTGTGTGTTGGGTATCTATTTTCGAAAAGTCACCTGGCAACCCTATGGCAGAGTGAGGATTCAAACCTTGGTCTCCCAAATCCTAGTCCAACACTCTAACTACGACACCACTCCGGCTGTCAAATGGAGAAAAAGCTGTCTTATAGAGCAACTTCATGCAGCCAATTATTCAAGGAGGGAAGACCCAAATTCACATCTCAGCACTATCTTCCCCACAACACCTGAAATATAGGTCACAATGCTGCAGGCCTACCTTACTGGGTTGTTGTAAGACAGATATACCTTACAGCAATTCTTTGCATTGATAGGTCATAGAGTAGCACCAGATTTATCAATGCCCAGAACACCACTTTCAGCATGGTGGGTCACAACTTGTGGGAGACCACTGTGACGATCACCAATTATCAATATATGCAAATTGTTTAAAGCATTCAGGAGAAGCACTGGAATAGCACTGTGAAACTCCGTTCTAATTCTTTGGAGGGCAAGGGAAGGTAGTATTTTACTGAGTTCACAGACTTTGGGAAATGATGCACTCTCTCCAAGGGACCTCTCCAGCTGGTCCCTTTTTGCATGTTATTAGGCATGCACAGGTCTGTATTCATGGAAGGCTACTGATGGGCCACATGAACACATGAAGTTGCCTTATACTGAATCAGACCCTTGGTCCATCAAAGTCAGTACTGTCTACTCAGACCGACAGTGGCTCTCTGGGGTCTCAGGTAGAGGTCTTTCACATCACCTACTTGCCTAGTCCTTTTAACTGGAGATGCCGGGGATTGAACCTGGGACCTTCTGCATGCCAAGCAGATGCTCTACCACTGAGCCACAGCCCCTCCCCAGTGAGTTCACAGCCAGAAACGTCAGTGTGCAAGATGGCAGGGGGAACCATGAGGTGGGTGCACTAGGGATGTGTGCTTGGACATATCTGGCTTGAATATATATCCAAAAAACACCTTACAGATATTTTTGGGGTATCCAGACAGTAGTCGATATTTTTTGGGATACTGTTTAAGAGACCTGAAAAATCCCCAAATATTCCATATATCCAGAAATATTCAGGGGTACCATTTTAAGGTCCCCAGGGTGATTTTTCGTTATGTTTACAGGGCTCCCAGGCAACAGGAAGAAAAGGGGAGGGAGGCAGCTCTCACAGGCAATGGTATCAGACCTTAGGGGGAGCATGAACTGTCTGGCCAGTCATGATAATTCTATTATCTCTCCATGGCTATCTGAGCATGGGCAAAGAGCAAGGCATGCAGTCGGGCTCCATTTCAAAACAAGGCCTTGTTTTGTCCTGTGCCTGTCTGCTGAACACCTTCATGATTGCTTTAAAATATTATATCAAGTTTTTTGTTTTCTGGGGAAGGGGCTTATAGTGTGTGTCGGGGGGGGGGGTTTCCTCTCTGATTCTTTAATGTATCATTTTCCTTGGTTTTTATTTTGCACGATTCTTCTGCCGTTCTCTTTGTTTGTTTTAGAATTGCTTTGCATTTTCTCTTTTTCTAAAAGGTTTTTATTTTTAAAGGGTTTCAGATTTGTGTGTGTGTATTTTCCGAGTTGTTACTGTTTTTTAAAATATCTTTTTGCATTCTTCTGGTTCTGGTTCTACAGATGTTCTTCTCTACCTGTTTTAAAGATCTTTCTGTGTTGTGTTTTTTGAGGGTGATGGTTTTGTGGAGTTTTGGGGTGTTCCTATTGGTTTTTTAAAAATATAATTGTTTTAGCAGGCTCAGAAGAAAAATTCTGGTTAAGTTTTAGTAACTGTAGGTGAGGGTTTAGGTATTTTTTAAAAAAAACACAATGTTGGCTTGGATTTTTTGGTTTGACATTGCTTTTGTTGGGCTTGTTGTTCTGTTTGCATTGGAGATTTTTGGCCATTGGTGGCTCTAGTGTGTTCAGCTATTGGCTTCTTTGATTTTTTCCCCATAGGAAACTATGGAGACAAGTAAGGTGGCTTGTTCAAGGGCATGTACAATTGGATGCCTAGGTCCAATTTGCTTGAAACTTGGGGAGGGGGTCTTTAGTGGTTGTTGACCTGCAAGTATGGTGCCATTTAATTGAAAAACAGCACTCCAGTTCCCCTCAAATTGCCCCACAAGGAATAAGGAACCCAAATAAATCTGGAAACCCGAGAAAATCCAAATCTCAAAACAATATTGGGAGACCCAAATACCTTCACATCACAGCATTTATGCGCTTCCTGAAGTCTGAATATAATTTTTAAATTGCACATCCCTCATGTGGGCAAGCACACATGAACACACATGAAGCTGCCTTATACTGAATCAGACCCTTGGTCCATCAAAGTCAGTATCGCCTACTCAGACCGGCAGCAGCTCTCCAGGGTCTCAGTCTTTCACATCACCTACCTGCTTAGTCCCTTTAACTGGAAATGCCGGGGATTGAACCTGGGACCTCCTGCATACCAAGCAGTTGCTCTACCACTGAGCCACAGCCCCTTCCCAAACAGATCATGCCTCCACTATTACAAGCACAGACTTAAGGTGAGCCTAGCATTTAATGTGTGGACTGGTGAATGTTTGTGCCTAGACCCTCATTTACTACTTTTTAAAATATATGGATTTTAGTTGATGGTGGTTCTGAGTACTGGATGCAATTTTTTGTTCTGAAGAAGACATTCTCTCCACATCACACGGATGAAATCTCAACGGGGGGGAAAAGCCCCGCTAAGTCAGTCCTCCTGGATGGCCCAGGCTAGCCTGATCTTGTCAGATCTCAGAAGCTAAGGAGGGTCAGCCCTGGATAGTATTTGGATGGGAGACCACCAAGGAACACCAGGGTTGCTGTGCAGAGGAAGGCACTGGCAAACCACCTCTGATAGTCTCTTGCCATGAAATCCCCTCCCCCCCCCCAAAAAAAGGAGTTGCCATAAGTCGGCTACGACTTGACAGCACTTTACATACACACACACACACACACACAAGTCAGTCCTGGCACTTCCTCAAAGTGAAATCTAGTTGGAGGGAACAAACTTAGAGGAGTTGTTGTTTTGGCATTTGACCTCTGCAGACTCTGTGTGTGCATGTGTGTGTGTGGTAATTCATAGTGTGTTTGGCAAGCGATGAATGCACAATGCTTCCGACTGCTCAACCTGTTTCCCCTTTGGAGGAGAGGGAAAGATTACCCTGCTGTTGTAAAGGAACACATTCCTCAAGGAATGTCCCCTCCCCTTTCCCAAGACTGGGACATCTTTGTTATGAATTTTACATGAAATCAACTCCGTCCTTTGCACAACCAGGTAGCCCACGCTCATCATTTGAAGTACAGACCCAAGAAGAAAAAGAAAAGGCTCACCTTTTCATCCCGCTATGTGACCCCTGCGGCAATATGCTATTCATATTTGAGCCAATGTTAATTTTTTTAAACTTTATATTGGTATAGACTTATTTATTGCGAACTATTGTTGTAAGCTGCCCTGAGCCCGGCTCTGCTGGGAAAGGGTGGGGCATAAATCAAAAGAAATAAAGGTTAATCACTTTGCGCTAGGATTAGGGTTATAGTGCCGATTTCTTCTTAGAAACCGGTGTACACGTTATAGGGCAGGAAACTCAGGTTTGCCTTCAAGTATACGCTTGACAGCAGGTGGAAGCCAATCCTGCAGGAGCAGACTGGCCCTTTAACTTACTGGGGAAATGCAGCATCCTGGAGGGACCAGGAGAAGCCAAGTCGAGCAGCTCCTGTAGGGGTGGTGGCAAAGGAAGGCTGGCTGGCTCCTTCTCCCTCCCGCTTCCCTCCCTTCTTTGTGGGGGCAGGGCCTGGAAGGGCAGGGCATGGAGCCCCTTTCCCCTTCTACTCCACCCCTGGTCAGAGGAGTGCTGTGCACAAAAAGTAGGGTTGCCAGGTCCCCCTTTGCAACTGGCGGGAGGTTTTTGGGGCGGAGCCTGAGGAGGGTGGGGTTTGGGGAGGAGAGGGACTTCAAAGCTATAGAGTCCAATTGCCAAAGCAGCCATTTTCTCCGGGGGAACTGATCTCTATTGGCCGGAGATTAGTTGTAATAGCAGGAGATCTCCAGTTAATACCTGGTGGTCCCTAAGGAAATAATCTCAGTACACAGCCACTAATTTTCTTTAACATATGCACCTTTACTAATATACTACTGCAATATGCACACTGTATATGCTTAACACTATATAACTAAATTCTAAATTACAAAAAGCCTGAAATTAATGTCAAATAGGCTTCTATGCATTTACACAGTTTTCTTCTTTATAATACAATCATCCCAGATCATGATGCCCCCAGGGGGAATATTTCTTACGACCAGCAGCAAGGTCCACAAAGTCCTTAAGATGTATTATACTTCGCCACGAATCAGGCAATACAAATTCAAAGTGTTCTCAATCGCGGTCAGCTGATCCCTGGTGGTCGGCAACCCTAGTACAAAAGTCATGTGGAACGAGGACTAAGTAAGGGAGACCTGGGAGAGACTGTGTGACAAAGCTAGCTGGATCCAACACTGATTGTGTTGACATATTAATGCAAAAGAGGGTTTGTACAATAGGAAATGCCCCAGTGTTTGGTTCCCTTTCACCTCTTTGAATGGCTTGCCTCTGTCGGGCGCCTGGGGGCATGAAAGCAAGTGGCTCCACTGGCAACACCTCAGGCTGATTTTGGTACAAGTTTGGGGAGGGGCCGTGGCTCAGTGGTAGAGCATCTGCTTGGCATGCAGAAGGCCCCAGGTTCAATCCCCGGAATCTCCAGTTAAAGGGACTAGGCAAGTAGAAGATGTGAAAGGCCTCTACTGGAGACCCTGGAGAGCCGCTGCTGGTCCAAGTAGGCAATACTGACTGAGGGACCAAGGGTCTGATTCAGTGTAAGGCAGCTTCATGTGTTCTTTCCCAGGAAGCATGTGTAGGATTAGGGTTACCAATCTCCAGGTACCGGCTGAAGATCTCCTGCTATTACAGCTGATCTCCAGCCGATAAGAGATCAGTTCCCCTGGAGAAAACGGCCGCTTTGGCAATTGGACTCTATAGCATTTAAGTCCCTCCCCTCCCCAAACCCTGCCCTCCTCAGGCTCTGCCCCAAAAACCTCCCACCAGTTTCAAAGGGGGACCTGGCAACCTGTACACAGCATTAAATTCTAAAGTCCATATAAAGTTCCAAAGTAATATCCAAAGTTCCAAAGTAATATCCAAAAAACGATATATATATTTAAAAAGCATTCCAAACTGGACTGCAGAGGTGAAGACGGTCTTCTAGAAAATTAGCTCCGTTTCGTCGGATGACTTTTTCAGTTCCTTTTATTTCTTCTTATATATGTGCCTTTTTGTCTCAAAACAGTACTGGATTTTAATGGACTTGACATTATACTTACCTGCTGTACATAACCCCCTTGTGGGTTATTACCCTGGGTATTTACCTGGAATTGGTTGTCTTGTTATATATTTGTGACTGTTGGACTTTGTAGACGTAGGATCACTTTGCAGAATTTGTTTTTGTAATGTTGTTGCTTATCACTTGTAGTTTCTCCTAATAGAACCTTTTTGCAATTTGTAACTACATTGTTGTGTCGCTCCTGTACTAATTTCCTAACTACACAGTATCAGTACAGTGGTGTCTCTTTTTTTCTAGTATCTGGAGGTTGGCAACCCTACAACCAAGGGATATTACCTTTCTACATGTGACAGTGACATTGGGGGGGGGGGGCTGGTAGGGCCTAGCTGGAACTTAAACCCCCAGAGAGGAGAAAGGTAAACACACCAGGCCGGTCGGACAGCTTGCTCTGAGAGCGCTTTCACCATTCCACTTGCCTTGCACAATCTCTCCCATTGTGAGAGCTTTGCAAGCGATAGCTGCTGGCATAGATCCATCTCTTTCAGAGCTGGAGGGACATCTCTTTATTCAAGGGAGTGGTAATAATTGCGTATGCAGACAAGGAGCCTCCTGGTAGTCAGTGAAGAGGAAGGCAGGCCACAGAGACCAGTGTTCACTCCTGGCTGCAAGGGAAAGAGAATGGGTCCTTTGGTCCTTGCCCTACATTTCTCCTTTGCAGACTCTCACTGATGGCTGGTTGGAACCCGCCTGCATTAAATGGTACAATGGTAATACAGATGCAATTTATATGGGACAAACAGGTCAGGCATCGCAGCCTCTGCTCATCCTTTCTTTCTACAGAATAAAGTGTAACTCCTTTTTTAAAAAAAGGTGTGGCAGAGTGGCAAGCTGCAGTATTGCAGTCCAAGCTCTGCTCCCGATCTGAGTTTGATCCCGACGGAAATCGATTTCAGTTAGGCAGCTCAAGGTTGACTCGGCCATCCACCCTTCTGAAGTAGGTAAAAGGAGTACCCAGCATGCTGGGGGTGAAGTGTAGACAACTGGGGAAGGCCATGTCAAACCACCCCGTAAAACATAGTCTGCCTAGTAAACGTCGGGATGTGACATCACCCCATAGATCAGTAAGAGGGTTGCCAGGCCCCTCTTTGCCATTAGCGGGAGGTTTTTGGGATGGAGCCTGAGGAGGGTGGGGTTTGGGGAGGGGAGGGACTTCAATGTTCAGGTAGTAGCTGGAGATCGTCTGCTATTACAACTGATCTCCAGCCGACAGAGATCAGTTCACCTGGAGAAAATGGCTGCTTTGGCAATTGGACTCTATGGCACTGAAGTCCCACCCCTCCCAAACCCCGCCCTCCTCAGGTTCTGCCCCAAAAACCTCCCACCTGGCAACCCTAATCTGAGGACTGGAAATTTACTTCTCATGAAATAACCACACACAACTGCTCTTCAGAGCAAAGTAGACAACTAAATTGTGAAATCTTTGCATTTCCAGCATTCAAATAGCAAAATAAGAATTGTGTACCTCTTCTGAATCTGGTATTAAAATAACTTCACATCTTGGTCCAAAACTTCAGCCTAGAAATGTTGCATGTTAATCTTTGAACTTCCTCATTGGTGAAGCTTTTTTGGTGAGTTTTCATGAATGCAAATAACTTCTGGTTTGGCATGTTTATCTGTGCAAATACCCCCCCCTTTATTAACTCTTCCTCCATTTCAGACCTTAGAAAAACAACAGCCGCCCTCCTTTGAAAGAACGAATAAGGAAACACGGTTCTCAAAAAAGTTTTCAGCCATGAGCGATGTCATTAGCCTGGTCCACCCCAGACATCTTGCATGCTGTAAGAAATTAAAGGCCTTTGTAAGCCCAGAATGCCCACCTACAGAGGACTCAGTGTGGTCAGTTGCGCTGGCCTTGCTGGAATCGCGAAGGGAAATGTCGGGCGCCCCTAGCAGAACACCAGAGCCCTCCCTCCCAAAAAGAACAGAGCTGGGGAATCCAAATATTCCTGCCTTTAAAAAAAAAAAAAAAACATCAACCAAAGGGACCATCACACCAGAGCCCTCCCTCCCAAAAAGAACAGAGCTGGGGAATCCAAATATTCCTGCCTTTTTAAAAAAAAACATCAACCAAAGGGACCATCACAAAAGGGAGGGAAGCAAAGTTCCCTTGTAATTCAAGGGCTCTTTGGCATAGGCATTAGAGACTAGGATCAAGAAAATGGGAATCCCATTGACGTCTGTCTACATGCCTGATGAGCAGCAAGCTTTCAGATTACTGAAACAAAGGATTCTAGACATTGAATCATAGAGTTGGAAAGGGTCATACAAGCCATCTAGTCCAAACCCCTGCTTCATGCAGGATCAGCCTAGAGCATCCCTGACAAGTGCTCGTCCAGCCTCTGCTTAAAGACTGCCAGTGAGCGGGAGCTCACCACCTCCCTAGGGAGCTGATTCCACTGTCGAACAACTCTTGCTGTAGAAATCCCCCCCCCCCCGAATATCCTGCTGGTACCTTTCCACCCGCAATTTAAACCCATTATTGCAAGTTCTATCCTCTGCTGCCAACAGGAACAGCTCCCTGCCCTCCTCTAAGTGACAGCCCTTCAAATACTTAAAGAAAGCAATCATGTCCCCCTCCCCAACCTCCTCTTCTCCAGACTAAACATGCCCAACTCCCTCAGCCTTTCCTCGTAGGGCTTGTCTCCACGCCCCTGATCATCCTTGTCGCTCTCCTCTGAACCCTCTCGAGTCTGTCCACATCCTTTTTGAAATGAGGCCTCCAGAACAGCACACAATACTCCAGGTGTGGCCTAACCAATGCAGTGTACAGCGGAACTATGACATCTTGCGATTTGGATGTTATACCTCTGTTGATGCACCCCAAGATCGCATTAGCTTTTTTTGTCGCTGCATCACACTGGCTGCTCATCTTTAACTTATGGTCCACCCGTATCCCAAGATCTTGTTCACACACACTGCTGTCCAGAAGCATATCCTCATCCAGTATGCATGTCCCTCATTTCTGTTGAGTCACAAACCTTGTCCTCATCAGCGTGCAGTGTTTGCTTCCCACTAGAGCTTGGCATTTATCCAACACTCGGAGCCCTACCGACCTACTTCTCCTGTTTAACTTCCTCACAACTCCAACTGGCCTTGACGTTAGCTTTCCATCTGAAATCCTTTGGGGCAGATTCAAGAACACCCCCATCTGCAATCGGACGTGCCCATGTTCGCAGAACCTACCAGAGACAATGACCCATGTGCTGGTCTACTGTGTCTATTATAAGTCTTTACGGGGAATTCATACTGAACCGCTGATAACAGATATTTCACATCTCTCTGCAAAAGACAACGTGACTTTCCTTTTGGCTAATTGACACTCTTGTACCTCAGAGAAGGTAGCTAGGTTTCTGCTAGCTGCCATGAGAATCCGAGGAACAAAGAGTAACTTACCTGAGGGCTACCATGAATTAAAGGTATTGACTGATAAGAGACTAGGAAGATTTAGATCCAGATCCCTACACAGCCTTGCTGGCTAACCTTGGGCCAGTCATTGTCTCTTTCAGCCTACCCTACCTCCTAGAGGTGAATGCTCCAATGGTAAGGTAAAGCAGAATTACCACACCCTCAGAGGGTTGGATAGTTAAACCTCTGTATGAGGAGGTGGGAGTTGGTTTTTATACCCCGCTTTTCTCTACCTTTAAGGAGTCTCAAAGCGGCTTACAGCCACCTTCCCTTCCTCTCCCCACAACAGACACCTTGTGGGATAGGTGGGGCCAAGAGAGTTTGGAGAGAACTGTGACTGGCCCAAGGTCACCCAGCAGGCTTCATGTAGAGGAGTGGGGAAACCAACCCGGTTCACCAGATTAGCATTCACCGCTCATGAGGAGTGGGGACTCAAACCCAGATCTCCAGATCAGTCTCCACCGCCCCAAACCACCACTCTTAACCACTACACCATGCTGACTATTCAGAAGGCTTTTGAAGCATTTTAGCAAATCTAGGCTATGTTTTGGGTAAACGGTTGATGTTTGGTTATTAATTCCTTCATCCACCGCTCATGAGGAGGAGTGAGGAATCAAACCCAGTTCTCCGGATTAGAGTCCACCGTTCTTAACCCCCACTCCAGGCTTGCTGCCATAAGGCCATTGACTCTTGCAGAAATACGGAGGATAGGGAATCCTTCCTTTCATGCTGTTCCAGAATTGATCTGCACCTCCAGTTTTAATTAAACTTCATCAGCTATTAGAGGTCTTGGAATCAGGCATTCATAGCCCACTGCAGTCTGCCGGAGCTGCTGAACGCAACAGACCGAAAGTCTTCCTTTCCCTCTGGAGCTGTCTCCATCCATCACCTGGCAAGTCGAGCTGCATTCCAAGAGTGAAATGCCAACCTTGGCTAGCTCTTTTGCACCCTCCTGGAGATGGAATCTGAGGGAAACAGCTGTAGGCTCTGCTGACTGGGGTGTTATTACCGGAGGAAGGTGGGGTCCTCATTGTGTAAACAGCAGAGACCTAATTATCATTCCTCGAGTCCTCTCTCCACGCAGTTCCCTTCCCACCTGTTTCACTCAACTTGCTCTCCATACCTGTCATTAATGGAGACTTTTTTGAGACCTGGACAGCCTATGAAGGAGAAGCACGCCTGGATCCTTGCGGGGCTCACTACTACTGCATTTATTTATACCTTATAATTTTAAAAAGGGAACATCAATTATAGTTAATGCTTCGGTAGGCATCATACCTTCAAAATACTTCTGTTGGAAGAATGTAGCCTTTCCTTCCTCCATGAATCTGTTGGGGACCCACACACACACATTTATGGACATCACTCCCTTACAGTATAGTCAATTATACTATACTATAGCAGCTGACCTCATTAAAAAAGAATCAGAATTCAGGTGATGCATTCCCTAAGTCAGCAGTTGCCTATTTACACATGCAAATCATCAAGTGATGCACATGCAGATATGAACCACCCTCAGCGAAAGAAAGACCTCAGAATCCTGATTAGCAGAAGCTTTGTGATACCGGCCGTCTTTACTACCCTTTTTAGTGCTTTCTTACAAAGACTTCATATTGGATCCATAGGCTGTCTCCGAACAGCTACCTCTCTTTACTGCATCTCTGGCCCACTGGGATTTCCGGTCATGCAAATCCCACAATCCTTGCCCATAAACTTTTCAGAGGTCGAAAAGAGGCTCTCCTTCCTCATGCCCTAGTAGAAAGGCTGTTAGGATCCAACACTATGAATTTTTTGTTCAGCTGAATTTTTTGTTCAAACTTCCATAAAGTCCTCTGCACTACAGAGGAGGAAGAAACAATCACACTCTACATTTTCAAGCTTTTGATACCTAAAGCTATCCTTTAAGTATGTAGTTGAAGAAGAGTTTTTTTTATACACCAACTTTCTCCACCATTTAAGGAAGAATCAAACCAGCTTACAATTGCCTTCCCCTCCCCTCCCCACAACAGACACCCTTTGAGGTAGATGGGGCTGAGAGAGCTGGAAGAGAGCTGTGAGTAGCCCAAGGTCACCCAGCTGGCTTCATGTGTAGGAGTGGGGAAACAAATCCAGTTCACCAGATTATCCTCCGCTGCTCATATGGAGGAGTGAGGAATCAAACCCGGCTCTCCAGATCAGAGTCCGCCGCTCCAAACCTCTCTTAACCACTACGCCATGCTGGTGTAGCAGTAGTATACTGGTGGGGAATGGGAGCACTGTGGTGTGTGGATTATTTCTTTGCCCTGATTTCCTGAGTGACCTTGTGGTTGCCTCAGTTTGTAATTGCCTCAGTTCCTGATTCGCAAATATGAGGCCAATCATTAGGGCTGAAAGCATTAAATTCATTAATTAGTGCAATTAATCGCCCGATTCACTGATTAATTACTACTGCATTGGTTCTTGCTCTGGAATAAAAACACTGAACATCTATGGGAGCTAGGGACCAATCCGTCCTCTCTGAGGAAATGTTCGTAGCTGCTGACGTTGAGGTTAATGGGTATTTGTACATTTTCTGGATTTCACTGATATTAACAAGCTACATGTGACCCACAAAGACTGCAAATGGATCAGCCGGCCAAATGGCTCCCTCATTGCACCCCCTCCCAGTTCATTATCTAGCAACTGCGACACAAAGTGATAGCATGCATGCGGGTAAGGTCAAACCACACAGATCGAATTGTCAAAATTGTCTCGCTACCAAAGCAACGCTTCTTAAAGCAACCGGCTCACAGATTTAGCTGCCAGACACCAACTGCTGTGTAAAGAAGGGATGGGCGCACATGTATGAATCGTTGCCAACCTCCAGCTACTAGCTGGAGATTGCCAGCTATTACAACTGATCTCCAGCTGATAAGAGATCAGTTCCCCTGGAGAAAATGGCCCCTTTGGCAATTGGACTCCGTGGCATTGACATCCCTTCCCAAACCCCACCCTCCTCAGGCTCCGCCCCCAAAACCTCCCGCTGATGGCGAAGAGAGACTTGGCAACCCTAGCCGACCCATATACTTAAGGTTACCACCCTAGACTGAGACCTTTAAACCTTCCACTGCTGCAGGACACGGAGCCATAACTTCTCCTGCCTTTCTCCCCCAGTCAGTCTGGCTGTCTCCTCCCTCCCAGGTGTGCTGCACAGCAGGTGTTCTAAGAAACAGAGAACAAGGTCAGGGTGTGAATGGGCAGGGCAGCTCACTTGCCTCCCGCTGTGTTGGGGAATTTAAAGGCTAGCATCTGATGTCAGAAGTCCTATAAGGAAAGGCTGAAGGAGCTGGTATGTTTAGCCTGAAGAGGAGAAGACTTGAGAGGGGATATGACAACCATCTTCAAGTACTTGAAGGGCTGTCATATAGAGGAGGGTGCGGATTTGTTCTCTGTTGCCCCAGAGAAGGTCAGACCAGAACCAATGGGTTGAAATTAATCAAAAGAGTTTCCGTGTAGACATTAGGAAGAATTTTCTAACAGTTAGAGCGGTTCCTCAGTGGAATAGACATCCTCGGGAGGTGGTAAGCTCTCCTTCCCGGAAGGTTTTTAAGCCGAGGCCTTGATGGCCATCTGTCAGCAATGCTGATTCTATGACCTTAGGCAGATCATGAGAGGGAGGGCATCTTGGCCATCTTCTGGGCATGGAAGTGGGTCACTAGGTGTGTGTGGGGGGAAGTAGTTGTGAATTTCCTGAATTGTGCAGGAGGTTGGACTAGATGACCCTGGCCTAGGTGTGCTTACACTTTGTTATGGTTGGAAACGAACAAGGCTTTTTTAGTGGTGGTGCTCACCACTACAGAGTACCAGCACTTTTTTTTGATGGGGGGGGGGAGGATCTTCCAAGTTCTGCGTGAAAACTGGTACAACTTTATATATAAGTCTTGGCACCTTTATTTTACCACCCACAAAAAAAAAGGCACTGGAAATGAATTCTTGGTGGTTGGGTTAAGCAAGGCCTTCTAGGAGAAGGGTGCTTTGAGGAGTGAACGCTGATACAAATATCCATCTAGATTACCTAAAAAGCTGAGAGGTTCCATCACAAAATTCTCTTGGGATCACAGCAACCCACTACCTTGACTTAAATGAGCAAGTCCCCAGACACCATGATAATAAATATTTTTAATAAAATCGCATCCTGCCCTGTGTTTTCAAAAGCTTTTGGGCAGCTAACCAATGTAATAAAATTATAAATCATAAAAATAATAATTACAAAGCTGTACGACCAAGCTGATTTCCAGTAAAACATCATCAGGCCGGGAAAACAATTCCTAACTCCCCAATGCTCACTAGAGCAATCATAATTGTTCTGAATGCTAAACCAAGGGGACCTACTGAACGTCTCGAGTGGGGAAGGCTCCTGGTACAGCTACCACTGAAGATGCCGGCCCTTTGTTTCACTCAGCCTCATATCAAATAGGGCAAAACGCTCCAAGCAGGATGACTGAAGAGTCCAGGAAGGCTCAAAGTCCAAATTATAAGTCTTTACAGTGGGTTCGGGAGACTTTCCATTTTATCTTCATGTGCCTGTGTTTACTAATTGTTGTGTATTTTGTTTTACTCATTACAGACTTATGTGTCATAAAGGATAAGTACATCATTTCTGATGATAGCTACAGTAAGTCCCGTACAACCTGTTGTAAATAAGTTATATGTAATTATTGTGTGGTATTTGTACTAGTTATACTTCTGTTTGTTGTTGAATTTCAAGGTTACGGTCCGAAGAAGGATATCGAAACGGGATACTAGCCGGCAAACCTGTCACTGTTGTCAGTTATCAACACTTTTGCTTTTTGCGTTTGCTCATTATTTGTATACTGTAATAAATGTTTTATAATTTATTTGAACCTTTGTTGTTATTACTATTTTGTAGCTACAAGTGATTAGATAAATACCTTGTAACCTCTGGTGCTTTGCACATTTTTTTCAGTCTTCTATCACAGGTTTCTCCTTCCTTCCTTCCTTCCTTCCTTCCTTCCTTCCTTCCTTCCTTCCTTCCTTCCTTCCTTCCTTCCTTCCTACCTACCTACCTACCTACCTACCTACCGTCCAAATACCTTGTGAGGTCACTGTAGCCTAGGGTTGCCAGGTCGCTTGGGTTGGAGGGAAATCCATTGGCCGGCTCACGAGTTGGGATCGTGTGCGCGCTGCCGCATCAACGCAATTACGTCGCTTCTGGGTGTAAACTGCATCGCGATGGCCCGCTTCACCACTCAAACCCCCGGAAGTGACATAATTGCGTCGGCATGGCAATCCCCGGCCCAGCTCCGCCCCAAACATTTCCTGCTGGAGGAGAGGGGCGACTTGGCAACCTTACTGTAGCTTGATCTCTACATAGTTTCCTAGGACATAAATGAAGCCACCTAATCTCTCCATTCTCTTGTCACCTTGGCTGCCATTCAGAATCAGGGGGTGTAGTTATCCCCCCTGTAACTATCCATTGGCCCTACATGCAAAAACAAACAAAAAACAGGATTGTACCCTTTCAGCATTATCCAAGAAAGGTATCGGTTGTTTATGCATGGGTACTTTCCCTCACGTTTGCCCCCGGTCTGCCTTGGTTGTTCCTTGGAGTTATGCATGAGTTTTCTGTCCACTAGAGATGACCTCGCTGCCAGCCCTCACAAATCCCGGGACTGCCCGTTCCTGTGTTAACCCGATTCTTCCTTCTCCCCTGAGCTCAGCCCAGGTGAAATCTCTGAGCAAAAGGCAAAGTGTGGGACAGGCAAGCATAGTTTCTCTCACAGCCAGTTACAAAGCAGCGTATAAAGAGGCAGGGATTCAAATGCTTCCTGCTTCCTCAGTGCTCTTTCTGAGCAAAAGAAAGGCTTTTTAAAACCGAGGCTTGGATTTCTCCCCCCACCCTTTCAGATTGCTCCATTTTTTGTTCTTAAGATGCTTTTTTTTGCGGCAATTGGGTTATTGGGGAGGAATTTTCTCGCCCAGGATGCTCTACAAAATAAGTCAATTACAAAGCAGCATTTAAAGGGGCGGGGACTTGATTTGAACATGGGGACTGCTGGTGCAGAGATTCCCAACAAGGAAGTGTGGGTCCAGCACGCAACAAACCTCAGGTAAAACTCCCATGCATAAATGACCATCGTGATACAAATCTTACTGATTGACCTTACCATAGTGTTTTGTTTCCATGGCTAAGCACAGTTTCACAACTAGGTTGCCGACCTCCAGGGGGGGACCTGAATTTTTCCTGGAATTACAGCTCATCGCCAGACTACAGAGATCTGTTCCCCAGCAGAAAATGGCAGCTTCAGAGGGCAAACTCTGTGGTATACCATAGATTCTAGGTGAAATCTCTCCCCATGTCCCCCCCCCACACAAGCACTGCCCTCAAATCTCCAGGAATTTCCCGCGCTGGAGTTGGCAACCCTAATAAAACATAGGGATAAATTCATCTGTATCTGTTTGTGATCTTTCCCCCTGACTTTTAAAACACAACAATGCCATTTTCCTTGACACACGGGGAGTCCAATGGTCAAATTAGAGCGACGGTTTCCTCGGTGCACCGTAAAGCCGTTTCATCGACCACGAGGCAAGCTGAAAACCAACAACCAGGGAAAGCTGTTGTAATTCTGTTTCTATTTTTATCCTGCTATTGTATCAAAAAGGTATTTGGTTTCTTTACCTGAATGTTATTTACAGTGTATTGCTGCCCTGCGTTGGAACAATACCGAAAGGGCTGGACAAAGCATTTGTTCCTTTAAGAGATTTAGTATTGGCTGGAGTCAGGCCAACGAGCCATTCAATCCGTTTTTCCTCCCCGAGAAGAATGGGCTCTCTGTTTCCCCAGTTATCAGACCCCAAATTGCACAATTAACTTCAAGCTAAAAAGAAAGAGAGGTGGCTTAGGATGCCACACAGTAAGTAATATGTCATCTTTTCCAATAAGGCTGTATTTAGAATTTAGCCATAACCATCAACCAGAGTGGCTTGTAGGTGCCTAGGAAATAATTCCCCTTTACTCTTTATCCCTTTTCCTCTACAGGTGCTGCTTTTCTTCTGCTCTTGCTCTGGAATGCTTAAAAATGCTTAACCCCATTACTTTTCTCTTCTTGTAAGGAAAAGCTGCGCAGCCTTAAAAGTTAATACTGCTCAGGGAAACACTTCTGGGCGCGTACCTTTGTCAGGCATTTTGGCTGTACCCTCCAGGACAGACAAGCAAAAAAGCCACATGCAGCTTAAGAATTAGAAATACAAGTACCTGATTTTGCTGATGGGAGGTAAATTAAACAGCGGTTCCATGATTATTCCTTCAAAGCGTATTTAAATAGTGTCTTTTTAGGGTTGCCAGCCTCCAGGTGGTGGCTGGAGATCTCCCACTATTACAACTGATCTCCAGGCGATAGAAATCAGTTCCCCTGGAGAAAATGGCCACTTCGGCAATTGGACTCTATGGCATTGAAGTCCCTCCCCTCTCCAAACCCCGCTCTCCTCAGACGCCACTCCCAAAATCTCCAGGTATTTCCCAGCCCAGAGCTGGCAACTCTAGGGTGTCCCAAAGGTATGCAGCATTCTCAAATGAGCTCCCAATTAGCCTGGCTCGGGATGCCAACCTCCAGGTACTAGCTGGCGATCTCCCGCTAATACAACTGATCTCCAGCCAATAGAGATCAGTTCCCCTGGAGCAAATGGCCGCTTTGGCAAATGGACTCTATGGCACTGAAGCCCCTCCCCTCCACAAACCCCGCCCTCCTCAGACTCAACCCCCCAAATCTCCAGGTGTTTCCCAAACCGGAGCTGGCAACCCTAAGCCGGGCTGAGGAAGGCCTACTCTGAGTAACTATAGGGTTCAAGGACTCAAAAGAATAGCATTTGCCCTTTCCCAGGTACAGCCTGGACATCTCCAATTTAAGAAGAGACTTGTGAGCCATTTTTCTGTACCATGCCTGGATTTACAGTGCTAGATATTAGTGGTTTATATACATAATTTTGTACATCCTGTGGGTGTGGAAGAAGTTTGTAATTTTCTTCATAATACATTAAGAAGAATAAGTAGAAGTGTTGTTTTTTTATACCCTGCTTTTCTCTACCATAAGGAGTCTCAAAGCGACTTACAATTGCCTTCTCTTCCCCCCATCCCCGCAACCAGGGTCGCCTGGTGGCTTGGAACGGTGGGCAATTGCCCGCCAATCCATCTGCTTGCTGTCAGCAAGGATTGTGTGTGTGCGTGGCCATGGGCAACATGATCCCATCACTTCTGGTTTACTTCTGGAAAGCTGTAGCATGACGGGACGATTTACCACTCAAATGGGGGGGATTGAGTGGCAAATCGTCCCGCTGTGATTGCGGTGTGGAAGCGATGGCATGGCATGGCTCGCGGCCACGCGTGTAGGATCCCTACACCATGAGGGTGAAAAAAGGAAGTCCTTGTTAGCGAGGGCTACTCCATGAGAAAAACGCATTGGCTACAAGCTGCCCACAGCCATTGATGAGGCCATCAGAGGAAGAGCTGAGAGCATCCAGGCAACACCCACCCACACATGCACAGTACCTGAATCCAATTGCAGTTGAGAAGTCCTCTTCCTTCCCTTTAGCTTCCAACTGCTATTGCTAAGGCTGCAGGAGGGAGGGGTGGGGAACAACTAGCCAGTCCTCGGTCATGCATGGGCCTAGCTCAGTTGAGAGATAGCGGAGCCTGAGGAGGGCAGGGTTTACGGAGGGGAGGGACTTCAATGGGGTATAAGGCAGTGGGGTATGATGCTATAAAGTCTACCTTCCAAAGTGGCCATTTTCTCCAGGTGAACTGATCTCTATCGCCTGGAGATCAGTTGTAACAGTGGGAGAGCTCCAGCCCCCACCTGGAGGTTGGTAACCCTAGTCTGCAGTGGGAGGAAGGAATCTTTACAACTGTGTGGTTGGATGCAAGCCTAAAAAGTATTTAACAGGAGCCCAATACAAAAAGGAGGAGGAGGAGGAGGAGAGTTGGTTTTTATATGCAGACTTTCTCTACCGCTTAAGGAAGTCTCAAACCGGCTTACAATCACCTTCCCCTCCCCACAACAGACACCCTGTGAGGTGGGTGGGGCTGAGAAAGCACTAAGAGAGCTGTGACTAGCCCAAGGTCACCCAGCTGGCTTCATGTGTAGGACTGGGAAAACCAACCCAACTCACCAGATTAGCGTCCGCCACTCATGTGGAGGAGTGGGGAATCAAACCCGGTTCTCCAGATTAGAGTCCATTGTTCCAAACCACTGCTCTTAACCACTACAGTACGCCGGTTCTCTAAGCAGATGAAGCTTTTCCTGGCATGGAGTTGAAGCCATGGGAAAAGTTTCATTTTGTTTTATTTGCACGTCTCTGACTGCAATTAAAATATAACAGATCAGGGGGGAAAAGTTGCAACACAAATTGTGGGTGCCGCTTTTAGGCCCTCCAGTGTGTGAACCACATGTTGGCACGTAAACAAACATCACAGCAATGCAGACAAGATGCTATTGGGGGCTTTCAAAAACACTGGCAAACAATTCCCTGTCTTTGGACAATCAAAGGACAACCACGACATCAATCCATGTGACATCTGGTAAATTCACAGAGGGAAAAAAAGATAATACACAAAACAAACATGAAAAGAACCACACGGCAGGCAAATATTGCCTTTTCCGTGCCCCACCCAGAGCAGGCCAAGCAAATATGCCAGCGCCAGGGCAGTAGCAAGGACTCCTTTTATCTTTAAAGAGACAACGACTTCTTTCAGACACTACACAGCAAAAGTGAAGCTGATTTGCACCTAGAATGTGGAAATCTGGGGGCTTTTTTCAGTTTCCCTTCCTGGATACACTGATTGAGTGCTTTTGGGGGGGGGGGGATCAGGGTTGCCAGCTCCGGGATGGGAAATACCTGGAGATTTTGGGGGTGGAGCCTGAGGAGGAAGGATTTGGGAAGGGGCGGGACTTCAATGGGGGTATACTTGGGGTTGCCAGGTCCCCCCGTGCCACTTGTGGGAGCTTCATGAGGATGGGGCTGGGGCTGGTGATCTGCGCACGACATGATGATGTCACTTTCAGGTTTACCCGGAAACCATAAGAGTTTTTTTTGGGGGGGTGCAAGAGCAGCCTCGTCACCATGCCGGTGCTTCTGGGGTAAACCCGGAAGTGATGTTTTTGATTCCCCGTCCTCGGCTGGCCGGACCAGCTGAGGGGCGGTGGGCAGCCCAGTTAAACGATGGGCAACTGCCCGCCATAACTGGGCATATGGGCACCCTAGGTATATTGCCATAGAGTCCACCTTCCAAAGTGGCCATTTTCTCCAGGGAAACTGATCTCTGTTGCCTGAAGATCAAGTGTAATAAAAGGAGATCACCCGCTACCACCTGGGGGCTGTGGAAAGATGCAGCACAAGGCTCAAATTTAGCAAATAAATGTAAGGCAAAGCTTATAAAATATTATTAAGCATTTATTTGATTCAAACAAGCAACAAAAAGCAACAAAAAGCACTAATAAGGAGGATATGACCTTCAAGGCTAGGTCAACTATCAACAACTAGGTCAACTATCAAGGCTAGGTCAACTATAAGGAGGATATGACCTTCAAGGATAGGTCGACTATCATTGGTGTGTTGCAAAGCAACACACCAATGATAGTTGACCTAGCCTTGAAGGTCATATCCTCCTTATTAGTGCTTTTTGTTGTTTTTTGTTGCTTGTTTGAATCAAGTAAATGCTTAATAATTTTTTATAAGTGTTGCCTTACATTTATTTGCTAAATTTGAGCCTCGTGCTGCGTCTTTCCACAGTCTATACCAGTGATGGCGAACCTTTTAGAGACCGAGTGCCCAAACTGCAACCAAAAACCCACTTATTTATTGCCAAGTGCCAATGCGGCAATTTAACCTGAATACCACCCCCAGAGGGGGCCCAGAGGGAGAGGCTAGGGTTGCCAAGTTCCTCTTCGCCAGGAGTGGGAGGTTTTTGGGGTGGCGCCTGAGGAGGGCAGGGTTTGGGGAAGGACTTCAGTGCCATAGAGTCCAATTGCCAAAGTGGCAATTTTTTCCAGGGGAACTGATCTCTATTGGTTGGAGATCACCTGTAATAGCAGATCTCCAGCTAGTACCTGGAGATTGGCAACTAGTTCCTTAGTGTTTTCTCTCTACATATCAAGACAAATGGAAAGGTGTTTGGAGGATAGCTTGTGGGCACTTCAAAGGTGGAATAGGACTGCACGCCCCTCCGCCCGCACAGACCCAGAGGGTGCTGGAGAAGCCGCTGGAGGGAAAGAAGGAAGGAAGGAAAGAAGGGAAGGGAGGGGGAAAGGGAAGGAAGGGAGGGAGAGAAAGAAAGAAAAAGAGAGAGAAAGGGAGAAAGAAATGGAGCAAGGGAGAGAAAGAAAAGGACAGAGGGAGACAGAAAAAGAAAGAGGCCATTTATGCATGGGAGGTTTTGCCTTGGATTTGCCACTCGGTGGGGCGCGGCGGCAGGCTTGTGAGAGGCGAGCAGGGTGGGGCAGAGGGCGCCTCCTTCGCACCCACCGACCAGCCATGCCCCTCCGCCCGCACAGGCCCAGAGGGCGCCGGAGAAGCTGCCAGCCATGCCGAGTGTGGGCGCTCGGCTTCTGTTCCCCGCTCTCCCACCCGCCTGGCTGGCCGCGCACGCTCCAGCGGCAGCAATGGCGGCAGCTTCTGTGGGAGAGTCCGGGGGCCACCGCCAATGATGTCGGAGGTTCCCCACCCCTGGGCTACAGCCTCCCCCATCCGGGGTGGGGCAGAGCCGGAAAGGCCAGCGGATTGGAGGAACCGTGAGTGCCGGCAGAAAGGGCTACGCGTGCCGGAAGTGGCACCCGTGCCATAGGTTCGCCAACACGGGTCTATACTTTATTCACCACCTGGAGGCTGGCAACACTAGGGGCGAATACTCATGATTAACTGCAATAATGCAACAGGATTACACCCATATTGGAATTTAATAGAGTCAAGAGTCGACATTAGGGGTCAACAACTGTTACCCCCTGGACCGACCTCCTCCTTGGAGGTCCAATCTTGCTACCCCAGGGCCAAAGGCAGAGATCATGACAACAGCACATGAAGCAATGGGATTTAGAAGCAAGGATTCGCAAAACAGCGGCACTTGTTCTGACCAGTTCTCTAGAGACGGCATCAGGATTAAATTCAGAGCTCTGTTTAGGACTGCCAACTCTGGGTTGGGAAATTCCTGGAAATTATAGGGGACCCTGGGGAGGGAGGAGCTTGAGGAGGGGAGAGAGCTCAACAGGGCGTAATATAATGGAGTCCACCCTCCAAAGCAGCTGTTTTCTCCAGGGGAATTGATCTCTGTAGTCTGGAGCTGTAATTACAGGGGTTTGCCTGGCCACACCTGGAGGTTGGCAACCCTGGCTCTGCTGGTTTCCTCAGGAGCATATGAGAGAGAGAGAGAGAAGGTAGAAGGAGCTTTTTCCAGAGTGGAAATGCCGTGATGGAAAGCTTCCCCTATCTAGGCAACGGTTAGTCCTTTCCCTATCTAGTCCTTCCCCTATGCTAGGCAACGGTTAAAACAGGGATTGACAATCATTTATCATTGAAGAGCCAAACTACATTGAAATCCAGCATAAGAGATCCAGAAAAAGCCTACCGTATTTGCATAACCAAAAAAATTACCACTTAATATTGCTGATAATTTACATGCTGATCCATAATCCAGAAGGTTTCTGCAACCCAAATGTTGCAAGTCCTTAGAATCACAGAATCATAAGAGTTCAAAAGGACCACCAGGGTCATCTAGTCCAACACCTTGCAAAACGCAGGAAATTCACAACTACCTTCCCCCCACATCTCCAGTGAACCCTACACCATGCCCAGAAAGAGTATTATGAAGTGGTACACAGAAGGTATCACGTCATTAAAATATACACAGAAGCACCCTGTGAGATTGTGTTAGTGCACCTGATAAATCTAAGCATGGTTTGCCCTTGGATTACCGGCAACTGTTCACCTCTGTGATTTCCCTTTCTGTAAAGCCCTATAGTGCCACAAGAACTGTTGCCTGCCAAGCAATTCACATATTTGTTTTATTTTGTTTATTTAAAACACGTATATGATGTCTATCCACCCAAATAGGATCTCCATGGTGGCAGACATCAAGGCATTAAATCATTTACGCTGGATATACTAACATCCTACCTGCCCCTCCAATATACCCTAACTTAAAGATCTCGCTTTCTTTTTAAAGCCATATTTTAAAGCTATTTGATGCCATACTGAGCCACAATTGGCTCTAGCGCTACAGGTTGCAACAGCCAAGCAAAATTAAGGAAGATAAATGACAAATACAATGCCAGGTCCCTCTTCGCCACCGGTGGGAGGTTTTGGAGGCGGAGCCTGAGGAGGGTGGGGTTTGGGATGGGGAGGGACTTCAATGCCATAGAGTCCAACTGCGAAAGCAGCCATTTTCTCCAGGTGAACTGATCTCTATCAGCTGAAGATCAGTTGTAACAGCAAGAGATCTCCAGCTAGTACCTGCAAGTTGCCAACCCTAAGTGGTTAAGAGCGGCAGGCTCTAATCTGGTGAACCGGGTTGGTTTCCCCACTCCTCCACATGAAGCCTGCTCGGTGACCTTGGGCTGGTCACAGTTCTCTCTGAACTCTCTCAGCCTCACCTACTTCACAAAGAGCCTGTTCTGGGGAGAGGCAGGGAAGGTAATCATAAGCTGCTTTGAGACTCCTTAAGGTAAAGAAAAGCGGGGTATAAAAACCAGCTCTTCTTCTTCTAGTCCTTCAGTTAACAATGCTGGAAACTCAGTCGTAATATTTATACATTGAATTATCAGCCAACTTTAAACCCAGTTTTGTTATGTTTCTCTCTCTCTCCCCCGAACCTTAGCTTTAAAGAAATGGATGAATGGGTGCCTTTTCTGCCGCGAAGATGCAGCAATGGGAACTCCTAGATCTGCTGAATGCCTGCTGGTCACAAAGCTGTGAAAGGCAGAGAGCGTTTGTCAAAACCAAAGACCGTGATCAAACTGTCCTCTCAGATTACTGAAAAGAAAGTATTTTCATGACCATTCAGAAGGCTTTTGAAGCATTTTCGCAAATCTAGGTTATGTTTTGGGCAAACGGGTGATGTTTGGCTATTAATTCCTTCACATTTCCTTTTTACAAAAAATTGGTTGACTTTTAAACCCACACAGACCCAATTCATACTATCATTCTGTTGTGCCACTGTCACATATTTGTGTGTGTGTGATCACAGTAAAACGGTCCTGTGGATATGATGATATATCAAATGGTGCTACAATCTGTAACCTTGGTAGTGCAAAGACACTACTGTGTGCTGTCAATGCTATGCTTAGAGACATCCGGTGGGGACTGGAGATCTCCTGCAACTCATTAAAAACTGTAGTTTTTAATATTACTAAAATTACTGCCAAGTCACCGTTCACTATAGCCTGATCAACCCCATTTTTGGAGGACTTGAGTCTGACCAGTTGGTCACACAGTCTCCACACAAGTTGACAGGCCCAACGATGCTTCAGGACAGTTGAAGTTAAAATGTGTCCAAAGACCCAAGATGCTCGAGTTTTGGCAGCCACCATTAAACAACAACTGAATCAACTACCTGATGGTTGATCAACCAGAGGAGTTGGTATTTAAGGTCCCACTTGTTTATCTTGAAGGTTATTTTGTATCTGGTTGTTACACTAATGAAGAATGAAAAGACAAAAGCCTGATAAGGGCCGTTACAATAGATGGCAGCTTATTAAATTATATATTTTTTCACAGTCTCCAAAAGACATTTATATTATTGCTCAGGTAATACACAAATGCATTTGAAAGAGAAGAGCTGAAGCATTCTTTACCTGGATTATAATAGGTGAAAATCCCAAGATCTCGAAACAAGTGGCCAAATGTTGTGCTTGTGTGGTAAAAGCACGGAGCAAGAAAGGGGTTGCTGGAAAGGATAAGGAACTGTAATAAGTATAGAAATACTGCTCCATGTTTTACACTGTTATATTTGGTTTAATTAGTATTTTTATCTGTATTTTATATGTTTTGTTAGCAATTCTTGATATGCAAGATTTTAGGTTTTGGAAATGTAGCATAGAAATGTATTATGATATTTTCTGGTCTATGACTGCAGTAAATTTATTATTATTATCATCATAATCATTATTATTACCTGGATTAAATGTTTGCTCCCTTCAGAGTAAGCTACCTAGGAAAGTACACAAAGATGGATATAATACTTGCACTGAAAGGACAGTGGCCTATATTCCCCTCACATTTCACTGAAGAAAAATCTCCAAAAAATATGCATGGTTCAAATACCAAAAATCCTCAATAGCGATTTAGCAACAATCTGGCTGTCTTTACCCATGCTGAGCAAGGTGGCTCTCTCAAGCAGGAGATTTGGGGCCACCATTAATGGGCTTCAAAAAGCCGCTTATTCCATGAAACCTGAGAGAGGCTTCAGCCTCAGATCTCTAGATACTAAATCTTGGGGGTGGGGGGCAGAAGAATGTCCTCTGAACTTTCCTCCTTGGGCACCAGAATGTCCTGGGACAGCCCTACTGATATGCAGATGCATCTTGCCTGAAGCTAGGCTGTCATTCACTGACGGCAAAGCTAGAAGTGGAACAGCACCAGAAGCCAAACTACATGGGTCATTTACAGAGGCAGTTTTCCCTTGACAGTTTCTTTTAAATGTTGCCTGCGGAGGATGTAATCTGCCTAAGAATTTCATTGGTTGTGGGTAGGGTCGCCAACCTCCAGGTAGCACCTGGACATCTCCTGCTATTGCAACTGACCTCCAGGCGACCAAGATCAGTTCCCCTGGAGAAATGGCTGCTTTGAAGGGTGGACTCTATGGCAGGGGTGTTGAACTCATTTGTTATGAGGGCTGGATGTGACATAAATGTCACTTGGTTGGGCCGGGCCATGCCTCACCAGCCCAGATTGGGAGCGGGGGTGTACGGTTGCCTCAACTGGCTCACGAGCCGAATAAGAGCTCTCAAGGGGCTGGATCCGGCCTGCGGCCTGTACGTTGGACACCCCAGCGCTATAGCATTATACCCTACTGAGGTCCCCCCTCCCTAAACACCACCCTCCTCATCCACTCTCAAAATCTACAGATATTTAACAACCCTAGGTATAGGAAACAAGGGCTTAAAAACCCTTCCTTCTGCCATCTTTCTTTCTTTTGGAAAATGTGCTGCCTCTGCAGAGGACCTGTTCCTGGTGGTTTATATCCCATTGGGTGTGTGTGTATGTGAGAGAGAGAGAAGAGGATGAAGAAGATGAAGATATGGGTTCCCTATTCAATCTCTGCAATGCTTTTTAAAAATTTCATATTTAAGGAGGATAGGTCCATCAATGGCTACTAGCCATGGTGACTAAGGGGAAGATATTATTTATAGCTATTTTTCTACCGATACAGAAGAGATGATCTATCACTTTATTTATTAACTGTTCTACTGGTGTTGCATCATTGAGGAGATATCCACAACATATGGAAGAACAAGATCAAGGATTGTATATGGAGTCTAGATCCTATGCCAGTAGAATTATTGTGTCTTGTCACTTTGGATGTATTTCAGTCAGTACATACAGGTAGCTATAATGTTGGTACATAATTAGATCTATGAGTATTGTCCCTTAGCCACATGCTTTTGTATTCTGAGGTTTGACTAAGGGGAACCTCCACTTTCAGAAGCAGCAGGTCTCTGAATACAAGTGCTCGGAGGCAACATAAAGGAGAGGCCGAGGCCTCTGTAACCTGTTTGTTGGCCTCGAAGGTCAACTGGTTGGCCATTGCGTGAAACGGGTGCTGGACTCGATGGGCCACTGATCTGATTTATTTTATTTATTTAGAGCATCTGCTCGCCAGAACTGGCTTGGCCCAGCAGGCCTCTTACACCCCCCATTTCTGTTAGAGCGCACGTGTACACACGAGAGCCTTGTTTTTCAGCGGCTTTCCCTCTTGGTTAGGTAGTGGGAGAGGAGGGGGCGGACGCATCTTCACAAGCGTGCGTTTAAAGGAGTGCAAATAAAAAGCACTCACACGGAAGAAAAAAAGACTGTCCTTTGTAACCTTTCTACGACTGCCCAGACAATAACATTTGCTTGAATTACAACTGTTCTATAATAAGTACAGCTGATCCATTATGAGATTACGCATTCTATTAAACATTGCTCAGTTAAAAAAGAGTGGGGGGGAGAAAGAAAACTGAAGCTCATTTTGCTTCAAAAAGCCCATTCAGGGCAGGCTATTGCAGAGTAACATGAATATTATGTACACGGGATGACTAAAACCACCCAATAGAGATTCCATCTTTCCCTTCCTAAAGCAATAGAATAATTTAGTCAGTGTTAAAAAACTGATGGTTCAGACCGATGGAGAAATTTCAGAAAAACTGGAAGCTGTATTTTGAATTTGTAGCAAAATAGCTAAAATCAAGTAAGTAAATATGTGAAGAGTTGTTATAGATCCAAAAGAATGTTAGGTAATTTTATGATAAACTAGAAGAAGTAGAAGCACTTTTTAATCATTTTTTTTAAAGCAAGTTGAGCAGATACCTAATGATTTATACAGTAATAGATATAAGGTATCTGACTGGGTAATTAGAAATATAAGGTATTATTATTAATAGTTAAGAAACTAAACTAACACCTAGAATTGAGTACTTAAATATGAATGTATAATTATAATAAACAAGCTTAGTAATATATAAACTGGATGAAGATTTTAGAATAAATGTTTAAATTAGTGACTAATCAAAGAAACAGCCATACATGTAGAATCAAAGAGTAACATGAAATTATATAGTATGCTTTAGGTTCGTTTATATCTGGTACCTGAGGGGGATCTTGTTCCAAGCAACAAGTATTGTAAGAGGAGTGAAAGTTGTATGTGTGGTGTATTTGTATTGCATTTGTTTTCTTTTTCTTTTTTTAAAAATTATTATTTAAAAAAACAAAACTGGTGGTTCATAGACTTGACCTAAGGCCACGTGGTCTTAGCTAGTTCTAGAACAAGGCTCAGAGACTGCCGTATGAGAGGTTTTAGTTGCTCTTCATATTACAGTCATTTTAAACTATCCCTCGTTCTGATAGTCTGTAATGTGTGGACCCAGAAATATTACGCTCCCCTCTAACCAGGTGGACTCAACCCAAACAATACAGAAATAAAGCACATGTCTGTCCCATAAGCCCCCAGGGTGTGTGGGGGGTCAGTTCTCCTGATATAGTAGGAGTCTTCCCAACATTGCCCCCCACCCAATCCCCGCCACTGCTTCACAGGCTGGCAGGGGGGAAATGAAAGGGGCTCGCCAACCTCGCTAAACTAGAGTTTGGTGCAAAGCATTGTCTGAACACGATGGTGTCACTTACGATTTTGCACTGGGAGTCTAGCAGACTTACCCAGAAGAAGAAGAAGAGTTGGTTTTTATATGCCGATATTCTCTACTTTCTAAGGAGAATCAAACCAATTTACAATCTCCTTTCCTTCCTCTCCCCACAATAGACACATTGTGAGGTAGGTGGGGCTGAGAGAGTTTGAAGAGAACTGTGACTGGTCCAAGGTCACCCAGTTGGCTTCATGTGGAAAAGTGGGGAAACCAACCTGGTTCACCTGATTAGAGTCCGTATGGAGTGCCAACCTACCACATATTCCTTCCCCTGAACAGAGGTTTTGGTGATGGCTGCCAACTTGGAAGGCTTTAAGAGGGGAGTGGGCATGTTCATGGAGAAGAGGGGTATTCATGACTACCAGTAAAAATGGATACGGTACTAGTCATGATGCATAACTATTCTCTACAGTATCAGAGGAGCATGCTTATTATATTAGTGCTTTGAAGCACAGGCAGGACAATGCTGATGCAGTTGGCACCTGGTTGGCCACTGTGTGAACAGACTGCTGGACTTGATGGACCTTGGTGTGATCCAGCATGGCCTTTCTTATGTGGAGGATAGTGGGGTCCTTTTGTGTAAGAACAGCAATTTTACAAGTATATAAGAAGAACTTTTCAGGTGCTACATTTGAGGATATCCAACTGTGTGTACTGAGAACATGCACTACCTGCAATCCACCCAATAAGCATGGTTGCCATTTTGTCTGAAACAGGCTACTATTTTAGATAAAATGGCGACTGTTTATACCGGGAGGATTACTGCTAGTACATGCTCCTGGTACGTGTATGCCCATTTTCATCAATCCTTGAAGGGTACCTATTATCATTTTAGTGCTTTAGAACATCCAGCGAAAAACAGTGTAAAACCTGTGATTTACAGGAAGAGTTTATTTAAAAGGTTGTTTGTATTCAGTACGGTTTGCCGCATGTGAATTTGTTTTATGGAATTCTGATTGTCTTGTTACTGTACTTTTTCATTCAGTTGGGAAAGGTCTGCGTGTTTTACGCCAAACAGTTGTATTTGCCTCCCTGAATAAATATTGGCTCTTCTTTTAAATTTCCCAGAATAGATGACGTCACTGAACCTTCCTCACATTGACTTTCTAAGATGCACAATATTGGGTTGTCAGGACCCACCCTGTTGGTGTACTGTCACGAGGTAAGGCTACAATAGAAAGGAAAGCCACCCTTTTCAAAAGATGGTGCCTTTCCCCCCCTCATTGGCTATGAATGAGGTCTGATTTACACACACAGGAGAATTAGGTTCGAATAACGTGGCAGAGACCTGCAGCAGTGGAAAAGATGACCCCACCCCTTCAGGCTGCAGGTGTATGATCAGATGATCGGAGGATCTCATTTTGGGATACTCCCTCGTGTTAAAAGATTCTCAAGTATAGGCCTTTTATGCATAGCTGTTTCCCTTGCAGTCACCCCTCTGACGCTTCAGGTCTTCGTTCTGACTATGGGTGCCATTTCCGACTGTCAGAGTTCACCTCACTGTCCCCCTGCATTTCCCCACGCTTTGCCCAGGTTTTCAAATTTGAGATAAAACAGGTCTCTGAAGACGCGAGCGAAATGTGGGAAAACGCAGGGGAAGAGAAAGGCGACCTCTGATGGTCAGAAACGGCATGCATAATCAGAACAAAGATCCAAAGTTGTCGGAGGGGTGACGGCGCGGGAAACAGCCACGCATAAAAGGCCACAGAAAACCAGCACAGAGGTAGAACCTTTCTCCCTGTGGGGCTAGTTTTCTCTTTGCAAGTAAGTTTTTTTTTAATGTGAAGGAAAATTCAAAACTGGAATTCCCGCCTTCAGTTTGAAGTGGTACAGTTCATTTGACCACTTCGTTTTTCTGTATCAACCACCAAGTACCACTTAACTAGAAAAACAGGCAAGTAAATTAATAATGACATTACCAGGTTGCTGATATATACGAGTTGGTTTTTATATGCCAACTTTCTCAACCACTTAAGGGAGAATCAAACCGGCTTACAATCACCTCCCCCCCCCTACAATAGACACCCTGTAAGGTAGGTGGGGCTGAGAGAATGTGACTAGCCCAAGGTCACCCAGCTGGCTTCATGTGTAGGAGCGGGGAAACAAATCCAGTTCACCAGATTAACCTCCACCGCTCATGTGGAGGAGCGGGGAATCAAACCCGGTTCTCCAGATCAGAGTCCACCACTCTTAACCACTATACCACGCTGGTGTAAGTTTGCTAGGATCCCAGCATTTCAAATTCTTTTAAATCTCTTTAAGTCATGATGACCCCCTCCCCCCACATTGTGTGGCTGCAAATTCTACAAGCCAACTTTTGAGAAGAAGTGCCTGTTACCAACAAGTTTGGGTGGATGATCCTGAGTTCGAGTCTTATCAGGGACTGTCTTTCCATCCACTTTCTCTGCACCAGGGGAGGCAATCATTTTAACCCAAGCGCCAAAAACATCCACAATATCTACTTCTGAAAATATTGGTGTGCCAGCAAACAAAACAGGATTGGGAGGGACATGAAGGTTGTCCCTGGCCAGACACCCAGGAAGCAAGGAAAACCCCAAAGGTGCGGCCAGCATGTGCCTCAGTCACTTAGTGGAGAGCCGGCCCCATGTGCCAAGCATAACAGTCTGGGGTGGTGCTGTCATGTTTCCCCCTAAACTGAAAAGCCCCAAAGTCTTTCGCCTTTCCTCTCACGGAAGTCATTCCATCTTTTTCTACAACTTTTCCAGCTCGCGCCGCCATGGAGCATATTTTCACCCGCTGCCCTTACTATGAAGAGATCTGTGGCAAATTCATTCGGCCTTGGAACAACAGGCTCTCAGATAACTCCGAGTCGGAGAGGGCAAGGAAGCTGCTCTCAGATGAAAATCCAAGGGTTTCTGCTGACAATGCTAAATTTTGTAATGCCGCCTCCAAAATTAGGCGCCAATTGTTGGGATGACCTGCCTTATTATCTATGTATATAGTAGCGACCTCTTAGGATTTTATGTAGTCTCCAGCGTGTAGAGCCAGCGTGGTGCAGTGGTTTGGAGCGGAGGACTCTGATCTGGAGAACCGGGTTTGATTCCCCGCTCCTCCACATGAGCGGCGGAGGCTAATCTGGCGAACTGCATTGGTTTCCCCACTCCTACACATGAAGCCAGCTGCATGACCTTGGGCTAGTCACAGCTCTGATAGAGGTCTCTCAGCCCCACCTACCTCACAGGGTATCTGTTGTGGAGAGGGGAAGGGAAGGAGATTGTAAGCTGGTTTGATTCTTCCTTAAGTGGTAGAGAAAATCAGCTTTTAAAAACCAACTCTTCTTCTTCCAGTGTATTTTATACCTGGAATTCCTGATTTTAATGTTTCATGTTTTCATGTTTTTTGTTTCATGTTTTCATGTTTTTTGTTTCATGTTTTCATGTTTTTTGTTGCATGTTTTCATGTTTTTTGTTTCATGAGTTAATGTTTTTTGTTTCATGAGTTAATGTTTTTTGTTTCATGTTTGGCTATGTGCTGTTAACAATAAATGACTGACTGACTGTCAATAAATGACTCACTGACACTGCTGATCTGTACAAGAGCTCTGCAATCCTGTGTGTGTGTGTGTAAAGTGCCCTCAAGTCCCAGCTGACTTTTGGTGACCCCACAGGGTTTTCAAGGGAAGAGACAGAGGTGGTTTGCCATTGCCGACCTCTGCATAGTGACCCTGGAATTGCTTGGTGGTCTCCCATCCAAATACTTACCAGGGTCGATCCTGCCTAGCTTCTGAGATCTGATGAGATCGGGCTAGCCTGGACCATGCTTATTTTCCCTAACAAAATCCAAGACTAACAGCCACTGACAGACCTGTCCTCCGTGAATTTGTGTCATTCCTTTAAAAGCTGACTGAACGAAGGGCCCATGGCAGCGAATTAATTAAATGAGGAAATTAATTAACTGAATGAAGAAATCCTTTTCTCTGTCAAATTTGCTGGGTACCCATAAGTTCTAGTATTACAGAACAGAGAGAAAAAGTTCTATCTACTTTTCCCACCTCAGGCATAATTTCATAAAACTTCTATTATGTCGCTCCTACGTCATCTTAGGGGAGGTTCTTGATTATTTGGGTTGTGCTTTTCCGCAGCTTTTCCAGCTCTACAATTAAGATTCAGGGTTGGATTCAACCAGCTTTTCCACCACTGAAAGGAGAGGAGGGGTCCCCTTTGACCACCCCCACCCCCTTGAGGGGGAGGGAAGGCAGTATGGTATAGCCCCATCTCATCAGATCTCAGAAGCTAAGAAAGGTTGGTACTTGAAAGGGAGACCTCCAAGGAAGACTCTGCAGAGGAAGGCGACGGCAAACCACGTTTGCTTCTCACTTGCCCTTGCTGGGGTAGCCATAAGTCGGCTGCGGCTTGATGGCACTTTACACACACTCACTTCGCAGCTGTTTCAACACTTGAGAAGGTGCGTGGGGGGGGGAGGGAGGGGAGGAAACAGGAGAGCCCTTGTGGCATTTTTAAAACCCCTTTAAAATGGCGGCGGTGTCCATGGGTTGGACCTGTGGACACCATCACATCTAGTTTGGCCCTCAGAGATCCTTTTGGGATTCTTCACAACCCGCTCTTAGCTTCAACATCATGAATAATGTGGTGCCATCTGTAAGTTTTGCCACCTCACTCCCCAACACCAATTCCACATCACAGGTGATTAAATTAAATAGCATCAGTCCCAAAATTGACATCTGGGGAACCCCAATACCCAGTGTAAGAACTGACCATTTATTCCAACACTCTGTTTCCCATTGTTTAACCAGTTTCTAATGCACAAGAGGACCCAGCCCCTTATCCTGTTATTGCTGCAATAAGCCCGCCCTCCACTATGAATCCACTATCAACAATACCTGTTTTTAAATGACTGTCGGTTTAAGGAGCATCATTCCTACCTCTCAGTGCAATCCTAATCAGAGTTACACCCTTCCAAGTCCTCTGAAGCCAACGGGTTTGTGTGTGTGTGTATTAAGTGCTGTCAAGTTGCTTCCAATTCATGGCAACCCTATGAATTAATGTCCTCCAAAATGTCCTATTATTAACATCCTTGCTCAGGTCTGCCAACTGAGGGCTATGGCTTCCTTTATAGAGTCCATCCATCTCATGTTGGGCCTTCCTCTTTTCCTTCTGTCTTCAACTTTTCCTAGCATGATTGTCTTTTCCAATGACTCTTGTTTTCTCCTAAAGTGACCACTGTATAATAGCCTTATTTTAGTCATTTTAGCTTCTAGGGACAGTTCAGGCTTTATCTGATCTAAAGCCCACTTATTTGTCTATTTAGCAGTCCATGGTATCCATAACACCCTCCTCCAACACCACATTTAAAAAGAATCTACTTTCTTCCTGTCCTCTTTCTTCATTGTCCAATTCTCATACCCATACGTAGTAATAGGGAATACTATGGCATGAATTAACTTGATTTTGGTTGCCAGTGACACATCCTTACACTCAAGAATGTTTTCTAGCTCCTTCACAGCTGCCCACTGGGTTTAGAAGGGTGCTATTTTGGCCTGCTATTTTTAACAACTTTCCAACCATGAAGGTGACCCCGAAACATCTTGCTATCCCAAGATGAGCAAAATGTTCCTTAGAAACCCTATCTACACCAAACATGTATATGTCTACTTTCTACTAGTCTCCAAAGGGAATAATTTATTTACAAAAATCTAGATTAAGACTGTCAAGCACAGCTGCTAACAAGACCACAGTAGGCAGAGCATGGCAAAACACCAACTGTTATGTTCTCAAACAATTCTGATATTAGATTTATTATCAGCTCAGTTGGGGGAGGGGACGCAAATACAATCCACATCACAAAATAAAAAGAAGACACCGCATTAAATAATTGAATTGCAATAAGCCCACCGTTAATGGATTTGTCCCCAAAGACTACACAACCAGGCCATTCTCCAAAAGATGCTCGGATCAAGATATTGGTACATCTTGAAATCCTGAAGTTATAAGACTGGCGCAAGAGAGCTGCTACCCTTTTGCTTATAAAGAGTCTGCTTATAAAGACCTGCTACCCTTTTGCTTATAAAGAGTTCAATTTGGCAACTCAAATCAAGTAATTGCAAGTTTACACCTGGGATTTCCATGCTAGGTGGCTATAATTTTGCCGTACCTGACCATTAAACTTGCAATTCCATCAGCAGCTTCCACAGCTAGATCCTGGCGCTTCCCCCCCCCACATTACCCATTAGCCGACTCGGGTCTGCCATTCTCAGAGAGCCACCAACAATCCCCCCCGTCTGAGCCAGGGTGCTGGTACAAGGCACACATTTGCAAACATTTACAATTTCACATGTTTGTGGTGAACGGGATCCCAGGGTTCAATGGGACGGATCCTCTACAAGGAAGTCCCACTTGGATGGGTTACTCACAGGAGAGCGTGTGGAAGGCAGTAATAAACTGAGTCACGGTGAGCAACTTTTGCTAAACCGGGACCAGCCGCAGGGAAGCAGATCTGTGTGCCAGAGGTTACGTGGTTTTTTTCAGACTCACCCCAGGCCAGGTGGAGGCCTGGCTCCCATCTCGGTCGATTGCTCAGCCCTAGCAAATAGCCAGGCCACGTTTTCCTCTCCCCTAGGCAATGCAATGGCTGTCAAGGGATACCAGGAAAGGCATTCGTTCCTCAATGACCCCAAAGCATTTCCCCTCCTCCTCCCTGGCCAGTTCTATCAGAGAGTTCCCAAAAGCCTTTCCATGCAATCCTAGGCAGAGTTTTACCGAAGTCCTTTGACTCCTTATACCCTTCTATGGGATGGACTTAGAAGGATGTGAACTCCATTTAGGATCGCACTGTTAGTAACCCTTTCGTGGGTTGTGGCTGCTGCGTTTCAGACTTTTTAAACTGGGAGCCAAGTGGTCTTGACCCACACCTGGCACGCCCCATTGAGTTCAACACCGTCCTGGCAAGCCTAAGAAGAGCTTCCCAGGGGTAAGCCCCACAATGGGATCCCGAGTCGGTTTAGGATGGGTCTCTGGGTGTCTCCAACGCCAAAGGACGGGGGGGATCCCGGCCAGCCGCGAAGGCAGGCGGCTGGCGGCTGCAGCCCGACTTTCTGGGGAGGGAATCTCGCACGCCGCGGGGCTTACTCCCGAGTAGACCCTCCTGGGCTCGCTCCCCCACCTCGAGCCGCGGAGGGAAACTTGTGGGTGGGTCTGGGGGTGGGTGGGTGGGGGGACGGGGGAAAAGGAGGGAGGAGAAGCTCGCCTACCTGCCGCCCCTGCGCTGCTGGGGGATCGGGGCCCGAGGAGGCTCTCGCCTGGCCCCCCAAGGGCCTGAAGGCGAACCGAGCAGGCTGATGCCTCCCCGGGCTGCAAAGCAGGACCTCTGCGCCAGAGAGACACGGTCGTGCGTGTCATTGGGCGCCCCGGCGTCACGTGGCCGCCGGGGAAGAGAAACTCCGGGCAAGTTTGCATCGCGGGGCCCCGGCGCTCTGTAACCCTTTACCTGTCCCCCTTTCAAGGCCGCGCATTCACCTGGGCGGAATCAAGACCTGGCCTGCAGGGCTCCTGGCCAGTGCGGGTTTCTCCACCCCCATCTCTCCCCTGGACATCCCAGGCTCTTCTGCACACCGCACCTCATCCCATCGCGCCTGCCAGTCACATTGACATACTGTTAACATTCACCTAGTAGAAAAGGGCCAGAGTCCGGTAGCACCTTAAAGACTAACAAAAACATTTCCTGGCAGGGTAGGAGCTTTCGTGAGCCACAGCTCACTTCTTCAGATACAGGTATCTGAAGAAGTGAGCTGTGGCTCACGAAAGCTCCTACCCTGCCAGAAAATATTTTGGTTAGTCTTTAAGGTGCTGCTAACTAGACTCTTGCTCTTTTCTACTACTGCACACAGACTAACACGGCTACCCACTGTGAAACATTTACATACGAATGCTTGTCTGAATTCACTCTCCTCTACTTAAAGACAGATGGATTCACATTCTAGCTGTATCTGAAGAAGTGAGCTGGGACTCACGAAAGCTCCTACCCTGCCAGAAAATATTTTTGTTAGTCTTTAAGGTGCTGCTAACTAGACTCTTGCGCTTTTCTACTACTGCAGACAGACTAACACGGCTACCCACTGTGAAACATTTACATACGAATGCTTGTCTGAATTCACTCTCCTCTACTTAAAGACAGATGGATTCACATTCTAGCTGTATCTGAAGAAGTGAGCTGGGACTCACGAAAGCTCCTACCCTGCCAGAAAATATTTTGGTTAGTCTTTAAGGTGCTGCTAACTAGACTCTTGCGCTTTTCTACTACTGCAGACAGACTAACACGGCTACCCACTGTGAAACATTTACATACTAATGCTTGTCTGAATTCACTCTCCTCTACTTAAAGACAGATGGATTCACATTCTAGCTGTATCTGAAGAAGTGAGCTGGGACTCACGAAAGCTCGTACCCTGCCAGAAAATATTTTGGTTAGTCTTTAAGGTGCTGCTAACTAGACTCTTGCTCTTTTCTACTACTGCAGACAGACTAACACGGCTACCCACTGTGAAACATTTACACACTAATGCTTGTCTGAATTCACTCTCCTCTACTTAAAGACAGATGGATTCACATTCTAGCTGTATCTGAAGAAGTGAGCTGGGACTCACGAAAGCTCCTACCCTGCCAGAAAATGTTTTTGTTAGTCTTTAAGGTGCTGCTAACTAGACTCTTGCTCTTTTCTACTACTGCACACAGACTAACACGGCTACCCACTGTGAAAAATATTTTCACAGACGCTTTACCAAAGCTGTCCATATTTAATTGCAAGCTTATAAGCTTCTTTTCCCATAAGGGTTATTGGCACACGGAAACATTTGAAGCTTGAAAAAAGAATATGAAATGGGGACTTTACCGGAAGCCCATTGCGGTTTATAACTACTCCGTTGCCTGTGCATACTTACCAGTTGGATGTTTGGACTTTTGGCCTATTATACCTCGACTTACCTTTTAGAGAAATTGTATACTTATACTTACCTTTGGGATACTGTAACTGTGAATTTTGTTTGATTTTTGTCTTTTGCTCTTTGAGCACGTATTTATTCTTATAATTAAGGTTGTTCCTTTGAATAGACCTAATTGCATTTCAGTTTGAGTCTGAGCTTTTATTGTTAGCTATACAAGTGCATTATTTTGATTCCTTACCACCTGGAGTTTGGCAAGCCTAGTTGCCAGCTCCAGGTTGGTAAATACCTGGAGATTTTGTGGGCGGTGGCTGATGAAGAATTGAAACAGGCATTTACTGGCATCCTGTACCACTACGAAACAGATTACAGCCTTAATACCAAGACAAATATTGATGATACTTGCCTGGGAAATTATTATACTTACGCTTTTTTGTAAAGAAATTTTATTTGTACTGATATGTACTGATGAATTACATTATGCTCTTAATAATGTATATATAACAAGAAGCATTATCATCATTTTTTTCTTTCATACCACGTGTTATAAATTGTACAAACAATATAATATAATTTTTATATATACTCTAAATAGCCTACAACTGTGTTTTTGAATACAACTATACTGTACAGTTGAAATTACTATTTTGAATACTACCTCCTGGAGGTTGGCAGCAACCCTAAAATTGGGTGAGTGGGCAACAGTGTGGCAGATTAAGTTCAATGCTGGGAAGTGTAAGGACAAAAATCCCAGCTTCAGGTATAGGCTAGGGGGGTCTGAACTTGCTGAGTGGGAAAAAGATCTTGGGGTCGTAGTAGGTAGCTCAATGAAAATGTCGACCCAGTATGCTTCAGTGGTGAAAACAGCAAACTCCGTGTTGGGGATTATTAGGAAAGGGACTGAAAATAAAACGGCCAATATTATAATGCCCGTTTAGATCTATGGCGCGGCCTCATTTGGAATACTGTGTGCCGTTCTGCTCGCTGTATCTCAAAAAGGACCTGGCAGAGCTGGAAAAAGTACAGAAGAGGGCAACCAAGATGATTACGGGACCATGAGGAAAGGCTGAAGAGTCTGGGACTTTTCAGTTTAGAAAAGAGATGACTAAGGGGGAAGATGATAGAGGTTTATAAAATTGTGCCCGGGATAGAGAGAGTTGACAAAGAGAACTGTTGCTCCTTCTCCCCAAACACTAGAACTCGAGGGCATCCAATGAAACTGATGGGCAGTAGATTCAGGATGGACAAAAGGAATAGTTTACACAGTGTTTAAAATGTGGAATTCACTGCCAGAGGATGTAGTGATGGCCACAGGCATAGTCAGTTTTAAAACGGGTTCAAAATGCTGCGGCGAGATCCTTACGGGGCACTCCCTGTGGGAACACATCGAGCCAGTGCTTCGTCATCTGCACTGGCTCCAGCTGGAGTATCGGATCAGGCTCAAGGTTTTGACCTTTAAAGCCTTACACGGTCTGGGACCCTCGTACCTTTGGGACCGCCTCTCCTGGTACCCCCCCCCAAGGACATTACGCTCTATGGATAAGAACTTCTTAGTGGTCCCCCATCCTAGGAGTGTGCGGCTGTCCTCGATGAGAGCCAGGGCTTTTTCGGCCCTGGCGCCAGCCTACTGGAACTCCCTTCCCAATAACACCAGGGCCCTGTGGGACCTTCAAGAGTTCCACAGGGCTTGCAAGACGGAGTTATTCCACCAGGCCTACAACTGAGGACAGCCGCAGATGGTATCAATGCTGGCCGTCCTACCTCCCCCCTCTGCTATTCTCTTCATTTTACGAACTCTTGGGGTGTGTGTGTCTGTCTTACTGCAGTTCTTCTCAGTGGCTACTACTCTAATCGAGCACCATCTGTTGTTTTATTATGGTTGTGCGGTTTAATATGGCTTATGTTTATTGGTTTTAATATATATATATATATATTAAAACCAATAAACATAAGCCATATTAAACCGCATAACCATACACACACACACACACATATATATATACATACACAGACACATTATGGTTTTTGTCTTGTGGTTTTAATGTTGTTACCTGCCCTGAGCCCGGCTTGGGCTGGGAAGGGCAGGATAGAAGTTGAAAGTAATAAATAAATAAGATTCATGGAGGATAGGTTTATTAGCTGCTACTAGCCATGGTGACCAAACGGCACCTCCGCGTTCAGAGCCAGTCAACCTCTGAATCCCAGGGCCAGGAGGCAACATCAGGGGAAGGCCTGGGCCTCTATGCCCTCCAGAGGAAACTTGTTGTCGTGAGACAGGGCGGTGGAGTAGATGGACCACTAGCCTGATCCAGCAGGGCCCTTCTTATGTTCTTAGATCTTGGGAGTTAAAGTGATGCCACTTAAACCGTCAAAGGTGGTGCCTATGCCAGCGCAGGGCCATTTACAACAGCGGCGGGGAGCGGTATGGTGGCTCCTTGCCTGGGCGCCGCTGCAGCCACCACAGAATCGTAGCTCCAGCGCAGGGGCTCGCGTCAGTGTCAAAGGGGGCGTTCATTGGGGCGGAGCTGACTTTTGTCGACTCCCTAAGCCCTTTCACCCCAGGAACACCCTCTTTTGCAGGCGCCATCTTGCGCCTGCAAAATTGATGGCGCAACCCTATGAAACCCTATGGAGCGGTTTCACAGGTTTTTTTTTTTTAAATAGCATTTTTGGCTCAGGAGGCAGCACGGCTTCGCTGTACCGCAACAACCCCCCCTTTAGGATTGTGCTCTCAGACTTCCTAGTTAGCCCCTGGTTGCCAACTGACCAGAGGGGGAAATTGTCTGGTCTGCTTTGAACTGCAGCTTGACGCACAGAAACTGATAAGTGAAACTCTTAGTTTAATTTAATGCCAATCTAAAACTATCATGGACCAGGATGCTCCCTTGCATTACAATTGCTGCAAATCTGCCTTTTCTTCCATATGTACAGATGTCAACACAAATAATGTTGAATTCTGTTCCACTTCTCCCAATTATTCCTAACTTGTCTTTGTCCCAATCTACACAAGGTGTAGTTTGTTGATATGATCTCCCATCATTTTAAAATGTTCAGAGATCTAATCAGAGCTCTCCCACATAATGTATCATTTGGCTTTTGAATATTGTTCGCAGAAATTAGTTCCTCCTCAGTTTATGAGGGCTTATTCAATGGGAAGAATGGTAGTGGTAGTCCAATACTGCTGCTATCAGTCCTCTCATGCAATGCGCAATCTTAGAAACAGTACTCTCTAGTGCAGGGATGTTGAACTCAGTTTGTTACGAGGGCCGGATATGACATAAATGTCATTTGGTCAGGCCGGGCCCTGCCTCGCCAGCCCAGATCAAGGGTGGTGGCTGCCTCAGCTGTCTCACGAGCCAGATACGCGCTCTCATGGGGCCGGATCCAGCCCATGGGCCTTATGTTTAACACCTCTGGTCTAGTGCATTTGAGAGCACACCCAGCTTGTACCCAAAGTAGGGTTGCCAGGTCCACCTTGGCAACCGGCGGGATATTTTTGGGGCGGAGCCTAAGGGGGGCGGGGTTTGGGGAGGGGAGGGACTTCAATGCCACAGAGTCCAGTTGCCAAAGCGGCCATTTTCTCCAGGTGCACTAATCTCTGTCGGCTGGAGATCAGTTGTAATAGCAGGAGAGCTTCTGCTATTACCTGGAGGAACCATGCTTGGCTGGTTCTAAAATTCTGGAAAATTGCAACAGTTTTGTTTAACGGCTGCAAGCAATTCGCAGTGGTGATATACAGCAATGATTTGGTTGATTAGCTGAAGAAGGATTTTCCGAAACGCGTCCCTTTCAACCATCAGCTGTTTTCTTTATTCCTGTGTTTCAGTGATTTAATGCACGTGACGGTACAGAACATTATCCCGGTGTAGAGCATCACTGTCACTGTTATAAAATTGTAGCCTGGAGGGGCTGTATGAAATTGTAGCCCTGAATGGCTGTTTGAAACTGTAGCCCTGAGTGGCTGTATGTATTTGTATTTTATTTGTTTCTTTCATTGCCCAGTGTGGTACATTTTGCCTTAAAGCCCTGTGAGGCATCCTAACATGTGGTGTAACACGCTTTCTCTTAAGAGTATTTTTCTGTTTTGTTAGTTTGCTTTATGAAAGAAATAATACTTTTCCAATACTATCTTAGGCTTATTTGCTTTCTTTATGTTATTGTTGAGCCTTGTGCTGCCTCCATCTCCAGTCATTACCTGGAGGCTGGCAACCCTAACCCAAAGTAGGCCCAACAGCACCATGCTGAGGGCTAGATCAAGACATGCCCTAAACAATTTAAAAGGCCTCATAGCATTACCCCCCAAATGGTATTTTAGTATTTTTTTTTCTTTGTGTTGAGGCCCCTCATAATCTGCCATTCACTTAGCTTGTGCTCTGCCAGGCCAACAGACAACATGCCCTAGAGTTTTCTCCAGCATCTTTTACAACCCACAAGACCCCCAACGCAGCTACACAAAGACCTTTGGGCATACCAGTCAATCTGAGAATGATTCCATGATTGATAGGAAGTTTTGAAACTTATGGAAGAGAGCGTATGGGCAGAGAGTCAACATCAGATGACAGACTGATGACATGTATGGATGCAGCTGGATGTAGAGAATCCTGGAGACTGAGAGAGCCAGTGTGGTGTAGTGGTTAAGAGCAGCAGACTCTAATCTGGAAAACCGGGTTCGATTCCCCACTCCTCCACATGAGCGGCGGTCTCTAATCTGGTGAACTGGTTTTGTTTCCCCACTCCTCCACATGAAGCCTGCTGGGTGACCTTGGGCTAGTCACACTCTCTCAGCCCCACCTACCTCACAAGGTGTCTGTTGTGGGGAGGGGAAAGTGATTATAAGCCACTTTGAGACTCCTTAAAGGTAGAAGAAGAGTTGGTTTTTATATGCTGACTTTCTCTACCATTTAAGGAAGAATCAAACCGGCTTACAAGCACCTTCCTTTCCCCTCCCCACAACAGACACCCTGTGAGGTAAGTGGGGCTGAGAGAGCTCTAAAAGTACTTTGACTAGCCCAAGATCACCTAGCAGGCTTCAAGTATAGGAGTGGGGAAACGAACACGGTTCACCAGATTAGCATCCACTGCTCATGTGGAGGAGTGGGGAATCAAACCCGGTTTTCCAGATTAGAGTCCACCGCTCCAAACCACCGCTCTTAACCACTACACCATCAAACCAACTGTCTTCTTCTATCTAGGAGGCTCCCCTTCCAAAATGTGGCTCCATTAAGAGCCCAATTGGGAGCCACTGTTAGTTTCCCCATCTCTAGTCTATCAATTTAGCAGCAACAATGATCTGCGTCAATGGACCAGCTGCCTCTTTTTGCTCCTCTACCAGGAAACAACTGGTGACTAAAGGAGTATTATTATTGCCCTTGTCTTTTAAGATTTCATGATCTATAAATAACTTAAGATGTAAGATTTCACATCCCTAAAAATAGACTGGTCATCTGGGCTTGGTTTATTTCCTCATTGATGAGTGAAGAGAATGGGGATTCTGCCAAACTGGGAACATCCCATTCATTCATGCTTGTCATTGTATTTGACGGCAGTGATGGAGACACAAAAGTGAGCAGTATTTTGTATTTGGTTTCCCCATACTCCATCTGTGAAAACACACACATCTATTTTGCATTGCAACTGTTGCTAGTTTGGGAGCTGACTTCCGTGGCAGGTAAAGAGGGCTTCTTTGTTTTGCTGTATCACTGAGAATACCTTGGCAGGTACCTAGGGAGGAAAACTGAGGCAACTGCGCCATCTAGCTTCAGTCTTTTCTTGCTATATTTCCCATAAATGCATGAAGTACCGGGTGACAGGGGCAAATGTTAGCTCTCCATATCAATGCATCCCCTGCCCAGGGCAGAAGATGGTGAAGTCAACTGTTCCCAGTCGTGTTCCAAAGAGGACCGGCCAATGTAATTTTTGTCTTGGCTGGTGATCTAGACGCTTATGGTACATCTTGACCTGTAACTTGCTTCCCCACGACTCAATTTCAAATCCTTCCTAACAGCAGTTGTGGTCAGCCAAGTGACCAACTTTTATTTATTTCATTTTATTTAAAATGTGTATGTTGCCTTTCTGCCTTGTCCTGGATTGCCCAGGCTAGCCTGATTTTGTCAGATCTCAGAAGCTAAGCAAGGTCAGCCCTGGCAAGTATTTGGATGGGAGACCTCCAAGGAATACCAGGGTCGTGATGTGGAGGCAGGCAATGGCAAACTACCCCTTGCCTTGAAAACCCCACCAGGGGTTGCCATAAGTCAGATGTGACTTGATGGCAAAACAAAATTGTTGCCTTTCTGCCTATTTAGGGGAAGTAAGGCAGCAAACAGAAAGACATTAAAAATCAGCTGGAAAACAATCCATGTATGTGTGTGTGTGTGTGTAAAGTGCTGTCACGTTGCAGCCATCTTATAGCAACCCCACAGGGTTTTCAAGGAAAGTGATTAAGAAGAGATGGTTTGCCATTGCCTTCCTCTTCAAAGTCTTCCTTGGTGGTCGCTAATCCAAGTATTCACCTTGCTTAGCTTCCGAGACCTGGCTGTACCATACCCTTCCACATCCCTAATTCCCGTATAAAAAGGAGTAATTGAAATAAACAGGGAAGTTAATAGGGGAATGCCAAATGAGAAAACAGTCTTCCCTGCTGGTGGCAAACGATGATTAGCAGAACCATTCTGTAGGGCCCAACCCAACATTTGGTATTCTATAGTGACTGTCTTTGCTAAGTGCTCAAAGAATTTCACGCATTGTCTATATAATCTTTAAAATATAGCTGTATATGAAAGCTGCCATATTACACAGAAAGAAGACTGCTGAAAGCCACTGGACGAGCTGAGCTGAGCAGAATCCTTTTGCTGGTTCCAAGACACTACTCAGCAATCTGAGGCCCATGGGAACCAGCTGTGTGGGCTGGGAAGTTTGCATTTTCAGAACTCAGTTTGTGAATCAGTGGCCTCCAGCAGTGTGTTATTTTATCTCTGTACTGCACCAGCATTCATACATGGTTTTATTGTAGAAATTAATATAATGTGAACACTTTGGGAAGGCACTTATTTTGTGATACCAAATATTGGGGGCATTTCTGCTGATGGCGGAGTCTTTCTCTGGGGCAAAGAGCATTGTGCCAGCAGAAGATTCTCCTGAACCAGCACGAATCTCCACGCACAGGAGGAAAAAGCTGTTAGTGGATAACTTCTGTAAGATCCAACCTATTAGTTTTGTACTAGCAACGTGCCTATCATTGCGCACTGAAGGGATAACGTGCTACATGGATCTTTGGGCAGATAAATGATATCACCCATGCATTCCCTCTCAATAGAGGTCAGGCTTTTAGGTTCACATATGGGAGCCAGCATCAGCTCTCACCATAATGGCATATTTAAATGCAGGCCTTGCTATAGTAATCAGATCATGAGAGGGAGGGCATCTTGGCCATCATCTGGACATGGAGTACGGGGTCACTGGGTGTGTGTGTGTGTGTGTGTGTGTGTGTGTGTGTAGGTAGTTGTGAATTTCCTGCATTGTGCAGGGGGTTGGACTAGATTACCCTGGTGGTCCCTTCCAACTCTATGATCCTATAATGAAGAGCAGCCATTCATGTAGGCTAGAGAGCAAAGGTATATACTTAAGGACAGTAAAATATGTGCTGTCAGTTGAGTGTCCCTAGTTTTTAAAGCACTGAGCATCCCTCAGTAGTCTTGCAAACTGCAGTGTGGTGTATAAATGTTTCAAATAAACAAAGAAATGGTTCAGATGTAAGAACAAACCACGGTTTGTTGTTACACAAATCGGCCTGTGGGATCCTTGGACATGCCTGCTCTCTTTCTCCCTTCTCTATCCCCTGCATATAGCATGAAGATGATACATTTTCACTTTCACAAGCAACTATGGTTTGTTCTTTTCCCACCAAACCATGATTCAAAACCAGTTTAGTCCTCATTTGGAAAAATAGAACAAACCATAATTTGTGGGCCAGTCAACAAAGTATGTGCATTTGTGAAGTGCCATCAAGAAGCTTCCAACTCATGGTGATCCTATGAATCAATGTCCCCCAAAATGTCCTATTATTAACAGCCTTGCTCAGGTCTTGCATGGTCTGAAGGCTGTGGCTTCCTTTATAGAGTCAATCCATCTCATGTTGGGTCTTCCTCTTTTCCTGCTGCTTTCAACTTTTCTTAGCATTATTGTATTTTCCAATGAAACTTGTCTTCTCATAATGCGACCAAAGTACGATAGCCTCAGATTAGTCATTTTAACTTCTAGGGAGAGTTCAGGCTTGAGTTGATCTAGAACCCTGATTTCTTTTTGGCGGTCCATGGTATTGATAACACCCTCCTCCAACACATTTCAAAGGAACCTACTTTCTTCCTGTCTGCTTTCTTCATTGTCCTGCTCTCTCACTCATACATAATAATAGGGAATACTATGGCACAAATGCACTTGATTCGTGACACATCCTTACACTTAAGAATGTTTTCTAGCTACTTCGCGGCTGCCCATTGGGTTTAGAAGGGCATAACTCTGCTTAGCATTGCTTCATTGGACAGTTTAGGCTTGATTTAATTTAGTCACCATGCAAGGCTGGCCTAGCTATTTTAATCAAGCAAAATCTTTTTTCTAGGTTTGTCTTACTTGATACCTGTAATTGCGCTGCCCAAGCTGTTTTACTCTACGATCCCTCTCCCTTTCTCATTTTAATCAACATTTACCTCCCCTCTACTGAAAATGAAAAATACTTAGAGTCAAACTGGTTTAATCTTACAAATTTTGTTGCCAAAATTATCCAAAAATTTCCGTCGATTCCAATTGTCCTTCTAGGGGATTTTAATGCTAGGATTGGCCACGATAATCGGAGTTGGGCCCTTTTTGTGGATTTAGATGACATTGAGCCCGCACCTCCGTAGCTCGGTTTTCTTCGCCAATCTCAAGACTCTTGTTTTAATAAAGCCGGTCGCAAATTAATTGAATTCTGTATCGAACTTAATATGATAACGCTAAATGGACTCCGTCAATTTCCAGCTTCCCAGTATTTCACGTTTAACTCGTGGCAAGGGAGAAGCGTCATCGACTATGGAATTTGTTCCCCCAAATTTTTAGACTTAGTCAAATCTGTTAACATTGATTTTCGTTCTGAAAGCGATCACCTTCCAATTTTAATTTCCTGGATGCGCCTGTCTGATAATGCTGTCTTGCAAGAACCCATCTCTGTATCACAGGCAACTTTAGGCCTGAAAAGAATTAAGTGGTCTGACTCTCGGGTGCGTACTTTCTTCACCCTTTTTCAATCTAAGGAAATGCTTGCCCTTAAATCAATGATTCTGAACTCTGACTCGCATACTGAGACTTTATCAGCCCTCTCCCAGATCGAAGTGCATTGCTTTTCATTGGCCGAACCTTGCCAGACCAATTCTACCAAGCCGGTTTCATGGTTTGACAAGGAATGTTTAGCCCATAAAAGGCAACTAAGATCTCTGTTTAGGAAAATTAGTATGAATGCTGCCTTTGATAGATTTGACGACTACCTTACACACAGAAAGTTGTATGCAAACTTGGTCACAGAAAAAAAGAAAACCCACTTCTGACAAAGATGGTCACATCTTCTTGTGTCCCTTAAGTCCCATGATAGTAAGACTTTTTGGAAAGCAATGGTAACCTCAGCTAATAACAACCCTTCACCTGAAATTAGTATCCCACCCCAAATCTGGGTTGAACATTTTACTAAGCTATTTCATTCTCACTCCAATCTTAGGCTCAACCCTGATGAAATTATCCCCTCAGATTACCCTAGATGGCCAGCGGTTGAGGCTGAAGAAGTCATTGATCTGATAAGTAGCATGAAATCCGGCAAAGCCCCAGGTCCGGACGGTCTCCCTGCAGAGCTGTTTAAGGAATTCTCAGATTGGTGGGCCCCACTTCTCGCCAAATTATTTACCTCCATTGATTTATACAGTATTCTCCCTAACTCCTGGTTAAATTCAATCATAATTCCTATTTATAAGAAAGGTGACCCAACCCTACCTGAAAATTTTCGTCCCATTAGCCTTTTATCAATCTTAGGCAAACTGTATGCGAAGCACTTGCAGCAGCGTCTCCTTAGATGGGTAAAGGACAATGCCATCATCGGCCCTGAGCAAATTGGCTTCTCCAAAAATAAATCAACTTTGGATCACTGTCTGATCCTGGCCACTCTTGCAGAAAAGTACATGAAACTGGGCAGTAAGAAACTCTACGTCGCCTTTATTGACTTAAAGACTGCATTTGACTCGATCAACAGAGACGTTCTCTGGTCTAAGCTGTTGAATTTAGGAATTGATCTGCGTCTTTTATTCCTTTTAAAGAAACTACACTCATCCACAACGAGCCAAGTTAAATTTTCCTCAAACGGCAGCCTCACTGGGAAAATTCCATTAAATAAAGGTGTGAAGCAAGGTTGCATTCTTGCTCCCCTTCTTTTTAATTTGTTTCTGTCAGACTTGGCTTGTTTTTTAGACCCTATCAATGGACACCCGCCAAAATTAGGTGGCAAAACAATCCCTATCTTATTATATGCCGACGATACTGCCATTTTATCCTATACCAAAATTGGACTCAAACGCTATTTAGTAGCTTTTGAGAAATATTGCCAGCTAAATTTTCTCAAAATAAATTATTCCAAGTCCAATGTTTTAGTTTTTTCTAAGAAAGTAGTCGCCCTCCAGCTGGCGCATTGGGAAGGCCAAAATCCAACAGGTTAAGAGTTTTAAATATCTGGGCATTTCTTTTAATTATAATTGTAAATGGGCAGTACACAGAAGTAGAATCACTAAATTAGGGAAAATATCTGTGAGTCAATTGAAGTCCTTTTTCTTTTATAAGGGCAACCAATACATCCCTGCCACAATTAAGGTGTTTAACTCTAAAATTTTACCCCAGGTCTTGTATGGTATCCCTATCTGGGTAAATGCTTTTAATCGCAATTTAGAATCTCTTCAAGCCAATTTTTTTAGACATATTTTGGGTTTCCCTCGTTGTGTGTCCTACTACGCAATCATCTCTGAACTAGGCCAAAACCTGTGCGAAACCAAGGCCTGGTTATTAACTGTTCGTTACTGGCTTAAACTATATTTTAGAGCGGAGCAAGGTTCCCTTTTATCTCTATTATTAAAAGAACTTCATAATACATCCTGGGACAACTTGATATTGACTAAAATAAGATCAATCGGAGTCTCTCTTGATGACTTGGTTCCATTTACAGAGGAGCACATTTTTAAAATAATCAAACATCGTCTTTTAGATATAGAGTTACAATGGTTGCATCCTACTCAACCTTTTGTCTGCTCCTCAGCAATGTTGTGCCTTTTGAATAAAACAGACAGTATTCCCCATTATTTTTATAATTTGGATATACCTACTCTCCGTAGAGCTTTCTCTCTTGCCAGGGTCAATGCCTTCCCATCTAGGATACTGTATGGAAGGTTCCATCAAATCCCAATTCATGAACGGACTTGCCCCTGTAATTCAAATTCCTTGGATACAAGTGAACATATTTTATGTGATTGCCCTCTATATGAAACACCTCGTAGAAAATGGTTAAAAAACTGGTTACATCCCAAGTTTTACCTGTCTAATAAAGTTAAATGTCAATTTTTAATGAATGATTCAGTTCCAGAGATTACTGTGCATGTCGCCAATTTTTTAGTAGAAGTGCTAAATGTCCAAAAACGTATAACCTCTGATATCTGATGTTACTGGCTATGATTTTATCTTATCGGTTTTAAGATGTATGACCATTGTTCGTATCAATTGTAACAATTTATATGCCATTAAAGGTTTATGAATGAATGAATGAATGAATGAATGAATTTAGTCACCAAATATTTTGTTTGCAAGGACCTGGGTGCAAGGGAAGGAGGGAAAAGATGGTGACTCTTAGCTTCCTGTGGGTTCATTCCAGTAACGACAACCCTTTGTCTCACAAAATGAAGTAGGGGAATGTGAACTGATGCCCACCTCTCTGCCAATCTCTACCTTCAGTCCAGTGCTTAGGGCCACATCCACACACCATCGTATATTACACAATTGTTGCACTATAGTAATTCTTTGCTTTGCCCACCCAGGAAAACCCAGTTACACACCAACAGTGCAACAGCCAGCAATGTGAGGATGCAATGTTACTATGCAGAGTAGGGTTGCCAACCTCCAGGTACTAGCTGGAGATCTCCTGCTATTACAATTGATCTCCAGCCAATAGAGAAGAGGGACCCTAATGCAGAGAGTGATGAAAGCTGGAGATCTGGTTTTGGCCTATACTGGTTATTATTGCTAATTGCCTTGGGTTAGATAAAAAACCTGTCCAGCATTGGTGTACAACTGACACAGGGATGAAACTCCATTTACCTGATGCAATTTGCTTGGGAGCCCTGTGGCACAGAGTGGTTCGCTGCAGGACTGTCGCCAAAAGCTCTGCTCAAGACCTGAGTTCGATCCTGATGGAAGTTGGTTTTGGGTAACTGGCTCAAGGTTGACTCAGCCTAACATGTTTCCGAGGACTGTCAAATGAGTACCCAGCTTGCTGGGGGTAAAGTGTAGACGACTGAGGAAGGCAATTGCAAACCACCCTGTAAACACAGTCTGCCTAGTAATCGTCCTGACGTGATGACACCCCATTGGTCAGGAATGACCCGGTGCTTGCACAAGGGATCACCTTTACTTTTACCTATATTTGCTTAGATATACATCTAACACCATTGGGAAATTGGGGTTTTCTAAAATAAATACATAAAAAGCCCACATAAGTCACTTTATGTGGTTGATATTTATTAATACAAACAATGCATACACAAGACTGTATATTGTTTGAAGACAGCAATAGATTTCTAATTTAACAACTCTGTAACAAAAGTTAACTAAGTTTAACATTTATGAAAATATAAATCTCTGATTGGGTAATTCTTGCCCAACAATACAAAGTTTACATAAAAACATTCAATATGATCTACAAGTTAGGAAAAGTCATTCAAGTCACTTGAGATATATATAGATATATATATATATACTGGATTGGCTTTTACATAGAATATGCACACACTACAGTTATATGCTAATTTCAGTGTTTATTTCCTTGGGGAATTTGGTTGGTGAGGTTCAAACTACAGATGGGCATGGCAGACCCATTTGCTGGAAACCAGATTTGCCCTAATCCTGTCTAAATTGTGGGGTGGTGAAATCCAATTTTAGAGCAAAGGAATACTTGTGTGTGTGTGTGTGTGTGGGGGGCGTGCTGGACCTCCCTGTGTCTGTCTTCCAAGATGCTTTTCTGCCAGTCCTCTTGCAGTACTGGAGTCCTGCTGAGGAACAAAGAGACATTGGTGTGTGTGCATGTGTGGGGAAGCTCTGGGGGGGAGGGGGAATTCAGCAGCCCCTAACAGCATACTCCATGTATTCTAAAAAACTGATCTCATTCTGCCCTCTACCTTAGTTTATCCTGCCCTCCTTCTAAGGCAGGAGTGGGGAACCTTTCCCCCCGCCAAGGGCCATTTGGATTTTTATAACATCATTCGTGGGCCATACAAAATTATCAACTTAAAAATTAGTCGACCAAGCCCCAAGCAGGCAGCTACCCCAGATGACCCCCCCACACCGGCAAGCAGGCAGGCATCCAACCGGTGGCACACTCGCCCACCTGGTGGCACAGGATGGTCTGTTGCACCAGCAGGGCATAGCCGTCCAGCTGCATGCCGGAGTTGCTCCTGCTCCGCACGGTCGGGGCCGGATTCTAGAGCTGGCTCCTACTACTTCCGCCTGGAGGGATGAAATGAGGACACACGAACTCCCCCATGTGTTCTGGCCCTGCCCCCCTTAATCCGTCTACTGTCGCCACTTCCACCCCCAGCCCTCTTGTAGTAGAGGGAATACGTTTCTCCATGGCTCTCGTGGGAAAGGGTTAACACAGTTTCTTGGATGGTCCTAGCAGCTCCATAGCTAATGACTCTTCTGCAAGGGGGAAAAAGGTTCCCTTTCTCGGCAAAACAAACTCACATCCCCCTTGAATAGAGGCTATTCCTGTCCGCAGCAGGGGGCGGATTGCCAATCTTAGATCCTTCTGAGCTAGAGATCTGCCAGGACCCACGAAGGGCCAGACCAAATGATTTTACAGGCCTTAAAAGCCCCCCCCAGGCCTGATGTTCCCCATCCCTGTTCTAAAGAGTCCAGGGCACAGCACGTGGTTCTCCTCTCCTCTGTTTTACCTCACAATGACCCTGTGAGGTAGATTAAGGTGAGAGTAATTCCGGCCAAAGATCATACAAAAAGCTGGATGGCAAAGTGGGGATTTGAACCTCAAGTCTCCCATTTCCTAGTACAACATTCTAGTCACCAAACCACATACCACAGTACGTGACTGAGGTGTGGCTGGGACTAAGCAAACAGGTCTGGGATTATCACATGTAGTTGGAACCTGAAGATTCAGTTTTCAGCAACTGAAGAGAAACGAAAATCTGTTTCATTCCTATCTTTTGAAACAGATGCCAAGGGCATGCCACATTTAAAACAAGCGGTAAAGAAAACAGATCTTGGACCACTTTGTTTCAGTTAAGGTACAGTTGTTGTGTATAAATCAATTCCTACTAGATCCTAAAAGTCTGGCCACCATGTGTTTGTCTGAAACAGCAGTACAATGCCCAGGTATGCGTCAACCTGCTGTTGTATTGTGTGACATTACGCGGTCACAGCTCTTGGTATAACCCTTCATAAAGCACTTACTGATGCAGCAAAGTCCTAGGGCTGGTTTACAGATGCATGTGTATCATGTGTATCCTTACATGATAACTAGAGATGTGCTACTGCTGTCTGTAGCTAACAGAAGTTTTCTTGACTAGTGTGACCCTTCCTGGAAAATGATCCATGCTCTAGTAACAACTAGGCTAGATTACTACCATGAGACTATTGGGGCAGGGGGGCTGCCTTTGAAACGTGCTTGGGGATTTATAACTCTTATAGAAAGTGGGGGGGTGACTACTGACAGGTACTCACTGCTCTGAGCATAATGTGTCAAAGTTAAAAACGATCTTCACTGGTTCTAATGTGTTTCTCTGCAAAATTCTGTTGAAATTCTCGTCAGTCTGGGGCGTGGCTCTCTGAAGGACCGCCTTCTTCCAATATAAACTAATTAAGATAACTTTCAGAAGCCTTTCTTGGAATGTTCCCAAGAAGAGCCTTTTTCTGTGATAATACCCCAGTTATGGAATTCTCTCCGAAGGTATGATTGCCCGGGCACCAGTATTAAAATCCTTTAGGTACCAGACAAAGCCTGTTTATGCAAGCTTTTAAAGGCCTTTAATGGCCTTTTATGTGGCTTTTAGCAGTGAGTCTTACAGCTGTTTGAGATTTTAGCCTGTAATTTTATTGTGTCGTATGTTGTTCACTTTTGCTTTGTCAGCCAGGATGACAGCTTTTAATCCTGACAGGCCAGACAGAAAGGCTGTAAACAGAATCAGTCGATCAATCAATACATAACTCGGCTCTAGATGACTCACAATTTTTTGCGTGCAGTGTGCCCATTAAAGAAATATTATGTTTGAATTGACGCTGAGTGGGTGATGTGGACATTCTATCTCCAGAGATTAATCTGACAGTCGACGATGAGTAATGAATATGCATTTGGGTACCAGCATTTGTTTATACTTCCACATGGGTATGCTGGTACAAAATACAATGCTACCTGCCAAATATGAATGGTGCAGGCATGTACTTTTCATGTGTTCCACTTCAAAATGCACATGAACTGTTATGAACATATGCAGCTCACTTGCAGGGCCGTCCAAAACAGAATAACACCCTTTTAAACCCATGGGCGTCACTGGACTTAAAGGGCATAGCTCTGCCCTTGGGATTCTGCTATAATAACTTGCAGCATGGTTCCATTTGGCTTGGTATTGCTTATTCTTGACTGACAGCAGCTCAGGCATAGTGGCAACCTGAGTTTCTTTAACTGGACAAGGTGGGGACTGAACCTGGGACTAACTACATAAAAAACACCATGTGCTCTCTAGGCCATGCTCCAGCTCAAATGTATTTGAAAGGGTAACCGCTCCTTGTCAGACTATTTCCACTGGTTAGAAATTCATAAGTTCAGACAAGCTTTCTTATTGGCGAGATGTAATGCCCTAGACTCAGCTGAGACACGAGAGCGATACAATAAAATTAATGGAGAAGAACAAAAATGCCCATTTTGTCCGGATCAAATAGACTCCCCAGCCCACACTGTTTTAGCATGTCTGTAAAATAATATTGCGTGAAAGAAATATATCACTCCCTGGATAAAACAGCTAAAGCCACTTTCTGAGAAGTGGATACTGCGTTATCTGCTATCAAATAGATCGGTCAATTGCGTGAGAGATGTGGCAACTTTTCTCTTTATAGTGTCAAGGAAACATTAAATTTCATTCCCCCTTTTAAAAGTGTGAAGTGGTTGATGGATAGCCAGTGGCTGTTAAATCTATGGAAAGGAAAGGGTAACCAATACCACCTGCCCTAACACATGACAGCCAGCATGGTGTAGAGGTGAGAATATAAAATTAGGATCTGGTAGATCCAGGTTTGAATCCCTGTTCTGTCATGGAAGCTCACTGGGTTATCCTGGGCTTGTCATCCCCTCTCAGTCTAACATACTTCAGAGGTTATTGTTGTAAACCACGCTGGGTCTCCATTAGGGAGAAAAGCAGGGTGTAAATGTCTACATAAATAAATACGCTATCCATACTTGGCAGGCAGGGCACATACACTGTACTCGCCAGGAAGTGTGGTCCTTAGGATCAAAGCTTTAGCCATCTTAGATTCAAGTACTTCAGCTTAACGGAGCTGTGAACTGGGGGGTCAGAAAAATCTGTAGCCCGTTCTTGGTTTTAACTGGGCTAAGCCACGTTGAATAACAAAAATAACGGACAGTATTTCACAATTTCTACCTTGTAATTGGTAAAATTCTATTTGAAAAGGCCATGAACAGTCTTAATGCAGGAAGCGAGGAAGCATAAATACTTTTATCTAGAAGTAAGAAATTCATTACAAAGTGGAACAGTAGAGAACCCTTGGGGGCCAGCCAGAATTTTTCAGCACATACATAAGCATAATGTTAGTCCCAGAGTATTTGGTCATTTGATCTGTGTTTTACACAGGAAAGAATAGGAATGACAGTAAGGCAGACACTATGAGATACATCGCATGTCTGAATGGGTTCTGTTTAGATTCTGCAAGGAATGGAATATTTTGGACTTTCCTTCCACAGAACTAGTTAAACCATCTGAACACAAAAAGAGAGAACAGGGTTAAATTGTTTATCCTTAATGCCCCTTTTTTTAAATTTTTCCTCTTAAACCCAGTACTAAAATACACCATGAAAGAGACAGAAAATAGCACAATTAGGATCCATTCTTACATGATCTAGTACTTCCTATCACTTGTATCTTTGTAACAGGAAAAAAACTAACAGAAGCTCAGGCATACAACTTTCATACTTTTCAGTTATAAATTGATTTACTGTCTTGCGATTGTCTATCTTTCGATGATCAGTGTCTACCGTATTTCTCCCCAAATACAGGCGCAAGCCAACCAAAGTTAAACACTGTTATAGCCCGCTGAACTGAGAGATTGAAGCAGATGGATCTATGAAATCAATGGGACTGAAGGGCTAAACTCGGACGGTGTTGTCGCCTCTTTTTTTAAATAACAACAACAATAATAGTGGCGAGTACTTCAAATGCTTACGGAATGCATCAAGTCTTCCAGGTTGACATCTTGTCGTTTGCACCATCATGTGAATAAAATCTGTTGTGTTTTTTTTTTGCAAGTGGGCATCAGCTCAGGGTAGCCGGGGATTTCAGGTTTGCAGACACCTAGGTTTAAAAATGGTCGGCCAACCTCATTCCAATATGAAATGTCATGTCCTCACTTATTAAAAAGCTATCCCCTTTAAAATGTTTTTTTCCTTCAAAATTTCCATAACGGCAAAAGAAAATATGATCATATTGCTAGGAATTTTTCATTCAAGGCTTTGGATCAAACCCCATTTTGATTGTTTTTTTTTAAAAACCTGCAGCCCACTGAATAAACAACTATTTTCGACTTACTCCCACCCCAGTTTGTTCATGACCTAGGCGTCAATGAGATAAATAGCAATCTCTTATATGGGAAGGGGAACTAGTTTCTCATTTATTTACGATCGGTTGTCAGCTGTGAACCCATGCCCTCTGCAATCAATGGCAGAACACACTTTATCGTAGCAATAGTTGTGTTTTTTGGTTGGGGTTGCTTCGCCTGCCTCAGGGTCCATCACTGTGATGGGACTGTCTCTCGAAAACACCTCAGTGGATTCTCTCCAGATACAGTCTACTGTACCCTTGAAGCTATAACTATGACATTTTGGTCTAATCACTTGTGTTGTGCTGCTGAAAATCTGTCGGCTGTTTGAAGTAGCAATTTTAATTTTCAGCGCTGCATCCACTCGGTCCACAACAGTATAAGTGCCGATGCTTCCGTCCTCAAAGCCCACAATAATGTTCAAATGCCTCTGGGAAAGAGCAAGGGAAGTTGGGGTTTTATAAAGGGAACAAGCGCCAATGTTTTTGCCATCCGCCAGTCTCATCACAATTAAGATGGAGAGTGCACTGTTATCGTCATCCTCATCAGTAGTGCGAAAACAAATATATACTAGGTACCGGCCATCTCGAGACAACTTCTGCCTCCAGATTATGCCAGAAGCATGGACGACGCGGAGTTTGCCACTGTGAAGGTCAAGGACATTGATGTTTTCATCGCCACGGGATATAATTCCCAGCTTCCCGTTGGGAGATATTTCAAAATCCTCCAAAGTCTTTAAGAAAGTATTAGGAAGCTGCACACGTCTGCAGATGACTTCCTCTGTAAGACTCCAGATGTTCACAGTTTCTGTAGATGTTATGAAGACTACGATATCAGGGCAATCTGGAATCAGTTTAATATCGACAATGCTTATACCATCGTCACAACAGAACTTCTTGGTTATACTCCCTGTCCAAAGGCTCACTGCCAACACTTTATTCTTTGTCATCCCCACTACGAATGTGTTAGCAGTGGTTATAAACGCATTCTGTAAGGCAACGAGAATATTGCACACTCTGTGACCTGTGGCCAGCCTCCAAACTCTTGATGCATTTTCCTCACAGAGAGAGATGACAAACTGGTCGTTGTGTGTTATCAATAACTGACTTATCCTCTGTCCACTAATGCGGAAGAGATTTTCACCGGAACCCGTATGCCACACATACTGGCTGCATTTGTCATCTGATGTAACCATCAACTCTCCAGTGGAAGTTAGCACACAGTTTTCAACAAGGCTCTCATGCTTAAACACAGCTTCAATGAATCCAGTGCCAAAGTTCCACTTATGTATAGCTTCAGACCCATCAAGCGTGTAAATCACTTCACCTCGGGCAGGCAACACCAATCTTTGGATAGGCTTGCCGGTTTTGTCAATGTTGGACATAGCAGTTATGATATCTATATCCCAGATAGAAAGGACACCACTGGTAGATAAGGAGAGCAGCATGTTATGGTGATTTGATTTGATTAATTTGACTATGTTTCCTGAGATTTCCTGTAGGCTTGCCATACACTGTCCCGTGTCTCTCCTCCAAACAAAAATAGCAGAGGTATTTTCGATAGAAGCAACAATGCAGTCGCCGTTTTTGGACAACACAGCCGACACAAAGCGCTCGTTGTGTTTCGCTCTGAATTTTTCGGCTATTTTCCACATGCTGGTATCAAGAAGCTCTATGCTGAGTGCCTTACATATTAAAATTGCACTTTGGTCTTCGGCAAGTTCAATACTGACAAATTCACTGTCCCCTCGCTTGCAGTCAAAGTCATCTGTTAGCTGGGGATTGGTCATTTCCTCCGTGTTCCAAATAGAAAGGCCGCCCTCATTGTCCACCATCACCATTTCCTGAGCTGTGTCCAGCACAAGAAGAAACTTCACAAACCCACCAGAAAATTCAGAGGTCACGGTGGCCAGTTTGTCTCCACTACCTAAATGGAATATCGACGCAGTGTTCAAGTACTGTCCACAGAAAGCATACATTCCATCCGGGGAACACTGGACGCAAGTCACTTCGTACCAGCAGTGGAATTGGTACAGTGGCCATCCGTAAAGTAGATCTATCACAGTAATGTCTTTGCTCGCCTCTAGCCAAGAAAGTGCATGATTTACTGATAGTGTAAATCCATTTATGAAACCGCAGCCTACGCCCGCCCCGCCATGTTTTGATCCTTTAATCTCTACCTCAGACAAAAGGCAGGAATTTAGGTTATCGTAAATCAAGAGCGTGTTCTTTGTTGTAGCTACCACAAGGTATTTTTCATCACCTGAGAGCTTCATGCCTAAAATGACGGACTGAGCAGTTGTAATTTGCCTTAGTAGCTGTCGACTCTCTACATCCCAGGTACTGATGGAACCATTTTCCAGAGCTACAATCACTGTACTTGGATTAAAGGTAGGCAGGATTTCAGTGACTTGACTGCAACTGGAGGACAGAGGCAGTCTCTCAGGGCTGTAAGTTACATCCATTGAAGAATGTAAGGGAACAATGGAACAATATTTAGGCCCATCTTTGTCACATTCCAGAAGAAGCTGTCTAAGTTTAGGCAAGGAACTCACAACTGGAAGAAGCCTCTGTTGCAGTTCCGCGGAGAGTGTGCCTGGATATTTTGTCACTTTGTATTTGATGCCACGAAGTGTGGTCGCAAGGAACTTCAGCTCTTTTTCTTGGGAGTAGTTGTAGGCCAACTCCACATCGGCAAGGGCTTTGTCAAACTGCCCTATTTTGATCATGGTGTAAAGCCAACTAAAGTTCATAATGACGCCATATAACATGTCATCTGTTTTCCCACATCTTGTCAAATGATGCAAAAGCTCTGTCATTTTCCGGTGGTTGACAAAAAATATGTCAGGCTCTAAAGGATTACACTGGAACACCCAAGGCTGGTCAGGGGACTGCCTGTCGAATGTTGTCTGATCCATGACACTCCTGTCATCATCGTTCATGCTTCTACTGTCGCTGTCGAAGCAGCCATTCAGATACTGATCTTCCCCATAAAGAGATTTCCTTCTGCCACCTGACCAAACTCCAAGGAAATACTCAGCCATCACAGTATGCATTTCATTAACATCTTCCTCGTTATGAAGATACATTTTTTGAGCAATAAGCTGCAGGTGCCTGTTGGACCACACGAGGAGGGTCACATTTTTAACTTGCCGTTCTACTAGGTATCCGGTCAGTCCCTCTTTCAGCCTGGCAATGTAGATGTAAGGTACTCTTAATGGATTATGTTGCCTGATACATGCATTTAGTTCCAACATAACAGTATTGTCCAGGGCTAATATATCTTCCAGTTCCATTTCACTTAAACCCGATTTGCACATGGTGATGTAGCCCAGGGCTCGTGACAAAAGTCTTTGTCCACAGCTTTTCTCAAGGGACCAAAACGTTTGCTCTATGCTATCATGAACAGTGGTACAGAGGGAGGACTCGTCAACATCTTTGTGAGATCTCCAGTTTCGGACCTCCCTGAAGGTTAAGTTTACAAACATTGGGAGAGTGCACTTAGAAAAAGCTTCATTGACATAAATTTGTTGGCCTGATGTCACTTTCCTTTTAACTCGGAGCAGCTGTTGCTTGAGAACTTGACTACACATTTTTCTGTCCCTAGGCGTTAATTCAATGTAGTTATCTTCATTGTGTATAAGGCACCTCAGTTTTTGCAGTATTCCGTGTTTGTTCGGCAGTGTCGAAAGGATGATTCGCACAGAACGGGGCAGATGGACAGGGAGCCACCAGAGTTTTCTAGCATCATCAATATCTGAAAGCTGTTCTATGGCATCAAATACCATAACCAGAGGTCTATGAAATGAAGACTCATTCAAAAGGTTTATAAACAAGTCCCGGAGATCGTGGATTTTTTTGGGGTAGCTTTGTACAAGGCATCGGTAGTTAGTTGCTAACTGCTCACACATACTTTGAAGCAGATTCCTAAGGTCTGTACTCATTTCTGTGGATCCCAAAAACCTTATGACCACCACAGGATCAGACTCTGGTCCCATTTCTTCCTTCAGCCAAGAATAAGCCTACAAATATAGAAGCATAATTAAATTACTATCTGTGTTAGTAATGGAAATCACAAAAACAAATGTGATAAAAATCATATTTAAGCAATCATGTTTTTAAACTACAAAAAGGATTGCTTTAAGCAGAAATTATATACAAGCATTAAAGAATAGAAAGATCAGGGTCATATCAAGGTTTTCTAACCAGATCCCAACATATTATTATTACTTATTAAGTTTATACCCTGCCCTTCCCGGCCAACACTGGGCTCAGGGTGGCTTCCAACATAATATACAACTCTAATTGCATTGATAAAAAACATACCATGTTAAAATTACAAATCTAAACTCAGTCTAAAACAAGAGAAGCGCCCTACTTCAATACCCCGACAAGTCTGAACCAAGGAGGTTGGCAAGGATGGAACTGTGCAAACCAATTCCTCCAAGGGGCTCACTGGCCAAGGCCAGACTGTATCAGGGGTCGGGAAGGCACAGCGAGGTAAAATCAAAAGGAAGGATAGGGGATATTGGGAAGGAAGGGAGGCCAGCTGACCTACAAACCATCAGTGTCCTCAACCACAGGCCTGGCAGAACATCTCTGTCTTACATGTGTTGCGGAACTGAGCAAGGTCCTGCAGGGCCTGGGTCTCAATCAGCTAGTGCCCTTGTCAGCCTCTTTTCTCTTCCCTCACTTATTACAGGAGTGGTCACTGGCAAGTTCATTGGATTAAAAAATATGTGAAGAAAGGTAACTACTGTCAACTGTATACATGATTCCTCTCCCATTGAAGAGGAATCTTCCCATATGAGCTTACCCATCAATTAAGATAACTTTTGGAGGCTCTTCTCTTTGTCTGCCACAGAATGGCCTTGTGGTTATAGAACTGTGTTTTATAGCTGTATTCAACTGGCACCATCATTACTATTTTTTAAGCAACAGTGGAACTCCATTCCATGCCTGCTTGCTTTAGGTGGGGAGGGGCTGTGGCTCAGGGATACAGCATCTACTTTCCACACCCTGGCACCTCCAGTTAAAAGGATCTGGAAGCAGCTGATGTGAGGGACCTTGAGACCCCCTGAAAGCCAATGACAGTTAAAGTAGACAATACTGAACTTGGTAGACCAGTGGTCTGATTCAGCATAAGGCAACTTCATGTGTAATGATATTTTAATATCTCTGATGTAGAATCATAGAGTTGGAAGGGGCCATACAGGCCATCGAGTCCAGCTCCCTGCTCAATGCAGGATCAGCCTAGAGCATCCCTGACAAATGCTTGTCCAGCTGCTGCTTAAAGTCTGCTAGTGAGGGGGAGCTCACCACCTCCCTAGGTAGCTGATTCCACTGTTGAACAACTCTTACTGTAAACATTTTTTCCCTAATATCCAGCTAGTACATCTATGCCCTGAATTTAAACCCATTATTGAGTCCTATTCTCTGCTGCCAACAGGAACTGCTCCCTGCCCTCCTCTAAGTGACAGCCCTTCAAATACTTAAAGAGAGCAATCATGTCCCCCCCCCCCAACCTCCTCGTCTCCAAACTAAATATTCCCAACTCCCTTAGCCTTTCTTCATTGGGCTTGGATCCAACCACTGGTGAAAAAGGGAACTTTTCCACTGGGGAAATAGGGAAGAGGGGGTCCCTTTGATTACCAAAAAGGTTTTGCTGTGGATCTGCATGGACAAAAACCATGTAACTAGCTGTAACTGGCCAAGACCGATCAAAAAAGCTGGCTGGATCCAATCTAAGGTAAACATTACTAAACAAAGTTATTTCCTTTGTTAAGATTATAATCCTTTTCTTTTATCCCTTAGAAGCTCCTTCATCAATTGATCTTGAGGAGCATATATCTAGTGTTGGAGGGATATAAGATTATAATAGCACAACAAATACACAGAGGGGTTTTTGCATGTGTGCAGGTTTACCTTCTTTGCCACTTCTGCTAATAAAAAAGTTTTTCCTGTGCACGGTCCTCCGTATATGATAAGAGGATTAATGTGGCCCATTTTCCTAGGCAGAATGTATTTGTGCATAATGTTCATAGCATCACACCTGTACTCATAGAATGAAGAGTATGTTCTACAAAGTGAGGAATGCTGAAGGATTTCATCATAGAGCCAGTCTGTCTCTATGTCAAAATTCTGTTGCACAGTTGCTTGGATGATATCAACCATGTCTTCGTAGAATTGTTTGCCGAGCCCTTCAATGTAGTGGTTCTCCACTTCTTGAGTGTAGCCGAATTTGATGTCGCAGTGGGTAACAGAAGTGTAGACTCTTAGATTAGAGGAAGCAACAATGGTAGGAACAAATTCATCCCTGAGTTTGATGAGTTTCTCGAGAGCTTCTGGGTCTCGTGTGGATTTTCCACCGGTGTGAAGAACGTCCATGTATTTCTCCATCTCTGGGATTTTAACAAAACGTTCTATGTTGGCAATCTTCCGAATGTAGCAAACACACTTCTTTAGGAAAGCTGGGGTTTGTTTTCCTAAGGCAAAATCAAATTCATCTTCGATAGCTGGGAGGGGATAAAAAGAGTAAAAAGGAAATCTAAAGTTCCTGTACAGCAGACTGCCCAAGCGCTCGGAGGCATCTTAATTTGCGAACGGCCACATAAGCCTTCTCCAACCCTTCCCCTGTTTTCTGTTGCAGGTGTTGGGAGCCCTGCAAAGGAGGAATCGATGTTCTCTGAATTGCTTTCCCCAATCTCTTAGTCATGCGAGAACATGATTAAGAGACAGAAACTTAGGAACTGCTGCTTACAAAATGTAAGGTTAATGGTTACAATTCAAATGTATGGAAAATGTTTCCCTTTTTAGCATGCTTGATCGCTCACAGATATAAGCTATAGTTGGTTATCAGTGCACAACTGTTTGTACACTGTGCGCTTTCCCTGAAACGTTTACCCGAGGAAAGGTATCTCTTTGCTTGACTGTGTTTCATTTTTCCTTTTTCATACAGCATCTTCACGGCTGTCTTAAATATCACCTTAATCTCTTCTGATATTTCCTGCCACTTGCTCTCGTTCCCAGGATTTGAAGATGCTTCCACCTTTAAAACAACAACACATTGTTACATGAAGCTGTCAGCAGTAGCTTCTACGTATTTGCAAACAACCAGGATCATATTTAAGGAAGCAACCGACAACATATTTAAACCAAACAGCTAAAACGATACAATGACGTTCCCCTAGAACCACCTATATTCTTGTGTTTTTATTTATTTTGCAGGCAATGTGGAACAGGATTTTAATGCATAGTGTCTGTGGAAGATAACGGGGGCAAAAATAATATAGTTTGTTATAAAGCACGTCCAGAATATGCAAGGGCTGGTTTATATGTGCAGGTTCCTTACTTGACAACTGCGGCTCTAACAACCTGAGTGAGTGTGGATCACACACGTATTACTGCAGACAAAACAGTGCCTCAAATAATTTGAAACGCAATGCTTTTCAACGGAAGGAGTTGACATATTCAGCTGCTACCTGTCAAGCAGACAATAATCAAGTCTGGCTCGACACACGTAACAGAATGAGTTGCAAAATCTCGCCATGGAACAGTGTGTGTTGATTCAGACTGCAGTGGGAGATACCACCTGAATGCTCACCATTTGACAAACAGCCCTCAAGGAGGCTTATGAAATAAGACCCAACTTCCCTATAAAACACAATTTCCATAAAATAGTGGACATGAACCAATATGAATAAAATATTCAGGCAAGCCTGCAATAAAATCTCTTCATCTGAAATATAAGCTTCAAAATAGTAGCAAAAATATCAGTCCAACACAATAATCCACAAAGCCTTGGAGAAATGATTCACAGTGGGTCGCCGTGTTAGTCTGTCTGCAGTAGTAGAAAAGAGCAAGAGTCCAGTAGCACCTTAAAGACTAACAAAAATATTTTCTGGCAGGGTATGAGCTTTCGTGAGACACAGCTCACTTCTTCAGATAACATTTGGAGAAATGAAGCATTTTTGTGAATGCCGAACTGGAATAGGCAGAGGAGAGGGGGGAAAGAAATTCCTACCCCATGTTTTCTGCAATTTTTTTTTTTGGGGGGGGGGGTATCTCTCCCATTATCCTGTATGAAAGGATTTGAAACTGTTCAAAACTGTTTCATTGTCAGGGAAAAGAGGGAACACGTCCCTGTTGCTGATGAGCTATCTAGCCCACATACATATGATCAGTTCTGCCACCAATTTTTTTACCCGCACTCATTTCCGCTTATTTCCCAAGGCTCTGATGGATCGAAATAAAAACAGAAGTCAGCCCATACAGCTGAAGTTGACAAGGCAAATCCTTTGGAACGGCTCTTTAACATGCCCACAGAGATTGCGAGGTGGAAAATGCCATCAAGTCACAGCCAATTTACAGTGACCCCACCGGGTTTTCAGGGCAAGGGACATTTAGAGGTGGTTTGCGGTTGCCTGCCTCTGCGTAGTAACCCTGGACTTCCTTGGTAGTCTCCCATCCACATGCTAACCAGGGCCGTCCCTGCTTAGGTTCTGAGATCTGATGAAATCTGTCTAGCCTGGACCATCCAGGTCAGGTCAGAGATTAGTGATCCATGAGACAGCACCTGGTTCACAGACTGCAATGAACAACCGGAGCACGCCACCACCCACAAAAGGTTACTTTTTTAGAAAAGCCATGCTGGATCAGACCAAGGCCCATCAAGTCCAGCAGACACAGTGGCCAACCAGGTGCCTCTAGGAAGCCCACAAACAAGACGACTGCACCAGCATTATACTGCCTGTGTTCCACAGCACCTAATATAATAGGCATGCTCCTCTGATCCTGGAGAGAATGGGTATGCCTCATGACTAGTATCCATTTTTACTAGTAGCCATGGATAGCCCTAGGCTTGCCAGGCCCCATAGCTCCACTGGCGGGAGCTTTCTGGGGCTGTGGCTGTAGCGCGCAGTATGCGCGTGCGCCTGTCGCTATGAGTGTGCGCAACCCGCACAACATGCCCACGTCACTTTCGAGTTTACCCGTAAGCGATGTGGACGCTCTAGCGATCTCGGGCAAAACTCTGGTTTCCATAGAGTTTTCTCCGAGATTCCCAGAGCATCCGCGTCACTTTCGGATTTACCCGAAAGTGACGTGTGCACATGCGCATGCCCGCAGTGCCTGCTGGCTATAAGCTGGCCAGCAGGCAGCCCGGTGGATTGGCGGGATTTTACCCACCACCACCGGGCACTTGGCAACCCTAGATAGCCCTCTCCTCCATGAACATGTCCACTCCCCTCTTAAAGTCTTCCAAGTTGGCAGCCATCACCACATCCTGGGGCAGGGAGTTCCACATTTTAACTATGCATTGTGTGAAGACTATGTTGTGCCAAGCAAATCTTTGGATAGGGTTAGGCTAGCGTCCCCATTCTGCCATGGAAGTTTACCGAGTGACCTTGGGCCAGTCACTCTCTCTCAGCCTAGCCTACCTCACAGGATTGCCGCTGTAAAAGTAAAATGGAGGAGGGGAGAATGATGTAAGCTGCCCTGAGCAACAGGGAAGAAAGGCTAGATAAAAACATACCAAACAAATAGCCATTCAGATCCAGATCTGCAGTATGTTATTCTCTGGTTTAGGTTCCCTGAGGCCAGTCGCTGGCGCTGATGCAAAGATTTGCAGCAGGAATACTCCAAGCAGAATGCACTCCTTGTTTACCAGGTAAAGATACTAAAGACCGGGCTTCTTATTTCTGATCTCAGCTTCAGGCCTTGAAATTCCTGCTGACCTGTGGGCCAACTGCAGGCAATTCCAAGCCTAGCGTTTGGCTCTAAAATGGAAATGGGTGGTGGAGGAGGGAGAAAAAGAAGAAGAGTTGGTTTTTATATGCCGACTTTCTCTACCTTTTAAGGAGAATCAAACTAGCTTACAATCTTCTTCCTTTCCTCTCCCCACAACAGACACCTTGTGAGGTAGGTGAGGCTGAGAGTTCAGAGTGAACTGTGACTAGCCCAGCTGGCTTCATGTGTAGGAGTGGGGAAACCAACCCGGTTCACGAGATTAGAATCCGTAGCTCATGTGAAAGAGCGGGGAATCAAACCCAGTTCTCCAGATTAGAGTCCGCCGCTCTTAACCACTACACCATGCTGGCTCTGGAGCTGATATGGATTGTGGTAGCCATGTCAGGAAAAGGGTGTAAAACAACAACAACAACTAAGAACTCTTTCCCTCACACCATGTCTCACATTAAAAATGCTACCTTCAACCCACTGGCTGCTTTAAAACCTATTAAATTTAAAAAGCAGGCAAAGCACAGGCAACTTGTATTTCCCCCCTACTGGCCTTTAAGCAGCCCAGTGGAGTGGCAATTTCGACTGAGGAGGCAGCATGAGAGGAGAGTTGAGCTCTCTCCGTTCTCAGGGTTGTGGCTCTCTCCCCATGGCTGTGCTTCAGAGCCAAACAACACATCTAGGGTGCCAATTATGGAGTCCCAGCATGCCGTGTAGTTTGGCCTTTCGTATCGAAAGGAACTGAAGACAGGTATTCTTGGGAGCCAGTGTGGTGTAGTGGTTAAGAGCGGTGGAGCGGTGGACTGTAATCTGGAGAACCAGGTTTGATTGCCCACTCCTCCACGTGAGCGGCAGACGCTAATCTGGTGAACCGGGTTGGTTTCCCCACTCCTACACATGAAGCCAACTAGGTGACCTTGGGCTAGTTACACTCTCTCAGCCCCACCTACCTCACAAGGTGTCTGCTGTGGGGAGGGGAAGGGAAGGAGTTTGTAAGCCGGTTTGAATTCTTCCTTAAGTGGCAGAGAAAGTCGGCGTATAAAAAATTCTTGCTCCAACATTAAAAGAGATTCAGCAGGGTGCTCTTTATTGTGCGTTTGTCTAACAACTGGAGTAATTTCTCATGAGGAAGAAGTGTTCAGTTTGAAATCCAAAGGGATTTAGTGTGGTGCTGCTGACTAAAACCTCCCTTTCCACCTATCCGTTTATGAATTGCACCCCCTTGCTAAGAGTTTTGAACAGCTTTCGTGTGGGCTCCCATTCTGTTCCACTAATGGGCCTTGTTGCTCTAGCTGAGAAAGAGGATAATTCATTCTCATTTATGTCCTCTAAATTATTGGCTGTTCTCCTCAGTTCTAGGAAGGATGCCAACTGGAATGGTGTGTATCTTTGTGTGTGCTGTGGACTCTCGCCAGCCTAGAACTGGACGGCAATCAACAATTTATTTTGCCCCAACAGCTGCTAGGTATGAATACATCCCTATCTCTCCGATCCAGCACAGTGTCTGAATCTTCTTATCCTTGGGTGGTCAAATGGTGCCCCTTGAACCGCTTGTGGCTGTTGATTCCTGAGGCAGGAACAAAGAGGAGGGAATGAGAGGATTCTGCCATATGGCAGGCAGGTACAGTATCAGATGAAAAGAGGACAGCGGAGCAATGAGATGTCTGTCCACAAGGGTATATCTGCACTAATAGCTTGTATCAGCTTTATATCAGTTTTAACTTTCATGGCTTTCTCCAAGGAATTTTGCGAATAGTTATTTTGGTTAGGGACCTAAGAATTGTGGTAGATTTCTTTAGCCCTTCCTAAAAGGTAAAGGTAAAGGTTCCCTATGCAAGCACTGGGTCATTCCTGACCCATGGGGTGACGTCACATCCCGATGTTTACTAGGCAGACGGGGTGGTTTACGGGGTGGTTTGCCAGTGCCTTCCCCAGTCATCTTCCCTTTACCCCCAGCAATCTGGGCACTCATTTTACTGACCTCGGAAGGATGGAAGGCTGAGTCAACCTTGAACCGGCCACCTGAAACCGACTTCTGCGGGGATCGAACTCAGGTAGTGAGCAGAGCTTGGACTGCAGTACTGCAGCTTACCACTCTGCGCCACGGGGCTCCTCCTTCCAGAACTATATTTCCCAGGATTCTCTGGACAGGGGATCCCTTATCAGATGCTCAATTTTGGCACTCCAACTGCATGTAATGGGAGAGCGTGCTATGCATGATCCTCCCGATATGCACAGTTGCCATGTTTTTAAATTATTTTTTATTTTAAAGACACACAATACATACATATAACACATAACTTTCACTCCTCATACTTATTAAGTACTCCGTACTCATAGCAAGACCCACAACACAAACCCACTATAGCGGAACTAAATCATACTGTTTTATCTAATATTATCCTTTCATCCTAACAAACAGTTAAATTTTCAGTTAAACTTAAAGTATAGACTTAATATATTCAAAACATGCAATCTAAACACTGTAAAACAATACCTGAAATTATGTTATTTACTGATGCCCTTCACTAAATCTCATAGCTGATATATCTAAATTGTAATGCTGCTATTTGGTTATATGGTATAATATAATGTACTTACTACATAACATCTAGTGTCGTTGATTTAATATCTTATAGTCTCAGAAATCTATTTATTTTTAAACTATTACTTTCTATACAAACATTATTTTGCTACATAATCAAAATATGGCTTCCAGTTCTTCTGGAATTCTTCCAACGGTCTTCTCTTCACAAAGTTCATTGGCTTGGCCATCACTGCATACTCTGCTAGTTTATCTAGCCAACTTTCAATTGATGGTAATCTTTCTGATCTCCAATTAAAAAGTTGCCATTTTGGGCAAATGGGGCAAAGCACCTATGCTCTGTGCATGTACAGCTTCAGGATGAACAAACACATTCTCTCAAAACCAAAAGAAAACAACCTGGAATCCCCATTCACATGGACTGAAGGTGTATGTGAATGGGAAATACACGTTGCCCCATCCATACAAAATGGCGACCGCTCATATTGGGAAAATTCAGCACAAGGTGCGCTTGAATTAAATGCAGTAGGAGTGCCAGAATTAAATGTCTGAAAAAAGCAGAATGATGCGCCACGTGTTGGCTGAAAGCGCAGACTGGTAGACTGGCCATGAGCATCCTGATCTTGACCCCTCTCTCACCACAGGGTCATCTGTACAATATGAACAGACAGAGGAAGTCTTCACACGTACGTTCCCTCCCTGTGATTGGGGACACTGCTTTCCGAATGCTGCCAATCATGGGGACGGAATGTATGTGGAAAGGGAATGCACACAAGTTGGCAAGCGCATGGAGGCCAGGTCAGCACACTTATGCTCAAATTCGTTTGATACTTTTCAGTCAATGCGTGGAGGGGCATGGTGTGCCCTGGGCGACTGTTAAACAATTTTAAGACCACAGTATACCGGTAACAGCTTTAATCTATTATCACTTATAGATAATTTACCATACTAGGATTGCTCTTCTGTATTTCAGATTTCTGTCTGAGGTAATACGTTGGTGGCACTGCATTCTCATCTCTGCAGTACCACTCTTCCAAAATCCTTGTTTCCATCTTTGCTTCAATAGCAGCATCAAGAATCATTTCAAATTCTGATGATTCCACTTCTCCTGGAATCCGGATGCCTCCATATTTTTCTCCTAAAAGGCCCTGTGGACGTGTAGGAGAGGGTAAGGTTTAGTAATGGTGTTAAAGATGAACTGAGTGATGGTCATATACAAATACTTATGGCTGTATCCTAATTTGGTCACTTATCAATTGCTATAAAGGCATATAATAACTATGGGTTGGATCCAGCCAATATTTTTTCTCGATATCACTTGATTGCTCTGATTACTACAGCTCCCATCACACATGACTTTTGAGCTTGTAGGCCCCATAATCCCCAGCACAGTCTTTTTGGTGGTTAAAACACCCCCTTTCACCAGTGGAAAAGCTGGTTGGATCCAACCCTATCATTTACATTCAATTATTCTTACTAATTTAGGTATCAATGGAAACAACAATGGACACAGCTGCAACCCTGTGTGCGCTTACTAGGGAGTACACATGCATCTTGACTTGCTTGTTTTTTACATGCAGGGAGGGGCAGGGAGGAGACTGTAAAAATGGCGCAAGGCTGAAATTATTCAGGATAGGGGGGAAAAAAGGAATAAACAGTGAAATCCTATGCCAAGTTATACCCTTTTAAATCCATTGAAGTCAACGGGTCTAGAATGGTGTAACTCTGGTTAGGATTGTTCTGTTAAGTATATGTAAAAGATTTATAGCGCCAATGTCTTATTTTAATGAAATGTGGAAAACCCATCCAAAAAGCATGCATAAAATAGAGACATTTTATGCATGCACTTACCCTGGTGTGCTCAGATTATGTATTGAAAGCAATGGGCTCTTTGGATGTCTACCTTAATGTCCCTGCATGTCAAATATTTAAATTTTTATAGCATTTCAGTCAAGAAGATTATTTATTTAATTTTATCTAATTTCCCCCATCTTGCAAACATAAATCAGGCCAGAGGGCTTTATCTTCTTTCCGATTTGCTTTAACATAGTGTAAATTCTCAACAATTCTTTTATCATCTTCAAACACTGGTGAAACGGTGGGAAAGCATGAAAGGTAGATAAAGTAGAGCTGCAAAAATCCACTTGCCTGGTTGCTGTGCCAAGTGAGAACTGTTTCCTGACAACTGGGCAGAGCAGCTTTTCAAAACTGGATTCTTTAAATGACTGATATTTACCCTGTGGGAATGGCGGGGTAATCCAAGGTTTTGTAGAAGAGTTTTTTTCCCCCCCCAAAGGTGAATTCAAGCCCAGAATTTCAAAATTAGGTAATTTAATTTCAAAACTTTTGCTTTTCAGTCTTTTCCCAAACATGACCATCTGCTTTAGACAGCTGCCTCCGAGGCAGAAATTCAAAAGGTGAATCCCCATCACTATATCTTTTACCCAGGACACCGGCACCAGCTGAATCGTGGTTTGCCACACGGCTGCCTAAAGTCATAGGGCCCGTGGCCAGGAAACAAAAAGGGTAGCTTCATTCTTCCAGAAAGAAAGTCCCATTGTAATTAATGGCCAAAGCAAGTAATTATTGGGAGGGACTTATCTGCATTTGCTGTGTTTCAAATATGCACTGCTAAGTAAAGTGCCTATTTGTCCTCTAGAAAAGTAAAACTATTGAACTAAAATTATTTGAAATGCCAGGATAGTAAGCTGAAGACAAATGACCTATACTGTTAAAACCAGATTAAGTTTTGGAAAACCTGACATTCTAATATAGGCAGAGCCAAAGACGTTTCTGCATAATGGGGCGCTTTACTACTCCAGGTGGGCGCTGGTGAACACCAAGCATGTACAGACTTCGAGGTAGCATATTAGCCGCTGATTTATGAAGATTTATGAAGAGAATAGCAGTTGCTCTTCACTTTCTGTAACTGATTATTAATTATAGTAAGTAAAGGCAAAAAAAGAGGGTATGAAACAACTAAGGTCCCAAATAAATCCCACTTAAATGCTTCTGTCAGTAAAAACAGAACTCACTGAGGTTTAAATCATCCAATACTTGAGAAGTAAGCCTGTATAACACAAAATTTTTGAGCAACAACCCTAAGTACAGATATTTGGGAACAATTCTACATAATCTCAGCTGTTTACTTCTGAATTCGCATGTACAGGATATGGCCAGAAATGGCTTCAAGCTTGTAAATGAGGATTTCTACAATATATTTCTTTCCCTCCTCAAAGCTTTAAGATAGAACGGCAAGGTAAAAATGTACATATAAAAACAAACTGCCTGTTTTATTTAAGACTATACATAAGGACATCGGAGCAAGAGCTTCAAAGTAATAGCTCCTGATCCCTTACTTTCATCTTTTACATATGGGCACTTAAAAAAAAAGGTGGATGTGATTTTTTTTTAAGCAGGATACAGCCCCTAGATTGAGAGTAAACTCTGTAGGGCAGGGCCATGCCTTTTTCCTATGTTGCTCTGTAAAGTTTCATGAACCTTGATGGTACTACATAGACCAACAACAAATTTGTATCCTGTTTATATGTTACATACACACAAGCAAATTAGTCCTTCAATATATATTTTTTTAAAATCGAGTTAATTTCCCTCCATATCCAGTTAAGTAGCACAAAACAAATAGATAGTGGTAAGAAACATTTATTCTAGCGCTTTGGAATGTTCAAAGCGGTTCACAGACATTATCTTCACATGCCTCGATCCTTAATAGTATCACCCCCACATTGGAGATAGGTTGGGAGAGACTGGCAAATGCGAAAGGACCTCAGGAGTTCGCGGTGTGGTTAAATTTGCACCCGGAATTTCCTGATCGGTAGCTCAGCCTCTCAGCCATAGTAGCTAGCTTAACTGAAATCACTCTATGGGTTGGATCCAACCAGCTTTTCTGCTTGTGAAAAAGGTAGGAAGTAGGGTTGCCAGCTCCAGGTTGGGAAATACCTGGATTTTTTTTGGGGGGGGGAGTGTTTGGGGAGGGGAGGGACTTCAGTGGGGTATACCTTCCAAAGTGGCCATTTTCTACAGGTGAGCTGATCTCTGCTGCCTGGAGATCTGTTGTAATAGCGGGAGATCTCTAGCCACCACCTGGAGGCTGGCAACCCTAGGAGGAGGGCTTGTCAAGAGCGAAGCCATCTTAAAGGAATTTTCTAGCGTAGTTCACATGTTAGCCACCCGCACACCAGGGGTGACTTGTCAAGGACATCTTCTCAGGCTTGTCGATTGGCTCGCAGGATTCAGCTGTGAATCTGGTATGGAAGGGGGAACTCACTCTCACCTGGGAAGGTTCTGTGGATACTGCTCCAAGGCAGGGTCACCCTGGGACGGGGTTCCCTTTTAAAAAAAGACCACACTGGGGATCATGGGTAGGGTTGCCAGGTCCCTCTTACCACCGGTGGGAGGTTTTGGGGGCAGAGCCTGAGCAGGGCGGGGTTTGGGAAGGGGAGCGACTCCAATGCTATAGAGTGCAATTGACCAAGCGGCCATTTTCTCCAGGGGAACTGATCTCTGTCGGCTGGAGATCAGTTGTAATAGCAGGCAATCTCCAGCGAGTACCTGGAGGCTGGCACCCCTAATCATGGGACCAGCCTGGACAGAAGCCATATGGGACAGTAGATGTAGCAAGGAGGGAAACTGGCCAAGATGGAGTGAAAAGCCTGGTTGGATACAGCCCTTTGCCTTTAACAGTAAACTGAAAAGCATAAATTCAGTGGTGCTTTTCCTGGCATAGACAGCATGATGGGAAATGCTTCACTTACTAAACTTCTCCAAGTCCCTATGTCTGCCAGGAAAAAAAAAAGTTGGGAATGTAAACTGTACATATGTAAGCAACTGTACATACATTCTAGGAGTTAAAAAAGAATAAAAATAAAAACCTTTTAGAATTGCCCACAAAATTACCACATTTAGCCATGAGACGGTAATGAGTATAGTAATGTTGAATTTAAACAAATGTTTGTAGTAGCAGAAAAAAACTGTTATACAAAAAGAATGCTGCAAATGATTATACAATCTACATTTATCTCAGCCACCAAGCTATTGATGTATAAAAAGATGGTATATGGGATTTAATTCTTTCTTCTGCCCATTCTCTATTGCTTTTCTGTCTTATTTCTGAAACATTTTCATTGTATATCACCTAGTAAATTAGAAATATAAGAAAAATACTCCTACTACTACTACTGGTAGTACATGTATTTCTTCTTTATTACGGTACGCACAAAACAATGGCCATGAGCCATACTGAACCAATGCTGCCCCTGCCAAAGCCATGACAGATGGTAGAGTCTGGCAATCCTTTGGCATGCCAGAGGTCAAGATACACCGTCCAGTTGCTGGCACCGCTCGAACAAGTTGTGACAGCGAGTAAGTTTCCATGGGCAGGTAGAGTCGGGTTAGAAGACGCAAGAGCACTGCTGGTTGCTGAATAAGTTATTGGACCGTAGGGTCTCCTGAAGGTCTGGTGTTCACCAAGTTTGAAGAAACATTCACTCACAAGTGCTGTTCTAAGGCGAGTGATACCCTTCTAAGTCCAGTGAATTCAATGGGTTTAGAAAGGTATAACTCTTAGAACAGAATTGTCAGGATCTCCAGTGTAAATGATTCCCTCTGTTAATGGCCAAGGCACTAAACAGAGGCTTTAACTAACAGGACGGCATGGCCTATAAGCACTACTTTTCTGACTGCCAGACAGAAGGATAATAAAAAGGTATTTGTAAAGTGTTCTGGCCTTTCAACTGAATTTGTTGTGGTCTCCTTGAAAACTCAGGTGCATATGCCCTAAAAAACAAAGTTTAAGCTTTAATCTTTTGAAATGGCATTTTTATCAAAGTGAGTGATTGCTAGTCGCAGACCTTTCTGTTGCAAGGAAGAATGGAAACCGTGGAGTCTCGTGACAGACGGGTGCATGAGGGAGGATGACCAATTCTGCACGAATCTGATAATAGGATGTCCTATCAACAACCATAAGACTGGCCAAAAGCCAAGAGGAAACAGTTATTCCCTTTGAACACACGAAGCTGCCTTCTACCGAATCAGACCCTTGGTCCCTCAAAGTCAGTATTGTCTACTCAGTCCAGCAGCGGCTCTCCAGGGTCTCACGCAGAGGTCTTTCACATCACCTTCTTGCCTGGTCCCTTTAACTGGAGATGCCGGGGATTGAACCTGGGACCTTCTGCATGCCAAGCAGATGCTCTACCACTAAGCTATGGCAGGCTTGGGTGTGGTATGACTACGACAGCACACCATGTCTTTGGAAACCACACAACAGCTCTAACAGCAACCGATGAGCTGCAACTAACATTTCTTATTTAGAAAAGAATGTGCTTTAAGTTAAGGTTATCAGTGCTGGATACAGTCATAATTGGAAGAGCTAAGTGGCCTGGAACCTTTTTTAAAAATGTGGTATTGAGAACAGCATGCATGGGTTGGCAGCATGTTGGGTTTCTTTTTAAAGAACAAATTGGTCTGGCCTAGCATCAGAACTGGCACTCTTGCTTATTAATAGACCAGCTGGCCTGAGCTCATTTGCGCTCAGAAGCTAAGCAGGTCGGCTACGCTTAGTACTTGGAGGGGAGACCCCCAAGGAAGAGTGGGGTTGCTATGCAGAGGAAGGCAATGGCGAATCGCCTCTGCTCATCTCTTGCCTCAAAAACCCCATGGTCCTGGGGTTGCCATGGGTCTGCAGCAACTTGATGGCACACTATTATTATTATTATTATGCAGAGGAGAGCGACGAGGATGATCAGGGGCCTATAGACCAGATGGCATAATTACAGATTGACTAAAAAGATATTACCACAGCAGGGAGGTTAGGGAGGCCTGCATTTATGTATAGGGAACCGTAGCTGGCCTCCACCGTAGGCCTGGCGGAAGAGCTCTGTTTTACTCTTTAAGGTCTTGCAGGGCCCGGGTCTCACTAGAGAGGCTATTCCACCAGGCAGGGGCCAGGGCAGAAAAAGCTCTAACTTATCACCCACCAGTGAAGGGTTAATTCCCCACCACCACCACCATTCTTCCCTTCAGACTTACAGCTGCTCGTGCTTAATTTTTTTAAACCTACACACACCCCAGAGGAAACAATCCTGTTGACGCCATATGAATCTAGTACAGCCCATCATGCCAACCTTCAATTGCTTTTGCTGCTACAAATAAAGAAAAATCTTTTATTGCTTTCAAATAATTCTCTGGGACAAAGCCTTGGAGAGCCAAGAAGAAAATAACAAACATGCCCTGCCCAGAACGATGTTAACTGCTTATTAGTGTCCTTGGACAGTGAGGATACTGACAATTTCTGATCTCCACGTTCTCTGCGTGATTTTAATGAAAGGAAACAGTTGCCTATATAACCTTGCCCAATAATAGATTTTTTTTCTTAAGGAAAAATATGAAATACCTACAGAAGAGGCTGGTTTTTTTTTCCTTTCAAGTCTGAAGCAACTACCAATGCCATTGTTACCATTTTAATTTTTTTTTTTTAAAAACGGTGCTGTGGTTCAGCACTCACCTCACCTTTCTGAACACTCAACTTTTTTTGAAAGCCTAAATGTGATTGGAAAATTGTTATCAATGAGCTACCATTCAATTCTCATGAATGTGCTGGCATAACCACCAATTAAGGTTCTATATAATACAGCAGCTGCCAGCAAGTGACAAAGACCACTTCTAGATTTTTCTTTCAGATCTAAAAGTACAGGAAACCCAGACACACACAAAACATCCCCATGAAGATGTACACTGAGATAAGAAGCACATACGGCTTTTACCCATTAGGTGACAGACTTACTGATAATATTCTTTAAAGCTCAAAAGCAAAATGATTCTTCTGCCTCGCACAAAAGGAAAGAGGACTTCCTCTTTCTTTTTTCTCATAGTCCTCTTTCTCGCTTGCCTGTCTTTCTCCCACTTCCTCTCCCTTCTCTCAATGCCTCCACCTTCTTTCTCTTTCACCTTTCTCATGCTCACCTCCACCTCTCTCTTGTGCCACCTGATCTCCCTCGTCTCTAGCCCTCCTCTGATGCGCACATTTTGAGGAAGCTTCATTACCACAAGTGCAAGACCAGATGTGAATTCCTGCACCCTCACCCCAGCTTAATAGAGACTCACAAGTACTTCTCCAGATGACCTGTTGCGGCCAGTGGTATGCCCATTGCACTTATTTAAAAAAACTATGTTCAAACTGTGCTCGTGATATTTTCTTTTTAAAATTTAGGAATGGTGTTCTAAAATGGAGTCACAAGACTTACGCAAAAGAAGTATTCCTTGCTATGCAATTAAGGAGTAAAGACTGGGGTTAATTCTTCCACATCTTAATTTGCATTTCTATAAAGTGATTTAGGGCTGAACAAGTGGGGGATTTGGGGGAACAGAATCTCATCCCATTTGTTGGACCTCCTCCCCATGTTTTCTCCCCTTGCCCCCAATTCCTCGTGCCTGTGTGCTCTGGCTCCTCCTTTCTGACCCCTCCAATTCCCCCTGCTGAGTCAACCTTGAGCCGGCCACCTGAAACCGACCTCCGTCAGGATCGAACTCAGGTCATGAGCAGAGCTTTTAACTGCTGCACTGCAGCTTACCACTCTGCACCATGGGGCTCTCTAGGCACCACGGGGCTCTCTAGTATTGGCTGATACTGATCCAACTATAACCCTCGCCGTGGCAAAATTTTTATCTATGGCTTTTCATGATACTTTTTACTAACTGCATACCTTAGATTTGGTGTTTTTGTATTTCTGTATGTTTGGTTGCTTCTGTATGACTAACAGTGCATTCCTAAGGAGAATTACTCCAGTCTAAGCCCATTGAAATGAATGGGCTTAGACTGGAGAAACTCTCCTTAGGAATGCACCCTAAATTTATTGATTTGTTTCACTCACAACCTGTTGGTCAGCAAGCGTATGGAACAGAATTAAAAAAAAATACGATTCGAACGGAGCTTGCGCACTGAGCTTTGTTCAAAGCGTATTCTTTTTTTTATGCACCAAGGTGGCCAAAAGAATGGATCGTGTGCCAGTTAAATCTGAGGTCTGAATGTCACCTGGGCAAAAGGAGGGAAGGGCCACAGCACACAACAAAAAATGAAGCAGAAGGCAGAAACCAGGCGCTCGGACTCGCAGCCGTTGTTATTAAGTCAAATCTTGCTGCAGTTGACTTGGAGGCTTTAGACAGGCCACAATTCTCTCACCCTCAGCATCACAGCACAGGGATAACAATAAGACTGGGATGTTGCAAAGGCAGCTAATGTGTGTGTGTGTGTGTGTGTGTGTGTGTGTGTGTGTGTGTGTAAAGTCAAGTTGCAGCTGACTTATGGCGACCCCAGCAAGGGGCTTTAATGGCAGAAGAAGAAGAGTTGGTTTTTATATGCCAACTTTCTCTACCCCTTAAGGGAGAATCAAATCGGCGTACAGTCACCTTCCCTTCCCCTCCCCACAACAGGCACCCTGTGAGGTAGGTGGGGCTGAGAGAGCTCTAAGAGAGCTGTGACTAGCCCAGGGTCACCCAGCTGGCTTCATACGTAAACCAACCCGGCTCACCAGATTAGCCTCCGCCGCTCATGTGGAGGAGTGGGGAATCAAACCCAGTTCTCCAGATTAGAGTCCACTGCTCCAAACCACTGCCCTTAACCACTACACTACACTGGCAGGGGGGAAGCAGAAGTGGTATGATATTGCCTTCCCATACAGAGTCTTCCTTGGTGGTCTCCCTTCCAAATACTGACCCTGCTTCTGAGATCGGGCTATACCATGCCACCTTCCTTCTCAAGGCAGCAAATACTTTATATAAAATGCTAAGCAGTGTCTTGCAAGAAGTAGCACCACAGCAGTAAAATATGCGAACTCTTAAAGGGCTTTCTAAAAAAAGTAAAAAAAGGTACGTCCAGGAGAAAAGACCCATAACTGCACTGCAGATTCTAGTTAATTAGGAAAAACATTATTTTTATACCCACAACAAAACATGGACCTGCAGATGTTTTCAAGCAATCTTCTAAGAGCTTCATGCGTGTTTTCTGGAGCTCTGGGCTGTCCCATTCTTCTGGTTCCACTCCCCAATACAGGTCGATCACCTGGAAATCCAACATACAGCACTGTTGTTAATGTGTCTTATAATTTAGCACTATAATATGCAACAATGAAAGAGTCAGTTAACAGATCTGTTCTGCAGACATACGCAATACCGAGACCTCTTACGGACTACTAGTAATTCTGTAGTATTATACCTATGAGACCTCAGAGACTTCAAGGGGCCTCTTCATAGATTATAGATTTTGAATATAGTTAAGAACATAACAAGGGCCATGCTGGATCAGATCAAGGTCCATCAAGTCCAGCAGTCTGTTGACACATTGGCCAACCAGGGGCCTCTAGGATGCCCACAAACAAGATGACTGCAGCAGCATTATCCTGCCTCTGTTCCAAAGCACCTAATATAACAGGCATGCTCCTCTGATCCTGGAGAGAATAGGTATGCATCAGGACTAGTATCCATTTTGACTAGTAGCCCTGAATACCCCTCTCCTCCATGAACAAGCCCACTCCCCTCTGAAAGCCTTCCAAGTTGGCAGCCATCACCACATCCTGGGGCAGGGAGTTCCTCAGTTTAACTAAGTGTTGTGTGAAGAAATACTTCTTTTTATCTGTTTTGAATCTCTCACCCTCCAGCTTCAGCAGATGACCCTGCGTTCTAGTATTATGAGAGGAAGAAAAGGTTCTCCCAGTCCACTTTCTCCATATCATGTCTCCCCTTAACCGCCTTTTTTCCAAGCTAAACAGCCCTAAGTGTTTTAACTGCTTCTCAAAGGGCAGTTGGTTTAGTCCCTGATCATTTTGGTTGCTCTTTTCTGCACCTTCTCAAGCTCTGAAATATCCTTTTTTAGGCGTGGTGACCAGAACTGTGCACAGTATTCCAAGTGTGGTCTCACCATAGATTTGTGCAAGGGCAGTATGATAGCAGTTCTGTGCTACACCAAAAACAGAAAGCATTAATGTGATGGAAATGCATCTGAAAATATGTTTTTTTTCATATTACATAGTGATGAAATACCATATTGGATGATATGGAAAGCCTGGATTGGCTCCCGTTTCCTTTCACATATTCTCTGAGTGTGGTGTAGTGGTTAGAGGGGGAGACCCAGGTTCAAATCCCCACTCTGGCATGGAAGCTTGATGGCCTTGGCCAATCACATACTTGCAGCCTTACCTACTTCACAGGGTTGTTGTGAGGATAAAATGGAGGAGACAAGAAGAATGATGTAAGCTTTTTTAGATCCCTCTTGGGGGAAAGGTGGGGTACATATGTAGTAAATAAATAAGTGCATCTATGTTTGCTACTGAATTGTTGGTAGCATGGCTTTATTTTCATGTCAGATATAGTAGCCTTTATCGTATGCGACCAAAGGCAGTTACAATCAGTCACACAGGCATAAATAGAGCAGAAAACATGAATCACAGATAAAATTCTTAAAACAACCAAACCTAAACGTGCTTATCAAATTAAAAAAATTATCTTACTGGTACAACTTTGGCTCATATTTTCGTGGCTACCAAGGCAAACAGTGACACTCTACATGAGATGAAGGGGCCAGTATCCAAGAGAAGAAAAATCAGCTTCTCTGTTTCTGAGGAAAAACTTAAACCCTTCAGACACACTGCAAGACAGTTGATTCTAGGCTCTGTGTAAATCATGTCAGTTGTATATCTGACATATGTCTTGCTTTGGGTGTGTACATGAGGGTGTTGGATATGCTTAACAGATACAGACTATAGGAGGTGGTGGCAGCTGGAGGCAAGAGAATTATGGGAAAGATAAAGGATTCCCTTACTGCAAATCCTGGAGAGCCAAATCTATTCCCCTAAGCACAGCTGTAAGTACTATCTTTACATCTTCAATTTATAAACATGAGGACTACAATCTTTCTAAATCTGTTAGTAAGCTAACAATTCCCCAATATTCTAACTTCCCATATGGGAGACAGTTGTTCTCTACAACATTTTCTATTTGTAGTCATGGTATTAGCCCTGACCTGGATGGCCCAGGCTAGCCTGATCTCGTCAGATCTCAGAAGCTAAGCAGGGATGGCTCTGGTTAGCATTTGGATGGGAGACCACCAAGGAATACCAGGGTTGCTGTGCAGAGGAAGGCACTGGCAAACCACCTCTGTTAGTCTCTTGCCATGAAAGGGGTCGCCATAAGTTGGCTGCGGCTTGAAGGCACTTTACACACACACACAGTCATGGTATAGGGATGTGGAATGGTATGATATAGGCCGATCTTGTCAGATCTCAGAAGCTAAGGAGGGTTGCTACTTGGATGGGAGACCACCAAGGAAGACTCTGCAGAGGCAAGCAATGGCAAACCACCTCTGCTTAATCACTTGCCTTGAAAACCCTATGGGATTGCCATAAATCGGCTACAACTTGACAGCACTTTACACACACTCAGTTATGATATCAATTGGAAGAGTTGCAATGTCTAGCATGAAAAGGAATTGAGAAGAAGAGCCACAGGGGGAAAGTGTTCGGCTAGTTAGGGCTGTAAGGCTAGAGACCTTTCCACCCCTTTCACACCTCTTGTCAGTCCTTATTCTTAGGTAAAATTTCCTGCTTCTTCTCGGAAGTCATTCTACCCTCTCTCTCCCTTTTTTGCTAGTTAGACAGCTCCCTCCTGCACTGTGTTTAGGTCTGCAAAGCATTGAAATCTACACTTCTGTTTCTTTGGTGGGTTATGGGGTTGAGCCTCGAGTGGGTTGAGAAAGTGGAATCATGGATTTGGAGTGCGCTGGAGCGCACCACGTTTTGAGGACAAAGCCCAGCCCAAAACGTCTAGATGAGTACAGTGCATAGGTTTTAAAAATGGCAGAGGGAGAAAAGATCCAGCCCAGACTAGCAACCGAACTAACAGGGCCGAACTACATATTATGTTTTCACAGATCTTCCCTGGGTAGGGTTGCCAACCTCCAGGTACTAGCAGACTCAGATCTCCTGCTATTACAACTGATCTCCAGCCGATAGAGATCAGTTCCCCTGGAGAAAATGGCTGCTTTGGCAATTGGACTCTATGGCATTGAAGTCCCTCCCCTCTCCAAACCCTGCCCTTTTCAGGCTCCGCCCCAAAAACCTCCCACAGGTGGCGAAGAGGGACCTGGCAACCCTATCCCTGGGTCTGCACAATCAAATATGTATTGCAAATCCTGCGTTTAGAATTTAATCCCAGGCACACATGGGACAGCTGTGGATTAGGATCACGTGTATGAAAAGAGAAGCTTCAACCTCCTGCCCCATGCTGGTTTTCCTGGTCTTCAACAGCCCTGTGGACGCTATTTGCCCCACTGGAGAAACCAGCACAGTACTCACAGCATACCTTTGATAGCAAGGGCCCGGAGGACAACAAAGAAAAGTCACAACCATTCCCCCCCCACCCCCGGTCAATCAGCAACCCCAGCTATCTTCTCCACAGTAGACAAGCCATACGATCAGATAGTCCTCATAAAGACAGTCGTGTTTGCTACTTAATATTTTGTTGCTTTGGCAGTAAAAAATCGCAATGAATATAAAATGGCAGATGGCCTGCTCCTCAGAGTTCCCTTTGAGCCTATGGATCCAATTTGAATAATGTTAATAAGATGCAAGTCAGTGCATGGGGGGCGGCGGGGGGGAAGCTGCTACATTTATTTAAAGAGACTAAGTGATACAGTGTGGTTTCGCTTCATATTTTAACTCAGACGGGAATAACGTGCATTATTGCAAGACGGTATTTAAAGAAACAACATCTAAGGAAGCAATTTTGGCTGATGTATTTAGTATAATAATGGCAAATCGCTTGCTTTCCTCAGTACCTGCCAATATTCAGAGACAATATAGGTCTCCCATCTTGAGACCAACAAAAAGTCCTCATCGGTAACAGTGATGTAACGGGCAAAGCGTTTACAAGTGCATTCCAGCAGCAAAGTAACCATAGTACAGCTTGTATACCAGGGTCCAAGCTTTTGATGTAACGTCTCATAAGGGTGTGCAGATTCTTAGAATAAACAGAGCAATGGTTTACAGTTAAGGATTGATTAAGGATATAAAAGAATAACAGCAAAGGGAATTAGTAAACTGAATACAGAGTTTACAAAGCACGCGCACACACCCAAAACACTAAAAGAAAAATGTTCTACAGATCCTAAATTCTACTAAGTCCTAACCTAAACACACGTTATTAATGTAAAAGAAGGGGGAGGCATGAAGAGAACAGGTAAGAAAAGCATACAAGCCTGATCCAATGAGATTTCCAACAGTAAAGAAGGGTTGGGGGGAAGCCAGATAGGTGAAACAGGGGATGGAAGAGCATAGTGCAATCTTTACAGAGCTGCCTATGTTAGGATGGCAGAGCTGATGGAAACACACACACACCAAGACACTCCATCAACCAGGAGTTTGGAGCCAGCAGTGGGAGCCCACTGCAGAGTTGGGGACCCAACAGCTGGAACAAAACTGAGATTCTTGGGGCTAACTTGATACCCCCAGAAGTGTTAAGATAGAAGGAGAAACAAGATGCCCCTCGAAGCAGATTGGGTTGGAGCGAAAGGGTGAAACGATTCAAACCTAATTGGTTGATCAGTAAGATGGGGAAGTGGGGGGTATTGGTTACTCCTTAGACCAAGTGTATGGTCCTCCTGGAACAACAAGCTTGGTTATATGGTTCCCATTTGTTTGGGTTTAATTCCGGAGGAGACACAGTAAGGGAAATATATCAAACTGGGATTGATGGGTTGATGTACCTGAACTTAACCGATAAGGCAGATACTGTTATTGTCTAGTGGAAGGCTGAATGTAATTATCTGAGGCAACAGTACAGTTTATTAAAACGGTCCATGACCAGTAAAATATCCAATACATATACAAAGTAGAAGATGCTCCAAAAGAAGCGGCGCAAGTATCATATAATACATTCTGTACATTCAGTATATCCTTAAGCAAGTTTAACCAATTTAAAAACCAACAATAGTGCTATACACAGGAATAAAAAGGAAGCTGAATGAAATCTTTTTACATAAAATCTAAACTGTTTGTAATGACTTTCGTTTAATAATTGCAATATATAAATATTTAGCCACTATACGCAATATCCATATTTTCTTATCTTCCAAGAGAAATTTCATAGCTGTATTTTCTGATTGTTGCAAGGAGGTTGTAGATGGATTGAGATGCCTTAATAGGGGTTCTATTAGCCCTTTTCTTTCCCCAGTATATAATGGGCAATGAAATAAAACACGGCTGACCGTCTCTATCATGTCTTCCGAGCAGGGGCAAATTCTCATAGACAAAGGGGTTCGTTTGTATCTACCAGAGAGAACCGCAGAAGGAAAAGCATCAAATCTTGCCCTCGAGAAAGCCCATCTGTGGTTGGGGTTTGAAATATTGGCTAAGTATGATGCTACAGCTAAGCTGGTACTGGGATTTAAATGTTGATAGAAAGGGGGTAGGGTGGTATACTCCGTTTGTAGTTCAATGTCGATAAGACGCTGATGTATCATGTTTTTTGCTTTGTTTAAACCCCCTTCTAAGAGTTGTTCCGGATCTAGCCCTATGGATCTTATCTTGTCTATGGCTCTAATTGACCATTTCGGGTAGGGATCAGCAGCTAGCATAAAAGGAATTAAACCCGAAGGGTTTAAGTGAATTCTTCGCCAATAAAAAAGGGTATGGCGCCATAGTTCGGTTGTTACCGTATATAAACCAGTCTCCTGTCTAAATTATCTGAGGCTGTTATTACCTTAAGGGGGGGGGGGGTTGAGCTCACATTTGTCTTTTCCCAGACACGGACTTACACTGCATCGTTTCCCTTCCTTCAGCTCCCAGATTAAAGGCAGATACCCTAAAGTACTATTCCCCACTTTGGTAGAGGCCAACTTTAGGAAAGAAAATAAACAGGATGCATAACTTCTGGGGCATCAGCGAAGGGATCTCAACTATGTACTAACAGCTGACGCAGGACTCCTGTTCATGGGGTAATAATGCTTCTCAGCTCTTGCCAGATTTCTCCCACAGCAATGGCAATACACTAGGGCCGTGTTGGCGAACCTATGGCACGAGTGCCACTTCCGGCACTCGTAGCCCTCTCTGCCGGCACGCGCAGTTCCTCCAAGCCGCTGGCCTTTCCGGCTCTGCCCCGCCCCGGGTGATCTCCAACCAATAGAGATCAGTTCCCCTGGAAAAAATTGCCACTTTGGCAATTGGACTCTATGGCACTGAAGTCCTTTCCCAAACCCCGCCCTCCTCAGGCACCACCCCAAAAACCTCCCACTCATGGCGAAGAGGAACTTGGCAACCCTAGCCTTTCCCTCTGGGCCCCCTCTGGGGGTGGTATTCAGGTTAAATTGCCGCATTGGCACTCGGCGATAAATATGTGGGTTTTCGGTTGCAGTTTGGGCACTCGGTCTCTAAAAGGTTCGCCATCACTGCACTAGGGCCTTGACACAAAATCATCAGGTTTGAGCAATTTTTGAAAAAAAGACGAGAGTCCGAAAAAACAACAATGGGACTGGGTTCTTTTTTTTTGTAGACACAGTCTATGTGCACACCAAATCAGGCATGAAGTTATTGCAACTCTATGGCCAAAAATGTTGAATTGCAATGACGTGATTACGTTCGGCACATGGAAACCAGACACAGGATTGCAGCAGGTCAGCATGTGCTGCGAACAGGCTTTCCTCTTGGAAGCTTCCTTTCTTTTCACAGGTCATTTACTTGCTTTTGAGATTTGGCGGCACCAAGTGTGAATTCTGATGTGAAATAAATGGTAGTTTGGAGAAGTTACTGTTAATTGCCGACATTAAATTCACAGTGCATTCCTGAAAGGGGGGGGGGCAAACTGGGGCGGTAGGGACGGACCAGCTGAGAAGCTTCCTCAGAGGCTTCCCAGCCACCGCAGAGGGGGAAAAAGCCTTGTTTCCAAAATAAAACCAGGGGAAAAAGCCTTTTTTCCTCCATAGGGGAAGCGGGCCTGCATCCTGTAAAAAGGTGACGCAGAACCGCCGCCATCCCGGGAGGCATTCCTGGGCCGAAAGGGGATTGGAAGTTGTCTAACGGTAGCTCTGCTCCCAGAACACTCTGGGAACGCCTCCTGGGATGCCGGGATGTGGAGTTGTGCTGGGAGAACCATATTTCAACAAAAGTAAAAAAATTACCTAGAACGTCCAGCACCATCTTATTTAATTTCAGAAGAGGGAATTGCACAAGAATGAAGTAACAGTTAAAAACTTGCGGAAGGGGAAAGTCAGAAGGGTCATATCACTTTAAGAAGGATGTACACTGGGGGAAAGAATCCTAATTTATACACTGATGGGGCCTGAACAGTCTATGCTTAAGAAGGAAATAGATCTTGACGTCACGGTGGACAGTTCAATGAAAACTTAGGCTTGAAAATTCAGCGGGCTTAGAAAGGTGTAACCTTGGGGTTGTACAGAGAGACCTCAAAACTGTGGTCTGTTAGTGAAATAAGCAGTAACACACTTTATTCGGAGTTGGAGGCTAATTGAAATAGGGTTTGTTGGCTTGTGCCGTAACAGTCTCACTATTGCCTCTATTAACAGGTACTGCAAGCTTTAGCACTATTTTTGAAGAATGCTGATTATATGGAAAGTCCACCTAATAAAGGCATCCTTTTGTTTACTATGAAGCTTATGGTTTCTAATTTTAACCACTATTTTTTCCTATTTTTCCCAACTGGCACTAATTAAGATATACTTAGCTAACTTCAGATATAGCAGCTTCCTACTCCATCTCTGAGACTGGGTAGACTTGTGATTATTGTCTGTATCACATGGAAGCTTTTACGCTTTTAAGTTTTGCACATATATCAAACTTTATAACCATAGCAAGGCACTATGCATTTTACACTCATACAGTAGTAAAATAAGCTTAATCTGTTAAGAAAATAAGTATTGCATATATGCCTATTTCCTGCCAAAGTCTGTTTTTAACCCTCCCTCCCCCATTTAAAATAAGTTTCTTCCCCTATGTTCAAAATATCCAGAAAGTTTACACCTCTCATCTATAGACTACTGGTTTTTATCTTACTAATATGAGAAGGCTCAGAGTTTATTTTACCTATTTTGATATACATCTTTCATCAGATGACTAAAACAAAACATTGTTCACCACTTACTGGTAAAGGTAAAGGTCCCCTGTGCAAGCACCGGGTCATTCCTGACCCATGGGGTGATGTCACATCCCGACATTTTCTAGGCAGACTTTGTTTATGGGGTGGTTTGCCAGTGCCTTCCCCAGTCATCTTCCCTTTACCCCCAGCAAGCTGGGTCCTCATTTTACCGACCTCAGAAGGATGGAAGGCTGAGTCAACCTTGAGCCGGCTACCTGAAACCAACTTCAGTCGGGATCGAACTCAGGTCGTGAGCAGAGCTTTGGACTGCAATACTACAGCTTAACACTCTGCGCCACGGGGCTCCTTCACCATTTACTAGGACTTAAAAAAAACCTTTTAAATATATATATAACAATAACTTCTTAATAATATGTTAAAAACTATATTTCATAATTATAATCTGAATACAGCCAGGAAACAAAGTGTTAAACAATCAGATACTGAGGGTGTTTGGAAAGGAAAAGATATGTTTTGAGAATAAGAAAGGCTTATCTGCTGGAAGGTGAGGAGTGAATAAGATCCTCAAGCTATATTCTAGGAAGAGGCCAACATTTTATGGTGAGGGATGAGCTGGGATGCAGCAGAATCCTCAGGCCGAATTTCAGCCCTTGGTCCAGGCTGTCAATTGCCATGATAAATTATTCCTGGCCCTCTCAACCCTTTGCAATCAGCTCTCAGTAGTACAGGAGAAACAAATCCAGTTCACCAGATTAGAGACCGCCGCTCATGTGGAGCAGTGGGGAATCAAACCCGGTTCTTGGTCTTATCCAGCATGACCTTTGTTATGTTCTTATGTATGTTCTCCAGATTAGAGTCTGCAGCTCATGTGCAGGAGTGGGGAATCAAACCCGGTTCTCCAGATTAGAGTCCGCTGCTATGTGGAGGGGTGGGGGAATCAAACCTGGCTCTCCAGATTAGAGTTCACCGCTCTTAACCCCTACACCATGCTGGCTCTTCTTGTACCCCTCCTGTGGTTAAAATCAGCATCATATTTTAAAGGAATAGTTCCCTGAGTACACCCAACAATAAGTCTATAAGGAAGCTTACAAAGGAATCCGATTCTGAAGTAAATTGATTGAGTAATGTTGCTATACACCTGGCAATAACGCTACACAATGAAGTAAACGCCAACTTCAAGGACCTTCATAGATCACGTAATAATGGCACTATTACCCATGAAAACAGATAACTGATACAATGCAAGTACTTCTCAAGGATTATTACACATTTATCTTGGGCTCAACATTTTCCTCAAAGAAGTGGGCGAATGTAGAGTCCCCAAAGGAAAAGCTATGTAGGATGTTATCATTTTTACTAATAATGCATTGCAAGCTGTTTGCAGAGAGCACACACCACTATAAGAAATAAAAACATCCTTATGACTTTTGCCATAGCTGTGCCCCTTCCTGATTGCCTGGAAAGCACACAATTGTGGTAATATTGATAACACAAATAGAGTGTGCAACACAAAGTAACTTTTTTAAAATTAAATTTTTATTTTCCAAACAACATAAAACAACACATACAACATACAAACCTTATATATAATCCTTGTTCGATACTTGCAACAAGATCTCCATCAATTACTATCTGGAACGGGTCTAAGCCATTCTGTACCTTCTTACATCAATCTAAAAAACTCATCCTTAAATCTTAAGAGAAAATAAGTCTATAACAAAATGGCTATCTAAATATGTGCTGACACCTTCATCCAAACTATTTGAATTACGTCACTTAACTGTTGATATATAGTGCTAATACTTTATAGAAAACCTCTCATTTGTCATCATTAAAAAATAAGTAACACCACATATTTATTATTTTTAAATCTAGTAATATAAACTTTTTACCTATCAGAATAAAGTAACATAAACCTATACTTTCCTGTAAGGCATAAATATAAACGTCTAAGTATTTATATATGTATAAATGCAGAAGGTCCCAGGTTCAATTCCCGCCATCTCCAGTTAAAGGGACCAGGCAAGTAGGTGAAGTGAAAGACCTCTACCTGAGACCGCTGCCGGTCAGAGTAGACAATACTGACTTTGATGGACCAAGGGTCTGATTCATATAAGGCAGCTTCATCTGTTCATGTATATCTAGTATATTAGCCTAGACTACAATAGGTTTATTTTCTTTAATCAATACGTTTAGTTGCTTTTGTTTTGCTATCCAATACTGAGAAAATATAGATGCCTCCCCATCCCCCAGACAGACCTCTATGGCCATGCAAGCAAATCTGATCCATGCCACCAGTCAGAAGACAAACAGAAGTTTTTCTCCCTCTCCCATTATACTAGAACACAGGGTCATCTGCTAAAGCTGGAGGGTGAGAGATTCAAAACAGATAAAAGGAAGTATTTTTTCACACAACGCATAGTTAAATTGTGGAACTCCCTGCCCCAGGATGTGGTGATGGCTGCCAACTTGGAGGGCTTTAAGAGGGGAGTGGACATGTTCATGGAGGAAAGGGGTATTCATAGATATTAGTTGGAATGGATGCTGGACATGCTGCATACCTGGTATCAGAGGAGCATGCCTATTATTCTGGGTGCAGTGGAACACGGGCAGGATGGTGCTGCTGCAGTCGTATTGTTTGTGGCTTCCTAGAGGCACCTGGTTGGCCACTGTGAGCAGACTGCTGGACTTGATGGGCCTTGGTCTGATCCAGCAGGGCCTTTCTTATATTCTTATATGTTCTTCCCTCCTTCCATGTGGTGGTGAAGCCACCCTGACATTTCTGCACACACGGGGGTGGGGGGGAACTGGTCTTGGCCGGGGAGAGCGGGTTATACATTGAACAAATAAATAAATACATAAATTTCCATGGCAGACTTTTGAGTCCCCCCCCAGCTATTCATGGAGGTCCCCTGCCTCCAGGAGCAACATTTCATGGGGGGCTTCAGTGGAAGAGGGGAGGCAGAGAAGTCCTTCAGCCCACAGAATTTTCTGTGTGAGATCCAACCCGATATGTGTTTAAATGCTTGTTAAAACCCACCATTTTCTTCTGGCATTCTCAAATTAATCTCTCTTCCCTGTCTTTTTACTCCATATTCCCCTCTATTCCCTTAACTAGACTGTGAACTGGAAGGCAGGGCTTGTGTCTTTATTTGCCTTCTTGTACTGTGCCTTAGGTCATTTATGCCTGGATAGTTTCATCCACCTTCACCCCCAGTCTGTCTCGGTAGTTCCTTGGAATTATGCATGAGTTTTCCATCCATTAAAGATGACTTCACTGCCTCACAAATCCTGGGACTTCCGGGTCCTCTGTTAACCCGATTCTTCCATCTCCCCTGAGCTCAGCCCAGGTGACATCCCCATGCATAAGGCAAAGCGCAGGACAGGGAAGCTTGCTTTCTCTCACAGCCAATTACAAAGCAGGGTGTAAAGAGGCGGGGATTCAAATGCTTTCTGCTTCCTGGGAGCTCTTTCTGTGCAGAAGAAAGGCTTTTAAAAATTAGGCTTGGATTTCTCCCCACCCCCCTACTTCCAGATTGCTCTGTTTTTTGTTCTTAAAATGCTTTTTTATGCTGCCATTGTGTTTTGGAGGGGGGAGGGCTTTTCTCTCACAGTAAGCACTACAAAGTAAGCTAATTACAAAGCAGCATTTAACGAGGCGGGGACTTGATTTGAGCTTGGAGGCTGCTGGTGCCTAGATTCCCAGCAAAAATGTGTGGGTCTAGCAAGCAACGAACCTCAGGTAAAATTCCCATGCATAAATGACCTTAGTTATGGTAGATAGTTCAGAAATAACAACAAGGGGGGGAAAAAACAAAGCAAATGCTAACCTCAGCAAAAGCACAATGCTATTTCACTTCTCCGTTGCAAAATTCTGCATTTCCTTTCCTACTTGTACCAAACAAACTGAAGTTATTCATGCAGTAACATGAAAGAAAGATTTGACTGGTCATATCCGTGACCCACTTTCTACGTAGTTTCAGTAGCATAGTGGATAGCAGTAGTATGTGTTTTGCCAACTGCCCTGAGGAGACCTCCCTGAATATTCAGGCTTATGTCAACAATTAATCTTTGGTTAAAATCATGTTGATTGCTCTCCTTTTTTATTTTTGGATCCAGAGAAATCCTCTGAGACTGCATCTAAGCAACAATTCCCCCCTGTATTTTAGATCTCACAGGAGCCTAGACCCTGTACTTAATACGCTTGACAAAATGAATCCCTCGTTCACTTTTCAGGGTATGTAAATGTCTCATTTGACACTGAGGGTTCTTCTTCATTGCAAAGTGCCCTACTGAGGGGGGCAATTCATACTGGGAAGAGGACGAGATGAAAGCGTGTTTAACCCTATCTTACCATTTGTTTTTCCCTGATCTCCCCCACCCCTTCCCGGTTATTTTTACCTCACCAGTGTGTCTGGGTTCAGGCTTGCCTGAGCTACGGATGTTACCGGTAGAAAACTAACCGGCAAGGGAAGATTTAAATGCTCACCTCCCTCATCTCCTAAGGAGGTCTTGCTTGTGGCTGTCACAGATCCCCCCTGTTCTTGCCCCCCCACCCCACTCTCACCTCTTCCTCTCTATCGGGGTCTCAGCTCAGTGAGCCAGGTTGGTCAAGCACAAAGGGGTCTGTTTTAAAAATCTTTAAAAATTCCCTCAGTATACTCTCAAGCAGGTGTGCCCCCGCAAGGGGAGGAACTCAGGGACTGGTACCTATTCTGACTCCCCTCCTCCTTCTGACCATCTGTGGCTGGCCCGTGAAGCAGTGAAGCATGTGTTATATGCGCCAGTGGGGAGGAAAAGGATTTATCCTCACATTGGTCGTTTATGCATGGGTACTTTCACTTGCGTTCGCCCCCCCTCCCCCGCCCATCTTGGTTGTTCCTTCGAGTTATGCATGAGTTTTCCCTCCATTAGAGATGAACTCGCGGCCAGCCCTCACAAATCCTGGGACTTCCCGTTCCTCTGTTAACCTGATTCTTCCCTCTCCCCTGAGCTCAGCCCAGGTGAAATCCCCATGCATAAGGCAAAGTGCAGGACACGCAAGCTTAGTTTCGCTCACAGCCAATTACAAAGCAGCATGTCCAGAGGCGGGGATTAAAATACTTCCTGCTTTCTCTGAGCTCTTTTTAAGCAGAAGAAGGGCTTTTTAAAACTGAGGCTTGGATTTCTCTCCACCCCCTCTTTTCAGATTGCTCCGTTTTTTGTTTTATGTTCTTAAAATGCTTTTTTATGTGGCAGTTGGGTTTGGTGGGGGAGGGAACTTTTCTCTCACTACAGCCAGTTACGAAGCAGCATTTCAAGGGGCGAGGACTCAAATACTTCTTGATGTGAGATTGGAGACTCAAAAGGGCAAACTCTCGGAAAGTTTCTGTTTGGATAGAGGGGTGAAACAGGGCTGCCTTTGGCACCCTTGCTTTTTAACCTATATTTGAATGATCTTTCCACCAATCTCTCCACAGCAGAATTCCACCCCCCTCATCTAGCTTCAAAAGCCCTAACTTTACTTCTATATGTGGACAATGCTATTCTTTTGTCTTGCACCCAGGGGCCCCTGAAAAGACTACTACACCGGTTCTCAAAATACTGCAAAAACAGAAGAACTCAGGATCAACTACTCAAAATCCAAAGTTATGGTATTTTCAAAGGCCAAGAAATTCACTCCTACAACCTGGAGAATTGATGATACTCAACTGGAACAAGTTACTAGTTTTCCATATCTGTGTGTGATTTTTAATTCTAACCTTAGTCAGAAACCTCATTTTAAATTTATAACAAGGAAAATCAACCTTCGGTGGCAGCAATTCTTTTATAAATGGGGTAAATATATCCCAGGGGGGCTGCAAGTGTTTAATATGAAAATCACTCCACAACTTTTATATGGTGTCTCAGTTTGGATCCTTGAGGTCAATTAAAGTATTGATCTTCCACTATGTCAATTCTTACGGGATATTACAGGGGCTCAAGATGTGTAGCTGGAGTAAGCATAAGGTTAGAACTAGGCCAGGGCTCCATCAAGGCCAAAGCATGGCTACAAGCCTTTAAACATCGCCTTAAGATTATATTTTCAACTGAGAAGGATGGCCTTATTCATGAATTATATCAAAATCAGTTCAACTCATTGGATGCAAGAAATAGATTAAAATTATCACTTTTAGGCCTTTCTAAGGATACTTTATTAAGCATGGGGAAAAGGAAATCTAGACTAACTATTACGAGCTACACAAAAAAATTGGATTATTCCAGCTCTACAATGTGTGCTCGAAGAGTATGCTCTACCCAATTCTTAGTTATCCTTCCTCCTCTGCAAACTCCACTATATTTCAGCAATTTAATAGTCCCGGGTTTCCGAAGAGCCTTTATGCTTGCTGTCTGAACACAGCGCCTTCAGCAGTGCTAAATGGAAGACAGGGCAACTTCCCCTACTCAGAAAGACTTTGCTCGTGTAACGTGAAGAAAATTGATATACTATCTCATATGATGCTGGAGTGTCCCCATTTCAAATTCCAACGTGATCAATGGATCACTCCTGTATTAATGAAACTACCTGCCACCATAACAGGTGATAAAATAGTCCCCTTTTTGCTGGTGGATAGAGATCCAAGTATAACACTGGGGGTGGCCAAGTATCTCTCCACCATATTTTCCTTAAAGAAATAAAAATAAAAAAACCTCCCTATTAACTGCTCAGAACCAGTGGGTCATGGGAACTGGAAAAGGAAAGGCGAAAGTCTTGGAGACTGCTGGTAGAAAGACATCATCATCATCATTCCTTTATTGGCATAAAAACATAATACAAAAAGGGTACAAAAGGAATGGAGATATTAAAAAGTGCCCTTTATGGCATAGTTAAAAGACAGTTACATCAAATAGCGCTGTTTGTTGATACTGCCATCTAATTAACCGTTTGGCAGTCTTTTAAAACAAACTTTAAAAACTGTGCCACCGTCTCCAATATATGGGGCGAACGATTGTTCAATAAATAGGAAAGAGACGGTGGCGCATAGACTCCCAACAGGAAAGTGTGGGTCCAGCGATCAACGAACCCCAGGCAAAACTCCCATGCATAAAGACCCCTTGTCCTCCTTCCCTTCTCTCTGTTGGAACTGTCCCTTCAGCACTGACTCTCTGGTAAGCCAGTCAAAACTGCCTGGGGGCTTGTGAGTGAGATCTCTCCAAGAGGTCCAAACCCGATAATCCCAGAGATTACACATAAATTCTAGAGGCCACAGACATTTGGAAACAATCTATAAACAGGCAGAATTAAGGCAGAATACTAGTAAAAGAACATGAAAGGTAGCTGCTAATTAATCTTTACTTACAAAAGCAGAATTTTAAAATCTCAGCATCTCTTTTGGTCACTCTTGTGCTGAAATACCAAGCTGGTGGAAAAGCTCTAATGGGCAAATGTATTTATTTATTTCATTTATACCCCACCTTTCTCCACAATGGGCAACCAAAGCAGCTCACATCATTCTCCTCTCCTCCATTTTATCCTCACAACAACCCAGTGAGGTAGGCTGTGAGCTTAACTCAGGATCCCAGTCTTGGCATGAAGGTGCAATAAATGAGGGTTGGAGCCAGTCGACTTTTCCGCTGGTGAAATGGGGGTGAAGGCATCCCCACTGACCCTCCAAAAGACTATGACAGGGATTGTAGGACCTATATTGACAAAAAGCCATGCGTAACGGGGGTGGGGGATGGGGAGGCTATAAGGAAAGGAACTGGGTAGGGTTGAGGGGGAAAGTTGGCTGGATCTAACCCAATGTGCTTCTTTTTGCCCATACTATTAACAGTTGAGTATCTTTGGCCTCTCGGTTCCCTAACTTTCCAATCCTGATTGCAGGTGATCATAATGCCAGAACTGGCCGAGATGATGAGCAGCTGATTAAAAAAAGGTTAAAGGATGAACCTGAAGAATCTATTCTTCCTTATCTATATAACAGATATTTAAAAGTTAAGATAGTTAATGCTGCAGGTCTTAAGTTATTCTAATTTTCTGTCCAAAGAGGGTTGGTCATTCTGAATGGACAGTTGGGTATCAAACACTGTCACAACAGCATGGTGTAGTGATTAAGAGTGGTGAACTCTAATCTGGAGAACAGGGTTTGCTTCCCCACTCCTCCACATGAGTGGCGGACTCTCATCTGGTGAACTGGGTTGGTTTCTGCACTGTGCACTCCTCCACATGAAGCCTGTGGGGTGAACTTGGGCTAGTCACAGTTCATTCAGAGCTCTCTCAGCCCCACCTACCTCACAAGTTTCCTGTTGTGGGGAGAGGAAGTTAAGGCAATTGTAAGCCACTTTGAGACTCCTTTTTCTCCTTTAGAGAAAAAGCAGGGTATAAATACTAACTCTTCTTCTTCTTACTTGTAGATATGAAACGTAGCTTTATTAGGGCATGACTGAGCCAAAATTACACTTTAAGTTCCATCCAAACCAAAAATCTTGTGGCATGATCCTTCCCCACATGGGCACTTTTGGGGATTGGATTTGGACAAAAGTCCTCTTCCTTCCCTTTCTCCAGTTGGCCCTTCACACCCTCATGAACCACAGCAGACACGTCATTACCTGCAACGGGAGTCCATCCCTCTCTTCTCCAAGGTCTTTCTCAAATTTGATCTTCCCTCCCTTACTACTTTTATAGGTGAGTCACTTGGTTAGCAAGAAATAGAGGCATGCCCCAAACAGCTCTTGCAAGCAACGGCTGGCTTGCTGTGATATGTGTGCGGTTGAGAGTCGGCTAAAGATGGGACAAAGAGCTCCACTGAGCCAACGGCGATCCTTCCTATGGCACCCGTATGGTAAGGACTGTGACCTTAATTATTGCAAAAACAATCCTCCCCAAAAAATCACATAACAACAAACTTGGGTATGACTTTAACCGTACAGTAGGCTTAACATGCATCATAACATAAATACTTAATGAGGAAAACGCTACCTGAAATTCCAGCCCGTAGTTTTCCCTGCAGAATTCCCGCAGCTTAGGATACACATGTTCGCGTAATGCACTTCTTTCCGCTACGGTATCTGCATGTGGGGGGGAAAAACTGTTAACAAGATTTGTGACAACTATATATTTAAATAACTGTGTAGGCTTATGCGGGAGAGCATACTGATTTTAAAACTGTGAACGTGAGCTTAGTGCGGCAATCAGAATTCTGTGCTCCGGGGAACAACTCGTCAAACCGAAATGCCTATTGTGACATTTAACAATATTCAGCTTAATGCTCACTCCAACAATTCAACCCTGTTCTGTATAAGACTCTTCCGTTTTTAGAGTCTGCGACAATCTCTAGAAGAAGATAGGCATGATGGAGGGCCGCAGCCCAGAAATAAGGAACATTTTAGCAGGTTTCCCATCACAACATCACACATGGGATTGAGTCACACACTACAATTTCTGTAAGTACGGAGAAATGTAATGTAATGTAAGCATAATGACAAATGTCACAACAATGTCACCTGTGAATAAGCAGGAACACATTTGTTTTTGCAAACATGTGGATCATAGATACTTCAAAGTGCTGTACAAACAGGTTCTTTTTACATTTGCCTGATTAAAAAAGTAACAGCCTTCAGGTCGGCAAAGTTCTGTTTCCCACCCAGCCACTCATAAGAATTTGAGACAAGAGACAACTGAGTAGGCTATTTGATCATCCTCGTGCATGAGGTCATAAATTACTGCAGGCCTCCGGGAAATATCGTCAGCCAACCTCCAATGATATTTTTCCTATGTGCAACTGAACCCATATCCAACTGTAGAACTTTGTTGTTAATAGCTGTGAACTCAATGAGTTCAGTTAAGGGGCCTTCTAATTTTTCAGTGGGGATAAGAACATAAGAAAGGCCATGCTGGATCAGACCAAGGTCCATCAAGTCCAGCAGTCTGTTCACACAGTGGCCAACCAAGTGCCTTTAGGAAGCCCACAAACAAGACAACTGCAGCAGCATTGTCATGCCTGTGTTCCACAGCACCCAATATAATAAGCATGCTCCTCTGATACTAGAGAGAATAGACATGCATCAGGACTAGTATTCATCTGGAATGGTATGGTATAGCCTCATCTCATTAGATCTTGGAGGCTCTGCAGGGCCAGTACTTGGAAAGGAGACCACCAAGGAAGGCTCTGCAGAGGAAGGCAATAGCAAACCACCTCTGCTTCTCACTTGCCTTGAAAGCCCCTTGCTGGGGTCACCATAAGTAGCTTGTGACTTGATGGCACATCCATACATATGATATTTCAGCTGCCATATGCAGATCTTCATTTAGTTCCATTTCTTTGTGAATAATGCCAGCCAGCATGCTGGAAAATTTGCTTCTCTATACCTTTTGTGCTCCAGAGGCTGGCATTCTTGTGTTAGTCTAGATGCCACAAATCATTTGCAACACCAAACGCAGCTGTCTCAGGACTCCCATCTACAGCTTTGGCTCTCCACAGAGGGCAATCCTAAAGATAATAAGAAATATGGGACTGCCACCACGAACGGAAACCCCATGCCGAGGTCTCCCTCCTCCTCTGTAATGCCTGCAACAACTCATCCTGTTCCCTGACTTCATTACCCTGAGAGTTTCCTCACCCCCATCACAGGTGTCAGCCGCTAATGATGTGGAAATTCAGGATGTATTCCGGTGTCAGAGAAAGGTTGATCTACGATGAGCATGAACACAGCTGCTTGCACACACACAATGCTACTTCCTCCTCATTTGCTGTGATGTACGAAAGCAGGCACCATAGCTAACTGGAGATTGTTTCCCATTCACAAACCAGGATTCTAATTAAACCAAAGTTTAGAATCACAGTTTCTGTGTGTCTGGCCAAAACCTTGATTCAAGGTTTCACATGAAGACATGAAGCTGCCTTATAGTGAATCAGACCCTTGGTCCATCAAAGTTAGTATTGTCTGCTCAGACCGGCAGCAGCTCTCCAGGGCCTCAGGCAGAGGTCTTTTACATCACCTACTTGCCTGGTTCCTTTAACTGGAGATGCCGGGGACTAAACCTGGGACCTTCTACATGCCAAGCAGATGCTCCACCACTGAGCTATGGCCCTTCCCAAACCCAAAAGTTTTAAATTGACCTCAGGCTAGTCACAGTTCTCACAGAACTCTCTCAGCCCCACCTGCCTCACAAGGTGTCTGTTGTGGGGAGAGGAAGGGAAGGACATTGTAAACTGGGTTGATTCTCCTTAACAGGGAGAGAAAGTTGGCATATCAAAACGAACTCTTCTTCTTCTAATTGTGCTTCATGCAACAGGGCAGAAGGGAGGGGAGGACCAAAAGAGAACAAACTGTGTCTGTGATCATCATATGTGCTGTGAAATCTGAGTGCAGCCGCAGAGTAATGGTATCAGTGCATTGGGAGAGTTGCCCTAGATACTGTGAAGAAGCAGAGTTCAGGATGAAGCTGCTTGTTTTGGGCAGCAGCCTCATGTTCTTGTGATATTTATTAGATTTATTATAAACCTGCCAAATCCAAGGCAGCTATAAAGCCAAAAATGAAAGAGGGATTAAAATACAACGCAGAGTCAATCCAGGCAGGCTGGTCAAATAGAATCCAGAGCCTTCCTTGATTTAAACCTGCCAAAGGACTTAGTAAACAAAAACCGTTCTACAAGAAATCAAAGTAGGTGCCAAGCAAATATGTTCTCATGTGTTCTACATTTGGGCCACCACAACAAAGAATCCCTGCCCCTCACATCTGAGTGCTGATGGTAGGGATATCTGGAAGCTTATAATCACCTTCCCTCCCCCTCCCCACAACAAACACCCTGTGAGGTAGGTGGGGCTGAGAGAGTGTGATTAGTCCAAGGTCATCCAGCTGGCTTTGTGTGGGTACTCATTTTACCGACCTCGGAAGGATGGAAGGATGAGTCGACCTGGAGCCGGCTACCTGAAACCGACTTCTGTCGGGATCGAACTCAGGTCGTGAGCTGAGCTTGGACTGCAGTACTGCAGCTTACCACTCTGCACCACGGGGCTCTTCAATATAAATAATAGGGGTCCCATATTTCTTTATATTATTGCTGCCATGAGATTCAACATACCTTTAACAGAAACAATTCAGGAGATAACTCTACCATACATTGAATACCATCCTTTCAGATTAATTAGCAAATGCCATAAGAGAAGAGCACAAGAGGCATCTAATTAGTAAGCACAACTCAACACCTACTGTGAGGAATAAAAATCCTGCTGACCAGGTGTTTATGTGTCAACCGTTAACAATGAGCCGCTAGAAAATGCATGTGATGGATGAAGTAGAGCTCGAGAAATATTTCTGTAACATTAACTGTGTGAGGAGGCAGTTTGAAAATTGGTCTGGCCATAGTTTGGCGCACCAAATCTGGCCCCGCTTATACTACAGTGGCAGCCCTGGAACTAGATTGGATTAGGTTTGGGGTGCATTATGTCATTGTTCCGCTGGACACTGCATTGGTCAGGCTGCACCTGGAGTATTGCTTGCAGTTCTGGGGGCCTCACTTCAAAAAGGTTGTGGTCAGAATGGAGCAGGTGTAGAGGAAAGAGACGAAGATGATCAGGGGCCTGGAGACCAAGCCCTACGAAGAAAGGCTGAGGGAGTTGGGCATGTTTAGTCTAGAGAAGAGGATGCTGAGGGAAGACATGATCGCTCTCTTTAAGTATTTGAAGGGCTGTCACTTAGAGGAGGGCAGGGAACTGTTCCTGTTGGCAGCAAAGGATAGGACTCACAATAATGGGTTTAAATTGCGGGCAGAAAGGTACCGGCTGGATATTAGGATTTTTTTTTTTTTTTTACAGCAAGAGTTGTTCGACAGTGGAATCAGCTACCCAGGGAGGTGGTGAGCTCTCCCTCACTGGCAGTCTTTAAGCAGAGGCTGGACAAGCACTTGTCAGGGATGCTCTAAGCCAGGGGTGTCGAACTCAATTGTTACAAGGGCCGGATATGACATAAATGTTACTTGGTAGGGCCAGGGTATGCCTCGCCAGCCCAGATGAAGTGGGTGTGTGTGGGGGTGACTCCCTCGGCTGGCTTGTGGGCCGCATAAGAGCGCTTAAGGGGCCAGATCTAGACTGTGGGCCTTATGTTTGACACCCCTGCTCTAGGCCAATGGTTCCAAACTTTTCGGGCCACTGCCCCTTTAGTTACACAAACTCAACCCCAGCGCCCCCTACCCTATTTAACAACAGAGTTGAAGAGGCCCACCTCTAGCACCCCCTGCTGCCCCCTTGCTTCTTAGCGCCCCCCTAGGTAATCCCACTGCCCCCCAGAGGGTGGTATTGCCCACTTTGGGAACCACTGCAGCTAGGCTGATCCTGCATTGAGCAGGGGGTTGGACTGGATGGCCTGGATGGCCCCTCCCGACTCTATGATTCTGTATCTGTGAGTTCATTCATTTCCATGAGCAAATGAAGAAGTTGCTCACAGTAACCCACCAAGAGACAGAACAGCTCTTCCTCCTTTCAGGCGGGACACTGTCCTCTTATAGGAACATCTGTCAGACTGGAATTGTGTGACAGGGAGTGAAAACTGTTAAAAATTCCTGTTTCCCCCCCCACTCTCACAGCATCGTGCAGTTTCTGTGCCTGGAAATGGATGACACATAATTAAGATGGAAGTGCCTAATTAGGTTGGTGACAGAGAACCCAGTTTTATTACATAAAAATCTAAACTGCCTTTTAATGGTAACAGGTTTATGAGGTTATTCTACCCTAAAAAAGAAAACCAGGTTAGATTTTTCTCCTTCTGCAGAGAAAAAGAGAAACACCAGTGTTAGTTTCTTCCTGCCAAAATGGCAATGGACCAGAAATTATTTTTAAATCATATTAATGAAACTCCGAGCCATAAAAACCTGTCTGTAGAAATGTAGAACTGAGCTAACAATCTCTGGCATTTTGAGGACTTGATACAAAAACTGCTTTGGATCCACTGGAAGGCTTCTGCAGACAGAGGGGTTTCTGTGTATGGCACACAACTTTCCTGCCTCCCCTCTCTCACCTCAGTCGAAAATGCCTCCCAAAATGCTGCTCGTGGGGGACAGCGAACCCCCAGCAACAGTCTGCTGCGGAAGGAAGGAAGGAATCGGTGAACATCACACCCTTTCACATGTGTGGAATTTCTCTGGTGGATCTAAGCCAATATCTTTTTCAGAGACATTACGTTTAGGACTGCCAACATTGGGATCTGCTTGGCTTCAGTGCCTTTAACAGTAACCTGCTCTGCAGCAATTAGCAACTGATGATGTTTATCCTTATGCTGTGAAAAGCTTCCCTTTGCTAATTCCTCTACATCATACGGCTGCTAAATGCACAGATGTGGAGGCTGCCTGAAATAGGGACAACCCTAGGTATGATTGCCAGAGGCCCACATCCACAATGCCTTTGGGAGCCAACGTGGTGTAGTGGTTAAGAGCGGTGGTTTGGAGCAGTGGACTCTGATCTGGAGAACCAGGTTTGATTCCCCATCCTCCACATGAGCGGTGGATGCTAATCTGGTGAACTGGAATTGTTTCCCAACTCCTACACATGAAGCCAGCTGGGTGACCTTGGGCTAATCACACCTCTCTTAGAGCTCTCTCAGCCCCACCTACCTCAGAGTGTGTCTGTTTTGGGGAGGGGAAGGTGATTGTAAGCCAGTTTGATTCTTCCTTAAGGGGTAGAGAAAGTCGGCATATAAAAACCAACTCTTCTTCTTCTTCTTCTTGTTCTTCTTGTTCTTGTTCTTCTTCTTCTTCTTCTTCTAAATACATCTATTTTTTTTGTTCTATGATCTCTTGTCAAACAGTTTCCAGCAAAACCTGTTTCCATAGGAGGAAAAAGAAAATGAACACTTGCGCCATAGAAAAATGTGGCTTTAAGTCCCTGAGAAGCTGTAGATGGTCTCACCCCAAATTTCTGTCCTGTACGTCTCATTCAATTCATGGGCAAGGACCACGGCATTGACTCACTGATTAACAGCGACTAATCTTAAGGATGTAAAATTAAAAGAGAAGTCACAAAGGGTCCCTCAGCTGTGGCAACAAGTCTGGCTTCTTTCTCCTTCCACAATATGGACGACAGACGCACATGCTAAACGGAACAACAACGCGGGCCTCAGCCGAGCTTCTTCCCCACTGTTCAGGCAAGACATTCACCTCTCCCCCCTTTTATTTTGAAGTCATTCATTTTAAAGGCTGCATGCATATCCCTTCGTTCATCACCCTATTAGTAAAAAAAAAAAAAGCTGTTGTTTCAAAACTGCTCTGGGAGATGGAGACGTACAGGGACACTGGGGGAGGGCAACTCACTAGAGCCACCCTCAGCTGGCTTCTGTTACAAATTTGGAGACTCACCCTCACCCCCCAAATCAAACCTGGAGCAGAAACATGTTTGGACAGAAGGTAGGACATTTTCAAAACGGCTCCAGCCGGTCTAAAATGTGGCATCTTTCTTCATCCCAAGTGCTCAAATGTTTGCAACCAGAAGTTTGTAGCAAGGCTTCCTTTCATCGGTTGTTAATGGAAGGGGGAGGTTTTAATCACACACAACTCCATTCAGCAACAAATAATTCTCACTAGCACATTTCTTTCAGAGAAATTGTGCTGAATCACAGTGTACTGCTCATGTTACAAAAAGCTTTTGAACATCACGAGAGACAATAATGCTGTTCGTCTTTTAGTGTTGGGGCAACCTTGCCTCTGCATAGAATGCCACTATAATAACACTGATTTGCGTTTCTACAAAGCCTTTTGTCTGAATATCTCAGAGCATTTGCCCAACATTAGGCAAGCTACAGTCATCTGAACGTCCATCGGACAGAGAAAATTGCTTATCTGTGGTACAGTTTTCTTCCTTAGGTGAGCCCAAGAGCCAGCGTGGTGTAGTGTTTAAGAGCAGTGGACTCTAATCTGGAGAACGGGGTTGGACTCCCCACTCCTCCACATGAGTGGCAGACTCTAATTTGGAGAACCGGGTGTGATGCCCCACTCCTTCACTTGAGCAGAAGACTCTAATCTGGAGAACCGGGTTTGATTCCCCACTCCTACACATGAAGCCAGCTGGGTGACCTTGGGCTAGTCACTGTTCTCTTTGAACTACCTCAGCCTCAACTACCTCACAAGGTGTCTGTTGTGGGGAGGGGAAGGGAAGGAAATTGGGAGTCATTTCGATTCTCCTTAAAAGGTAGAGAAAGTCGGCATATAAAAACCAACTCTTCTTCTTCTTCTTCTCTAAGACAAATCTCACTCTGACAGAGTTACACCCCTCTGCTTAAAACTGTGCTGTAAGACAGACCAGACCAGTGATATTAAGTGGATTGGAAGACATTTGTGGCTCTTTGGCATGCTACCAGTGGCTCCTCCCCACTGGGGCACCCTTCCCATGTTCCAGGTAAGAGGGCAAGGTCATTTCCTGGTAGGCTTACAATTGGCAGGTGGTCCCCACCTTAAAACATCCACTGCTGAAAGGACTGGAGGATGGGTAAGCTGTGAGCTTCCCCGAGCTGTGGGCCTCATGAAAGAGGTGGAAGTAAAGGGCCTGTCCTCTCTGACCACCCCCCTTCTCTACAGCCTCTGATCTCTCCGCACCAGGCTACTACCAGGGGAGAAGAGTGAGTCAAACCACGACAACAGCTGTCCAAGGCAAGAGCAAGCTGGCTGTAGTAGAGTGATGGTATTTTAATTCCCTGTGTCCACAGCCAGCTTGCTGGCCTCTGACAATCTTGGCAATCTCACTCTCGTGTCTGAACTGCTGTACCACAGGCTGAGGAGACAGCAAGAACATGGGCAGGGAGCCCTTGCCCTCATTCCAGATACACAAGAGCTGGTTAAAGTTCAACAATGGTGGGGAAGAGACAACTCTATGTGCTCAGATGTACTCGGCAATTTAAAAAGTTATACTTGCCAGCATGGTGTAACGGTTAGGAGAGGCGGACTCTAGTCTGGAGAACCTGGTTTGGTTCCCCACTCCTCCACATGAGTGGCAGGCTCCAATCTGGAGAACCAGATTGGATTCCCCACTCCTCCACATGCAGCCTGCTGGGTGACCTTGGGCTAGTCACAGTTCTCTCCGAACTCTCTCAGCCCCACCTACTTCACAAGGGGCCTGTTGTGGGGAGGGGAAGGGAAGGCGACTGTAAGCCACTATGAGACTCCTTTCAGTAGAGAAAAGTGGGGTATAAAAAACAACCCTTCTTCTTTAATTGTTTTATCGTACACTACTGTACATGTGCTTTCTGTGGGGCAGCAACTAAAGGCATACAGTAGCCACGTGGCTCACAACTGCGAATGTGGCTCTCTGTGAGCCACGGAGTGAGTACCACTGGAATAGATTGTCAGTCTTCAAACACAGAGCATCTTACTCTCTGCTTGACAGAACATTCTTTTATATACTTTCAGATTCTGTATTCCTTTCCCTCAGCCATTCTCCAGCGTGAGCTGGTGAACAAGACCAGTCCATGTGTAGAAGGCAGTGCTCTGTTGACCAAGCAAGAGCAGAACATAAGAAAAGCCATGCTGGATCAGACCAGGGCCCATCAAGTCCAGCAGTCTGTCCACACAGTGGCCAACCACGTGCCTCTAGGAAGCCCACAAACAAGACAACTGCAGCAGCACCATCCTGCCTGTGTTCCACAGTACCTAATATATTCGGCATGCTCCTCTGATCCTGGAGAGAATAGGCATGCATCATGACTAGAATCAATTTTTACTAGTAGCCATGAATACTAGGGCTGTTGATTCAGTAAAAACCGAACCAAAAAAAATACAGAATAAATGCCAAGTCAGTAAATTTCTAGTTTAAGTATACGGAATCAGCAAAATCCGGGAGGTTGGCAAAGCCGAATTTGCCATTCCTGAAGGGGCATTTTTGCAGGTAGAGGTCCCATATTTTCAGGGTAGCCAGAAGGGACTCTCCTTGCAAGAACCCTCAAGTTTGGTAAAGATTGGGTCAGGGGGTCCGGAGTTATGGGGTCTAGAAGGAGTCACCCCCATCCTCCTCCATTGCAATGCATTGGCAAAGTGGCTGTGTTCAGACTCTTTAATGTGACCTTAGCAATGTATCTCAATGGGGAAGCTGGGCTTTAAACAGTGGGAATGTTCACCCTGCACCTCCATAGAGACAAAGTGTATCATATAGTATCTTTATGGAGGCACTGGGCGAACTTTCCCACCCACCGTTTAAAGCCCGGCTTCCCCATTGAGATACATTAGATCAGATTAAAGAGTCACACAGCCGCTTTGCCAATGCATTTCCAAGGGGAGAATGGGACAACCCCTTCCAGACCCCATAACTTCGGACCTCCTGACCCAATCTTCACCAAACGTGGGGGTTCTTGCAAGGAGAGTCCCTTCAAGCTGCCCTGAAAATATGGGACCTCTACCTGCAAAAATGCCCCCCCCAGAGCCGCGGAAAGCCGCGAATGTGTTTAAATGGCTTTAAATGGCCAAATTATTCGGGAATCCCGAATTTAAACCTTAATTCCTACCTATACTGGTATAGGGGAATTCGGGATTTCCTGGAAAAAAGGCCATTTAAACCTGAATCCGAATTATACCTAATTTTTAAAAATCCAACAGCCCTAATGAATACCCCTCTCCTCCATGACCATGTCCACTCCCCTGTTCAAGCCTTCCAAGTTGGCAGCCATCACCACATCCTGGGGCAGGGAGTTCCCCAATTTAACTATGCATTGTGGGAAGAAATACTTCCTTTTTGCTCAAGGCTATTGCTGTATGAGCAGTACTAGACAGACAGTCCGTCAGACAGATGCTCCAGCACAGGAGTTTCTGTTCTAGGTTGTGTCAGATGTCTCTCTTAACAACCTGGGCCACAATTGTCCCCTCCGTTCTACGCTGCAAAATAGAACTGCATGGACAGAAGATCTGAGGCGCATTCCCTATTTGATTCCTATATTTGGGCAGGCAGGGAATATACATTTTAAAATGTCCTTTTAGCGTCACTTCAAAATAAGGACAACAGAGACACAACAAATTAAGTTTGAAAATTACAAGCACTGAACACTCTTGTTGATTGCAGCTAAAGGCCGCAAACGACAAAGTCTACAAGGAACAGAATTACTGTAATCAAAATTAATGTGCAAAGAAAAATTCAGACATAGTAAAAAAAAAAAGCAGAAGAATGCGACAAATGAATCACTTGAATTAATGAACTTCAAAATATTCATTCATTCTTACGATGCCGAAGGAATTATATTTTGGAATCTAGCTGCATATCATCATAGGTTCTGCTTTATAGTAAGTTCATTCATATTCTTCCAATCTTATTATTTTTTTCCTGACCCCAATAAACTAAAGAAAAAACAACTTTGGTATGTAATAAACGGGTGGGGACAGGTGAAAATTTGTAGAGCAGAAGGCGCAGTTTGAGAGCATCCTCACTGACTTCAAACTGAGTGTACCATTTCTGAGAAGAAACTCCTGTGAACTCCTGGGGCAGGGAGTTCCACAATTTAACTATGCATTGTGGGAAGAAATACTTCCTTTTATCTGTTTTGAATCTCTCTCCCTCTAGATCAGCAGATGACCCCACGTTCTAGGATTATGAGGGAGAAAAGCTTCTCCCTGCTCACTCTCTCCATACCATGCATAATTTTATAGACCTCTTATCATGTCTCCCCTTAACCGCAGAAAGACAGGCCCTTATTATTTCCACTGGGACTTGAATTACATCCAGTGCAGAGACAAAACTACCTTCTGTAATTTTTTTTTGAGTGGTTTGACCTGTATGGGGAAAAGCTGTCTGCAGAAGGCATCAATTGGCTGTTTTCTGTAGAAACTAACAATAACCATCCTTCATCGCCAGAACCATTTAAAAATGTTTGCAAGTTTTGTTTTAAACTGAGAGTGAAAATACAAACAACTAGGTGTGTGTGTATTGTTTTAAATTGTTTTTAAAAGGCAGGCTGCTCATATGGCAGAAAATAGCAAAGACTTGAAATGACTACTGCTGAAAGTAAAAGGAGAAAGTCTTATTTTTTATCTTATTAGTATTTTTTTTAAATCTTGAGATAAAAACTTGGCAACTGCCAATGTAGCATTAAAATCCACCCCTGCTAAAAGAACCTTCAAATTATCCAATTCACAAACAGATTCCCAGATAAAAGGCTTTCTCCCTCTGTCTCTAGCTTCGTTGAGCAGGTCATAGTTGGACAAGGAATGCTGAAGAATGTCTATTTGCCTCGCAACAGTTCGATGATCAAACAAAAAAACATACAAAATCTTAAAAATACAAGATAGCAAAATAATATGCTAATAGACATCAAAATAAAACATCAACTGGCACCTGGCAACCTACATCCCAGACTGCTGTCAAAAACAGGCAGCATTGCTGATAAGGAGGAAAATTGGCCTCGACTATCCTCAATGGAATGTCTGGCAGAACAAGCCCTACGGAATCCATTGTCAGACTAACCTACCCTACAGGGTTGTTGGGAAGAGAAACTGGAGAGGGGAATTATGTAAGCCTCTTTGGTTTCCCATCGGGGAGAAAATGAAGTAAATCAACCATTAAATAAAACAGGTTTCGGTTCTGATGGGAAAAATTGGGGGACCACATGTGCTGTTGAATTTCAGAGCCTGATGCTACTTTAGAGTTGACATTGTGTGTTTATGTCTTTGCTTGATTTCTGTTCTACCAATATTTTATAACTATGCTGATATTATAAAAACTTGGGTGTGTCCATCATTCTTACCTCACAAGGAAAGTGTCTGCCTGTCCTTGAACATTCAGCCAGCCAGGGAAATTGAAAGGGTTAAATATCAGCCCAGTGTGGTGTAGTGGTTAAGAGCAGTGGTAAAAGGTAAAGGTAAAGGTCCCCTGTGCAAGCATCAGGTCATCACCCCATCAGGCCATGGGGTGACGTCACATCCCGACGTTTCCAAGGCAGACTTTGTTTACGGGGTGGTTTGCCAGTGCCTTCCCCAGTGCCTGGACTCTAATCTGGAGAATCGGGTTTGATTCCCCACTCTTTTACACGAAGCCTGCTGAGTGACCTTGGGCCAGTCACAGTTCTCTCTGAACTCTCTCAGCCTCACCTACCTCACAAAGTGTCTGTTGTGGAGAGGGAAAGGGAAGGTGGTTGTAAGCCACTTTGAGACTCCTTAAAGGTAGAGAAAAGTGGGATATAAAAACCAACTTTTCTTCTTCTAATTGTATACAACAGCAGATTGATCTGTACAGGACCACATCATTTATGCATGTGGAAAGCGCACTTCCACTCACAATCTTCCTTGCTGGATATGGGGAATACTATGCCCTGTTAATAGGCTTACTTTCAGACATTTTTTATTTTACATACCTCTGCATTGAACTATAAACACAATAATTTCATTTTGTATATAAAAGAGAAGAATATTCGATTTATTACAGTAATCTTTGGGCTAGACAGAATCCGCTGCATGTTTTTTTTTAATATTAAGAAACAAATGAAATGTTAAATACAATTTCTTTTAGTGGTTACAGCTGCATCAAATGTTCAGAAGGTAATACCTTAAGAGTTCTAGCCCCTGCTTCAGTTCAAGAATGAAACAATTATAGTACCTTTTTTTTAGTTGACTCTAGTCGCTGCTGTTGGTAAGTGTATTAGTTTAACTCCCTCCCTCCATCTGTCTACCTTTTTATGCTCATAATACTGGACACCTAAAATCTATGTGCATATTTGCTATAAACAACTTAAAACTCCACTTAGGGTGATCAAGAAGGACCACGTGTAAGGAACCTAGAAAAGCCCAGCGTTTCATTTAAAATAAAATTGTCTGGACAAGAAGAAGCAGCAGTTGGTTTTTATATGCCGACTTTCTCTTCCACTTAAGGAAGAATCAAACTAGCTTACAATCACCTTCCCTTCCCCACAACAGACACCCTGTGAGGTAGGTGGGGCTGAGAGAGTGTGACTAGCCCAAGGGCACCCAGCTGGCTTCATGTGTAGGAGTGGGGAAACCAACCTGGTTCACCAGATTAGCGTCCACCACTCATGTGGAGGAGTGAGGAAGGCAGCAGATATTCAAACCATTTATATACCACTATGTCTTACTCCTATGTAGGTCTATTCAACAACATTCCACTGGCTTCAGTGAAATTTACTCCCAAGTATGGGCTGATCACACAGGAGCCTGTGATATGTTTGGAAGCCTCTGGGTGCCTGTGGCAGGCAGGTATCAGCTATGCTTTATTGGAAGCCAACTCTTGATACTCTGAGCCAGAGTTGCCTAGAAGTCCCAAGGCTCCCAGACAGATATCTGTTCCAGTGCAAAATGAGCGCCTGTCCGCAAATGAGCATTTAGGCATAACTTGATCATAACTTTCGGTGTATCTTCAAAGTGGATGTTAAATAATAAACTACAGATAGAGTAACAGCCTTATCTTTACAGGACAGCAGATAGATTATCAGCAGTTCCCAAACTTTCTGAATCATGGAGCACTTTTCAGAGGAGAAATTCATCACGGAGCACTAATTTTCACCTAGCACCTATATACTAAACCGAACGACAGCAGTATTTTTCTTTCCAGTCTCTTCAAGGAGCTCTAGGAGATATTTCATGGAGCACCAAGTGCTCTGTGGAGCAGTTTGGGGACCATTGGATTAAATGTTAGTCATGAGAACGAACAGGAAAATGTGATATCAAGGGAGTAATAAAAGAAGATCTTATAGAAGAATATAAATCACAACTGAATAAAACATGGGTGTTTCTGTCTTTGCCTTTCCACACGGGCAGACTCCCTGTTCGATTGGCCTATCTACAAATCTGCCAAATAATTTGTTGAGGGGTAAGGCATTATGTCTGGCCAAGAAGAAAAGTCTTCGAAAGGTTGGAATGGTTAAGAATTCTTGATAATCTGGAAGCACTGGAAAAGATGGGGTGCTCTGTCCCCAGAAAGAGGGCCCACATTTCCTTTTGGCATCCCCACATAGTTCAAGATGGCACCTTTGTTCTAAATCTGTGAGTATCTTATTACTGAAGGGAAGTCTGAGGGAAAACTTGGATAGGAAATCTGTAAACTTGAAAGCCGGACAAATACATCCTCTAGACTTCCTCTCTCAAATTCAGCCCAAACGTGAAACCGAAATAAAATGTCTTGCCGAGCTTCATGGGCTCCCAGGCCCACAAAGCCCCCAGAATCTTGTCACTCAAGCTCTTGCCTCGGCAGCGCGGCTCTCAGCGCCATCCACAGCGCTGTTTTTCTCCTGCCAGCAAAAAGAAACCATGGGATTGCTTCACTGTCTCTTCGCTTCGATTTTCTGTTCTTCTCCATTGCCAGAAGAAGTCAGGCATTGCTAGAGGATGAGTGAGAGAACAGCAATGGCACTGGAGCCGAGAGTGCTGAAAGGAGAGGATTTCTGCGGGGACTGTATTGTTTGCAGTTCTGGAGGCCTCACTTCGAAAAGGATGTGGTCAGAATGGAGTGGGTGCAGAGGAGAGCGATGATCAGGGGCCTGGAGGCCAAGGGAGTTGGTGGAGGGAGTTGGGAATGTTTAGTCTGGAGAAGAGGAGGTTGAGGGGGGACATGATTGCTCTCTTTAAGCATTTGAAGGGCTGTCACTGAGAGGAGGGCAGAGAGCTGTTCCCATTGGCAGCAGAGGATAGGACTCACAATAATGGGTTTAAATTGCGGGCGGAAAGGTACCGGCTGGATATTAGGAAAAAAGTTTTTACAGTAACAAATAAGTTGCATTATTTTACAAATAAGTTGCATTATTGCTATGGCTGCAATGTTGATTACTGTGATTTTTTTTAAAACACCAAAAACTACACACATACACATGCACACACCTCCCTCTTGAAATCAGTAGTAGGGTCCTAAATTAACAGTGCAATCCAAAAGAGAAGTCAAAAGGTAAAGGTAGTCCCCTGTGCAAGCGTGGGTCATTACTGACCCATGGGGTGATGTCACATCCTGATGTTTACTAAGCAGACTTTGTTTATGGGGTGGTTTGCCAGTGCCTTCCCCAGTCGTCTACACTTTCCTCCCAGCAAGCTGGGTACTCATTTTACCGACCTCAGCAGGATGGAAGGCTACCTGCAACCAACTTCTGTCAGGATCGAACTCAGGTCATGAGCAGAGCTTTTTAAAGCAGTACTGCAGCTTACCACTCTGTGCCATGAGGCTCTACAGAAGAAGTACACCCTTCTAAAGTGACTGAAGGGTGTAACTTTATTTAGGGTTGCACTGATAATGGCTTCAAAAGTCTCAACTTCCCCTCACTGATTATATAATTAAATATTCAAAATCTGGTTGATTGTCCAAGAATTTGTTAGGAAGTTGTTGAGGCCCGTCTATATGCAGAAGATAATCTGTTGGGGAGAAATACAGACAGACAGGCATATATATTGCCATCAAATTGTAGCTGATGTGGTGACCCGTAGGGTTTTAAAGGCAAGGTGGTTTGCCATCGCCTTCCTCAGCAAAGTGACCCCTTGGTGATCTCCCATCCAAATACTAACTAGGGTTGACTCTGCTTAGCTTCCAAGATCTGATAAGATTGGGCTAGCCTGGGCCATCCAGGTCAAGGTAGAAATAATTAGCACAACTGTTACTGAGCACGCAAACTAATGCATGAAATGGACAAGTACATATATAACATTAGCCTAATTTAACAAACTTCTACCGCTGGCTCCCAAATATGACAACAGCTCCATCCACATATCAATAGATACTAAGTTATTATTATACCACAGCAATCATTTGGATCCGTGTTTACCCAAAATTCCAGTTGTGAATGATTGAAATATCACAATGATAACACAATGTCCAACAGTGGGTGGATGTGGGCATTGTGTGAAGCAGCCTGAATTCTCTCACATGCACAGTCATACCCCTTTTGATTTTCTTCCCACAACCTGGTCATCCCGGATCGTACCTGAATTAGTTCCCCCATCTGCTGCAGCTACCTTCAGTTCACAACCATCACTGCATTGTGTCCAAGCTCACTACCCCTTGCCCAGACTTCCTCTCAGACCCCACACCAGAAACATACAATCACTATTTCGGTGTGATTTTGCACAAAAAAAACAGCACTCATCTGCCAGTATCAGGGCAGATTTATTCTGCAGTGCCAATTGTTATACCTTGCAATTTCCAAAATGCTTTTTAGGATAACATAAAAAAAAGCAAAGTCTCAAGGAGAATGCAAATTACACTTCAACAACAGAGGACACAGTGCAGGAGGGGAAGGAAAGGCAGGCAAAAGAAACAAAGGAATGCGGGGAAAGATAGTTTCACATAACTGTATGAGGATTGAACCCAAAAGCTTTACAGAAAAAGACAGCGTTTGAGGAGAGATTTGAAGAAAGAGGGAAGGAGATCACCACAAAGACATCTTGGAAGAACATTAGAATCCAAGAACATTAGGGTTGGATGGGACCACCAGGGTCATTTAGTCCAAACCCCTGCACAATGCAGGAAATTCACAACTACCTCCCCCCCCCACTCCCAATGAACTTTACACCATGCCCAAAAGATGGCCAAAAAAATCCTTCAGGATCCCTGGCCAATCTGGCCTGAAGGAAAACTGCTTCCTGACCCCAAAGTGGTGATCAGCATTTCCCTGGGCACATTCAAGGAACAATGGCCCGCAAAAACTAACATGCAGAATTGGTTCAAACAGGGGACTTTTGGCCAACTGAGCGATGGCAGACTGAAAGTCATGGGCAGAGATATAAATAAGGACACAGGGTCGGCTGGAGTGAACCAGGAAGTGAGATGCCATCTTCTGATTATCAGGTCCTTCTTCTCCAAGGGGCAAGGGGATGCAGGTACTCCATTCACACAGATACCACCTTATGAGACTTGCACGCATAAAAGAATTAGCTACAACAGATGATCGATGACTACATCTGCAGTGTATTGCACTAGCTGAACTGTGAAGTCTCTTCCAAGTTTACGCTAATATGAGTTATTCTAGATTTATGGAAATCTAAGTATGATTGACTCGACCCTCTGATCTGATCCTATATTATCCCCCCTTAATTAAATCTACAGAAAAGAGGATAAGGTAGATATCTTGAACTCGGTCTGCATTATGGAAATGTTCAGGTATCTAAAAATGTTCCCTGAATGAAATAACCAGACTGCTAGTTCTTCTTGTATTGTGGACTGCATGCACTGAAACATCTTGCTTGAGCTAGTATGAGGCAAATGACTTGGGAGAATCCAAGGAGCTCACAACAGTGTACCAGGTTCTCCTCCCTCCTTAATCTTCCCTTAGCAACATCCCTGTGAGGTAGGTTGGGCTGAGAGTGTGTGACTGGCCCAAAGTCACCCAGCAAGCTCTCATGGTAGAGTGGGGATTTGAACCTGAGTCTCCCTAGTCCCAGACTCCTTAGTCTGACACTGTACCACATTGGTGCTTTTCTTCTGTCAGTTAAATTAACACTGCTTGGGCCCTATGCGAAACCTAAGATTTCATCCAATGTTGACTGTTCCAGAACTGATTTTCTATACACTTTATGAGGTTAAAAAACCCAAAATAAAATTGTTTTTGTTCCAAATTTAAAATTCTGTATCTAAAAGGATATATACATTTGTGTGAGGACAGAATCTGATTGCTACAGTATCTCCCATGTTTAATATAGAAGAAGAGGAAGAAGAAGAGTTGGTTTTTATACCCCACTTTTCTCTACCTTTAAGAAGTCTCAAAGCGGCTTACAATCACCTTCCCTTCTCCTCCCCACAACAGACACCTTGTGAGGTAGGTGGGAATGAGAGAGTTCTGAGAGAACTGTGACTAGCCCAAGGTCACCCGGAAGGCTTCATGTGGAGGAGTGGGGAATTGAACCCGGTTCTCCAGATTAAAGTCTGCCACTCTTACCCACTACACCACTACATTACACAGGAAGAAGCAAACCATTCCCTAGATTGGCACTGGCTAATCTTTCTAGCAAGTGTGGCTGTTTAGCAAGCGGTTTTTGTTAGGGCATCTGGGATCTGCTGCTCAAAGACAGAAGAGTCAAAAACACAATGAACACTGTCAAACCTTGGAAAGGAGAGGGAAGGCTACAATAGATTACCGGACGCTGGTTGTATACTATAACAAGGGTGTTCAATATTGAAAATTTATCCCCCAATTACAAACCCCCCAATTGCAAACAACTTATGAAACAGAAACCAAGACTCCTTGTTGGCTATATTTTTGCAATAACCTGTTTACCCGATGGCCAATGTGTGGCCCTCGCTAGCTGGCCCAGGAGAAAGGGTACTACCTCTCCTTGAATACATTCTCCTGTCTTCTACTCTCTAAACTGACTTCACATGCAGCAGCATTCACAAATCTCTATTTTTGTCCTGTGCATATATGCATGTTATACGGTCACAACTGCCAACTGTCACTTGAAACCCATCTTCAAATATTCAGATGATTAAGTTAACCCTTTACATCCACCTTGAAAATAAGACCACAAAATATATTCGTCCTTACAATATACTTTTACTGGCTCAATGCCCTCCACATACTTGTTACTCACTTCTAATCTAAAAGCAAAGAAAAATTCACTTCTGTAAAGCTTCCTTGCTTGATTTCTTGGAGGCAATTTTTTAGTTTCTGCAAACAAACAGATGACTGGCTATTTACAACTCTGCATTACATTTCACCATTGTAAAATCTCTACTTACTCTTAACTGACCGCAGAAATATACATATATCCTGTATGAGACCTATTTGACAGAAATACACAAACTTTTATTAGGTTTAATCTCAGTGCTCTTAATAGCATTAAAGAAAGAATAGACAGTATTCAAGAACAGTGGATCGGATGCTTTGTAGCACCCACGGAAGGTAGAAGACGACGAAGAGTTGGTTTTTATATGCCGACTTTCTCTACCTTTTAAGGAGAATCAAACCGGCTTACAGTCATCTTTCTCTTTCTCTCCCCACAACAGAAACCTTGTGAGGTAGATGAGGCTGAGAGAGTTCAGAGAGAACTGTGACTAGGCCAAGGTCATCCAGTTGGCTTCATGTGTTGGAGTGGGGAAACCAATCCGGGTCACCATATTAGAGTCCACCGCTCTTAAGCATAGGATTGCCAGGTCCCTCTTCGCCACCGTTTTTGGGGTGGAGCCTAGGAGAGCAGGATTTGGGGAGGGGAGGGGACTCCAATGCCATAGAGTCCAATTGCCAAAGCGGCCATTTTCTCCAGGGGAACTGATCTCTATCAGCTGGAGATCAGTTGTAATAGCAGGAGATCTCCAGCTAATACCTGGAGGTTGGCAACCATACTTAACCACTACACCACACTGGCAGATTTGCATCTTTCTTGCCTTTCCCAGCAGCCGTCTGTGAATACTCCAAAAGCAATGCTAAGGCTTGGGGCAAAAACATGGATTCAATGCCAAACAATATAAATGGCTTCAGTGAAGAGAAGGAAATGGGTGAAGCTGCCCCTCCTGCCTCTTGCACCCGAGGAAATCTTCTGTTGCAGGAGGAAAGGATGCACATTAGCCAGCCCAGTATCGCCAATAAAAAAATAGAGAACAAACAACGCCCACTAATCGCTGACGGTAAGAAGATTTTTATGTTGGGTCTGAGCTAGGGTTGCCAGGTCTCTCTTCACCACCGGCGGGAGGTTTTTGGGGTGGAGCCTAGGAGAGTGGGATTTAGGGAGGTGAGGGGACTCCAATGCCATAGAGTCCAATTGCCAAGGCGGCCACTTTCTCCAGGTGAGCTGATCTCTCTATTGGCTGGAGATCAGTTGTAACAGCAAGAGATCTCCAGCTACTACGTGGAGGTCGGCAACCCTGGACTGAAAATATAAAATATTATTGGTAACAACTTACTACACTGGAAATGTTTCTAAACAATTACTATAAGCCGCCATAAACCACAAGGGAAGGTGGGGTATAATTGTTTTGAATGAATGAACAAATAAATAAATAATAAAGCTAGAAATAAAACTTGCTTTGCTGCAGTAGCCACAAAAAAGAGGCCAGATATTCTTTTGCAATGTTGACATGGCCCTGTCCTGCTTGAGTTTGTTGCTCTTGCTTGGCTGTGGCAGTTTTCGAGAATGAACCCCTTGGTGTTTCTTTCCCAGGGCTGCCTAGGGATGCACAGGTCCCAGAAAACCCTATTAAGCAGCCTGAAAATGGGCTAGCTGTTCTGCAGAAAGGGAACTCAGCTAGGAAAAGAGAGAGGACAGAGAGCTCTCTTCGTAAATTGCAGCCAAGAGAGTTTGCCGGGGTGTTCTTTCGTTCCCTTTACACCACGTTTCCCCATTAAAAAACTGGGGCTTTCTGCTCAGAAGATTACCTCGGGGCACAAAATCAATATCTATAAAAAGGAGAGACTGGCAGTGTAGGTACCACCCCCCCACCTCTGATCAGTATAGACTCAGGAAGATGCTGCTAGACCTTCTAATTCAATAGCATCCAGAGACTTTTCTCCTATTTACTAAGACCCTGGGGAGGAAATTCAAAAGGATCTGGAGACAATGTTACTGTCAGTTTTGTATCATCCATTATATGTCATGCAGGAGTGTGGAAACCGGCGCTTGGGATTTAATTACATTTTGAAAACGACATTCCTAACAGCCAAAGTTACAGTGGACTTCAGCTTCTGATGATAAGTAGGTAAATGTGTTTACAGATTGGAGTGTTATGATTTTTATTCCCAATTCTAGTGGCTAACAATATTTCAAACTGGTATAAAACTGCCACCACCACCCCCCACACACGCTAGAGTCTCAGTCCTTGAATACCTGCCCAAAGATTAGAAATCTAGTATGCACAGTCTTTTCTGACATGGAAATGCAGATATGAACATTAGAAAATAATAGATCTCTGCTAAAATCAGATCATCAGGGAGATGGGTAGGAGGAATGAGACCCTTTTTATTCTCCTGGATCTTCCAGAGGCTTTCAATACTGTTGATCATAGTATCCTTCTGGACCCCTTTTCAGAGTTAGAATTGGAAGACACCATTCTGCGATGGTTTCAGCTCAGTGGAAGAGCATCTGCTTGGCATGCAGAAGATCCCAGGTTCAATCCTTGGCATCTCTAGTTAAAAGGACTAGGCAAGTAGGTGATGTGAAAGACCTCTGCCTGAGACCCTGGAGAGCCGCTGCCAGTCAGAGTAGACAATACTGACTTTGATGGACCAAGGGTCTGATTCAGTATGAGGCAGCTTCATGTGTTCATGTGTGTACATGGAAGGTTGGCTTCAGAAGACTGAGTGGGAGAGGTCTGTCGCCTGGCTCCTTAATCTCTGGGGGTCCTTCAAAGTTTCATCTTGTGCCCTCTGCTTTTTAACATCTATGTGAAGCTGCTGGGACCTTACCTGGAGGTTCGGGCTGGGTTGTCAGCCATATGCAGATGATATTCAGCTCGATCTCATGCTACGAGGGGATCCCAGGGAGGATCTGTGGACCAGTGCCTGGATGCAGTTTTCAGACGGCTGAGAGCTAATGAGCTGAAACTTAATCCTGACTAAATGAAGGTGCTAGTGGGGGGGGGGGAACCCTACCCCAATCCTACCACTTTAATAAGCAACTTTTATTCACGTCATTCATTTATTACAATGTTTATACCCCACCTTTCATCTTCCCTTAAATTTGAAGTCCTTCTCCAGTTTAAGGAGTCTTGCTCTTATAGAAGAAGAAGAAGAAGAAGAAGAAGAAGAAGAAGAAGAAGAGGAAGAAGAGAAGGTTTTTATATGTCGACTTTCTTTACCACTTAAGGAAGAATCAGACCCGCTTACAATCACCTTCCTTCCCCTCCCCACAACAGACACCCTGTGAGGTAGGTGACACTGAGAGAGCTGTGACTAACCCAAGGTCACCCAGCTGCCTTCTTTGGCAGAAGGACATCTACAGGAATTGAGGTATCTTCTGTTCTGGACGGGGCTGCACTCAGGAGCAGGTTGGTAGCTTGGTGATGTTGCTGGACCCAAGCCTCCTGTTGGGTAATCAGATTGACAGTGAGGCAGCTGTGTCCTTTCCTCAGCACAAAAAATCTTGCCACTGGTGCATGCCCTGGAAACATCTGGATTAGACCGCTTCCATGTGTTCCACATGGGTAGTGCCATTGAAGAGTGTCCAGAAACTCTAATTGGTGAAAAATGCTTCAGCCAGAATGCTGACTGGAGTGGGCTGGACCATATCACTCCAGTCTTGTTTCACCCACACTGGTTTCCAATTTATTTCAAGGCCCAGTTCAAAGTGCTGTTATTGATCTTGAAAGCCTAATACAGCTTGGGGCCAGCATACCTTAAGGACTGCCTATTCCCATATGAGCCTACCTGAACACTAAGGTTATCTTCAGGGGCCCTACTTTGGGTGCCCCTGCCATCTGAGGCTAGCCAGGTGGCAACCTGAGAAAGGACATTTTTGGTTCTGGCACCAAAATTATGGAATTCCCACCCTATGAAGAATCATCTTCTTGTATTGTCTACCAATGGTTGAAGCCTTTTTTTTTTTTTTGGTTTGGCATTCCCTTACTGTCCTCCTCTCAGTTTATATATTGTATTTGTTTGTATGTGTGCTAGGGTTGCCAACCTCCAGGTGGTGGCTGGAGATCCCCCGCTATTACCACTGATCTCCAGCCGATAGAGATCAGTTCACCTGGAAGAAATAGCTGCTTTGGCTATTGGACTCTATGGCACTGAAGTCCCTCCCTTCAAACCCCTCCCTTCTCAGGCTCTGCCCCCAAAATCTTCAGGTATTACCCAACCTGGAGCTGGCAACCCTAATTTGTGCACACACATATATATATGTGTAGTCAAAAAGGGCAAGAGTCCAGTAGCACCTTAAAGACTAACAAAAATATTTTCTGGTAGGGTATGAGCTTTCGTGAGCCACAGCTCACTTCTTCAGATCTGAAGAAGTGAGCTGTGGCTCACGAAAGCTCATACCCTACCAGAAAATATTATTGTTAGTCTTTAAGGTGCTACTGGACTCTTGCCCTTTTTGACTACTGCAAACAGACTAACACGGCTACCCACTGTGAAATATATATATGTGTGTGTGGGGGGGATGTATGTATGTATATATATTTATAAAATTGTTTTAATATTTTAGAGTGTTGCCTTGGGGACCCTAAATTGGGTGGAAAGGCAGCATAAAATGTTTTTTATAAAAAGATTACTTATCTGCTTCAATAATGGAATCGGGGTATTATAAAATCAATAGATTTCTATTTGGTTCTCTGTACAAATGTGAAGACACTAAGCAAATCACTTAACTGAAGACTAACTGTGCAATCCTATGAAGAGTTACTGCAGTTTAAATTTTCTGAAACCAATTGACTTAGACTGGAGTAATTTTAAACAGGATGGCAATGTAAATGCCCAGGATTTTCAACAGAAAACACTGAGCAAAACAGTCTTTCTATATGAAATGGAAAGTAATTTTCCATGTCGTTTGGTTGACAAAGTCATTAATATTCATGGATTACTTCAATACTATAGAATACTTGACCTCAAAAGTCAAATATTTTCCCCTCACATGTATTCTAAACAGACAAACAGACCTTAAATCGGGGTGGGGAACGTCAGGCCCGGGAGCCATTTAAGGCCTGTGGAATCATTTGGTCTGGCCCTTCGTGGGTCCTGGCAGATCTCTCAGAAGGATCTAAGACTGGTGATCCACCCCCTCCCGTGGACAGGAATAGCCTCTGTTCAAGGCATATGTGAGTTTGTTTTGCCAAGAAAAGGAACATTTTGCCCCCTTTGCAGAAGAGTCGTTAGCTATGGAACTGCTAGGACCGCCCAATAAACTAATTTTTGAGTTGATAATTTTGAATGGCCTGCGAATGATGTTATAAATATCCAAATGGCCCTTGGCGGAAAAAAGATTCCCCACGCCTGCATTAAATCAATGTGCTAGATAGATAACCTGTTTTAAGAGCTTGTAAGTGAAGCTGACAGGGAAAAGATTCCTTTGAAATGTGGCATTGAAGGAGAGTTCTATGGCTACCACGGACTGCCAAAAAGACAAAATAATAATAACAAATGAGTTGGTTTTTATAGTCCGATTTTCTCTACCTTTTAAGGAGAATCAAACCGGCTTACTATCTCCTTCCCTTCCTCTCCCCACAACAGACACCTTGTGAGGTAAGTGAGCCTGAGAGATTTCAGAGAGAGCTGTGACTAGCCAAAGGTCACCCAGCTGACTTCATGTGTAGGAGTGGGGAAACCAACCCAGTTCTCCAGATTAGAGTCCACTGCTCTTAACCACTACACCACGCTGGGTTTGACCGCAAATCAAACCTGATTTGCCCCTAGACGATAAAATGACTAAAGTGAGGCTATCTCACTTTGGTCACATTATGAAAATATAAGAGTCACTGGAAAGGACAACCATTTTAGGAAAAGCTGGAGGCAGCAGGAAAAGAGGAAGACCTGACATGAGATGGCTTGAGTATATAAGGGAAGCCATGGCCTTCATTTTGCAAGACATGAGTAAGCCTGTTATCAACAGGACATCAATAGGTTATTAATTCATAGGGTCACCCAGGCTAACCTGATGTTGTCAGATCTCAGAGGCTAAGAAGGGCTGACCCTGGCAAGTATTTGGATGGGAGACTTCCAAAGAATACCAGGGTCGTGACAAGGAGGCAGGCAATGGCCAACCACCTATTAATATTGAGATGAAAGGGGCTCTGCTCTCCTGGTATCTCGTGCTCTGATGAAAGGTGGATCAATTTACTTATTTAATTCTACCCTACCGTCCCCACTCTGAAAGGGGACAAAGTAGGGTTCTCAACTCTGCAGTGGGAAATTCCTGGAGAGGTGGGGGTGGAGAGCAGGGTTTGAGGAGGGAAGGGACCTTAGTGGGGGTATAATGCCATACAGCCCATCCTCCAAAACAGCCTAGAGATCCATTGTAATTCCGGGAGCTTTCCAGGCCCCACCAGGAAGGCGGCAATCCTACGACAAAGGTACTAGCCAACCTCCAGGTACTAGCTTGAGATCTCCTGCTATTACTACTGATCTCCAGGTACTAGCTTGAGATCTCTTGCTATTACTACTGATCTCCAGCCGACAGAGATTAGTTCACCTGGAGAAAACGGCCACTTTGGCAAAGGGACTCTATGGCATTCAAGTCCCTCCCCTCCCCAAACCTTGCCCTCCTCAGGCTCCACTCCAAAAACCTCCCACCAGTGGCAAAGAGGGACCTGGCAACCCTGCTATATACTAACATATTACTGGTGTTGTTTGCCTTTGGCCCACTGAGCAACAAGCATGCAACTGTGTAGTGTTAGCAAAACACAACACCAACGGACAGTGATATTACACCGAACCTGTTCAGTCTCAGTTGCAGGAAGTCCCTCTAAACTGCACAGCCTTGTGGGTTCGACTGAAGGCTAGAAAGGAAGAGATCGTCTTCCCCTCCCTTGGAAAAATCATCCCAGAAGAAAAGGGTCACAGTCAAAAAGGCCTGCAACTGGACTGATAGAAATATTTCAGCTCCACTGAGAGCACTGGGGTGGCATGCAGGTTCATACACATGAACACATGAAGCTGCCTTACACCGAATCAGACCCGTGGTCCATCAAAGTCAGTATTGTCTACTCAGACCGGCAGTGGCTCTCCAGGGTCTCAGGCAGAGGTCTTTCACATCACCTGCTTGCCTAGTCCCTTTAACTGGAGATGCTGGGGACTGAACCTGGGACCTTCTGCATGCCGAGCAGATGCTCTACCACTGAGCCACAGCCCCGCCCCCCTTCCCATCCAGAGAGATAGTCCCCAAGCCCTCTGCCGTGAAGGCGTTTAGAACCAGCACCTGGACTTGAGCCTGGAAGCAAGCTGGCAACCAAGGGATTTATTCTCATACAGGTGTAAGGAGAAAAGGAGAATGTTATAAGCCGCTTTGGGTGCCCATTGGGGAGAAAAGTGGGGTATAAGTGAAGTAAAATAAATAAATATCACACTGCTATTAGTTCACTCCAGTCAAATTTTGCACGGATTAAAGTTTTGAGGTCACCTACAAGGTCAGCCCCTTGTAGAGCATGCATTTTAGCACTGGATTTATACTGGCATGGTTCAGCACAGCCAAATGAAAGTAAGAGATTCAAAACATTATTTAACTGTTTTGAATCTCTGTTTTGAATCAGTTACTAGTAATGCTAGTTGGATGTGAAGATGCAGAGTACCTTGCATAGGTGCTCTACAATTAACAAGATTAAACAGATTTCAGAGTTACCTTTTTAATGAACTTTTGGATATTATGTCTTTGAAAACCTTTAGGACGCAGTTCTGCAAAGATGCATTTCTGTGATCTCACAGAGCGCATAAGGGCTGTGCGTTGGATATACTCAATATACAGGGATCAAAACTAGAACTTGGTATGCCAAAGAAGTGTCGGACAAGTGATAAATAGCAAGCAGAACATCAAGGTTGTGCAGACCCGTCATTCGTCTTGTCTTACGTGAGACATTGCTATAGTGCTTTGTTCAATTAGCATTTTATTCTCGTCCTTTAAATGCAAATTGCAGTGAAATATTTACTAGGGAGCTTCACAAAAAAAGGGAGAGAGCAATAACAAATGGCCTAGCTTGTGTTGCACGGCTAGGGGGAAAATGATTCAATCAATATTTCTATAGCACAAGACAAGTCTGTGTTTCAATGCATAATTGAACAGAACACAATATTGTCCACGAGTAACCAGAAACAAGAATTAAATATGCAAATCCTTTTTTGGTTAAGCAAGGGGAGAAATGGTTTTGTCGCTCTGACAAAGGTACCCGATAGAGCAGTAAAACATTTCACATTCAGGACCTACCCTGCAACGTGAGATTCACTTTTATTTTCTCTCTCTATATGTTCATCTTCATCTAGCTTGGATAGTGTTTTCTTCCTCCCCCCCCCACTCGCTCCAGCCATCCCCCCCCCCAGACTTTCTTTTACCCTTAACAAAAAGTAGGGGAAATATTGGTGATACAGGCTTGCCATTTACCTCCTGGCAGCAGGCATTCCCCCATCTGTCCCCTCAATAACTTCAGGAGCAGAAGAAAAACGGGGGGGGGGGGGGCTTCAATGGTGACACTCTAGGATTTTCCTCTAATCTCTATGGTCTTAACCACAGAGATTAAAGGAAATTCTTTGAGCATCACCCAGAAGCAATATTGTATCCCTTTCCAGGCACCACCCTCCAAATCTCCCAGTATTTGCTGGTGCAGGGCTGAGAGCCCTGTGACGATTCTGTAACCAAAAGGGAATACAGATAAGACACAGGTGATGCTGGTTGGAAAGGCTGAGGGTCTAGAGAGAATTTATCCTAGATAGGGTGAACCCATCTATGGCAGATTCAGGGAAAAGCTTAAGGTTACTTCTTTCCTGATGGAAAAACAGATTGGTATGGGGGCCTAGAATGCCTTTTTCAGTTGCATCAAGCAAGGAGCTTCTCCTCTTCTGGCCTGATAGAGGTCTATAAAATTATGCATGGTATGGAGAGAGTGGACAGGGAGAAGCTTTTCTCCCTCTCTCATTTTGCCAGAATGCGGGGTCATCTGCTGAAGCTGGAGGGTGAGAGATTCAAAAAAGATAAAAGGAAGTATTTCTTCACACAACACATAGTTACATTGTGGAACTCCCTGCCCCAGGATGTGGTGATAGCTGCCAACTTGGAAGACTTTCAGAAGGGACTGGACATGTTCATGGAGGAGAGGGGTATTCATGGCTACTAGTCAAAATGGATACTAGTTATGATGCATACTTATTCTCTCCAGGATCAGAGGAGCATGCCTATTATACTGGGAGCTTTGGAACACAGGCAGGATAATGCTGCTGCAGTTGTCTTGTTTGGGGGCTTCCAAGAGGCACCTGGTTGGCCACTGTGTGAACAGACTGCTGGACTTAATGGGCCTTAGTCTGATCCAACATGGCCTTTCTTATGTTCTTACGTAAATGATGGATATCAGCACTTAGTGAAGCCCAACTGGATCTGTGTAGCTGATGTTCAAGGGCCTAAACAACTCATCATGGAAGTAGAGCTTATAAATTATATCACACCTACTGGGGAGTAAGTACCTTTGTAAGGGCTCAGAATCCTAGTGATGGGTTAATAAATACATTGTAGTGAAATTCTTCTGTTTCGTTCAACCTCACAAAACCCCATCAACACAGCAAGGGTTGCTATTAACTTGTAACTCTGCCTTATACTAGTGGTTTTTAACTCACAGGCGGGGTCACCTGCTGCAGCCACCATTTCTTCCTGCTGTTTTTTGGAAGGGCTTGCTGTTAATTCTTGGAAATAAGGTGGGGGCCCCCCCCCACCTTAAGGAACGGGCCTGCCTGATGAGGTTAGGAAGGTTTCCTCTCTCCTGGCTTTCTGCAGACTATGCAAAATTGAATTATTCAGGACTTTCTTACACAGGCAAAATGGCTGCACTGTAACAAAATGGTACAGAAAGATGCTTTGGGATAGGGACTATGGAACTATGGTACTATGTGTTGCCTGGTGCTGTAAGTACGCTCCTACTATTTAATTTCAGCGTCGTTTAATGCGTCATGTTTAAATGCTTAGGTTTTGTTACAACTCTGTTTCAGATTTCCGATTGTTTTCAGGTTTCTGCAATCCAAATCCTATTGCGCTGTTTATTGGATGTCCCACCCGGTTGATCGTATTGACTTACACTGTGTAATCCGCCTTGCGTCTCAGTGAGAAAAGATTATAAATAATGTAAATAATAAATAAATAAAAATAATATGGAAGCCTTCATTTGCTCATTCATTCATTAGATTTTTACACCGCCCTTCCAAAGCTCACAGAGGTTTACAATACAGCTTGAGTATTCCTTATCCAGAATTCAAATATCCAAAATACTCCAAATCAAAAATGTTTTGAGCGGCCACACAGGGTAATAAAATGGCACGTGTGCAGGCTGGTCATGCCAACGGGAAATCATGAGACCAGCATGGATGGGAGCCATGTGGGACAGTGGTTGTAATAAGGAGGGAAATTGACCAAAACTGAGTGAAAGGGCTGGCTAGACCCACCACATTTTTTAAGTCAAGTTTAGATTTTCAATCTAAGACACACTAACAAGGCTTAAAAAAAAAAAAAAAAGACCGGGATATGTGCTTCGGGATTTGCAATCTGGATCTCTTAAATGTTCCAACCTGGAGCCAATGGATGATTACAAACAAGCAGCGCATTATATGGGAAATGTGGGGAGGTTTGTTTACTTCTTCAAACACGTACTGGAGTGCTGCACTACAGATGACTGAGGCTAACTTTGCAATATTCCACATTTGCTGTTGATTTATGTCTAGATACCAACCCATTCTGTCACTATGAGTGAAGGCAGAGTTAGTTCTTCTTTTCCCAGCAGTGTATGCACCGCTATAGTGCTCTGTCATTATTTCCTAGTACTTTATTTACCGATAAGGATGGCTGAAGGGAAGGCTACAAGCTCCTAATGTACACATTTTCAGAACGTGTTCTAATACATCAAAAAATGTTCACCTTACTTAAAATCAAAGTTAAGCATTTATACACAGCCAAATCTTAATCGTACAATATAGAAACAAATGCAACTTCAGAGATATCAGGGTAAGGTTTCTTTAGAAAGCAAAACTCTTCTCCAAAGTCAATACATAAATGAAGATTAACAAAATCCCTTATGAAACTGCTATTTCCCCGTGCAATCCTAAATAGACTTACATTATTCAAAGCCAACTGAGGTCAACAGTCTTAAAAAGGTATAATTTGTGTTTAGGATTGTACTGAGGCATTTTGAAAATACATGAACACCATTTATTTCTGTGAAATCTGAAAACCACAGAGAGAAAGAAGGGAAAACTGTTTCTTAAAAGAAGAAATGAACACTATAGTCTTGAGGATCACTGACCTAGTGTCACCAGCCATTCAACCAAATGAAAATACTGGAAACCCCTTACCATTTGGTCAATATAAACTGTACCACACCCATGAAGGCACAGCAGAAACTTTTTAGTAATACAGGTGACCAAGCAAGCACATGGTAAGAACATTAGCACATGGGACAGTAATCATCTATACTGTCTCTACATTAGCAACTGCTGGAATATGAGAGGCAGGAGTGCGAAATTTATAGAAAGCATTTCACATGAACACAGGAAGGTGACCTATAATTAGTTTTGCAATCGTCTGCTCCGACAGGAAGACCAGCTCTCCGGTGTTTCCAGGAGATTTTCCACATCACCTACTACCTGATCTTTTCAACCAGAGATGCTGGGATTGAACCTGGGATAAGGTTGCCAACTCTAGGAAATTCCTAAAGATTTGGGGAGGGGGGTGGAGCCTGGGGAGGGCATAGCTTGGGGAGGGGAAGAACCTCAGCAGGGATGTAATGTCATGTCCACCCTCCAAAGCAGCCTTTTGCTCCAGGGGAAGTGATCCCTGTAGCCTGGAGATCGGCTGTACTTCTGGGAGGTCTCCGGGGCCCACCTGGAGGCTGTCAACCATAACTTGGGACCATCTGTATGCATAGCAACTGCTCTACAGCCCCTCTTTCTCTTCAAGCTATTTTGCCTGAAGAATGAAGAGTCACACCTGAATAACCGAGCACGTTTCACATACCGGAAATCCCCTGGTTCCGTCTCCAATGAAAAGGGTCTCTGATGGCAGAACTAGGAAATATCTTGGGTCTCATACCATGGGTAGCTGCTGTTAGTCCGACCACACAGTACTGGGATGATATACCAAAGGTTTGATAACATAAGGCAGTTTCTTATGTTTCTATTCCACACACAAACTTTATTGACGTTTACAACTGGTTCATAATTTCAGAAGAGTTCTCTGTAATTAGAATAACTTTCCCCCCTAAAGTAATTATAATTACGGAGAACAATTTTGAAATTATGAAGCAATTGTAAGCTTCAATCAAGTTAGTGTACTTCACAAGAAAACAGCCGGGGGGGGGGGAGTTCTGTGAAATGTTTGAGCTGTCAAGTAATTCAAGTCAAATAATTTATCGCTGATTTGGCACACAGACTTTACAACGCGTCTGAGCTGACTATTATTCTTAATAAAGTACTGAAATTTAAAAAAAACTTTAAAGGAACAGTCTTAAAACCAATGCCCCCAGTACATTTAAAATTAGTTGTAATTAAATCTCATTGAAATAAATAGAATATGTTAGCTATGACTAATCCATATCCTGCCGCTTTCAATGGGACTGCTAATATGCTTCGGAAAAGTTTCACAAATTGTATCCTGGGGTAAATTCACATCCCAGGCCAAATTCCAATGTATCTTGGGGTAGAAAATGTCTCTCCCCCAAATGTTTATGGTAGTAGAAGACAGTGTTTCACAATACCCAAACACTCAGAGCCTGAAAATATACTTTCATTTTATTTTACTAATATTCTGCCTTTCTCAGTGGGGTATTTTTCTACCCCAAAAATCGATCTCTCTCTGGTGTGAGAAATATGTTCTCCGGGTTATCTGGAAGGGGTATCAGGTTACCAGAAGCGTCTCTGAAAATGCCTCTCTGGAACAGTATTTTTTTTGGGGGGGGGGCTTCATGGGGTATTTGGGTAGCCTAAGACATTGGGGGGGGGGGCTGGGACAATAATGCACCCCAATGGCAATCAATAGATTTTCAAAGGTGTTTTGTACTCCATGTGCTTTTTTTTTTGTTTTTTTTAACAGAAAGAAAACTGTAAATAATAACCGGCTGTACTTTGGGGGCATCATATATTCCAACAGTGTGGCCCCATCTGCGGACACATAAATCTGTCGATTAGGGCCATACTGACAGAAGACACATTTTTGAGCAAACTTGAAGGACTCCCAGATTTACAGAAAACTCTGAACACTGTAAAAAAAATGAAGGGCGGTTTGAATTCCCCCAAAATACAACAGCATTGTCTGCATAAGCACAGACAAAGCTTCTTCTCTCCATTGTGGCCAGGCCATTGATGTGGCACAGCTAGGGTTGGGCAGGCTGGGACGGAGGGAGGGAGCTGACACCATGGTAGCAAAGCTAGGGTTGGGCCAACTGGGATGGAACCACCTCTGCTGAAATGGCAGGACTGGGGCGGAGCCATCATTCCAGTGAAGCTAGGGTCAAGTGAGATGATGGGAACCACCACCATTACCACTGAGGCAAGAAAGCTGAGGTCAAGTGGGCTGTGGGGCTGTGGCGGTGTTAAACAGTAGAAAAGAGCAAGAGTCCAGTAGCACCTTAAATTCCTGGCAGGGTATAAGCTTTCGTGAGTCACAGCTCACTTCTTCAGATACATTAAGCAGGGACGGCCAATTTTAATTACTAAGCCTTCTAACTAAGAGCATTTTGCTATTTTTTTTTTACACTATTTGAGTTTGGTGTGTTAATGTAGGAGCATTATCCTTTCAAGAAGGAGTGATACGCTTGGCTGATGAAATTGTAACCTATTTCACATTTTCTTTAATATCTCAGAAATGTGCCAATATTACCATTTTGGCAACACACAAATGCTTTTGAATTTAATCAACCAATTAAAAGACAGAAAATCCAACAAGTGAATTCTTTAAACTGACAGAATCATTTTATTGCATTTTTAAAATTTCTATAACTATATAGCACATTCACTAACAAATTCCCGTGTTTCATCTGAAAGAGTAAATCACAAGATTCTTGAGCTCTGCACTTTTGATATCACACTGGTTGATCTTTTTAAGTTGTCCTTTTAAGTATGTTTCTATAGCCCTTACTAAGATAAGATGATAGCGTTTAACAGAACAGCTTCCTTATAAATAGATGAAACAAGTTACCATGTGAACGTTTTCTTTTCCAAAATAACTGAAGAAACCATGTTCTCATTTAGGTACACATAACCTCTATAATCTCCATTGATTATTTACCATTTGTGGCATTAGACAGCGAAATCTCACATGAAGGGCTCTATAGATTGGACTGTATATCCTGAATCTAGATTTCAGACTTTCCTCTAAAATGGGGTTCTCAACAAGGGGGGAATTCCCCCCCGGGGGGATTTTAGGGTTTCAGGGTGGGAATTGGGACCACTATTCAGCAAATATGCATATTATTTGGAATGCACCTTTTGAGGTAGACTATCTTGGGAAGGGGGGGATTATATTCTGAACAATGGTGAAAGGGGGGAATGGAGCAAAAAAGGTTGAGAACGACTGCGAAAGCTCCTACCCTGCCAGAAATGTTGTTCGTCTTTAAGGTGAACACATAGTGAATCAGACCCTTGGCCCGTCAGTATTGTCTACTCTGACCGGTGGCAGGTAGAGGCCTTTCACATCACCTACTTGCCTAGTCCCTTTAACTGGAGATGCCAGGGATTGAACCTGGGACCTTCTGGACACCAAGCAGATGCTCAACCACTGAGCCACAGCCCCTCCCCTAAAAGCTGCTACATGCCTCTTGCTCTTCTCTACTGCTATTGAGACTAACACGGCTACTCGTCATGATCTGTCTCCCTGGAAGCTGACAGTGAGACTGAGGTAGGGTTGGCAGGTCTCTCTTTGCCACCAGCAGGAGGTTTTTGGGGTGGAGCCTGAGGAGGGTGGGGTTTGGGGAGGGACTTCAATGCCATAGAGTCCAATTGCCAAAGTGGCCATTTTCTCCAGGGGAACTGTTCTCTTTTGGCTGGAGATCAGATATACCGTAATAGCAGGAGCTCTCCAGCTAGTACCTGGCGGTTGGCAACCCTAAACTGAGGAGAAGAAGAAGGGAAAGAGAAATCAGGAGTCGTTCTGTAGAAGCTAGGGGGCTTTTTAAAGTGACGCGTCTCTGAGACGGTGGAACAGCTGAGGTCTTTGGGCTGCTTCAAAGGCAATAACTACTCGAGCTGACCCCTGCACGTCCACACGGCTGCCGCTAAATGCGCAAATGTTCCTAGTATGGGAGCCGTTCCCTCTCCTCTACTGCTCTTCTTGTAAGTAATGGGCTAAGCGCCAGTGCTTCCTGGGATACCATGTACTGCAGCCGTCAAGCTCCCAGTTTTTAGAGGACTCTGAGTCTCTTCTCCTGCTGCGTATCAGCCTGGGAGAATGAAGGAAGCAATACAAAACAGGCAAGCGAGAATGTTTCCTGCCAGCAGCCAAAAACTGGCTGGTGATATCCTTTCAGAGGGCTTTTCAGCCAAGACTGAAGTAAAATGGGGAGTAAAAGCCAGGGGTATTCCAGCAGGAATAAGTTAGAAACCTGAAAAAAGGCTGCTTATTTATTAATGTTATTTAAATTGGTCGGGGAAAGGATTTCAAAAGTCGCTCCATCTTCCCCTTCGGACACAGCGCTCACCCGCTGGTGGCTTAGAGGAAAGGGGTGGATATCTGCCTGGGGGGGGGGGGGCGGGAATCACAACTACCAGATGCAATACAAAAAAAGACACTGGATTCTGATTTTACGAGGTGTGTCATGGTAAATCAATCACATAATGAAGTCTCTGGAAGAACATACTCCTAATGATTGCCTTAGGCATTATGAATGAATGGCTTTATTTGCATATAGCCGTAGGCCATTACAAACATGTCAACAATACAGCAAATACATAATAGGTATTGTACAATTCACAGACTGACCAGTTCGGGGGTGGGGGTGAGGGAACTGCAGTGGCTATGATACTTCCTGATGAGCTAGACGTCTTATATTTTATGCACGCGTGGCCCAAACCACCCCTAATTTCTAGAAACGTTGGAAAGGGAGACTTCTTCGGGACTCTCTCTAGAAGCAAACCCCCAAAGCTTAAGGTCTTCCCAGACCACCCAGAAAGCGGAAACTTGGTGCGTACGTACTTCTTCAAACTCTGATTTCTGCAACTGACTAAAAGGGGGCTCATAGTTAAGGCTTTTACCCATAGAAATGGGCTGGTGTGACACATACCACCACATGGCTAAGGTGCTTTCAGGGTACCCAGAAAGTTTGCATTTCATACACAAATGATGCCCTAATGCAGGGGTGGGGAACCTTTTTTCTGCCAAGGACCATTTGGATATTTATAACATCATTCGCGGGCCCCGCATTCTGGCCCTGCCCGCTTTAACCCCTCCATTGTCGCCACTTCCGCCCCCAGCCCTCTTGTAACACAGAGGAAAAGATTTCTTTCCCAGGAGGGAAAGGGTTAATAGAATTTCTTGGGCAGTCATAACAGCTCCATAGCTAATGACTCTTCTCCAAGGGGGAAAGAAGGTTCCTTTTCTCGGCAAAACAAACTCACATCTGTCTTGAATAGAGGTTGTTCCTGTCTGCAGGAGGGGGCGGATCACCACTCTTAGATCCTTCTGAGCTAAAGATCTGCCAGGACCCACAAAGGGCCAGACTAAATGATTTTGCTGGCCTTATACGGCCCCTGGGCCTGAAGTTCCCTACCCCTGCCCTAATGACTAGATAATAATTCCAGCTCAAACAAAAAGGAGTCTCCTGGCACAAAAACCAAAGAAAACTTTATTCCCGCAGAAGCTTTTAGCAATGAGAGGCCACTTCTTGGCATGTGATGCTCTCATCCATGAAAGTTTACCCTGGAATAAAAAACGATGCTTGTCAGAAGATGTTGTCTATGAAAGCTTCTGCTGGAATAAAAGCCCGAAGGTGCCTCAAGACTCCTGTTTGCTCCCATTACTTGAAAAGTCTAAACGTGTGGACATTTTTGCATCTGTCAAAACTTGGGATATGGAAGTTTTTACCACAGACTAATACAGGCCAGGAATCCAGCACAGGGCAAAAAACAAACATACAAAATGTCAGAGACCTGACCCAATGTTGGTTTTGTAGGAGCCCAGGCCAGGATTTAGGGGTAATTGGGACTTTCAGAGTAACCAGAATACAAATATGCATTTACTAGCAGTGGGAAGGGCTGTGGCTCAGTGGAAGAGCATCTGCTTGGCATGCAGAAGGTTCACTCCCCGGCATCTCCCGTTAAAGGGACCAGGCAAGTAGATGATGTGAAAGACATCTTCCTGAGACCCTGGTGGGCTGCTGCCGGTCTGAGTAGACAATACTGACTTTGAGGGACCAAAGGTCTGATTCAGTAGAAGGCAGCTTCATGCGTTTGGGGAGGGGCTGTGGCTCAGTGCTAGAGCATCTGCTTGGCATGCAAAGGTCCCCGGTTCAATCCCTGGCACCTCCAGTTAAAGGGACTAGGCAAATAGGTGATGCGAAAGACCCCTGCCTGAGACCCTGGAGAGCCGCTGCCGGTCTGAGCAGACAATACTGACTTTGAGGGACCAAGGGACTGATTCAGGATAAAGTAGCTTCATGTCTTCATGTGTCCCCAAGCGGCGAAGGTCCTTCCTGACCCTCCAGGGCTCTGCAACTTGGCACAGAGCAAGGACGAACAAGAGAAAAGCCATTTATGCACGGGAGATTTTGCCTTGGATTTGCTGCTCTGTAGGTGCACAGTTTCCCCATCGGAATCCTCGAAACTCAAAAATACCCCCCCCCCCCCGGTGTAGAGTTATTGAGAATTCAGACGGGGAAACGGTGCGGCTAGAAAGTGGCCAATCCAAGGCAAAACCTGCCCTGCACAAACGGCCAAACACAAACGCAGGATTCGAGTCCAGCGGCACCATAAGGAGCCAGGACGTTTCCCCCCCAAGATACCTGCACAGCCCCCGCAGCAAATCCAGCTTTGCCTTCTGGCTGCTCTCGAAGTCCTCTTCCGCCCCCTTCCCAGCCGGCAGGGGAAAGTCCCCGTTACACCCCCGGCCGGGACGGAAACGCACGGGGAGGTTTCGCCTGGGGTCCGCCGCTCTCCAGATGCACGTTTCCCCCATCCGATTTCTCCAAACTCTGCAGGGGGGGGGGAAGGCTTATTGCTGAGTTTGGAGATGGGGGAAACGTGCATTTAGGGACCGTCGCTTTAGCCTCCTTTATTCCCTGTTTCAGCCAGAATCGAACAGATGCATTTCGCCGGACGCGCGTTCGATCCTGGCTGAAACAGGGGGTGAAAACGCACGGTCCCTTCATCCTCCTTTAATCCCTGTTTCAGCCAGGATTGAATGCATGCATTTCGCCTAAGGTGCGTTGGATCCTGGCTTCAGCGGGGATTAAAGGAGGCTAAAGCGACCGCGCGTTTCCGCCCAGGGACTAAAGGAGGCTGAAGGGACCGCGGGTTTCCGCCCTTGGAGAGCGGGCGATCCCAAGGCGCAACCTGCCCGTGCGTTTTGCGCCGCCTCCGAGCCAAGGCCGGGGTCGCCCTTCCTGGCAGCGCGGGAAGGTAACGTGAGGACGCGGCGCCGGCCGGGGGGGGAGGGGGGCGGCCCCCGCGTGTCTCCCCCCTGCCCGCCCTTACCTTGCCTTACCTTGGGGGTTGGCGCTGACGAAGACGCGCACGCTCCTGCCGCTGGGCGCCAGGTGGGAGGGCAGCGCGGCCAGGTGGCCGCCGAACGCCGCCCGCCGCAGCGCCGAGTCCCGCGCGCAGGGCAGCCGCCCCGACGCCCCCGCCGGCCACAGGGCGCCCGCCGCCCGACGCCGCTCCTCCTCCGCCATCCTGGCCCCCGGACGCCTCACCTCCGCCGCGGCCCCCCGGCCCCTGCCATGCCGCTCGGGGGGGAGGTCGGTCGGGGGGGGGGCTGCTCAGGCGGCTCGGCGGGAAAGGAGGTGAAAAGTTCACCTCGGACCAAGGTGAAAAGTTCGCGCCGGCGGGTCGCCTGGGGGGCGCGGCGGGTCGAGGGGCCCCTTCAGGGGGCGTCGCGAGGGCGAGGCCGGGGGCCCGCGCCTCTGCCCATGCCGCCCGGGAGGGAGGGAGGGAGGGAGGGAGGGGGGCCTTCTCTCCCCTCCGAGGCGTCGGTCAAAGCTTAACCGCCCCCCCCCAAAAAAAACCCACAACCCCTCAAAGTGGTCTTCTGCGGTTTAACGTCGGGGGTCAAGGAAGGACGGTTCGGGCTGCCTGGGCCGGAGAGGGAGGAGGAGAAGGAGGAAGAGAGGGAGGGAGAAGCCCCCCCCCCGCGGCTCAACCCGGCTTGACCGCGGCGGCGAGCGGCCCCTGCAAAGCCGCGCAGGAGGCGGCTGCGAACCGATGGGAGCCTCTCGCGCTCGGAGAAGAGACCGCCCGGCAGAGACTGCGGGGCCAGCCGGGTCTCGTCTCGCCTCGCCTCTCCCCCCAGTCCTCTTCCCAAGTTGCTGCTTCGGGCTGCTCCGAGCCTCCAAAAAAACCGAGGTTTTTATAGTCCTCAGATGCTTGGAAAGGAAAAAAAAAAAAAAAAAAAGAGTTCACAGAAGCCCAGCCGGAGTCCCTTTTAAAAACAACAACACCGATGCTTTTTTGCACGGGGCGCGATCCGTGCAGAGATGAAGGCGCGGAAGCGGAGAGGTTATTTATTCCTCGCCCCGGTTTGGAAGAATGAAAGGCGGAAGGGAGGGCGGGAGGGAGCGAGCGGCTGGACGCAAGGATGGCGGCGGGGGGGGGGATCTTTGCCGCCGGACGTGGCGGGGCGTCCCGGCGGGCGGCTCCAATGAAATAATCAGCAAGGTTGCGATGTCTGGCCCTGCCTTCCCCCCCCCCCACTCTCCTCCTTTTTGCTCGACGCCGTCAACACGCAGAGAAACACCCCCGCCGCCCCCTCCAGGGGAGCGGGGGAGCCTGTCCGGCCCCCTCCGCGGCAGCCGGTGCGGAAGGCAGAGCCGGGAGGAGGAGGAGGAGGAGTTGGTTTCGATCTTGTCATGCCCAGATATAAGGGCTGGTTGACGACACTATGTATTCATATGCACACACGTGGGAGCTTTGGGACGTTGGCATCCGGGAGCCGTGAACCGACAAATCACGCTCTCTGTGCTTGGTACGGCCTTTCACCAGTAAAGAGCTCCGAATTACCTTCATCCTTAGGAATGTGTTTTCTAGTGACTGAGATCACAAGACCTAGAACTGGCTTAGAGACAGCCTTCCGCCAATATCTATAGCACTGGTTCCCAACCGGGGGTCCGCGGACCCCCAGGGGTCCGCGAGAACTAAATTAAGGTCCGCGAAACAAAGTTATAAATCCATAATAAATTAATATTTCCAATTAAAAGTTCTCTATTATAAAAATATATATTCAAATATTCTACGTTTAATGTTTAACAGTTATGATTAAAGTTTATTTTCAAATTCTCAGAATTTTTATTTTGAACCTTGGGGTCCCTGCACCGAACAAAAAAGTCCTAGTGGTCCCTGGTCAAAAAAAGGTTGGGAACCACTGATCTATAGGTTATGCTAGTGAAATAGACACTTAATGTGCATCGGTGCTTTTGTGTATCAATCTGCTTGTCAGCAGCCATGGGCCTGTCCCATGTGAATGCATAAATGATACTGACTTTCCTTTGTTTCTCAGGTGAGTAACTCTGCATCTTATTTGTGGGCTATTTCACCCCCAGGTCTGTGTTTAAATAAAGAACGGTTGCTCTTTTTAACCTCCTCCTAGTTGTCTTCATTGGACTCTATAAGACAACCTGGCCGGTCAATATGCCGACTTTCTCTCCCGCTTAAGGAAGACTCAGACCCGCTTGCAATCCCCTTCCCTTCCACCTCCCCACAACAGACGCCCTGTGAGGTAGGTGGGGCGGAGAGAGCTGTGACTAGCCCGCTGGCTTCGGGTGTAGGAGTGGGGAAACCAACCCAGTTCTCCAGGTTAGCCTCCGCAGCTCCGGTGGAGGAGTGGGGGAATCAAACCCGGTTCTCCAGATCAGAGGCCACCGCTGCAAACCGCCGCTCTTAACCGCTACACCTCACTGGCTCTCCAGGCTATGTCGATGTAGGTTTGACTGCAAAAGGGCAGTTGTCCACTTGGGATCCCGCATTTGGGTTCACATTGGCACAGATGCAGCAGGAAAGGTCCACAGATGTCACCAACCTCCTTAAGTTGGCAAAGCAGCAGTTCACACAGCTCTAGACCTGCTGTGGCCACTGTTGGCTTCTGTTTGTGATGGCTTAAGTACCTTCTGGTTGACTCTTCATTGGGAGAAAGCATCATGGAAGGCAGCTGAGCCTAAAACTACCAGGGAATAAACAATTCTAGGGTTGGGCAATAAAATGTCCTGAAACAAATATTTCTTTCAATATTCTGCTTAATCTGCTGCTCTGAGCCCGGTCTCAGCCAGGGAGAGCGGGGTATTGAATTGAAACAATAAATAAATAAATGTGTGTGTGTGTTTTAATTGCCATCAAGTCACTTCTGACTCATGGCAACCCTATGAATCAATGTCCACCAAAATGTCCTATCCTTTACAGCCCTTGGAAACTGAGGGCTGTGGCTTCCTTTATAGTCAATCCATCTCTTGTTGGGTCTTCGTCTTTTACTGCTGCCTACAACTTTTCCTAGCATCATTGTCTTTTCCAGTGACTCTTGTCTTCTCATAATGTGACCAAAGTACAACAGTCTCAGTTTAGTCATTTTAGCTTCTAGGGTCAGTTCAGGCTTGATTAAATCGATAACCCACTGATTTGTTTTTTTTTTTTTGGCAGCCCGTGGTATCCGTTCACACTCTCCTCCAACACCACATTTCAAAGGAATCTACTTTCTTCCTATCAGCTTTCTTCATTGTCCAGCTTTCACACCCATACATAGTAATAGGGAATACGATGGCATGAATTAATCTAGTCTTGGTGGCCAGTGACACATCCTGACACTTAAGAATCTTTTCTAGCTCCTTCATGGCTGCCCTTCCCAGTCTCAGTCTCCTTGTGATTTCTTGGCTGTATTATATAGGTAAAGGTAAGTCCTGTCTGTAAAAGCACTGGGTCATACTGACCTATGGGGTGACATCACAGCACAACATTTACTGGGCAGACTGTGTTTACCGGGTGGTTTGCCATTTCCTTCCCAAGTCGTCTACACTTTACCCCCGGCAAGATGGGTACAGATATTACTGACCTTGGAAAGCTGAGTCAACCTTGAGCTGCCAACCTGAAACCGACTTCCATTGGGTCGGGAGCAGAGCTTTGACTGGAAGACTGCAGTTTACTGCTTTGCACCACGGGGCTCCTTTAATCATAATAATTCATGACTGTTTATCTTAGGACTTGACAGGCCAAGGATATATATTGTGAATTTTTTTTATCTTCAAGTAGAAATTATGGGAGTGGGGTGCTCAGTTAATTTCAACCTTTATGGCTAAGGGAAAATGCCTTTTTTTGGGAGGGGGGAGTGATTGTATTCTCTATATATTTGTTTAGGATCTGTAATTATGGAGCCCTTTTACAAGGGGATGGGGCTCTTGAAATGAAACTGTTGTCACCCAGTAGTAAGGGCCTCTCAGTTGCAGAGCCCAGGCATTTGAATTATACAGAACTAATCACTTGCGACAAAGAGTTGGTTTTTATATGCCGACTTTCTCTACCACTTAAGGAAGAATCAAACCGGCTGACAATCACCTTCCCTTCCCCTCCCTACAACAGACACCCTGTGAGGTAGATGGGGCTGGGCGAGTGTGACTAGCCCACAGTCACCCAGCTGGCTTCATGTGGAGGAGCAGGGAAACAAATCCAGTCCACCAGATTAGCTCATGTGGAGGAGTGGGGAGTCAAACCCGGTTCTCCAGATCAGAGTCCACCGCCCCAAACCCGTGGGACTAAAGTACTTTGCGATCCCATCAAGAGACTCGGCAGTGATCTTTTGCATTTCCAGAGTGGACATGAGGTAATGTAATAAGGTTTCTATGGAAAACACATCGAGTCTTACAGTGCATTCCTAAGGAGAGTTACTCCAGTCTAAGCCCATTCATTTCAGTGGGCTTGGACTGGAGTAACTCTCCTTAGGAACACAATTTATTTCTTCTAAACAGCCTCTTTTTTGTTGTTGCCACATTGGGACCAGATAAAAATATTTGAAGGCCAGATCTGGCTCATGGCTCACCGGTTAGAACACAGAAACAGAATTGGAAGGGACCTCAAGGTCATCTAATTAACCCCCTGCACAAAGGCAGGTCATTCACAACTACCTCCCCCCCGCACTCCCCCAGTGACCCCTCCTCTATGCCCAGACAAAGGCAAAAAACCATCCAGGATCCCTGGCCAATCTGCCCTGGAAGAAAATTCCTTCCTGACCCCAAAGTGGCAATCGGCATTCCCCTGGGCATGTAAGAAAGGGCCATGAGAGCAGAGCACTGGATCATCCCTCTCACAATCTGCCCAAGTTCACAGAATCAGCATTGCTGTCCGATGGCAATCTAGCCTCGGCTTAAAAACCTCCAAAGAAGGAGAGCCCACCACCTCCCGAGGAAGCCTGTTCCATGAGCAACTGCTCTACCTGCAGAGAAGTTCTTCCTAATGTTTAGCTGAAAACTCCTGGTTTAATTTCAACCCATGGGTTCTTCTCCCACCTTCTGGGGCAACAAAAAACAGCTCTACTCCATCCTCTATAAGACAGCCTTTCATATACTTGAAGATGGCTATCATCTCTCCCTCTCAGTCTGCCTCCACACATCCTAAGGTTTCCATTAGTTGGTGAATAGATATTGAGGCAGCTGTATAAGGTGTGTACACACTACATACTGTGCCTCTAAACATCTGTAGGTAAATATTGCTACTATTTTGCAAAAGGGCCCCCCCAGCTTGGCTATGGCTTAATTGCATCTAAAAAGAAGAGTTGGTTTCTATATGCGGACTTTCTTTACCACTTAAGGAAGAATCAAACTGGCTTACAATCACCTTCCCTTCCCCACAACAGATACCCTGTAAGGTAGGTGAGGCTGAGAGAGAGTGACTAGCCCAAGGTCACCCAGCTGGCTTCATGTGTAGGAGTGTGTGTGTGTGGGGAAATCCAGTTCACCAGATTAGCATCCACTGCTCATGTGGAGGATGGGGAAGCAAACCCAGTTCTCCAGATTAGAATCCACCACTCCAAACCACTGCTCTTAACCACTACACCACGCTGGCTCTCAAAAAAGGTGATTTAAATTCTTTTAGATAAAGTTTATGGTTTTATTGTATTGCGATATGGATTATATTTCATGATGTAGGCTGCCCTGAGCCCGGCTTTGGCCAGGAAGGGAGGGCAGGGTAGAAATTAAAGAATCAAATAAGAATAAATAAAAACTGTAGGGCCTCACTCCTTTGGACTGGCGTGTACATCCTTTGAGTTCATTGTATTTGGGAAATATTCTCAATAAACAATAATTAAATATGTAATCTAGATGAACCCTTTCCTTTTGAGAACTGCTGTTGCTCCTTAGGTGACCTGGTCTGCAATGGAAAAAATGTTGTTTGATCCTAACGATGGGTAAAAAATGAACCAGGGCAGACCTTTGCTTAGCTTTATAGTTTTGGGGCATATGATCAGATGTCTGTGTCTTGACTTCACTTTATTATGTTGTTGCTTTCAGCGGCTGCTGGTGCTGACAGTTGTTATCAACAGCAAGTCATATTGCGCATGTTAGACCTAGCCTAAGAGCAGTTTCTTGGTGACTCAGTATAAGCCCAGAAACACGTGGTAGATAGGGAAGCCTCACTTGAATCTTACATAATTTCCCCTATGATCTCATGTTAGTACCAAATATTTGGCTTGTTTCCTCCTTTAAAATTGGCTCACAGACAAATTCAAGCTGTAATCGTGCTTGTATATCAGACAACACAGAAGGGATCCCTATTTTACCAGTGTCCTTGGCATTTTACAGCTGATGGCTGGAAATCCAGAGTCATTCAGAATCAGTATCCTGAGCAAGTTTTCAGGATTAGCCTTATGCCCAGTTTTAGTTTTAGCTGTGAAGGGGCCGTGGCTCAGCGGCAGAGCATCTTCTTGGCATGCAGAAGGTCCCAGGTTCAATCCCCGGCATCTCCCATTAAAGGAACCAGGCAAGTAGGTGATGTGAAAGACCTCTGCCTGAGACCCTGGAGAGCCGCTGCCGGTCTGAGTAGACAATACTGACTTTGAGGGACCAAGGGTCTGATTCAGTATAAGGCAGCTTCATGTCTTCATGTGTACATTTCCATGACTATTTTAGGTGGTCACTGTTACCTAATTAGAGCCAGCCCTTGTGTAGTCCTAGATAGCAACCTTGCCTATGATGAACAGGACTGTTTAGGGCGCTTCATCCACATCTACTTATGGATGCCTGCATGCCGTTTTTGATGGCAACAGAACTATGATCTCATCAGAGAACATTGTCTGCTACTGTGTCCTTTTCAAAGTGTTCCTCTTTAAGGAAGTCTTTCTCATTCACTACTAAAGAATCCCCTCCGCCACGGAACCTCTGTGCGGTGCAGATTGCTGGGCATGTCCCAGAGTGAACTGTTGGATTATGTGGAACAGGACCGAGTCTGTTTGTACAGGGTGAATGTAGGCCAACCTGACAGCATACCCTGTAACAAATCCATCCCATATTGGTAAAACTTGCTGGGGTAGTTGGGGTCAATCCACCCCCCCGAGAAGCTTATACTGCATTTCTGATCTTCTTTTGAAGGAACTTCCCTGGTAAGTATCCACGGAATCCCAAGTTTCCACAGACAGTACTCATATCTTATATCCCACCAATCACTCGAAGAAGAAGAAGGTTGGTTTTTATATGCCGGATTTCTCTACCTTTAAGAAGCGTCAAACTGGCTTACAATCACCTTCCCTTTCCCTCCCCACAACAGACACCCTGTGAGGTAGGTGGGGCTGAGAGAGCTTTAAGAGAGCTGTGACTAGCCCAAGGTCACCCAGCTGGCTTCATGTGTAGGAGTGGGGAAACCAACCCAGATCACCAGATTAGCCTCAGCCGCTCATGTGGAGGAGCGGGGAATCAAACCCGGTTCTCCAGGTCAGACTCTACCGCTCCAAACCACTGCTCTTAGCCACTACACCATGCTGGTTTATACCTTTCCCTTATGTCATGGTCCCAGTCTAAATTGGGCCCTGGTGTGTCTAATAATTATGTTTTAAATACACAGGAAGCTATGGAAACGGGCACATTTGAATTGGCCATGCAGGAAGTTCACAAATGAAGTACTTTACTGCTGATGATACTTTTGGAGTAAATAAGAGCTATTTGAGTGTCTAGGCACATATTGTGATGTAACCCTTTGGTGACCAGAACACCTCTGTTGATGAAATTGCTGTAAGCTGTCCTGAGCTGATAGGACAATTTGTTCCCCATGGACTAGAGCAGGGTATAAATTTAATAAAATGGTAAAAGTCACTGCAAGATGTTTGTGAGAGAACTTTTTTTTTTGCATTCCTAGGAGATCATCAAGAGGTAAAACTGCAAACGTATTAATAGGAGTTCTTTTATGTTACAAAACTTACCAAATCAAGAAGAGGCATAATAGCACTTCTGTTCCCAACCATGGTTGCTGAAATGCAAATGCTGAAATTTCACCCTTTCATTTCTAAGTTCCAGTATGGCCTGCCAGCTGGCAGTGGTACAAGCAATGCTATTTCATCTTCAGCTTTAAAGAAAATCTGCCTTATCGTCTGTAACTGCAGCAGTCTTGGTAAAATGTCAAATAGAGATGTTTCTTTTCTTCCCTTTAAAGAAATGCGGCTGTCTAAAAATTCTCTCAGAAGCTAGATAAGGGAAAGCTCATATTTTCCTCACGTTCTAAGTGTAGGTGGGTAAACCATATCATTACTACTCATATCCATCTCTTGGTTTTGCTCTCCCCAAGTCCTCTTTGTTAGTGTCTCTCTGCTAACTCCCCTTCCTTTGTTGTTTCTTCCACTATCCAAATTTAGGGCATAATCCTACCAAAGGTAAGCACTTTGAAGTCCCATTGACTTTACTAATAGCCCATTCCTGAGCCAAAAGGATGCCTTAGGAAGCCAGAAAGGAGCTGTGCTGGCGTCTGGGCCTCCTGCACTGGCACCTGTGCCACTTATGCCACCCAGGGTGGCATGGACACCAGCGGGGGAGCGCGCATGCCATCCTTCAACAGCGGCACCCAGGGACACCAGTACCGCCTCATACCGGAGTTTGAACGGCACACTTCTGTGCACCATCCTCTCAGGGGCGTTCCCGGGGTGTTCCCGTGTTGGGCCAGGGGAGGAGCCGCCTTTAGGCAGCCTCCTAAGCCCTTTTGGTCTGGGAACACCCTTTTTGCCCTTACCTGGCGATGCACCCCCTTTTGAGGTGGTGTATCCCTGTGCAACCCAATGGAACTGTTGCATGGGTTTTTCAGGTAAGGGCAAGGTTTTGGCTTCAGTGGGGGGGACCCCCTTTGGAGGTAGCATGGCTGCGCTGCCTCCAGCCACTGGCGCAACCCTCCCCCTCTGGAATGGGCTGTAAGAGAATTAAGCATATTGTTACCATATGCAGTCAGAAGATACATGCACACTAGACACATGCCAGAAGTCCCATTGTTACCATATGCAGTCAGAAGACATGCACTAGACACACGTCAGTGGGAATATGCTGTAGTCCAATCCCAAATTTCCATGAAAATAGCCTAAGATCCTTTCCTCCTGCCATCTCTCACTCCTAGAAACTCCCACCTTCGGTTCTACACCAGGCTTAAAGACACCTTTAGAAGGCAGTGACCCACAGATCAGTACTACAAGATTTATGACTGGTGTGGCAAGGCAATTCCACAAGCTTGGAGGAAACACCTGAGATTCAGAAAAATGAAACCAGAAATAAAGTCTATTAAGGGGAATAAGACAAATATCTGGACAGAGGAATCAACAAATCTCAAACAGTCAAAATAATACCGAGAACTCATGTTCAATACCCAACATGAGAAGCCTACTGACAAGTAAATGATTGCAGACATCAAACAGCTGTGTGAGTTACTCCATTCAAGAGGAGAGGCAAGAGGCTAAAGATTGTAGCTACTGATTCCTTGAAGGTCCAAGCACATGTCTGGACACTTTGGGAGCAGATTCTGGGCACATTTATAGGACAAGTAGCAGAGCTGAGAAATAAAAGATTCTTTCCCTTTCGGACTTGGAAAAAAGGGAATGGACAAAGTGGGGGTAGAGGCGTGAAACTTGCCTAAGAGGGGAGATTTCCAGGGGAGGAGGGGCTGTATGTGGAAACAGACTTAGCCTGATGAGCAACATGGTACTTTTGGAGGCAACCAAACAATCTAAATTGCATTTTTGGGATATGCAGTGCCCGAAAGGAAATCCTTGCTTAGGGAAACGCTAATGTGACAGTTTCTTGTTTGTAGGCACACTGATTAAGTACAAGAGGGAGTCCTTGATTAATGCTCTGATGGACAGATATTGGGCAAGGAAAGGTTTCTCCCTTGGACAACTATTCTTTTACAGAAAGTGTGATTGGATTAAGTTCAGTCCTACTTTTGCTGGATCTCTGCCTTTTGTCATGGTATTGGCCAGAAAGCTATTACTCAGTGACACAGAGAGCGTGAAGCTTATCTCAACACTAACATGGAGGTAAGGGAGATTAAATAAATACAAGTAGGTTTGTAATAATTTAAATCAATGGGTCTTCAAAGTGCTTAACTCTGGCTAAATTTGTGTCTAGTTGGTAAGCTTATTGGAGTAAAGACCATTTCTGTTTGTGGACCTTCTACCTTGATGCCATATTAATTACTTATATCACTGCTACTGATAGTATTTTCACCTTCACATGAATACATGAAGCTGGCTTATACTGAATCAGATCCTTGGTCCCTCAAAGTCAGTATTGTCTACTCAGACTGGCAGCGGCTCTCCAGGGTCTCAGGCAGAGGACTTTCACATCACCTACCTGCCTAGTCCCTTTAACTGGAGATGCTGGGGATTGAACCTGGGACCTTCTATATGCCAAGCAGATGCTCTATCACTGAGCCACAGCCCCTCCCCTTCATTCACACTTCCTTTAATGGCCTTGTAACAAATGCATTTTCTAGATAATCTAAATATTTCTCTTGCTTACTACGCCCCCCCAGTCCAACCACATAACTTTTATTCATGAATGTCCCATGATCACCAGCATAGCCTTTTGGGGGGGGGTCACCAAAGGGTATCCCTCCTTTTTTTCACTAGCAGAAAAGCTTGTTAGACCCCACCCACTGTACAGCCATCTTTGTTAGGTTTTCCCTCATAATGGGTCAGGATTCCCATTTTATAGTTGGGAAAACAAGCTGAAAGAAAGCAAGTCACCCAAAACGACACCATGAGTCCATGGTAGTAGTGGCAGTCGAATCCACGTTGGCCCAATCCTCACCCATCTGTAATTATTGGGCTGCACTAGGTTTCCTATGCAACATGAGCTCAAAAAACAAAACAAAAAACAACCACAAGACAAGAGCAGAAAAATTAGAAAAAGGTCATGAAATTTCTTCATGTGTTGCTTCTAAGCTTTTGTGCCTCTGCTATTGGATACTATTATTATGGCAAGTAATCTCAGAACAGAGTTTGAAATGGCAATTAGAAGATGCTGGATCTAGGGAGCACATAACATGCCTGCAGTCAAGCTAATAGAAGACCATCTGTTATGGAGAATATCAACAGCATTTCCTTCAGTTTAACTGAGCTACACCGCCTGTATATTTGGTAATTAGGGCTGCAAACTGAAACATGCTGACTTTAAAGTAACCTCTTTGGAAACAAATGGTACTTACTACCAAGTCAGTGTGATGAAGAGTGGGGTGTAAATATGAAACAGGAGTGTCAGCACCCCATTGCTAAATCAATCATATACAAAATCTAAAAGGGAAGAAAGCCAAGATTCACATTCGACAGAATGAAGGAGATTGGTCGCATGAGTAAAATGCGGTCAAGTCACAGCCGACATATGGCAACCTAGTAGGGTTTTCACGGCAAGAGGCGGTTTGCCATTGCCTTCCTCTGCATAGCGACCCTGGTATTCCTTGACGGTCTCCCATCCAATGGCTAACCAGGGCCGATCCTGCTAAGTGTCTGAGCTCTGACGTGATCAGGCTAGCCTGGGACCTTCTAGGGCAGGGCAGGAGATTGGTTATTACAGTTCAAATTCAACACCATAGGAGGCTGCCTCAGAATGTATGAGAGCCAGCATGGTGCAGTGGTTAAGAGTGGTAGTTTGGAGCGGTGGACTCTAATCTGGAGAACCGGGTTTGATTCCCCATGCCTCAACATGAGCGGCGGACGCTAATCTGGTGAACTGGGTTGGTTTCCCCACTCCTCCACATGAAGACAGCTGGGTGACCTTGGGCTAGTCACAGTTCTCTCCAAACTCTCTCAGCCCCACCTACCTCACAGGGTGTCTGTTGTGGGGAGGGGAAGGGAAGGTGATTGTAAGCCAGTCTGATTCTTCCTTAAGTGGTAGAGAAAGCCAGCATATAAAAAACAACTCTTCTTCTTCTTCTTCCATTGGACTATCCAGGTCAGTCCTGTCTTCTCTTACTGGCAGCAGCTCTCTAGAATTAAGGTCTTTCACGTCACCTACTACTAGATCTTTCAAACTGGTGATGCCAGGGATTGAACCTGGGAACGTCTGCATGCAAAGCATATGCTGTACTGCTGAGTCACATCTCCACTACCAGGTTAATGTTAGGAGCTACCACATTGGGGCCTGAGAGCATAATAATTACAATGGCATTGGGGAAGCCACCTGTGCTGAGGATAGGAAGGCTGCCTGTATCTGTGTTGCTAGTAGCCAGCATTCCATTGCTGAAGCTCAAAAACATTCCTTTAAAAATAATTATGTATGCCTCTATGGTATCTCACTACTAAAATAACTGATCCAGGATTCATCTAAGACTAGTATGCTATGCACAGTTACTTGGGGGGAAATTCCCTTTCAGCCAGTGGAGCTTCCTCCCAAGTAAGCATGCATAAAATCATGTAAATCAGAGAAAGTAGATAAATAATGTTAATTCACTTCTCATGATAGGATTGATATGGTACATTTCTGCAATGCATAATTCAGGAAAATTCAAAGGTGCGTGATTATTACAATGAATTATTCACTCAGCAATGGCGTAACTGCTTGGGATCTGTAGGGGACTCCCAAGAAACCCATACCTTTGCTCTCATCTTGCATGCCCATTTGTGGGATCGTTTTTCATTGCTATCTTATGACTTGCGGCTGCAGCCATGCCAAGAAAGCTGTGCACCTGTTCCAAATCTAGAACAAAGTACTTAATCTCAAAGACAAGCACTGAGATCAACCAGGGAATTTCGCTGTATTTTTTCAGCAGCAGGAGTGATAAACAGAAGGATTTCTGGCTCAAGTCTACTGTACATAATAGAGATTTCTCTAAGTCGATGGAGCATGCTGTACAGCCTTACTGTATGCCATCTTGGATATGTTCTACAACTGTGGTTGTGCCTGAACGGTGTCCTGCAATATTATGAAGGAAGACTGAAGAAGTGAGAATGCTGAATAAACAATTTCCCCACGAGCAGAACACACGGGAACTTTGTGAGCTTAGGCAGATCATGAGAGGGAGGGCAGGAAGGGCTGAATCAGTGCTTGGCTCTTGTGGACCTTTCTTACATGCCCAGGGAAATGTTGATCACCACTTTGGGGTCAGGAAGCAATTTTCCTCCAGGGCAGATTGGACAGGGGTCCTGGAAGATTTTGTGCCATCTTCTGGGTATGGAGCAGGGGTCACTGGGTGTGTGTGTGAGGAGGTACCCCTGCATTGTGTAGGGGGTTGGACTAGATGACCCTGGAGGTCCCTTCCATGATTCTATGGGCTGGCTCATTTGCTGAAGATATCTGGATAGGCCTCTACTTCCTAAAAATGAAAGCTGCAAAGGGGGCATTATTGATTTACACTGAGACTTCCTTACTGAGCCTCAAAGCAGAGATCACACAGCGTAAATCAATACAACCAACAGGACAGGACATCCAATAACCACTGTAATGGGATTAGGATTGCAGAAATCTGAAACCAAGCAGAAATCTGAAAGCTGAAACAAAGCGTGAGTATTGACATGTTAAACAATATAGAAATTGCATAATTGGATAATGCATACACCACTGGTCCATCTCATCCAGCATACTTATTTCACACAGAGGGCCTCTTGGTTAGGCTTCTGCTTTCTAAAAATGTAAATTGCAAATGGTACATTAGCTGGAATTCTAGCCATATCCAACAATGGCCTTTTATGCACAGTTAGTTCCTGTCATTCTCACCCCCCCAACTACTTTGAGGCTACGTTTTAATTATGCATGTGTTTTCCAACCTTCAGAAGTTTCCTTACTCTCCCCTTGCATTTTCCCCGTGTTTTCAGGATGCTGTTTTACCCCAAGTTTAAAGTTCGCCTCGATCCCAAATTGAAAGCTGGTCCTGTGCATACTTGTCACTTTGACCAAATAAGCAGTCACATGGTTTCTCTCACTTGTTCACTCAATAACAGTTTCAGGGGAGGGGTAGGATGAGGAAGACAGACACATGGGAAAGAGAAGCAAGAATGGGCGTGGGGAGAAAAACCTGAAGTAACAACATCTTCATTGATACTTTCATTTCCTAATGTACACCAAGACACTCCTAAAGTTATCTAGATAACCTGTTCTGCATTTCTTTCATCATGGACCTTAAGGTAACTTATATAGGGGGCACTCCTATACATGTCTTCTTTTGTGTGAGTGTGCAGTCAAGTCACAGCTAACTTATGGTGACCCCGTAGGGTTTTCAAGGCAAGAGACATTCAGAGGTGGTTTGCCATTGCCTCCCTCCACATCATGACCCTGGTATTCCTTGCAGGTTACCCATCCAAATACTTTCCAAGGCTGACCCTGCTTAGTTTCTGAGATCTGAGGAGACCAGGCTAGCCTGGAGCAATCCAGGTCAGGTCTACTTGGAAGTAAGTCCCATTTTATTCAATAGGGCTTACTCCCAGGAAAGTTGTTCTTAGCATTGCAGCATAGGGTTCCAGCAGGTCTCCCGTGAAGGCAAACTAAACTAGATCCAGAGCTGCTTAGCTTAGCGCTACTCTTGTGTCCTCTTACTCTCAATCATACCTAGGCACCCATTACAAGAATATACGAGATGTAAACACTGCCTTCTCTCTGATCTTTTTACTCAAAACCTTTCAGATTGATGTCATTATCTTGCAGCTTCGTGAACACATGCTGTGGCTGTCTGTAAGAATGCATCTCCCCAGGTCCTCTGAGTCTTGAGCAATCACATAATTAATTGAGTTTGTCTCATGACTGAGTAGAAAAATGCTTCATTGTTGATTCAGCAAAGACTGTGAGGAGAGGGAGGAGTGCATAAGGGTAAAATCTTCGTGCATAAGGCAAAGTGCGGGACATGCAAGCTTAGTTTCACTCATAGCCAATTACAAAGCAGCATGTCAGAGCGGGGATTCAAATACTTCCTGCTTCCTCGGAGCTCTTTCTGAGCAGAAGAAAGGCTTTTTAAAACCAAGGTTTAGAGTTCTCTCCCCCCCCCTTCTTTTCAGATTGCTCTGTTTTTGGTTTTATGCTCTTAAAATGCTTTTTATTGCAGCAATTGGGTTGGGAGGGGGAGGGAACTTTTCTCTCACTACAGCCAATTACGAAGCAGCATCTCAAGGGGCGGGGATTCAAATACTTCCTGATTTGAGCTTGGAGACTGCTGGTGCATAGACTCCCAACGGGAAAAGGTGGGTCCAGCGAGCAACGAATCTCAGGTAAAACTCCCATGCATAAACAACCTTAGCTCCTGATACTACAAGCAGAGGCACTGCACCAAGGCTGGGACTCAGTAAGGGGTCTGTTTGGCTGTTCTGCTACATACATAAGAACACAAGAGTAGCCATGTTGGATTGAACCAAAGGTCCAGCATCCTGTTTCCAACAGTGGCCAGTTTCGAGATGTACAGGGATGTCCATAAGTCAGCCCACTGGCAACTGATTTCACCTGCTGACTTCTCCCCAACTTCTGGCAATGCGAAGCTGGAGGCTGCATTTGGCTATCATGGCTAAAAGCTGGCGATAGACCTCCTACATCAATTCATCAAACTCTCTTTCAAATTCACCGGTCCAGTGGTACTTCTCTAAGCATGACTGCACACTCTTTTGCGGCTGAAGAATGCCAGATGCGGGGTAGGTAAGGCGTGTTTGTGGCATAGCAAGGCCCACAATGTTGTTGGCCAAGATTAGCAGCTAAACCTTAAGAAGGAGCCATTTCTGCCTCTAGTTTGTGGCAAAAGAGACTGTGTAGTTAATGTGATACTTTTTGTTGGGCTAGCTTGGAGCTTCCATTAGCTGTTCTAGGCATAGCTGGAAAGAGTCCAGCTATGTATAAAATAAATAAAAAATTTGCACTGCCAGCCATTCCAAATTCAGCTTTTTGTTAATCAGAACCTTCCACGCTTATTATTTATAACCCTTCTGTGATGGTCATCTGGGTCCTTCAAAGATATTAATGAATTTGTTCTTGTGCTTCCTTTCTCTTGTATCAGTTGTACAGACTAAACCCACAGAGTTCTTTGATATGGACTGATTTGTCCATGGAAGTTTGCGGGGAACCAATAGCCTCTCGTTCCTTTCCACTGCCTCATTTCTGGTACATAAGTATTTTCTTCCCTTTTGCTGGCTAGTTAAGATGGAGGTCTGGTTTGGGATGCTACCAAGGTCTACCACAACAACTAGTAAGTGGCATGTGCCTGGAGTGAGATCAGGACCACGGACAGGTAAGGAAACAGCCTATTTCATCAATAACAAGACACAGGGACGGAGGGAGGGCAATAGCTTTCGGAGAAAGTAATGCAGAGAGTGGCCCAGGCTTGGTTTTTGGTGAACACAGGCATCTCATTCCCAGGACCAGGAGAATTCTGGTCCGTGGAGTTTGGGCAAACCTGATATTATCCAAAACACACAGTTCCCATGTGAAATGGGAACCATGCATCTTGATCTTCCTGCTTCTGCCTATAGGCTTTGGGTAATCATGTTGTGTTGTAGCTTGAATAGTCTGCAGATCTCTGAGCAGTGACCCAAGTGGCACAAATATTGGGAGTCATTGCTTAATTCCATGGTGCCTCAAAAAAAGAAGGGAGGCTTTGTCTACCTGCCAAATCATCTGGCGCATCCTTGCCTTTGTCTTTGCATGTACAGACCCATCCTGTATCCTGGCGATTGCAGCATCTCTGGAGTCATTCAAAGAGCAGCAAATGAGGTTTGTCGCAGGGTGAAGGATAGAGGAAACTCTTGAACAAGAAAGAAGAAAGGGTCCCATAGCTGCAGGCCTCCATAAATCAATCTTCTGTAGTCCAAACACTCATTGAATTCATTGCAGGGGGTGAAATTTCAAACTGGGGATTCCTGATTCATGACTGTCTTTTAGCCATTGTAGGAACTCTCAAAAGCTCAGTGTGGTTGCCTTTTGATTTGCCCTGACCTGAATGGCTCAGGCTAGACTGATCTCATCAGATCTCAGAAACTTAACAGTGTCAGCCCTGGTAAGTACTTGGATGGGAGACCAGGGTCACTACATAAAGGCAGCAATGGCAAACCACTTCTGTTTGTAGCGGAGAGGCTGAGGCTTGGCATGCAGAAGGTCCTAGGTTCAATCCCCAGCATCTCCAATTAAAATGACCAGGCAGTAGCTGATGTGAAAGATCCCTGCCTGAGACCCTAGAGAGCCACTGCCGGTCTGAGTAGACAATACTGACTGTGTTGGACCAAGTGTCTGATTCAGTTTAAGGCAGTTCCATGTGCTTTCATCCACGTCAGCCTTGTTAATAGGTCTGTGAATATCTCTTTTATACCTTTGCCCCATGGTTTGTAAAGGAAGATTAATCATTTTCTGTGCTTTTATGTTGCATTTATGTTGAATCACATTGGTCAACTCAGTTGAAAGGCAGCATACAAAGTTTTTAAATGCATCTCTCTTTATCACAGCCGTGTAAAGAGAAACTCAGTGACCAGCTCTGGAAAATATGAATTACCTCCATATGACTAGGCAGGGAAGCTTAGCAACTGCAAGAGAGCTGGTTCTTTATCATTTCCTTTCATAACTATTATGTGCCATCTTAAGAAGAAGAAGAGTTGGTTTTTAAATGCCAACTTTCTCTACCACTTAAGGAAGAATCAAACTGGCTTATAAGTACCTTTCCTTCCCCTCCCCACAACAGACACCCTGGGGCTGAGAGAGTGTGACTAGCCCAAGGTCACCCAGTGACTTCATGTGTAGGAGTGGGGAAACAAATCCCGTTCACCAGATTATCCTCCACCACTCATGTGGAGGGGTGGGGAATCAAACCTGGTTCTCCAGATCAGAGTCCACCGCTCCAAACCACCGCTGTTAACCACTACACCACGCTGGCTCTCCAAGACTACTTAGAATGAAGTCTTACCAGGGGCAGCTCAAGGCTTTTTTGGTGCCCCAGGCAAATGATCACTTAGCTCCTCACATTCAGTACAGAGAAAAGTGAGACGTCTAGAATGAACATTTTATTCACTGGGCATTGAAAATGAATGCTATAAAAATAGATTCACTCTTCCATGTTCCATCATGGCAGCTGTAGAAGTCCAGAGTCAACAGAAATGGACACTCAAGCCAATGAACACCAAGCTTTCCTTTGACCTGGTATAAGAGGCTCTTCTCACCTTTTTTGATGCCCCTGGAAATGGGGCACCCTAGTTGATTGCCTAGTGGTCAGGCTGTCCCTGGTCGCACTGAAATCAGAAGGATATATTTCTGATTAAACAGACTTAGGACTGAGTTACAGTCGGGCATGCCTGGTAGTCACTTCTGTGATGTTATTTAGAAGGAGATGAAGAAGAAGGCTTACAATTACTTTCTCTTCCCCTCCCCACAACAGACACCCACACTAGCCCAAGGTCACCCAGCTGGCTTCATGTGTAGGAGTGGGGAAACAAATCCAGTTCACCAGATTAGCCTCAACTGCTCATGAGGAGGAGTGGGGAATCAAGCCCGGTTCTCCAGATCAGAGTCCACAGCTCCAAACCACTGCTCTTAACCACTACACCAAGGTCATCTTATTTTTTTATTTTTGGACAGGTGGCCATTTAGGTTGTGTTATGGGCCTATTGTTTGGTTTGATGAACCACGTCCAGCAAGGCTGGGAGAGCAGGGATCTGCAACTCGTGGTTGAAGACCCACATGTGGCTCTGCATTGAACCAAATGTGGTTCCGGCTTTTGTAAAAAGGGGTGGGGTGCTAGGATAACCAGTATGTGAAGGGAATGGCAGGCAAAGATTTCTATAGTATTGAAGGGCTTAAGAGAGATGCTTTGTAGAAAAGGAAATGGTAGAGGTGGACAGTTGCCAGTAATCAAAGGGTGAACCAAGCATGGATTTATGCAAGTGTAAAAACAACAACAACACACAGGCAGGATGCTCCTGTGTATATTTATTACTCACTGTGAGATCTCATATGTGTCACTTCCTAATAAAGGACTGACAACAACCAGTGTTTTGGTTGCAGAAACTTTATGGATTATTAATCAACATGTCAGTTATTAATAAACTGGAGCCAGCATGGTGCAGTGGTTAAGAGCAGCGGACTCTAATCTGGAGAACCAGGTTTGATTCCCCACTCCTCCACATGAGTGACAGACTCTAATTTGGTGAACTGGGTTGGGTTCCCCACCCCACCATATGAAGCCAGCTGGGGGGCCTTGGGCTAGTCACACTCTCTCAGCCTCACCTACATCACTTGGTATCTATTGTGGGGAGGGGAAGGGAAGGTGATTGTAAGCCATTTTGAGTCTCCTTAAAGGTTGAGAATAAGCGGGGTGTAAAAACCAACACTTCTTCTAAATGACAATTTTAGAGCTAGCGTGGTGTAGTGGTTACGAGTGGTGGTTTGGAGTGGTGGACTCTAATATGAAGAACAGGGTTTGATTCTCCACTCCTCCATATGAGTGGCAGACACTAATCTGGTGAACCGGGTTGGTTTTCCCACTCCTACACATAAGGTCAGCTGGGTGACCTTGAGCTAGACACACTCTCTCAGCCCCACCTACCTCACAGGGTGTCTGTTGTGGGGAGGGGAAGGGAATGTGATTGTAAGCTGGTTTGATTCTCCTTTAAGTGGTAGAGAAGGTTGGCATATAAAAACCAACTCTTCTTCTTCTTCTCCTTCTCCTTCTCCTCCTCTTATACTGGCTCTCTACTGATCTCTTGATGTGAATTTTTTATATACTTTGCATCTTAGAAGAGCTTTCTGACCCCTGCTGTGGAGGCTATGGATGCCCTAATACACAGGAAGATGGACAACTAAAAGCAAAAGCATTTCTCATTCTCTGAGCTAGATGTATTTATATGTGCCACGTCCTTGTTTACAAGGGACAGCAAGTGTAGCGTAGTGGCTAGAATGTTATTAGGAGGGGAGAGAACTAGGTTTCCATTCCTGCTTCATCTTGAAACTCACTGGGTGACCTTGGGTCAGCCATACTCTCTCAGCCTCACCTATCTCACAGCACTGTTATAAAGATAAAATGTGAAGAGGGGACAACCATGTCCCCTACCCCAAACTCTTCAGAGGCAAGGTAGAAGGAAAATGTGATAAGGAGTGTCCCTGTTTAGTAAACCACTCCTTAATTTGTCTTTATGAAGCCATCGGGGAAATGTTAGGGATACCTTTTTAAAACTGGGATCAGCTGGAGCTTTCCTCCTTAAAAAAAATTAAATATCAGATACACCAAATTGTTAGGGCTTTTTGTGTGTGCCATCAAGTTACAGCTGACTTATGGGGACCCAGAAGGGTTTTCAAGGCAAGAGACGTTCGGAGGTGGTTTGCCATTGTCTGCCTCTGCGTCACAACCCTAGTGTCCAAATACTAACCAGTCCAAATACTAACCAGTGCCGACCCTGCTTAGCTTCAGAGATCTGACAAGGTCAGGCTAGCCTGGGCTATCCAGGTCAGGGCTCAGATTGTCATGCATGCACTCGAAGCAACAGACCATTGTGTTTCTTTCCTTCTCCCACCCCATAGCCATCTATCCAGATAGTAGGGCTGCCAAGTCCCTCTTCACAACTGGCGGGAGGTTTTTGGGGTGGAGCCTGAGGAGGGCGGGGTTTGGGGAGGGACTTCAATGCCATAGAGTCCGATTGCCAAAGCTGCCGTTTTCTCCAGGGGAACTTATCTCTATCGGCTGGAGATCAGTTGTAATAGCAGGAGATCTCCAGCTAGTACCTGGAGGTTGGCAACCCTACCAGACAGTGAGTGTTGTGGAATGAATTCCAGCTATTCTACAATAAGGGCAATAATATCCAGTGTGAGTAGGGTTACCAGGCTCATGGCTGCAACCCCTGGGAGACTTTGGGGAGTTGCATGGGGAAAAAGACATGGTGCACGTATCTCCGACGCTCTAACATCTCACCAGTCTCTAGATCCTAGTGCATTGGTGACATCACTTCTGAGTTTTAGCAGGAAGTGACGTCAACACATACATGACTCAGCAGAGGCCAGGGGGCAGATTCCCCACCACAGTGGGTGACTTTGCAAACCTGGATGTGAGATTAAGCAATACGTTAAGCAGTTTTAGGAAACGACAGATGGTTTTCCTGACAGAGCTTGCCTGAAAAGCTAGCATGGAACAAGATGCTGCAAAGTGAATACGTATATTTTAGGTGCAGGAAATGAGGAAAAGCCTCAGTGTGTCAGTGGGGTGGGGGGAATACATCATGTGGCCTCCCGTAAGTGATTCTTGGTGTGAGAGCAGGTGCCACAAAATATATGTGTCCCAGTTTCATCTGTGAAATGATGGAGGGTATGGATGTCACAGAGGCCATTTGCTTACTCTTCAGGGAAGCCGGCCAGCTCATCAGCTCAGACGGTGCTCTCTGCCAGATAATCCATTGAGCAAATAGCTAAGGTTGCATGGCTGTCATTGCAAGGTTAAGATGTTGCAGCTGTGAACGAAAACAGTCCTGTGAAACGGCTGAAAACTGCTGGGGAGTACAAAATCCATTTTTGCTGGTAATTGAAATGTTAATCTGCATAAGCAGGTAAGTGTCTTTTGTGATCACGTTCATTGTTGTTCCGGTTGTATCCTTACATAACACAAGAACCTAAGAAAGGCCCTGCTGGATCAGATCAAGGTCCATCAAGTCCAGCAGTCTGTTCACACAGTGGCCAACCAGGTGCCTCTAGGAAGCCCCCAAACAAGATGACTGCAGCAACATTATCCTGCCTGTGTTCCACAGCACCTAATATAACAGGCATGCTCCTCTGATCAAGGAGAGATAAGGTATGCATCATGACTTGTATCTATTTTGACTAGTAGCCATGGATAGCCCTCGCCTCCGTGAACATGTCCACTAGGGTTGCCAACCTCCAGGTGGTGGCTGGAGATCTGCTGCTATTACAACTGGTCTCCAGCCGATAGAGACCAGTTCACCTGGAGAAAATGGCCACTTTGGCAATTGGACTCTATGGCATTGAAGTCCCTCCCCTCCCCAAACCTCGCCCTACTCAGGCTCCACCCCAAAAACCTCCCACTGGTGGCGAAGAGGGACCTGGCAACCCTAATGTCCACTCCTCTCTTAAAGCCTTCCAAGGTGGCAGCCATCACCACATCCTGGGGCAGGGAGTGGGAAGTTACTGTGGCCTATCTCTAGAGCAGAGGTCTGCAATGTTTTACAATTAAAAAGCCATACTATGTCAAAATTCAAATCAAGAGGTCAAAAAGAGCCAGTATAAGAAAGCCTATTTGCATATATGAAACTCCACAAGTTAATATGACTGATAATAGAAGTGTTCATTAATAATCCATACAGTACAGTGGAGAGCTGGATGGCAACCTTCTTGAGGTAAGCTAATTGTGGTACACATCACTAAATGTTCAGCTGCTGAGAGGAAAGAGACTGGGCATAAAATTCCAGGGGATCTGGTCACCCAGATGGCCTGGATAGCCCAGGCTAGCTCGATATTGTCAGATCCTGGAAGCTAAGCAGGATCGGCCTTGGTTAGTACTTGGATGGGAGACCACTGAAGAACCCAAGGGTCACTATGCACAGGCAGGCAATGGCACACTACCTATTCATCTCTTGCCTTGAAACCCCTACGAGGTTACCATAACGGCACTTTCCACCACCACCTGGTCACCCAAGTCATGTGATTTAATTTCATATGACAATTGGGTCAGATCTGGGTGATATCTGGGAGTGGCCTAGAGGTAGGCTTGCTAACCTCCAGGTACTAGCTGGAGATCTCCTGCTATTACAACTGATCTCCAGCTGATAGAGATCTGTTCCCCTGGAGAAAATGGCCACTTTGGCAATTAGACTCTATGGCACTGAAGTTCCTTATCTCTCCAAACCTCACCCTCCTCAGGCTCCACCCGCCAAAACCTCCTGCCACTGGCAACCCTACCTAGAGGGAATCTTTGCCCAGGGGCCCAAGGTGACTCCTAACAGACTTGAGCAGATGTATCTGAATGAATGAAAAGTCTAGGAAGACTACCCACTTTGTTGCGCATCTTAGGAATGGCTACTGATGGAGGGGTGTGTGTGTGTGTGTGTGTGTGTGTGTGTTAAGTGCCATCAAGTCGCTTCTGACTCATGGTGACCCTATGAATGAAAGTCCTCCAAAATGTCCTATCTTTGACAGCCTTGCTCAGATCTTGCAAATTGAAGGCTGTGGCTTCCTTTATTGAGTACCTCTTTAATATCTCAGTTGTGTTCCCATTGCTGCACATGACAGATGCATGCCTGTAAGCATATTCATGGATCACCTATTTGGAAAGGTATAAAATCTTACAGCACACAACTGTCCCTTGTTCATTGTGGGGGGGGGGGAGGAAATACTGTTCTATTTTTGGTCCTTATTCCTTTTTTTTTAAAAAAGAGAAGCTCAATGACAGTTAATGATTAATAGACCGACACTACAATGCTGTCAGCAGGTAGCCAATCTAAGTGTGGGGGACACCTGAATAATTGAAGGGAAGAGGTGAGAGAGGGAGCCATTAGTTATAGTTGATAAGGAAGATTTCTGGCTGGGCAGGCTGCCTAGTTGAAACGGCAGCGGAGAAGATTTGTCTTTGTGACTCTTATGCTGCAGTGCACTTTTTAAAAATAAAGAACCAGTTCCTTAAATACAGAAATCTGCATTGTAATTTGCCTTGCAGCAACAGTAAAGACCTGAGCTTAGACTGTAGTGGGTCCTATCTAGTATGGGAAGGGGGCATAGCTCAGTGGCAGAGCATCTGCTTTGCAGAAGGACTCCGGTTCAGTCCCTGCCATCTTCAGATAAAGGATCTCAGGAACAGGCCTCCCATTTACCCGCTCAGGATGTGGAATTACCTGCCCCAATTCCCCGCCTCAAGGAAATATGGCCTCCACACAGCGATGCTCTAGGAATTTCAGGTAAAGATTATAGAGACTATGACAGACAGTCTACAGCATCATCTGGAAGTGACATCACATCATCCCTAAACTTTAGGCTAGAGCAGGGGTCGGCAAACTCATTAGTCAAAAGAGCCAAATATCAACAGTACAACGATTGAGATTTCTTTTGAGAGCCAAATTTCTTAAACTTAAACTGCCGCCATAAAAGCCTATTGGTAGACCTGGCCTCCGGCTGAGTCCCATTGGGAGGCCAGGTCTACCCATTGGCTTTCTTAGCAGTAGACCTGGCCTCCGGAGGCCCATAGAAGCCAATTGATAGACCTGGCCTCTGAAGGGGGACTTTTTTCCCTCCTCGGAGTCCAGGTCTACCACCAAGAAAGCCAGTGGGTAGGCATGGCCTCTGAGGAAGGAAAAAAGTAAGGTAGGTATCCATAAAATTAAATCATGACAATGACTGACAAACACTGTACATTTTCCCCATCTGCATTCTCAAAACTCTGCAGGAGGGCTTATTGTTGAGTTGTGCATCTGAGTGGCAAATCCAAGGCAAAACCTCCCATTCACAAATGGCCAATAACCCCCATGCAGAGTTTTGAGAATCTGGATGGGGAAAATGTGCATCTGAGTGGCAATTCACTGGCAGGGCGAAGGTCTCGCATGTCTGCGCCGACCCCCAAGCCACGGCCCCTCCCAAGAAGCCGGCTCCGCTATCTCTCCCCCCCGGTCAGTCAAACGTCCACCCACACTCAGCCAGGGATGAGGATTTTGTCCCGAGTTGGCAGACTTACCGGCCGACGCGGGACGACAAACCGCTGACTCCGCCGACTCTTCCACCCCTTGCAGACAATGAGGGGAGCTGAGGGAGGGGGATGGGCTCCCAGCGGAACGGGAAAGAGGGAGGGGGCGGGCTCCCAGCGGCCGGGAAAGAGGCGCTCGCAGCCGGGGAAGCAGGAGGCGGGGCAGGGAAACAGCCTGGCACACCCCGCCTAACAGCTGGGCAGGCGGAGCCCCGCCAGCCTCGAGACGGCCCAGCGCGAGGCAGAGCCTGCCTCTCCCCCCCTTGCAGCAGCAGCCTGGGCGGCCGGCCGCCGCCTCTCCCCGCCGCCTCTGATCCCTCCCCACTGGAGAGAGAGAGAGAGAGAGAGAGAGAGGAGGGGAGGCCGGGGGAGGGGGCGCCGCCTCCACTCGCCTGCTGGCTCCTCTCGCCTGGGGTGCTCTGGAGCCCGGCGGGAGCGCGCCGCCTCTGCCTGGCTGGGATGCGGAGGAGCCGCATCAGCCGACGGACCGGGGGGTGGGGAGGTGGGGAGCCGCACTCAATGGGCCAAAGAGCCGCATGCAGCTCGGGAGCCGCAGTTTGCCGACCACTGGGCTAGAGACTTGCTTCTTTGAAAAAGGAAGCTGAGAATTCAGAGAAACTAATAAATCATGGTGGTCCCATTATGAAAAGACACTGGAAAAGACATTAAGGCTAGGAAAAGCTGAAGGCAGCAGGAATAGAGGAAGACCCAACATTAGGTGGATTGACTACAAAGGAAGCCATGACCCTTAGTTTGCAAGACCTAATACGATGTTTTGGAGGACATTGATTCATATGGTCGCCATGAGTTGGAAGCGACTTGACGGCACTTCACACACACACACACAATATATCATGGGCATAGATCACTATAATGTTATAATGCTACAGAGTTTTAACGATTACAGTTAAAAGCCTCTCTGGTAGCAAGGGAGGGATGGTTGAAGCAAGGAACGTTTTGGAAAAACAGCCACATAGATCCTGTGTTGCTACTTCAAGTGCCTCTTCCTTCGTAGCAGCAACAAGAGATACTCAGAATCATTTACATTTGGAAGGAGCCAAAGTCCTGGAGAGCGATGCCTGACTCAGCAAGGGAGGTTTCCAGACTGAAGCATGAGATGGCTTTACAGCTTGTTAAATTCAAATGGAAAATTCTGGAAGCACTGTTGATGGCTTCAACATTCCTGTCAAGTAAGTGGAAGCTCAGATCCTGCCAAGACTCAGAGCTAAGCTTCCCTCCTCCTTAGGATTGGATGACAAGTTCCCTTGAGCGGCAAAGTGTACATGGAGGGTTGCAAGGTCCCTCTTCATCACCCACGGAAGGTTTTTTGGGCAGAGCCTGAGGAGGGTGGGGTTTGGGGAGGGGAAGGACTTCAATGCCATAGAGTCCAATTGCCAAAGCAGCCATTTTCTCCAGATGAACTGAGTTCTATCAGCTGGAATGATCAGACATTACTTTTTCTAAATTAAAATTAGACTGGTATCTGAAAAAGTTTACTATGGAGTACGTAGCAGAAAGAATTACTGGTCTAAAGAGGATATATATACACCCTGCAACTATATCTTCTTTCAACAGTTCCTCACACAGTGTTTTCAGGACTTGCTGATGTTTACAAAGCAGTTTAAAAGATTGGGGGGGGGGGTCCAGTTTCATCTCCCTCCTGTCTGGCTCTGGACTCCCTCAGCACTGGTACCTATGTGGTTTTCTCGTCTAGGGATTCCCTCCTGTATTGTCAACTGGCAAGATCTGTGTTCATGATGCATGAATAGTTTTGAGCCCACATTCCTAGAACAAATCTGTCATCTCAAATATGATAAGGTTATGACTGAAGATTAGCACTGCAGCCATTGCAGTACGTTTACTCAAAGCACAAATCTTGGTGAATAAGGCCCAAGTCTCTGAAAGTTTATTTATGCTTATTTTTAAATTTTATATCCTGCTTTTCTCCCTGATCAGGGACCCAAAGCAGCTTTTCATGACATTTCTCCTTCCTCCTCAATCTTCACAGTTACGTGAGGGTGAGTTAGGGTAAGTTAGGCTGGGGGATGTGGAATGGTATAGTATAGATCGATCTTGTCGGATCTCGGAAGCTAAGCAGGATCGGTGATCAGGCATTGCTAAGCAATAAATATGTTCCTATTAGTGAAGAATCTGAAAAAAAGCCCAAAGAACAATTATTCATATGCTTCTAGAAGACAAATCTAGCTGTTCAGTTTGTGCCCAGATGCTGACGGGTGAAATGTTATTGTCCAGATTAGTAACCTTTCCCAAGGAAGTAAAGAGAAATTGTGTGAAAGTTGGCTTTATAGTGAGATGCTTAGGATGCTAAATGTAGCATCAGGTCCTTTATAGCAACTCAGCTTATTTCAAATTATTAGAGATCTGGGAGGACAGGTGGTAGTAGAAAATTAACAATAAATACGTGCATAAAAAAGACAGTGGCTTTTAAAAATGATAAACTGATGCAGAGGCAGGTAATAGCAAACCACCTCTGAATGGCTCTTGCCTTGAAAACCCCACCAGGGATGGCCATAAGTCAGCTGTGACTTGATGGCAAAAAAAATCCAGTACTGTTCAGGGAGACATCCTGAGGGGTTTTTTTTGAACGACATCAGGTGACAACAAAATTCTGTCTGTGGTATTCAATCTGCAATGCGTCATTCACATCTGTGGGTCACTTCTTGGTGTTATTGCTTCAGCCCACAAGTCAATGAACATGTTTCGGATAAGAATTCCAGGAAGTGTTGAATGGCCCATCTCTCTGCTTGACTGTGACACGTTGAAGCATCCACAGTCATTATCTCCCCCCAAAATCACCCACCTCATTCCCCTGTCTCTTCAATCAGTTCTGAGCCTAAAGCAATTCTGTACGTGAAAATGGCAGAGGGGGAAAAAGACAGGTCTCTTAATCGGTCAGGTTGTTTTCCCGGCAGTTGCTGTACTTCTGTCATTTGCAGCTTTCACCAAATGCTACCAGCTGCTCTTTTGACACATTCTTTCCAGCAACACGTACCGCAAAAAGCATTGGCGCTTCGGAGATGGAAGAAAGGCTGTTAAGACAGGTGGTTGACATCTCAAAGACATCCCAAAGTATAAGTGAGTTATTTAGTGCAATGTGTATAAGAAAGGAAATGTCTAGACCACTGATCATTAGCTTTACAGAACAAAGTATAAATTCCAACCTGGAACAGGAGACCCCATTTTAATTTTTTAAATCTGACGTCTTGTGTGTTATGGAGGGAAGGCAGCATGGTATAGCCTGATCTCGTCAGATCTCGGAAGCTAATCAGGGTCAGCCCTGGTTAGAATTTGGATGGGAGTCCACCAAGGAATACTAGGGTTGCTATGCAGATGAAGGCAATGGCAAACCACCTCCGTTAATCTCTTGCCTTGAAAACCTCATAAGGGGTCACCATAAGTTGGCTGCGACTTGACGCCACTTTACACACACACACATTATGTGTTACAACAAAACATAAAATTTAGCTCAGGAATGTCAAACATTTGTTACAAGGGCCAGATATGACATAAATGTCACTTGGTCAGGCCGGGGCATGCCTTGCCAGCCCGGATCAGTGTGTGTGTGTGGGGTTGACTGCCTTGGCTAGTTTGTGGGCCAGATAAGAGCTCCAAGGGACTGGATCCAGTCTGCGGGCGGTATGTTTGACACCCCTGATTTAGCTAATGTTGGACATTTATAATATTCACTTGGAATTGTCAACATTTATATATTAATGTCAAAATTCACCAAATTTTACTTTTTGCCAGAACATATATATATTTATTTTTACCATTTCTACTTTTCTTTCTCTATTTCCCCAGCTTTCTCCTTCCCTTCTCCTCTTTTTCCAATAGATGGCTTTAGTATAGGGTTGCCAGCTCTGGAGATTTTGGGGGCAGAGCCTGAGGAGGGCAGGGTTTGGGAAGGGGAAGAACTTCAATGCCATAGAGTCCAATTGCCAAAGCGGCCATTTTCTCCAGGTAAACTGATCTCTATCAGCTGGAGATCAGTTGTAATAGTGGGAGATCTCCAGCTACTACCTGGAGGCTGGCTACCCTACTTTGGTACCACTGGTATAAACCACTTATAGCCAATCTTAAGCAGAGTTACATCTTTCTAAGCCCATAGACTTCAATGGACTTACAGTGCAATCCTAAAGAGAGTTACTCCAGTCTAAGGCCATTCATTTCATTGGGCTTAGACTGGAGTAACTTCTTAGGACTGCACTGTTAGACCACCAAAACAAGCTTATACTCATCACTACCAGAGAAGCCAAACCAAAAAACACACATTTCAACACAGATATTCAAATTATATTTAACATATCATTCATGTTATCAAAGTGCCATAAATAGGGAAAAAAAAATAATTCTAATCTTCAGGTTACCATTAGAATTTTTTTAAATGCAGAAATTAGAAGGCCAATAGTGATAAATAGTAACATATGAAGTTGCCTTATACTGAATCAGACCCTTGGTCCATCAAACTAGAACCTAAAACATACAGTAAGAAAATAGACCGGTCTTATGTAAATTGTATCTTCCTATCTCCAATGTGGGAGGATCATCCATTGAACCTGTTCAAAACAGGTTCTTCCGCATGGCGAGGATGCTTCATACGTGTGTTGGGTAAACAAAAAAAATCCTATGCTGTGTGAAGACCGATCAAAACAAAAATAGCAGCACGAAGGCCAGAATCAAGAGACGAGTTCCAAATATCAGTCACAAGCTTAGTAGCATGTGTGACAGAACGTCTATGTGTATAGCCATCATCACATACCTTTTTAAGCTGGTGAGAAACTAGAATCCAACAATATTTTTCATCTGCTAAAAAAAGGTATATGAACAGGGTTATATATGTGGAAGTTCTGTCACATATAAACATCACCTCCCTGAGGAAGAGCCTGTTTTTAAAAGGGTCAGTGGAGATATGTGGTGTTCTCACATCTCTGTTAGATCCCTGGTGAACTTTCTTTATACCATGTTGAGAACCATAAAGTACCATCCAAGTGAGTTTTAAAGGGATCCAGACTTTGAACTGAAGACCAGAATTGTGAGTCTGGAAAATGTGATTTTGTTCAGCTTAGCTGGAGTATACTAAGGCAGCAGTCAAGGATATGTGGGTTGTGTGAGGGAAGCAAATAGCTGTAGATAACAGCAGAGGAGCTTAGAAGGTCAGGCAAGCTATGGATCAGAGATGACAGCCAGATCCCAGGGTAGTAAGAATACCTAGATGACTACTTGGATTATGCCACCATGTAGGGACTGAACAGTTAGTATGCCAACAAAGAATAGTTTAGCTTTATTCAAGAGAGCAGTAGAATCTATCATTCATGAGAGTTTGAATACTTCCTTTAGGTTATTTTCAGATTCCTAGGGGAGAAGAATCCTGACCTGGATGCTCTAGGCTAGCCCATTCTCAACAAAACTTGGAAGCTAAGTAGAGTTGGCTCTGGTTAGTACTTGGCGGGAGATCACCAAGGAAGTCGATAGTTGCTATGCAGAGGCAGGAATGGCAATACCCCCAGTTTGTCTTTTGCCTTGAAAACCATATGGGATTGCTATAAGTTGCCTACAACTTGATGGCACTTCTCACTACCAGAGGAGAAGATCTCTAAGCTTTGGGGAGGAAAGCCCAGAATTAATATCAAAAACACTCTCTCATTATGCTTTGTTCAAGGCCTACTACTATAGGGTTGCCAGCCTCCAGGTACTAGCTGGAGATCTCCTGCTATTATAACTGATTTCCAGCTGATAGAGATCAGTTCACCTGGAGAAAATGGCTGCTTTGGCTATTGGACTCTATGGCATTGAAGTCCCTCCCCTCCCCAAACCCCACTCTCCTCAGGCCTGCCTCAAAAACCTCCCGCTGGTGGCAAAGAAGGACCTGGCAACCCTATACTACTAGTAAAGGAAGGGATACCTCTCCACTCCTTCCCCATCAGAGAAGGTTTTTGGGCCTATGCTAGAGCCCAAAGGAGGGTCAGTGGAATCCACCATTGTTGAGCTGGTTCTTTGGTCTTATCCTGAGCCAATGAAGCAGATTCTATCCCAGAAGTGTTCCAGATGACCAGATGATTTCTGGACCATAACTGATGAAGCTTGCCCATCGCTATTTTTTTCATCAAAATGTGTGTGGAATGGGTAAACAGATCCGGAAGAAAGTTTGGTGCCTTTAGCTAGTCAGGGCAAGTTTTGTGATGGAAATATTCTTTTAAATCCCTTGGAGCAAATAAATTTATAATGACCATGTGGAACCCAGCATATACAATACAGGAACAATGAGAGCCTGTTTCAGATGAATTATAAATGAGACACCCAATAATTTCAACAGATGCTACCTTCAGGCTACAGTGACACATTTCATAATTCTGTTGTACATTGTTTATCTCTAAATAAGTGCTACACTGAACATCTGCATGGGAGTTATCCATCTGTTTTCGCTTTGATGACCCAAACGGATGCCAAAAGGTATAGTTAGAGCTGTGTTTACTGCCTTGTTCTGCTACATGCTAGCTTCCATGTAAATTATAGTAATTTCAAATAATTGTCTTCAGTGATTTTGCAATGGAAACATGGGTTTAATCAGATGAAATGGAGCCACACTGAAAAGTCATGGACCACTTTCAATGGACCTAGGGCTAGACTAGAAGATACTGTCTTCCTGAGTTTGCCATGGGGATGGAGCACTGTTTTAGAACTTGTTTTTTAACGTTACAAAATGTTGTGAGAACTGGTGCAAGGAGGCATGTAAAATGGTGCTGCATCCCTGGGGCAGACTTGGAGATGTAGTATGGTTTCGTTTGGCCCTTAGGACTTCTGCTCAGGACTTCTGTGACGAGGGGAAAATCTCTCCCTCATTTCCTACTTCGTTTTACCTCAGATAATTGAGACACCAGAGGCTTTACTTAGTTCAACAGTAAAATAACAGAATTTTATTATACTTCACAGGGAAAAGTATTGGAGGAAAAATTAGTATTACGTAAAGGTACAAATTTTCTATATAAATAATGAGTTGCTCAACAATTAAAGCACAGATGTAATTTTACTTAACCCAGATTTCCAACTCTTTAAGGTAGTTTAGTCCCAGAACCTGCACACAGAGGTTCATGTGTATACGCTGGTGCCTAAAACTAGGAAGTGTGGAGATTCTCCCTTCTCCCTTCCTTTTTCTCTCTGTGGAATTACTTCACTGCGCTTAAAGCAATTCTCTCACAATACTTGGGCCAGGAATACCTCTTTCCTCAGAGACTATTCCTCCTCACTGTGACTAGAGTAGGGACCTTTTTCCTCCCAAACTCCCAAATTCAAACATCCAGGAGTAGTAGGACTGCAGTGAGCCTGTTGGGTTGGTTTCAGCGGGACTCGGGTTACATCCACACTTGAGTTGGCTTTTGTGGGTCTTGTTGTGCCGTAGGCTGAGGAATACAAAGTATATGACCAATGATGGAGGACTGAAAATGCAGGTTATGATTAGATGTGGTAAATGTTGATGGTTGCCCTGACCTGGAGGGCCCAGGCTTGCCTGACCTTGTCAGATCTCAGCAGCTAAGCAGGGTTGGTCCCGGTTAGTGCTTGAATGGAAGACCACTAAGGAATTTCAGAGGTGTTATGCAGAGGAAGGCAATGGAAAACCACCGATATTAGTCTCTTGCCTTGAAAAACCCTACTGGAGTGTAAAAAGGCACTCTTCTAACTCTGTAGCAGCAGTTTTAGCAGCCTGAGAGCCCAGTTTAGACTGATCTCAGCAGAAATGGGGAGCTAAGTAAGGTTGGCCATGGTTAGTACTTGGATGGGAGACCACCAACTTTGGCTCTTTGCTTTGGGGAAGAGATGCTTTGGGCATCAAGAAACTCACTGGTGGGCATCATGGTACCCATTGGTACCACACTGGGGACCACCCATTTAAATGCTCGATAAAACCGTTGAACTATAAGCGGCTAAATGTCAACAAGAGTCTGTATTAATGACAACCCCTGAAAGTGGATTCTTCTAAATTAAAAGGAAATAATTGATGAATTCTTTCTTAAATCATAAATGGCAACCAGTAAATGTCATGGACAGAGGAGAATAAAATAAGACTCTGAACAGTTTAGTTGGGCTTTTTTCCCCTTTAAGTCTTTATATTTCGAGTATTCTTTTCAAGATGTGGAGCTCCTACAGGCAGTGGTTCTGTTTGATAACGGGTTGTAAGATAATACTTAAAATAATGACATTTTTATACTTAGAAAACCACATCATTTATCCTTTTTTCAGTTGATGTATCATGAGTTTGATCTGTCTCATTCTGTTACCACACTCGACATCTGAGGTTTAAAGAGAAAGGATGCGTCATATGCTTGAGCTAGAGGGGGCTAAATGAAAGAGTTTCCCTTTTGTCATTTTGCTTTTTGTGTATTTGTGTAAAAATGCAGCCACACACACACACACACCATCTGGTTATTGTGAGTTTTAAAGCACAATGCGTAATATTTAAAGCCATGGCCAAAAGGTTGAACTCTGGTATCTATGAACTCTGGGGAGTCCTATGAATTATTGTGAAACAGAAATGTTTCAAGTTAGAGGTCTGTGGATACTCAGAATTTGGGCTCTAGAATTTCCGGGGGGGAGGGGGATAGGGTTGCCAACCTCCAGGTATTAGCTGGAGACCTCCTGCTATTATAACTGATCACCAGCCCATAGAGATCAGTTCACCTGGAGAAAATGGCTGCGTTGACAATTGGACTCTATGGCATTGAGGTCCCTCCCCTCCCCAAAGCCCGCCCTCCTCAGGCTCCACCCCAAACACCTCCTGCCGGCGGCAAAGAGGGACGTGGCAACCCTAGGGAGAAATCATGTAACACTTTTTGAAGCATAAGTGCCTAATATTTGATGGGAAAGGTGCCATTCTGTGTACTTTTTGCTGGGTCAGTCTGGGTGATGGAGGAGAAGGTAAATAGCAAAAAGGATGGTGGTTGGAAGAGAGACGTCTTCTGTGTTCACAGGACAGGAGAACACCAAATGGAGGAGGGGGAGGAGCAAATGAGAGAAAAATATCTTTCTTCCCTGTGCCCCCCCTGCAATTTGTCTCCTCCAAGAGAGGGTACTCTAGAACGCCTGCATAAAAGTCAATAATCTTGAGCGCACCCATCTTTAAACAAATATATACCACGTCACTGTAAGTGTCTGATGCTCATGCTTTCCTCTGAGGGAAATACACCTTATGAGGCTGTCTAGATCTTCCCATTTCTTGGGTTAGGATGAGCAAAAATTCAGTTATGATTTTGACACGAGCACGTGCCAAAAAAAAAAAGATGTGAGTTGTTGTGACGCCACCGATGACAACAGCATCCTTCCTCGAAAATCCTGATTATTTAAGACGCGTGCTGAAGAAAATAAATTGACTCCACAACTGGGAATATACAAACGGAGGACAGATGTGTGGAAGAACCCTGCCCAAACCCATTCCCATGCTTGCGGATCGACGGCCAAGAAAATCGGGAGTTAGTCAAGCGTGTGGAAAAGCCCCCGCTCTAGTATTTACATGCTGAACCGAACCATGTTGGATATTTAATTTTGAGCAGATTAGCTGAGAGCCTCCATGCAAATCTGATATGGGCACATACCTCAAAGCACCTGTGCATATGTACCTCCAGGAAGTCTGAAGTGTCGCATTTTGCCATTCGTGTGTGCATGGGGGGGGGGAGTAGAAACGTTAAAGCCTGACAGAATATTTCAGTGTCTTGTCATGCGGCAGGAAAAGTCTTAGAGGGATGAGAGCCTTGCCCAAACCTGACCTTTGATAACACAACACAAACACCCTGAGCAGTTTATTTAAAAATGTCAAGGGTTCTGAGGCCATGAGAAAACAGAGTTTGTCTCCAGGCCAATGTGACTCACTGAGAGTCAACTGTGTTGGCAACGTCTAGTTGGTCAGCTCTTTCTAAAAAAAAATTACCGAGGGGGGAGAGATTCTCTAGCTTTCTTCACTTGTTATTTTCAAGCATCGCATGGAAATTTCATTTACGAAATAGCCCACTGTATGCTCCCTTGTGTGTGTGTTAAGTGCCGTCAAGTTGCTTCCGACTCATGGCGACCCTATGAATCACTGTCCTCCAAAATGTCCTATCTTTGACAGCCTTGCTCAGGTCTTGCAAATTGAGGGCTGTTCCCTTAGAACTGCACGCAACAATTTTTTTAAAAAAAACAGTGTCCAAAATAATCCAACAAAGAACCGCCGTTCAGATTAATAGAACGGATGACAGAACGTTGAAAATATCCAGATAAATGGAAGGTATGATACACGTCCACTGAGCCAGGATTATTTTGCAGTTGCCTTTTTTTAAGAGCAAGTAAAAGTAAAAAACGAAGTTCTAGGTTATAGGTGCCACAACTAGAAAAAGGCCCTACTCTTGTCATCATTTTTCTTTCCTCAAAAGAAGCTGCTGTTGGACTGAGGCCTTGCTTGGTGGTTGAGGGGACAGTTCAGACTAGGTCACCCACTAGATTTCGGAGAAGCAGTGGATTCACTGGGCGAAAACACATGGTCGCTTTAGCCTCCTTTATTCCCTGTTTCAGCCAGGATTCAGCCAGGATCAAACGCACATTTGGCAAAACGCATGCATTCGATCCTGGCTGAATCCTGGCTGAAACAGGGAATAAAGGAGGCTAAAGTAACCGTGCATTTTCACCCACTGTGAGCGCTCCAAATCGATCCAAACACAAATTTCACCGTGTTTGCCAGGTGTATCCTGCATGATGAGCTAACAATTGGTTCTTGTAGCATCGGTGGCGAGTCTTTAATCCTTCTCTACACTTTAGCGTTGCCAGCTCTTCGTTGGGAAATACCTGGAGATTTGGGGGTGGAGCCTGAAGAGGACAGGATTTGGGGAGGGGACTTCAGTGCCATAGAGCCCAATTGCCAAAGCAGTCATTTTCTCCAGGGGAACTGATTTCTATTGTAATAGCAGGAGATTTCCAGCCACCACCTGGAGGTTGGCAACCCTACTGCTTTCCATATATGTCCAGTCAACATGTTTGCATCTAGCCTTGCCTCTCAGGAGCTGAGGGCGCCATACCTAGTCCTTTCCTTCCCCAGTTTACCTTTACAACAACCCTATGAAGGAGGTTAGACTGAGTGACTGGCCCATGGTCACCCAATGAATTTTGTGGCTGGGTGAGGATTTGAACCTGCCCCCCATCCCGGCCTAGTCTGGCACACTAACCACTATACCATATTCTTTCTCTGCTCTGAGTTTATCTAGATTTAAATCTAGAAGCAACATTTGTGTCTGGACTAGGGTCTGGGCTTCCAGACAAAGACTCCATGCAGCTACTAACCACCAGAGAGTCAGAAGAACCCGTGAGGGTCGGCTAGTCATTGATTGAGGTCTGTGTACCCTTGTGAACTACATATGCAATACACATGACAATAATAAGGACAACTGAAGAAGCATTTTTATTGCGAAACGTGCACAAATCCGGAAGTGCCGTTTGGTTCTTGTTGGACTTTGGTATACACATGAGGAATATGTGCATCTTGTGAAACCTTTGTTCGTTCATTTTTGCTGGACTTTGAAAATATTTTGGACATTGCATCTGTGCCCTGGTGGAGCAACCGGACACTATACTGCTGGAAAATAAGATAAGTATATTTATGTATATCACTTACCTGGATGGTTGAATTTTGTTGTTAATTTTTCAGTACATTATTTGTAATAGTAAAATTGTTATTTCTTGGAGCTTAGGTGCTATGATTCATATTAACTAAGGTTTATTCAGCATACGTTATCAATTGTATAGTTACAACCTCCAGGTAGTAGCTGGAGATCTCCCACTGTTACAACTGATCTCCAGCCGATAGAGATCAGTTTACCTGGAGAACATGGCCACTTTGGTAATTGGACTCTATGGCATTGAAGTCCCTGCCCTCCTCAGGCTCCGCCCCCAAAATGTCCAGTTATTTCCTAACCCAGAGCTGGCAACCCTACCAATTGCCTAAGCAGCCATTTTCAATCAGCTGATTTAGATCGGCTGGAGATCAGTTTTAATGGCAGGAGATCTCCAGCTAGTACCTGGAGGTTGGCAACCCTAGCTACACAGCAACCGACCATCTCCCCCCATCTTCCTCGGCTTGGACTGGGAGATGTGCCTTCTGGCCCGAGACATCTTTAAGCACCAACTGCCCTCTCTGAATAAATGACTAAGAGCAGAGATGCCATGGGAAGCTCACAGGAATCAGAAGACGTTAATCAAACTGCTTAATGATCTTTCAAAATAATCCTGAGATTTATTAAAAGTGAAAGGAGAACTAGGCCAGGGTGACCTTGAACTTTGAATTCAAATATAAACTGAGATCTGATGAAGAGCCACGTGGCTTTTTTTTACCCCACAGCACATCCGATTTGACCTTTCATCCTCATGGTCTATTTTTCCTTTGTACGAGTGCATTTCTAGAGAGAGACACTTACTCATGTCAAAGAAATATTTCTATTGTCATCTGCGAATGACATATTCAGCCCAGAACTGCAAATATGTTTTGGTTAACTAGGATGCCTTTCACACAAGAAAATAATAATTTAACATACAAGAAAAGAGATTTTATTTTCGCATTTTGTCTTGCGGGGAATGGTACAGCTTCAGAATCATCTGTGCATCGGGGCAAATTATTTAAAAATAGGCTTGATGCGCCTTAAATCCATCTTGTGCTATTGGCAAAACCTGAAAATAGATTGCTGTATCTCTCTTTCTCTCTCTCTCTCTCTCTTTTCCCTGGGTGGTTGTTTTGAAACTCAGGGTGTAGCTATAAAATGCACTGTGACCGGAGGAAAAGGGAAACTCCATCATACTGATGAAAGCACTGCACGTTCCCTTGGATGGTCAAGGGGTGTGAATTTACTGTCAGCTTAAATGAATTTCTACCACTTTACTGAATCAAGAACATTTGCTATGCAATCCTATGCAGAGCTAACCCTAGTTGAAGCTCATTGAAATGAGTGGGCTTAGACTGGAGTAGCTCTCCTTAAGATTGCAGTGTTGGTTTGATCCAGGAGAGCATTTCTTCCATTATTATGGAAAATGCTCTGCACACACCAAAAACCAGCTTTCGCCTGCAGCTGTATTGACCTGCATTTATTTCCATGTTGATCCCAACATTTGTAGCAAATCACTGCATTCTTATGTTTTGTCCAGTTTTTAAATCACAGCCTAAAACTTGTAAAGGGTGTGCGAAGGGGGCAAACTACTCTGGGGCACACAAGTAGGGTGGCCAATAGGGCTGCCAACCTCCAGGTACAAGCTGGAGATCTCCTGCTATTACAACTGATCTTCAGCCCATAGAGATCAGTTCCCCTGGAGAAAATGGCCGTTTTGGCAATGGGACTCTATGGCATTGAAGTCCCTCCCCTCCCCATACCCCACCCTCCTCAGGCTCTGCCTCAAAAACCTCCTGCTGGTGTTGAAGAGGGACCTGGCAACCCTAGTTGCCTACCTCCAGGTACTAGCTGGCGATCTCCTATTACAACTGATCTCCAGCTGATAAAGACTAGTTCCCCTGGAGAAAATGGCCGCTTTAGCAATTGGACGCTATGGCATTGAAGTCGCTCCCTTCCCCAAACCCTGCCCTCCTCAGGCTCTGCCCCAAAAACCTCCCACCAGTGGTGAAGAGGGGCCTGGCAACCCTATCCCCCTACACACAAGGCAGAGGCTCTCCCATGTATTGGTTCATATTGCCTTGGGTTAGTGGGCAAACATGATTGTGCCTGTCTCCACTGGTAACCATTGACCTTCAGGACAGCAATTTACATATACACCTGTCTAGTGAATAGCAGTAGAAAAGAGCAAGAGTCCAGTGGCACCTTAAAGACTAACACAATTTCTGGCAGGGTATGAGCTTTTGTGAGCCACAGCTTACTTCTTCAGATGGAAAATGCTCTGTGCACACCAAAAGCCAGTGTCTAGTGAATAGGCATTCATGGTTACTGATGAAATTATCATTATGAAATTCTATGTATTAAACTATATATGTATTGTGTCAATATCCCACACACTTAAGTACACTGTGCAATCTACTGTCAGCATTGGAGGGGTACAGGAAGAAGGCTCGGGGCCTTGGTTACATCTTTGTGACTCAGTCCTTGGCATAAATTCTGGAAGTCATGGTTAAATCCACACTTGGAGTGCATTCATGTGACATATGAACTCGCTCAAATTCCTTCTGAAATTTTCTTCAACTGGATTTGGACTTTTCATTTATAGTAATAGTGTCATTCATTATGGATTGCTTCTTTTATAATTAATAATTCATTATAATTTATAATAAATTATAATTAAAATTTTATAATCTTAGAGTGCAAGTCACTTTTGTAATCTGCTGATGCATCCAAATATTTCAGTGAACTCTTGGAGTTGGATGTCATGCTTCCTGAGTTCACCTTCTTTTCGCTTGCGAACTGGTTGTACAAAATGAAGAATAAGACTTGGTTTTTATATGCCGATTTTCTCTACCCTTTTAAAGGAGAATCAAACCAGTTTACTATCTACTTTCCTTCCTCTCCCCACAACAGACATCTTGTGAGGTAGGTGAGGTTGAGGGAGCTCTAAGAGAACTGTGACTAGCCCAAGGTCACCCAGATGGATTCATGTGTAGGAGTGGGGAAACCAACTTGAAGGGCTAACACACTCACTGTTTGAAACGTTTATTGAGACGTTTTATCGATTCATGATCACACCTTCCCCCCTCCCTTTGGTGGTGGAACCATTTCGCAGTCGCTTAATCCACGTGGTTTCCAGAAATGCTTATAAGGCGATCTTTTTCCTTTCTCTGCTTCCCAGATGGCTTCCCCTGAGGTGCAGATAACTTTAAGATGCTGTTTATTTTCCCCGCCCCTCTGCCCTCCACACCCACTGTGTAGCGCATGTCCCCTTTAACTCCAGTGGCCATTTTCTGAGGCTTTTAAAAAAAATGCACTTGGAGTAATGTTGGATTGTTCCTCTTCTTTTTAAAAAAGGGATCAGGATGTCAAGCATGGTGTTTAAAGCCTGCAAAGAAGCGACCCATTCTCCAGCCAGTCTCTTTTGTTTCTGTTGTTATGGAGGAGGCTGTACTTGTTGCTTTTGTTCTGGCTGCAGTAGAGTGATTGTTTCAGTTTCTTCTCGCTTCTCTCCCCCTCCCCCCTGCCCCCGTTTCCTCCCGGTGCAATATCCCCAAGGTAAGATGGGAATGATTTCCTGTTTTGAGCAGTCTTTTGTCCCTTTGAGTGTAGCTTTTAAAAAAATAAATCCTCAGGCACCCGACTGTGCCTAAAGTGAACTAAAAAAAAAGTTGCAGAGAAATTTGGAGAGCAGTTATGCAAGCTCTCTGAGCAGGGATTCCTCCGGGGCAGGGGCTTTGCAGACACACCAGCAACTTTGTGCAGTGATTATTATAATTACATGAGTTCTGTGAAGACTGTAGGACTGCAGTTTTCAAACGAAGGTGGCAGCAACAGGAGAGATTTCCTTGCTTGGTCTTGCGGTCTCCCCCGCTCAACCCTATACAAGTTCTGCCCGGCTTCTCACGCTGCTTGTCCCAATTTGTATGTGCTTGTGGACATTTTTATAGGGACAGCAGGGGGTCTGAGCGGAGATGCAATCCCCAGGCTGCCGGCTGCCGGGGTGAAGTTTGCAAAATATTAAAAAGGGAAAAGGGGAGCTTGTGGCACATCAATGACATCATGAATTATGCGACGCTCCCCAGGAGAAAGTGCAGACAGGCAGCTGTAAATACAGCGATGAATTTAGCCAAGGTGCGGGGAGGAAATCTGACTGCACAGCCAAGCCACATAGTTCAACCACGCTGATAATTTGGAGTAAATTAATGGTGCAGTAAGCCTCTTGGTTAACCAAATTAGAGTCTGCCGCTCATGTGGAGGAGTGGGGAATCAAGCCTGGTTCTCCAGATTAGAGTCCATCGCTCTTAACCACTACACCATGCTGGCTCTCCTCTGCCTTTCGACTTTTGCAGAGCTTGAAAGTTTAAGGTGTTTTGATTGATAATCAATGGCTATTTCAAGCGAATGTAATGTGTTCTATTCCTATCTACCCGGCCAGAGGAAGATGGAAACAATTTTTTTTGTGTGGTTTGGCCGTGGCTAGAGAAAGAGACCGAAGGGACGGTTCAACCAACTGAAGCACATTTCAGTTTTGGTGATGTCAAAGGGAATGTTAAGTGTTATTTATTAATAGTATAATTCTGAGCAGAGTAGCAGCCTTCTAAGGTCATGGATTTCAATGCACTCAGGTAGCTTCACTTTAGGATTGCACTGTAAATCTCTTTCACAGTTACCATCAAATAACAATATTAAGCATCTTCCTTATTTGTCTGCGGTGTATATATTTTGCTTTTAAAAGTGTAATAAAATGGTATTTAAACTGGTGTCAAACATTGACTGGATTGTGACATGCTCTTCCTGTATAGGTGTCTTCTTGCTCAACTTGTATCATGATGTATCATGGGAGCCAGTGTGGTGTAGTGGTTAGGAGCGGCGAACTCTAATCTGGAGAACTGTGTTGGTTTCCTCACTCCTCCGCATGAAGCCAGCTGGGTGACCTTGGGCTAGTCACAGTTCTCTTCAAGCTCTCTCAGCCTCACCTACTTCACAAGGTGTCTGTTGTGGGGAGAGGAAGGGAAGGAGAATGTAAGCTGGTTTGATTCTCCTTAAAAGGATAGAGAAAATCAGCATGTGAAACCAATTTCTTCTTCTTCTTCTTCTTCTTCTTCTTCTTCTTCTTCTTCTTCTTCAAAGCCCACCTACACTTCCAGTATGCTCTCCTGATAAGGAGACTGTCTGTGGAAAAGGCTATCCTGGAACTTCCTACATATGGAGAAATGGAGAATGCGAAGCAGTACATACCTTGCCTAAGGTTAGTGGGCAAACGTAATTGTGCCTGTCTCCATCGCTAACCTTTGACCTTCAGGACAGCAGCTTACATATATGGTTGAAGACCATGTTGAAGACAAATACAGTAACAGCACAATGCTATATAATTCCAAGGCAGAGCAACAATTAACTTATTTCAAAATACATATGCCACTTTCCCCCAGCTCAAAGAGCTTTATGTGGCTCCATGGACACTCAACAAAACACTTAAGGCTCATCATAAAAACTCAGTATCTGCAAAACAAGACAGTGAACGTTCACTAAAGCCGAATGGAGAAAGAGACGTTTTACAAGTCTTGCAAAAGTCTAGGAGAGATGAAGGGTTGGGTCCAGAGTAAACTTCCTCCAGGGCAAATGATCTCTGGAGTCTTGAAGTTCCAAGAGACGGTCCAGGTTCCACCCAGAGTTTGGCAATCTTATGTTGTAGACCAGGGATCTCCAACATGGTGCCCTCCGACACATTTTCTGGAGCCTGCCAAGTGTTTTTAGGAAGTGGGTGGGACCCTAGGGCTTTTGCCCAGCAAGGCTTCTGATTGACTATTAGAGATTTGATTGTCTCTGCAGATTTTTTAAAACTTTGCTTCGGCAGCAATTTCCACCACAGCACAAGGACCTGCACTATGTTACTGAAGTAAAGCTGTGGCGATCATTTTGTGGATGGCTCCGCCTCCTGCGGCAGCCATTTTGTAGCTGCTCCCACCATGCTGTGTCAGAATTCCAAATGTGCCTGCAGGTTCGAAAAGGGCAGGGACTGTTGCTGTAAGCTGTTGGATCTCCTCAAATTGCTGCTCCTGGAAGATAGGGGGATAGGGTTGCCAGGTCCCTCTTCACCACTGGCGGAAGGTTTTTGGGGTGGAGCCTGAGAAGGGCGGGGTTTGGGGAGGGGAGGAACTTCAATGCCATAGAGTCCAATTGCCAAATCAGCCATTTTCTCCAGGGGAACTGATCTCTATCGGCTGGAGATCAGTTGCAATAGCAGGAGATCTCCAGCTTGAACTTGAAGGTTGGCAAACCTGCAGGGGGATCCTCAGGAACAGCAAATTTGAGAAGCAAATTTGGGCTCTGCAGCAGAAAGAGTGGTTTTCTTGTGGTTTCGGTTAGTGGAAAATTGAGTCTGGATTCAACCTGCGGTGATCTGTGCTTCTTTGGCAAGGTGGATGGAAAGTGTAAGGGCAACCTTGGGCATGGCCTGGACTTGTCCCCCATAGTGGAAAGGATGAGCCACCCCCAAGACCTGCTGACCAGATCTTAACCAAAGAACAGGCTCACGAAGGGAGAGATCGTTCCTGCAGGCATTCTAGTCCTCAGCCATGAACCGTTCTTGAGATTAAAACCAGCACTTTGAATTGAATCCAGAAGCACATTGGAAACCATGCTGAAAATGAGTATGTTGCACAGTATATAAGGTGTTCTGGTGAAACTTTTTAGTTGTCTTCAAGGAAGACCCACATCGAAAGCATTGCAGTAGTCAAGCCTGTGAGTTACAGAAGCATAAATCAACTAATGAGGTCTGGTGTGTCGAAGCGGGGGATCACAATCATGCTAAATGAACCTAAAAAAAGGATTTTATTTTTAAAATACTTCTTCAAAGAAGTCTTCCCAACGTGTGCTCTTAAACAAAATCATCTTGATGAGTTGTGTAAGAAAACCTTTCTGTATGGTGATTTAGAGAACTTAATTATCATATTGCTTAGAACTTTCATTTTTTAAGGAAAAAACGTTTGTGTTTCAGTTATATTTCCTATTTTCCTATTTCTCTGCACAATTTCCCCAGTACCATTCCAATTATGTCATACATTGCTTATAATACATCCATGGTAGATGAAAACAAAACAAATAAAATGTGCATCATTTGTAGGCAGATCCATCAATGATTGCCCACAAAGCTTCTATTCTCCCTCATTTTCAAAAGAAATAGGGTTTTTTTCCCTGTTTGGAAAACTCTTTCTAATGATGCATGTCATGAAAATTCTGTTTAATGGCATTTGCTTCAAACGCTGCAAACAGAAAAATCAGAGGGGGTGGGGGAGGAGAGGAGAAGAAGGAGAAGGTGGAGGAGATGGAAGAGGAGTTCTGACTCCTACTAGAAAACAACCAAGTGAAGTATTATTGTTGTTTCCGCACAAATCTCTTAACTGGTTAATAACCGAGGATCAAAACCTCCTTGTACATGACTTTTCAAACATGGAAAGAAGTACAGAAAACTCGCAGTTTAATAAAAAAAAAGTTATCAGGGGGTCAAGGTGACATTTCCTACTTCCCTTTTCAATCCTGCAACACATCAGGGTGGAAAGAAAAACAGTGGCAGCCTTAAGATTTAGCTTCACTGTTTAATGTTGGTTCTCACCCATTAATGCTTGAACTGGCTTTTATTTACACAGTTATACCCATTTGTCTAGAAATTAGAACCCCTTCGTACTTGAAATGGCATCCAGATTCCATTAGTATTTAAACACATTGATAAAAACGAAGAAGAAGAGATGGTTTTTAGATGCGAACTTTCTCTACCACTTAAGAAAGAATCAAACTGGCTTAAAATCACTTCCCCTTCCCCTCCCCAAAACATGCACTCTGTGAGGTGGATGGGGCTGAGAGAGCTGTGACTAGCCCAAGGTCACCCAGCTGGCTTCATGTATAGGAGTGGGGAAACAAATCCAGTTCACCAGATTAGCCTTCGCCGCTCATGTGGAGGAGTGAGGAATCGAACCCGGTTCTCCAGGTCAGACTCCACTGCTCCAAAACACCGCTCTTAACCACTACACCATGCTGGCTGCCCAGTAGGGTTGCCAACTGCCAGGTAGTAGCAGGAGATCTCCTGCTAATTCAACTGATCTCCAGCCGATAGAGATCAGATCACCAGGAGAAAAATGGCCGCTTTGGCAATTAAACTCTATGGCATTGAAGTCCCTCCCCTCCCCAAACCCCGCCCTCCTCAGGCTCCGCTCCCAAAATCTCCTGCTGGTGGCAAAGAGGGACCTGGCAACCCTACTGCCCAGTGGGACACTAGGTAGGTATAGGGACAACACTTTATATTCCCATGGTAGGGTTGCCAGCTCTGGGTTGGGAAATACCTGGAGATTTTTGGGGCGGAGCCTGAGGATGGTGGAGTTTGGGGAGGGGAGGGACTTCAATGCCATAGAGTCCAATTGCCCAAGCAGCCATTTTCTCCAGGTGACTGATCTCTATCAGCTGGAGATCAGTTGTAATAGCAGGAGATCTTCAGCTAGTACCTGGAGATTGGCAACCCTATCCAATGGAATTAAAGGTATTACATCTAACAATATTGGCTCTGTGTTGAAACAGTCTTCTAAAACAGCTCAGAAGGTTAGAATCATAGAATCATAGAGTTGGAAGGGACCACCAGGGCCATCAAGTCCAACCCCCTGCACAATGCAGGAAATTCACAACTACCTCCCCCCTCCACACCCCTAGTGACCAGAAGATGGCCAAGATGCTTGGCCATCTCAAGGTTGCTTGAGACTGGGCACATACCCTTCTCTCAAGCATGGCTGATTCTCCCATCTGGCCCACCTAGGGTTGCCAAGCCTCCAGGTAATAGCTGGAGATCTCCTGCTATTACAACTGATCTCCTGCCAATAAAGATCAGTTCACCTGGAGAAAATGGCCGCTTGGGCAATTGGACTCTATGGCATTGAAATCCCTCCCCTTTCCAAACCACGCCCTTCTCAGGCTCCACCCCCAAAATCTCCAGGTATTTCTCACCCCGGAGCTGGCAAACCTACAGAGTGGGGATTTGAACCTGGTTCCCCCAGATCCTGGTCTGACACTCTAACGACTACACTACACTGGCTTTGAACACTGAAAGCATACAGCATTGTCTCTTTAATGCTAGTTCCCCAGACAGCATACTTACACCTATCTCTTAGAGCAGCAATTAAATTGAATGTAATGCTATCGGCTGTGGAAAGTGGGACCCTCCCAGACTTTTGAGCATTCCCACCGGCATTTCAGATAATAAACCAAAACGCAGCCTTGGATTTGATCATGAAATTAATCTCCAGCTGAAGTTATAGATAAGATGGTAAGATGAGTGTTTCCTTGGAGCACATCAGTGTTGTGGTATGAAAACTCAGTTGCACAAGCCGAAGTTCCAGAGTCCCCATTTTGTGTGTATAACCAGCTTTCTTTGTTTATACACAAGGCATATGTCTAGGGTTGCCAACCTCCAGGTACTAGCTGTTGAAAATAATAACGCTGAGAAGGTAGTTATTAATCAAAGTAACAAACTTTATCTAGTGTATAGGGAAAAGGTAAAATGGGAAATTCCTGATAAAATAATAAACTCCTAAGCTCTACATAGTCGGCTTACTAAAACATTAGGTTACATACCAACAAGCAATTAGGCACGGCCGGCAGGTATTTCCCAGCTCACAGCCTATGCTCTGGGAGACTCCGGTTCAGACATTCACTTAGCCATAAAATTCACAGGGTGACCTTGAGCCAGTCAGCCTAACTTACCTCACAGGATTGCTGTGAGAATTGATTAAGGAAGGGGGAACCACATATGAAGAAGAAGAAGAGTTGGGTTTCATATCCTGATTTTCTCTACCTTTAAGGAGTCTCAAACCGGCTTACAATCTCCTTCCCTTCTTCTCCCCACAACAGACACCGTGTGAGGTAGGTGGGGCTGAGAGAGTTCAAAGACAACTGTGTCTGGCTCAAGATCACCTAGCTGGCTTCATGTGTAGGAGTAGTGAAACAGACCCGGTTCTCCACATTAGAGTCCATTGCTCCTAACCACTACACCATTCTGAGATGCTCAGAAGTAGGACAGGGTTAACAGGAACTAGACTGATAGATCAATAGCGGCTCCTGACCCCTTACTCTGTATGTCTGTCACATCCCTCCAGCACCTTCGCCCACCACTCACGAACCAGAAAAGTCTTCTAAACATTTGAGGCTCTTTTAAAAATAAAAATTCAGAAAGAATTCAGAGTGGAAAAGATCAAACGAGGACAATATCTCCATCCATTTGCAATCTAAGTGACTACACACAGCGATCTCACAAAATACCAGGGTGGTAATAATAGAACCAATTTATTTTAAAAAGCTGGCAAGTAGTTAGTGGACAATTCATATCAAATTAGAGAATGTAGTCCCTGCAGGGAAAGATTGCTTTGGAAGTATTGCCTAATCATATGTTCCCAAAGTACCAATATACAGAACCCTCAATGTCTATCACACATTGCTCAGGGGTGATCATTATATCGTCTGATTTTGTGTGTGTGTTATTGTACTCAGTGCCATATCTAGGGCTGTTTCCATGCCAGTGGCTCACTTCTGTCCCCCCAAATCTGTTACGTTTTAAAACCCTTCACTCCAGTCCCCATGGCTTAAGAGCAACCAACAAACTTTAGAATTCCTCCCCGCTGGCCAAACTTAAAGATCTTAAATGTACATTTCAGTTTGTCCTTTCTGATTGATTTAGAGGCTTACTGCACCATTAATTTACTCCAAATTAACAGCGTGGTCGAACTATGTGGCTTGGCTGTGCAGTCAGATTCCCCCCACGCACCTTGGCTAAATTCATCACTGTATTTACAACTGCCTGTCTGCACTTTCTCCTGGGGAGCGTCTCATAATTCATGATGTCATGGATGTGCGACAAGCTCCCCTTCCTCCCTTTTCAATTTTTTGCAAACTTCACCCCGGCAGCCTGCAGCCTGGGGACTGCATCTCCACTCAGACCCCCTGCTGTCCCTATAAAAATATCCACAAGCACATACAAATTGGGACAAGCAGCATGAGAAGCCAGGCAGAACTTGTATAGGGTTGAGCGAGAGAGACCGTAAGACCAAGCAAGGAACTCTCTCCCGTTGCTGCCACCATCGTTTGAAAACTGCAGTCCCACAGTCTTCACAGAACTCATTTAATTATAATAATCACTGCACAAAGTTGCTGGTGTGTTTGCAAAGCCCCTGTCCTGGAGGAATCCCTGCTCAGAGAGCTTGCCTAACTGCTCTCCAAATTTCTCTGCAACTTTTTTTTTAGTTCACTTTAGGCACAGTCGGGTGCCTGAGGATTTATTTTTTTAAAGCTACACTCAAAGGGACAAAAGACTGCTCAAAGCAGGAAATCATTCCCATCTTACCTTGGGGATATTGCACCGGGAGGAAAACGGGGGGCGGGGTGGGGAGGGGGAGAGAAGAGAGAAGAAACTGAAACAATCATTCTACTGCAGCCAGAACAAAAGCAACAAGTACAGCCTCCTCCATAACAACAGAAACAAAAGAGACTGGCTGGAGAATGGGCCACTTCTTTGCAGGCTTTAAACACCATGCTTGACATTCTGATCCTTTTTTTAAAAAGAAGAGGAACAATCCAACATTACTCCAAGGGCATTTTTTTTTAAAGGCTCAGAAAATGGCCACCGGAGGGAAAGGGGAGGGGACATGGGCTACACAGTGGGTGTGGACGGCAGAGGGGCGGGGAAACAAACAGCGTCTTAAAGCTATCTGCACCTCAGGGGAAGCCGTCTGGGAAACGAAGAAAGGAAAAAGATTGCCTATAAGTGTTTCTGGAAACCACGTGGATTAAGCGACAGCGAAACGGTTCCACCACCAAAGGGAGGGGGGCAGGTGCGATCATGAATCGATAAAACATCTCAATAAACGTTTCAAACAGTGAGTGCGTTAGCCCTTTTAGTTAAGTCAGGAGACAGTTGGACCTTGCAGCTATTGGTCCTAAAAAATGGGTGTTGTTACAATCTCAGCCTGGATAAAAATATATCCTCAGTTTGGACTAGGGCTGCCAACCTCCAGGTACTAGCGGGAGATTTCCTGCTATTACAACTGATCTCCAGCCAATAGAGATCAGTTCTGCTGGAGAAAATGGACGCTTTGGCAATTGGACTCTATGGTATTGAAGTCCCTCCCCTCCCCAAACCGCGCCCGCCTCAGGTTCCACCCCAAAAGCCTCCTGCCGGTGGTGAAGAGGGACCTGGCAACCTTAGTTTGTACCCAACCCAAATGACATCGAAGGTCAGGTATGTCCTAGGCCAGGTGTCCCCAATGTGGTACCCGTGAGTGTCGTGGCGCCTGCCAACATCTTTTCTAGCACCTGCCAAGTGTTTTTAGGAAGTGGGTGGGACATTTGCCCAGCTGGGCTTCAGATTGACTGTTGGAGATTTGATTTGATTGGCTGTGCAGATTTTTTAAACTGTTGTTTTGGCAGCAGCTGCCACTACAGCACAATAATCTACCTGTGTTACTGGAATGAAGAAGAAGAGTTGGTTTTTATATATCGACTTTCTCTACCACTTAAGGAAGAATCAAACCAGCTTACAATCTCCTTCCCTTCCCCTCTTCACAACAGACACCCTGTGAGGTAAGTGGGGCTGAGAGAATGGGACTAGCCCAAGGTTGCTCAGTTGGCTTCATGTGTAGGAGTGGGGAAATAAATTCAGTTCTCCAGATTAGCCTCTGCCGCTCATGTGGAGGAGTGGGGAATCAAACCCGGTTCTCCAGATCAGACTCCACCGCTCCAAACCACCGCTCTTAACCACTTCACCATGCTGGCATGTGGCAATCATTTTGTGTCTGGCTGGCTCCCCAGAGCAGCTTCTTTAATTATGGGTGTTTCAGCTTCAAACAGTGGATCAAGAATTACTGAGTGTTTGTACCTTCCTGTTGCTTGGATAAGAGCTCTATATTCTGACTTCTTGCGGAAGTAGTAAGAGAACTGTGAATCTGTACCATATCCCTTCATTTTAAGAAGCAAATAAAATTATCCTTGATGGATGGAATTGAAGGCCTATCTAGTCTAACATCCTGTTTCTACAATGGCCTGAGAAATGCTTCTAGAAACCTATGAGCAGAACTCAAAGACAATAGACTTTCCTCAGTTTGCTCCACAGCTGGCATTCAGAGGCATATTATGGCTAATAATAGTCTTCCCTCCAAGAATCTGCCTGATTTAGGTGCCCCCAACACGGTTGAATTAGTGGGCACTTTTGGAATTTTGAAAACAAAAAGCAGGAGGAGAAGAAGAGTTGGTTTTTATGTGCCAGCTTTCTCTACCACTTAAGGAAGAATCAAACTGGCTTACAAGCACCTTCCCTTTCCTTCCCCACAACAGACTCCCTGTGAGGTAGGTGGGGCTGAGAGAGTTCTGAGAGAACCATGACTGGCCCAAGGTCACCCTGCAGGCTTCATGTGGAGGAGTGGGGAATCAAACCCGGTTCTCCAGATTAGAGTCCACCGCTCCAAACCACCGCTCTTAACCACTACACCATGTTGGCTCTCTACAAAAGGAGCTACCAAAAAGTCTGCCATGGAGGGTGGGGCCAACTACAAAATGTTGGGAGGTTGCATGCGAAGCGTGCATTCCCCCCTACAATGAAGGCAGCTGTTTCCAAATGGGTGTACCCTGCAGACACAAAGGTGATGCCTTCTGGACTCTTCTGAAGCACTTCCAGCTCCAGTGAGGTGGAAGAAAGCCAGGATTGCCTTTTTGCTTTAGGGAACAGATGCTTTGAGAAACTTGTGCACCACCCACAGGGCCCCTGTTCTAAGAAACCCTATCTAAGATCAAATGTGCTCACAGTTTTGGCAGGCACCATTCATTATGTGTTTTTTGAATGGCTAAGTCTTTCTGTTTGCTCTTTATCTACCACCAGTTTCCATGAACTACAAGTTTCAGTATGAAGGGGGGGGGGAAGAGAGAGAGACAGAGACAGAGAGAGACAGAGAGAGATATCACTCCATTCACTTGTTAAAACCTATTCATGCTTTTATAAACTGGCCTAATTTCTCTCCCATTAGTCCTTATTTCTAAAGAGCTGTAAACACTTCAGACTTTTCTCCAATGGAAGGTGTTCGAATCCCTTGCTCCATTCCTTAACCCTATTCTGTTCCTTTCCAACCTCAAATGGACTACCAGAACCATCCCCCCTTTTGATTTCATATGCTGCTACTCCAAAGCTTCATATAAAGGTGTAGCTGTATATAAATGCATTATGATACTAGCATTGGTGGTGGAAAATGCCATCAAGTTGTTGTTGACTTATGGTGACCCTATAAGGTTTTCAAGGCAAGAAATGAACAGAGGTAGAGTGCCATTGCCTGACTCTGTGTAGCAACTTCCTTGGTCTCCCATCCAAGTACTAACTAGGGCTGACCCTGCTTAGGTTCTGAGATCCAATGAGACTGAGCTAGCCTGGGTCATCCAGGTCATTATGATGCTCAATATCCAGATGTTCCCTTCATCCACTTACAGAAGGGAATGGCCGGACTCCACACAATGTGTTTGTCTTTTTCACTGCCATGAACATATGAAGCTGCCTTATACTGAATCAGACCCTAGGTCCATCAAAGTCAGTATGGTCTACTCAGACTGGCAGCGGCTCTCCTGGGTCTCAGGCAGGGGTTTTTCACATCACCTACCTGCCTGGTCCCTTTAACTGGAGATGCCAGGGATTGAACCTGGGACCTTCTGCATGCCAAGTAGATACTCTACCACTGAGCCACGGCCCTTCCATGAACAGGAGATAAGCCCTAACTTCTTGGGAGACAAAGCAGGGGATGAATACGACCCATTACAAAATGAATAGTAAATGGTCAAAAGTTTCTGTTGCAAAACACATTTGAATTATGCACAATGTGCAAAATGTTCATGCTTCATGAACTATGTCTACTCTGATCCAGTCTCGGACCTTTTATAGCTGAATAGTTTACAGCTAATTGATGATGGGTGACAGGTATTAGGTAAGCTGTCTCTTACTTTTTGCCAAAGAAGATTATCAAGACGGGCATGGTAATATGGTTGTCAGTCATTTTGTCGTCTTTAACGTGCCTGTTGCCGACAGTCTCATAAACAGCCCAGACTTGAATCTTTTTTGGAATTTTAAAATGCACATTAGCATTCTAAGAAGGGCTTTGTGTTTTATTCAAGGGAAGACGGGTCTTCTGGACTTCACCAGCTACTAAAGCCATCAGAATTTCATCCATCAATCACCATAATGCAAGGTTTTCATTCAGTAGCTTGGAAAAAAAATTATGTTCTCAGCAGTTCTCTTCAGTATATTCTAAAATCCTCTTAATTGGACGAGCGTGCTATTTTTAATGCTAGCAATCAAATATCCACGCATAAGATGCTGCAAGATATTTTGCAGAGAAAGCCTCAAAGAGTTTAAAATATCCCCGAATCCTGAAATCTCCTACTTTGAAAAACTGAATTTGTTGTTAATGCTTCCATTTATGTTGTACAGTGGAGCTGATTTAAAAAGCAGCATTTTTCACAAACCCTTTTTTTAAAATCTGTGTCTCAATGCATCATTCTTTTCGCAATTTCTTAGAAAGAGCTGCCAATGGTAATGAATTAACTCACATATACTGGAAGCATTACTCCAGAATGGTTTGTTTTGTTCTCGGTGACATCATCCGTTCCCTCTGGGATTCTTAATTGGCTAGGATCACCCATGTGACCAGTCCAGGAAGCATTGCCCTCAGTTACTTTGACTATCGTTGCCCTTTGACATATCCACCCGTAGCCAAATTTGATTGCTTACATAGCATTGTGATGTTATCAAAGTCACTATATCATCCCTGATTGGCTACGATCATTCTTGGAGGAAGAAAGAAATCCTAACCAGAATAAAGTGTCTCAAACAGTACCAAATTGTGGCAATAAATGACAGCAAAAGATAAACAGTGGAACATTCAAGGGATTTTCAGGAAATATTTTTTAACCTTCAAATGCATTACTTCTGCCATTCCCCCCAAATGTAAATGTAACAAACATTTGTCCCAGAGGAAGGCGCTGGCAAACCGCCTCTGTTAGTCTCTTGCAATGAAAACCCCAAAAGGGGTCGCCATAAGTCGGCTGCGACTTGACGGCACTTTACACACGCACAAACAATAACTGTGTGCTATCAAGTTGGAACTGACTCCTGGACCATAAAGTTTCCAACGTAAGAGATGTGCAGAGTGGGTTTGCCACTGCCTTCCTCTGCATAGCAACCCCAGTCTTCCTTGGTGGTCTCCCATCCAAATACTAACTGCGGCCGACCCTGCTTAACTTCCAAGCTCTGAAGAGACTGGGCTACTCGGGGGTATTCAGGCTGCTATTCGAGAGCCAGTGTGGTGTAGTGGTTAAGAGTGGCAGAACCTAATCTGGAGAACCATGTTTGATTCTCCTCCACTTGAAGCCTGCTGGATGACCTTGGGCTAGTCCCAGTTCTCTCTGAACTCTCTCAGTCCCACATACCTCTCAAGGTGCCTGTTGTGTGTGTGTGTAGAAAAGTGGGATATAAAAACCAACCCTTCTTCTTCTGCTCAACGGATCTTACTCCCAGAAAAAGGTCCTTGTGTTGGTGCTTGAAAGGTTCCTATGGAGGGAGCAACTTTCCTTTTTCTGGTGATAGCTAATCTTCCTATTCGCAAGGCAGTGGAGCAATACATGCCTCTGCCATTTTCCACATCCTTCTTGTCATGCTTTTTCCCTAGGCCATGGATAGGGTTGCCAGGTTCCTCTTCACCACCAGAGGAAGGTTTTTGGGGTGACACCTGAGGAAGGTGGGGTTTGGGGGAGGGGAGGGACTTAGAGTCCAATGCCATAGAGTCCAATTGCCAAAGCAGCCATTTTCTCTATCGTCTGGAGATCAGTTGTAATAGCAGGAGATTTCCAGCAAGTACCTGGAGGTTGGCAGCCCTAGCCATGGAGCCAATGTATGGCAGGAGGTTTGCCCTGTCACACTTCAGTGCTGCCCCAAAGACCCCATCTTTGGATAGACCCACCCACAGATTACATCATTTCCTGTTACTGCAGGAAATTTGGGCAGTATTTGGGCAGGGCAGTCAATGGGGAGCAGGAATGGGGCCACTGAGGACCAAGTCTGGTTCAGAATTTCTAGAATAAAGGAATTCGGGTGACACAGATGTTCATTTTCTAGTGAGAAATTGCCTTTGTGCACAATGTCATCAAAAACACATTTCTGCCTGATACAAACTGTGCCTTTGTGCTAAGATTTCCGCAGGAACCATTTACAAATTAGAACAAATTTACCAAACATTTGAAGGCAGTGACACAGATTTCTCTCTCTCTCGAATAAAGCTGTGTATATGTGAAAACATTCTGTACACAATTAGACACCATTTGACAAGGATTGTGAACAAGACAAATTTAGGACATCAGAGACAGGACAGCTATCAGAATGTATTTTTTATTAAACATCGTTTCAAACAGCCCACAGATGTGAGCACAAATATCTGTGAACATTTTGAGACGGTTAGTGCTTCATATTAGGAAATGAGCAATTAATCATTTAGCACTTTATAATTGGTGGTCTATAAATAGCACACTGCTGGTTTGTGTTTGAAATCTAACCTGGACTGCCGCGTTTCTATAAATGTTTGGAGTTCCTCACGATTTGAGGTGCAAAAGGCAAGGCTCGGACCCAAACAGTCCCCGCGATGGGCCAAACTAGATGATGGGAGATTGATAATCAGATCTCATGAATTTTTTTTTTTTAAATCTAAGACAGCCATGGAGGAGGAGGGAAGGGTTGGAAAGTCTTTGGCTCAGATCTGGGCCATGGTGCTATGGGAGGTTGGCAACACGAAGAAGAAGAAGAAGAATTGGTTTTTATATGCCGACTTTCTCTACTACTTAAGGAAGAATCAAACTGACTTACAATTACCCTCCCCCTCCCCACAACAGACACCCTGTGAGGTAGGTGGGGCTGAGAGAGCTGTGACTAGCCCAAGGTCACTCAACTGGCTTCATGTGTAGGAGTGGGGAAACCAACCCGGTTCACCAGATTAGCGTACGCCGTTCATGTGGAGGAGTTCCTTCATATTGTGTAGATCCTGGCTAAGAAGTATTGGCTGAAGCGGATGAGTGTGCATGTGCGAAACCCAGGACCCTTTTTGTCTCTTCATACCCTTTTCCCACTGTGACAGGAGCACTGTTCACGCTTCTCCTTGATTTTCTTCCTCTTAACTGAGTTCTCTGCACGAAACCTCTGCCTGCCCGTTTCTATTGTGACAGCAAAACCTCACCTACGTGTGTGATGAATGCATATCTCTGCAAGTCCTTCATCGAAGTCCTGATAGGTGGGATGCTCAACTTTGCTGCATTCTTTGTAAGCTTTGGCAGAAGAATGGGGCTTGAGCAAAATTGCTGCTGGGTTCAGGAGAGTGGCAAATTGAATCTCTGAGCCCCAGAAATGTTTCTAGGGAAATGTTTTGATTGGATTGAATGGAAGTAGTTAGTAGAAAAAAGAGCAGATGATTTCAAAGGATTTCGCCATCATTAGAAATGGGGATAAGCTTCCACTTTTCCAACAGGACCCATTTATTAGCTATTTGCTCACTCTGTGACTTTGCCGTGTTTTATGAAATGTTAGACATTACTGTGAAATCCATTGTTTCCTAAATACATAACCTACAAAATTTCAGAAGTGACCAAGTCCCCTTGTACATGAGTACATGAGATGGGCCATCTTACTTATAAGATGTGAATTCAGGCACATGATGTAGATTTCACAGTCTCCCTGGCCAGCAGCATGGTTACAGGAAACCTCTTTTTGCTTCAAACCTTCACTCTGCACAGCTGAAAGTGCTAATAAGATTTTGTCCCTATTTTTTGTAAGTGTTCCCAAAGTTTGCCTTTCTAGGGAGCTTTCCATCCTGGTTGTTTATCTTTCCGGTGTGAAGCTGCCATTCTAGATCTCAATGTGATATGTCAAGGAATTTGTTCGACCTTCTGCTGGCACAGCAAACACATCAGTTGTTACTTGTACCTGTGGTCAAAGTTAATGTTTCAATCTTTATTTTATTGATTTATTCAGAATAACTCGACTGCAAGATTTGTGATGGTACTCATTGTTTTGACCAGTTTTTTTTAAAGGATTGGAGACAGTGCATGGGAGAGACCTCTCCGCGGTCACGTAAATCAGGCTTATCAACAGCTACTCACTTCTATCCCCCTGTGCTGAAAGATCTGGAGTGTTCACAGGGAGCCAGCATGGTGTAGTGGTTAAAAGCGGTGGTTTGGAGCGGTGGAGCCTGATCTGGAGAACCAGGTTTGATTCCCCACTCCTCCACATGAGCGGCAGATGCTAATCTGGTGAACTGGGTTTGTTTCCCCACTCCTGCACATGAAGCCAGCTGGGTAACCTTTGGCTAGTCACAGCTCTCTTCGAGCTCTCTCAGCCTTGCCTACCTCACAGGGGCCATTTTTGCATGGTCAATTTTGATGGTCTCTCAAAGCTCTTTTTTAAAATGCGACTTTAAAAATGTCTTTTCATGGTCCTGACGCAAAAGGAGAAGTTCCACTCTCCCCACTCGCCTGCTCCTTTGTTCCTGTTTGCATAGCCATTAGCATATGCATAGCTAACACACCCCTGTTGTTTTGCATTGTTCCTTATGGGGGATTCTTCGTGACAAACATAAAAGGTCGCGTTAAATGTGCTCTTTTGTAATGTGAAGCAGGTATGCGCCGGCTTCACAGTCACTTCCGGATTGACGGTTCAGTGTGGAAAATTAAAAAACATATGGGGGGCAAGTCAGCCTGGAACATACTGCTAATTACCGTGCAAAAATGGCCAGGGTGTCTGTTGTGGGGAGGGGAAGAGAAGGTGATTGTAAGCCGGTTTGATTCTTCCTTAAGTGGTAGAGAAAGTTGGCATATAAAAACCAACTCGTCTTCTTCTTGTTCTTGTTCTCCTCCTCCTCCTCCTGCTTCTTCTTCTTCTTCTCCAGCCTGTTTCCAGGCAGATGCTGGTTCTTATCCTTAAGGCCTTAAATGGTCAGGGTATCTGATGGACCATCTTCTCCCATTAGGGTTGCCATCTCCAGGTTGGGAAATACCTGGAGATTTTTGGGGCGGAGCCTGAGGAGGGCAAGGTTTGGAGAGCGAAGGGACTTCAATGCCATAGAGTCCAATTGCCAAAGCATCTATTTTCTCCAGGGGAACTGATTTCTATCACCTGGAGATCAGTTGTAATAGCAGGAGATCTCCTGCCACCACCTGAAGGTTGACAACAACCCTATCTCCCATACTATCCAGCCCACCAGTTAAGATCTGTCTCTCAAGTCCTGCTCTCTGGGGCCCTGTTTCCAGAGGTGACGGGGCATTTTCTGTGGTGGCACCTTGCCTTTGGAATGCCCTTCCCCTTGAGGCTCATCTGGTGTCTACTTCCCTTTCTGTTAGGTATGAGTCTAAAACACATCTTTTTTTACACAGGCTTTTAATTAGAGGCCTGACCTTTTTAAACGGTGGGAGAGGGAGGGAGCGAGGGAGGGAGGATATTGGATTAGATGAACTAATGGTCTGATCCAGCAAGACTTTCTCATGTTCTTAAATTCTTACCCCCTCCAAAGAGTTGAAGATGGTCTTTTTATTCTTCCCTTCCTCATTTTGTCCCCAAAGCAACTCTCTGAGGTAAGTTAGGTTGAGAGAATGTGAATTATCATTCAGTGAGTTTCGTGACTTAGAATGTGAATCTGGAGTTGGGGGAAGGGTTAGATTATCAGTCTTAAAAACTCAGATTTCACCACTGAGTTTTAGAGACAAGTGGGATCTTGGGAACTGGATTCTGGTGAGCTGCAACAATGGAATCCTAGGCAGAGTTATTCCAGTCTCAGCCCATTGAAATAAATGAGTTTAGACTGGAGTAGCTGTTTAGGATTGTACTGTAAGGTCATTTATGCATGGGTACTTTCACTCATGTTTGCCCCCGGTCTGTCTTGGTTGTTCCTTGGTGTTATGCATGAGTTTTCCATCCATTAGAGAGGACCTCGCTGCCAGCCCTCACAAATCCGGGGACTTCCTATTCCACTGTTAACCCAGTTCTTCCCTCTCCCCTGAGCTCAGCCCAGGTGAAATCCCCATGCATAAGGCAAAGTGCAGGACACACAAGCTTGGTTTCTCTCACAGCCAATTACAAAGCGGCATGTAAAGAGGCGGGCATTCAAATGCTTCCTGCTTCCTCTAAACTCTTTCTGAGCAGAAGAAAGACTTTTTAAAACGGAGGCTTGGATTTCTCCACCCCCCTTTTCAGATTGCTCCTTTTTTTTTGTTCTTAAAATGCTTTTTTATGCAGCAATTGGGTTTTGGGGGGGAATTTTCTTTCACAGTAAGCTCTACAAAGTAAGCCAATTACAAAGCAGCATTTAAAGGGTTGGGGAATTGATTTGAGCTTGGAGACTGCTGGTGCAGAGATTCCCAACAGAAAAGTGTGGGTCCAATGAGCCAAGAACCACAGGGAAAACTCCCATGCATAAATGACCTATTAGTTGCAATGGGCGTTGATTGGAATAACTGTAATTTCTGAAAAAGGAGCTGGAGTTAGAAGTTGATGAGGGTTACCAGGAAAATTTTGCTTCTGCATAGAATGGAAGGTTACTCCTATTCTCTGTGTGGGTGTTAGGAGGGAGGAAGAACAACTGATGAGCAAGGAAAGAGCAGCGATTCTAGAAATCAGAAATATATTTGGCCCATTTATTTGCTGTTACGGGAGGTAGGGGGTGGTAGGGCATGCTAAGTACAAAAGTCTGGAAGTTGAGGACTGAAACCTTCTAATGTAGCATCTCGCCTCGGTGCTTTCAAATAAGATCACAATTGCACCGACCGCATAATTAGCTACTTTGTATGGTTGGATTAGCAACGAATTAAAATGCATTAATTATTGATCCTCCTGTTATCAGCGGGAGGAGATATCATAGTTGCCAATTGCCCCGTAGCAATATCAAGTGTCAAAGCACAGGACATTTTGGAAAACACGATGCTGGCTTTGAAAGAGTCACTGGGAAATGTACACCGCTGGAAGACCACGGCGTACTAGCCCATTGCCTATCAATGCTTGAAGTAGGTAAGCCCCCTCCTCGCTGAAAGGGGGGGCAGATGGGTGTGGTTTTCGATACACAAAGCACAGCTGAGATGCTGGAAGAGATGGAAAAAGAGGCAAACAGACACTGCTCTGCGTTTGTTGTGGTATGCTGGCAGCCCTAGGGCCTAGGCTACCCTGGTACACCAGGCAAGGTGTTCAGGACTGGAGCTAGTGTGCAAGGATGGGAAAGAAAATACAAATACATACAGCCACCATGGCTGTTTGAAACTGTAGCCCTGAGTGGCTGTATGTATTTGTATTTTCTTTCATTGCCCAGTGTGGTACATTTTGCTTTAAAGCCCTGCGAGGGATTCTAACGTGTGGTGTAACACGCTTTCTCTTAAGAGTATTTTTCTGTTTTGTTAGTTTGCTTTATGAAAGAAATAATACTTTTCCAATACCAGCTTAGGCTTATTTGCTTTCTTTATGTTATTGTTGAGCCTCGTGCTGCCTCCATCTCCAGACTACCTGGAGGTTGGCAACCCTAGAGAGAGCGAGAGAGAGAGAGAGAGCCAGGCAAAAAGAAATGATTGAAACCTTGGTGGGCCCCTATATGTGACCATTGGGCTACAGTGGTCTGAAAAAGAACGGCCCTTCGTGACTCGCCTGGGTTTGTATCGTCCAAAATGTTCCCAGTGCGACCGGAAAGTTCTTTCTGAGATGAAAGGTGAGTCACTGCTCATTTCTCTTCCAGTCCATTTCTAGGCCTCTCTCTCGGTTCTCAGCAATGCAGAGAAGAGCTCCCGCCGAGACGTTAAATAGCATCTCAGCAGCAAGCTGGCTCTAAAAGCGAGAGGTGAGGAGCTATTAACATTTACCTTCCATCAGGATTAAGCTAAAGCAAACATTCTCCAATTGGCCTTTGATGAAAATTTCATAGATTCCTTTCCTTTGAACCCTCTTCCGAGATTCAATTCGTCTTTATCCTTCTGCAACAGGTGGCGCACATTGGGAAGAAGAGAAGATGAGCCGACGGAGCAAGGCTTTCGGTACATTTTCCCGAAGCCAGTCGGGAGGGACAGCATTCACTGCGGCCGTGATTATTCTAGCTGGGCTGGAAAAAAAAGCAGGGAAGAAATGTCTAATTAATATTAATTATGCCATTCACAGCAAGAGGGTAATGTCTCTGCGAAAAAGACAGAGGGAGACTGCAGAGCTATTGACATCAGCGTCTAAAAACTGCAATCCGCTACAGGCACCAGCCTTAAAACAGGGAGGAGATTCTGTCTGGTCTGGTGGCAAATTGAATTTTTTTTTTAAATGTACTGCAGTTGTCGCATAACTTAGCTGACTGCAGCAAGAGAATATGTTCTGCATCAGAGATAAGGGGCTAGTTGCTCTTGGTGGACATTGATTTACACAGCAGGTATGCATGTCTTGTTCTCAGTGAAGCTGGGGTTCAGTACTTATTGGGACGGCTGATCCATTCACATGACAGAAGCATGGCCGCACACCCTTCTCTCAAACACATTCATAAAGTAACTGAATCTAGGATAGGTTTGCCAGCTTCAGGTTGGGAAATACCTGGAAGGTTTGGGGTGGAGCCTGAGGAGGGAGGGGTTTGGAGAGGGGAGGGACTTCAATGCCATAGAGTCCAATTGCCAAAGCGGACATTTTCTCCAGGGGAACTGATTTCTATCACCTGGAGATCAGTTGAAATTAAGGTTGCCAGGTCCCTCTTCGCCACTGGTTGGAGGTTTTGGGGGCAGAGCCCAAGGAGGGCAGGGTTTGGGGAGGGGAGAGACTTCAACACCAAAGAGTCCAATTGCCAAAGTGGCCATTTTCTCTAGGTGAACTGATCTCTATCGGATGGAGATCAGTTGTAATAGCAGGAGATCTCCAGCTAGTACCTGGAGGTTGGCAACCCTACTCTTTGTTGATCTTTTGCTTTGAATTTCAACATAGTTTGGTTCTTCAGTTCTACTATGAACTTCGAACACTTGTGTATCATTTAATGTGCCCCAAATGTGTGCCGCTGGGTTGCCAGATGGAAAATAAACAGTCACTTTCATGGATGTTTAATACTTGTGCCGCTGTACCCCACGACCCAGGATTCTTCTCAGAGCAGCATTCCCTCTTTTCATTATTCTCTTCAAGAAATATTTCCTTGCAGCTCCTCAAATGAATTAATGTCTAGTGCAGCTCTTTTGAACACGTCGGCTTCATCAATACTTTAGTGAGATATCATTTGCTGTGTGATATATTCTCTTTCTTGGGGTGCGGAGATACTTTGAAGGCCGCGGACGTACCTTCTTCCTTCCTGCCACTTCATACTCCTACGCTGCAGCTTAGGTTTTGGGGTGGTTGTTTTTGTGTGTGCAAACAACAGCCACAATTCAGTGCAGAGTTATGGATCTTGGAGCTTCATTGATTTCAGTAGAATGCAAGGGTGCACTGCTTCATAACCTCTCTGTGATATGGCCATAAGTCCAGGGATACCTTAAAACTAATAAAAATTATTGTAGCGAAAGCTTTTTTTGACTCTGAACTCATTTAATCAGTCAGTGTGTTAGAGTGTCAGACGAGTATCTGGGGGACTCACAGTTTAGTCCCCAATCTGCCGTGGAGACTTGCTGGGTGACCTAGGGCCAGTCACTCACTTAGCCTAACCTTTCTCAGAGGTATCTCTGGGTTGGGAACTACTTGGAAATTTGGGGTGTGGAGCCTGAGGAGTGTGGGGTTTGGGAAGGGGAGGGACTTCAGTGGGGTATAATTCCATAGAATCCACCTTCCAAAGTGGCCTTTTTCTCCAGGTAAATCAAACTCTGTCGCCTGGAGATCAGTTGTAATAGCGAGAGATCTCCAGCTACCACCTGGATGTTGGCAGCCCTACTCAGAGGGTTCTTGTCAGGATAAAAAGGAACAGAGGAGAGCAATGCAAGCCAAGTTGAATCCCCATTGGGGATAAGGATGGGTTATAAATGGAATCAAATAAATAAAGTAAAAAACACTGAAATGTCATTTCAATGATATTTCAGTAACATGGTTTTTCCAAAATGCTGGTACATTCATACTCGCTTGTTATTCATTTCGACTCTAGGTTTCCTGCCCCCCCCACCCCCGCAACACATACACACATAATAAACTTCTAAAAAATATACTATGACAATTTGAGTAATTATTCCATAATGTGCTAGGAAAGCAATAATGTATTATGTGCACAGGAGATGTGAATTGCTTTTGGAGAAGTTAAATCCACTTAGGTAAATACCGAAGAAGCCCCTTGTCCTGTGTTAATTAAGAAGAAAAACCCCAATTTAGCTCAGTGACAATGATAACTTTTGGGGGGAGTTTTTCTAGTGTGTGTGTATGATTCTCTAATGAGGCTATATGCCAATTAAAATGTTACAACGATACTGTCTGTGTACTGGAGGGGAGTTGATTCTACTGCAGAATTTCAATGCTGGCAATGTAGATTGATCAGAAGTATCTGGCTGAAAGGAAGGAGAGCATCAATAAACACGATCCTGTTCCCCCTTCATATGGTCATTCGGTTCAGATCGCCACTGGTGAAGAGCCCTTGTGTATTACTTTACTGCAGAAGGTTTGGACCTCTGGTTCCCGACCAGGCTGAAGACAACATTCAATATTGCTTCTAAGGTTGCGATCTGAAGAACACTTTTTGCTGGGATTGGGCCCCTCTGAATAAAATGGGACTGGCTCCTGAGAAGACCTGTTTAGCATGGCTCCCTTAACAGTCGTTGTTCAATAAGAGCCCATACTGTGACTTTTGGAAGCTTAATAAGGAAAAAAATTCCAGTGATGGTGAAAGCAATTTCTCTATAAGAAATGTGTGAGAATATCAAAAAAGGGTATATGGAAGTATCAGCTAAGAAGAAGCAGTCAAAGACATCTTTATGCCTCAAGCAGAATTTTAAATGTAGGTTTGATTTCCTGCTTTTTTAATGGTTTCATGATTTTTATTGTATTTTATTTCAGTTGACTTAGAAGCCAAGTTGGGTTTGTTTATTATGGAACACTGGCCAATGAAACAGCTAAAGAAATAAACACACCCCAAAGTATGGTTGCCAGCTGGAGATCTGCTATTACAACTGTTCTCCAGTTGATACAGATCAGTTCCCCTGGGGAAAAAATGGCTGCTTTGGCAATTGGACTCTATGGCATTGAAGTCCCTCCCCTCCCCAAACCTCGTCCTCCTCAGGCTCCACCCCAAAAACCTCCTGCTGGTGGCGAAGAGGGACCTGGCAACCCGACCCCAAAGAGAGCATTTCATCATGGCAAAATAAGAATAACAATATCAAAGGGATGGATCCTACGAAGGCCTTCTGCTCGAATGAAAGAAGACTCTTCATTAAAGTGTTAAGGAGTCACAGCATTTAACATAAATGGAATAATTGACAATTGATTGTCTTTTAATGGTACCTCACAATCTGTACACCTGTGGCAGACCCCCCCTCACCCTTCCAAAATGGTAGGACCAGTCATGGGGCCAAGGTAAGTTTGCTATACAATGGGAAAACTCTGTCCATTTGGTCCTTTACTGGGCACTTAGCAAGATACCGCCTCTCATCTCTGTCTTAATCAAAAAATGAAATGTTACAGATTAAGTGACTAAACTGCCTGTGGCTATCCTGATATTCTTGGTTTAATCCCTAAAGGACTGAACGCTGCATACTATTTCACGAACTTAGATTTGGTCGTTTGAGGTAGGTACCCATCCATTTGGTATTACCTTCGAATACATGCTTTCCCTACTAAACCATGAATAAGTCCAATAGTTAAGGCAAGGAAACAGCATTTATTGACAGAGCACAGAAGGAAAACAGTGGGATTTTATTCTGGTACTGTTTCCATTTGTCTGTGTTAAATGCCATTGATTTTCAGTAAGGTACAATCTCAGTGCCAGACTGCTGAGATTCTTGTAAACAAGCAAACAGAAAGCTGGGAACTCTCCGGACAGTTGTGAAACTATAGCACTCAAATGTCAAATATGTACGACTTGTGGATTCTGGGAGAAGCTTTGAATACATAGGGCTGCCAACTCCAGGTGGGGAAATTCCTGGAGATTTGGGGATGGAGCCTGGGGAGAATGGGGTTCAAGAAGGGGAGGGAATTCAGTAGGGTATGATATCATAGAGTCCACCATACAACGCAGCTATTTTCTCCAAGGAAACTGATCTCTGCAGTCTGGAGATCAGGTTAATTCTGGAAGATCTTTAGGTTGGCAACCATAGATGTAATGAAATTATCAATGTAAAAAAACCCCTAAAACTATATTCCAAAAACTTTACTCAAATTATAAATATTAAAACCTAGGGCTGCACACCATTCCCCCTCCCCCCCTGGTATTTTTTGGGTTTTCGGTTGAATGTTTTTGAAAAATCTGAAAAAAGCCAAATACTTATATCAGCTTTTTTTTGGATACTTGTTTTTTTTTTGAGTTTATTTAATTTGAACCAGAAAAATATGTGGCACAGAGCTGACTGATGGACTCGGCTGAGGCCAGTGTTCTGTTCGCTGCTTGACGCCTCCGAACTCCACATGGACTTTGGAGGCGGCAGCGATGAGGTAAGTGAGGGGGAGAGAGAGGGGGAAATGGTGTGGGGGAGAAAGCAAAAAAAATTGGCATTATTCAGGAGCCGCTTTTTGGTTCCCTTTAATTGCCGCCATTTTTTCCTGGAAAACCCACCCCCCGAAAATACCAATAAGGTATTTTTCAGGAGGGGGTTAAGTTCAGCTTTAGCTGAATGCACACCCTTATTAAAAAACTGTGCATCACAATGCATCAAACTTTGGTTACATATATAGTTACCTTCTCCTAGTGTAAAAAAAAAAATCAGTAAAATTGCGCTTGTACACATGAGGATGTTAAACCCCTTACAAGCTGCTTTCCTATGACCAAGTACAATGATAAATCATATAAAATATATGTAAACCAAACCAAATGCATTTTGGCTATGAGGCCTTCCTCAGTGGTTTAAATCTGTACAATACACACCATACAATGTTTTTGTTAAAATTACAATATGCACTACTAAGGTATGGGACATTCTAAAAAAGAAGAGGGAAAATAAAACAAAGGATTTAGATTAATAATTGTGTGAGTATTTTAAAAACAAAATATAATTCTTAAGGTTCAAATTACTCACGCCTATGAGATGTAATTTTTTTTTTTTACATGGACTAGGTATCTCTCTTTGTTGTTAATTAGGAAGATTGGAGATAATTATCCAGATGGTTGATGTTGGTGATCCAAATATCTAAAATATATAGAGAATAATATCATGCATTAATTCCAAAAAATATTGAAAGGCCAATTAACCTCCCCCCCCCCCCCAAGAACCCAGATCCAAATACCAAACCAGTGTTCGGAACCCAGGAAAGTGAGAATACTGACATTTTCCAGCTTCAATATATCAGTTTATTTAAATATATCTGAAAAATACCTTTTTTGTGCAGTACATCCCTATAGATTAGTAATACAACATAGCATAGCATCTATAGCACAGATTAGTAATACAAAAATGTAGGAGAAGAAGTGCTTAATTTCCTCTTTCCTTCACCTCGGCGCAATGTCCAAAGCCACTCTGAGGTATTCAGGATGGTGATAGTTGGAAGCTTCTACCTCATTTACAGATACTGAAGTGCTGTAATATAAAAACGTTCTTCCAGCTCCAGTAGACCAATTAAACATTTCAAATTTATGTAGACATTGGCAAGCTCAAGCATTTTCTCTGTTCATTAGGAGGAAAAGCAACTCTGCCATAAAGAGTGTACTACATAGAGAAAATTAATTTATTTTGTGTTCACGGGAGAAAGAGTGTATGTGTATGTGTATATGACACGCACACACACACTGAATAACCGAGCAACTTAAAACCTGAATGTCTCAGTATTTGGGAGCCTGAACTTGTGTAAATACAGGTACACTGGCTTCTGGATTGATGCCACCTAAGGGAAGGCATGAGAAGCAATCTGCAAATCTTAATTGTCATTAAGCTTTTGTCTCAGTTGCTTTAATGAACCATTGCAGAAAATATTTTGAATTACAGGAAAGCCTATTAAAGTGAGCAGATTCTGCCAATACAAATGAACAGTGAAAAAAAGGAGGATACCAAAAGGCCAGGGAAGGAACCTTCCAGATCTTTCCTTAGTGGCATGGAACCAGTTCTGCGCATGCACAGTCCTTACACTATTTAAACATTATGGGAAGGTGCCCGTGATGTGGGTTCCCTTGTAAGGGTGTGCGCTGAGTTTTTTCGGTAGTTTTTGGGTTCAAGTTTATTAAACCTGAAATTTTTTGATAAATACAGAAACCCCGGATTTATTAAAAAAAACCCGAACCCAGAAAATGCCAAATACCACCCTCCTAAGGCATTGCCCCCAAAACCTCCTGCTGGTGGCGAAGAGGGACCTGGCTACCCTACCAACGTGGCACCCTAAGTCACCACAATGCTTGCAAATGGATCTCTTGGCAGGAACCCATTTACTTCTTCCTAAAAGCATCTCTTGCCCAAAGCAAATAGCCAAATACCCTGGCTGTCCTTTCACTGGAGCAGGAAGCACTTCAGATGAACCAGAAGACCATTGTGTCTGTCAGGAGCATCCATTCAGAAACAGCTGTCTTCACTGAAAGAGGATGCTTGGCTTGCAACCTCCCAACCTTTTGTGCTTGCCACCCATGGCAGCCATTTTGTGGTGGTGCCCACTCCCTGTTTTCAAAATTTCAAAGGTGCCCACAGGCTCAACAAGATTGAGGACCTCTTCTTTATGTAATCTATTGAGAAAAGGGGTTTCATGTCACATTCATCCCCAACTTCCTCCAAGAAGCAGAAGATAGTTGCAGTTTCACCTAAGAGTGGCAGACAGTCCTGAAAGAGAGAAACTTCATGGGGAGAGGACAATGTGAGATTGCGGAACTTGAGTTTATTTACAAATTTAGGACACTGGACGCCCCAGAGCTGAATAGGGACCTAGGATTCTTATCTCCCTCCTTTTCTCCTGCTCTCATAATACAAGAACGCGTGGTCATCTGCTGAAGCTGAAGGGTGAGAGATTCAAAACAGACAAAAGGAAGTATTTCTTCACACAATGCATAGTTAAATTGTGGAACTCCCTTCCCCAGGATGTGGTGATAGCCGCCATCTTGGCAGGCTTTCAGAGGGGAAGGGACATGTTCAAGGAGGATTGCGCTATCCATGGCTACTAGTAAAAATGGATACTAGTCATGATGCATACCTATTCTCTCCTTGATCAGAGGAGCATGCCTGTTATATTAGGTGCTGTGGAACACAGGCAGGATAACGTTGCTACAGTTGTCTTGTTTGGGGGCTTCCTAGAGGCACCTGGTTGGCCACTGTGTGATCAGACTGCTGGACTTGATGGGCCTTGGTCTGATCCAGCAGGGCCTTTCTTATGTTCTTATGTTCCTATATTAGGTGCTGTGGAACACAGGCAGGATGGTGCTGCTGCAATCGTCTTGTTTGGGGGCTTCCTAGAGGCACCTGGTTGGCCACTGTGTGATCAGACTGCTGGACTTGACGGGCTTTGGTCTGATCTAGCATGGCTTTTCTTATGTTCTTAGGTTCTTATCTTGTTACAAATGCTAATTTTTGCCCTTAAGCATTTCTCCCCTGTCCTAATTAAGTTGATTACATTTTGTATTGTATCTTGGCATCCTGACTTTCTTCTTTGCAACCCACCTCCCACCTCTGACTAGGACATAAGGGCTCAGGGATCTCTGGTGTGCATGGTTCTCCCTTCTTCCAGTATGGTGTAGTGGTGAAGAGTGGTGGTTTGAAGCAGCATGGAGCCTGATCTGGAGAAACGGGTTTGATTCCCCACTCCTCCACAAGAGCAGCAGAAGCTAAACTGGTGAACTGGATTTGTTTCCCCACTCCTACACATGAAGTCAGCTGGGTGACCTTGGGCTAGTCACACTCTCTCAGCCCCATCTACCTCACAGGGTGTCTGTTGTGGGGAGGAGAAGGGAAGGTGAATGTAAACTGGTTTGATTCTTCCTGAAGTGGTAAAGTCAGCATATAAAAACCAACTCTTCTTCTTCCATCATATCCTTGCAAAATCAGTGAAAAGTAGCTTAGGCTGAGAGAGTATGACTGGCCCAAGATCACCCAGTGATCATCATAGCAAAGTGGGGATTTGAACTTGGGTTTCCCCCATGTCAGTCTGACACTCACAGCAGTCTGTCACACCGACTCAGAACACGTTTCCTTTATCTGACAATTAAGTTTTAAATATGTTAAAAGTACCCGTAAGCATTCTCATAAATATTTGACTACATTTAAATATAAATGATCTAATCTTAACCAAATCATATCCTCTGCCAGCTTGCTTGAAAGATCAAAGTAATAAATGGCCTCAAGAACGTCTAAAGCTTTATGAAAACATACACTGTAAGTTCTGTAACAAATTTGGTTAGTCGTTACATTTTCCTCCTCAAACAAGCCATGTGATAGTTTAGACTAAGAGACAGGAACTGTTTGTGGCTAATGGCGATTCGAACACAGAACTCCCGATATCAGCCCTATACATTAGACCACAATGGCTGTTTTGCTAAAGTGACTGAAATAGATAGACACTGATCAACTATATTTGCATGCAGTCTGTGCTCCAACGTGCTCAGAGAACCATGCATGGGTTTATCCTTCCACTAGGGAGATGATTTCAAGAACATTTTGCTTGGGTTTTCTTCTAAAGAAAGAAACAAGCAATTTTGTTTTTGTTTTTTAAATCAGCAATTGCTAATCCTTCAATGTCATGAAAATGCAAGGTGCAAATTCTGAAGACAGTACATTGACATCACTAAAAAGGGATCACCTAAGAAAATGGCAGACATGTACAGAAGTCGACCTTCTCCACAATGTATAGTAGAACTGACCATGTTTGGGAGCATTATGCCATATTAACCCACTTCATTTTCCCATCAAAAGCTACCATTGATGTGGAGAATGCTAGGGAAACACTCACCACATATTCTGCTTCCATGACCCTATGTTTGACTGTCTTTCACAGAAGGGAATGGGCGACCACTGTACATTGCTGTTATTTTTTATGGAAGCCATGTGTTGTGTTTTATAACAGAAGTAGAAGAAGAGTTGGTTTTTATACCCTGATTTTCTGTACCTTTAAGAAGACTCAAACTGGCTTACAATTGCCATCCCTTCCTCTCCCCACAACAGACACCCTGTGAGGTAGGTGGGACTGAGAGAGCTCTTAATAGAACCGTGATTAGCCCAAGGTCACCTAGCTGGCTTCATATGTAGGTTCTCCTGATCAGACTCCACCACTCCAAACCACCGCTCTTAACCACTACACCACGCTGGCTCATTCAGATGACAGGGGGTCAGGATTCTTTGTTGCATTTTGGATGGTGAACTCCATTTCTGTGTTTTATCAATCCAGTTTGGTCATTGTGCCAAGACTTCTGACTTTTGTTCACCTGCCCAGAGTCCTTTTCAGCTAAATTGAAACAGGCAGACACACATTCCAACTGCTTTTGGAAATTCTTCAAAGAACACACTGTCCTCACAAGCTGGGCTACTCTCAATCAGTAGCAAACGGCAGTGGTATAGGAGGGAAGCAGGCGAATCTATACCACTAAAATATGCAGATTACTACTTCAGGGACTCTTCAAGCTAGGAGGTATATGAACATTTCATTTCTAAAGATTTACTATGATAATTGGTGGTGAGGAAACAATCACTACAGAACATCTACCGTACTCTGGCTATTAAGGAAAAAAAAACATGAATTGATTTCTGACTTTTTTTAAACTAAGGGAACGATTCTCACCTATTTCAATTACCCACAAGAAAGAGACTTTAATGAAACACTTATATCATTTCTCCATGCCATGATTAAAGCTAACATTTACTCTACGACTCCCTGTAGGCACAGGAGCCAAGATGATCATGGCGAAGAAGTCATCTATTATGCAGGACCTCTAGCAAAATGAGCCACTTTCTTTGGTATTGATTCAACATAATGCTTTTCAAAATTCCGGAGTACTTGACTTGCTAAAATCCCAAGGAAAGCAAAAAAAAAAACTAAAAAAAAAAAAAACTTTTTGTGACCAGGAAAAACAAAGAATTCGAATGAAAAATGCAGTATAAAAGCAGTGGACCTGCGAGCGAGATATCATCCCTGGTCATGCTGTTTCCTCCCTCCCTCCCTCCTCCTCCTCTCCTCCTCCTCCTCCTATAGAATCATAGAGTTGGAAGGGACCACCCGGGTCATCTAGTTCAACCCCCTGCACAATGCAGGAAACTCACAACTACCTCCCCCCTACACCCCCAGTGACCCCCACTCCATGTCCAGAAGATGGCCAAGATGCCTTCCCTCTCATCATCTGCCTAAGGTTATAGAATCAGCATTGCTGACATATGGCTATCCAACCTCTTCTTAAAAACCTCCAGGGAAGGAGCGCTCACCACCTCCCGAGGAAGCCTGTTCCACTGAGGAACCACTCTAACGGTTAGAAAATTCTTCCTAAAGTCTAGATGGAAACTCTTTTGATTTAATTTCAACTCATTGGTTCTGGGCCGACCTTCTGGGGCAATAGAAAACAACTCAGCACCCTCCTCTATATGACAGCCCTTGAAGTACTTGAAGATGGTTATCATATCCCCTCTCAGCCTTCTCCTCTTCAGGCTAAACATACCCAGCTCCTTCAACCTTTCCTCATAGGACTTGGTCTCCAGACCCCTCACCATCTTTGTTGCCCTCCTCTGGACACGTTCCAGCTTGACTACATCTTTCTTAAATTGTGGTGCCCAAAACTGAACATAATACTCTAGGTGAAGTCTAACCAGAGCAGAGTAAAGCGATACCATCACTTTGCATGATCTGGACACTATACTTCTGTTGATCCTTTTCTCCTCCTCCTCCTCCTCCTCCTCCTCTCCTCCTCCTCTTCCTTGAAGGACCAGAGTCCTATGCAGGAGCATAGCCCTGGTAATAAAATATCATCCACACTAACATAATGTAATGGGTTGTCATGGATTTTCACATCCTCAGGCAGCAAGCCTAAGCAGGTCTACTCAGAAGTAAGTCCCATTAACTTCCATTAATTCAGAGGTAAGTCCCATTAACTCCCAGGAAAGGTTTTGTTCACTTGTTTTTAGGACTGCAGCCTTTGAGCATTCTAAGGTGAATGCCCTTGAATAAAATGGGTCTTCTAATGAGACCTATTTAGGATTGTACCCTATTTCGAATCAGTAATAACATAAAAACGTTTTAGGAAAAGCATTCTGCTGGGCTATTAATGACAAGCAATATAAAAATGATTAATGGATTCAGAAGCAGGGAAAGGGACACAGATGGTGCATGAGATGATAGAATTTCTAATTGTAAAGGATTAAAACTTGGACTCTTGTAGGACCTTATGTCTCTAATGAAAAGGGCAATTCATTAGCTTGGATTTCATCAGCTTTCAAGTTAATGTGACCTTTTTCTTCTGCTTTCTCTGTGTACAAATAATTTTAATTACTGCAGAAATGAAATATTATCAGATTTCAAAAACTGAAATCCTCAGTGTTGATGAACACAAATGACTTCAAAACTACTGACATTCAAATTTTGAGATACAAATGTCATGGTTGAGTTACACTCATTGCTTTTGAGTTACGTCATTCCAGTTTAGGGTGCAAAATTCAATTTGCTATATGTTTTTTGTTGTTTTGTTTGGGGTTTTTTTTGGTAGTTTTTTTTAGGATGGCAATCAAACTGGAGTGCACATCCATGCCTTCTGTTTTTAAAAAAATATCAAGTATAATTGAATATGATGTTATGAGGAAGTCCTGTATGCCTTTAATATGAAGAACAAGTGGGGGACCCTCAAGAACTTGCGGGGTTATCACATTTCCCCCTCCCCCACGATTTCCTCTTTTGCTTTCCTGAAAGCCCTCATGGCTTCTCCCTTTTCCCAGCTTTCTTCTCTGCTTCCTACACACCAGCCCACCTACTTTTAGCAGCTCCTTTATCTTCACCTTTCCCTCCTTCTGGCAACCTGTTCAGGAAAACTATGGTCACGTTGTGCAGTTTCAGCCACCTGGCTGGGCCCACATGCATGGTGAGAAACCCATAAGGACTTATGGATGTACCTCATTTCCCCCTGTGGGGTTTGGGGAGGGGAGGGACTTCAATGCCATAGAGTCCAATGGCCAAAGTGGCCATTTTCTCCAGGTGAACTGATCTCTATCGGCTGGAGATCAGTTGTAATAGCAGATCTCCAGCTAGTACCTGGAGGTTGGCAACTGTATTGATCCATTAACGGGAACAGGGTAGGTCTCTGGCTTGAGGCCTAAACCTGGAAATACCTAAATCTACAAAAGTCTAGCCACACTCCCCCCCACATGAAAATAAAGGGGGGAAAAGGAAAGGAAAAGAAAAGAATACAGGACAAATTGAATTGGAAATGAAAAATAAAAGAACCCGAAGAGAGTGATACGTGCATCAATTGCAGGAGAAGAAATCTCTTAAATCACCAGACAAATAAGCTATCGAACGCTGCTGCTTGCAAGAGGCAAGAGATTTGTATAGCTGAAAAGCTGCACAGGAAATATGCTTCCCTTGATAGCTGTATAAATGCTAAGCCTCTGTGAAACGTTTGGCTCTGATTTCTGAATGAGCTTGATGCGGGTATTACGTTTCCTTCCGTTTATGCAGTCGTGTAACACCGATGCCTTCTGAAGCCTGCAGATAACACCGGGGGCTTCGCATAGACAATCTGACACTCTCTGTGGAGGGCAGAGATCCCAAGGGCTTGCTGGATCTTCGTGTATAGGAATTCTGACTCTTCTTGTTACCTAGCTTTGCCCCCACCCCCAATCCTCCTACAACCCCAGCTTCAAGAGACTAGGGTAAAGTGCTGTCATCCCAGTGTGGTGTAGTGGTTAAGAGTGGTGGTATGGAGTGGTGGACTCTAATTTGGAGAACCCGGTTTGGTTACCCGCTCCTCCACATGAGCAACGGAGGCTAATCTGGTGAATTGGATTTGCTTCCCCACTCCTACACACGAAGCCAGCTGGGTGACCTTGGGCGAGTCACACTCTCTCAGCCCCACCTACCTCACAGGGGAGGGGAAGGGAAGCTGGTTTGGTTCTTCCTTAAGTCATAAAGTCAGCATATAAAAACCAACTCTTCTTCTTCATCATCCATAGGGTTGCCAACCTCCAGGTACTAACTGGAGATCTCCTGCTACTACAACTGATCTCCAGGTGACAGAGATCAGTTCCCCTGGAGAAAATGTCCACTTTGGCAATTGGGCTCTATAGCATTGAAGTCCCTCCCCTCCCCAACCCTGCCCTTCTCAGGCTCCGCCCCAAAAACCTCCCGCCAGTGGCAGAGAGGGACCTGGCAACCCTACTCATCCCTTTGCTAAAGTGATGGCGGCCTGTTTTTGTAGCCATGTACAAAGGAGGGAGTCTTTTTCAGGGCATGTAGTCTAAGATGGAAGTGGTGGTGGAAAGTGCCATCAAGTCACAGCTAACTTATTGCAACCCCATAGGCTCTTCAAGGCAAGAGATGCTTGGAGGTGGTTTGCCATTGCCTGCCTCTGCGTGGGCTGAGCGAATTCTGAGGGAACTGTGACTGGCCCGAGGTCACCCAGCAGGCTTCATGTGGAAGAGTGGGGAGTTGAACCTGGTTCTCCAGATTAGAGCCCGCCACTCTTAACCAATCATGCTAGGAAAAGTTGAAGGCAGCAGGAAAAGAGGAAGACCCAACAAGAGACAAATTGACTCAATAAAGGAAGCCATGGCCCTCAGTTTGCAAGATCTGAGCAAGGCTGTTAAGGATAGGCCACTTTGGAGGACATTGATTCATAGGGTCGCCATGAGTCAGAAGCAACTTGACAGCACTTAACACACACACACACACACACACACACACACTCTTAACCACTATACCATGCTGGCTCCAGATGGAGGTATCAAAGTGGTAAGATGCATGGGGTGGGGGGTTGGAGTTATTTATTCAAATATTTACACTCTGTCTAGTTCTTGTGTCTCAAGCTGGCTTACAAATCTAAAATAGAATAATAAATAATAGAGCAAAACCCCAACCCCCCCAAAACCCATCTGTGGTAGAGAGTTGGCTGTAGATTATCATTGCATTAGCCTGCATATATTCACTACGGTGGATACTGAGTATGGATTGTTAAACGGCTGTGCAAAAGAGGAATCCTATTGGTCAGCTTGTCAGCTGACTTTTAGAAGACATATTGCAAGATGACACTGTGCAGCAAGACATCTGTAATTTCTCTTTGAGGACTTGGATTGCAGGACATTGTGGACAATTTATCTATCTTGTCTATGGTGGTTTAGTATTGTAAATATTGTAAATCGTGTTATGAAAACTTTGTGAACTGGTATTTTAAGAGATACTAAGCATGGGAAAAATATAAAAATAACAAAAGAATTGGAAGTGGCTGCATGTTGGGATATTTTTCCTTAACAGGAGATTAGCCAATCTCCAGGTATTAGCTGGAGATCGCTTGCTATTGCAACTGTTCTCCAGCCAATAGAGATCAGTTCTCCTGGAGAAAATGGCTGTTTTGGCAATTGGTCTCTATGGCATTGAAGTCCCTCCCTTCCTCAAACCTTTTCAAGCTCTGCCCCAAATACCTCCCACCGATGGTGAAGATGGACCTGGCAACCCTATTGCCTGGTCAGGGGGCAGCGGGTGGGGGATGGGGGCATAGGGTTGTCAGATCCAGGTTGTTAAACTCCTGGAGATTTGGGGATGGATCCTGGGGTGGACAGGGGCCTCAGTAGGGTATAATGCCATAGAGTCCACCCTCCAAAACCTCCATTTTTTTTCAGGGGAACTGATGTCTGAAATCTGGAGATGAGCTGTCATTCTGGGGGATCCCAGGGTCCCGCTTGGAGGCTGGGATCCTTAGGTGGAGACTTGGGTTCCAAGGGAGTCAGAAAAGGAGAGATTCCTGTACTGCAGCCACTATCAGTGTTCTAAGTCCCCCCCCTCCAGCTATTAGCCTAGAAAGGCATATGGTATTTAAACACTCCCTTCCACACAAAGCACATTGTGGCAGCACTTGGGATGAAGACATGCAGCAGAACTGTCTGAGTTAATCTAGGCTTTATTACGGGCTTGTCAACATCAATCAGAACCTCACCCTAACTTCTGTATGCAGCTTACAAGCATACAAGCAGCATCACCATGGTTACCAGAATTTGGGGCAAACCAACCGTGTCTCCAGACCTTGCCAGAGGTGTTCCACCTCATCTCCCTCCACCTATATACTGTTTGGGTAACTAAGGGCTTGGTTGATGCTGCTCAGCACAAAGGGTGTCATGGATATGGCCAGAAGTATAGGGGAATAGTTGCTGGACTTGACCAAAAAGATCATAGAAGATGTTGTGGCACAGATAGTCAGAAGAAACCTGACCTCTCAGGGAAGCCTGCCCAGATGGGAGTCTAGAGATCCAGAATAGAATAGAGTTGAAGATCAGTAAGAAGAAGGCAGAGTGGCAACAATTATATGGCCTTGTGAAGATTAGAAGGCATCTAACCTATTATCAATAGATACAGTTTGTTGAGACCCAGGTGCAGAAACATCTGAGTACTGCAAGAATGTCCAACTTCACAGAAGTGAAGATATGATTCACGGATGGGAGTATTGGTTGAGGGCCAGAAGATATTCATATGTATGAGAAGACTGTAATCAATATTTTTAAATAGACTTTGTTAAGATAAAAAGTAGTGAGAACAAACAAAATTTTTTATATATTCTAAAAAGATGTTTTAAGTATAGATATCCCTGTATGATGTTTGAAGTTATAAGATAATGAGTTAGCCAAGAATGCGTGCCCTTATCAAGTAGCTATTGTTAGGAGGTGTATCCAATATCCTATAAATATGGGAAGTTGTGTTGATCAAGAACATCTTCTCAGAAAGGGCTATTTGGCCAAGTTACTTTTGGGGTTCTTATGGATTCATGTAATTGCGCTCCTTCAATGTTCTATGTAACAATGATGGGTAGACCAGTCTGAAGAAAGCCCCCCAAATTCTTATTTGGCCACTGAATAACACTGAATCCCACATTATTGGCTCTTGTGCACGAGTGGGCCAACTGGTGGAAAGCCTGCTAAAGGCCAGAACATAGCTTAAATAGCTGACCCAACCACCCCTTTACCCATTGTCTAAATAACTGTCTTCCTTAACCAATCACTTTCTCAGGCTTCATTGAGAAGGGGACTCCCTAAAAAACTGCACCACAGCCTCATAAATATGTGTAGTGTTAAAGCTAAATGATACTTTTGTACTATTTTATGCTGCTACCCAGGTTAACTAGATACACTAGCATAGTGCTCACAAATAACTTTCTGATTCTTTTAGAGCAATGTTTACTTCTAACTTGTTTTGATGCAAGTGGTGTTGAAAGCCTGGAAACATTAAAAATATCATCTTTCCAGCATGGGGCAGAAGCTTTCGAATATTAAATATGTATTTTTCTCCAAGGGGTTCCTCAGCTGTAAACAGCTGGGCGCTGAATCCAAAGACAATAGCTCCAGGCAACCTCAAAAGACGGAAATCACCGCCATTAAAAATGATAAGTGGTAGGTTATAAATTTTTATCAGTTCCTGGCGTTAATTAACCTTTAAAAGCCGGTCCTGTGGAGAGAGCCTAGGGTTCGGGAGCACTTTCTAGCTTGAGTGTTCTAATGAGCCCCCGAGGACGCCTTTCTTGCCCAGTGTGAACATGACATTTTAATTCACAGAGAGGTATAGAAAGCACCAATTTACAGACCTCTAAGCATCAGCAGCAGAGTTGATGTTTCCCAACTGGATCCATTAAAAAGGCAGTGATTCTGCTCCCGGTTCTTACCTACTGATCTCTCCGGAGCATCCCCGAGCCCCATAAAATGACCCACTGATTTAATGGAAAAATAGACACATATGATGACAATAAAGTTCAAGGGGGAACACTCTGATTTGTTCTCTTGCCCGTCGATTCCCCCATCTACAATTGATCTCAATTATGATATACTGATTAAAGAAGTTTTAGTTGACGAATTATATTCCCTTTCATTGATAAAGACAGAGAGAGAGAGAGAGAGAGAGAGAGAGAGAGAGAGAGAGAGAGAGAGAGAGAATGATGGTTTAGGACAAGAATGATGACCATAGAGATGTAATAATGTATTTGTTATCAATGGGTCCATATTAATGGGTTTTATTAGCCTGAAATAGGAGAAGGAAATCCTTTTAATGTTAGTTATATACTGATTTTAACAGATTGTCATTTTATGATGGAACACGTGTTTTTTTTCTTTTTAAAGCGCCTGTATACATGCATCTGCCAATATGGTTATTATGCCAATAAAGGTTCATGTATGTATGTATGATTAAAGAAGTTTTACTTGCGAATTATGTTCCCTTTCATTGATAATTGCCAACTAACCAAAAAAAACACACAAAACACACAAACCCAACCTGGGCAGCTATTGATGTGCTGATATAACGCTTTTCACTGCATGGGGAGTGGGGGAAGGATTTGGATCAAGATGTTGCTAAAAGCTGTGTCACGATCCATGCGTACCAAGTGGGAGAGAGACTGTCAGAGGGCGCATTGTGCTCCCCGCATGTTTCCACCCATTTTGCCCGTGTTTTCTGGATTCTGGCTTAAACAGCATCCGGAAAACATGGGCAAAATGCACAGAAACACCAGGGGAAAGCGAGGCGACCTCTGATGGTGGGGAAAGGCATGCTTAATCAAAAGGAAGCCCCAAAGCAGTCAGAAGGGGTGACCACAGGGCAATAGCCCTACATAAATGGCCAAAGTTGTGTTGTCGCTTTTTGATATGACTTTATGAATTACAAGGCACCTTGTAATTACAAGGATGTTCACGTATGCTTTGCAATTGTCTTCTGGATAGGGTTTCCCCCCCTGCACAATCCTGTCCATCTGTAGTCTTTGCATTATCAGCGGTCAAAACAAGTAGCCAATTCCTGACATCCTTATATTTAAATCCAAGCAATGGGTGGATTCAAAAGCATGCATTTTTTAATGGAAGAAAGACTTCCATCAGCAGAAGCTTTTTTTCATTAGCTGAAGAGCACGTTTGGATGTAGCTGCGTGGTTTAGGTCCAGATTTGCAATCAGGACATCTATTTCCATTTCATGCTTCTCCTCCAGTACTCGGGTTTTTGATTACGATGCATACCTGTGCCCATCTAACAAAAGTAAATGTAGGCCTTAGATAAAATATTCATTAACTGCAAATGCATTATGCTAAGAAGATTGGCTGTTATACAAATGCAATGGTTTCCCACAGACTCTTGATTTTGTTTACTTTTTTTTAAAAAAAATATTTTTTTATTATTTTTCTAATAAGGGGTACAGAAGAGAAGAAGGGGAACAGAAGAAGCAAGGGGATATTTTTACATATTATGTCCATGCCCAGACCCAGCCCATAGTTGTGTATACCACCCCGAACTGTCAACTTATAAATGCTCTATAACATCAAGAATATAGTATTACTGATATCTTAACTTATAATATACTCTACTGTCCTGCCAACCAGTACTGTGGTCTAATTAAACGACATAGTATTATTACTTATTACTTATATCTGGCTTTCTAACCCCTTCTGCTACAATATCTAGATGTGTGAAATTACCTAGTTAACAGTCTGATTACATAAAATTATAATGTATCATTTGATTTACTCTGTAATAAAAATTATTCTTTTCTTATCTCCCTGACTCAATTTTATAAGCTCATTATCGTTTCTCATACTATATTGTAATCCATATTATCCTTCATTTATCAGTTCAACAACAACGGATAATAGTTCACTCATGGATATCTATCAAAGAATGGTTGCCATTTCCCCCTTGTAGTCATCAATAGGAATTTTCTTAAGGAGATGGGTTAGTCTCGACATCATAGTGTAATCATTCAGTTTTGTAATCCACTCTTGATTTTGTTTTCATGATTAAGGAATTAAAAAAAACCTTGTTAACCAGTGATTTTTTTTTAAATTAGTGCTTATCCAGAACTGGGAAGGGGGAGAGGTTTGCATTTCACAACTTTTCCTCCACTTGCATAAAATGATTCCCTTTCCTGGTAATTTTCCACATTTTTTTTTCTTTTTGGTGAAAGGGCACAGAACTATTTAAAAGGGTGGGGTGGAACGTGTCCCCACTGCTGAGGTAACTAAACAAAATCCGAAAAAAAAGTTGTTCCCTGCACACTCACTTGCTAGTGCTCTGCTACCCATAAGCTCTGCTATATGGACTACCCAGTGGCACTGGGGAAAGGGCTGCAGGCAGCTGTGAGCCTGGGTAGAAGAAGAAGAAGAGTTGGTTTTTATATCCCGCTTTTCTCTACCTTTAAGGAGTCTCAAACCAGCCTACAATTGCCTTCCCTTCTCCTCCCCACAACAGACACCTAGTGAGGTAGGTGGGGCTGAGAGAGTTCAGAGAGAACTGTGACTGGCCCAAGGACACTCAGCAAGCTTCATGTGGAGGAGTGGGGAAACCAACCATGTTCTCCCGATTAGAGTCCGCCGCTCATGTGGAGAAGCATGGAATCAAACCTGGTTCTCCAGATTAGAGTCCACCCCTCCTAACCACTACACCATGCTGGCTAGTGAGAGGGCTTATGAGCAGAGAAGGGAAGGCCACACAAGGATGCGGGAGGAATGGGGCTAGGTGGGAGGGCACAGCCACATTCTGTGCCAATGCTGGTACCCCTGCAACGGCAGATAGGGAACAGATGTGCAATGTACTCCGCAACTCCCCAGGGATCCTAGTTAAGCCATTTCCCATAAATACAAGCCCATCATAACAACAGGCATTTGGGTAGTTTAGAAAGAAATGAATTCTTTATGTGCCGTGCGGTTAAACCATTCACAGATAAAATTAAAACCTTTTTATGTTCGCATACTATTTTGGGTACAAAAGCATTGTCTTCAATATAATATAATGCTCAGTAAAATATAATGCTCACTGACTTCCATCGGGATCGAACTCAGGTCAAAAGCTCTGCTCACGACCTGAGTTCAACCCCGATGGAAGTCGGTTTCAGGGAGCTGGCTCAAGGTTGACTCAGCCTTCCATCCTTCCGAGGTTGGTAAAATGAGTACCCAGCTTGCTGGGGGTAAAGGGGAGATGACTGGGGGAAGGCACTGGCAAACAACCCCGTAAACAAAGTCTGCCTAGGAAACATCGGGATGTGACGTCACCCCATGGGTCAGGAATGACCCAGTGCTTGCACAGGGTGACTACCTTTACCTTTATAATGCTAAAGCATCTCCCCTCCTTTCTGGTTTCCCAACTTTTTCAGACCCCGTCCCCCGCCCCGGTTAGACAGGCTGAACTGTTTTTGACAAAGATTGCCCTCTGATCTTCCACGATCTGCATGCCCTTTTGATCTACCAGTCTTGATATGTTTGATATCCTTTTGTTTTATAACTCAAGGATCACAAGCATAAACTGGATCCTCAGCAGGAAAGGTTGTTGGCACCTTGTAGTTAGCAGGAAGATATTGATAGCCCCCCGCAGCTTCTTACAATGTTTGGCCCATATATGATGACCGAGGGTTGCAAGATAAAATAATCAACAACCCTTTGTCTCTCACTTGTAAATATTATTCCAGAGCAATGATTTGCCCCAAAGGCCCAATTGCCCATCTCCGTTAAGCTAAAACTTAACACCTGCCCCCAGGTAGTCATCTCATAAATATTCAGGTGTCCCTTAATATTAATATAATATTCAGGTACGCAACTCATAAATATTCAGGTCAGCCCACTTAGTCACTCACAGACAGGATCCTGACCCCTCTCCCCACAACAGTAGGTCTGAGGGCCTCACTTGCACCAATCAAAGCGCAACGGGCACCCCAAATTTGGGTCCAATGGGATCGCAACAGCTGGCTTAGCGGCCAACTTGATGAATGGTCAGGTGTAACCATTGAAGACCAGGCAAAGGGAGGTGCATAAGAGGGGCTGGGCATGCCCCCCAGTTTTTTTTGAAAATGGCTTCCCAAGCCATCTTCCACACCAACACGGACACACCGGGTCCTCCTGAAGATCAAGCAAAGTATGATTCCCGTTTCTCTTCCCCCTTTCTTGTTCCCAGCAGCCCCATCTTTCACTGATGGCTGTCTTCCTCCTCTACACACACTTCCCCCACCCTAGGGTTGCCAGGTCCCTCCTCGCCACTGACGGGAGGTTTTTGGGGTGGAGCCTGAGGAGGGCAGGGTTTGGGGAGGGGAGGGACTTCAATGCCATAGACTTCAATTGCCAAAGCAGCCATTTTCTCCAGGTGAATTGATCTCTATTGGCTGGAGCTCAGTTGTAATAGCAGGAGATCTCCAGCTGGTACCTGGAAGTTGGCAACCCTACCCCACCCCTAGGAGATAACATCATCTCTGGGAGTAACACACCCTAATGCCAATTAGGCATTTGGTTTCAAATTTCCACTATGGATAGAATGTGGTTTTCATGCCTTTTTATACTGATTCCCCTCGTTATCAGTCAGGTTAATACAGTTCCTTATTCAATATCTTGTCCCTCCTCCATCTCTTCCCCTTCCCCCGGAGGGTTATTGTTATCAAGTCGGAGAGCTGGGTAGACATAGGCCAAAAGATTCCTTGATTTACCCCAGTGCTGTTTGCTTTGTTTGCACATGTGACAGTCTAGGCTCAAGGACCAATTTGGGTAACAAATGGTCCAAATGGCTATAAGGTACCTTCATTTTTCATTGACAGCGAAGTTCTTTGGCGGCCAGCTGCCAAGGCAAGCAAGGAGCTCTTTTGCACAAGAAGATCTCCAGAGCAGGCATTACAAAGGCCTTTGACGCACGGCTGTTTCCCTCGTGGTCACCCCTCTGAAGACTTCAGGTCTTGGTTTGGATTATGCATACTGTTCCCTACTGTCAGAGGTCGCCTCGCTGTCCCCCGGCATTTCCCCACATTTTGCCCGCGTTTTCAAATTCAAGACGAAACACGTGACCGGAAACACATAGACTACCAAGTGTCCTGAATTTGAGAGTTGCTTATCTAGTAAGAAAACGACCTATTCGAAACCTACCTCTGAGCCAAGAAACACAAGGCTGATCTAGTTCAAAAAAGGATCTCCCTAGTAGCATTCAGATGGATAACAGTCTTCAACCTTTCCCAAAGTGGTTCCCCCCCCCTCCTTGATCAGACACAATTCTACAACTGGCAGGCAGCCAACAAAACACTCATTAGAGGCTTCCCATCTGCATGTTTCAACAGCCGCCTGTGTCTAGTTGAGCGTGCAGGACTGGTGTGCGTGTGTGCGTGTTGAATAAAGTCTACATTCCAGCAACAAAGGCCTGTTTCCCTCACCCGAATTTCAGCGCCGTCCCACTGTTGCAATATTGCTTTGTGAATGCTCGGTGACCTTCTGCTACTTTGGCGACAATTGCTTGGATGTGTTCAAATTAAGCCTGTAATTAGATGTCACTTATTGGGAAGAGACACATGCGTTTCCACAGCAGTGACTGAAGAGCCAGAGTTTCCTGTTCCTTCATTTGTCGGAAGGAGCGCTTGGGGGGGGGGGCATGGGACTATCATTTTATAAGCCTCTGATTGCTAATGGTAGCCTCTGACATCAGAGATGGAGCGTTGCCGGGCACTGACTAAATTAACTTGTTGCTCTTAGAGAGGATGCTGGCTCAGGTGTAATTCCGTTGATCATAAATATTTGGACATTTGGGATTTTCCCTTGTCTTCAGCAGAAACCGGGGTCCACAGGAGGTGGAATAGGAGTTAAGGATTCCTCCAATATCTTGTAGTGCAAGAAACTCTGCACATGCTCTGAGGAACCTCCTACAGCCTAGGCAATGTGTGCTTGGCTGAGTTAAACCAAGTGTGTTGCTTTTTATTTGAAGATCTCTTGTACCTTGGTGTGCCTCTTCCCTATATTTGGTTTTGCCCTTTCCCCACCACTTTTGAATTCAAACAATGTTTTCCTTTCTCCTCCTCTTTTATAATAAACTTTTTTATAAAGACAGGTTTTTTTTGGCTTTGCTTAGTACCATTTATTTCTCGGGGATATGTTTTCTTAATCTCTTCCCCACAGGCTAGATTGCACAGGGACTACGTAGTTTGTTATATTTTCTGAAGTTTCTACCCAGTTACTTTGTTATTGTTCTAGTACTACACTAGAAGGATATCTTCTCAGCAGGTCAGTCTAGATCAGTGGTTCTCAACCTGGGGGTCGGGACCCCCAAGGGGGTCGTGAAGTGTTTTCTGGGGGGTCGCCGCCACTGTCCTGGGACAGCCCCCATCCCGGGCTGTCCAGGACTAACCCAGACGCCCTGTAGCCCTGATCAGTCCGTGAGGGCAGGGAAGACCCCAAGCAGAGAGGTGAGGAACTGGCCGACCGACAGCCAGAAGGAGCCAGGCTGCAGAGACGCGGCGGCATGCTGCCACACACCAGCTGTAGCCCCGCTGCCCAGCTGAGAGGCGGGCTGGCCAGTCCTGGGCGCGGTCGCACCTGTGCTGGGCGGATGATGCGGCAGGATGTGTGGGAGGCCGAGGAAGCTCCCCTGGCTCGGCCAGTTCAGGTCTTGGAGGAGAAGAGGGCAGTCCCTCTTGAGGCCGCTACAGCCATGTTGTTTTTACTTTTAGCTGCGCTCGGGTGGGGCGGGAGCTTCAGCCTGGAATCCAAGTGCGCATGTCTGTAGTGTGGCTTCACTTTTCTGCCCTGAGTCATCAGTTCCGCTCTGCCCTGAGTCATCAGTTCCATTCTGGCAAGGCCAAGGGGGAGAGAGTCGAGGCGCATGCGCAGTTCGGGATTTTCCCCTCGAGTGCGCAGGTTCGGTGAGGCGCAGAAGGAGCAGTGACTGGCGGAGGGGAGGAAAAGGCACGAAACGTCCGAGCGGGATAAGCGGCCCTCGGCTCTTTCCTGGCCCTTCGCTCTCGTGAGGTGATTAAATGGAGCTCCGCTTTGAGGGATAACTGCAGTTCTGTGCACAAGCAGTATCCCAGTCACAAGAGAGGGGGTTTCCTCGCGAGAGCCCTGGCCTGCTTGGAAGAGTTTTTGGGAAGAGAGGGGAGGACAAGGAATGCAGTGCATGCTCAGAGGCACTCTTTCCTCCATGCCAGGAAAGGTTGCTGCGCCATACCGTTACAGCCGCTGCACAACAGGTGGTAGTACCGTTTGCTTGTTTGTTTTAAACTTTAAAATTTAAAGTAATTATATTTATGGATACCCTGGACTGCCCAAAAAACAAATGTGTTTTCTTTATCCTATTGAAAATGTCATTTATGCAAATTTATGCAAATGTGACGAGGGTCGCAGGTTACTTGGCAATTGTAAAAGGGGGTTGCAACTCGAAAAAGGTTGAGAACCACTGGTCTAGATGTTTGTCAGGCGGTCCTTGAGAGGTGGTATCTGGTTACCAGGGTGCTTTCCGGGGAACCCTTAATCTAAAAGAGTTTCCCAGCAGTGAAAGACACTGCCCCCTTCCTTCCATGACAAGCATGCACCTTTCTTTCCTCCCCCATTTAACATCTCAAGAACCCTATTACTTAGGCTAATAGAACAAGACTAGCCCAAGATTACTCAGCAGGGTTTGGATATGGAGCACGGGAATGAGCACAGAGACTGAAATACTATACACTAGAGTAACACACATCCCTTGATTTGCTGTTGATTTGGGAAATCTACTGATCTCTGCCTGCTAGACAGGGTCAGTCATGCTACCAGCAGAAAAGAGAGAGAGAGAGAGAGAGAGAGAGAGAGAGAGAGAGAGAGAGAGAGAGAGAGAGAGAGAGAGAGAGAGTACAATATGGTGGAGTGGATCACACCCATATCCTACCACTCCATTGAGCAAAGTTTATTTATTAAAATAGTTATTCCTCACCTTTTCTTCTGGCTCGAGTTTGAAGCCCACCTCCAATCCAAGGAGCCTTCTCCCAACTTAAGTGACTCCACCATTGGAGAAAGAGCCACTTACGTTGGAGGAAGACACCTTAGTCAGGAGAAAGGCTACTTGGAGGATGCTTGGATTCACCTCAGTGGTTGGGATGCAAACATGGTAACCCAAGGGGAGGGGCTGTGGCTCAGTGGTAGAGCATCTCCTTGGCATGCAGAAGGTCCCAGGTTCAATCCCCGGCATCTCCAGTTAAAGGTACTAGGCAGGTAGGTGATGTGAAAGACCCCTGCCTGAGATCCTGAAGAGCCGCTGCCTGTCTGAGTAGACAATGCTGACTTTGATGGACCAAGGGTCTGATTCAGTTCAAGGCAGCTTCATGTGTTCACGGGAACTGCCAGACAGTACCAATGCTATGGCTATGATCTTCATTATACAAGTGCGGACTGAGACTCATAAATGTCAAAATATTTGCTACTCCTGCTATCTGATCAGAGAGGGCTTTATGACACATTGTTTTCTCCCTGCCTTTCCATCATCCAGGTCCCCACTGGATTCATGTCGAGCAGCGAGAGCCTGTTTCTGTGTGTCTTGCACCTAGAAGAGTTTAAGGCATCTGGCCCAACCCAATCAGCATTTTGCTGCAGGCTCGCAACCCTTGCCAACAGATTCATCTTAGGATAGCTAAGCGGTTCTGCTGCTTGCTGCTCGTTCTATGGGTTTTTGTCAAATATGTTCCACAGTTCTCTCTTTTTTGTATGCAATGGGCTCTCCCATAACGGAAGTGAATAGACGCACCACAGGGAAAAGGCAATGAAAGAAGCCAAATAAGACCAGTGATTAGAAATGGTTGGTTTTCTGGACAGCATATCTGATAGTGGAATTGTGTGTCACTCTCCCTGCATCTAATAGCCAAGGGCTGGCTCCTGTGTGAACAAGGAATTTTGCCCCATGGGGCCAGGCACGGCTGCAATTTAGGGTGCACATTTGGTTTGCAGGTTTTTAAAAACCTAATGTGGGGCTTAAAAGTCCCCAAATCATAATGTTGATATCTGTGCATGCAGAGATGTCAGAAAAACCCTTGGAGTACAGGTGGCATAGAGGTCAATGCATGCCTATTATATTAGGTGCTGTGGAATACAGGCTAGATGCTGCTGCAGTCGTCTTGTTTGGGGGCTTCCTAGAGGCACCTGGTTGGCCACTGTGTGAACAGACTGCTGGACTTGATGGGCCTTGGTCTGATCCAGCATTTCTTTTCTTATGTTCTTATGTTTTTTTAACCCTAAATGGTGCCTGATATTGCAGGAGGCGGTGGCAAGGGGAGCATACTGGGGCAGCACAGGGGGGAAGCTAATGTTAAATTGTGGAGGAGGAGAGATAAGCTAGAGCTGGGGGGGAATGCAGACAGAGAGGCAACAGTGAGGGAGTAAAGAAGCCTGATCTGGTGGGAAACCAGCCACGCAGCCCCCACAGAGCCTTAATGTGTCCCTTGCAGTAAGGCAAGAAGGACTTGCTCTGCCATGCCCAGAAAGATCCTATTGCCCCCAACCAACTTGTGTACAGAACATCCAGCCAGGTGAAGGGACAACCTAAAGACCCCCTTCGACTGCAACCAGTACATAAATACAACTGGAGCCTAAATAGGGTTGCCAACCTCCAGGTGGCATCTGGAGATCTTCTATTACAATGGATCTCCAGATGACAGAGATCACAGTTCCCCTGGAGAAAACGGCTGCTTTGGAGGGTGGACCTTATGGCATTATACCCTTCTAAGATCCTTCCCTTCCCCAAACCCTGCCCTCCCCAAGCTCCATGCCCCAAATCTCGAGGTATTTCCCAACACAGAGCTGGCAACCCTAAACATCGCTGCAGTCTATTACTGCAAAAAACAAACAAACAAACAAACCTATTAATAAGAAAAATGCATCCAGCCTAGAAAGATGGTGGGAGACCTTTCAATGGGCACTTCAACAGAAACAGCCAACCATCGGAATTGGCATCTAGTGGAAAATTTAATGGTCCACAAGCAGAACAGCACCATAAGTCATGCTATCCTGCACTCTCTGCCCTCTTTTTGTAAAAAAAAGTTGGGAATGTAAGATGGTAGAAACACAAATAGAAATTTGGAAGTAGCATTGGTATCCCCTGTGTTCAAAGGTTGCTTAATGAGCTGATGCATTCCACCATTTCCTGTAAGATCCTATTCCTCCCTGCTCGATGTTTGGTTAATACCCTGTAAGATATTGTCACAGCCCAAAGACACTCTGTATGTGCTCTAAGGTGTTGTTTCCACCTGTCATATTAGTTGTTTAATATGGGTCCTGCCTCAGGCAACTAGGGTTTACTCTGTCATGCCCTGTCACGATCCTATTGCTCCCGACCCCATTTTTGTAGCTACTATCCAGACAGGTGAATGAATTGCTTTCTCTGCCCAAAGACACTCTGCGCTCACTCTAGGCATTCTTGACAGAAAATGTTCCATGCGGGAAACTCTGAGATGCAGTTGTTTCAGTTGGTCAATACAACAGTAACAGCTGCCCTAAATGAGGCAACTCGACAAGTAATCCATCTTTCGAGTACTGACACGCAGTTCTCTGATCAACAGAAAACGTCTCTGGGTAGCAAAGCTTTAAAAGTGGCTGTTTTTGTTCCTACACCGACAGTGAGGGGGGGGGCAAAATGGACTCCCCCTTCCCCCAGAAGTCTTCACAGGTCCCCATCTTGTCTTTTCTGTTGGTTATACGTACACAAAGTACGCCGTTTAAGATGTCTCTTTAAGGGGACCCAGATCTCTCGACAGTTCATTGGTTCTGTGCAGTGTGTGACTAGTATAATAATAATAATGTATTTTGTAATCATAAAAGTTAGATAATACTAGTTATGCACACAATCCCTTTGTTTAAAAAAATGTATGGATGAGGATGGATGTGAATATACTGGTTTTCAGAAATTCAGTTTTTGAACATCTTCAGGCCTAGGCTTTTGGATCTTGCGGAGAATCTTTTTTAAAATTATTATTACAAAAATGCAACTAAATAACAATACAATACAAAGAAAAATGAAATAAAACACTAAAGAATCATCTTCAACTTATATTCAGTTTAGAACTTCTTTCTTAATGGACTCAGATTGAACAGGACTCCAGCACAGAATAAAACAAATTTTGGTGCTTGAATTTTCTTTGAGAAGTCTTGTTCTGTTACAGAAATCTTGTCTATTAACATTATATGTCACAATTTAAGTGCCCAGATCTCTCTCTCTAGAAGCATATTCTTTTTCCAGTTCTGTGCTCATATATTTGTGGCCGTAACTATTAAAAGATATATCAAATACCACTGATTTTTAAGTAGTTGATCTGTATTATACCCTCACAAACACACAAAGGGAGAACTTCTATGCCTGTTATTCTAAAAATTCATTTTGTATATTCTTCCAAAACTTTTTGGGACAACGCGACATTCCTGCCATGCAGAGAATCTTGCCTCTCAAGAAAATCTCTCTGCCCAGCTGAGATGGAACCCTGGACTCCCAGTTCTGTTGCAGGAGACAGAGCTGACCTGATCATGTTATTAACAAAAAAAAAAAAGTTCTGACATTGAATTTGAAAGCCTTTGAAAATGGTCAGCTCCCAGCTACAGTCATGAGAGTCATAAGAAAAATGAATTTGAAAGATTCTTGTTAGCTTTACCCAGAGTCCAAAGCAATGACATTAATTCATCATAATTATTTGCTTTTCTTTCTGAACATCTTAGTCTCATCCGAGCAATGTAGCAAAAGAAGCAAAGATAATGGGAAAGATATGCTAGGTTTTTTGAGACATTCTAAGGCAGGGAATAATGAATACATGTCACGAAGATCGGGATGATAGTGACCTATTTTTGTTCCCAACCTTCCCCTTTTCACTGGATTGCATCATAGACCTTATTTGTGTTCATCTGACTGCACGCAAGTGACACTGGGCAAACAGGAATTCTTCATTTTTAGGGTTTCCAGTGGTGTAGAGAGGGGTCCCTGTATATGCACGCTTGTATGTGTACAGGTGCTGTACATGTGTGAGGTGCATTGACCACACTTGCTGCAGCAATTTCATCCCCCCTCCCTGGTACATTCCTTATCCATCATAAAACACCTGAAATTAGTTCCAAAGGACTATTGATGTCCTGTCTGTTGTTTACTTGGGGGAAGGTAACTACTAAGGTCTAAGGGTAAAGGTAAAGGTCCCCTGTGCAAGCACTGGGTCATTCCTGACCCATGGGGTGTCGTCACATCCCGACATTTACTAGGCAGACTTTGTTTACAGGGTGGTTTGCCAGTGCCTTTCCCAGTCATCTTCCCTTTACCCCCAGCAAGCTGGGTACTCATTTGACCGACCTCGGAAGGATGGAAGGCTGAGTCAACCTTGAGCCGGCTACCTGAAACCAACTTCCATTGGGATAGAACTCAGGTCGTGAGCAGAGCTTGCACTGCAGTACTGCAGCTTACCACTCTGCGTCACGGGGCTCCTACTAAGGTCTAAGAGTAAGGAAAATGTGACGGAAAAGTTTGTATCAAAAGTTGAAGGCAGTAGGAAGGAAGGCCCAACATGAGATGGATTGACTATATAAAGGAAGCCATGGCCCTCAAGACCTGAGTAAGACTGTTAATGACATGACATTTTAAAGGTAAAGGTAGTCCCCTGTGCAAAGCACTGGGTCATTACTGACCCAGGAAATGACATCACATCCCAACATTTACTGGGCAGACTTTGTTTATGGGGTGGTTTGCCATTGCCTTCCCCAATCATCTACACTTTACCACCAGCAAGCTGGGTGCTCATTTTACCAACCTTGGAAGAACGGAAGGCGGAGTCAACCTTGAGCCGGCTACCTGAAACCGACTTCCGTCGGGATCGAACTCAGGTTGTGAGTAGAGCTTGGACTGCAGTACTGCAGCTTACCACTCTGCGCCATGGGGCTCTCTTAGGACATATCGGAGGTCATTAATTCATAGGGTTCCCATATTGGAACTTGGAAGCAATTTGATGGCACATAACATGCACAAGAGTAAACACTAATGTAGAGTTCACGTACTATATGTTTATTAGATTTCTGCCCTCCCCTCCCTAATTTTCCCAAAACCTTTGCAGAGAAATAGAACAGATGTGGAAGCACCTTCACTGCCTTCATCTAAATATATTTTCTCCACAAGATCAAGGGGGAGGTTGATAAATGGTTCAGCAAGTTTTCTACAAAAGCCACCCGTGCATGGTGCTGGTTGGCTGGTACTTATGATCTCACCATATTCTCACCCTGAGAACCTCAGAGGAGTTTTGTAATTGTTTAATTTTATTTTTAATCAACAATTCCGGTATAAAAATGAAACTCACACATGGTGGTTTATAAAATAAAAAAAATCTTGATAGCCTACATGAAGCATGGTAAGTGAAGAGCAGTGATTGATGAACCAGTGTTTAATTTTTTGGATAGATTTTGGATAGATTCCAATGTTGTGACCTGGTGATAGGGTTGCCAGGTCCCTCTCCACCACCGGCGAGAGGTTTTTGCAGTGGAGCCTGAGGAGGGCGGGTTTGGTGAGAGGAGGGACTTCAATGCCATAGAATCCAATTGCCATAGCAGCCATTTTCTCCAGATGAACTGATCTCTATTGGCTGGAGATCAGTTGTAATAGCAGGAGATCTCCAGCTACAACCTGGAGGTTGGCAACCCTACCTGATGATCTTTCCAACCCCAAACCTCTACACCATATAAAAGTTGGGGAACTGCCTTACTTAGATATGTTTCAGAGATGGATCAATCAAGAAACCTACTTTTGTTTAGTAAAACTTCAGAATACCTCTATAGTTTTTTAGACTATGATTCTAGTAATTGCCAAATGAACCCTCCAGGTTAACATTTCACTGAACTTTACCCCTAGATATTTGAAGGTGCTGCATTGCTCTTCAGGGGTTCCATCTACAGACCACTCAAACTTGCAAGGCTTTTTCCTAAAGACCATCACTTGGCATAGTTGATATTTAAGGCCTCTTCCTTGCAATAGTCACCCAGTTTATGCAACAACCTTTTAAGACCTAGACATGTAAAGGAAACCAGAGCCATATCGTCAGCGTATAAAAGGATTGATATTTTCTGAGAGCCAAAAGAGGGAGAAACAAACTCAGGGCCACATGACTTTGGGATGATGTCATTTAGATATAGATTAAACAGTGGTGGGGGGAGGCACATCCCTGCTTTACTCCTCTGGTAATTGGGATTTCCTCTGTTAAAGAACCTGAGGTATGTCTGTCCATCACATCAACTGTGAGGCCAGGAAGAAGCTTACACCTTGGTCCAGGAACTGCTGTGACTAGGGTTGCCAGGTCTCTCTTCGCCCCTGGTGGGAGGGTTTTGGGGCAGAGCCTGAGGAGGGCAGGGTTTAGGGAGGGGAGGGACTTCAATGCCATAGAGTCTAATTGCCAAAGTGGCCATTTTCCCCAGGTGAACTGATCTATATCGGCTGGAGATCAGTTGTAATAGCAGGCGATCTCCACCCACCACCTGGTGGTTGGCAACCCTAGCTGTGACCTTGTTTATATTTGGCCCATCTTCACCCTTCTTTGATTGAGACAACAGCATTGTTAATTCTGCTGGGCTCACTTATCACTCTGAATATTATGCAGCGTTCGCTATATTTAAAAGCACTTTCCTCTGCCTGCTCTTTGCAGTGGGATCGGGAGTCCTCTGAAAGATTATACTGATTGGAGTTCATTCCTATCATTCTTTGGGAAGAGGGAAGGTTCTGTGTGATGCTTGTGACAATTCTTTTTGTTTCACATATTTCAGTAAAACTTGTAGGCCTGGCGACAACATTCTATTCCTGTATGGGAAACAGATGAACAAAATCACTTAAAGAAAATGTTCCTTTGAGCTGGGTTTTTTTGGCTGCGCATGTATTATAATAGAACACTTTTAGAAACTCTTCACCTATTTTGGTAAACATTGACTGATTGCTGTTCATATGATTTTCTTGAACACCAATATCATTCTCATTTTTTAATGACACAAGGAACCTTTGAGTCTAGCTTTATTAGGGGGAATGGAATTTCTTTTTCCAAAAATCACTTTTTAAAGATCAATTCCTCAGTGTGGTGTAGTGGTTAAGAGCAGTGGTTTGGATCCGTGGACTCTGATCTGGAGAACCGGGTTTGATTCCCTACTCCTCCACACGAGTGGCGGAGGCTAATCTGGTTAACTGGATTTGTTTCCCCACTCCTACGCATGAAGCCTGCTGAGTGACCTTGGGCTAGTCACACTCTCTCCGCCCCACCTACCTCACAGGGTGTCTGCTGTGCGGGGGGAGGGAAGGTGATTGTAAGCCGGTTTGATTCTCCCTTATGTGGTAGAGAAAGTTGGCATATAAAAACTAACTCCTCCTCCTCCTCCTCCTCCTCCTCCTCCTCCTCCTCCTCCTCCTCCTCTTCTTCTTCTTCTTCTTCTTCTTCTTCTTCTTCTTCTTCTTCTTCTTCTTCTTCTTCTACTACTACTACTACTACTACTACTACTACTACTACTACTACTACTACTACTACATTCTTCTCTTTTAAAAGAAGAATTTCTCTTTGATTTCTCTTTGTAGTTTTCTGTTTTACCTCTTCTGTAACTTCAGCTGTTGGATTTTTTTTTTAATGTTACACACCACATTGTGTTGTAGTGGGGGTAGGTTAAGATAATTCCTCTTAGCAATGCTACTTGAGTTAGGATGTAGTACCACAGGCTTTAACTGATCTCCTCACTCTCAAGGAACTGTAGTCTTGTGAGAGGGTGTACAAACGTCTGTGGTGAAATAACCCATCACCCCCACAGGTAACTTGTATACAATGTACAGCTTAAAATTAAGGGAGAGAGAACGGTAGCCTTCTCTTGGATGTTTAAATCACAGTACTGGCTTGGCTCCTAAGAAGCGGTCCTCCTGCTTGATGAAAATGGAGGGTGGTGGCCAGGGAAATGTCGGTGATCATCAAAGGAATGACTGTTCAAAGAGAGGGTTATGGTTGGCAGGAGGACTAACAGCTATCTATCTTAACCTGCTGCTTGTTGGTGGTGATAGTTAATCCTTTTGGTGTCCCTAATGGGCAGTGGAATAAAGTTGGGCAGGAGAAGTCTTCACCAAGGTAACATTCGAACCTTTGCCAGTAGGTTACATTTCCCACCCCCTTCACAGAACAGAGGTGGGAGCCCTTTTACAAGAAGAAGAGTTGGTTTTAATATGCCGACTTTCTCTACCACTTAAGGGAGACTCAAACCGGCTCACAATCACCTTCCCTTCCCCTCCCCACAACAGACACCCTGGGAGGTAGGTGGGGCTGAGACAGTGTGACTAGCCCAGGTCACCCAGCTGGATTCATGTGTAGCAGTGGGGAAACAAATCCAGTTCACCACATTAGATTCTGCTGCTCATGAGAAGGAGTGGGGAATCAAACCCGGTTCTCCAGATTAGAGTCCACTGCTCCAAACCACCGTTTTTAACCACTATACCATGCTGGCTCTCACATTGTCTCACAGAGAATTCTCATCACACATGCCCCTCCCCACCAAATCCCCAGGATTTTTTTGTAAAATGCAATGGCTGTTCATCTGAAATAAAACAGGTCTAAATGTTCAGTAGAGATATATATATTTCCCTTACTGTGATTTTGAAATGTAATCCTATGGTTAATTTTTGGTGCTTGAAAAGGCCATTTGTTTATCAGTTTCAAAATGCTGAAACTAGTTTAGGCACTGAGTGGTTGTTTGCTAGAATTGTCATCTATGGGTGACCAAAAAAGAGGACAAAATTGGCAGCAGATTTTCATATGCTAATTTATATTTCTGGATAAAAAATTGCCCAGAATTACTATAACATCCCCTTGTTCTAGTTCTGTCTGCTGTCCATTTGCTAACCATGGAAAGGGAGCTTCTCACAGTCCCAGTGGTGTAGTGGTTAAGAGTGGTGGTTTGGAGCAGTGGACTCTGATCCGGAGAACCAGGTTTGATTCCCCACTCCTCCACATGAGCGGCAGAGGCTAATCTTGGTTTCCTCACTCCTACACATGAAGCTTGCTGGGTGACCTTGGGCTAGTCACAGCTCTCTTGGAGCTCTCTCAACCCCACCTATCTCACAGGGTGTGGGGGAGGGGAAGGGAAGGTGATTGTAAGCCGGTTTGATTATTTCTTAAGTGGTAGAGAAAGTTGGCATATAAAAACCAGCTCTTCTCCTCCTCATGGTTCATTCACCCCAAAGACCTGGGGTATCATTAGCAGTCCTTCTTCCAGCTGCAGGCAGCAATGGGTCTCCTCTGGCTGCTCAGAAATCTACCCCCCCCCCACAGCCCCTTCAGAAAATGAACCCAGACCTATTTGCACGACGGGCCTCATAAAAGAAAACTGCCCTCTGAAAAAGAGGACATCTGGCCACCCTCCCCCCACCCCTCTTTCTAGCTCTTTGTACTAAAATTACTACCAAATAGTCTCGTGGGATAGCACTGTGCTCTGGTGCATTTCTTAAATTACTTAATTATTACACTCTTACCCTATTTTTCCTCCAAAGAGCTCTGAGGATCTTACATAACGTTCCCAGGTGGTCTTCCATTCCGGCAGCATACAGAGCCAAAGCTCATTAACTTCAGCAGTAAAACTGTGTCATGTGCTTTCAAACCAACCTCCGGGAATTAAAGTACTAATTAGTAATGGGGGAAAGTCCAAAAATGTGAGTGGGGCGGGGGGAGGATGGACACAGGATTTCCAGGCTGTGCATCAGTTCCATTTTGGATTGGACTCAGACCCCTTCACAGAGACAGGGCCAGTCCCAAATGGTTTGGCCTGCTGACTTCTTTTCTAGCATCCCTTTCCCAAAACTTGCTGAGGCACAGGGGAGTGTTTCCAGGGATTTGTTTTAAATTACATTTTTGATCTCAGGCTTCCTCCAGACAGCTCAGAGTGATATGTATGGTCCTCCCCATTTTATCTTTCCAACAATTCTATGGTCAAGGTGACAGAATGTGATTGCCCCAAGGTCACCCACTGAGCTTGGATGCAGAATGGGGATTTCTAACCAAAATGATCAGGGGACTAGAGCAACTGCCCTATGAGGAGTGGTTAAAACGCTTAGGGCTGTTTAGCTTGAAAAGAAGGCAGTTAAGGGGAGACATGATAGAGGTCTATAAAATTATGCATGGCATGGAGAGACTGGACAGGGAGGAGCTTTTCTCCCTCTCTGATAATACTAGAATGTGGGGTCATCTGCCGAAGCTGGAGGGTGAGAGATTCAAAACTGAGAAAAGGAACTATTTTTTTCACACAACACATAGTTAAATTGTGGAACTCCCTGCCCTAGGATGTGGTGATGGCTGCCGACTTGGAAGGCTTTAAGAGGGGAGTGGACATGTTCATGGAGGTTAGGGCTATCCATGGCTACTAGTCAAAATGCATACGAGTCATGATGCATACCTATTCTCTCCAGGATCAGAGGAGCATGCTTATTTTATTAGGTGCTTTGGAACACAGGCAAGATGCTGCTGCAGTCGTCTTGTTTGTGGGCTTCCTAGAGGCACCTGGCTAACCACTGTGTGAACAGACTGCTGGACTTGATGGGCCTTGGTCTGATCCAGCATGGCTTTTCTTATGTTCTTCTGTTCTTATAGCCACTACTCCATTCTATCTTTGTGGTAATAGCAGGGCCTCGGGATGCATAGCGCCATTCAGAGATACCAACAGGGATGTCAACAACCACAAAAACTAGATTCTAGCAGCCCTGAGTGATTTTATACGTGCAGCACATGGATCCCTGGGGTCCTATATTGATTTACTTACAATATTTCTAGCCTACCACATTCACTGGGTCCTATTTCTAGCCTAAAAGCATTCACTCGGTCCCATTGTATCCCCAGCAGCATAACAGTCAAAAGGAAAAGTGGGGTATATTTTTATAAATAAATAAAAGACAGTGGGAGCATGCAGACTTTTAGTATTTTGTGCGAGGATTCATATTGACCATCCAGTGGACGTCCTCCGAATTAATGCCATTGCAACAGAACCATGTTGAATCAGATAAGGGATTCATAAATTATGACTTCTAATTTTTAAGCATAGCTCTTCTAGTTACTCTTGCCATACTGTTTATAGTTGTGTGTGCGCGTTAAGTGTCGTCAATTCGCTTCCGACTCATGGCGACCCTATGAATCAATGTCCTCCAAAATGTCCTATCTTTGACAGTCTTGCTCAGGTCTTGCAAATTGAGGGCTGTGGCTTCCTTTATTGAATCAATCCATCTCTTGTTGTGTCTTCCTCTTTTCCTGCTGCCCTCAACTTTTCCTACCACAACTGTCTTTTCTAGTGACCCTTGTCTTCTCATAATGTGACCAAAATAAGATAGCCTCAGTTTAGTTGTATGAGCCTTATAATCTTCTGATATGTTCCCCAATCCCATAGTTGTCTTGTCTACAATCTAAAGAACACCCCAATGCAAATACATCCGTATCCACAAATCTTTACAAATCAGTCTTCCTTCAATAGAAAACTTTGTTTTGTAGCATACAACTGTAACAATGGTATCTTTTTTATTTTGCACAAAAGCAGCCAGTCCCCATATTATTGAATACAAAACACTGTATGTATTTTGTACTAAGACTCTTGCCTCAAATGCATCCTGCATGATGACCCATTTTTCAACTCTGTTCTTTGTAATTAAATATTGTGGTACGGGAGCCCTTGAGACACAGACCCAGCCACATGGGAATTGCCTTTCTGAGAGCAGATCCCATGCAGATGGAGCCGAAGCTGAATGACATGGAATCATAGAATCATAGAGTTGGAAGGGACCATAGAGGCCATCTAGTCTAACTCCCTGCTCAATGTAGGATCAGCTTAAAGAATCCCTGACAGGTGTTCATCCCGCTGCTGCTTGAAGACTAGGGATGCCAGCCTTCAGGTGGGACCTGTGGATATGCCAGAATTACAGCTCACCTCCAGAGATTAGTTCCCTTGGATAAAATGGATGCCTTGGAGGTTGGACTCTATGCCATTGTTCCTCAAAGAGGTCACTGTCCTCCCCAGGCTCCATCCCCAAATCTCCAGGAGTTTCCCAACTTGGAACTGGTAACTGTTGAAGACTGCCAGTGAGGGGGAGCTCCTCACCTTCCTACGCAGCCAATTCCACAGTTGACTCATGTAGCTGTGGTGATCATGCTTGCCTGCAAGTGTTATGTGCTGTCTCCCACCAACTCTACCTGCCATGACTTACCCATCTGTGACCTTTTAGCATGCAAGTAGTAACCTTGGACATTCAGGGTTTCTTCTAATCTTCCATTCCCCCTGCCCACCAGCAAGTGTCTTTGATGGGCTCTCCCAATATACTCTTGTGGGGCAGATCTGTTTTTGGGATCAGAGCCTCCTTCAGAGTACCATCTTGCAGGCATATAGGAATGTTGTCCACTTGGTCTAGATCCTTTTCTGCTCTCACTCTGGCATTGTGGAATGGCCTTCCTGAAGTTGTTAGGAAAGCCCATGTGTTATTACCGTAGCAACCCCACAATAAGGTAGAATTATTTAGAGAGTCTTTTCGAAACTGTTGCTGTTTTGTAGCTTCACTAGATGGGCATTATAATAACCCACTAGATGGGTTATTATATTCAGGTATTCATTGATTTTAATTATATTATTGTTATTGTTGGTGACACTGTATTTTAATAATTTTGGAGCCCACCTTGAGTCCTTAGCAGAGAATGATGGGATAAAAAAATTGTTGAAATAAATTAATTCAAAGACAGCCATCTTAACAGACACCTCGAAGAATGAAAGGTTTTTAGCCTGGCACTGAAGTGACTTTAAGGTTGGCACCTCAGGAATTTGCCTGGGGAGAGAATTTTACAATCATGGTACCAACACTCAAGCAGTCCTATGCCAGACCAATCTGCCTCATCTAAGAAGGTGACAGACCTTGTGAAGGACCTTTGATCTCAGTGGTCAAGCTGGTCCTTATGGTGGACATTCTGTTCCTATGAAGAAAAGCACCTGGATTATATGCCATTGTATTTGGGACAAAGACCAAGACTACTCCCATAAGATACAATGTGGGTCTGTAGAAGGAGTTCATTTACACCCACAAGACCTTGCAACAGACAACCTCTCCTCTCTCAGAGCGCATCACAGAGATGAGCACTTAGCTAGTTCTTTTTAAAAATTCAGCCAACAAAGCCATTCTTGTCTTTCATTCTAGAATTGATGCAGTTATAGACAGACAGATAGATAGACAGACAGACAGACAGACAGACAGATAGGTTGGTTCTTTGGAGCTAAGTTAGTGTTCACTTCTCAACAAATCCATTTGTCATCCTTGTCATCAACAGAGTTAACCTGGAAGTAAAGCCTCACGGTGAAGCTTATTTCCTACTAAATGTGCTTAGGACTTCAGCTGAAATGTAATAAAATGGAAAGGCCATCAGAAAAATTGTGCTGATTAATTATTTAGAGGCATAATATTTGTGCTTGCATACGGGAACCATTTAAAGGAGGAAAAACACCCTTAAAAGCCATTCAGTGCCTCAAGAATTTTCTGCACTGACGTCTAAGAATGCAGCTTCATTGGCAATGTGCTACTTAGCCAATAAAAAAGTACACAGAATAAGATACAATGGAATTCTGAAGTTTCCTACGTTTTCCTTCCTTTCTCTTTTGGCACTCAAAATGGGTGAAACAGTTGACAAGGAGTGGAATAGATTTCACTGCCATTAAAAGGGTGTTCACCTGATACTGCCTAATTTTATGGCAAGGATCCTGTCTGGGAAAATTAGATCCGATGGAACAAACTGTCTCTCTGATGAGTGCAACAGTGCATGAGTCAGGAGCAGGAGAGACTTTAGAGCAGGATAAGGAATCAGGAGAGCTTCAGGACCAAGGACAGGTCACAGGGAAGCTGGGCTCTTGACTTCCTGAGTCTCTACAGTCTATGGTCTTTTATGCATGGGCACTTTGACTTATTTTATCTGCCGGTCCGATTCTGCTTTTCGTTGGGGTTATGCATGAGTTTTCCGTCCCTTAGAGATGACCTCGCGCCCAGCCCATGCAATTTCCGGGTCCATCTGATCTTGTTGCAATGTGAGTCTTTGATCTCCCCTGTGATCAGATCTGGTCATATCGACCCCATTTCCATGCATAAGCCAAAGCACAGGAGAGGGGAGCTGGGGGGAGGGGGGTTGACATTTTTCTCACAGTAAGCACTACAGCCAATTACAAAGCAGCATTTTCAAGGGGCGGGGATTCGGACTCTTCTGGATTTTTGCTGATGATTCTACAGTACTTCGGAAACACCAAGACTTTCTCCAGAGCAAACAACAACATGCCTAGCATTTTTAGGATTTGGAACAGAAAAGTGTGGGTCAAGAGAGCCTTGAACCCCAGGTAAAACTCCCATGCATAAAAGACCAATGATAGCTCTTCAGCCCTGATTCTCAACCAGTGGTACCCATACCATGCAGATGTAGTCTTGGTGGAATACAGGGTTTTCATAACAAAAGCTAAGGTTTTGTTCTCCTCAATCCCCATGCCCACCTGAAAGTGAGATATGCTGTCTCCCGCCGTCTCTACCTGCCACAGCATTTTGAAAAATTTACCCCAAAAATGCAAGCTCTAAAATGGTGCTTCCTCCTCATGGGAAACTTGGGGATGCAGTATCATCTAGGTTGGTCCTAAGTTCTAAACTACTTTGGAAGTTGGGTGGCACTCCATTTCAAGCCATAAGGCTCTAGGACAGAGGTGTCAAACATAAGGCCCATGGGCCAGATCCGGCCTCTTGAGAGCTCTTATCTGGCCCGCAAGCCAGATGAGGCAGCCACCCCCCTACTCTCGATCTGGGATGGCGAGGCCTAGCTCAGCCCGACCAAGTGATATTTATGTTATATTTGGCCCTCGTAACCACTGAGTTCATCACCCCCTGCTCTAGGAGGTCCAAGCCTGTTCCTCTGTGGCAATATACAAAGCTGAATGTTAGAAGCATCTGCTTTTTTCTTTTATGTCCAGGCTTAAAACTTTCTAGAAAAACTCATATTTCACACAGCATGAGGTAGAGTTCATGTAATTTCAGGGGGGTGGGAACTCACATCCATTCCCAATTCTGCCGTTGAGACCCAAATCAGCTGTTGATGCTGGAGAGGCTTAGCAATTTTAATATTCTCTAACATGTTTATTTAAGGAAATATTTTATCTGCTATGATTATACTGGGTGTTTTTTTTTTTAGATAAACCTCTTTTGTGTTAAATCACATGCAATTGGTTTGGTGCTATTAGCTGGGGTTTTTTTTAAATGTCCCAGTCAGAGAGCATGACTAGTGTCAGAGCATACAAAAATAATAACAAAATCAGTCATCTCAGTCAAGATACAGGTAAGTGGCTATATATCGTGCAAAATTTCCAATACATAACTCATCAGGGGTACAATCATACATTAGTTTTTTAGACATTTCATTTCACAGAGTCTGTGTTTTAGAATCAGATGTTGTATGTTGCTGTTATGTCTCATCCATATTTACAAGGCATGTAGGTGTATTTCTAAAGATTAAGAAGACCCTCTATCAATCAATCATCTTTATAACAGTCATTGACCAGCATTACAAACAATAATAAAAAATCAGTCCAATTGCACAAAACTTAGTTAATGGGAATAAATTTAAAATGGGACCTTTTAAAAAACCCATTTAAGACTATTTAAAGTCTGCCGCAACTATAGTTTTGGTTACATTTGCTCCTGGCCATCAGCAGCCCTCTAGAGCAATGGCATACCAGGCAATTTCCCTGTAACTTAAATGGCTGGTCTACCCCTGGTTTGCATTCTTTTTATGAAATGCAGTCAGTCTACGAGGGCATCAGGCCTACATGGTTTGCAGTCCATTTTGGCTGGGTGGCTGTGAAGCCATATACCAGTTCCTCTACATCTTGTGTGTTGGTAACGTGCCATCAAGTCGTAGCTGATTTATGGCAATGCAGTAGGATTTTGAAGGCAAGAGACTAACAGAGGTGGCTTGCCATTGCCTTCCTCTCCCTTCCTCTGCATAGCAACCCTGGTATTCCTTGGTGGTCTTCCATCCAAATACTAACCAGGGCCAACCCTGTTTAGCTTCTGAGATCTGAAGAGATCAGGTTAGCTTGGGCCATCCAGGTCAAGGCCCTCTACTAGTAGGGTTGCCAACCTCCAGGTGCTAGCTCGAGATTTCCTACTATTACAACTGATCTTCAGCCAAAAGAGACCAGTTCACCTGGAGAAAATGGCCACTTTGGCAATTGGACTTTCCTCAGGCTCTGCCCCAAAAACCTTCCGCCGGTGGCAAAGAGGGACCTGGCAACCCCATCTACTAAGGTTGCCAGTTCCAGATTAGGAAATACCTGGAGATTTTGGGGGCGGAGTCTGATGAGGGTGGAGTTTGGGGAGGAGAGGGACTTCAATGCCATGCAGTCCAGTTGCCAAAGCAGCCATTTTCTCCAGGTGAACTAATCTGTATTGGCTGGAGATCAGTTGTAATAACGGGAGATCTTCAGCCCTAGTTGGCATATAAAAACCAACTCTTCTTCTTCTTACTACTACATCCCTCATAATGCATGCCTCTTGTCCATGTAGGTTCCATAACCTCCAGTCAAAAAGCTGGTTGGCTCCAACCCATTGACCATATTAATTACAGGCTAACAAATATCATCCAGAACATTGGCATTGCCAACACTGAGCTTTTTTTTTTCTTTTTGAGAAAACTGGACTATAAATACTGTTAATAAATAAATAGCATTAGCTGTGTCTTACCAGTAATCATCTCAACATGCCCTCTCATCCACTTGACCATTGCTTCCAGACACCGGGTTAGGACAACTTCTTCTCGATACCAGATTAACAAAATATAGATCATCATCAGCATATTGATGACAACCAAACCCAAAGCTACAGGAGATCTCATGCAGTGGCCTTATATAGATTTTAAACAATACTGGAAGAAGAAGAAGAAGAGTTGGTTTTCTCTACCACTTAAGGGAGAATCAAATCAGCTTACACTCACCTTCCCTTTTTTCCCCCCCACAATAGACACCCTGTGAGGTAGGGGGGTCTGAGAGAGGGTGACTAGCCTGAGGTCACCCAGATGGCTTCATGTGTAGGAATGGGGAAACAATTCCGGTACATCAGATTAGCCTCTGCCACTCATGTGGAGGAGTGGGGACTCAAACCCGGTTCTCCAGATCAGAATCCACTGCTCCAAACCACCACTCTTAACCACAACACCACACTGGCTCTCCAGTACTGCCATATTCATGTAATAGATCCTAGATACAAGACTTGGATTCCCAATCATAATTCTCTATGTTCTTCGGGACAGAAAATACTGAAACCACTAGACACCCAACTTCGTAATACTTGCTAGTTAGTCATCTAAAAGAATAAGGTAATAGACTATATCTAAGGCCACTATCTAAGGCCACTGAGATTTCCAACAAAAGTGCAAGACAGATACTTGAAGAATTGTGTGATTTGATTGATGGTTGCCTCTATGGTAATCATACCCAAAGATGTAGGAAATGGGTGCATGGAAATTGCAGGAATAACAGGCAAACAGATGACTCGATTTCTGTCCCTTTCAGTGTGAAGAACTTCTAATATGTGCTATAGAAATCTGAAGAGCTTAAAAATTCATCTTCTCATGAGAGCAGCAGCAATAATAGCCTAAAAGGGGGGGTGTCAAACACCACTTGAACACTAGTGATCTTTGAAAATATGGATCACTGTTATTATGGGGAAATCATACTCAGCCACTTAGAGTTTCAAAATTCCTCACACATGTATCTGGTTTACAAAAAAATAATAATTTGGACACCATGTATATTTTCTGGAGAACCTGGAGGAGGATGGTGTCAAGGCTGAGCCCTTGCCGAGTTCCAGCCTTGTTTGTAGAGAAACTGAGCCAGGTCAGTAAATTCAAACCACCTTTAAAAAGCTAAGGGCTTTATTGAAAATAAAAGGTTCAAAATGATTAAAATACAGACTACAGAATCTTAAGGCACACTGGCATATAAAATAACAAAAGTAATTGCTGACTAAATATACCTACTATACTATTACATAGCCGCTGTTATTGCTATAGATATTTTTGCTGCTTCAGGCTGCTTCACAGCTTGCTTGCATTGAGGCATCGCAAGGAAGGTTACACAGATGTTGAAGGTAAGGCAGAGTAACAAGAATAGAATAGAAAAGTTAGGTTAAGTGAATCCACCATGAGGCATAGCTGAATTTATGGCAAAGTGAACTCAGGTCAGATGACCCATGACTCCCAATCAGAGTTGTTACCAGGGAGAAGTCTCTAGATGGTTCAAACTGGTTTGGGCCAGAATAAGGCTCACAGGAGAAAAGAGTGATATCATCCCCCTGACAAAGAGATAACAGAAAGCTAACAAAAAGATCACAAAAAATGGCATGGGGGGTGGGATGGCTCAGTGGCAGAGCATCTGCTTTGCATGCAGAAGGTCCCAGGTTCAATCCCTGGCACCTCCAGTTAACAGGATTAGATGATAGGTGATGCAGATGACCTCTGCATGAGACCCTGGAGAGCCACCTCCAGTCAGAGTAGACAATACTGATTCGGATAGACCAATGGGCTGACTCACTAGAAGGCAGCTTCAGGTGTTCAACTATTGGTGAGAGCTATGTGAATAATGAGGAGTTTTTGTGTGTGCATGAGCCACAATTAAAGGCAGGTAGTCCCCCCTGCAAGCATTACTGACCCATGGGCTGATGTCACATCCTGACATTTACTAGGCTGACTATGTTTACGGGGTGGTTTGCCATTGCCTTCCCCAGTTGTCTACACTTTACCCCCAGCAAGCTGGGTACTCAATTTACCAACCTCAGAAGGATGGATGGCTGAGTCAACCTTGAGCCAGCTGCCTGAAACTCACTTCCGTCGGGACTGAACTCAGGTTGTGAGCAGAGCTTTTGACTGCCATACTGCAGCTTACCACTCTGAGCCACAGGGCTCATACCACAATTAGCCAGTAACATTTTAATAAGTTTAACATTTTGGAATGATACTGCTTAATATGTTTACTGTACTTTATTATAATTGTATGTATCAATTGCCGTTTTCCATCCACTTATTTGTACAACTTATTTATTCCATCTGAAGTTGTTAAAATGCATCTTGGGGTGGGGGAGATGAAAAGCAAAGGAAGGGAAATCAACTCTTTGTGATTCATCATCTTTTTAAAAAAAATGCAAAAGAAATGCCTGAAATTTGACTTCCAAGCTAATGGTAGTAGAGATTGTTCAATTATTCAATCAGGAATGGAAGCCTGCCAAATTTTTGTACCCTCCGCTTGCTGCCACGGCAGTTTGTTGTGTAGGTAATGAATGGAACAATTCGACAAAAGCCTGACAAGGGACAACAGCCATAGTCCACAGAGCTTTTAAAACAATATAGCAAATTGGGCATTGGCTGTATTTTGCCAGCATCTGCTTCCAAGTACTCCACCAGGCACCTCCATCTGCAATCCCACTCTGCAGCTGTTGGAGACACCATGGATATAATCACTGGGGTAACTGTTACTATAAATGGGAAATTATGTCTTTCCGGCTTCCTCAAAATGCCTTAAAGGGCTATTCATTTTTGCCCCTTCTAAGCCAGAAGTCCTTCAGAACGCACTTGCCTTTCCCACAGAAAGCAGTGAAAAGACACGTTTTGCATGTTGATTATGTGTTTTGTTTCTTTTTACAGCTGCCATCATGCTCCCGTTTTAATAGAAATGTTTAGACAGGGTAAAATGGGCAGATGTGATAAGCGGCAGATTCAACCAGTCCATTAAAAGTGGATGAACTAAGCAGGTCTCTGAAATGAACCTTTTCTAAAAAAAATTTTAAATTGATCAGTACAGAATTGGTTATTAATTGAACGTACTTTGAGGCCTATGCATCTCTTGGCTGCCTGTGCCCTTCCTGATCTGAATCTGACCATTTCACTGTATTGCATGTATACAGTAGGTAAAAAAGGTAAAAGTCCCCTGGGAAAGCAACAGGTCATTCCTGACCCATGGGGTGATGTCACATCCCGACGTTTCCTGGGTAGACTTTGTTTACGGGGTGGTTTGCCAGTGCCTTCCCCAGTCATCTTCCCTTTACCCCCAGCAAGCTGGGTACTCATTTTGCCGACCTCAGAAGGATGGAAGGCTGAGTCAACCTTGAGCCTGCTACCTGAAACCAACTTCCATTGGGATCGAACTCAGGTTGTGAGCAGAGCTTGGACTGCAGTACTGCAGCTTACCACTCTGCATCACGGGGCTCCTGTGTATACAGTACAGAGTTGTTGTTTTTCATGCAGCATTACACTGTGATTCTACAATTTTAAAGGTTTTTTTCCCCATGAGTTAATTGATATTCTGGAAGTTTGAATTATTGTACTGATTCTATTTTATCGGTCTTGGACTGTGTTAAATAAATTTGTGTTTGGCACTGGCTCCAGTGTGAGCTCAGAGACTCTTTTGGTTATGTTCAGTTCTATATAATCTGACAGAAAGGGGGAAAAAATGATGATCTGACAGAGGAAGTGCTAAAAGCCGAAGTGATTCATGAGGCAGCTAATGTTTATGAACACATTCAATATGAATTTTAACAGGGCTACGTGGTGACAGCCCAGCCGTGAGTGAATCAGGACAAACCTGCCCCAAACATTGGCTAGTAAATGAGTGCTACGTGGTGGTTGTAGACAGCAAGTTCAAGGCCATGCGGGGAGATGAACCTTCCAAACCGAGCACATTTCAAATGTGAGCCTCTAACGAGTACATTTCATTTGACCTTTTCTGCCTCAGTCTCTTTGTTTTAAACACAGACTGAGATGTAAATCCACCATACAGGTATGTGTCAAAGAGCTGCTTTCAGTGTCTCTTCTATTTAAGGTTAAGCACCTTTGGATTGCAAACTTAGAATCTTTAAGGTCAGTGGCATTCCACAAGCAGCATACTAATTTAGTCCTAGAAAATGAAGTCGAAGCCTCTCTTCCTATTTCCAAGTCAACAGATTCAGCAGGTAAATGCATGCATGTTTGTGCAGGTGTATTTTCAGTGCTTTTGAAAAACCATGGAAGAAGAAGAAGAAGACTCTGCAGGGAAAGCAATGGCAAGCCAGCTCTATGTCTCATTTGCCATGAAAGCCCCTTGCTGGGGTCGCCATAAGTCGATTGTGACTTGACAGCACTTACTTACATAGTCGATCCTGGAAATGGAAAATCTTATGGATAAGCAGAAGAACAAACTCCGGTTTTGCCATGTTCGGGTAGCTTGCATGGAATTATAAAGGTGAAGATGTAGAGGGTAGGGTTGCCAACCTCCAGATTTTCCCCGATTCGACAGTTTCTAGTTCGGATGGAACCAAATTCAAAAAAGGTGGGAAAACAATGAGCTGAATTCAGCAAGTTCAGGGCAATCACCGAATAAATTCGGCAAATTTGGGGGCTCCGAATCAGCAGCATAACCATAAAGGCATTAAAAACACATTTGCTCCTTTCTGCAGCTCTGGGGGGGGGCATGTTTGGAGGTAGAGGTCCCAATATTTCAGCGTAGCTTGAGGAGACCCTTCTTGAAAGAACCCCCAAGTTTTGTGAAGATTGGGTCAGGTGCCCCCGAGATATGGGGCCCGGAAGGGGTCCCCCCAAAATCGCCCATAGGAATAAAGGCATTCCTAAGACACATTCGCATCTTTCCACGGCTCCGGGGGGGGGCATTTTTGGAGGTAGAGGCCCCACGAGGTGACCCTTCTTGCAAGATCCCCCAAGTTTGGTGATGATTGGGGCAGGGGGTCCTGAGTTATGGGGCCCGGAAGGGGTCCCCCCCATCTGCCCATTACAGCCTTTAAAAACACATTCGAGTTGGGCTGTACCATTACCCTGGCCCGGGGTCTGGTTGCCTTGGCAGTTGGGCCGTACCATTACCCCGGCCCGGGGGTCTGACTAAAAGGCAATTAATCCCGAGTTGTGGGGTCCCCCCCATCCACCCATTGGAATGAATGGGAGCAGGCAATCCTTAATGTGCATCTAAAGAGCGGCAAATCCAAGGCAAAACCTCCCGTGCATAAAATGGCCAGAGAGTATGTGTGTGTGAGTCTGCTAGAATCATATTGGATTACTCCTGAGTCCTCCCAGTCCCCGCTCCTGATAGAAGAGAAGACATCCACAATAAGACCCATTTGGGGGCTTTTCTCTATAATTCTCTATAATTTTCCCCCTGTGTGTATGTATGTGGGGGGGGGGAGATTCTCCCTCCCTCCCTCCCTCCCCCCCCCCTCTCTCTCTCTCTCTCTCTCTGTGTGTGTGTGTGTGTGTGTGAGGGGGGAAGCCAAAGGGGGTGGGTTTACCTGTTCTCCTGGGGGGTGAGCTTGATTGCCTCTGTGTGGGACTGTGCTTTCTACTGTTTTCACTGGTTGCCAACTTCATGTGGAGTTAACTGTGGGTCAGTGAGTCTCTCTCTGGCTGGTTCCTATTGTTTCCAATGGGTTGTGCAGCCACTCCTGTTGTTTCGAATGGGCTAGTCTGTCATTCCTTTTAGTACATCCCCTGTAATGTATTTCAGTGGAGTTAATGCAAGTCGACGACATTTTCCTCTCCCATTATCTTCAATGGGCTGGGAAGCCTCTCCCATTGCTTCCAATGGGCTGACTTGTCATTTGTTTTAGTACATCCCTTTTAATGGCTTTATTCCAATGGGCAGATGGGGGTACAACTTCCAGGCCCCATAACCCGGGGCCCCCTGACCCAATCTTCACAAAACATGGGGGTTCTTGCAAGAAGGGTCTCCTCAAGGTACGCTGAGATTTTGGGACCTCTACCTCCAAACATGCCCCCCCCCAGAGCCGCAGAAAGGCATGAATGTGTTTTTAATGCCTTTATTCCTGTGGGTGATTTGGGGGGGGGGCTTCCGGGCCCCATAAGTCAAGGCCCCCTGACCAAATCTTAACAAAACTTGGGGGTTCTTGCAAGAAGGGTCCCCTCAAGCTACACTGAAATTTTGGGACCTCTATCTCCAAAAATGCCCCCCCCGGAGCCACGGAAAGGAACAAATGTGTTTTTAATGGCTTTATTCAGCCAAATTTTCCCCCGAACTCGGAACTTGGCGCCGAATTCCACGGATCCGAATCGGGGGAGTTTGGACTTCAGCATTTCCTGAATCAAAATAAGTCAAATTTAGCCGAATCCGAATTTTACCGAATTTTTTTTAACAGCCCTAATGCCAACTGTCCTGAGACGCCCGTACATTCTGGCGTCTCCGGTCTCTGCCGCACTCCCTCGCCTCTTCCCACGCCCAGAGGGGGATGATGGGGAGAGACTCCTGACGTGCCAAGAAACCCACAAACAGGAACGGAGACGGGGCCGGCCGCGGAGGGACCGTCCAGGACGGAAAGGGGCGGGTCACGAAAGGGGACGGCAGACAGCGGCAATACCTCACCAGCCCTCTCGCTTTCCTCCACAGGAACACCCAAACAGCTCACAGAGCCAGGTGCACCAGGGACCAGCCGAGGCTGCAGAGACTGAGGCAGCCGGCGACCGGGAAACGCCTCAGCTGATGAGCGGCGGGTGGGACAGCCCGCAGCAGAGCTGTTAGTCGGGCGGGCGAGCCAGGGAAAGGGGCGGGGATGCACAACACCGGGTGGGGAAGAGGGAGGACGGCTGAAGGAAGCCCCTCCCTTGTGGCACCTCAGGGGGGAAATCGGGATTGGGCAGGAGGAAGGCGGCTCCTTCTGGGAGAGGATAAAAGGTGAGGGGGAAGCGGAGGCCAGGGAGGAAGGAAACCATGTGGGTCTGCTGAGCACAGCAAACAGAGACCCTGGCTTCTTCTGAGGGAGAGTGCAGTTCAGACTCGCCCTCAGAGTGGTCTGAGGCCGAGGAAGCTCCCCTGACCCTACCTCACCCTCCGCCGGTTGGGGGGGCTGTGAGTCCAAGGGAGCCAGAGCGCCTCACACCAACTTTCTCTACCACTTAAGGGAGAATCAAGCTGGCTTACAACCACCTTCCCTTCCCCTTCCCACAACAGACAACCTGTGAAGTAGGTGGGGTTGAGAAAGCTCTAAGAGAGCTGTGACTAGCCCAAGGTCACTGAGCTGGCTTCATGTGTAGGAGTGTCCACTGCTCATACGGAGGAGTGGGGAATCAAACCCGGTTCTCCAGACTAGAGTCCACCGCTCCAAACCACCGCTCTTAACCACTACACCACACTGGCTCCCTACAAGATGATATTTGCTGATGGGGAGGTATCCTGAGGCCCCAGCCACCTTTGAGAGAGACAATTTTAATATTGTCGAATTGTAGTTTATTGGACCTTACTGGACATGACCTAGAAGGTATCTGCTCAATTATGAGCTTGATGTTCTTGGGTCAGATTGGTTGATGTGTTTTAGTGATGGAGATTGAGTACGCCTGGTGTACTGAGGTACCCTCCACATCCCTGGGTGGGTTTGAGCAAATTATGGAGTTAATGTTCTAATTAGCCTCCTCCTGCACACCATCAACTTTTCTTCCCAAAATAATCCTTTATGAAATTCTGATTACATAATGGATGAAAGCTGAAAGCAACTGTTTGAGAAGTTTGGTAGAAGTTAGATTTTCTGCCATTTCTTTCTTTTCTTGTTGTACAACAAGCACAATAATTTTGAGATCTTACACTAGGTTTCTATTAAGCTACAGCCTTGGATTGTTTCATTTCTTCTCTTGACACTTCCATATAACCCTAATGTTTTTTCCTTTGATTTAAAAAAAAAAAACCAGTTTAATAAAACTTTAAACCGGCAACTGTAAAAATAATAAACAAGATTTAGTGAAACTAATCTATCTTGGTTAAGGGACAATATAAGTTTGAGATTGTACTCTAACTTTATGTTCCTTCTAATCCAAGTCTATTGATTCCTGTGCAATTCTCCACCGGATCATTAACTCAGGTGGCTTTAAAAGCAATTAAACAAATCCATGGAGGATCAATCTATCTTTGGCAATTAGCCATTATAGCTAAATGGAGCCTCCATATACAGAGACAACAAATGTCTTTGAACCAGATGCTGGGTACTAAGATGCTGCTCTTGGCTAGATGCTCAGTAAAGGTGGGTGAGAAAGGGATTCTGTGTGCTGCTAGATGGATGCTCTTCCAATTCAGTTCCATTGCCTCCTTCCCCACTGTTTGCAAAACAGTGGCCATTTATGCAGGGTCAATTTTGATGATTGCTCAAAGCTCTTTTTAAAAATGCGACCTTTAAAATACCTATTCACGGTCCCAATGCAAAAGGAGAAATTCCACCCCCACCCCACTCGCCTGCTCCTTCACTTGCATAGCCATTGGCAATGGTCGTCTGCATAGCTAAGCCGCATTTGTGATTTTTCATGGTTCCTTCAGTAAATGCTTTGGTGCAGGGGCAGAAAAAATACAAAATTATTCAATCAGGCATCCAAGTACTAACCAGGGACAACCCTTCTTAGCTTCAGAGAGCTGACAAGATCGGGCTAGCCTGGGCCATCCCGGCAGGGCCATAAGAACATACATGAATGGAACCAGCTCTTTCCAACATGGCTCCCTATGTCAAAGTTCTGAAGTCACTCAAAGCCAGGATTATACAAGCACTGTTGCTAAACCCCTTAGTGAGATCCACATTTCACTGAAATCAATGGCAAAGCTGCCACTGAGTATAAGGGAAGCGAATTGCATCCACCGGCATTCTTTGGATGGCAATGCTCAGCTCAATGCCATAAATAATTGTAATGGTTCTGCATTAGGTGACAGGCCACCTGACCTCAGGGTCCAAATTTCTCACCATTGGCATTATCACACAAAAAAATCAGGATAGCTAACACCAGGCACAGACCATCCCTTAAGCTGTACCTGTTGCATACTTTCCATTTTGCTTGCAACATTGCTTGGAAACAATAAAGATGACGTATGTCTCTAAAAGATGGCCCCCGCTGGCTCAGTGCTGCTGTGAAAGAGCCATGATTCATTTGAAAGTGATGGGCCATTAAAGAAGGAATGATAGATATTCTGAGGCTAAAGAAAGAAATAGCCAGTGATTTCACAGAAGAAAACCAACTTTCAGAACACTTGGAAAGATAAATATTTTGCTAGCCCTTCTGCAGATAAACTGGGATTTTTCTGAAAGTTTAGGACTCAATTGTACTGTAGCGTTAAGAAAAGAACTTGTGACATATCCCAGAGCTACACCTCACATCCATTCGCCCCCAGGCGACAAGCATCCCACACTACAATAGTGACCACTGGAGGTAAAAGCAGTGGAATCTAATCTGCAGAACCCAGTTTGATTCCCCTCTCCTCCACATGAGTGGCGGACTCTAACCTGGAGAACCGTGTTTGATTCCTCACTCCTCCACTATTCTGATGAACCATTTTTTAATGGCCATCTTCTGGGCATGGAGTAGGGGTCACTAGGGTGCAGGGAGACAGTTGTGGTCCCTTCTAACTCTATGATTCCTTGAACCAGGTTTGTTTCCCCACTCCTACACATGAAGCCTGCTGGGTGACCTTGGGCTAGTCACAGTTCTCTCAGAACTTTCTCACCTGAAATAAGCCAAATACCCATACCGGTAAATATAGGTATCTGGCTGATTTTTGGGTTTCCCAAAAAATTCAAGCCTGTTATAGTCAACGGGGATTTTTTCAAGGCTCCTAGAAGGCATTTTGGGAGGTAGAGTCCCCAAATTTGCAGCATGGCTGCAAGAGACTCTCCTTCAACAGTCACCAAAGTTTGGTGAACTTTGGGACAGGGCTTCCAATTTTATGGGCCTGCAAAGGGGTCGCCCCCATCCTCCAGGCATTTAAATTGTGAGCTGAGCTGTCCATTAGGTTCAAAAGTTCAGCATTGCCGAGGGACTGGCGGAAAGAGCAATTCCAGGCTGCCACCTCAAAGTCTGGGCTCTGCCTTTGTTTCTGGGTAGCTTTGCATGATGTCTATGCAAATGAGCTTCCAAACGGAGGAAAAAGGCTTATATGCAAAAGAAATAAGACATGGAAAACATTCCTTCTCATGGCAAATGACATCCTGAGAGCAGTCCTTTATTGTGGTCATGAAAAATCTGATTCCAAGAGATGGTCATGGTGTGGGGAAACGAAGCCTCTACTCAGGGCAACCTTCCTTTGGAAAGCAGGTTTTCATGGGGAGGGGGTGGTGATATCAGAGCTGACTGAAGTCATGACCACGGGGGCTTTCTGAAGGAGACTGCTCATCCACGTGGATGAAGAAATATCCTTTGGAAGCCTGGTGGAGTGGCTGTTGAAGCTGGCTCTTTTAGTTGGAGGGTATATTCCTCTGGATGGGACTGGGTAAGCCCCATCTTTTAACCTCAAAAGGGCCCCAATTATGGGGCCCTAGCAAACCAGTCCAAAAAAAAGAAAGAAAAAGGGGAGAAAGCAAAGGCAAATAGCCAAACCTGAAAAGGTGAACATTTATTCAGCTTTTTTGGGAATCGCCTATTTGGCTTCGGTTTTATCCCCAGGTTTTTGCATTCATAAACCCTAAACCTGAAATTTGCCAAAATGGCTAATTTCAGGTTTATTTTCGGTTTGGGTTTATCGATATGCAAAACCCTACTGCCATCCATTTTTTTTCAGGGCCTTCACATCTCTGTAAGAATGTAAAGCCCGGATCAAAGAATAGCAACAAAAACAGAGGATCCCCTAACTGATCAGAGGGCAGAAGAAAAGAGCACAGTAGAAGTAATAAATGAATTGGTTTCTTTACCTGTACTTTTCAATCAGTAGCAATTTAGAAAGGGGGTGGTAATTCCTTTTGCAGGTTTTTGGTATGGCAGAAAACTGTGGTAGAAGAAGGTCAGCTTTGAAAGCTGAAATTCCAGACCAGATGAACATGAGAAAAGTTCAGAAACAGAGTGGATCTACGGCACAGTTTCATGGATAGTGGCATGGAGGTGTAAGGGAGACTATAATTTTCTCTTGCAGTTTGTAAATATGGTTATTTTTGAGCACTGGCAAAAACGGATAAAAAACTGCAAGTTTAAAACTGGGCAAATTGAGGGGAGCTTACCCCTTTGCTAATTATTAATGTTTCCTAGACGTCTGTGAAGTCCATTGTTTGTCTTTGAGGTTACTCCACCCCATTTGGAAAGAAATGTTACACCTGTAGAATCCAACTTTCAGGCACAATGATGAAACATGTCACAGGCAAGATTTTTTTTGGATGTCTTTTTATGGTTATCCTTTAATCTGTATTTGAAATCCACAGTGATTACTGCTGACTGTCTTAGAGAAGTATATCCCCCCACTATTATCAGATAGACTCAGGGTTGCCAACCTCCAGGTAATAACTGGAGATCTCCTGCCATTACAACTGATCTCCAGCCGACAGAGATCAGTTCACCAGGAGAAAATGGCCGCATTGGCCATTGGACTCCGTGGCATTGGAATCCCTCCCCTCCCCAAACCTTTCCCTCCCCAGACTCCACCCCCAAAACCTCCTGCCAGTGGCGAAGAGGGACCTGGCAACCCTAGCTAGACTGATTCCTTCCCTCACGCCCAAATGCAGGTTGCCGTTTGCAGTACCTCTTCTTTCACAGAACAATCGTTTCTGGGAATTTGCAAATGAACAGAAGTGTGCCACGTCCTGGCAGATGGAAAGGAAGAGAGCTGTCAGCATCTCAGCAGAGGATTTGTGGCAGAAGCTCAACTGTAGCATTCTAACAGTACCAATCCTAAGCGGGGGTAGTTGCGCCGTGGCTGGGGACGGCACAGCCATGGTGCAGCCGAGCAGCCTCTTGAGTTGCTTGGTGCGTCACAGCCAGCAAGCTGAAAAGGAACGCTCCCCCAACGTAGTTTCATGGGGTGTGCCACCATTTTTGGTGGCATAAGTTTGTGCCGGCAAAAGTGGGTGTTCCCGAGGCGAAATTGCTCAGGGAGCTGACTAAAGCCCCCTGGAAGACCCCCTTTAGCACCGACATGAGCTCCTGTGCTAGAGGTGTGCTGCCGCCATGGCTGCACCAGCACCCATATGTTGTGCTGGCGTGCCACTCCCTGGTGCCAGCGTAATTGGCCTGGCACTGGCGTAAATGCCCCTTATGCCAGCACAAGTGGCATTTACACCAGCGCTGGGGTCGCACTGCCTCCTAAGTCCTTTCACCCCCCCTTAGGATTGCATTGTAAGTAATTTTGTTCCTGCGCGACTAAAAAGCCTGATTGCTTTTCTGTGAATGATGGGGTTTTATTTGCAAAAGGCACTCATTCAGAAGTGGCTTGTAAGAGGGTTGGGAAGACAAAGCCAGACCTCTGAATTCATTCATAGACTGAGAGTAGAAAAAGGCAAAAAGCTAAATGCATTTGCTAAATTTAGAAACCATTCTAGAGGGGATGATGTTTTTTCTTTGCCGTTCCTTTTAAAACTGTTATATCGTGATACTCTAGCATCAAGGACACTAGTCCAACAAGCCCATTGAATAATCAGCAAATAAGGACTAAAATATATTGTCATTTCCAGAAACAGGCTTTGCCCAGCAGCACTCTATCTTTTTTTCATAGATTCGAACCTGCAGCGGTTTTGCAGATAATTGTCTGGGCTGCTTGCCAGCTCCCCTCTCAGCATGTCCTTTTGTATAACTCTGTTTTCCTATCAAAATGTCCCGAGTTTGATGGTTCATCTAACATTTTACTTGACTTGTGTTTCATAGCCTGCATTCCTCCTCATTTCTACATACATTGATGCATCCTTATCCAGGGATGTGCAAACAAGCCTGTGTTTGAGTCTTACTTTGATTGTAAATTACAAACAGCACTTTCAAGCAATCAAAAAAGTTCACTTTTTATTGAGCCCTTGCAAATTATTCTGCATTTTATTGCATGTGGCTGTCTCTGCCCTCCGCCTGTCCAACACATCTGATATAAAAAAATATTAATGTACACAAAAGATGCTTCCAGTCCTGGTTGTTTCAATCCTGCTGAAGTGGAACAGGCAGGAGGTTTCTCTTTCTTGTATGCCAGCCTGGCCCATTTTGCTTGTTTGTAGCTCAAAGCCGAGCATTTTGACGGGGTTTTAAATTGGATCATAGATTCTCTGTACATTGTTGAATTGCCACCTGGTAGGAGCTGTGGCTCAGTGGTAGAGCATCTACTTGGCATGTAGAAGGTCCCAGGTTCAGCCCCTGGCATCTCCAGTTAAAGGGACTAGGCAAGTAGGTGATGTGAAAGACCTCTGCCTGAGACCGCTGCCGGTCAGAGTAGATAATACTGGCTTTGATGGGCCAAGGGTCTGATTCAGTATAACGCAGCTTCATGTGTTCATGTGAACACTACAGGGTTGCCAGCCCCCGATGGGAGTGGCTGATCACCCCAGCTGGTGTCTCCTGCTGCCACTCACAGAAGCAGTGGTAGAAAAATAAAATAAGAAAATAGCTGTTGGACAGTTCGCAATGTCACTTCTGGAAAACCTGGAAATTACATCATGCCTCTCTAGGATTTGACAAAATCCCTATGTTAAACCATGAGTTTTTGATGATTCCCAGAGAGGCATGATGCCAATTCTGGGTTTTTCTGGAAGTAATGTCATGCCATTGCCCAACAGCCACCCCCCATGTCCACACACCCCTGGTCACCTGCTGATTGCCAGGCCATACCTAGAACTGGCAACCCAGTTCATCCCAAACATGTGCCAACACTACTGACTACACAGGCACAAAAAACAACACCTAACACTGAAAATGTAGCTGACTGTAAATGACTCATGGCCTGCCCATAACCATGCTGGGTCAGAAGTAATTCAAGCAAGCCAGGAAATTGCAAGCAGGTGCCAACAGTGTTTACCTGGCCAGGTGCCATGCAGAATGCCTCCAACTGTGGAAAGGCACTCAAATTACCACTGGGGAAGGGTGCTCATTGGGAGAAAGTTTAGAGCACAGCCTCCATTAATGAGCTGGGTATAGGGTTGCCAACCTCCAAGTACTAGCTGGAGATCTCCCACTATTACAACTGATCTGCAGCCGATAGAGATCAGTTCCCCTGGAGAAAATAGCTGCTTTGGCAATTGGACTCTATGGCATTGGAGTCCCTCCCCATCCCTCTCCTAACCCTGCCCTCCTCAGGCTCTGCCCCCAAAACCTCCCACCGTATGTGAAAAGGGACCTGAGAGAACTTTGAGAGAACTCTGAGAGAACTTTGGAAAGAAAAGATGCAGCCCAATGCATGGCGCCTATGAATTCCATTAATAAAGGCTGAAGAAGCGAAAATCTGCGAAAAACGTTAGGAAATTCATTTGTAAACCATGGCTCATGCAAACCAGGGTTTACAAATCCACTTTGCACCATGGATTATGAATCTGGTCAAGCAGATTTCAGGTTATTTAGTACCCTCAGATCAGCTTCTTTATACAAGCAACTCCTTTCTCTCCCTTTAACTGTTCTGGCATACATTGATGATCAGCTGATTACTGAGCAGAGAAAGGCATTTAGTAAAGCTGGCATGGACATTTTACAACTGTCAGCAGTGAAGGGCTGCTATAATAGGACTCTGATTGATGAAAGGGTTCGCTCTTGTGACCACAGATCTATTGTAGATTTGGCCCATGTGACCTTTCGGTGCCCAAGGTTTACAGCGGATTGGGAAATTATCTTGGAAATATCTTGTTATGGTTATCAGGAAGATCAGGTCTGAATAAACTTGTAACGCTATTGCTGGATAGAGATGAATGGATAACATCGTAAATTGCAAAGTTTATTGCCATGGTTGCTAAGATTAAGATAAAGATTTATTGATGTAAGTCCTACTGATGAATAATGTTATTATGATAAGTAATTTTATACTATAGCTGGCAATGTAACTATGTTTATTTCTGTTTGTGCTGTGATTTTATGATTCTGAGTTTGTTGTTTGCTGTGACTTTGAGCCAATGCAATAAAAGTCTTTGATTTGAATTTTTAAAAATGGAATATGAGTCTGGTTTGTTTGCAAATCATGAATCCTGGTTGATGAAATCTGATATCATATAAAACAAATGGCAGATATTTGTAATATTTTGTAAATAACTTGGTTTTTATATTATGACTTTCTCTAACACTTAAGGAAGAATCAAACCTGCTTACAATCGCCTTCCCTTCCCCTCCCCACAACAGACACCCTGTGAGGTAGGTGGGGCTGACAGAGCTCTAAGAGAACTGTGACTAGCCCAAGGTCACCCAGCTGGCTTCATGTGCAAGAGTGGGAAAACAAATCCAGTTTACCAGATTAATCTACAGGTTAGTTTTGTTGAACTTGGAAAGGTTTTTCGGAGTGGGCATATGAGTGTGTTGTTTGTTTTGGCATATGGAGAATTATGTGTTATTGGATTTTAAATTTTTATATGCTTTTATGTCAAATGCCTGGGTGTTTTTTCCACCTTAAATAAATGTACTTAGATTAATTGTTATTGACAAGCCCATTTGAATGGTGGGATTTTATAACAATTATATACAAGATATCACACACTCTATTCTGGTTTGAAAGAACTAGGTATTAGAGGTGTAAAATAAGTGGGAGGCCTTGATGAATATGTGGTAATATCTGGTTATAAACTAAATGTTTCCAAACCTGACATTTTATTAAATGGAAGACCTCCATAAGGAAAACTGGTTACCTAAAGTATCATTTTCAAAAGTAATTAGGTATTTAGGGATTCATATGCCTGTAACTTGGATTAATTGTTGCAGACGAGCCCATTTGAATGGTGGGATTTTGTAATGATTGTATCTAAGATATCACACATTCTATTCTGTCGTAAAAGAACACTTCGTTGAGCTTGAACTCTCCCTTGAAGCTTCATGACTAAACTGGGGCTATCGTACGTTGGTCACATTATAAGAAGACAAGAGTCACTGGAAAAGACAATCATGCTAGGAAAAATTGAAGGCAGCAGAAAAAGAGGAAGACCCAACAAGAGATGGATTGACTCAATAAAGGAAGCCACTGCCCTCAATTTGCAAGACAGTGATTCATAGGGTTGTAATGAGTCAAAGGAGGCTTGATGGCACTTAATACACACACACACACACACGTAAATTTTAGATAACTTTGTAAATATAACCCACCCCCAATTTTCTGAGCAATCAGAGATAAATTACTACACTTGTCTTCCTTAAATCTATGTCTGTTAGATAGGATTAAGGTAATTAAAATGTCAGTTCTTCCGAAGTTAAGTCAGCTTTGGATGACTTCACTGTTAGAATATATGAGATGATGATATGCTGTATGATAAAACAGAATTCTTCCACTATGATCATAAGGCATAACCTTCACCTGAGTGTAGACAAAGGCCAAGCCTCCTTGTTGCTCTCGTTGGACATATCTGCAGCCTTTGATACAGTAGATCATACCATCTTGTTGAGATGCTTGGAGGCAGAAGTAGGTATCATGGGATGCACGCTGAACTGGTTGAAATCATTCCTTACAAATTGGACCCAAAGGGTTGCTATGGGAGAGCAGTTGTCATCAGCGCGGGACTTAGCCTGTGGAGTTCCACAGAATGCAACCCTGTCCCCCATGGTTTTCAATCGCTAGCGAAAGCCCTTGGGACAAATCATTCGTAGCTTTGCGGCTGGATGCCATCAGTGTGCGGATGATACCCAGCTCTATAGGTCATTATCTAAATCCCCTAGTGATATGGTAGAGGTCCTGAATAACTGCCTGGCTGCTGTAGTAAATTGGCTAAGAGTGAACAAATTGAAACTAAACTTTGAAAAGACAGAGGTAATGCTGGCTGGGAATCTTGAAGGACATAGTGCTCCCCACTTCTAAAGCTGTTCAGCTGACCCTTGCTGATTCATTTAAGAGTGTTGAGGTTATTGTGGACTCAACATGATTGCTGGAGAAACAAGTTCAGCTGCAAAGAAAGCTTTCTTCCAACTCAGCCGAGACTGTAAGATCCCCCTTACTTTGTCGAAAGCTTTCACAGTCAGAGTTCATCAGTTCTTGTAGGTTATCCGGGCTGTGTGACCGTGGTCTTGGTATTTTCCTTCCTGACGTCTCGCCAGCAGCTGTGGCAGGCATCTTCAGAGGAATAACACTGAAGGACAGTGAAGAGACACTGTCCTTCAGTATATTGTCGAAGGCTTTCACGGTTACAGTTCATTGGTTCTTGTAGGTTATCTGGACTGTGTGACCGTGGTCTTGGTATTTTCTTTCCTGACGTTTCGCCAGCAGCTGTGGCAGGCATCTTCAGAGGAGTAACACTGAAGGACAGTGTCTCTCAGTGTCAAGTGTGTAGGAAGAGTAATATATAGTCAGAAAGGGGTTGGGTTTGAGCTGAATCATTGTCCTGCAAAAAAAGTATCAAAGGTAATGTGCTGAAGATGCCTGCCACAGCTGGATGCCTTTTCCGCCCATCAGAAGTTGCCTTGCTCTCCCTGTGCGTTTTGCCCATGTTTTTCAGATGCTGTTTTAGCCAGAATCTGTAAAATGTGGGCAAAACACAGGGGGAGAACCAGGCGACCTCTGACATGTGGTAAGGCATGCATAATCAAAAGGAAGCCTTGAAGCAGTCGGCGGGGGTGACCACAGAGAAATGCCCTGCATAAAATACCACAATGTTCAGTACCAACTGCAGTCTCCAAGTAAGGCTGGGTCCTGTATAACCCCTAGACTCTTAAATGAGTCAGCTGCATCCTGTCAAATGCAGGAAGCATGGCACTCACCAAAAATACAGTTTTCCAGACCAGCATTACCTCCATCTTGTTAGGATTCAATTTCAGCTTTTTCACCCTTAGCCATTTAACCATACCCATGGTTCAACTCAACTACAGCAGTGTCAGGTGGTTTGGATAAAGAAATACAGAGCAGGGCAAGTACTAAATTCACGGCAAGTACTAATATACGTGAAAATTGGTACAAACAATTTTTCAGATGATATATCACACCAGTGGACATTTAAAAAATGAATGACTCTTATGACAGTCGGTGTTGGAAATGTAAAGATAAAGATGGAACATATTTTCATTTGTGGTGGACATGCAAAAAAGTTAAGAAATCTTGGATACAAATTCATCAAGAAATGCAGGACGTTTTAGGAATCAAATTCCCTCTGAACCCAGAAACTATGCTATTAGGAATTGAACCTGATAACTTGGATAGAAATCATGAACAATTATTCGGCTATTTGACAACAGCGGCCAGATTAATACTGGCAGCATCCTGGAAACAGGATGACATCCTGGTCTTGGAAAAATGGCATCAAAAAAATGGATGAATTTGCGGTGATGGCCAGATGGACCAGTTTGATAAAAGAAAAGACGACTGAAGACTTCCCAAAAAAATGGGAATGCTATTTCGAATATGTTAAACAGAAAAGATAGATTATTAGAGATAAAGATTAGTTTATAAAACTTACTATATAGGATAGAAGGAACTTATTTAAAAAAACAACAACGTTGACTATAAGAATAATGTATAGCATATTTGAAATGAAGAGACAGACTCCCCAAAGGAGTACACTGTGTGAATGTGTGTATATGTAATTTGTGTGTTTTCTTTCTGAAAATGTTAATAAAATATCTTTTTTTAAAAAAGAAAAAGAAATACAGAACAGGGTATCAACAGTATATGGATAACGTGCAACACCAGATCTATTAATGACCTCTTTCGTGGCTTTTAGATGAATATCAAATGGCATGAAGGATAAAACTGAGCCTTCTGGTGTCCCACAAAACAAGTCCTATACTGATAACAATTTGTGTGCAACAGCAACTGTCCGAGTCTGATCCATAAGGAATTAATTTATGCCACTGCAAAGCACATCCCTTGATACCTACTTCTGCCTCCAAGCATCAGATGGTATGGTCTACCCACATCAAAGGCTGCTGACAACGATAACCACAACACAGGTCATTTATGCATGGGTACTTGGACTCACGTTCACCCCGTCTGACTTGGTTGTTCCTTGGAGTCCTGCATGAGTTTTCTGTCCATTAGAAATGACCTCACTGCAAGCCCTCACTTCCCATTCCTCTGTTAACCCTACTCTTCCCTCTCCCCTGAGCTCAGCCCGGCTGAAATCTCCATGCAAAGGACACAGAAGCTTGGCTTTTCTCACTGGCATTCACAAAGCAGTGTGTAAAGAGGCAGGGATTCAAATGCTTCCTGCTTCCTAGGGGCTCTTTCTGAGCAAAATAAAGGCTTTTTAGAGCTGAGGCTTAGATTTCTCTCCCTTCCCTTCCTTTCAGATTGCTCTGGGTTTTGTTTTTTGTTCTTAAAATGCTTGTTTAATGGGGCAATTGGGTTTTGGAGGGGGGAATTTTCTCTCACAGTGAGAACTGAAAAATAAGCCAATTACAAAGCAGCATTTAAAGGGGTGGGACTTGATTTGAGCTTGGAGACTGCAGGTGCAGAGATTCCCAACTGGAAAGTGTGGGTCCAGCGAGCAACGGACCTCAGGTAAAACTCCCATACATAAATGACCACAGAAGTAGAGCCCTTGTCTACATTCAATGGAGATCATAAACGAAAGCCACCCATACTGTCTCCCACCCATAGCCTGGTCTGAATTTAGAATGAAAGGGGTTTAGGACAGATTTGTCATACAGGAAGACCTGGGGGCGTTCTGCTATGACTCTCCCAATCAATTTGCACAAACAGATTAGAAACCAGATAATATTTGGCCACATCATTCTTCTTCAGCTATTGATTTTTAAGCAATGGACAGATAACTGCTTTTTAAAAAAGCCACCAAGGATGGCAGGCAGGTGAATGCACTCAAAAAGTAAAGGTAGTCCCCTCTGCAAGCACCAGGTCATTACTGACCCATGGTCCCATCCCAACATTTACTAGGCAGATTATGTTTACAGGGTGGTTTGCCATTGCCTTCCCCAGTTGTCTACACTTTACCCCCAGCAAGCTGGGTACTCATTTTACCAACCTCAGAAGGATGGAAGGCTGTCAACCTTGAGCTGGCTACCTGAAACCGACTTCCGTTGAGATAGAACTCAGGTCCTGAGCAGAGCTTGGACTGCAGTACCGCAGTTTACCACTCTGCGCCACAGGGCTCCTAAAATTCACTAAAATACATGGGGGGAAAAAACCCTGTGCAAACAATTCAGGTATGATTCTTTCATCCACTCTACAATATTGTATGCAGAACTTTGCCCTGCTCTGGAGTTCACAGGAAATTTGGGGCTGTGTTATACCTTGTTAATGACAGATTTGTATGATATGCCTGTGGACACAAAGCTATTTCCCTGCATTAATAAATATTTCATTTTTAATTTCCTTTTAAACAATGTGAGCCATGAAATGTTAAATGCAGAATTGCTCACTGTGATGACAACAAAGCCTTACCCAAGATTTTCTAAAATATAATAGTGGTCTCCCCTTATCTGACCTGCAGTCTGTTGGCTATTACATTCAGCTTTTACAGCCATTTATGTTGGTATGTGACTGAGTTGATTTGCCTGCAGAACTAGAAAGGATGTTACCGCTAGATCAAAGATGTGACATGCTGTGATGGACAGCTAACTGCAGATGCCTTATACTGGCCTGAAAACCCTGGCTGACAGAGGGTTCAAAAAGAATTCTGCTGTTGACATGGGAGAATGGCAATAGAGACTGGCCGTTAGGAAGGAAGGTGTGGGGGAGTGGAGAAAGAGAGGAGTGTAGGATTGAGAGGATCCTGAAAGAGGGAAGTGAAACCAGTAGTCCTTTCTTTAGGGAAATAGCTCCAAGGAAAAGGGGGTGATCCCTATCAAGTGTTAAAGAAGAAAAATTGGAACCTGTGTGTTATGTTCCTGCCTCCACAGACTTTACACATTTTGTATCAAATAAGCTCATACCCGTTTAACTAAGGACTGATAGCCAAGTGATTTCTTTCAACAGTTACAAATACCTGTCGGTAGAACAAACAACTACATTCTCTGTGACAAATAATCTATTGTATATAGGTATATGTTTCTCTCATTCCTATTGCCTTTTCACCTGCCAAGTTTAAAACGGAAACCTCCCTGACAGTCTGACTTGACCATTTCCCCGTAAGAGTGAAATAAAACAGTTTATGTGTGGTGAATTAATAGCCTCTCATGTGACATCTTCAAACAAAGTGGTGTCCAGTTTCTCAGCTTCATAGGCTGGGTCAGAACACACCTATTAACATCTAGGGAGCAGACAGAGAAACAAAGAAGAAGAAAAAAAGGAGCTGCTCAGTAAAGTGAAAAAGGAAGTGGGGAATCGACATGCATTCAGCCATTTCCTGGCTTCCAGCCCATTCCTAAGAAATGGGCTGAAAGTGCTTTGGAGGCGGTGTGATCCCACTGCCAGCAGAAGTGCTCTGTTATTCCGTGATAAGAAGCACTTATGCTGGCAGTGGGAGCAGTTGCGTCAGCACCTGGGTACCGTGGAGCTGTCCGCCACTCCCTTGACGCCACAGTCTCTCTGGGACCTAAATCCCGGAATAGAAACGCAGCACTGGCATGGGGGGCGTTCCCGGGGACAGAGCTGATGTTAGTCAGCTTCCAAAGCCCCTCCAGCCCAGGAACGCCCCCTCCTGCAACAGCATTTCTATGCCAGGTCTTTCCTGGTGCAGTTTCGCTATTCTCTAGGGGGGGAAATGCTCCATTTCCCTTTTTGGCGGTGCTGTGGCAGTGCCTCAGCCATGTTGTTCCTGGCCGCCGAAAGGCTTAGGAATGAGATGCCCCTTTCCCTCAGAAGCCTACTGATGTCATCACTGTTTCCCTCCAGAATTCCCTCCCACAGGAACAGTTGGACGCAAGAGAAAACATTGTAGGAGATAACTTTAAATAAAGTAGGAGGATTGCTATCTCGATGTCCCATGGCAAATGGCACCAGTGAAATTACCCTCTCAAATCCTGCGAAAATGCCTCCGGGATGTTGTAGGCCATCTTTCGACGTTTCCCACTGGTAACAAAGGTAATTGTCTCTATGGTCCTGTAGCAGTATTTTGATTATATCATCACTTTTCTTGCTGATAACGCATGCTTTTTCTGTGGTGTGTGCTCATTCGAGGTTCAACTATTGGCGAACTCTGATTGCATACAGTTTCTGCTTTTATCTTTGGCAGCTGATTAAAGCAATTACAGAAATATTATATTTGTTGCCTTTTAATAGAACTTAAAAGTGTGGCCTTCTAACCTTGCTTTAGGAATGGTAATGAGCACATTAGATGTATTCTGAGGCGCACCTGTTTGATTGCCTCATCAGCCGTTGAGAACCAATCATTTCTCTAGATGATAATCACATGTTTAAGTCAGAAAAGGTTTAGCATAAGATAAGATTGCTACTTTTCTATACAAATGCATTGATGTGATAATCAAATCAGATTTCTCTGGGTGGAATTTTCAGAAGAGATTAGGTAAGATTTCTATCTGTGTGTGAGAGAGAGAGATTTGGGATTGTAGAAAATTCCTAAAAGCAGTTTAAGACAATAATCTGAAAGCTGGTTTGCGTGACATTTTATTTACTATAATATGGTTGAGAAATGTTAGGAGCTCTGATAAATTTGGTACTTGTATTTGCAGTAGCTATAGGGTTATTTTCCAACAGCTAATAAGGAAAACTACGTATTTCTTTTTTCAAGAAAAAAAATATCTCTGCGTGTTTTCTGTATGGTTTGCTGGTATTAGTTCAAAAAAAAAAAGAATTCACAGTTCTTTTCTATTACCAGTAATTAAAGGCTGCAAGGCAACTTTTATCAGCTAGATCCTGGAGATAACTGAGGCTAGGCGTTTTAATATATTAATTCTTATAGAACTATTTAGTCCAGGTTCTCTGTTTGGATGCGGGAGTGAAATATCTTGTTATAGTCCTTCTCCTAAACTTTTTTCAAACTACTTGCCCCTTCCCTGACTAGTTGCTCCTGTCTAATTTCTTGTTCCCCATGTCTCACACCTCTCTGCTGTTCTCATGGCACCTTGCTGTACTGGCTTCCTTGGGGTCCTTATGTGCCTGAGTTCCTTCTAGCTTTTAGGGTTTCTGTTTGGTTGTCTCTTCTATATGGTGCCACATATGCATCACACAAAGCCTGAGCTGACTGGAGTTGGTTGCATATGCATTCTTGCTACGAAATTCTTTCCAGTTGTAGATGGTCACCGCATGCCATAAGCAGGATCATGGCTCTTGATAATTTCTGTAGACCCATGGGGTGATGTCACATCCTGACATTTACTAGGCAGACTATGTTTACGGAGTGGTTTGTCATTGCCTTCCCCAGTCATCTACACTTTACCCCTATCAAGCTGGGTACTCATTTTACCGACCTTGGAAGGATGGAAGGCTGAGTCAACCTTGAGCTGGCTACCTGCAACGGACTTCCATCGGGATTGAACTCAGGTCGTGACCAGAGCTTGGATTGCAGTAATTCAGCTTACCACTCTGCGCCATGGAGCTCTTTTCTAGACAATGTTTAATTAGGAAAATCAGATGCCTACTATCTAGTTTTTATCAAGAAAGCATTTTAAAGAGCAATCCTATGCACAGGTACTCCAGTCTAAGCCCACTGATTTCAATGACCTTAGACTAGAATAACTCCGTATAGGACTGCACAGTTCCTCCCCCACTGAATTCAATAGGAAGGTTAAGCATGTGCTTACTTCATCTTCCTATTCCAATTGATAGGATGTAAAGTGCTTTAACACTGGATGGCTCCTGCCCAGGGTTTTCTTTGTAACTGAGCATCTTGAACTATATATACAAAGTGAACAGATTTGAAGAGGATGTGTAATGTTGTTTTCATAAAGGTGTTTTATTCTCTATTTACATACATAACGTGGGAAGAAAGAAGTGAGGAAATCAGGCTTTGCAAGGAGCAACCTAATTTTAAGTCATGAAAATGTCAAATGAAATAGTTATATTATACTTACATAGAACTTTCCTAACCAGCACATTTATTTAAAGGCCACGAACAAATTAGTCACCCATTAATATATTCTGAAACGGTTACACCAAGGGAAATTCATGTCCATGTGTGATACAATGTGAAGAAAACAGGATATCGTTTTTTGGCCCTTCATCAGCGAAGGTGAGTTAGGATCAGATCCCATCGAGAAAGCAATTTCTGATTTAATAATCTGCTTCTTCCAGTGGGACGAAGTTATGATTGACTTGAAGCTAGATCCCCCCCCAATATTACATAACTGAGTAATTAGTCAAAGATATGCAGCAGAGATTCATAAAAGTATTGCTAGCAACAGTCTGGATCCAAGTTTTGGCAAATGGAATGAACTGAGAACTGATTTTTACCACCTTTCCCCAGCAGCCTCCAGTGGCTGGGAAGAGAGCAGGGTATAAATCGAATAAAAAAATTATTAAAATTGAAAATCATCATCATCATCATCGTGAAAAGCCACTGCTGAGGGCAGTGCAGGGTGATCCTCCAGAACTATATACCTTGTGGTATGGGAGGGGGTTTATTTATTTATTTATTAGATTTTTAACCCGCCCGTTCCTGACCAAGGTCGGGCTCGCGAGCTGCTTACATCAATTAAAATGCAACCTCAGAAATAAACAAATAGCATTGAAATCAGTAGTACATGTTTAACAGTTCGAAACTGAGCCAAGAACGAAGGATTTGGCAAAATGGGGGGAAATTAATGGAACAATTTCATTTACACAAAAATGAAAAGGGATGATTTGGGCCTCTTCTATCCGCAGCCTCCCATGGGGCATGGCACATTTGTTGTGGAGGGTCTCTCAAGGGTCTCTCTCTTCAGTGGTTTATTCCATTTGCCAAAGACTTGGGTCTAATTCAATGTCATTTTCATCTGTACGATCCAGTCTGTATCCCACCCAGCTTTTTTGCTCAGCTTTACCCTGTTCATCGTCATAGCTTCTGTGGAGTCCCACATGGGTACCATTTTCCTCTCCTCAGTGCAGCCCCTGTCCCACACAGCTTTTGTCCATGTGGGCCCCACAAACCCTAGCATAGCCACTTAGTGGTCAAAAGGGAGCTCTTCTTCTTCTTTCATGTCTGGAAAAGTTAGTGAGATCCATAGTTGCTGACCTTTGAAATCTAAAAAATCGGATTTTAAAATTCAGCCACAAAATGTGACGCGCAGCTTTTCATAATCAAAATTTCACGGAATATTCAAAATTTGATTGGTTGGGGAGAATCTTTTCACCACCCATTTAAGGGGCTAGATTAGGCAAACAAATTAGTAAAACAAGCACAAAATCCTAACATTTTACTAAATTGCATGCCACCAGTCCAATAAAGTCAAATATATACTCTCAATTCTCAGATAGGGTAACATTTTTAGTCAGTTACCAGACATTGCCAGACGCAAATAATCAATGGCAATTAAAGAATGAAATAATAATAAAAAGCAATCATTTATGTCCAATACTAGCTTCAAAAGCCGGTTGCTTCATTATATTCCGTGAATATACATTAAAATTTAGAGAGGACATTATTAGACCATTCATTTCACTCATATTGTTGGTCCATACGGGGAGGGGCTGAAGCTTGTTGGCAGAACATCTGTGTTGCATGCAGAAGGCCCTAGTTTTCTCCATGAAAAAGATGTTCAGTATAACTTCAATGCCATAGAATCCAATTGTCAAAGTGGTCATTTTCTCCAGGCGAAGTGATCGCTATCAGCTGGAGATCAGTTGTAATAGCAAGATATCTCCAACTAGTACCTGGAGGTTGGGAACCCTAGGCTGGGCCTAGGTCACAAGTACACTGGGGGGGGGGGTAGGGTTGCTGTCTCTCAGTCATCCTGAGAATCAGTGGGTGGGGCCTGATAATGCCATGAATGGGGATTGAATGATGTCAGTGGATAGTGCCTGGTGATGTCACATCAATTAGTAGTATTAATAATAGTACTCACTACTAGGTATGTACTTAGGGTTGCCAGCTCCAGGTTGGGAAATACCTGAAGATTTTTTTTTTGGGTGGGGGGGAGCCTGAGGAGGGCATGGTTTAGAGAGGTGAGGGACTTGAATGCCATAGGTTCCAATTGCCAAAGCAGCCATTTTCTCCAGGGGAACTGCTCTGTGTTGCCTGGAGAACAGTTGTAATAGCGAGAGATCTCCAGCCACAGCCTGGAGGCTGGCAACCCTATATGTACTGCAAGGTATCTGTGTGTAGTCACAATCATGTGCCTTTGAAGAGATGGGCAATTTAACAGGCAAAAAGAAATAAAAACATAGGCATTAGCTGTGTGCCAAATGTACCTGAGCTTTTAGTAACAATTATTGTTCCCTACCTCCAATTTGCACATTGCCATAAGGAAGTGTGCACAGAAGTCTTAAAAGACGCCATATGCTCAGCTATCCAGGGAAAAGCCATTTGCTTATGCATGTGCTTGGGGCCCTTTGTTGATTTAATTAGTGTACCTACATTCTTCTCTCCAGAGATGATGCATGGGATCAGACTGTGGGGAAGAAGTCAAAATTGCATTGGGGAAGGAAACTGGGGGGTGGGCAGTGGAGACAGAAATTAGCAGTGCTTTACAATGCAATCCTAAAAACACTTTCCTGGGAGTAAACCCCATTGCATACAGCTGAGTAGGATTCAGCTTGCTCTGTATATTACTAAATTATGCCTGCCTGCAAATCACTTCCTCCAACCTAGAAATTACCCCCTAGATCCAGCTGGTAGATGTATGCTTTTAAAGTGTAGTGAGGGGAAAGCACTCTGCCCATGTGCAGCATATTTGCAGTCAGTGATGAGATTACTCTTGGTCAGTTGGTTATTTAGATCTTCCTACTCTTGGTTATTTAGATCTTCCCAATGAACTTGCTTTTCTGTAGAGAGGCAAGGCTAGGGTTGCCAGGTCCCTCTTTGCCACTGGTGGGAAGTTTTTGGGGCGGGAGATCAGTTGTATTAGGGGGAGATATCCAGCCTGGTGGTTGGCGACCCTAGGCAAGTCTTAAGTCTACCTTGATATTATGTCCCTTAAACCTTCTGCAGTGAAGAATTTCTTTTTATGTAGAGAGATGTTCTGGGACTTAAATAGGGTTGCTGGCCTCCAGGTGGTGGCTGGATATCTCCCCCTATTACAACTGATCTCCAGGCGATTAGAGATCAGTTCCCCTGGAGAAAACGATCGCTTTGGCCACTGGACTCTATGGCACTGAAGTTCCTCACCTCTCCAAACCCCACACTCCTTAGGCTACACCCCCAAAATCTCCCAATAATTCCCAACCCAGAGCTGGCAACCCTAGCCTTAAACCTGCTTGAGCGTTATGTGTTCTCAATCTTTTAGCTCTAATCTCAGATTTTTGGGGGAGGGGCCTTTTATTCCAGAGGCAAGTTCCCCACTGTAAACAGAGGCTGCAACCTCAAAATACTATAAATCTAACCACAGCCCCCCCCCCTTCACCTTTCAACCATGGACACTCACAGTGCAGTCCTAAAGAGAGTTACTCCAGTCAAAGCACTTCCATTTCAACAGGCTCAGACTGGAGTAACTCTGCATAGGATTATTCTGTAAAAGAGGATCTCAGCTATTAACTACCCCAGGGCCCCCCTCAACCTCCTCTAACTCAATGAGTTGTGTTGCCAACCTCCGGGGGGTGGCTGTAGATTTCCTGGGATTACGACTGATGTCCAGGCAACAGAGATCAGTTCACCTGGAGAAAATGGCTTTTTTGGAATGTGGACTCTATGGCTTTATACCCCATTGGAGTCCTTCCCCTTCCCAATCACGCCCTCCTCGGGCAGTGGCAATAATGGCCAGTCTACCCTGATGCATGTTGATCTCTTGGTTACTGCTTCGTTAGTCACCACAGACAGAACACCACAGACAAATCATTTTACATGTAGGGTTGCCAACCTCCAGGTGATGGCTGGAGATCTCTTGCTATTACAACTGATTTCCAGGTGATAGAGATGGGTTCCCCTGGAGAAAATGGCTACTTTGGCCATTGGACACTATGGCATTTAAGACCCTCCCCATTCCAAGTCCCGCCCTCTTCAGGCTCCACCCCCAAAACGTCGAGTTAATTCCCTACCCGGAGCTGGCAACCCTATTTATATGACTACTGGGAGTAATCAAACGTTGTGGAATTTGAACAATGTGCAGGCACATGTGAAGTTGTAGTGAAATTTAAATGTGTTCCCTTGGCTCCATGAAGATGTGGTACAGATAATAAAACCTGGCATCAGTCTGTCTGGGAGAGACCCCATCAGACACAGTACTCAATATAATCCAAGCCCTGTCCTGCATTAAGAATATGTGGGAAGACATAGCACAGGAATCTAGAGGAAGGTTATCTGTTGTACTAAAAGCAGCTGTTCTGTGGAAAATTTATAGAAAGGCCTCTTCATTTCAAATCCTTAATAATCACTATGGGAACGAGCTAGCCATGTGTCAATTTTCGTACACTATTTCTTGGTGAATACAAAGCTATTCTTTTGTATGGCATTCACTGTGGAGACACTGTTAGGAATGTTCTCTTTTACTATCTCCTGACGTATTTTATTTCATTTGGTTCCAATTCATGTAGCTGAGAGCCAGCGTGGTGTAGTGGTTAAGAGTGGTGGTTTGGAGAGGTGGACTTTGATCTGGAGAACCAGGTTTGATTCCCCACTCCTCCACATGAGCAGCGGAGGCTAATCTGGTGAAGTGGATTTGTTTCCCCCACTCCTACACATGAAGCCAGATGGGTGACCTTGGGCAAGTTGCACTCAGCCTCATCCACCTCACAGGATAGAGAAAACCAACTCTTCTTCTTCTTCTTCTTCTTCTTCTTCTTCTTCTTCTTCTTCTTCTTCTTCTTCTTCTTCTTCTTCTTCTTCTTCTTCTTCTTCTTCTTCTTCTTCTTCTTCTTCTTCTTGTAGTAACCCCATAAACTCACTTTGGCTTAGAGGTGGAAATCCACTTCTTAACCAAATGGATTGCTAGGAATGAGTTAGGGTTGCCAGCCTGGGAAATTCCTGGAGATTTGGGGCAGTGTCGGAGGAAGGCAGAGTTCAGGAGGGGAGTAGGGATCTGCGGTGAAGTGATATCATAGAGTCCACCTTCTAAAGGTGCTGTTTCCCTCAGGGAAACTGATCTCTGTAGTCTGAAGATCTGGGGTAACTCCAGAAAAACTCCAGGTTCCACCTAGAGATTTGTAACCCTAGGGTGAGTGGATCCCCTCAGTACTACATCATTGTTATCTCATAGTTCCATTATGAATTGGGTTCTGTCCCATCAAAAAAAAAAAAACTCCAGGAAATTGATATCAAATTTCATAAAAGAAACATTTGTGATTAGTAATTATATTAAAAAATAAGCAGCTTTCCACAAAGAACAATAAGTTGTTTGTTATTGCCTTTTTCAGAGAAGAGCAACAGAACAACAGTGCCCTTCCGTATCATAAAAAATAAATGTAAAATTGAACAGTTTTTCATAGCAGATAGATACAGGTTTGAAGGAGTTTATAATTTTTTTCCCTTTTGATGAGCGTGTATCAGGGAAAAAATGAATCAAATTCCAACCTGATCAGTTCTGCGTTGGTAAATATCTCTCCTCATTTGTACCTTCAAAATCTTAGGTAAAATTCATCATAGGGTGATTTCATAAGAATCCCTCTGAGTTCCCATGTCCACAGAGATGCCAAGCTGGTGTGGGGTATTCGATATACTAGGGATAGAGTGAAGTGGCAAATAATTCATACTTCCACCAGTGCTGTGGAGCTTTCTCCCTGTCATAGCACATTTGATTAACTATTAATCTTTTTTTTCCCTTGAAAAATATAAATGTCAAAGAGATCAATAAATATTCACAATAATATTAGGATTAGAATTTTGTGCAAAAGAGATTACTAATTAATCACAAGATGAAGGGAGGTGTCGGGAAAGTCAACAATTTTTTATTATATACATTTTTTTTAACAATGTTACCTATTTGTTTTTACTTTTTACTGTTTATGTCATTGTTAAACTATGTGATTAATAATTTTGGAAAAATAATAAAAATATTATTTTTAAGAAAGCACATTTTTATATACTTCAAGTACACTTGTCCAGGGTTTAAACCTCTGCATTGGGTAATTAATGTTTTGCTTCATAGTTTTATGCAATTCCCTCAGTGGATTTGCTGTGACACCTCTCTGCTTCCTTGGATTTGACAATAAACCATGCAGCAACGCTGTGTGCTTGCATACCGTTTCTGGCATTTAAAAAAAAAAATACTTTGTTTTCATTGTCTTCTAAATCAAATGGTGTATCAGACATAAGGCAACCCTTGTCTGTTTACCATCGGTACGCTTTCAGAATATTTTCAGCTGTTGTCAAGAAACCCCAGCTGAATGTCGTGTTTATGTCATCCTGGGTTTCAGTTATTTGCATTTCCTTGTTATCGGCAGTCATGTTGAATCCAGAGCTTCCGACAGAAATTCGAGTGGCATCTTTTCACTGGCTTTACATTTGCATGTAAGAGAGCAGAACCTTTTTTGGGTTGTGACCTTTGTGGTTCCCCACTGGGCAGTTCCCTGGACAGGAACAAGATGAGGGCGGGAGAGAGCGGAAAAAGTCATGCTCCGTGGGTGGGCAAAGAAATACTGCATGAGGTCCAACATGCCGTCTCTTGACAGGTCTTTTCAGAACTTCCAAGGAGGTAGAAGGAATATGCATCCCAGGAGGTCATGGCTCACGGTGGCAAGCATTTGTACATTGCATAGGAAACCTTTGGAAAATCTAGAGATGTTCAGGACACCCTTCACCCTAAAATGTCAGTGCTCCTGGATGTTGCATCCAACAACAAATCTGGTGCCATATTTTGCTTTAGGTGAAACTGGTTGAGATTCTTGGAAAACCCATACACATGAACACATATGAAACTAGCTTATACTGAGTCAGATTCTTGATCCATCAAAGTCAATATTGTCTACTCAGACTGGCAGCTGCTCTCCAGGGTCTCAGGCAGAGGGGTTTCACATCACCTACTTGCCTAGTCCCTTTAACTGGAGATGCCGGGGATTGAACCTGGGACCTTCTGCAAGCCAAGCAGATGCTCGGCTACTGAGCCATGGCTTTGAATTGAAATGGCATTGGGGAAACCACCTATCTTCCTAATATAATCACAAGGTGCCATTAGCAGAGGAGCCAGAATAGGGTTGTCAGGTCTCTCTTCACCACTGGCAGGAGGTTTTGGGGATGGAGCCTGAGGAGGGCAGGGTTTGGGGAGGGGAGGGACTTCAATGCCATAGAGTCCAATGGCCAAAGTGGCCATTTTCTCCAGGTGATCTCTATAGGCTGGAGATAATTTGTAATAGCAGGAGATGTCCAGCTACTACCTGGAGGTTGGCAATCCTAAAACAGAATGAAGGTTGCAATCTCCATCTGCATGACATGTCTTTTAAACACAAAGCATAAAGACTCCCCGTAATGAACTCTGGGCATAGAGGTCACATGGATGCTTCTGGTGGGCTGTGGGCCCTCATGCTGGGGATGAATAGGTCATGCCAGCATGCCCTAGAGAAGGACTAAGGGGCCTGTAAGTTTGGTTAAGTAATAAGTTTAGTTCAGGCAAATTAGGGACCTTTGGTTGCATTTCTTTGCCTGGTAATAGGGTTGCCAGCCTCCAGGTGGGGCCTGGAGATCTCCCGGAATGACAACCTGTCTCCAGATAACACAAACACATGGTCTGTTTTTCAACCTTAAATGGGGAGTGCGTAGGGTTGCCAACCTCCAGGAATTAGCTGGAGATCTCCTGCTATTACAACTGATCTCCAGCCGATAGAGATCAGTTCGCCTGGAGAAAATGGCCGCTTTGGCAATTGGACTCTTTGGCATTGAAGTCCCTCCCTCCTCAAACCCCGCCCTCCTCAGGCTCTGCCCCAAAAATCTCCAGGTATTTCCCAACCAGGAGCTGGCAACCCTAGGAGAGCGTTTGCTAAGTTCTTTCTTTGCAGCCGCGCCAATGTCAACATACTGAAGCACCAGAATGCAAGAGACTGGCATTTGTGAATGAGGAGTGGGAATGGGGAGGGAAGAGGCAGATGCCATTGCTAACTAGTGACATGGGGAAAATATGCCTCCCATGGTCCTTTTCAAAATGGCACATGCCTTACACAGACAGCATGTATGCATGAAGGCCGATAAAGTCTGCATGTATGGATGCATGCTATTGTGCTTGATGTGCCACTACCTGTTAAACCCCAATGACTGGCTCAGAGAATGCTCGATCTGGTCATCCTTCCATCAAGGGGAGATACATGGCAGGCAATTGTAATACAGTCCTAACCGACAGGAGTTCAGGCATCCTTCATGCATTTCTCACTCCTGTTTTTTTTTTTTTTTTGGTTCCTTCTGTATTCTCTTCCTACAACTACCTTTGACTTCAATGGTGGTCTTCCTAACTGTCTCATCCCAACCTAGTCTGGTGATTCTCACCACTGTATGTCCATGTGGATGGCAACAGAGGTGGCAGAATGTGTGCACTAGGCCTGCGTCAAACCTTTGTTTCTGTAATGCATGACGACAGCCATTTACCCAGATTTTCCTCTAAATAATCTTATTATTAGAAAAGCACACGGCTACGCTGCTGACAGTCATTAACACCTTGACAGAGACTCCTCACGGGGCAAGGATGAAATTTAAAATGTCTCATTATCCAGTTGATTAAAAGGTCAAAATACCTTCCAAAATCTGAGACTGAATAATCGTATAAAATAATTAGTGTCTGAAGACGATCTCCTTCCATCTTAGTTTCTCTCTTGCTCTTTTCAAGTTTTCTTTTTTTTTTTAAACCCTGTTGTGTAATTATGGGCATTGTAAGGATTTTAATTCAGTCTGTCTCAAAAAAAATTTAAATAGTGTGGCAAGAACCCTGTTAATTATTCTAACCCTTGGGATATGATCATGGTGTCAGTTCAACGCACAATCTAATCCTGCTGTTGTTCTTTTTCCTACTGCAAAATTTACTATACCGCAATCAAGTTTATAGAAGGCTGAAAAACCAAAATGCCACAAAGTGTTCTATTTCTCTATCTACTTAATAATTTTTATTCCACCTAATAATAATAACAATAACAATAATAACAATAACAATAATTTATTAATACGGTCACTGACCAGCAGAAAAACAACAACAGACACAACAGATAGTAAGAAAACTACAACAGCAGCTACTACTGCTACTACAAATAATCTAAGCCTAAAACTTACATATTACATGTATGAATAAAATTTATATAAACATTGTATAACTTGGTGTGACCCCCTTAGTATTTTGAGTAATAAAGTATTTCTGTTACTCTTATCCTGTCAGGGTACGATGTATTTTAATAGCTGCAGCGCATAAATTAGCAGTAAAGAGTGTAAACTGTGATTTTTCATCAGTTAGGAGCTTTTTAGCCAGAAACTCATCTAGTTGGTCAGGGAAAGTGTTAAGGAAAGGAACTCAGAGCAGCAAATATAGGACTTCTACCCATAGTTTATTCCCACAGCAGTCCTGTGAGTTGGGTTTGGCTGAAAGGGACTGACTGGCTCGAGGTTTGCTCCATGGCAGAGTGGAGTTTTTCTGTCTGTCTGCATACTGTCTGTCTGTCTATATAACTATCTAATCAACGGATCCATCAATCGATTGATTGATCTTTTCTGAGGTTCTTATGAACTAGTCGGAGTTAGACATTATTACTTCTCAGCTTTTTCACAGCAGTCACATCTAGGGTTGCCAGCCTCTAAGTGGTGGCTGGAGATCTCCTGCTATTACAAATGATCTCCAGGTGACAGAGATCAGTTCGCCAGGAGAAAATGGCCACTTTGGAAGGCGGGCTCCATGGCATTATACCCCAATGGAAGTCCATCCCCTACCCAAACCCTGCTCTCCTCAGGCTCCACCTCCCAAATCTCCAGGTATTTCCCAACCTGACGCCGGCAACCCCAGTCAGATCCCAAGCAATTAACTCCACCAGGAATAGAATGAGCATTGACCCAGTGAGTCAAGGCTGCTTCTTGATGGAAATGATACAGCCAGATTTTGTAATTACAATGAATTGCCACAACTATCACCTGGTGGATTATGAGCTGGGTAATTGAAGCTCAGCAATCATTGCTTATTTCAGACTCATGGGGTTCCCTCAAAATTTAAGATCTAATAAATATGACAGTTTGATGAATGGCGAGCGGGGGAGCTGGAATTCCAAACAGGAGTATTCTTCCATGCTGCTGTTTGCTCGCTCAATGATATTTATATAATTCAGGCTACAAAATGTTCTGCGTTTACTCTGTTGCATTTGTAATGCATCTGAGTGATGCCTAGTTCTTGAGGCACTAAATGATACTCTCAAGAGCCAGTGTAGTATGGTGGTGAACAGCAGTGGTTTGGAGCCTTGGAGTCTGATCCAGAGAACCAGGTTTGATTCCCCACTCCTCCACATGAGCAGCAGAAGGCTAATCTGGTGAACTGGATTTGTTTCCCCACTCCTACACATGAAGCCAGCTGGGTGATCTTGGGCTAGTCACACTCTCTCAGCCCCACCTACATCACAGGGTGTCTGTTGTGGGGAGGGGAAGGTGATTGTAAGCCAGTTTGAGTCTTCCTTAAGTGGTAGAGAAAGTCGGCATATAAAAACCAACTCTTTCCTCTTCCTTTTCCTCTTGCTCTTCTTCTTCTTCAACCTGCCTGGCTGTTCCATTGTTTGCTGGTTCTGGGCTGTCAGACCTCAGCAACACGTTGCGTTTCTTGTAAAGGAACTTTACTCCAGACGTTGCAGCGAGTTAAAAGTTTTATTCAGAAAGTCAGCGAGTTCAGCAAGTCATAGAAACTTAAGGCTAGAATACAGGCATGGGGAAAACTCGGTACATATGTAGGGTAAATACAATGGGGTTGATTAGGTTTTAGATACAAAGAAACAATATAGAAGTTAACTGCCGGTAATGACTTAAGACAACCATACAGGAAATTAACGTGTGCAATAACCGGCTGATCTTCCCGAGCTCCCAGCATTGTTCCGCGGGACCTGGTATCAGAGCAGCGATTACTCGGGCGGGTCTCCATTGAGGTGCAGATGTCGGGCGGGAGACCGAGTGCAAAACAGGGGGGGGGACGGAGTGTACAAAAACTCCATTTTGTCTGTGCGGGGAACCATCTTGTTTTTACCTGGAGCTGACAGAGAGCCTAGCTGACAAGGGCCCAGTTAGGAGGCTATATCATGTCAACTCTGAGCCCTATTAGGAAACATCGGAGAGTTATATCATATGTCAGCTGCAGTGATTTTCTTTGTACAATGGCTATGCAGGGCTTGTTTTTGTTCTATCGCCTCTAGGTATCCTCATCAAATTCGCAAACCTGCTGTCAATTGGACATTAAGGCAGTTCCCAGTGAAGTACCATCAGCCGGTTCTATTCCCTAAGGCCAAGGAAATTTTTTGGATTCAACAGTAGTAGTAACTCTGCTACACTTGAAAGGTTTACTCTTTATGCAGTCTTGGTAGAATGAATCTTAAGTACTCTCTTCCTCCCTCATACGTAGCTGCAAAGAGGGCACAGAAGATCTTGACCAGGGACTGCTAGAGCACTGGAAGACTGCAATGTCTAGGGTTGCCAACCTCCAGGTACTAGCTGCAGATCTCCTGCTATTACAACTGATCTCCAGCCGATAGAGATAGCTTCACCTGGAGAAAATGGCCTCTTTGTCAATATAGGGCATTGAAGTCCTTCCCCTCTCCAAACCCTGACCTCCTCAAGCTCTGCCCCTCTGCCAAGTTCTGAGGAATTCAGACAGGGGCCATTTATGTATGGGAGGTTTTGTGAGCCAGTGTGGTGTAGCAGTTAAGAGTGGTGGTTTGGAGTGGTGGACTCTGATCTGGATTTGATTTTGATTCCCCACTCTCCACGTGAGCGGCAGAGGCTAATCTTGTGAACTGGATTTGTTTCCAGTTCACAAGATTAGTTTCTGTCTTTCTGCCTACTGTCTGTCTGTCTATATATCTATCTAATCAATGGATTGATCAATCAATTGATCAATTGATCTCTTCTGAGGTTCTTATGAACTAGTCAGAGTTAGATATGACTACTCAGCTTTTTCACAGCAGTCACATCTAGGGTTGCCAGTAGGGTTGCCAACCTCCAGTTACTAACTGGAGATCTCTTGCTATTACAACTGATCTCCAGCCGACAGAGATTAGTTCACCTGGAGAAAATGGCTGCTTTTAGCAATTGGACTATGGCATTGAAGTCCCTCCCCAAACCCCACCCTCCTCAGCCTCCACCCCAAAAACCTCCTGCTGGTGGCAAAGAGGGACCTGGCAACCCTACCTATGAAGTCACCACAAGTCGTCTACAACTAGACAGCACTTTCCACCACCACCATTTATGGATGGAGGATTATTTTTTGTATCTTGAGCAGGAAGAGATATTCCCTTTTGATCTCGATTTGCTGTGTGCCGCTTTTTTACGAGCCTGGGAAAGAAATGCAGACTCTCTGATTTTATCCGCAGGGTGGAGTGAACAATATAAAATGACCCTCCTGTTTGAGCTCTCTGTAGCCAGTGCAGGTGGAGAGAAGGGTACGCATTTTCTCTCAATTTCTGAATGCCCCCAAAGATTTGTTGATCACCTCCCCAAGATCTCTGGCTTAACTGCGTGACAATCTTATATATGAAAGACAGGTTTCTTGGATTATTTCAATGCGACTGGTAAACCGTAGCTTTTATCTCCAGACTGCAGAGATCAGTTCCCCTGGAGAAAATTGATGCTTTGAGAGGTTGGCTCTGTGACATTGTACCCCACTGAGGTCCCTGTCCTCCCCAGGCTCCATCCCCAAATCTCCAGGAGTTTCTCAACCTGGATCTGGCAACCCTACCCCCCATCCCTCACTGGTGTCCAGAGGGGACCTCACAACCCTACCCCAAGGCCATCCAAAAAGCTTCAGAACAGGGATTTGACTTCATATTTCAGCCCCAAGTCTAATATCATATTGCCTGTCTGTTAAGGGAACAGAAACGAGATACTTTGGTGGGACAATTGTTATATTGTGAGCAGTTGTGAATTTGTTGATGTTCCCTTATTGTACGGAATAGTTATTTTAACATAATCCATTAAGGTAAAAGCCTTTTCTTTAGTTTCATTTTTCACTTGTTTTCTTGGTTGATGGTCGTGGCTGGTAATGGCCATACCAGGCTTTGGTTATGTTCTAATAAATGTTCTGGTCTGTTTTGGTACCGGTCCTGTGTGTTAAAGAGGGTAAAAGGGGGTGCGTCATATCCCCCCTCCCCAAAATCCCCCCTCCTCAGGCTCCGCCCCAAAAATCTCTAGATATTTCCCAACCTGGAGCTGGCAACCCTACCCATCCAAGTATCAACCCTGATGGGTGTGTGTGTGTAAAGTGCCTTCAAGTCGCAGCTGACTTATGGCGACCCCTTCTGGGGTTTTCATGGCAAGAGGCTAACATAGGTGGTTTGCCAGTGCCTTCCTCTGCACAGAAACCCTGGTATTCCTTGGTGGTCTCCCATCCAAATACTAACCAGGGCTGACCCTGCTTAGCTTCTGAGATCTGACAAGATCAGGCTAGCCTGGGCCATCCAGGTCAGGGCATCAACCCTGCTTAGCTTCCAAGATCTGACAAGATTGGGCTATATCATGCCACCTTTTATCCATCCAGACAATTTATTCTCAGGCAGAATTACTGATTGGTTCACCAGGGCCCTACCTGATCACCTTAGTACCTAGGACAACATGTACAAGAAGAAGCACTCTAGTTAGAGCTTTAAAGGTCAGCATTAATGCTTTGAAAGATGTCCGAAAACTAATTTAGTGCCAGCATAGGCCTCTCTGAACAGTATAATATGCTTTTGGGGGGCTTAACAAGCAGGCCACTAAAGAGATCTTCTGAAGCAAGTGCAATCTTTGAAAGCAACCCCACACAGAGCACAGTATAACCATCTAGCTTGGAGCACGTTAAAGTCAGAATAAGAGTAGCCAGATCACCCGTCTTTAGGAGAAGCCACAGATCTTTTATCAATTGAAGCTAATGAAAATCACTCCTTAACCATGGGTACTTTGGGGTTACGTTCTAATCAAAACATGATACGGTATCCCTAAGGTATTCCATTGAACCTATTCTCCAGAGTTAGAAGTATTTTTTCCCCGCAACAATATATAAAACAGAATCCAGGTACTGTGATATCTGCAAAAAAGAAAAAAGTAAAAATCCCAACAACCCTGACTCATAAAAGGGCAGATGGGTGGATGACTCAGACCACTGGGACTTGAGCGGTAATTGTTATAAATGTTTTAAAAGGTCACCAGGTTAAAAGCAGAAGCACGAGTTAGTTAATCCATCAGCTGGTGCTTTTCAGTACTCTATGTTAATTCATTCCTCTTTTTCCCCCAGTGCAGCAATTGGTCTCTTACCAGACAGTAGCAGTCTAATGGCAATACTCTTTAATATTATTCAGAATTGGACACATATTTCAGAACTTCTGTCCACTCTTTGCCATTCTCCTGCTCTTCTCTCACCTTTAACTATCGTACTCTTTTCAGTTCAGTGATTCACCGAAGTTTTGAAGAGGGAATGAGAATTCTGTTCATCATAAAACCAGGAAGGTTTTTCTCTGGAGTATAACATTTGGCATGAAGAATCTATTTGTTACAGTCTGGCCAGTTCCTAACAACAACAAAATATCTGATGAATGATAGCTAAACTGTAAGGGTTCAACGTATGTATTTTCATATTTGGAATTGGTTTTTGTGTGTGTGTGCCCACTCAAATATAGCAGCCCTGTAACGGTCAGGGGCTGGCTACAAGGGATTGTAGCACCTCTGTGTGGAAAGATCTGCACTGGCTGCCCATCTGTTGCTGGGCACAATTCATAGTTCTGCTTCTTTACTTACTTTTACTTTATTACAGTCAAAGACCAGCACAACAATAATAACAGCAAAAAACAAATATAATAAGTAACATAAAAATACCGTATATATAGGGTTGCCAACTTCCAGGTGGTGGCTGGAGATCTCCCACTATTACAACTGATCTCCAGCCAATAGAGATCAGTTCACCTAGAGAAAATGGCCGCTTTGGCCATTGGACTCTATGGTGTTGAAGTCTCTCCCCTCTCCAACCCCCGGCCTCCTCAGGCCCCGCCCCCACAATCCCCAGGTATTTCTCAACCTGGAGCTGGCAACCCTAAATAGATAATTAAATTACATTAAATTGTCATCCTAAAATCTAGGGCTTATCTAGAATCAAGATTGGTATTCATCCTTTGTCTGATGCTATCACCATAGCATGTCTTATCCTTGTTGCCATAAAACAAAATTTTGCAGATATTGCATTTTCAAGCCCGTCTATCGGCACCATTTTTCCAACAGCATGTGCTCACTTCATGTCTCTGTGTCATGCTTTGGTAATTCTCGTAATATTTCAAACTTTTTCATTATTATCACAGTACATTTTAAAGACATAATGCTATTGCACACTTAAGATACTACAGAACAGTGTAAACATAACTTTTACTTGCACTGGGAAACAAAAAAAAATCATGTGACTTGCTTTATTGTGATATTCGCTTAATTGCAGGGGTCTGGAACTGAATTTGCAATATCTCCAAGGTATGCTTGTACTTTCTTATGGGGGCCAGGCCAAAAACCCTTCTTTTAACCGGGGCTTTCGACTAAAGGGGTCGATCTATAGTCTGGTTCTGTCCTGAGGACTGTTTTACGAGGAACATTTCAGGCTGATGAATGTTTTATGCTGCTTTTATGTTCTTGCTAATTTTGAATGGCTGGGTTTTCTTTAATGCTTTTATGCTGTTTTTTCACACTTTGAACTGCCTTGAGTAGGTTTCTGGAAAAGTGGCATATTGATCTTCTATTTATTTATTTGACTTATAACCTGCCCTCCTCAGCAAGCTGGCTCAGGGCGGGTAACATCATTTAAAAGAACAACAAACAATACATATAATCCATAATAAAACCAACAATGAAATTCTAAAACCTAACATAATGGCGCACCAAGTCTAAAAGAAAAGCTGTAGGCACCATACAGGTGGCAACCCTTCACTTTGTATTGTTCCCATTCAAGGGGGAGGAAGCCAGTAAAGATGGTATAAGATAATATAAGCTGATATAAGCTTATATTATCTTATACCATCTAAACAAAGAAACGCACAAATGAATACATCATCATTTCTCATTTTACTGGTTTATATTCTGTCAAAAACTTGACAGATCATTCCTGACCTGGGAGGGCGAAAGATCTTAGTAGGGGCGGGCCACTGCTGGCATCCGCACCACTTGCGCCGGCGCTCAGGCGACTTGTGCTGCCATGATCAGCACGGACGCCAGCACTGAGGTGCGGATGCAGGCTGCCTAGCACTGCTGTGGCAGTGCGGTCCTGGGACACCGGTGTGGCCTCCTGCTGGCCTCCTGACGGTGCACATCCTTGTGCCTCCATCCCTGGGGGTGTTCAGGGGGCATTCAGGGGGCGGCACCACCTTTAGGCAGCTTCCTAACCCCCTTTCAGTCCGGGAACGCCCCCTTTGCCCTTGCATTTACGCCACCTTTTTAGGTGGTGTTGGTGTAACCCCATGGAATGGTTCCACGAGGCTTGCAAGTAAGGGCAGCTTCCCAGCTTTGGGGGTGGGGTGAATCCTCCTTTGGAGGCGGCACCGCTGCGCTGCCTCCAACAACCAGCGCTGCCCCTCCCCTGAGGAATGGGCTGCCCGAGTATTCAAGGGGGGGTTATGCTCATATGTTTAGTGAAAAATTGGTGAAAATCGCTTGAGTAGACATGTTTACAATGAACCACTCTATTTGTTGTTTGTCAGATAAGGATGGGCTGTGACTAAGTGGAAGAGCTTCTGCTTTGTGTGCAGATGGTTCCAGGCTAAATCCTCAGCATCTCCAGTTAAGAAGGACCAGGCAGTAGGTGATGTGACGGATCTCCACCTAACGCACTGGAGAACTGCTGCCAGTCATAGACAATACTGACCTCGATGGACCAAGTGTCTGAGTCAGTATAAGGCAGTTTCATGAGCATTAATGCAAATGCACCAATATGCTTCAATTAAATAATACTTTCATATAATGCAAAAAATACCCTTAAATGGACATGATTCTGCAGGAATAAGTCTTATACAAGGCCTGTTCATTTCATTTCCGCTTCTATAAGAAAGCTTTGCATCCACTGGGAAAAAAAATCAAAAGAGAACCATGGATAAAAGGGTCAGCCTTTCTTGAAGGCATGGCTTACAACTGAAGAAATTCAAGCAACCACTTACTGTTAAAATAAAGTCAAATTTTAACACTGAAAATGTGGGATATTCCTTATTAGCTACATGCTGAAAGTAAACAAGTGCCATCTAGATATAAAAAAAGTATCAATATTGGTTCCAAATGGGCACTAATGACTTTTGCTGGATGGAAAGGTGCAATAATTTAATTGCAAATGGCAAAATAATTGTTAAAACTAGCAGGAAAGAAGGAAAGAAGGAAGAAAGGAAGAAAGAAATTTCTTTAACTTTCCCAATTAACCTTAGAAGGCATTCACAAGCAGGACTTTCAAACGTCTCAATTCTCATCTTGTTACCACATTTTAATTAGTGATTAAAGTTTTACAGCATGTTTATTCAGAAGTAAATCCCATGGTGTTGAAGGGGGTTACTCCCAAGTAAGCATACTATGATTGTAGTTTATTCAATCATATAAATTAGTTAATTAAAACTTAATGCCCTAATTAAAATAAATTAAGCAGTGACTACATATACAAAATCAGAAGACAAGACAAGCTCTTTGCAAGCTTTAAAAGGCATTACAGTGTATTCTTTCTCATCTGACTTTTGATACCAAATAAAGTGGCGAAAATCTAATCTGCTGCTTTGTTAACTAGCTAATTGGCTCACATTTACACTTCCTAATGCAATTACTCACTCAGTGGTGGCAATTACTCACTCAGTGGTGGAGCTACGTTTTTGGGACCCTGAAGCTTGAAGTGTTATGGGGGCCCCTTTGCAACCGGCAACAACAGGGCAACATCCAGCAAGGTCCAAAGGGCCTTGCTGCCCTTGCAAGGACCTCGAGGCCCAAATGGTGGAGAACCGGGTGGTGGGGTGGAGTCCTTGAAAATGGGCCATACGGTGAGCCCCTTCCCACCCGCAACCAGGTCAGGGTAACTGCTGTTATCTTCTTCAGTGGGGTTGTTCTATGGCAGATGTGCTGGTTCATTCTCTAACAGAGAGGTAGAAGGTCATCAGAGGGGCTTGTTAGGATAAAGAGGTGAAAAACAGATTTTTTGTGTTAAAATGCACAAGCGAGATGAGTGCAGCCTGAATTGAGAACTCAGATGTCTTTTTATGGTCCCGATTGGCTCTAGCCTAAGGGCTGAGATATAGAACTATTAAGTTGTGCACCAACAAAGGATTCGAGGATCCAGCTGCCAAAATGTAGGCTAATAATAGATTCTGGCGAGCTCAGCAAACCCATACAGCTGGAGGTTTGGGTGCTGCAAGTCCCCGAATTTTGTTTGAAATTTGACCAGTTACAGGGACATTTTGAGGCCATATGAAATGGGTATTAGAGCATGTTCTAAGGTCAATATTAAGTACTTCAACCCATTGGCTTCTGATTCTGTCACTAAAATAGCCTTATTTTAATAACAAACACTTTGAAAAACTCTATTGATTTTGTTGAAAAATTCACTCATTAAAAAAAAAGTTGCTTCAGGCCCCCTCTGGGATTAGGGGCCCTGAAGCTTAAGCTTCATTAATTTCATAGTAGATCTGCCACTGTGCTCCCTTCAAAGGTTCATTTGTAAAAGACTCATGGAAAGATGGCTAACACAAATGTGGAATGGTTCCATTGCGGAAATTAAGAAAAATGGCAACCGGTGGATGTTGCAATATAATTTGTGCCCGAAACTGAACCATTTATAAAACATGGTGGGGCTCTCTCAGAACACCCTCTTCCAACCAGTGTGGAAGCTCAGGACTCCTGCAGTCATCCCAGGAATCCACCTGGCAAGGTCCTTCCCTCTCTTACTCCCAAGTACCTTCTTCTCTCTGGGTATCACCCACTGCCACCAACTAAACTTGCTGAGTATCTCCTGCTAAACGGATTAGTATGTTTACCTCCCTTCACCGGGTTGCCATTTTGAGGCTCTCAATTTGTACCGTGCTGCTGCTTCAGTCTCTCTAGCTACCATGGAGACTCGCAAATACACATTTGCACACTTGGGTAGGGTTGTCAGGTCCCTCCTCACCACCTGCGGGAGGTTTTTGGGGAAAAGCCTAAGGAGGACAGGGTTTGGTGAGGGGAGGGATGTCAATGCCATAGAATCCAATTGCCAAAGCAGCCATTTTCTTCAGGGGGACTGATCTCTATCAGCTGGAGATCAGTAGTCATAGTAGGATATCTCCAGCTAGTACCTGGAGGTTGGCAACCCTAGCCCCACCCATGCTCTGTTTGCAAACTTCTCTAGATAATGTTTTGGGGAAGGGGGGATATAATTTTTTTAGTAGCACAAATTATTTTGGGGGGTGCTTATGGGAACTTTTTTTCAGCTGGTCTCTCTTGCTTGCTCAAGTCACTCGGGGACCTTGGGCCAAGCCTCTATCTTTTGGGACAAGCCTAAATTCCACTTCTGGAAAATGGGGATTAGAAAAGAAGAAGAAGAAGAGTTGGTTTTTATATGCCAAATTTCTCTACCACTTAAGGGAGACTCAAACAGGCTTACAATCACCTTGCCTTCCCCTCCCTACAACAGGCACCCTGTGAGGTAGGTGGGACTGAGAGAGCTCTTAATAGAGCTGTAACTTGCCCAGCTGGCGTCATGTGGAGGAGTGGGGAAACAAATCTAGTTCACCAGATTAGGGTCCACCGCTCATGTGGAGGAGTGGGGAATCAAACCCAGCTCTCCAGATTAGAGTCCACCGCTCCAAACCACCGCTCTTAACCACTACCAGATATTTTGTGGATGGATAAAGCAATATTTTGTGGATGGAGAAAGCAATAGCTAAAAAGTAGTTACCAAATGAAAATAGAGACGTGATTAATAAGGATGACGATGATGGCAATAGAAAGATTCCTAAGAGATTTAGCTCAAATTGTGCTGCTCTTGAGTGGACAATCTTCATTAAGATAATGTGCACTTGAGTTTTAAAGCTAACACTTCTCTACTGTTTCCGCCTAGTTCTGTTGCAACATAATGTGATGTGATTTCTGCAGTTATGCTGCTTCCAGTTCAGATTAATTGATTTTGTCACTTCCCTGGCTTTTCTTCCTGAAATCATTTCCCAGGTATTTTTAAATGGAAGAAAATCTGAAAATAACATTCCTATAGAGCAGAGGCCCTGAAACTTGTTGATCCTATGGGCACAGTTGACAAAGTGTAAGTGGGCGAAACCATGAAATGGCTGCCCTGGGAGGTTGGGCCAATCACAATATGTTTGCCAGGAGTGACAATGGCAAAATCAAGTCAATTATTGTGATGGGGGCAGCTATTTCTGAATGAGTTCTCCCTGCACTCAAGATATGACACCATAACAATGGGGGAAATCTTGTTATAGGGAAATAAATTAGAAGTCTAAAACAGTAGTTTCCAGGGGTCTGATCCTGTGGAGAGTGACTGGCAAAATCTGGGATGACTTACACATTTCTGATGTACCTTAAGGCACTGCTGCTGAATTTCCAGGTTCTTATTGCTCAGATAGATTGCACCTGCTTATCTACAATATGTCAGCTCGAGAGCCTGCCAGGACACTGATGAGAGCCAGCATGGTGTAGTGGTTAAGAGCGGTGCTTTGGAACGGTAGACTCTGATTTGGAGAACCAGGTTCGATTCCCCTCTCCTCCATATGAGTGGCGGAGGCTAATCTGGTGAACTGAATTTGTTTCCCCACTCCTCCACATGAAGCCAGCTGGGTTACTTTGGGCTAGTCACTCTCTCAGCCCCACCTACCTCACAGGGTGTCTGCTGTAGGGATGGGAAGGGAAGGTGATTGTAAGCTGGCTTGATTCTTTCTTATGTGGTAGAGAAAGTTGACATATAAAAACCAACTCTTCTTCTTCTTCTTCTTCTTCTTCTTCTTCTTCTTCTTCTTCTTCTTCTGTGTTCAGTGCCTGAGGGTGCTTTACCACCTTAAGCTGCAATGGTGGCACTTTGCCAGGCCTGCTGCCCTCACTAAGCCCCTGAGAAACGGCTTTCTGTTTCCATCAATGCACACTACACGATGAAAGGAAAGCAGGAGAAAAGCAAACCTCATTTTAATAACGATCAACATACTAGATCTTTGATGCCCATTATGTACCCTCTCCAGATTGCACATGGCGCAGACAGGTCTGTTGCCGCACCCAAAATGCATTGCCGCACACAAACAACTTTATTGTAATGTCTCCTGATTCGTAAAGGCTGCCATAGCAGCATGTCATATAACAATTCCTAGTTGTCAGGTGAAAATAACATCAGCGTTCCAAGCACTTGGTCGGCATACATTGGGGGTTACCCAGCAATGTATTAAGAGTTTGAAAATGTTATAAAAAACATCGCTTTAAAAGGGTTTTTGAATACCACAGCTTATAAATAGTTGGAAGACGTCTTCACAGCTAAAGGGGCCAAACAAAGTGAGAACATTTTTTTTAATAACATTTTCAAACTCGTAATACATTGGTGGGAATACATAGAAAGTGCGAACAGTATTTTTAATAACATTTTCAAACTCTTAATACATCGCTGGGAATACAAGTGCGGTAACCCCCATTATTACAATAATTTATGTATACATTTTAATCCTACCCTTCCTCTAAAGAGCTCAGGGCTGAAAATGTGGTTATCTGTTCTTCAATTTTATTCTCATAGCAGTCCTGTGAGGTAGGCTAGGCTGAGAGAGCAGTCAGCCCAAGGCTACTCAGGGAGATTGATGTCTGTGCAGGGACTGAAGCCAGATCTCCCAGGTCTTACTCTGAAATTCTCATTGCCTGTCCATCCTATGGCCTCTCAAGTGCTTACAAAAGCCCCGCAAAGTAGTCTGCTAGTATTATTGATGACTAATGGGACTTTGGAGACCAGGCTGGCTCGATTTCTTTTGAAATATAGAACCACCCCCCAGACCACTACGGGGGTGAGTTAGGGTTGCCAGGTCCCTCTTCACCACTGGCTGGAGGTTTTTGGGGTGGAGCCTGAGGAGGACGGGGTTTGGGGAGGGGAGGGACTTCAATGCCATAGAATCCAATTGCCAAAGTGGGCATTTTCCTCCAGGTGAACTGATCTCTATCGGCTGGAGATCAGTTGTAATAGCAGGAGATCTCCAGCTATTACTTGGAGGTTGGCAACCCTAGAGTGAGTCCAGCCCAGTGGTTGATGGGATGGAGGTTACAGATCTACCTAGATTTAATGTGTCCCGATATACTCTTCAAAGAGGTAACCATGATTACCATGCTAAGGACAGAGACTTGGGAGTACAAGATCATGTCTATACCAAGAGTTTTAGTATTTCCCAACCTATCTGGATCCCAGGTCTGATTCAAGCACAGATGGGGCCTCTATCTTTTAAGATTGGTTTACCTGATGGCAGAGTCATCAGGCAACATCAAGATCCCATCCTCGTCGCCAATTTTGTGATCTCACTGCGGTAATGAAGTAAATCTCTGTACTCACATGAGTTGTGGAATGTTAACACAACTTCTTCACTACAGGTAACACCGAAACTGAAAGCAAGAAAAAAGAACAGTCCAGGGGGTGGGGTTTTCCACCAATCCATAATCAGGTTCCAGTTAACTCTTTTACTATCCATTTTACTACAATTACCCTCTTGTCGCTGATGGGATACGGAAAGAAAATGCCTACCCTGAGGCTACCTTGTGAGTTTGTAGCAGAGGTAAGATTGGAACCCACAGCTTCTCAAAGGGCAGCTCATTTTCATTGTCGCTCCACCTGCACCAACTTGCCTGTACAAGATGCTATCTAAACCTGAGTGGAAATGCTGGACAACGTTTTAAATTCTCTGCGAATATAATGCTCGGTCTCCTGTTACGAGGCTCAGCAAGAATTGCCAGCTCACAGCTGGCACAGCACAAACAAACAAACAAACCAAAAAAACCCTTCTTATAAAATTCAAATGTTACTATTAAAATAATTATTACAGGAAAGAGAACACTTGAAACCCAGCTGCAAATTCTGTCCTGCCATTTTTTTTGGATGATAACATCTGAAAACTACTAATAGAGGGCTAAAAATGGTTCCTGACAGAAAATGGGAATTCTGCCTGGTGAAAACTCCAGTGAGAGGAACATAGAAGACAATCGGCTAAATGATATAAGTGCTCGGCATTATGCCGTGCCTGTCATCAGAGGATATCCTGCACAGCAGAAATGCTTTCTCAGATCTCACCGTGGTAGTCCCTTGACTCTTTGCTTGTGTGCTAGCCGGGAGAAAGACTAAGGAACATCTCTACGGCAGCTCAGTTTGATCTGGGATGAGCTTCTGCTTCTCCATTGTTGCAGGCATTATAACCTGGGCACAGCCAAAGGCACAAGCCATTGGCTATGAGCCAAAAAGCTCTTGGCTCTTAGCTGGGGCAAATTGGCCATTTAACTTAGAAGGACATTTCCTGGTGGGCTGCTGCCCTAGAGGAAGGGTTGCCAGCCTCCAGGTGGTGGCTGGAGATCTTCTGCTATTACAATGGATCTCCAGCCGATAGAGATTAGTTCAGCTGGAGAAAATGGCTGCTTTGGCAGTTGGACTCCCCATTGGCATTGAAGTCCCTCCCCATGCCAAATCCCACCCTCATCAGGCTCCGTCTCCAAAATCTCCAGGTATTTCCCAGCCTGGAGCTGGCAACCCTACCTAGAGTGTTGGGGTGTGCCTTGAGCAACCTGAACCAAGCCCCAGCAACTCTGACAGTTTCTACAGGACTGTTTGACTCAAGCCTTTTCTTCACAATGATTAGGGTTGCCAACTGCCAGATGGGCGCTGGAAATCTCCCACTATTACAACTGGTCTCCAGGCAACAGAGGTCAGTTCACCTGGAGAAATTGGCTGCTTTGGAAGATGGACTCTGTGGCATTATATTACATGGAAGTCCTTCCCCTCAAACCCTGCCTTCCCTAGGCTCCAGCCACAACATCTCCAGGTATTTCCCAACCTGGAGCTGGCAACCCTAGCAATAATATGCCTCCTGCTGAATTGCCTCTGGTTTGCAGGAAGAGGTAATAGGGGAGCCACTGGCCACTGGTGGCACCTCTGAGCAAGTAGCCCTGCAGCAGAGGCTTGTAGTATCACAAGCTCAGATAGGCTTGTTCCATTTGTTTTTCCCAGTCCACCTCCTCTTAGCCATTGGCTAGGATTGCCAGGTCCCTCTTTGCCACTGGCAGGAGGTTTCTGGGACAGAGCCTGAGGAGGGCGGGGTTTGGGGAGGGGAGGGACTTCAATGCCATAGAGACCAATTACCAAAGCAGCCATTTTCTCCAGGTGAACTGATCTCTATCGGCTGGAGATCAGTTGTAATAGCAGGAGATCTCCAGCTAGTACCTGGAGATTGGCAACCTTACCCTTGGCTCATAGGCTGAGGCCCTGGCCGCAAGTGAACTGGGGCTGTGGATCCAGGACCAGCACGGTATTTGGCGTATTGTCTTATCCCCCACCCTCAATTTGTTCATTTAAATTGACTGCTAATGTTTTATAAGCTGCTCTGAGTTCCTGTTGGGGGAAAAAGGCAAGATGGAAATACTCAAACACCACGGTGGTCCCCGTATTATAGAACAGCCTGCTTGAGGTGATCAGAAAGGATCCCACATGCCCATCATTTCCCAGAATGTGCAAAACAGAAATGTTCAGGAGAGCATTCTTATTATAAAGGGACCAGAAACTATAGAATAAGGATAGTGTTGTAGTCTATTCCGATGTTCATTGTACACACCATTCCCTTTTGCTGCAACGCCTTCTGCCTTTGTGACCCTTCCTGCATTACGGTATATCAAGCTTAAGCCAATTTTGTTTCCTTAGACAGTTTTCTTCTTCTTTCATTTTTCAAATACTCCCATGGTTTTGATTATTAGATATTTTTGCTGTTTGATTGTTTTTCATATTTTGTAATCCATTTTGATTCTCAGTAAAAATGGAGGGCAATTTCTTGCCGCTCAGTTACAGTTCTCTCTCTGGTTGTGTTCTTGAGCAATGGTCTTTAAGTCCCAGGTGGCAGCACAGCACCCACTTAGCTGCAAGGAAGTTACATGAAATCACAGTTGTGAGTGACATCAAGGTCATAAGACCGGAAGATGGAAGCAGAGTTATAACTTCAGCAGTGTCAAGGACAGGACCATGGGCAGCAGATCAGGACAGAGAATGAACAGGAAACACAAGCCAAATACCAAAAGGAGTGCCATCCTGAGGAACACATCAAGCTTAGAGCCACGGAGGAATCCTTTCCACTTCAGAATAACCTTGTCTTGCTGTTCTGCTGCTCTTCTCAGAGTTCATGCACATTAGGGTTGCCAGGTTTCCCTTGGTGACTGGCAGGGGATGAGGAGGGGTTGGGCTGCCAGATCCAGGTTGTGAGAATCCTGTAGATTTGGGGATGGAACCTGGGGAGGACAGGGACCTCAGTGGGGTACAATGCCCTAGAGCCGTGTTGGCGAACCTATGGCACGCGTGCCGGACTTGGCACGTCGAGCCCTCTCTGTGGGCACGCGCGGGGGCTTTGAAGGGCTCCGCGCTGCCTGCAGGCAGTGTGGAGCCGTTCAAAGCCTCCCCCTTCCCTGGACTCCCCACCGCCGAGCTGGGAGGAAACCTCAGAATTCAGGTTAAATTGCCGTGTTGGCACTTTGCGATAAATAAGTGGGTTTTGGGTTGCAGTTTGGGCACTCGGTCTCTAAAGGTTTCGCCGTCACTGCCCTAGAGTCTACCCTCCAAAGCAGCCATTTTCTCCTGGGGAACTGATCTCTGTAGTCTGGAGATCAGCTGTAATTCCGGGAAATCCCCAGATCCCACCTGGAGGCTGGCATCCCTAATGCAAACAAAGGCAAGAGGCAAAGCATGCTGCTCTCTAACTTTGGGTGAAAACGCATGGTCGCTTTATCCTCCTGTTTCAGCCAGGATTCAGCCAGGATCGAACGCATGCGTTTCGCCTAATGTGCGTTCGATCCTGGCTAAAACAGGATTAAAGGAGGATAAAGCGACCGTGCGTTTTCGCCCAATGTGAATCAACAGCAGGTCTTTCCAAAAACCAGGGGGGAAACAAGTGGTTTATAGGGGTTTGGGATACAGCAGGTAGGGTTCTGTCACTCACCTGAGGGTTGAGAACCATGGTTTCTCTAGATCTGTGGGGTCTGGGATAGCATTCAGTAGCTCAATACAGCTTTAAGCCAGCATTACACAATTTAAACGCAATTCATTGAAATATCAAATGAAAACAAAACCAAAAATCAAACTTCCATCAAGGAGAAGCAATATTCAGAGGGAGGACAGCAAAAGCACTTTTTTCACCACTCCATAAAACAGAGTGAATTGAAGAAAATAAAAACAATTGCGTTCAGTTTGAAGGAAAGGCTCCACATGAGCTGAAAACCATTATGTGACAGTCCACTGTACCAAGAAATGTTATGAAATGTTTCACACACACACACACACACACACACACACACATTTTATGATCCTCCTGAAACAGCTTGTTACAAGGCCAGTGTCTGTGTGAGAAGAGTGTAGTAGAGATTGAAGGTGATTTTTCTTTTGGCTGTAAACTGTTCGTTGACAGATGTGCAGGTTAAACTGATAGGAAGCTGGCTCTAGCACAAGCAGTATTGCTACTCCTAAAGTAACAACCATCTCCTAATGTACCAGAGCCTCATCCCTCCCACCACAGATTGGTCCTTCTATGTCAGATGCAAAAAATGAAACTGGTGACAGCACGGAAGGAGGCCTTAGCCAACGTGGTGTAGTGGTTAAGAGCAATGGACTCTAATATGGGGAACTAGGTTTGATTCCCCGCTTCTCCACATGAGCGGCAGAGGCTAATCTGGTGAACCGGGTTGGTTTCCCTGCTCCTCCACGTGAAGCCAGCTGGGTAACCTTGGGCTAGACACAGTTCTCTCAGAACTTTCTCAGCCTCACCTGCCTCATAATTTGTCTCTTGTGGGAAGAGGAAAGGAAGGAGATTGTAAGCCAGTATGATTCTCCTTAAAAGGTAGAGAAAGTTGGCATATAAAAACCAACTCTTCTTCTTCTTTAAAAATCAGTGTAATATTTGCTGCTCTCCAGTCTTCTTGTACTGTGGCTGAATTTAGTGAGAGGTTACAGATACAGGTTAGTAAATCAACTATCTCACATTTGAGTTCCCTAAGAACTCTCAGGTGGATGCCATCAGGACCTGGAGACTTATTGGCTTTTAAATTCCCCAATAAGTCTAGAACTTCATCTCTCATCATTTCAATTTGAGACAGTTATTATGGCACAAAGCTGCCAAAGCCTTTCATTTTCTTTCAAGCAGCTTGTGTACATGCAATTGCTGTCTGCTTTCTTATTATTAATAATATAAGTAACTTTGAAGAAGTCGTGAAGCACCAGCTAAACCTTAGTTGCTCAGGAGCCTAGCATGAAAATTCCTTGTCTCTTCCTTTCTGAAGACTAAAATCCTGGAAAGTGAGAATGAGGGGCTCACACCTGCATTATCACACAATGCCCATAAAGACTACAGGATCTGCTCTAAAAAACAACAACTTATCTCACTTCCACTGAAATTAAGTGGGACATACACACCATTGAAACGGACAATATTAAACATATAAAATCATCCTGGCAATGTTTTAAGTATAGTTTAATTTAAGAAACCAATGTAAAGGTATCTTATTGATTAAAGAGTGGATATTATTTGCTGACCATATAGGCTGTAATGTATAGATACAAAAGTAGATAGTAGATCTGATATAGAAGATATTAGATCTTAAGGGTATTAATGTTTAAGTCAATATAATTATAAGCAAGATAAATATCCTAGATTAAAAGTAATTTAGAGGTAAAAATTTTATGTACCCGCTTCAGTAAAGAATATAACGTGTCTAGATTAGAAGAATAGAAGCAACTATCATAGAAGGTACTGGGACTGCTCTTAGTTATTTGAGGAGGATCTTGTTATGGATATTGAGTTTGAGATGTGTGTGATGTGTATGAACTGTATGTGTTTTATAAAATTAATAAAATTTTATTTAAAAAAGAGTGGATACTTTTTACATTTTAATTTACTAATTGAGTCTTAATTAAGATGAGAGTGTTGCCTCCCCTTCTCCACTCCTTGCTTAGTTGGATCCAACTTACCTTTCAAATCATAGCGATTGATTGATTGAGCCATTGATACTAGCAGGACTGGACTGTTGATTATGTTTGCAAAACACAGTAGTTGTGTTGGTGCAGCCCGGCTCTGCAAATAACATTTTGTACCAACAAATGCTGTTGCTTTGTGATGTACAAACAGGCTCACCAGATCCGTGTGGGCATAGCACATAACTGTCATACCCGTCTCCTAATCCCAGCCTCAAATTTATTTCATTGATGGCATTTATGAGGCTTCTTTTGAATGCAGTCTGATATACAAGGAAAACTCAAAATGACACCAAGCAACCTGAAAAGCCCCTTAGAGCCAGCATGGTGTAGTGGTTGAGAGTGGTGGACTCTAATCTGGAGAGCTGGGTTGATTTCCCCACTCCTCCATATGAAGCCTGCTGGGGGACCTTGGGCCGGACACTGTTCTTTCAGAACTTTCTCAGCCCCACCTACCTCACAAGGTGTCTGTTGTGGGGAGAGGAAGGGAAGGAAATTGTAAACTGGCTTGATTCTCCTTAAAAGGTAGAGAAAATTGGCAGATAAAAACCAACTCCTCCTCCTCCTCCTCCTCCTCCTCCTCCTCCTCCTCCTCCTCCTCCTTCTTCTTCTTCTTCTTCTTCTTCTTCTTCTTCTTCTTCTTCTTCTTCTTCTTCTAGCTGCCACACAAAACCCTCAATTGGGCCTGCTTCAACAAAGCCCAGCAAATGCCTTTTGAAAACCAAAGTGTTCTGAGGTGACAGCAGCAGCCACTGCAGAGAGGAGACCAGACAAATCTCTCGAGTGCTCCTTTAACCCTGCCTCTCCTGTGAAGCCCTGTCTGCCTCTGGCAAGTGGTGCAAAGTCACACAAACGGCATATGCTCACATCAGATGCATCCCTTATGACTCTTTTCTATCTCTGCTGCCTGTCTACTTCTAAGCTAGGAATTCTACGCCCCCTGGAACATGGGCTTACTTTAGTTTTGCCTCTCTGCCTGTGAATGTACATTAATGGCCTTGTATTAAAAAAGAAAGAAATCCAGTAATAATATCATCTACTAAAATAAAATAAGAGAGAGCTCTGTGAGCCATGAGGAGTGAAAACCAAGATATCACCACTCTGAATGGGCTTGGTGTTTTCTCTTTTGGAGAACTCTTTGAGAATGCACATGCTTTCTTGAAAATTCTGCAAAGTCTGGAAACCATGCATCATCATCCTTGGAATGTGCTAGTTTTCCTCCTCTCCCCCCTTTCTCCCAGACCAATCTTATATTTAATTAATTTATTTAATTTATTTATTAGACTTATAACCCGCCCTCCCCAGCAAGCCGGCTCAGGGCGGGTAACATCATTTTAAAAATACGAATATAAATATACAGTAAAATCCATAATAAAACCATCAATAAAATTCTAAAAAACCTAACATGGTGGCGCACAAGTCTAAAAGCTGTAGGAAAGCGTATAGGTGGCAAACCCTTTGCTTACAAAATTTATGTGTAAGAGGGAACCCTCTTACAAAATGTATGAAGGTGGGGTGGGGTGGAGAACAGCCAGTGAGAGACCTTCTTTGTGTTTCTTGTTCTCTGCGTTCAAAGTGTGAGCATCAAGTCCTTTATTGTTGACTGAAGCTCTGGGCATTGTATTTGTTTTATTCCTCTTTTAGCAAAGCAGAAGGAATTTTTTAAAAAATCTTTCCACAATCAGCAACATGGACTTTAAACATGCTCTGAAATCTTCATTGCAGAGTGAACACTTTCAGAAGCAACCCTTGGCTTCCTACTAGAAATTATCTTCTTTTTGGTATCCCTCCATCTCAACAATTCAGAGAGAACTAAAGTTCCCGGAGTTCACATCAACTGAAACAGTAACAGCCCATTCCTGGAGGTGGCGGGGGCCAGCGGGCAGGGGGCAGGCAGGCGGGGTGGGGACTACAGCAGCTGGGATGGTGTGTCAAGCCTGAGGTCCTCTCCAGGAACCCCTGGGACTTGTTGTAACGTAACCGAGGTTAGGTCAGTATACTCAATAAAATACCACAGCTTTAAAAGGAAAGCTGAAAAAGGTTTTATTTACAAGAAAACACAAATTAAAATACAAATGACAGATAAAGCACACTGGCAATAAAACAAAAACAGGCTATCTAACCAGAATGCTCTCTAACTGACATTTAGCAGATATTCTTACTTATAGCTCTGAGTCAATCCTGGTCACAGCCTCATGGCTGGGCATAAATCTTGCTTAACAAAGTTGCAGAGTAACAAAGTTCCAAGCAAATAAAGCGTCAAGGTAGCAAGGCGTCAGAATAAAGAATAAAAGATGTTAATGTGTTTTGTTATGTCTCTGTTTTTATTTTTTAAATGATTTTTTTCCTTTTCTCTCTCTTTATTATTAATATTATATTATTATTGCTCTTTGAAATATATTAAATAAGGGGAAAGTATAATATTAAAATAATGACTTATAAGGATTAGAAAATATTAATACAAAGGAGACACCAGATATTTGTAGGGAGGGGGAAGTCAATTATATTGGTGGGGAAGTCAATTATAATTAATTATATTTAATATTGAAGACATACACCTAATAATTCTTTAATTTTTTATCGAGTCAAAGATTGGTATATAGGATGTATTGTCAAATGAGATGTATAGCAATTATTGAAAAATAATAAAAAATATATATTAAAAAAAAAAGAATAAAGAATAAAAGGAAGAAGAGATAGTCACCATAATACCTATCTGTAATTATGGATCTCTAGGCTGGGGTCAGATGATCCCTCTGGGCCAATCAGGGCCCTGGCTCGGGAGAACCCTCTAATTGGATCTAACCAGTTCTTACCAGTATTCTTCACACCCCGGAGAATGTTCTCATCCCCTCTCCCAATATCTCACAGCTGCATTGTTTTACCCAATGAATCTGAAAGTAAAGGTCCTTGAACAACTACCTCATTGGCCAACAAGCAGCAGGTGCAGGCCGTTAAGTCTCTGAAAACCGACTTTGGAAAATGACTGCAGCTAACACTTAGCATCTTTAGATGGAAAACTAAACTTTGGTCAAGAAAGAAAAAGAATAAACCCCTCTTGCTTGACCCGGTGCTGCTGAGGCAGAAAAAACCTTTTTTTCTGATATAAAAATCAGAAAAAGGCTCCCCCCCCCATAGGGGAAAGCAGGCCTATGCCACCCAAAAAGGTGGTGCAGGGCTGTTGGCATCCCGGCAGGGGCGTAGACTTTCCAATTTCCCAGGGGGGGCTGGGGCTGGGCCGGAGGCATTGCTATGACATCACAGGGAGGAGCCAGTGACATCACAGGGAGGGGCCTCTGTTGCCACTATCTATGGAGGCAGGGCTATGGGGGATTTAGGGAGGGGCTCCCCAGAAATTTAGGGGGGCTTCAACACATTATCTTCAGACAGCTGAAATACAACTTTAACATTTAATTAACAATGCAAACTGTTTTTTTACAATTTTAAAATTACAGTCAAATCAAATATTCTCCTAATTCCCTATTATCCCTTCTGCTGCTCCCACAAGCATCCGACTAGCAAACAGGAACAAAGCCTCAAAGAATCATGGGAATTGTAATAATGCTACAACAGGAAGGTAGGACAGGACTGTGCTTGGGCTCCCATTGGAACTGAACCCCTCATTTGGGCGCTGGTTGCCCGGGGGGGGGGGGCTCAAGCCCCTCAGCCCCCCCATAGTTTATGCCTATGCATCCTGGGAGGTGTTCCCAGGTGAAAGGGGTTTGGAAGCTGCCTAGAGGCAGCTCCACCCCTTGGAACACCCCAGGAACACTTCCTGGGACACCAGCGCAGGGACTTGCACCAGGAGAATGATGGCCAGGGCGGCGTGCACCGGTGTCCGAGGTCTGTGCCGCCCCCTCGGTCCAGGGGGGGTGGCATAAGTGGCCCCACACCAGCATCCATGCACAGCACAAGTGGCACCGATAGTGGCATAGGGGTCACACTGCCTCCTAAGGCCATTCAGCCCCCAGCCTCAGGAATGGGCTGAATCCACCAACATAATGAAGGCCCTGCTGGATCAGACCAAGGCCCATCAAGTCCAGCAGTCTGTTCACACAGTGGCCAACCAGGGGCCTCTAGGAAGCCCCCAAACAAGACGACTGCAGCAGCATTATCCTGCCTGGGTTCCACCGCACCTAAGATAATAGGCATGCTCCTCTGATCCTGGAGAGAATAGGCATGCATCCAGACTAGTATCCATTTTTACTAATAGCCATGAATAGCCCTCTCCTCCATGAACATGTCCGCTCCCCTCTTAAAGCCTCCCAAGTTGGCAGCCATCATCATATCCTGGGGCAGGGAGTTCCACAAATTGTTATGTGGAAAAAAATACTTCCTTTTATCTGTTTTGAATCTCTCACCCTGTTCTAGTATTAGGATCCCGTGTTCTAGTATTATGAGAGAGGGAGAAAAGCTTCCCCATGTCCACTCTCTCCATACCATGCATAATTTTATAGACCTCTATCATGTCTCCCTTTATCCGCCTCCTTTCCCAGCTAAACAGCCCTAAGCATTTCAACCACTCCTCATAAGCAGTTGCTCTAGCCCCCTGACCATTTTGGTTGCTCTTTTCCACAACAGCTGAGTTAGAAGCGGCCCTCAGCTTCAGTTGAGACTGCCCTTTTCCCTCCTTCCTATTTATGCACTTTGTGGGGATGGAAAATAGGAAGCGAGGATCGCACCAGCAAGAGGCTAGCACTGAGAGCTATTATGAGCTGAGGTGAAATTTGGAAGGGAGAGGGGATTGGCCTCAGCTTCTAAATGGTTTGGGGATTTCTGAACTGGGGCAGTTTGCCTCCAAATGACCCATCTCTGAACTTCATCTCCACCCTTATTTTAAGAAGCCTTTAGGGATACCATAAGTATTTTGCTTCCAATGAATAATGCATTGTATGTCAAAAGGTTTGAGCGTGCTTTTCAGTTCCTTTCATCACGAGTTCAGATCTCGAAATAATTATATACACCGTGAGCTGTTTCCTAACATTTTGACTCTTGTAAGATTAAATATCTGACAGGAATGTGCTCTGAATTATGCCTAATCCATATTCTTGTCATCAGCGGTAATGCCCACGGCAACCATTTAGAAAATTGTTTTTCCATTAAAGGGTTCTTCAAAAACAGTTGGATTCCCATTGATCTTGTTCATTGATGTCTGATAACGTAAATGGTTTTCTTCTCTTCACCGGACTTCACCTCAAGAATGGCAGAATATAAGAATTATGTTTTTCAGTGGCACAAAGTGCCCATCTAGTCTAGGACTCTGGCCATCTACACTAAAAAAAAAAATTACTTTCCTACCACTTTAGTGCTTGTTGTTTCCCTCAGATAATCATGAGGCTCGCTTAGGTTTTCCTAGCCACCTTGAAGAACCAGGATTCATGCAGTTCCCCAAGACGCTGAAATAATCATTAAACCACTTTATGCTTGGAGTATCAAAATGGTCTCCGGCACTCTATAACCCACGGAAACTTGCAAGCAGGATTTATTGGACATAATCCTCTCCACTGATTGTCCATGGCAACTGGTTATTGGAGACAGACTAACTCTGGAATATGGAATCCCCTTACATCAAGGGCCAGGCGAGATGTGGGGGACCATGACTGGATCGCCCCAGTGTGTAATTTAGTTGCAAAAAGCAGCCGCATGGAAATGCATTTACAATAGAGCTATTCATAGGGAATCTCCGTGCCATTTTCCTGATCAACTCTGCTGGTTTGCTTTAAGTAACATGGTGTGTGTGTGTGTGACATAAGCCCATTCTACCTCCCCCTCCCCACCAGTACTTAAAGCAGCCAGGTAGCTCCTTTTTTAAAAAATCTGGAAAAATGAAATGCCGAACGTCTAGTGGTCCCCAGACCAAAGAGTGTCCAGCTGTCCTCAACCAGGGCCAGGGCTTTTTCGGCCCCGGCCCCCACCTGGAGGAACTCCCTTTCTAATGAGACCAGGGCCCGGCAGGATCTTAAAGAATTCTGCAGGGCCTACAAAACAGAGTTATTCCACCAGGCGTATGGTTGAGGGCAGCTAGGGTTTCCATCAGTGCTGGCCTCCCTCCCCTCACCGTCCTTTCTACATTGTTCTGTACCCTTTACCATCTAATATGTGGGGCCCCTGACTGTCCACAGGCCTTGCAGCAGCCCCGATGCCGCAAAAGGAGCACCATTCTGCTTTTTTTATTGTTGGATGTTCTTGGGGCTGCCGAATTGTTGCTTTTGTAAATTGTTTTATTCTTAGGATTTTATTGTATTGATTGCATTGATTATTATGTCATGAGCTGCCCTGAGCCCAGCCCTGGCTGGGGAATGAGGGTGGGATATAAAACTAAATAAATAATTAAAAATAAAAAATACCTATATTGTCTCTCCCCTCCTCAGAAGCTTTTGGCAATTCAATGGCACATCAGGGAATCTGACCGCAGACTCTCAGTATCACATGTAGTTTGGCCCTGAGACTAGCTGGTTGCTCTTTTCACTTTCCTGCAGTGGCAGTGACAGCTGGGTACTTTCTGTACATCTGCTGGGTACCTGAGGTTGGGTGAGAGGAAGATTTATATAAGTCTATGTAGAAATATTACAAATATAATTTATTAGAAGCGCTATGCAAAATTTAAAATTCTTTAAAAGCATTAAAATAGCACAATGGCAAAACTTAGCTCGATATCTATAACCACAAACCCAAATGTGTTTCGGCCTCTAGGGCCTTCATCAGTGGTTAGTTAAAACCTTTTCTTAAGTCTGCACACATATATAGAAATACAATGATGTAAACAAATGCAAATACAGGCAGTTTAAAACCCAACCAGGTAAGTAAATACCGGTATGTTGTAAAGTTTATTCTCAATTATTCAAACAACTGGTATATTGGGTTGTTGTTGTAGTACTGGTTAGTATAAGTCTCTCGTATATTTTGTGTGCAGATATCAACCTGCTTCACCAGGTTGATATCTTCACACAAAATATACGCGAGACTTATACTAACCAGTACTGCAACACGTTTGAATAATTGAGAATAAACTTTACAACATATTCACTTACCCGGTTGGGTTTTAAACTGTTTGTATTTGCAAAGGAACCAGGCAAGTAGGTGATGTGAAAGACCTTAGCCTGAGACCCTGGAGAGCCACTGCTGGTCTGAGTAGACAATACTGACTTTGATGCACCAAGGGTCTGATTCAGTATAAGGCAGCTTCCTGTGTTCCATAAGCCAAGCGCAACGAACAGCAGGCCTGAGCTTGCGCATTGTTGTTCTGACTGACAGCCTTGCTGAGCTCCCCCATCCTTCATTGCATTTCTTCTTGCTTTCCAGCTGCTGCCTGCCACTGGGTATTTGGGCAATGGCTGGGATTCTGAGGCTATGAAGTAATGGCTAGGGAAAGTGGAGTGATGTTAAAGGCAGGCAGTGGAGTTCTTGGGACAGTGGAAGGAAAACAACGGCAAGCGGCCACAGCTGAAAATGTCTGGACTAGCTAACACAGCTCTGCTTCTTCTGTCCAAGGTCCTGATCTTTGTAATCTGCATGCATCTAAGAATCACGTAGTAAATTTGGCTAGAAAACCCAGCTGGTGCCCTTAGCTTAATCATATATGTGAAGTAAACGTTTTCCAGTATGCTATAATATCTGTTGATTCCCTGTGTCTTTCTGGGAACAGGGGTGTTTGTTATGTTTGTGAAATGCCAGGCAGTTTTTATCACATTATTTTTTGTATAGATTATACTGTTTTTGTTGCACTATTATTGAATGTTTTGATTCTGCTTTATTCTATGTATTATAAAGGGTGTTTTTTTTGGTGCATTCTCTAATTTGTAATCGAGTTTTTGTTGCATTGTTTTGGCCTGGTGCTTAAAAGAGAGTAGGGTGGGGAGCCAGCGTGGTATAGTGGTTAAGAGCGGTGGACTTTAAACTGGAGAACAGGGTTTGATTCCCCACTCCTCCACATGAACAGGAAACTCTAATCTGGTCAACCGGTTTGGTTTCCCCACCCCTCCATGTGAAGCCTGCTGCGTGTCCTTGGGCTAGTCACAGTTCTCTCTGAACTCTCTCAGCCCCACCTACCTCACAAAATGTGGGGAGAGGAAGGGAAGGCAATTGTAAACTGGTGTGAGTCCCTTAAAGGTAGAGAATATTGGGGTATAAAAACCTCTTCCTCCTCCTCCAAGTCAGCCTCGAGAGAGCATTGCCCAGGCAATGGGCCACCACTGAAAAGGCCTTGTCTCTGTTGGCTACCCACCTCACCTCTGCAGGCAGGGGCACAGAGAGCAGCGCTTGTGAGGAGTTTCATGTTGTGTGGACCGAGAGGGATCCAGCCTGAGCTCGTAAGAGGGATCCAAAAGAGGTTGAGAAGTAAATAAAAGAAAAAGGCTCCAGTTACCAGAACAAATCCTCCTGTACATTACCCAAACATTTAACTATTTATTTAAGTAGACACTTTATGGTAGCAATGCCGGCAGTTCAAACACCTCAAGAGTACACAGGGCCACTACTAGCCTTACACCAGGGCTCACATGGAGTCCCCACTTATTTTAAATAGTGAAATAATGGGATCTATCTGTAGGGCGGTCATGATGTGTGGGATCATGTCAACAAAACTTTTTAGAGCCAGCAGGATTACATAAATCACAGCAACAGCTGATATCCTGTTATCACGATCCCATTTACCCATCCCATATTGAGGGAGAGAAAGGTTGCTTGTTTGTTTGTTGGCCAGAATGTTTATTCGGAGATTTAATTTTCTCCTTCTTAGTCCCCTTTGCTTATTTTACTTCAGAAGAAATGAGACACCAGAGGCTTTCCCATGTTAACACACAAATAACAGAGATTTATTAAACACTGTAGAAGGGATGGATTTGGAGGGGAAATTGTGGTTAGGAGAAGCATGGAACCAGAGCTATTTTATAAGTTTCACTTCAGAGAAGGTATAGATCTTAGATGGCTTAGTTGGAAAAGAATTACAGTTCTTAAATTGAGTTCACAAATTCAGTTCAATTCCCAGAACATCTTACAGATGTTTCTGTTCAGACTCTGTTGCCTAGCTATCAGGGAAGTTGGAGACCATACAATCTCTCTTGCCCAGAGAAACACAGGAATATGGAGATTTCTTCTCAAATCTCTTTTCCAGTTCTCATCATAGATATACCCAACTTTTGTGGCAGTAATCCCTAAACTACACCCTGTATTTGGAAAATCTCCTTCCCAGAGCCTATTCCATTCCAGTGACCTGAGAAAGGGTCCTTTCCCTCCCAACCTCTGCCTGTCACTCCACAGGATTGGTTTTACACCAGCTTAGGCAAGACTGAACCCTCAGGTTCCCAGAATCAAACACAGCTACTGAAGATATAGGATACCAATATCAGAATCCGATTCCTTTCTTCAGAACAGAGAGCGTTCCTTAGCTCCATTCACTCCCTTTCTCTGAGCTTCTCTCAAAGATTAACTCTTTGTCTGCCACACCTGCACATGGAAAAACTGACTCACACACAGCACAGGAGCATTGCTTGGCCCCATTTACTCCTGAGCTGCTCACATGGCGGGGAGGGGCCCACCAGTCCAGTGTGATCCGGTCTTCAATCTTGCTGAATAGCTATAGTTGTTTAACAATATTGTCCTCTAAAAAAAAAAAAAAATTAAATCTCAGTGTAATTCCCTGAAGTGTTTAATGTCTGTCTAATTCTGAGGGTAAAATCTATTTTTTTTTATTGGCCGTGCATTTCAGTGCTTTCTTTGTGTGACGGGCTGATAAGGTGTGAGAAATTACCTTTCAAATCACAGCAGCGTTGCTTCTGAAAGCCATTAACACCTCATCAGATTTCTTTTTCACCTTCTGTGAAGGAGACGCCACCAGCCAATTAAACATTTTTTTGTAAACCCAATGAGCTACACAATGCCATTTCATAGAGTATAGAGGCCCTGCAATTTGAAGCTACTGCAATATTTTAGTCACAATGTACAGCTACTTTGCTGTGAAAGAGTACTAGGGTTGTTTAAATAAAAGCGGTAAATTTCAGGTTCAGATTTATTGGGCCCGATTTTTTCCAGTAAACCCAGAATAAGCCAAATACCCATATTTGAAATTTGAAATGCCCAAAGGTGTATTTCAGCTTCATTTCTGGGTTCACCAAAAAATTTGGGTCCATTATAGTCTATGGGGATTTTTCAAAGCTCCTATGGGGGCATTTTGGAGGTGTGTGTGTGTGTGTGTTAAGTGCTGTCAAGTTGCTTCCGACTCATGGCGACCCATGACCCATTTTGGAGGTAGAGTCACCAAATTTGCAACGTGGCTGCAAGGGACTCTCCTTAGATGGTCACCAAAGTTTGGTGAACTTTGGGACGGGTTTTTTCCCCCAATTTTATGGACCCGCAAAGGGGTTGCCCCCATCCTCCAGGCATTTGTGAGCTGAGCGGTCCATTGGTTGTCAGGTTCAGAGGTTCAGCAGGGCTGTAAAGTTCAGCAGCATCCACAATGGGCATTGGCTGACCTTTTGCCACCTCTCACCAACTGGTGGCAGCATGGAAGGAGGCCTTAACCAGAGTGGTGTAGTGGTTAAGAGTGGCAGACTCTAATCTGAAGAACCGGGTTTGATTTCCCACTCCTCCACACAAGCAGTGGACTCTAATCTAGAGTACCAGATTAGATTCCCCCCTTCTCCACATGAAGCCTGGTGGGTGACCTTAGGCTAGTCACAGTTCTCTCTGAACTGTCTCAGCCCCACCTACCTCAGAAAGTGCCTGTTGCAAAGGTGATTGTAAGCTGTTTTGAGACCCCTTAAAGGTAGAGGAAAAGCAGGGTAAAAAAACCAACTCTTCATCTTCTTCTTAGATGAGCTGACTCAGAAAATCTTGCCATGGGAGAGTCTACCCCAAGGCATTGGCAGAGTTACTGAGGCTTGACTGTGCTTGCTCTGAGTTATCAGTGACCCTCTATGGCAGTAACCCACTGGGAGATTTCCTGCCAATTAAATGGTCCACCTGCCCTTGCCCACAAGGAAGAAACCAGTCTAATGAAAGGGGCAGCGATGACAACATCAAGTGATGGCAACATCAAGTGATGGCTTGGAGGTATGAATGGGCCACTGCAGACTGAACATAAAATTTTCCGTACCACTCCAATGCAGTCCTGTTTAAAGGAGTCAGTTCAAACCTTCGGTTGCTGGTTATCTGGGACAGGTTCACACAAGCGCTTTTATCACTTGATGGTTGCAACAATGATTTGCAGTTATGAATGGGTCATTGTGACTTGCATTTATGAATAGGTTGTTGCATGTCTTCCATCCAGAGAGAGCTTTCATTGGACCTCATGTTGCCTCAAACACATTGCCTTCCAAGTCACGTCCATTCAAAAATCAAGCAATGTACATGAATGTGTGAATTGCCACCAGTCACCTCTGTGGTCTGGGAAAGTGGTCAGAATTTTTTTGCTTATCGTCCTAGCATTTTGAAGAATCACACTGGCTGATTATTTCAAAACTTCCTCTCAGGCTTATGAATAATGAAAAAGCACTTTTTCCTGCTGACTGGAATTTGTGTTGGCAAAAATAATTGACAGTGTAAATTCTCTACCCGATTACTAATTCATCTTCCTGGCATCGAAGAGTGCACTTTATCCATTATGTCCTTTTTTTTAAAGGGAACATTTATTAATCATAGCATGGATAAACACTATTGTGAGGCTTTGTTTGAACTGGGGCCAGCTTCCACACTAAGGCAGGGGCTAGGTGTTGGATCCAGCCAGTTTTTCTACTGATGAAAAAGAGAGGAGGGGGTCCATTTTGACCCCCACCCCAAAAACTAGGCTGGGAATCACAGAACCTGCAAGGACAAAAGCCATGTAGAATGGGCAGTGTAGGCAGGAGAAGCATTGTGTTTGTGTGAACTGGTGTGGAAGCGCCAGTTGGATCAAACCCTAAGTCTTGGAGCTCACTTAGAAATTAGACAGGAAAACCCTACATAGCTGAGGATTTTTTTGTTTGGCTAGTTGCCTGAAACTTTCACTGGAATAAAAAGAGAGTGCTGCAACAAAACAAAATGAAAGCGCAGAAACAATTGGTGCAAAGGAAATAATAATTTAATACGTTCTGTAACCCCAATGAGTTTCGTGTGAGCTTTTTTGGGGGAATCTTTTTCTACTTCAGAGTCCCGTGCAAGCAATAACATTTGCTTTATTGCTTGCATGGGATGCTGAAGTAGAAAAATATTCCAGAAGAAGAAGAAGAAGAAGAAGAAGAAGAAGAAGAAGAAGAAGAAGAAGAAGAAGAAAAGTTGGTTTTTATATGTGGACTTTATCTACCATTTAAGGAGGAATCAAACCGGCTTACAATCACCTTCCCTTCCCCTCCACACAAGACACCCTGTGAGGTAGGTGGGGCTGAGAGAGTGTGACTAGCCCAAGCTCACCCAGCTGGCTTCATGTGTAGGAGTAGGGAAACAAATCCAGTTCACCCGATCAGCCTCCGCCGCTCATGAGGAGTAGGGAATCAAACCTGGTTCTCCAGATCAGAGTCCACCACTCCAAATCACTGCTCTTAACCACTTTGCCATGCTGGCTCATGCAAAATGCGTTGGGGTTATAGAACTTAGTAAATTATTATTTCCCTTGCACCAACTGTTTCTTCGCTGAAACTTTCACAGAACAGAACCATTTTCTGTTCTTTTTAATTATTTTGTGTACTGAATTTGGATCCAGTCTTTGCACAAGCCTGCCTAGAAAACCCACAAGCCAGCTAGGGTTGCCAATACCCATCCTGGAAATTCCTGGATATCTGGGAGCAGTGCCTGTGGAGAGGGAAATCTGGCCAGGATTTTACTTAGAATCTTTAGTATACTATAGAGTCTGCTCTCAGAACCTGCCATTTTCTCCAGGGGAACTGAGATCTGTAGCCTAGAAACAAGAAGAAAGAGCCATGCAGGTGCAATGGAGAATTCTATGTTCATCATGTGTCGCAGGAAAATCTTTTCTTTTGTCTGTCCAGAGCACGCCCCAGTATTAACAAGAGGCAAAATACTTTCACTCCATCTAGTCTTTCCATAATTTTATAAGCCTTTATCATGTCTCCATGGACTCACCTTTTTCTTCTAAATTAGAAAGTCCTAAACACTTTGGTCCCTGACCTGGCCTGATCTTGTCAGATCTCATCTAAGTAGGATTGATCCTGGCAAGTATTTGAATGGGAGACCTCCAAGGAATACCAGGGTCACAACATGGAGGCAGGCAATGGCAAACCACCTCTGAAGGTCTCTTGCCTTGAAAACCCTATGGGGTCACCATAAGTCAGATGTGATTTGACAGCAAACAAAAACACTTAGGCCTTTCCTAATAGAGGAGTCTCTCCAATCTTAATAGTTTTGGACGACTATTTCAGTGGTATTTCATCTCTATATTATTCTTGGCGAGAACAGCACATAGCACTCCAAATGTGGCATCACTTTATATGAAGACCATTACAGGGCTTGCTGTTTATTTTAAATCCATTTCCTAGGATAGAATGTACCTTGCCCCCCCCCATTGCCACATCACATTAAGTCAATGTTTTCTATAAGTTATCTACCTCCCCCTCTCTAAGATCTCTTAGCCCCAATTCTCACTTTTCCTCCCCCATTTGTAATCTCAGGACCTTTCAGAATTATACAGAGCACTCCATACTGTCCGTTGACTGGATATTTCAAGAAGCCTTGATGTTTAGAATCACCTACCATGCTTCTCCAGCCTTAAGAAAGTGATCCCGTATTACCTAAAACACATCCTTTACACTGTTGGCCTAACCAAGATCAGAAAGAGAAGGCATGGTCCAGTCAAATGAAAGTTGTGTCTTCTCTGATGCTTGGCTTGTAATTGCTTTGTGGCTGTAACTTCACTCAGCAGCCTGAATTAGAGAGAAAAAATAGCTAAATTGATTTTTTGAGCAATATTTGCTGGAATAGCTGTAGTATGGTCTCTTTAAAGTAACAGAAGCTGCAGCAGCTGGTGGAACAGGAGGTCTGGAGTGAGGAACTGGAACAGTGCAGTTCTCCACAATACTTTCTCTTTTACTGCTACACTGAAAAACACAAAAAGGAAGAAGAAGAAGGAGTTGGTTTTTATATGCTGACTTTCTCTGTCACTTAAGGGAGAATCAAACTGGCTTACAATCACCTTTCCCTCCCCACAACCGATACCCTGCGAGGTAGGTGGGGCTGAGAGAGCTCTAAGACAGCTGTGACTAGCCCAAGGTCACCCAGCTGTAGGAGTGGGGAAACTAACCCGGTTCCCCAGATTAGCGTCCGCCGCTCCTGTGGAGGAGTGGGGAATCAAACCCGGTTCTCCAGATTAGAGTCCATCACTCCAAATGCCCACTCTTAACCACTACACCACGCTGGAACCAAATGCATCTTGGCCCAAGGGGCATGTGAATTCCGCAAGAGAGAAAAAGACCGTGGCTCTGTCTGCCAGCCAGAGAGCTTCAGCACTGTCTTTGGCTAGCCTCCCATACAGCTACTACAATTCCATTTTAGAACAAATGCCCTGTTGATTGTTGTCTTCAACTGCTGGCTATTTGGGAGGATTGAAGATGGATTTCCACCACTGGATAAATTGCCCTGGAGCTGTGAGTTAACAATGATGGACTTTCTAACAGCCTTTGTGATTCCCAATCATCTGTGTGACATTAAGATGAAACAGGAAACATTGGATCCTGAATCTCCAGGGACCTTCAGATTATAGCAAATGAAGCTATCAGCAGAGTCTCAGAACAAAGAGCCACCAAGCGAAGCACTGGCAGAAAGATACCAAAGAGCTTCTGAGCATCATTGCCTACCACTCTCCTCAGCAAATTTTGAAGCCTTCTTCCAGCAGCCTTTGCATAAACGTATGAAGCTGCCTTACACTGTTCTACCAAGGTCAGAAGTGTTTACTCTGGCAGTGGCTGGCTAGAGACACATGCGTAGGTTTGCCAGCTCTGGGTTGGGAAATACCTGGAAATTTGGGGGTTGGAGCCTGAGGAGGGTTGAGTTTGTGGAAGGGAGGGACTTCAATGGGGTATAATGCCATGTAGTCCAAAGTGGCCATTTTTTCCCATGAGAACTGATCTCTGTCACCTGGAGATCTGCTGTAATAACGGGACATCTCCAGCCCCAATCTGGAGGTTAGTAACCCTTCTCATGTGGATGTCTGTCAAATCATCAACTGCCTGAGCCTTTTAATTGGAACAGCCAGGGATTCAACTGTGCCACTGCCCCATCTTGAGTGCTTTTCCACCAGAGGTCAGTGATGTTGGAGGAAGGGTCCATTGTGAAGAAACTATTCCCCTGTTGAAAAAAATCTTTGTCTTCTTTTATACTTGAGTGAATGAGGAGATAAACAAAGCTGAAGTTTTTCTTGAATGGGGTTCGCAAAAAGCCCTCTGGGGAGTAATCGCGAATCGTGTGACTCCAACCTTAAGTTACCAGCCCCTGAGAATAATAAAAGTAGGCATGTAAAACCTGAGTGCAGTAAGAAGCATAGGAAGAGATCCCTCAGAGACATGATTGCAAGTGACAGTTTCTTTCATGCTATCCATGCTCCGTGGTTTCAACCTGTAGTGGTGCCACATTTTATTATGCGCAGGGAAGAGCCAGGCAGGCAAAAATAGCATTCGAGTAACACAGAAGAGCACTGATTTAAATAGAAATGGGTAACTGTAGCTCAAGAGCTCCTAATGACCTCATCCGCAAATAGAATATTAAATGAAATTTGCTTTAAAGATCAATTTCATATATAAGGGCAGACAAACAATGTAGGCTTTCAGATGGTCAATGTCATACTAGAGTGAGACAATCATGCTTTTATCATCCTTTGGATGTGGTTTCCCTGACTGCATTGTAGAGAGTCTACAAAAGGCCTTGTTAGATTCTAATTTTCAAAGAGCTTGGGATCGAGAGGGTGGCTTTCTGTGCCCGCCAGTCATGCAGAGGTGGCTGGCATACCTCTGCATATCACTCTGATGACAGCAGCAACACCCCCACATGTCCAAACAAGCTAACAAAAGATTGAGCTCCATATAAGAAGCTTCCCTGTTGCCTCTGATAATAGTATTTTCCAATAGAGCACGTGAGTGGCTTGCACAGTCAACACATGTGCTGTCGTCAAGGATAGAAAAATCAAAGGATATATATAGGAACATGTCCACAAAGTGCTAGTGACCCTATGTGTGTTGCGCCAAGAGGAGAAGGTTCAAGCATGTAGGGTACCCAGTGGTGCAAGAGCTAGTGCTGGGTTTGTCTGCACTTTGACGTGAACTTTCACTTACAAGGTACCGTCATATCTTAGTAAATCCCTTACTCACAATCTAGGAGCCATGGAAAAAGGGTTGAATGGATTGCATGGTGGCAGCTTCCTTGGGACAGCCACTTTTAAAGAGACTGTCCACAGGATAGGGTTGCCAGCTCCTGGTTAGAAAATACCTGGAAATTTTGGGTGTGGAGCCTGAGGAGGGTGGGATTTGGGAAGGGTTTTTTTTTCCAATGGGGTATAATACCATGGAGTACACCTTCCAAAGTGACCATTTTCTCCAAGTGAACTGGTCTGTTGCCTGAAGATCAGTTGTAATCTCAGGAGATCTCCAGCCACTGCCTGGAGGTTGGCAACCCTACCACAGGATGATGATCCCTTCCTCCCTTGTCAATAGAAGAGAAAAACATTTCATTGAGGGGAGCACCAGTGGATCAGACCAGTGTAGCCCATGTAGTCCAGCATTCTGGTTCATACAGTGGCCAACCAGTTGTCCTGAAGCCCAACCAATAGGAAACAGAGGCCTAGGCCTTTCCCTGGTGTTCCCTCCTAGCTCTGGTATTCAAAAATAACACATGAGTTGTGGTTTCTTCTCAGTTCCCCTGTGCAACTACACCCCTCCTTGGATTTGCACTCCAAAGGCAAATGTGAGATTTGGAAACCCATGCCTTTGGCTGAATTTCCTGATTTTACATATTAATATTGATTGAAAATATATATTTCATATCATATGAAACAATGTTTTTTCTCCTTTGGGAAAAATTTAAATTCCTGTATAGTTTGGGATCAAACCCATTTCCATAACAATACGTTTCAAATGATGTGCATGTAATACCCTTTTTGCTCTTTGCATTAGTTACAAGAACTGTATGTAATGAAATTCCAATGAATTCCTTTGAAATGGATGATTTATTATAACTGGGGACAAGGACATCTGATCAATGGAGATCTGATTTCCAGCACTGACTTAGAAAGGGAAAATCAAGGCTGGCCTGTGCTGTGTTTTCACAGATATTATTTTACTTCATTTTCATTATAGGGGGAAAGCTGCACTCCTATTAGAAGGAAGGAGTTTTCACTTCTGAAGATTAATTGTTCCACTGTATTGATATGTTTCTCTTGATAACTGAGGCCTATGTTCTTCTGAGATGGTAAGCTTTAGGGTTGCCAGGACCCTCTTTGCCCCTGGCAGGAGGTTTTTAGGCAGAGCCTGAGGAGGGCGGGGTTTGGGGAGGGGAGGGACTTCAATGCAGTAGAGTCCAATTGTCACAGCGGCCATTTTCTCCAGGTGAACTGATCTCTATCAGCTGGAGATCAGTTGTAATATCAGGAGATCACCAGCTAGGACCTGGAGGTTGGCAACCCTAGTAAACTTGCATCTGGTTTGTGTAGGGTTTGTATGATGGAACGAAAGCCCCTTAATACCTCCTTCCATCTCAAAAGCTAAAATGGCAGCAGGAAGGTCAGAATAGAAGCCTTTCCCCGTGACGTGCTAGTTTTCTCTGCACAGGAAAAAATAGAGGTGCATACAACAGTCATGTGATTGCCACCTGTAGTTTGAAGAGGTAAAGCCAGATACAGGTTGACCACCTAAATGAGTCTGGGCCATAGTCTTTTGCTAGGCTTAGCAGTAGGGTTGCCAGGACCCTCTTCACCACTGGCTGGAGGTTTTTGGGGTGGAGCCTGAGGTGGGCAGGGACTTCCCTGGGAAGGGGAGGGACTTCAATACCATAGAGTCCAATTGGCAAAGTGGCCATTTTCTCCAGGTGAACTGATCTCTACCAGCTAGAGACAAGTAGTAATAGCAGGAGATCTCCAGCTTGTACTTGGAGGTTGCCAACCCTACTTAGCAATAATTTGGAATGTACCTCCTGAAGTTTAATATTCAGTAGACAATCACATTGAGATCTATGGTCTGGCTGATCTTATGGTTTCATTATGCAGGAAGCTTCCACATCAGGGCTAATGCAGCCATAAAAACCATCAGGATCGTATACTTCCCCAGTAACTAAGTCACAAGCATAATGCTTACAAAAACAGAAACCAACGACATAGCAATAGCAGCAGTCACATGGACAGGACCCCTGGCAGCTCCATTCCCACCCACCAATCTTGATATCTAATAGATAAGGTTGCCAGGTTCATCTTTGCCACTGGTGGGAGGATTTTGGGGTGGAGCTTGAGGAGGGCAGGGTTTGGAGGGGAAGGAACTTCAATGTCATAGAGTCCAATTGCCAAAGTGGCCATTTTCTCCAGATGAACTGATCTCTGTCCACTGGAGATCAGTTGTAATAGCGGGAGATCTCCAGCTTCTACCTGGAGTTTGGCAGCCCTACTAATAGATGATGTCCCCACCATACCCAAAGAAGACACCAAGCTATATGTTGCAACAGCCTCACATTGCCCATGCATGGAAGGCACCAACCAACTGGCAACGATGTCATGGAACCCATCCTGGCTCCCAGCACCTCTCTCAGCTCAGGCCTCTGTAGCCCAGAAGGACCCTGAATATAGAACCTACAAACCACAGTAGAAAAGAGCAAGAGTCCAGTAGCACCTTGAAGACGAGCAAAATTTCTGGTAGGGTGTGAGCTTTTGTGAGTCAGAGCTCACTTGCAGAAGTGAGCTCAAACCTTACCAGAAATTTTGTCTTTAAGGTGCTACTGGACTCTTGCTCTTTTCTACCGCTACAGACAGACTAACACGGCTACCCATTGGGATCTATCTACAGACCACAGGTGTGTATTGAGAATATTTTGTGAATGACAATATTGCAGGAGTTGCTAAGAAATACTTCTTAGCTGCTGAGAACTACTTCTAAGTAATGAAAAATATGCCAAGCTGCTCCCCCTACCGCCTCCTCTTATGTTACCAAGGAACAGATCACAAATTAGGAAGAGCACCAGAAATGAAGAAGTCATCAAAGCAGCACCAAGAAAAGTCCTTTGAAATGAAAGCTTTTTTTTTTTTTTAAAGAAGCCCAGAACAGATCTTTTCCTGGGTCTTCTAGGAGTTGTACAAGCTAGTCTGCAGTAGCCACCAAACCACCGGTTGCTCATGAACTGCTAGTTGGAGATCCTTGATTTACTAATAATCAGCAACAATTCTTACTTCGTCAGTCAAGAAAACTAGGGCTGTTGATTCGGTTCGGCCCGAACTGAAAATCCGAATTTCCCCTGATTCGGTGGTTTTTAGTTCGGGAGGAACCGAACTCAAAACTGGCGGGCAACCGGGGGGGCCGAATTCAGCGAGTTCGGGAGTTCGCGAATAAATTCGGCAAATTCGGCCGTCAGTAAGCAGCATAACCGTCAGTAAGCAGCATTCTCCTCCCCCGGCCAATCGGTGGCCAAGCTGGGTCTTCTTCTGGCCAATCAGTCAGGATTGAGTACTGGAGGAATCAGCTGGTGTGCGGCCCGGCCAGGGAGAGAGAGAGAGAGAGCGAAATCCTCATGTGGGTGTGGGGGTGCTTGTGCACATTCGCTCCTTTCTGTGGCTGCAGGGGGCGCTTTTTGGGGGATATAGCCCCCAAACTTTTAGCATAGCTTCAGTCAATTATTCTTAAGATCCTACCCAAGTTTTGTAAAGATGGGTTCAGTGGGGGCAGAAATATCGCCTCCCCTCCTTTTCTCTTTCCATGGCTGCAGGGGGTGCATTTTTGGGGGTGCAGATCCCAAACTTTGAGCGGAGTTTCAGACCAGTGTTCTTAAGATACCCCCCAAGTTTTGTGAACATTGGGTCAGGGGGTCCCGAGATATGGGCTTTCCCCTTTCCCCTTTTCCCTATTGGGATGAATGGATCAGCCGATCCTGTGCATCTCCAGAGCAAAACGTCCTGTGCCTAATTGGAATCATCTTGGATTACAAGTCCTCTTCAGCCCCTCTTGATGGAACAGAAGACAGCCACAGTAAGACCCCTTTGGGGGCTTTAATCTATAATTTTTCTCCTGTGTATGTGTGTGTGTGTGGGGGAAAGCAGAGTCTGTGTGTGTGTGGGGAGGGAGCAGTTTCTGTGGGGGGGAGGAGCCAAAGGGGGCTTTCGTCGGTTCTGCCTGGGGTGTGTGTTCCCCCTCGAGTCTCTCGCTCCCTGGTTTGAGGGGGGAGGTTTCAGTTGTGTGTTGCAAAGGTGTTGCTTAACAAGGTTGTGTTGTTTTGCAGTTGTTTTGCAAATTTCTCAGCTGTTGTCGGGGCTGGGAGCTTTGTGCGTGGGCGGCAAGCTCTGCTGAGAGATGCACATTAAGGGTGGGGGGACCCCTTTCAGGGCCCATATCTCAGCCCCCCCTGACCCAATCTTTACAAAACTTGGGGAGTCTTTCAATAAACGTCCTTTGAAGCTCTGCCGAAAGTTTGGGACCTCTAACCCCAAAAATGCCCCCCCAGAGCCGCGGAAAGGCGCGATTGTGTTTTTAATGGCTTTATTCGGCCGAATTTTTTTCCGAACTTTGAATTCCCGCCGAATTGAACGGATCCGAAGTGGGGGAGTTCGGTCTTCGGCATATCCCGAATCTAAACGGGCTGAATTCGGCCGAATCCGAACTATACCGAATTTTTTTTAATTCAACAGCCCTAAAGAAAACAAAAATATGGCTGGACCAGACCAACATATATCTGGTCTAGAATTTTCTCCCCCCACCCGACTGTACTCAATCAGATGGTTTAGCTGAGGGTGAACAGGGTGGTGTGGCATGCAATCAGACAGCGCCTGGCATGCCCGGGGAGGTCTGCCCCTGATGGTTGGAATAGCTCTGTCTTGCAGGCCCTGCAGAAATCCCTAAGGTCCCGCAGGGCCCTGGTCTCATTGGAGAGGCTATTCCACCAGGCAGGGGCCAGGGCAGAAAAAGCTCGGGCCCTGGCCAAGGCCAGCCAGACACTCTTTGGGCTGGGGACCACCAGCAAATTGGCACTTGGAAGATGGTCACATTCTCGGGGGAACCTACTAGGAGAGGCCCTCCATTCTATCTAGTGGGTTTCAGGAGCATGACTGAAGAAATCAAGGTGCTGCTGTTCTCTGTTCCTAAATTTCGAGGCAAAGGAATAACCTGAATGTTATCAGCTCAACTTCAGTTTCCCCCTGAATCCAACAGGGAAAATTATATTATCAGAGCCAGTCAAATCTCACCACTTTAGCGAATGCTGAAAAAAATATCATTGTTTATCAGTGCATGAAACTGCATGTACATATCCTACCTTGCCTCAAATGTCATTGAAACTGAGGGAACACTTTGGGAAATGAGATAGTGCTTTAAATAGACATTAAATGTACAATGCTTTAAATATACATTTCAGTATGTAACTCTGAGATCTTCTTTTCGAAAGCTGTGACTTCTGGCAGTTTCAGTGAGGCTTTTGTCTGAAAGAACCAGTGTGCTAAATTCTTATACTTAGAGAGCCAGCTTGGTGTAGTGGTTAAGAGAGGTGATTTGGAGTGGTGGACTCTGATCCGGAGAACCGGGTTTGATTCCCCATTCCTCCACATGAGCGGCGGAGGCTAATCTGGTAAACCAGATTTGTTTTTTCACTCCTACACTTGAAGCCAGCCTGGTGACCTTGGACTAGTCACAACTCTCTCAGCCTCACCTACTACACAGGGTGCTTGTTTTGGGGAGGGGAAGGGAAGGTGATCGTAAGCCAGTTTGATTCTTCCTTAAGTGGTAAAAAAGTTGGCATATAAAAACCAACTCTTCTTCTTCTTGTTGTGTGTGTGTTAATGCCATCAAGTCGCTTCCGACTCATGGCGACCCTATGAATCAAAGTCCTCCAAAATGTCCTGTCATTGACAGCCTTGCTCAGATCTTGCAAACTGAGGGCTGTGGCTTCCTTTAGTCAATCCATCTCTTGTTGGGTCTTCCTCTTTTCCTGCTGCCCTCAACTTTTCCTAGCATGACTGTCTTTTCTAGTGACTCTTGTCTTCTCATAATGTGACCAAAATATGACAGCCTTAGTTTAGTCATTTTAGCTTCTAGGGTCAGTTCAGGCTTGATTGAATCGATAACCCACTGATTTGTTTTTTTGGCAGTCCACGGTATCCGTAACACTCCAACATCACATTTCAAAGGAATCTACTGGATGGCCCAGGCTAGCCTGATCTCGTCAGATCTCAGAAGCTAAGCAGGGTCAGCCCTGGTTAGTATTTGGATGGGAGACCACCAAGGAATACCAGGGTTGCTGTGCAGAGGAAGGCACTGGCAAACCACCTCTGTTAGTCTCCTGCCATGAAAACCCCAAAAGGGGTCGCCATAAGTCAGCTGCGACTTGACAGCACTTTACACACACACACACACACACTTTCTTCCTATCAGCTTTCTTCAATGTCCAGCTTTACACCCATACATAGTAATAAGGAATATGATGGCATGAATTAACTTAATCTTGGTGGCCAGTGGCACATCCTTACACTTAAGAATCTTCTCTAGCTCCTTCATGGCTGCCCTTCCCAGTCTCAGTCTCCTTCTGATTTCTTGGCTGCAGCCTCCCTTTTGGTTGATGATAGAGCCAAGGAATGGAAAGTCTTGAGCAATTTCAGTTTCCTCATTGTCAACCTTAAAGTTGAGTAATTCTCCTGTAGTCATTATTTTGTCTTCTTGATGTTCTTCTTCTTATCTGTATAAAAAAATAATTGAATTAAAACAAGTTTTTTTTTTTTAAAAAAAACACTAATTGGTATGTTTTCAGTCTCATGAGTATCCAGAGGGTGGTTGTCGATAGTTTTTAAAAAGCAGGCTTGCAAAGCTAGAAAGCTTCAGGGTCAAGAAATCCAAGACATTATGCCTTATACAGAAGCATCCCTAGTCAAATGTTTATCTAATGTATCTTGCTTGCTCTTGGTTGTCTTCAGTTTGGCATAATTTTAATTATAATTTAATTAGGTCTGCACTTCAAGTTGAGCAGCCATTGTGTATAGTTATTTGAGTGCAGAGTTTATTCATATAAGCCAGGAGCCAAACAGTTGGAGGAGTAGGGGTGTATATTAACAGATTTTTTTTTAAAAAAAACTGTTTATTTTATAATATTCAGTACCTGAGATTACATAACATTTAATACATGAGATGAGACAATCTAAACAAGATTCAGTATCTGTTTTTGACTAATTCTTTAGATTTATTTCTGTTCCAAAAAGTAATGAAGGAGAACCGGACTTGTACAAATTTATCTTGTGCATATCTGTCTCCATCCCAGAACTCCCCTACATGCAGACATTTCCCCTCATTAAAACAGTAAACCCTACTTCCTTTAGCCATTTCTCAATATCTGGGTCTTTCTCCTGTCTCCATGCCGCAGCTATTAACATTTTGGCTGCGGGGAATAAATTTCCTATTAAACACATCTTGTTAATCGAAATCCCTCTGGGGATAATGGTCAAAAGAGCTACATTAGGATCTTTTCATATTTCTGCATGCAGAATTTCACTAACTTTAACAAAAGACTTTTATAATTGGGCACTGCCACCAGATATGAATGAATGAGCCCGTATGTCTTTTACATCCCCAGGATATATTTGATGTGGAAGATGTTATTTTTCTTATCCTGTCTAATGTCAAATACCACCAATACAAGAGTTTAATAAGATTTCCCCTCATTGCTACATTTGCTGAAACATTCCTTATACTTTTATGGAGATTATTCAACTATCAGACACCTGTATTAGCAGGTCTTTTCCCTGCCACTCCTTATATATGGTTATGTTTTGTTCTGTCTCTGCCAGTATGCTGTAAATAGTTGCTATTGGGAAACTCTACCCAGGTGTAATAAGATAGCCTCAAATGATCTAGATATCATCATCATCTTTATTGCATTAGCAAAAAAACAAAACTAAAAACCATAGCAATAATACAGAATAAGGTGGAAATTCCTTCAAAAGATCTAGATATATTTATTTGATCTTGCTTACTCTGTATGAAATGTCTGATTTGAAAATACTGAAAAACAGGCAAAGCTGCATCCTTATGTCTATTAGGGGTGTACCTTTGGCCAAGCCAAACCAAAAAAGACAAAAAATTGGCACCTTTAAACTTGAAGATGGTTATCATATCCCCTCTCAGTCTTCTCCTCTTCAGGCTAAACAGCTCCTTCAACCTTTCCTCATAGGACTTGGTCTCCAGACCCCTCACCATCTTTGTTGCCCTCTTCTGGACACGTTCCAGCTTGTCTGCATCTTTTTTAAATTGTGGTGCCCAAAACTGAACACAGTACTCTAGTTGAGGTTGAACCAGAGCGAAGTAAATCGATACCATCACTTCGCGTGATCTGGACACTATACTTCTGTTGATGCAGCCCAAGACTGCATTTGCCTTTTTAGCTACCACATCACACTGCTGACTCATGTTCAGTGTTTGGTCTACTAAGACCCCAAGATCCTTTTCACACACACTACTGCTCAGGTCTACTCCGAATCCTACTCAGGACTAATCAATGAGGTTTATGCTCAGGAAAGTGTCCTTAGGATTGTGCCGTAAAGCAGTCCGAATAATAGAGTTTCCATTCTCAAGCGTATGATTCATGCAGCCATTTGTTTGCAATGAAAAAGAAGCACCTTTTCAAACAGAGGCGGCATGCAGCATGTTGGCTGGTCAGATCACCACTGCTGATGCGCGTCCACCATTGATGGGTTCTCTTGAATTGCGTGCGCAGGAGACTTGTATTGATGCATCATTTCAAATCAACTCTGTTGGAATGCCTGAGCTGTTTTTGCATGTGGGTATCCAGTGGCGAGAGCCAGCATGGTGTAGTGGTTAAGAGCGGCAGGCTCTGGAGAACTGGGTTGGTTTTCCCACTCCCACATATGAAGCCTGCTGGGTGACCCTGGGCCAGTCACAGTTCTCTCAGAACTCTCTCAGCCCCACCTACCTCACAAGGTGTCTGTGATGGGGAGAGGACTGTAAGCCTGCTTGAGTCTCCTGGAGTATAAAAATCAACTCCTCCTCCTCTTCTTCTTCCTCTTCCTCTTCTTCTTCTTCCTCCTCCTCCTCCCCCCAACATGGACATGCTTGGCTTTGAAAAGCATATAGGGAGGTAAATTAAGCCATGTAGCCCCCCCGCCACTCCAATCAGGATCAAGGCAACCAAGAGAACTATCTCACTTGGGCAAATGGGTGCGGGGAGGGTACAACCATTGCACAGTATTTGCAATATAGCACTGATGAACATTGGTCCAGCTAACATGCATGTGTGAACTGTTTGCAATCCTGGCCTGAATGAGCCAGGCTAGACTAGACAGAGGAGCAGCCCACACAGTAATAGTGCAATCCTAAAGAGAGTTACTCCAGTCTAAGTACATTCATTTCAGTGGGTTTAGACTGGAGTAACTCTGCATAGAATAACAGAGATTATGGATAAAGGATGGGCCAAGCGGTGCATAGAACATTTGGAATCTCATTGGAACATTTTTTTCAAGGGTTGAAGGTCATGCTTGCAGTTTGTGAACAATTTCTAACCAAAACAGAGGGGTAATCAAATGCAGAAAGGGCAATGCATTTATTTATGTATTTTTGCCCTGTTTATCCATTCTCCATTTGGATGCAGGCTGGTTTACATCATTCTCCCCTCGTTTATCTGATCCTTACAACAACCCTGTGAGGTAGATTAGTCTGAGTGTGTATGACTGGCCCAGCGAGCTTCCATGGCAGAGTTGGAATTTGAACCAGAATCTTCAATATCCTAGTTCAATACTAACCACCACGCCCCACTGGCTGGTTTTTCTCACAGTAAGCACTACAGCCAATTACAAAGCAGTGTTTCAAGACGCGGGGACTCAAATGCTTTCTGATTTTTGTCTCCCACCCGGAGTTCATTCTGAGCAGACCTTTGTCTCACATAATAATGGGTTTTAAAACAACGCTTGGGTTTCTCCCCTCCTTCTCACCCTATTCCTTTTAAAGATCTCCGTTTTGGGAAATTGTTTTTAAGACGGCACTTGGGTTTCTGCTGGGGGGAGAGGGGAACTGGATGTTTTTCTCATAGTAAGCACTACAGCCAATTACAAAGCAGTGTTTTCAAGGGGTGGGGAATCAGACGCTTCCTGATTTGAGCTGGTGATTTTGCTAGTGCATAGCATTTTTTTGGATTTGCAACAGAAAAGTGTGGGTTGAGCGAGCATCAAACCCCAGGTAAAACTCCCATGCATAAAAGATCTGAGATTCTTCTACCTCAAATGTTTCCTGGAAGAAATAGCAGAAGAAGGTAATTGTATTATGGTAATAAATCTCAAGCTGTACTCTGCTTTTTCTCTGGTTTTCATTAGTGGAAACCAAGGTAATGATTTCTAAGGTGCCGGGGTTCAAAGCTTTCATAAGCATTTGTCTGATGAGAGCAATCAGGGCTGGAAGTAATAACGTACTCTTTGACCGCTGGATCTGAGGTTCTTTAGACTACTTTGTTGCACATGCCTCCAACGTGTGAGCTGGCCTAATGAGTCTGTCAGTTTTGCAAGTGAAGAGAAGGCAAGAAATGTGAAGATTTTAAAATGAAACGGAAGTCAACCATCTGGAACATGGGAATACTAGTTTGGCTAAGTTAAATGAAGCTGCATTCAGGCAGAAATGGGTACACATTCAAGGTCTGAAGGCCACCTCAAGTGGCGACAAGGTGAGATCTTTCCTGCATTAGTGGCATCTTTCTCTCTGTTGGACTGACAGCTAAAATTGGATTCGGGTGAACCTGACATTTCCATGAAGCGAAGGTAACACATGTTGGCAAGCGCCTTTTGACATGAAAGGCTCACGTCATGTGCAGCACAAGCAACATGGTGGTCAAGAACCACCACGGCTCCCTGGAAAAAGATTCCCTCTGCACACACCCCCGCCCATTTCAAGGACACACATCCTCACATGCGCACAAGTGTGAGGGAAAGGAGAAAGGAAAAGCTTCTACAGGAATCCCAAATCAATCATTTAAAAACTTTGCTTAACTGAAACACATAGCAAGCATTTTCTTGCAGCAGGACAGACCTTGCTATGAGTTCAAGTCAAGCAAGATGTTAAAATGAATGAGTATGGATTCCTAGAGAGGCCTGTGGCTGTTAACAAAAGGCCCAAGATTATAATTATCATACTTGGTACTAGCATGAAAGCAAAATGAGGCAGGTGGAATGCCTGGATTTTGGGGGCTGGGGAATTAAAAAAAACAAACCCAGACTTCCTCTCAACAGCCCTGCCAAGCATACAGTTTATATAGATGCTGTGGGATGCAAGAAGCAGCATCCGGATTACATGTCGCCCCCTACCATGCATATAACATTTGATCAATATGGAGGCTTTGCTTGTTGGCTTCGCTGGCTAGTGCCAGTTACGGTCACACCAAAAATGACATCATGGTGCAATGCTATGGTTGGGTAGGGTTGCCAACCTCCAGGTAATAGCTGGAGATTTTCTGCTACTACTACTTATCTCCAACTTAATGAGATCAGTTCACCTGGAGAAAGTGGAAATCGGACTCTATGGCACTGAAATCCCTCCCCAAACCCCACCCTCCTCAGGCTCCACCCCAAAAACCTCCCACCGGTGGCAAAGTGGCACCTGGCAACCCTAGGGTTGGGAAATACCTGGAGATTTTGAGGGCGGAGCCTGAGGAGGGTGCAGTTTGGGGAGCAAAGGGAATTCAATGCCATAGAGTCCAAAGTGGTCATTTTCTCCAGGTGAACGGATCTCTATCGTTTGGAGATCAGTTGCAATAGCAGGAGCTCTCCAGCTAGTACCTGGAGGCTGGCAACCCTATGCGATGCCAAAAAAGGTAAGCCCCCACCCCTCATGATCTCCTGCTTAGGAAGATCTTCTGGGTTCCCCAAAGAACTAATCCCAGCCTCTTGTAGGGTTGATTGTAGGGAGAACTCTGCCCCCCCACACTCTCACTGCCTGCTACCGGTGAGTAGGGCAAGAGGATACAGTTCCCTAGGGAAACAGAGGGGCTTGAATGGTGTCCCTAACATGATGACATTGCTTTCAGCGCAACCCAGAAGTGACATTATCGTTCTGGGTGATGCTCTATTTGTCCAAAACAGTGGTTAAACCATAGAGTTTGGGGTAATACTACGTCTCTTGCCTTAAAAACCCTTTGGGGGCGCCATGAGTCAGCTGTGACTTGATGGCACTTTACACCTCCACCATAATGTTTCAAGATAGCCCATATTTACAGTAGTGTTGGCTTCAATATTTCAGAATCAGAATTTTTTTTAAAAAAAAAAGTTTGTTAAAGAACAAAATCTGCTGCTGGTGCAATCTGTTGGAAAATTTTTGTTCCCATTGAAGCAATTTTAGTCAAATATTTTTAGAACCTTACACAATATAATTTAAAGTATTTTCTTTGCTCTCTCTGTATCCCTCCCTCCCATTCTGAACCAAGCTCTCCCCCTCCAGGTTGATCTACCCTTTTGCATGTCTTGTTGGCAAACAGCTTCCCCCCCCACCCCCGGTTGTTCTTCAAAGTAGAGCATTCCCTGCATCATAGATCTGAATGTTCCCAATCGGGATATGGAGTTTGAACATCTTAAGAAATGTACATTTGAAGTTTGCATATTTCATACAAGAGTTGCAGAGGAGGAAGGCTGAGAACATCTTTTTGTCGGTGGAATGAAATCTGGCTGACGTTCTGTTCTGCCTCTGTTTCAGCGATTTAGCCTGGACGTGGCCCAAAAGCAATAATGAAAATGCTCTTGGCCCTTGGCTCTTAGTCCATGGCTTGCCTCCTCTGCTGAGCTCAGCACCAGCCCATAGGGTTGCCAAAGTCCAGGTACTTGCTGCAGATCTCCTGCTATTACAACTGATTTCCAGCCGATACAGATCAGTTTACCTGGAGAAAATGGCTGCTTTGGCAATTGACCTCTATGGCATTGAAGTCCCTCCCCAAACCCTGCCCTCCTCAGACTCCGCCCCCAAAACCTCCCATCAGTGGCAAAGAGGGACCTGGGAACCCTACCAGCCCAGGATTAGGGCTGTGCATATTGATAAACCCGGACCAAAAATAAGCGGGGGGAAAGCCATTTTGGTAAATTTCAGGTTCAGGCTTACCAAATTGCAAAACCTGTGGGGAAAGCCAAAGCCGAATTGGCCATTACCCCCAAAAAGGGTAATTATCCTGCTTTTTCAGGTTCTCCCCGGGCTTTGTGAAGCTCGTGGGGGGCATTTTTTGTGGTAGAGCCCCCAAACATTCAGGGTAGCTTGCAGGGATTTCTCCTCCTCTCCATCCCCCAAATCTCCAGGTATTTCTCAACCCAGAGCTGGCAACCCTAACCCCAGATTGGGAAATTTCTGGAGATTTGGGGGTGGAGCCTGAGTAGGGTAGTGTTTGGAGTGGGGAGGAAAGGGACCTCAGTAGGAGCTCTCCTTTGAATGACTACACACTGCTTCAGGAAACACAGCGGTACCAACAACATTTGGGGGTTCCCTAGGATGTGTATAGTATTTTTTAAAGTTAAGTTCTTCTTCGTAGATAATTGGTTCTTTCAAATAATCCTCAAAATGTTGGCGATCTGTCTAGGGAAAATTCCATTTGACAACTCAAGAATCAAGCAACAACATGGCTGTTCCATTCAAAGTTTTCAAAGACCCCAGAGCAGAAGTGTGTTTATTTCATGCTGTTCTTATAATCATGGAAGTGTAAATTACTAAGAATGAATGTAATCCCAATTTGTTATCTCCACTCTGCTGGAATTCTCACCGGATTCATTAGCAGCAAGTTACAGAGCCTTCCGTAATGTTCTGGATATTGCTTCCAGCAATTACTCAATAATTAGTCCAAACAGGTTCACTTCTTCAGTAACATACATTAGTGATGTTTTTAAAATTGCATTTCTCAATCAGTGGCTATGACAACTGTATAAACTGTAGAATGTAAAAAGATCTTTGAAAAGGACAATGGTCCTGAAAATTTGGAAAAGTCAGTACCAATATGGTGGGGAAATTTGGTGGAAATTTGAAGAGACTATCTATCTATCTATCTATCTATCTATCTATCTATCTATCTATCTATCTATCTATCTATCTATCCTCTCTCTCACACACACACATACACACACTAAATTCCTTTTGATATTTTGAACCTCAATGCCAATTTCTCTATTAACACCAAATGCAAAATTTGGTTATATCAATTGTGTTTAATGTAGTCAATCTCTAATGTATGCTCTACATTGAAAATAGTAAACGGCCAATCAACTCAAAAACAAGTGGGCAAAATTGGAAAATTACTCGCGGCTTTAGGAATTCTTTTAGGTAAGGCGTCAGAATTTAAGGCTTCTGGGAGAAGCAATCTTCAGAGTTCAAAAGAACCCACAATCTGCAATTAAACTGATCTAAAGATAATCTGGCACAATAGGAATTGATATTGAAAAGAACAAAACATATGTAAAAAAAACATAAATTTTACATATGTAAACATAAATTTTACATATGTAAAAAAACACACACACATAAATTCTATATTTTCATGACTGGTGAGGAAAACCACCCATTTAGAATGAACTGAGAGCATTCTCAGGATAAAAATCAGACTTTGTTTTTCCTTAGCTTGAAAAACTTTGAAAAGCTTTGGGTTAGAATCATAGAATCATAGAGTTGGAAGGGACCACCAGGGTCATCTAGTTCAACCCCCTGCACAATGCAGGAAATTAAAAACTACCTCCTCCAACATGGGTTGCCAGCTCCGGGTTGGGAAATACCTGGAGATTTTTGGGGCAGAGCCTGAGGAGGTTGGGGTTTGGGGAGGGAGGGACCAATGCCATAGAGTCCAATAGCCAAGGCAGCCATTTTCTTCAGGCGAACTGATCTCTATTGGCTGGAGATCAGCTGTAATAGCAGGAGATCTCCAGCTAGTACCTGGAGGTTGGCAGCCCTATTCATTCGGGGATGGGTATTTCGGTTTCGGTGCTCCTTGAAAAGAGATGGGTGTGTAGCTGAGTTTATCATATTGGACTCCAATAGGAAAGTAAATGTGCAGCCACCCAGGAAATTACCATTTACAATAAGAGACAGAACAGCAAATGAATTTTCATGCATGGCAAGCTAATGCAATAAACCAAGCAAGGCCTCTGACTTGATAGATTATGCGATCATAAGGAAAGGAAAAAAACAATTTGTTTAAATCCTTAAACCTTCAATAGAGCTATCAAACAAGCCCCTTTCTTCCTCCACTAGCTCCTATAGGCCCCTTAACTCATTCTTTTTCACAATGTAAGTCTTGAAAATTGTAGTTTGGGCAGCAATCTTATGTATACCTAGTTTAGAGTAAGTGAAGCTGAATTCTGTGAGGTTTCTTGGGGACTAAATATGGATAGAATGAAGATGCATGATATATCTAAGTCCAGAAGTGCAGGTAAAAAAAATCTGCACAATGGGGCCAGGTATAGAAAGGGGAGATGCTTATTTGTTCAGTATTAATTTATACAACACTTTTTGGTCTGATGGGCCCCCAAAACACTCGTCCACTTTCTCCTCATGACAACAACCCTGTGAGGCAGACCATTTGGAGACAGCTTTCATTTCTGTTTGTAGTTTTTAATTTTCATGTTTTAAGCGTGTTTTTCCTTCTAACTTTTTGTAAGCCACTGTGAGAGCCCATATGTGAGCATGCATGTTCATTAAGTTCAGTAAATCAAGAATTGTAAAGGAAAAAAAAAAAGAATGTTCCCATACTTCTACAATTGTGCAGAAGCTTTAGGCAATTTTCACAGTCTGGCTGATTTTATAGATTATACCATTTCATTGCACGGCTCTTCAGTTTTGTAATTCCGATTCAGTTTTTCCAGTGCATTCTCTAATTTTGAAACCCAGTTCTTACTGCATTTTACACATGTTGTTTTTGTTACATATATGTCGTTGTATATTGCCCCTATTGTATTGTTTAATAAAATTTAAATTTTGTAAGAAAACAACAACAACCCTGTGAGGTAGGTTAGGCTGAGAGTATGTAATGGGCCCAAGGTCACCAGATCATAGGGTTGCCAACCTCTAGCTACTAGCTGGATATCTCCCGCTATTACAATTGATCTCCAGCTGATAGAGATCAGTTCCCCTGGAGAAAATGGCCTCTTTGGCAATTGGACTCTATGGCATTGAAGTCTCTCCCCTCCCCAAACTCCGCCCTCCTCAGACTCTGCCCCAGAAATCTCCCACTGGTAGTGAAGAGGGACCTGGCAACCCTACTTATTGAGTTTCACAGGGCTACTCCAGCTATTTTGCTAGCGTAGCTTCACAGCAGCACAAAGGGGCATTCCTGGGAACACCCTGGGAACTGCTCCCCAACATCAGCACAGGCACTCGTTTCTGGGAGCACGGCAGTGCCAACACCTGAGGCCAGCGCTGCTGCGCGTTCCAAGGGGCTGGCATAAGTGCCTCCATGCCAGTGTAGGTGCCACATCATGGCACAAAGTGGCAAAAAATGCCAGCATGGGGTCCCATCAGTTCCTATGCAGCTCCACCCCCATTCAGGATTGCATGGCTTGAAAATTTGCTGTATTTCCTTGAAAGAGGATTTCTCCCCCTTCAAATGTTTGTTGAGAGCCCCGTGGCGCAGAGTGGTAAGCTGCAGTACTGCAGTCCAAGCTCTGCTCATGACCTGAGTTCGATCCCAACAGAAGTCGGTTTCAGGTAGCCGGCTCAAGGCTGACTCAGCCTTCCATCCTTCCGAGGTCGGTCAAATGAGTACCCAGTTTGGCTGGGGGTAAAGGAAAGATGACTGGGGAAGGCACTGGCAAACCACCCCGTAAACAAAGTCTGCCTAGTAAATGTGATGTAATGTCACCCCATGGGTCAGGAATGACCTGGTGCTTACACAGGGGACTACCTTCACCTTTAAAAGTTTGGTGAAGGAAAAATGGATTTTTCATAGGCATGTTTTTAGGCATATTTGTAGAATTCAGTTATCTGCAGGTAAATAAAATCTGCACAGAGAGTGACAAAAACCAACAACCAGATTTTCTACCTGTTCACTGAGAATGATTCAACCCACTTACTCTTAACTGGTTAAACAAAATTACATACCACATTGACTGCAGTGAGATTTTCACTTCGGACATGTAGTAGATGACCTTTGGGTTTCCTTGGCCATGAAACTATGGATTCCATTAAGGAAAGATTGTAGAGTTAAAAGGCACATGATACTGGGACCATGGAGACACTGAATGTTAATCTGGCCAGTGACATGGAGATCTCCCAGAATCCCTGTTAGGTATGTTGAAGCCGATGATGGAAGAACAGCAGGACACAAATTAATTTAATAAATTAAAATATGTACTTCCAGAATAGGCCACAGCCAGGGAGAAATTTCTTGTAAAGTGGCTACTAAAATACTCAGCTTCTCCAGATGGTGACAAATTAAGGTTATTTTTAAGTGCCTATGGCAAGAGCTGCACAGCTGATGTGGCTAAATTTGCTTTGGCTGTTATTTCTGTATCTTTAATTCTTTTGGTGTATGGCCTATGGACTATTAAATCTCAATAAAGTAAAGTAAAATATGCACTGGGCAGAATATTCTGTTCACAAGCACTTTCTGTGGGAGCCACTCGCCTCCAAATAAGAAGAGATTCAGAAAAGTTCCCCTTATGGAGTTATGTTTATTTTAGTTCCCTTTGTAGCATGCTCCTTCACAAGAGTTTGGAAAGGGTCACAATTGTCACACAATTAATATATGGTAATCTATATATTAAATGAGAAGCCCCCACAGACATACCCAGATGGAGTTTCTTGATTCAGGGCAGGTTCTCTGGCTCAGCCACTCAAATGCCTGCTTGGGGTGACACAGTGAGGGGTGCATTGATGAACTCCTGGGGCTGGGCTTGGTACCGACCATAAGTGATGAAGGCGGTGATAGATTACCCCCTAGACCCAGCAGGTGAAAGTGTGGGAAGAAGGGATGGGTGTACCTTTCTTGGGGTGACGTATTACCCGTCCTGCCCTGATTCTGTTCATGTTTACTCAGAAGTAAATATGATGGTGCGCAATAGGCTTACTAGCTACAGACTGCATTTGAGGCCCCCTGCTGAGGTGGCCAGGACATCTACCCCAAAGTCCAAACAAGCTGATACCACTCCTCTCATTCCATACTTGGAGGGGGTCAAGCCAGAAGAAGAACTTGGCATAAAAATAAGAATAAGGTTGTGTTGTCTTATTTCGAACCAGTTCCCTCTTGTAATATTCTTACCTTTACATCTCCAGAAGAGATTGTTCAATTTCTTAGTATGTAGAATATATATTAGCCTATATATTATATAGAGTATTTATTTTAATTGTGTATTTTAACTGTCATTAGCCGCCCTGAGCCGGACCCTGGTCAGGAAAGGGCGGGGTAAAATCAAATAAATGAATGAATGCATAATAGATGGTTTATTCTTGGTTCACTAATTCATTTTATGCCTGCTGTGCTCTACACTGAATTTATATTTCATTCCAGTACATTCCCCAGACCCTACTGTGGTAAATTTAATGAATAATTTGTTTAGGTTGGTTAATTTTTTTCAGTACCTGTGAAGTAGAATCATTATAATTAACAACTGGGAGGTGTACTTGTTTAAGTTTTCATTTTTTACTCAGACTCTTTCTTAATCTAATGAGCCCAGTTTTTCTTACGGTGAATTACTTTGGCTGCTTTTTATATTCTGATTTTTCTCGTGGGGAATGAGGACTAAAGCCTGCCGTGACATTTATGTGGAATATTGTACTACCCAGTCCAACAGCAGCACACGAAAGGCTTGCGGTGAGTAGGGTTGCCAACCTTCAGGAGATCTCCTCCTGTTACAACTGATCTCCAGCCGATAGAGATCAGTTCCCCTGGAGAAAATGGTCGCTTTGGCAATTGGACTCTCTGGCATTGAAGTCCCTCCCATCCCCAAACCCCACCCTCCTCAGGCTCTGCCCCAATAGCAACGAGGGATCTGGTAAACCTAGCAGTGCATCATTTAATTTGCCCTGGGTGAAGACGAATCACAAGTGTGGCTCAGAGGCAGAACATCTCCTTAGCATGCAGAAGGTCCTGGGTTCTCTCTCTGGCATCTCCAGTTAAAAAGGGATCAGGTGATGTGAAAGACCTCTGCCTAAGGCCATGGAGACGTGCTGCCAATGACCTTGATAGACCAACAGTCTGACTCAATAGAAGACAGCTGCAAAGAATGGGAAGGGTTGGGACTTTGCATGAAGAAGGACCCAGTCCCACCTGAGAGAGATATATGCCTTTGAGCTGAAACTGTGAATTAATAAAGATTAATGTTTTATATAACGTATCTGAAAAAGTGAGCTGTGGTTCACGAAAGATCATACCCTGCCAGAAATTTTGTTAGTCTTTAAGGTGCTACTGGACTCTTGCTCTTTTCTATTACAAATAAGATATTCTAAATAAGAGACAGTTAAATGTTAGACATTTGATGTGATGGAAATGATGAACTTGTGAGATGCATGTTTTTTTTAAAGATGAAATTGTGGACCAATTAAGATTATTTGTTTTTATAATGTCTAGAACCCCATAAATAAGATACTATAGGCCTCATTGGATTTGTTGATATCCCAGCGAGTTCTTTTTACAACTTTGTCGGAGCACTACAAATAAGATATTATAAACGAGTGACAGTCAAAACATTTACAAATGATTAACACAGTGGGCTGGAAATAGTTAAATAGTTAAATCGTTAAATAAACAACAGGAGCAATATAGAGGATTATATACTTAACGTACTGTCTCTTCAAAAAAATGTACAGTTGTAACCTGGATTTATCAATATCGCACAGATAGTGGTGGTTAGATATTTAGTCAAGCATGCGAGTGAAACTGTATGTATAGTAGCAACTTCAATATGCTAGATTAATTGTATGTATTGTAGCAACCTCCATTTGGTTTATTGTGTCTATTTGCCTTCCCAATTTCTGTAGTCGCTAGTATTTTTCTGTATTTTCTATATGTTCTGTATCTCATACATCTTTTGTATTTTTTGTATCTACTATTATGTATTAAAAGAAAAATATAAGCATGAAGAAGGATCCATTCTCTAGCATCTCCAGTGAAAAGGATCTGGTAACAGGTGATGGGAAAGACCTCTACCTTAGACCCGCAGAGCCACTGCCAGTCAGAGTAGACAATACTTACCTTGATGGACCAATAGTCTGATCCAATGTAAGGCAACTTCATGGGTTCACAATGCTATTTTTAGGCAGCACTTTTTCTTGAACAAAGTTCCCTCCTTCCTCTACTTCCTGGTGATATAATTGGTCACGTTCTTGGGCAGATGTGAAATCAATTATGTCTTAGCTACAGTAGGGGTGGCTCATTGTAACTAAGTATGGCACAACTTTGCTGGTTCAGCCCTGTCAGCTTGCTACAGCCTTGGCACAAACAGGATGGATGCCAGGAGAAGTCCCCTTTTTGTCTCTGGCTACACAGCACGGCTCCATCCTTTGCACACTAACTTCAGTCTTGTACACAATGCGGGATGTCCCAGGATTGCTTAGGGCCTGTTTGGGTACCATAACAGCAAAAGAGCAAAAGAAGGCCACAAGCCACAACATAAATTCATCATGCAATACCAAGGCTCATCCTGACTGTCACCTTGTAGCACAGGGACCTACTGCTCAGGGGCCTCGCTGCTCAGCATGGATTTCAAAATGAATTTGCTATTAAAATTTTGAGGCAATTGTGATTCAGCTGGTGCAGATTTTCTACATATGTGGTGGAGCTGCAGTAGAGCCCAAACATACTGGATGAAAGTGACTGAAATCATATCCAGTGGCCTTGAAATTGTTATTCCAGTAAGACCGGAAACAATTTTATTAAATTATTTTCCAAATACACCAAAGGATATTCGAGTCATGTTTTTCCATATATTAACAGTGGCCAGAACAAATCTTGCAAGATATTGGAAAAGAAATAAATTCCCTCATTTAAAAAACTGGCTTGATAAGGTTAAAGAAACCTATGCTTTAATTAAGTTGACATATTATGAAAATGACAAAAATGCAGAAGAATTGGATGCTTGCTGGAATATAACAATCTCAAGGATGGAAAAAACACTCCAGTGTGTAAATCAAAGAGAGGGAGTGATGTAATTATCATTGGATTTTAGATTACTAGAGAGCGTATTGTTTGGCTCACTGGTACAGATATTTTAGTTATATTGCAGCACGGTTTTAGTTTATTTAGTTTATTTTCAAGAATCTGTAGTATGTGTATTTTGGTAATGTTGAATTTCCATTTTCTTTTAATAAAAGGAATTTTTTTTTTGAGGAAATCCTTGTTTGTAAGCAAGGGAGTTAAATCAAGGTAAGTTTGCCCAGTGATTGTGTTTGTGTCCAAGTTGTCAACATCCTTTGATGCTATCTGAAACAGCTTGCTTGTGGTCTGGATTTAAGCCATGATGTGAAAAACAGCAGACGCTTGTAAGGCTGGCCCAGGGCACTCCCTTCGAAATCCTCTTAACATTCTTCTAAAGTGTTTCCAGTCGACATGCAGAACAATTACCATGCTAATGAACCCAATTTTGTCTTGTGTGTGCGGAACAGTTTCACTGATTTATTTTCATTAGGTGTGCCAGATGTTTAACAAATGCAAGATAAGGCTCAAGGAATACTAATGGATGCCCCCCAATGACTCAACAGGTGGTATCTGTAGACTCTGCAAAGATTGACTCAGAGCAAGTAAAGAAAAGCAGAGAAGAGGCAAAACAAAAACGCAGCCCCTGCAAACAAAGATGCCATTGAAGCTTGAAACAACACGTGACTGTAGCAGATCCATTTATTTATATCCAGATCGGCTTCAACCAACTGAATCAAGTTGGAGTCCAGGCCCAATTTAAAAACAAACAGGCACCAGCTTGTGGTTAAGGGCAATGAACTGTGATTCCTATTAAGCAGGGCAACTACATACAGTATATATTATTGGAGTGGCTTGGAAGTTGTTTCTCTGGGGCTTTTCCTTTCAGTTCTCTAGTAGTGTTTGGTCACTGGCCATGAAGCAGCCAAGCGCCTCTGTGCGCCTGCAGACTAGGGATGCCAGCCTCCAGGTGGGACCCGGGTATTCCCAGGAATTACCGGTCATCTCCAGATTACAGTTGCCCTGGAGAAAATGGATGCTTTGGAGGGTGGACTGTATATGGCATTATACCCTGCTGAGGTCCCTGTCATCCCCAGGCTCCATCCCCAAATCTCCAAGAGTTTCCCAACCTGGTTCATGTAATCATAGAGTTGGAAGCTGCCATACAGGCAATCTACTCCAACCCCCTTCTTAATGCAGGATCAGCCTAAAGCATCCCTGACAAGCACTTGTCCAGCCTCTGCTTAAAGACTGCCAGTGAGGGGGAGCTCACCACCTCCCTAGGTAGCTATCACAATTGATCTCCAGACAACCCAGATCAGTTCCCCTGGAGAAAATGTAAGGTTGCCAGATCCGGATTGGGAAATACCTGGAGATTTTGGGGGTGGAGCCTGAGGAGGGCAGGGTTTGGAGAGGGGAGGGACTTCAATGCTATAGAATCCAAAGTGGCCATTTTCTCCAGGGGAACTGATTTTTTATCACCTGGAGATCAGATTTAATTGTGGGAGATCTTCAGCCACCTCCTGGAGGTTGGCAACCCTAAGAAAAAGGCTGCTTTGGCGGATGTACTCTAGCATTACACCCTACTAAGGTCCCTCCCCTCTCCAAACTCCAGGCTCCGCCCCCAAAATCTCCAGGTATTTCCCAACCCAGAGATGGCAACCCTATCTCTTTCATGTGGATTTTGTCCATGTAGGTCTTATTATACTCAGCATGGCCTTTTGGGTAATCCTCAACTATGGAAAACTTGGTTGGATCTAAACAGAGGTCATTATTTTTTCTTCATTCTTCCACAAATGCCTGTGCCTTTTATTTATACAATGAGTGAAGTCTGATGACTTCTTCTTTTCAGGAGAGAAAAGAACTGCAGATGTGGGTTTCAAGATAATATGAATCCCTCCGAATCTTGTGTCTGTTTCCTCAGGCAATTATGAGCTCTGAACAAAAATATCCTGCTGTTTCTTTATTTTTCGGCTCGGCATTAAATAACTTTAACTTGGGCACAGAGTTATTTCCATACTATTGCAGGAATTTTCAGGTATTCATTTAAAGTGGTGTTCAACAATGTGCCTATTTAAGGGGAAAGGGGGCCTTCACTTTTGTGCACCATATATGCCCAGGTCCTTTTTTTTTTTTTTTGGTATCTGTAAAGCAAAAATGCAAAGCAGTCGGGGGGAAGAATTCAAATATGGGTTTCCCACAGGCAAATTCAGCTTTCCAATTGCTGTATAGATTGGCTCAAACAAAATAAAGATCCAAGAGAAATGATAAAACTTGGTGCACCTGAAACACCAGTAAATAAAGAGCCCCATGATGCAGAGTGGTAAGCTGCAGTACTGCAGTCAAAAGCTCTGCTAACAACCTGAGTTCGATCCCAACAGAAGTCGGTTTCAGGTAGCCGGCTCCAGGTTGACTCAGCCTTCCATCCTTCTGAGGTCGGTAAAATAAGTACCCAGCTTGCTGGGGGTAAAGGGAAGATGACTGGGGAAGGCACTGGCAAACCACCCCATAAACACCGTCTGCCTAATAAACGTCAGGATGTGAAGTCACCCCATGGGTCAGTAATGCACCTTTACCTTTACCTAACACCTGTAAATAGTGTTGCCAGCTCTGAGCTGGGAAATATGTGGAGATTTTTTAGGTGGGGCCTGAAAAGGGCAGGGTTTGGGGAGGGGAGGGACTTCAATGCCGTAGAGTCCAATTGCCGAAGCGGCCATTTTCTCCAGGTGAACTGATCTCTATTGACTGGAGATCAGTTGTAATAGCAGGAGATCTCTAGCTAGTACCTGGAGGTTTGCAAGCCTAAAGTTAAGTCTTCTACCTTGTGTTTTTAGAGAGGCAACTAATTTCTGAAGTGACCCACAGCGCAACCCTATGCAGAGTTACTCCAGTCAAAGCCCATTGAAATGGATGGGCTTAAGCTCTTTAGGATTGAACTGCCAGTCCCAAAATGAGTTGAACTCCAGTTTTAAAGGAAGTTGGAGCAGAGAAGAAGTGGTTTACTGAATATTTTCCCTGCTCACCATTTCTCCATTGCAAATCATTCCATCTGACCCATTTTATCCCTGCTAGATTCTAGATTTAGAGGCTTGGAACGTCACTATGTGTGACAGTGGTTTGGGAGAACAATTGGGAGCTAAAACCTCATTCTGGTTCATCAGGGAATATCAGACAGCACTGTTTCTTATTTGAGATGTATCTTGGCCAACTTTCTCCTGGCTCCCAAATAATTTAAGCTATTAAAAACAACAATAACAGGAGAATACTAAAAACTCTTGTCCAGGGTAAAAATGAACAAGGTAAACCACGGTGGACTGTTATTACACCAGCATCAGAAACAGACCAGCTAGAATCAATCAATAGAATTGATTTGGCTTTGCAAATGTCCCATTTTTACCACTCAGGAAAAAAGTCACAAGGGAAAGGATTCTGCAGACATCGTGGGGAAAGGAATTCTTTAATGTGGGTGCCACCACAGGAAAGGCCTGGCTCCGCAACCTCATGCATGCTGAACATCTGACATGCCTGTGCTTTTTAAAGAAGAAAATCTTAACAGTCACAGTGGCTTTCGGAATCTCAGATAATGGCTTTAATTGCACAATGCGACAATGAATAATGAAGATTTTACAACATGCTACTGATTCGTGCCATTCTGACAACCCTAATATGAATCCCTATTAAGATGGCATGTTTTTAATTCATTCTATTTCACACTCCGTTGCCAATGAATCAATTATAATCATTGCAGGGAGGAGACAAGTATGAAACGGTGCTGTTCTGTATGCCATTCTAATTTTATCCTCTCCCGCAAGGCAGCCCATTGCTAAGAATAAAGGGCTTGAAAGACTCATACTGTGCAATGTGTGTGTGTGTGGGGGGGAATTAACCATTGGGTTGGATCCAGCCAGCTTTTTGACTCATTTTACTCCTTTCACTTTCTTACGACCGCCTCTGTCCCACATGACTTTTGTCCATGGAGGCCCCATGATCCCCAGCATATTTGGGGAGGGGGCATCACACTAGACCCCCCCTTTTTTCACCACCGGAAAAGCAGGTTGGATTCAACCAATTTCTTGTTAATTTCTGGGTTTGTGGTTTCCTTCCCAACCAAATCACTAGAATCTCAAAGACTTGAAAATCCTCACCTTTTGATAAAACAGGCAGAATATGTGTGCCTAGGGTTGCCAACCCCCAGGAGGTGGCCGGAGATCTCCTGTTATTACAACTGATCTCTAGGTGACAAAGATTAGTTCCCCTGGAGAAAACGGCCACTTTGGAAGGTGAACTCTATGGCATTATACCCCGTTGAAGTCCCTCTCCTCCCTAAATCCTGCCCTCCTCAGGCTCCCCCCCCACCTCAATCTCCAGGTATTTCCCAATCCAGAACTGGAAACCCTGTGCATGCCTAAAATGACCCTTTGAGGCCCTAAATGGTCTGGGATCATTATTGGGGTCTCAGGTAACCTTCCTTATTATCAGTCAATTCCTTATTAGGTGGGGCTCCATTGGGGACAGTTCCAGGTTTTGGGGAGCTGGACAGAGAGTACTCAGGGCCCCCATGCACACTACTAGGCTTTCCCTCTTTCCAACCCACCCATGTGCCCCCCCCCGCCTGTGAATCCTTCATCTGCCCAATTTTGCAAGGTCTCCCACAACTGGGGTTGCCAATTTCCAGGTACTAGCTGGAGATCTCCTGCTATTACAACTGATCTCCAGCCAGTAGAGATCTGTTCCCCTGGAGAAAATGGCTGCTTTGGCCATAGATGGCATTAAAGCCCTTCCCCTCCCCAAACCCCGCCCTCCTCAGGCCCTGCCCCCAAAATCTCCAGGTATTTCCCAACCCAGAGCTGGCAACCCTACCCACAACCTGCAGTCACAGCTGACCATACTGCCTGTACAACCTTTTCCCAATGGTGTTGGGTAGTGGGTGAAGCTGGGAGAGAAGAAGAGTTGGTTTTTATACCCCACTTTTGTCTACCGGAAGTAGGGTTGCCAGCTCTGGGTTGGGAAATACCTGAACCTTTGGGGGGTGGAGCCTGGGGAGGGTGGGGTTTTGGGAGGAGAAAGACCTCAACAGGGTAAAATACCATAGAGTCCACTCACTAAAGTAGCCATTTTCTCCAGGGGAATTGATCTTGGTCATTTGGAGATCAATTGTTATAGCAGGAGATCTCCAGGTTCCTGGAGGTTGGCAACCCTAACCAAAAGGAGTCTCAAAGTGGCTTACAATCACCTTCCCCCCCCCCAACAGACACCTTGCGAGGCAGGTGGGGCTGAAAGAGTTCTGTGAGAACTGTGACTGGCCCAAGGTCACCCAGCTGGCATTGTGTGGAAGAGTGGGGAATTGAATCTGGTTTGCCAGATTAGAGTGTCTTGGTCATGCGGAGGAGCAGGGAATCAAACCCAGCTCTCCATGTTAGAGTCTGCCACTCTTAACTACGACACCATGCTGTCCCTGCCCCCCAGGGATGCTGATGCTTTGTGCACCACTCGTATGCCCTTCCCCAGCTGTGCTAGGCAGCACATACAACTGGGAGCATGACGAGCAGATAGTGGAAGGATATAGGCGCTAGAGAAGTTGCATGAGTAGGGACTCAACAGGGGTGGGCTGAATCCATGCTGCCTGGAAGCTGCCCTCCTCAGGATATCCTCCTGACGCTGGCTCTGGGCTCCAGCTTTGCCAAGCAGAGCCCTAGTAGGGTTTCTCCCTACCAGTTTCTGGGAGGGAATTGATGACATCATGGCTGAAGGATTCCAGTCCCCAAATTTCTTGGCCAAGGAAGATTCAGCACCTAAACTCAAGAAGTTGGCCTTTCCCCCTTACCCCCCCCCGAAGCACCTTCACATAGGGAGATTTTATTTTTACCAGAAATATAACTGAAAACACCCCCCTTTCTTTAAAGGAAACCATCAACTCACAAATTAAAAGTCTGTTTTTTCCCTGATCTTAAGTGGGGTGAATTAGTACCCCAGGCGAGGGTGGGGCAATCACCCTCTCAGGCAAGGGCTGCGGCTCAATGGCAGAGCCTCTGCTTAGCATGCAGAAGGTCCCAGGTTCAATCCCCAGCATCTCCAGTTAAAGGGACCAGGCAAGTACGTGATGTGAAAGACCCCTGCCTGAGACCCCGGAGAGCCGCTGCCGGTCTGAGTAGCCAGTACTGACTTTGATGGACCAGGGGTCTGATTCAGTATAAGGCAGCTTCATGTGTTCATGTGTTCAATCACTGGCATGCACTTAATGTGTGAAGGGGCTTGTAAATACAACCCCAGAAATTTTTATTATGGCAATCAAAGCAGCATTTTGTTCCTCCAGCATCATGATGGTTGCATGCATGTTCATACTAGTTCTCTTCCTAAGAGACACAGATTGATTTAATATATCTTGCAGCAGTTATCTGAAGAATGTTCTGAATTGCTATATGGCTTTGGTGACAAATATGACTTAATTTAGAGGATGCTGTTGAGGCAAGCCAGCAGGTTCATCGTTTGCCTGGCAAGGACTTGATTTTCCATTAAGGGGTCCCTCTTACTTTTGATTTTCCATTAAGGGGCTTGGGGAGGGGAGGGACTTCAATGCCATCGAGTCCAATTGCCAAAGCGGCCATTTTCTCCAGGGGAACTGATCTCTATCGGCTGGAGATCAGTAGTAATAGCAGGAGATCTCCAGCTAGTTCCTGGAGGTTGGCAACCCTTTTTTCTGCTGGTTGCTGGGGTCTCTTTTGAACATCTGGCGATGTTCTGTGACATGGTTGTAAAGAGTAGGTAATTAAACAATTAAGCCACCTTTTTAGATGTGTCTGCTAGGGACAGGTGATGTGCTTTGTTCTGAAATCTTGCTGCTCAGGGTACTGGATCAAGGGAGTAAGTAGGAAGGTAAATGGGAGAAATGTTCCAAAAATGCAGAAAAACTACCAGCACCTTTAAAATAGAAACATCAAGTACACAGGCACACCAGTCAACATTTCATTGATGAAAACAGAGACACTTTACATGTTGTTTTTATTATCGTTTCTTGACTTCATTTATATCCCACCTTTCTCCCCACTGAGGACCTGAAGTGGTGGTTTAGATCCATCTCCTCTCTTCCACTTTATCCTCACAACGACCGTGTGAGTGTGTGAATGGCCAGAGGTCATCCAGCAAGTTTCGACTGCCGAGTAGGGATTTGAACCTGGGCCTCCCACATCCTCGTCCAATGCTGTATCATTCTCCCACATTATTATGTGCTGCTGAAACGTATTCTCTACTTGTGGTTCATTTGCTTTTTCATAAACTATAGCCTGCTGCTCCTCTATGAGATCTGGGTGTCCTCAACCAGAGCTAGGGCCTTTTCAGCTCTGGCCCCGGCCTGGTGGGATGCCATGCCGAGCAGGGTTTTGGACCTGTGGGATTAGAAACAGTTCCACAGGGCCTGAAAAACTGAGCTGTTCCACCAGGCATATGGTTGAGGACAGTGACAGTATTCCATTGGGATTCCATCTAGCTGGCCTCTCCCTCCTTCCGCCTGTTTTCTCCGCCTGGATGTAGTGTGTTGTCCTGTTGTGTCATTGTACTGTTTATTGTTATTACAATGATGTCATTATTTTCCTGATAAAGTGTTAATGATGTGATATGTTAATGAACCAGGGCTTTTATGGTTAGTTCTAGGCAGTATATAAACGCTTTTAATGTTTTAGAGTGATGTTAGCCACTCTGAGTAGGGTTGCCAGGTTCCTCTTCACCACCGGCGGAAGGATTTTGGGTCAGAGCCTGAGGAGGGCGGGGTTTGGGGAGTGGAGGGACTTCAATGCCATAGAGTCCAATTGCCAAAGCGGCCATTTTCTCCAGGGGGAACTGATCTCTATCGGCTGGAGATCAGTTGTAATAGCAGGAGATCTCCAGCTCGTACCTGGAGGTTGGCAACACTAACTCTGAGCCTGGCTTCGGCTGGGAAAAAGTAGCTGATAAATAAGACAGACAGACTAGATAGATAGATAGATAGATAGATAGATAGATAGATAGATAGATAGATAGATAGATAGATAGCATACATGGCAGGCCAGATCATGACAAGTATCATTTTAAGCTATGTATTTTCCAAAATTGTTTCACATGACAAAACAGAGAAGGGATTACCACTATTCATTTCTGATGTGCCTAAGCAATTCAGTCCGTACAATGTCCCAGTGCACTCCCTTTGCATTGATCTCAACATTTTTGCCTTTCCCCCCATTCTAACAGATGCCTAGTCTTGCATATCGTCTGAGTTCTGCCACCTTTCATTTGTGGGATGCAAGGCCCTTGGGCATAGCAAGATTAAAGAAGAACAAAAGCATTACATGCCCTGAATAAGAACATAAGAAGGGCCATGGCTGGATCAGACCAAGGTCCATCAAGACCAGAAGTCTGTTCACACAGTGGCCAACCAGGTGCAGTGATTGGTTGTTGGAATCCTATGCCAAAACGTATTTAAAAATAAATAAATAACCCACACTGATTGTAGATATACAGAGACAAGAAGGGGAGAAAGAGATGCTATGCTAATATAGGTCAGTAAAACACAAAACTGTTGAGATTGCTTTTAGACACACATTTAGTTGGAAGTGCATTCCTTGAATAAGGTTGCCAACTACTGGTTGGGAAATTCCTGGAGATTTGGAGGTATAGTCTGGGGAGGCTGAGGTTTGGGGAGGGGAGGGAACCTCAGTGGGATAGAATGGCATAGAGTCGACCCTCCAAATTAACCATTTGCTCCAAGGGGACTGATTTCTGTAGCCTGGAGACCATTTGCAGTTTTGGGAAGATCTTCTGGCCCCTCATAGAAACTGTCAATCCTATGCTACTGAACTCAATGGCATTCCTCTTAAATAAACAATTTCAGTCGAGAAAGCCTGCCCCTCCATATAAAAAGGAGCCACTATTATTATTGCTTCTATGCTCCAAGACTAGGGTTGCCAACCTCCAGGTGGTGACTGAAGATCCCCCACTATTACAACTGATCTCCAGCTGATAGAAATCAGTTCCCCTGGAGAAAATAGATGCTTTGGGCATTGGACTCTGCGGCATTGAAGTCCCTCCTTTCTCCAAACCTCGCCCTCCTCAGGCTCCACCCCCAAAACCCCCAGATATTTCCCAATCTGGAGCTGGCAACCCCAGCCAAAACATGTTTATTTCAGTGGTCTTGAAATTGTTCTGGAGAAGCTTATTGGGGATTCCCCACTAAGAAGAATGTCAATGGCAGCTTAGCTTTCTTGAAAGACAACTTGTTCCCAGGGATCAATCAAAGAATATTAATGGCAGCTTAACTTGCTCCTAGGGATCAATCTTCTAGAAGATGCAGCTGCAGGAAAGGTTGAGTGTTTTTTTAATGGTGTGCTCTAAGTTCACATGGGGCAATGCTGAGGCCCAACAGTACTCCACATGGACTGTGTAGGGTTGCCAACCTCCGGGTACTAGCTAGAGATCTCCTGCTATTACAACTGATCTCCAGCCATTAGAGAACAGTTCCCCTGGAGAAAATAGCCACTTTGGCGATTGGACTCTATGGCATTGAAGTCCCACCCCTCCCAAAACACCGCCCTTCTCAGGCACCACCCCCAAAATCTCCCACCGGTGGCAAAGAGGGACCTGCAACCCTAGGAGTTTGCATCCTAGAGAATGCCTCAGAATCCTCTGCAACGCAGAGTTGGTTTTTATATGCCGACTTTCTCTACCTTTTAAGGAAGAATCAAACCAGCTTACGATCACCTTCCCCTCCCCACAACAGACACCTTGTGAGGTAGGTGGGGCTGAGAGAGCTCTGTGACTAGCTCAAGGTCACCCAGCTGGCTTCATATGCAGGAATGAGGAAACCAACCCAGTTCTCCAGATTAGAGTCTGCTGCTCCTGTGGAGGAGTGGGAAATCAAACCTGGTCCTCCAAATTAGAGTCCACCACTCCAAACCACTGTTCTTAACCACTACACCATGCTGGCTTTCAGTGGCCAGCAGCAGGGTGGAGTGCCAGCCTGTCCAACCAACCCTGCCTCATCCCCCTTGCCCCCAGCATGACAAGTCATGCATGCACAATAAAACATTCAGAAGACTTGTGAGAAGAACCTGCTGAGAAGCTGGGAAGCCTGTTGGGCATGTGCAACTTGGAACACTGTGTTTAAAGAGGCCAGGAGAATAAGAAAGGAAGGGATGTTCTCTTCTCCAAGCAAAGGCAGGGAGAAGAGATGGTGAGAAGAGGTGGTGAGAAGAAGCAGGGGATGGTCAAAGGTGAGATGTGACAGCTTCTGGCGGCATCCCTTTTGAGCTGCCAGGGCTGCAGGATATCAGAAGCCCCGGACAGGCTTGCAGGAGTTCCTCGTCAAAGAAAGCTGGGACGAGTTTTCTGAAGGTAGAAAGTTGACACTCACTGTACATAGAATTTTGTATCATTGTTATTATTACCCCATTTTGTCTGGATCGAGTAGACTCCCTCACCCACATTGTTTTAGCATGTCCACAAAATAATATTGCACTAAATAAATATATCACTCCCTGGATAAAACAGCTAAAGACGCATACTGAGAAGTGGATACTGCGTTATCTGCTGTCAAACAGATTGTTCAATTGTGTGAGATATGTGTTCAGTATGTGGCAACTTTTCTCTTTATAGTGTCAAGGACAAATTAAATTTCCTCCCCCCTTTTTAAAATGCAAAGTGGTTGATGGATAGCCAGTGGCGGTTAAATCTGGGGAAAGGAAGGTTATCACCCCAGTTGACATTGGCAAAGACTGTCTGCAAATTTTGGCACTCATGCCTGGCAGTCAGTCCCACTGAAGCCTAAATATCTCCACAAACATATACAGTATTGTGCTGTCAGTCTATTAGACAGTGATCATCCATTCTTTAAAAAAATGTTAGGGTAGGATGCTTGAAATTCTACTTCCCATTGCATTTGATAGTAATTCACACCATGTAGCTGATCGTCACATGCCACCTAGGTTTTTTTTTTCCCTTTAAGTACTCCGATACTGAAGAGCAGAGGCTGTACAAAATTCTTGCCAACGGGGACAATTTGCTTGCAGAACTGTAAATCTAGGGCATGCCCAGTACGTGATGATCCAAGTGCTGCATTCCCTCTGGGAGAGACTGTGAACTTTTCGCATCGTTCCAGTGAAAATAGATTATAATTTATTCACATAAATGTAAACAATCTGAGCCAAGTGCTAAAATATACAAGAATAGAATAGATTTTGTTGCCACCCTGATTAAGTTAAATGACAGTTTTTATCACCTTTGGTAATAGCACAAAGCACATCCAATTATAAGACTTTATCATTGAATTTATATACACACACATATATTTACACACACACACACACACATATATATGTGTGTGTGTATATATATATATATATATGTATATATGAACTATATATATATATGAACTAGCCCTGTTTTAAGGATTTGCCCCCCCACACACACACAGCTGCAGAGTAGCTCACAAAAAGGGAAATCATTTCATGAAGAATTCATGTCCCTACTTGTCACATGTAATCCCAACCTCATTTGCCACCTGCGGGAAATCTCTCATTTTTCTAATGGTTCCAGTTTGTATCCTATAATTTATGGAGGCTGATCAATCTTTGGATGTAGAAGTCGCAGTGCATGGGTTCCCCCTGAGGGCAGCTCTGGGCCTCTGTCATTGAAAATACTACAATTATTTGTGATTGTCTGCTGCTTCTGAAAATACCACGTTTATCGCTTGTGGGGGTGTCGCAATCAAGCATCAGGTTTGAGAAAGTATTGTATATCTAGGTATATAGTACTATATATCATAGAGGTGCAGACTGAGAGGCTCTTTGTAATTCTGAGATCAAAGAACAAGAAAAACAGGAAAATGGTGGACCATATGCCACAAGTCTACACCTCCTGCTAGCTGCAGCATGAAGCCCTGATCCTGAGTCTTTATCAGAGGTCTACTCTTAGGGTTGCCAGCCTCCAGGTGGTACCCTAGGTTTGCCAGGTCCTCCCTCTTCACTGGCAGGAGGTTTTGGGGCAGGGGGTAATGCAGTCATGCATGTGTGCAGCAGTGCGTGACGTGCTTATGCCACTTCTGGGTTTAGTCCTGGAAGCGTAGGGTTGCCAGGTCCCCCTTCACAACTGATGGGAGGTTTTTGGGGTGGAGCCTGAGGAGGGCAGGGTTTCGGGAGGGGGGACTTTAATGCCATAGAGTCCAATTGCCAAAGTGGCCATTTTCTCCAGGTGAACTGATCTCTGTTGGCTGGAGATCAGTGGTAATAGCAGGAGATTTCCAGCTAGCACCTGGAGATCGTGCAAAAATCCCTAAGTTCGCAGCCACTAGAATGCTAATTTTACTCCTCTTGAGGTACTTTCTTACTTATACAAAAACAATTATGCCAACATACAAAATAATGATACAGTGAGCTATTTCTCATACAGTTACACAGTATATAACAAATAGGTATTGATTGTAAACAATACGCACAGAGTCCCCTGAGATCAACAAGATCCTATGCCGTTGCAGTCCCGTGCCATTTGCAGATCAGAATCTTAACTATATTGTAATCCACTGTATAGTAATGTGGTTCGCCAGGGATTTTTAAACATTTAAAACATTATGTCCGGACATAAGAGTCATACTCCATGAACTGCAAAGTTGCGGTCGGATTAAGGAAATATATAATCTGAAGAAGCCAGCGAAACAAGATAAAAACCGGGGTCTTGTCATATTACATTTGGCAACGCTCAAGCTGTGCACAGCAGCGACATCAAAGCTCAGCTGGGTACAGCAGCGATATCTCTAAGGAACCTTGCCCGATTGGCCAGCAATGATCAGCTGACTACAGGAGCAAGTGCATCTCTTTGGCATCTGCGGCACGAAGGATCCACGCAGCCGCATTGAATTTAATGTTAAAAATCCCTTGCAAACCACATTACTATATAGTAGATTACAATATAGTTAAGATTTTGATCTGTGTCAGCCCTTGGCCCACAGAACCAGAAATCACCACAAAGTCATATAGAGTCCAAACAGATGGCTTTTACTGGTCAAATAGGCATACAGTGCAAACGAATAAAATGACAGCTATGAGAGGCTCACTAGCTGGGAGATATTATAAGGCAGGAAAGGCGGGAGATTACACGCACAGGCTGAATACAGTTTCCCAGGAGCTGAGTTCCCAGGCCTAGGTATGCGACCTTGGGGGGCAGACAATACAGCGCAGAGACAGAGGCAATAACGAAACCGAGATAGCAGCCTGACATTCTGCTCCCCTCAAGGCCCCCTCCCAGTTCGCAAGGGGGCTGGCCTATCTGGGTAAGCAATGTGAAAGGCGTCGACGAGGTCGGGGGCGGAGACATCCCGTGCGCGTACCCATTCGTCATAGGCAGGGGGGAAATGTTTCCAACGGACCAAATATTGCAGGTTGCCATGGTGAACACGGGAGTCAAGGATCTTGGAGACTTCGAAGTGTTCCTCCCCCCCCACCATGATGGGTTGCGCAGGAGGTGGGTCCGGATGCCACTGTGGAGAAGCAACATGGGGCTTGAGGAGGCTAATGTGGAAAACAGGATGCACACGCCTCAAGGATTTGGGGAGAGCCAGTTCCACCGTGACAGGGTTTATGACCCGGGTGATGGGGAAAGGGCCAATGTATTTAGCACTGAGCTTATGGCACGGTTGGGTGGAACGGAGATTTTTGGTGGATCACCCCCGGGGGAGCGATGTTTGTCAGCTTGCGCTTTGTATTTACGTTTGGCCCGGTCGAGGTTGCTAACGAGCCAGGGCCAAGTGGTACGGAGGGCGTGTGCCCAGGAGGCAATGTCGGGGTTCCCCTCCCCCTCTATATCATCTGCAGGAGCGATGGGACTGAAATCTTGTCCATACACAGCAAAAAATGGGCTAAAACCTGTGGATTGATGCATGGCATTATTGTAGGCATATTCTGCTAAAGGTAACAGTTCCACCCAGTTATCCTGGTGGTAGTTAACATAACAGCGTAAATAACATTCAAGTACAGCATTGACACGTTCAGTTTGACCATCAGTTTGAGGATGGTATGCACTAGACAACCCTTGTTCCACACCCACCAACTTGAGGAAAGCTTTCCAAAACTTAGAAACGAAACCACTTCTGCGGTCACAAATTATCTTACGCGGAAACGAATGTAGACGAAAGATATGCGTCACGAAGAGGCGGGCCAGTTTCTGAGCAGAGGGGATCCCTGCGCATGGAATCAAATGTATTTGCTTAGAAAACAAATCAGTAACAACCCACAACACAGTTTTACCCCCACTGAGAGGGAGATCAGTCATGAAGTCCATAGCAATCACTTCCCAAGGTTTGCTGGGCGTTTCAAGAGGTTGTAGCAGTCCCGGGGGTTTGCCCTGCGATCGTTTCGCAGCGGCACAAACGGGACAGCTGCGGATGAAGGAGTCAATGTCGGAACGCATTCCCCCCCACCAGAACTGTCTGCGCAATAAGTGAAGGGTTTTCAGAAACCCAAAGTGCCCAGCTGTTTTGGCTCCATGGGCTAAATGTAAAACGTCCTTCCGGAGAGCCTTGGGGACATACAATTTCGAGTCCTTGTACCAGGATCCTCCTTGTTCCAAAACACCAGGAGGTAGGGTATGAGCGGAACGTTCTAAAAGGCACTGGTCCCGAAGGACAGTTAAAAAGGACTCGGAGATGGGGATTTTGGAGGGGGCCCCCCCGTCGGCCATGGAGATCTTAGAAACAGTTATGGGGCTAGTGCTTACGTGCGGCGGCGCGCAGACTGCAGGCGGCTGGGCGGTCGGAGGGGTAGGAAGGGCGGGAACTCCGGTTTGTTGCGGTGGCGGCTGGGCAGCCGGTTGGGCTGGCGGAGCTTGTACGTTGGGTAAGGTGTGCTGATGCTGGGATCGAGTTTGTACAGCCAGCATAGGTAGAGCCCCACGTTGCATAGGGGTGAACAGAGAGTTGGTGGGTCTTTCGAGTTTTACCGGATATTGTGGTAAACGGGAGAGGGCATCCGCAAGAACGTTCTGCTTCCCAGGGACGTGCTTCAGGGTGAAACGGAACTGCGCAAAGAACTCCGCCCACCGTTGTTGTTTCGCCGATAGCTTATGGGACCCCGTGAGGGCAGCTAGATTTTTGTGATCGGTCCAAACCTCAAAGGGGACTTTAGACCCTTCCAAGAATTGTCGCCATAGAGTCAGTGCATGATGAACTGCTGAGGCCTCTTTCTCCCAGATGGGCCAGTTTAATTGAGCGTGCGCAAATTTTTTTGAAAAGTAAGCGCAAGGGTGAAGAAGACCATCCGGTCCTTGCTGGAGGAGAGCCCCTCCCATGGCTACATCGGAAGCATCGACTTGCACAATGAACATTTGATTTGGGTCTGGGTGCTGTAGCACCGGCTCCGAAGTGAAGAGGCGTTTGAGGGCCAGAAAGGCGGCTTGGCATTGCTCAGTCCATAGGATTTTCGCGGAGGGCAAGGCAGCCGAGCTTACTTTTCCCTTAGTTTTCAGTAGGTCCGTAATGGGTAGAGCCACCTGGGCGAAGTTAGGGATGAATCCTCGATAGAAGTTTGCAAATCCCAGAAATTGCTGTACTTGCTTCCGGTTGGTGGGGGGAGTCCAATCGAGGACGGCTTGGACTTTGGCGGGGTCCATGCGAAGACCTTGGTGGGAGATGATGTATCCCAAAAACGTGAGTTTGCTTTGGTGAAATTCGCACTTAGCTAGTTTTGCGAAAAGTTGATGGTTACGCAGGCGTTGCAGAACTTCCCTGACCAGAGCCACATGCTCGTCCATAGTTTTCGAATAAATGAGAATGTCATCTAAGTAGACCACCACCCCACGATATAGAAGGTCATGTAGGATTTCATTGATGAGTTGCATGAAAACCCCCGGGGCCCCTTTTAATCCGAACGGCATCACAAGGAATTCATACATTCCGAAACAGCTAGAGAAGGCAGTGAGGTGCTCATCCCCTTCGCGGATACGGACTCGGTAGTAAGCTTCCACCAAGTCTAATTTAGAGAACACACGGCCTTCCTGTAATTGTCCCAAAATATCGGATATTAATGGGATAGGATAGGCGTTGGTCTGGGTAACCGCATTGAGCTTTCTGAAGTCAATGCACAGGCGAAGGTCGCCCTCTTTTTTCCGGACGAAAAACGCGGGGGCCGAGTTTGGGGCATTCGAAGGGCGAATGAACCCTCTGGCGAGGTTTTTGTCCAAAAAGTCCCGGAGGACAGTGCGCTCGGAAGCGCTCATAGGGTAAATCTTACTCTTGGTTAATGTGCAGTCCTTTACCACTTCAATCGCACAGTCTGAGGCCCGGTGGGGGGGTAAGGCATCACATTCCTTAAGGTCGAAGACATCTTCAAAGTCCCGGTATACAGCGGGTAGAGCCGGTGGTGCTGGGGCAGTAGAGGTTAATGCTGGAACGGGCGGATATAGCAGAGCAAAGTTTTGCCGATGCTGGTCGCAGGTGGGACTAGCGAAGGAGATAGTGTTTGTTTCCCAATCAATACTGGGACTATGTCCTTTAATCCAGTTAATTCCCAAGACCACTTCAAATCGGATAGGGGCTATAGTGAAGTCTATTTGTTCCCAGTGGGAACCAATTCCCATTGCCACCCCTATGGTGCGGTGATCAACTGGACCCCCCTGGAAATGGCTTCCGTCCATTTGGGCAAATTGGACGGGGGCGGGTAAAGCCTCAGAGTCGGCTCTGAGTGCAGCAAAAGTGGTTTCGCTTATGAGAGTGCGACAGCAACCGGAGTCAATTAGTGCTTTGACGGGGATTTGTGGGCCACCGTTAAGTTGCTGTAAAACTGCATCCACGTAGACGGTGGAGTCCACGTCTTTGATTTTGGTAGGAGCATTCGGTTTGATAGGAAGATCCTGAGAGGTCTGTGGAGACGCTCCATTCACCACAGACCGGAGCCGTTTTTTGACAAGTCGAGGGGAGATTCCAGGTTTAAGGCTGGAGAAATCCAAGGATTTTCCTCATCCGAAGAGGGAAAATCGTCCCCCAATGGGGCACTTGTAATCCGAGACCCGGCGGGGTCGTTGGTAGTAGGCAGGGAGGCTGGGTCCCCGGCATGGAGTGCAGAGGGTGTGGGTCTTCCCGGAGCTGCGCTGCGGGTGGCCGTGGTGCCTCTGCGTGGTGGACGACCTCGGGCGCGGGTTGTCGTGCTGGGACGAAATATTTCCTGGCGGCGTGGGCAAACGGCTGCAAAGTGGCCCATTTCTCCGCAAGTAAGACAGGCACCCCTCTGAAATCGGGCTTCACGTTCCTGGGGCGGACGTGGGGGATTTCGTGGGACGAGCAGTGGTGCCTTGGGTTGAGGCTTTTGGGTGCCTTTTTCCTTGTGCTTTTGACGGACGAGAGAAATGAAGCGTCGGCGGCTTTCCACTTCCTCGGCTAATAGGATCCAGTCTTCGAGGGTATCGGGATCGCCTCGCATGTAAGACCAGTTCAGAATGTCAGGATGCAAGGCTTCCCTGAAATGATGGATCAGGGTGGTCTCGGGCCAACCTACAATTTTACTTGCCAGTCGTTGAAATTCATCGGCAAATTCTCGAACTGTAGCAGAGCCTTGTTTTAATTGTAAGAGTTCCGTTTTGGCTCTTTCCCCCAGGAAGGGGTCCTCAAACCTCCTTCTCAGGGCAATCATGAAGTTGTTGAGGGAACGAATAGCACGAGAGCGGGTGTCAAACTGGAGGACCATCCAGTCAGCCGCTTTACCTGTCAGAAGGGAAGCTACGTAACGCACCCGGCTGTCTTCCGTGGGGAAAAGTTGTCCTTGTTCTCGCATATAACTGTCCACTTGATGCAAGAAACAAGGCAAAGTCTCGAGAGATCCGTCATACGTAGTCCTCAATTTGAGTTGCTTCCAAGGGCCGGGCGCAGGTTGACCCGGTTGCACGGGTGGTCCGGGCGGAGGAGCAACAGGAGCTCCAGGAGGCAAGGGTGGAGCAGGCACATTAGCGGGTGGCTGTACGGGTACCCCCTGACCCGGTATCGGAATGGGCTGTCTCTGAGCTATCAGGGTTTGTTGTAATTGCCTGTTCTCTTGAAGCATAAGTTCCATTACTTCCTGGAGTTGATCAACACGGTCGGAGAGCTCCTGATTCTGGGCTCGTAAGAGATGAACCTCCTCACTTGGGCCACCAGTAAGATGAGGCTTACTGGTCCGGAAGCTTGTGGCCCATTGAGAGCTATCCCCATATAAATCCTCATCTTCAGACTCTCCTGAGTCTCGACGTCGGTCAGCCAAACGGCGTGCGCGTTGGGTCGCGCGCGACGGGACAAACGCCGGGGAATAAGACAGACCCGATAGCCCTAGTACATTGTCCTTGGGGCGCGTGTCCACGTTCGCCAAATTCCTAATCCTTGCTGCAGCCGCCCTGGCTGCTTCTGCAGCCTCTCTCTCTCTTGCGACCTTAGCCGCTTCGGCGGCTTGCTGATCCGCAAGAACTTTGGCGTTCTCAAGTCTTAGGGCAGTCTCTGCCGTAATGCGCGGCAAAAGTTCTGTTTCCAGGAGTGCGAGTAGGGGGTCGGGTTCCCCGCCCAGCAGAGGTTGTACTCGAACCGCCAGTGCGGGTGCCTCGGCTCCAAAAGTCGAGGTCAAAACTTGAGCCAAGGTGGCTACCGGGGTGTCCTTTGTACATTCCACAAGGAGAAGAGCGGTGCTAATAGCGACTCGCTTGGCCTCAGCCTGACAGCTGGCTGCATCCGGGATCAGGGAAAAACCCTCCGGCGGGGCTCCCGCCATGGTAGAAAGAGTTTCTCGAGAAATAAGATTATCCAAAAGTCCAGTTAATATTTGTAAATCCTCAGTCGCCAATCGGGCATCGTCCAGTAATTGATCCAAGTCCTGAAGATCTAGACGAGCATCAGTATCCTCCGAAGTTAACATCCAGAGACGTCCTTTAAGAGATTGCCACTGTTCCTGTACCAGTCCCCTCAAGCGGCAAACCTCTCGGGTCGTCCGGAAAAGTTCAGCGATTAAGTCTTGTAACAGAGTAGGATCCTCAGAGAAGGGCTCCAGGGTGTAGATCACCTGGAGAGCTGCACAGCTCCCATCCAAGTGGCAGGCGAACCCCCCTGGGCTCCAGCCTGGCTAGTAGAATGGTGAAGAGAAGAGATAGCTGTCATAATGTCAGCCCTTGGCCCACAGAACCAGAAATCACCACAAAGTCATATAGAGTCCAAACAGATGGCTTTTACTGGTCAAATAGGCATACAGTGCAAACGAATAAAATGACAGCTATGAGAGGCTCACTAGCTGGGAGATATTATAAGGCAGGAAAGGCGGGAGATTACACGCACAGGCTGAATACAGTTTCCCAGGAGCTGAGTTCCCAGGCCTAGGTATGCGATCTTGGGGGGCAGACAATACAGCGCAGAGACAGAGGCAATAACGAAACCGAGATAGCAGCCTGACAATCTGCAAATGGCATAGGATTTGCAACGGCATAGGATCTTGTTGATCTCAGGGGACTCTGTGCATATTGTTTACAATCAATACCTGTTATATATTGTCAAAGGCTTTCATGGTCAGAGTTCATTGGTTCTTGTAGGTTATCTGGGCTGTGTGACCGTGGTCTTGGTACTTTCTTTCCTGACGTTTCGCCAGCAGCTGTGGCCGGCATCTTCAGAGGAGTAACACTGAAGGACAGTGTCTCTCAGTGTCAAGTGTGTAGGAAGAGTAATATATAGTCAGAAAGGGGTTGGGTTTGAGCTGAATCATTGTCCTGCAAAAAGTATCAAAGGTAATGTGCTAATCATTGTCCTGTAAGTATCAAGATAATATGCTAATGAGGGTGTGGTATGACCCAAACAGGACACAGGGTCTTATTCCAAGACACTGAAAGACTGGACAATTCTACCAACTATTTTGTCAGATTGCACAGAGAAGCCATTGAAATTCATAAACATCAGCACAACTTTAACAGAAAAGAAGGGAGTTTAAGAATGAATAAGGCTTGGCTTCCTGTCCTGAAAACCTCCAGACTAACAAAGACTACAGTCCACAATAGCCATGCAGATTAGCTTTGGATTTCACACATTAACAGATCACTTCAGGATACAATGGTTCCATATTAACATACCACACCCTCATTAGCACATTATCTTGATACTTACAGGACAATGGTTAGCACATTACCCTTGTTACTTTTTACAGGACAATGATTCAGCTCAAACCCAACCCCTTTATGACTATATATTGCTCTTCCTACACTTGACACTTGACACTGAGAGACACTGTCCTTCAGTGTTACTCCTCTGAAGATGCCTGCCACAGCTGCTGGCAAAACGTCAGGTAAGAAAATACCAAGACCACGGTCACACAGCCCGGATAACCTACAAGAACCTGTTATATACTGTGTTATTGTATGAGAAATAGCTCACTGTATCATTATTTTGTATGTTGGCATAATTGTTTTTGTATAAGTAAGAAAGTACCTCAAGAGTAGTAAAACTAATTAGCATTCTAGTGGCTGGGTACTGATAATTTTTGTTTAGGGATTTTTGCACAGCACCTGGAGGTCAGCAACCCTAGCTCTGAGCCTGGCTTCAGCTGGAAAAGAGCAGCCTATAAATCAAATAGGTAGATAGGGAGAGAGAGGGGGAGAGAAAGAGAGAGAGAGCGCATACATGGCAGGCCAGATCAATTGCCCACTGGATCCAGCAACCTAGCAACCCCATGGTACTAAGAGATCTCCTGAAATTACAAGTGATCTCTTGACTACGGAGATCAGTTCATCTGGAGAAAATGGCTGCTTTGGAGGGCAGACTCTATGGCATTTTACCTTGCTTAGGCCTCTTCCCTTTACAGAGCTCCCCTCTGTTTCCAGGCTCCACACCTCCAGGAATTTCCCAAACCAGAGTTGGCCGCCCTAGTTGCAGAGGCTTCAAGGGTCATAGAAACATAGAATCATAGAGTTGGAAGGGACCACCAGGTTCATCTAGTCCAACCCCATGCACAATGTAGGAATTTCACAACTACCTCCCCCCCACACACTCCCAGTGACCCTTACTCCATGACCAGAAGATGGCCAAGATGCCCTCCCTCTCATCATCTGCCTGAGGTCATAGACTCAGCATTGCTGACAGATGGCCATGTAGCCTCTGCTTAAAAACCTCCAGGAAAGGAGAGCTCACCACCTCCCGAGGAAGCCTGTTCCACTGAGGAACCGCTCTGTTAGAAAATTCTTCCTAATGTCTAGATGTCTCTGTTGATTTAATTTTAACCTGTTGGTTCTGGTCTGACCTTCTGGGGCAACATAAAACAACTCTGCACCATCCTCTATATGACAGCCCTTCAAGTACTTGAAGATGGTTATCATATCGCTGCTCAGTCTTCTCTTCTTCAGGCTAAACATACCCAGCTCCATCAACCTTTCCTGGACATTTGGGGCGAAAACACATGGTTGCTTTATCCTCCTTTAATCCTTGTTTCAGCCAGGATTCAGCCAGGATCAAACACATGCATTTTGCCTAATGTGCGTTCGATCCTGGCTAAAACAGGGATTAAAGGAGGTTAAAGCGACGATGCATTTTCACCCTTGGTCTCCAGACCCCTGACCATCTTTGTTGCCCTTCTCTGGACACATTCCAGCTTGTCTATATCTTTCTTAAATTGTGGTGCCCAAAACTGAACACAATAGGTGAGGTCTAACCAGAGCAGAGTAAAGTGATGGTCTCCAGCATATTTTCCCCAGCTCCTTCCACCTAAAATCTTTTAAACTGGAAAGTCCAGGGATTAAACCCAGGCTAGGATTGCCAGCTCTGGGCTGGGAATTACCTGGAGATTTTAGGGGTGGAGCCTGAGAGAGGTGGGATTTGGAGAGAGGAGGGACTTCAATGCCATAGAGTCCAATGGCCAAAATGGCCATTTTCTCCAGGGGAACTGATCTATATCACCTGAAAGTCCGTTGTGATAGCAGGAGTTCTCCAGGCACCAGCTGGAGGTTGGCAACCCTAACTCAGGCCTTTCTGCCTACAAGTGTAATATATCAACAATAGTCCTACCCCCTGAAAGATGATGACTTATCTCTCAGGCCACCTGGTAAGTTTACAAAAGAGGCAGTAAAGGAAGACTCCTTTACTAGCTGGAGATCTCCTGCTATTACAGCTGTTCTCCAGCCGATAGAGATCCGTTCACCTGGAGAAAATGGCCACTTTGGCAATTGGACTCTACGGCATTGAAGTCTCTCCCTCCCCAAACCCCACTCTCCTCAGGCTTCGCCCCCAAAATCTCCAGGTATTTACAAACCTGGAGCTGGCAACCCTACACTACACAGAACAAATGAATATCCATTTAGCTTCTGTTCCAAAGCAATGCCTATTTTTTTAAAAGCATGTATGTGCGTGATCATTCTCGACTGAAACTAAACTGAAGGTTTCTTGCTTCTGAACAATGATTAGAGAAAGCCTAATCACATTGGCAGATTTGTTCAGACTGGTTTAATCACTCCTTGAATTCTGAGTACTAAAATAGCACTTTCCTTTTTTTTTAATCAGTTTTCCCCATGAGAGTGGTTTTTTTTTTTAATTTAACAATATACTCTGCAGACTGTGGTGATGTTAATTTTCATTCCAAAACAAGATCACTAATAGCTAAATTTATAATGGAATTGTGAGGCCTGGGGCAGCATAAACTATAAAATGAATTTTTAAAAAGCAGATGCCTTATTAGAAAAAAAAAGGTTATTCCTTAAAAAACACTCATCAATCTAGGATATGTTTAATGACATATTTTCTTCTTGCAAACCAGTATAGAAAGTCCTTATTACCTGCTCCATTTGGGAATTGTTGTTGTTGTTATTATTACTACTGCTACTACTATTACTACTACTGCTGCTGCTGCTGCTGCATTGGCCATATGCTATAAGGAATGTTTATAATTTGCAAATCGAAAGGAGAAATTAGAATTTCAGGATATACATTATAGCAGTGGCCTGACTGGGAGGCATGAAAAGGAAATTGGGGTGGGAATAGAGAAGCAATGAACAAGGTAGTGGTTAACTCACCTCTACTTTAAGGTCGCCAGAGCATGGAAGGCAGTGATCATAGAATTATAGAGTTGGAAGGGGTCATACAGGCCATCTATTCCAACCCCCTGCTTAATGCAGGATCAGCCTAGAGCATCCCTGACAAGTGCTAGGCCAGCCTCTGTTTGTGAGCTTTATAGGCAAACTGGCTTTTGATTGAGACCTGCTTTTGATTGGCTAGACCATGACATTTCTCATGTTATATGTCTGAACTGGACATAGGGTTGCCATCTGTCCACTTCTGGCAGGGGATCCTCTACTGGCTTTCTCTGTCCCCACACTGGTGCTCAATGGGATAGGGTGGGGAAATGGAGGGGGAATGGGGTTGGGCAATGCCACTTTTGGCTGAAAAACTGGGCAATGCTCTAGGAATCTGCCCGATCCCTATGGTAACAACCACAGGGATCAGGGGAATTCCTAGAGTGTCATGTGACATCACTTTTGGTTTTTTGGCTGGAGTGTTGCATGACACCATTCCCACATGCCTCTGCTCCCCTGATTCTCCAACTGGTTGGCAACCCTAATTGGCCAGATCATCAGGGTAGTGTCAGCAACCCAACCCCTCATGCAGGCCTAGAGCTGCCACTCAACATTTCAGTAAATTAATTAAAGCCAGGGGCATTTGGGATTAATTCCTGGAGCTTTTACATTCCAAGTTGCCCAAAAAAACCTTTACAAATGCCCAAAGCTTATCAGCTGGCTTTTCAAAAAGTCCTCCATGAGATTAATCTGACTGGAATGTGGGAGGATATAATTCCATTTTAAGAAAACACAAACACACCAGAATATGTAAGTAGAATTGACTTTGGAGCAGGATGAAGGCTGATTATTATTTTCTCCCCACCCCCCTGCACAGTATTCTCTTTCTGTATGATTATTACCGTTCCTACCTAAAAAAGATGGAATTCTTTCTGAACTCATGTTAATCTCAATTTATTAATGGAACAGAAAGTTCTGCGAGCATTTGAAATTATTCAGTTTCCTGGAAGGGAATGAAAATGTATCTGTGGATTTTGTCATATGAATATTTTTGACAGCGCTCCCCCCCCCATACAACCACGCTTTGCATTGGAAAGAAATGCAGTAATATAGGGTAGGATTCAGCCAAAGTTAAACATGTCCAAGTTGCATCGGTTTCAGTGGGATGACAATTAAGAATGATTGAATCTCTGTAACTGAAGAGCTTATAATTGTTCAGTGACTTTTTGGTGGTAGCACAGAACTCAGGAACTCCTTTGCTAGAGAGGACTGTGCACAGTAAGTATGCCTAATCCTAGCAGTGGCAAGCTATGACACAGTTCATTGGAAGCTGCTGCTACTGATCAGTGATCAAGTAGGGAGGAGGATGTAACACCATTCTTGTAGGGTGTTTCAAGATGGAGGCAAAGGAATGGGGACTGCTCCCATAACACTGGACAGGCTAAGGGTTGCCAGCTCTGAGTTGGGAAATACCTGGCGATTCTGGGGGTGGAGCCAGGGGACGGTGGGGTTTGGGGAGGGGAGGGACTTCAATGGGGTATAATGCCATTGAGTCTGCCTTCCAAAACAGCCATTTTCTCCAGGGGAACTGATCTTGGTCATCTGGAGATCAATTGTAATAGTGGGAGATCTCCAGGTACCACCTGGAAGTTATACAAAATCAGTATAGGACTCAAATAATCACTACATAATTCACATTCAACAAGGGTAACCAGTGTTAAACAATATAATGTAGTGTATATAGAGACTTGCAAAGAAGCACAATACAAATGCTGGTATCCTACCAGTTCTTCATGCCTGGAGACTTTAAACAACACACCACGTCTTCAGCTTTCTTTGGGACTTTTTCTGCCTTATGGCATTTTGTTTGTGAGGCTTTTTGTTGACTTGTTACTTTAGGATACCAGCGTTTGTATTGTGCTTTCTGCAAGTCTCTATATACACACTACATTACATTGTTTAACACTGTTGAATGTGAATTATTTATGTAGTGATTATTTGAGTCCTTTACTGATTTTGTATAACTATCTATAGGTATAAAGGTGTGATTTTCTATTTCCTACCACCTGGAAGTTGGCAACCCAAGACAGGCTGCTGACTGGCTGATGGGTTGCTGACATCATGTATGTCACACCTTGGAAGTTGCTTCGCCACTGAGTGGCTGCATTTCGATGTCCTTGGATTAGGGTGCCAGATCCCCTTCGCTCTGTTTTGCTGTTGCACAACACTATACTTCTTGTTTGTTTATTTATACACCACTTTCTCCCTTATGGGGACCCATCCCACATTTTACCCGAGAGCCACTGTGGTGTAGTGTTTAAGAGCGGCAGAGTCTAATCTGGTGAACCGGGTTGGTTTCCCCACTCCTCCACATGAAGCCTGCTGGGTGACCTTGTGCTAGTCACCGTTCTCTCCGAACTCTCTCAGCCCCACCTACCTCACAAGGTGTCGGTTGTGGGGAGGGGAAGGGAAGGCGATTGTAAGCTGCTTTGAGACTCCTTAAAGGTAGAGGAAAAGCAGGGTATAAAAACCAACTCTTCTTCTGCTGCTGCTTCTACTCTCTCATAACAACCTTGCGAGGTAGTTCAGGCTAAGAAAGAGTGACTGTCCAAGGTCACTCACTGAGTTTCTGTGACAGGTGGGGATTCCAACCTGGGTCTCCCAGATCCTAGTCTGACATACTAACCACTACCTTTTTTGAAACTCCAGTGAACAGCCTTATATACCACAGCTAGACCTTGAGGAGGCTACTTAAAACCATCTTGCTTCCAGATGTTGCTGGTGATCTGGGGTGATTGGAGGTTTTAGTGCTGCTGCTGTTCCTGTGGGGTTTTTTTTAAAGCAACATTGCTGAAATGGTTCCGTAGTGGTCAGTTTTATATACGACTGCACGTCCTTCCATCAGTTGAGAAGCAATTAATTTAAGTGCTGTAAATAATTTAATCGAAAACATGGAAGGCATAATGCTAAGCATTTTTTTTGTCTGTTTGGTTTCTATAGGAGATACTTAGGCGCATGCTTAACTCTCCCATTTTCCCTCTGGTCATTCCTCTTTTAAGTGACAGCCAACCTAGAAGTGATGCTAGGATGTCCATAATGGGCTCATGTGTCCACATGGGAAATTTCCCCCATCTGAGCTCTTACCTCCTAGATTCTGTTACGTTCTTAGTGACTCGTCCAGATCATTCTCTGTTTTCCCTCTGGCGATTCCTCTTTTAACATACAGCCAACCTAGATGTGATGCCAGGACATCCATAAACAGCTCTTTCCAGCAGTCTTAAAAGAGGAATAGCTGCTGTACATGGCCCCAATTTGGGTTAAGATGGAGGGGCGGGGAGGGGGATTTAACCCGTCCCCCCTGACTGGTTCTGCATGTTGAAACTAACCTCCCTGTTCTGCTATTGGCCTTGGAAGGGAAAAGCAAGACAGACGGTTTTAATCATAAACCTCATTGAAAGAAGGGTCATACCCCCTTCCCCCAAACTACTGCTCTGAATTCAAAGCTCCTACCTTTCAAATCACAGATCCTCCCTCAACTCTCTCAACAGATCACACTTTCTGGAGTAGCTTTTCAGGCTGTTTTCTGAAGGATGGGATCTTTTTTTGTTTCAGTTAGTTTACAAAGTCATATTTTTCTAAATATTGTCGAAGGCTTTCACGGTCAGAGTTCATTGGTTCTCGTAGATTATCCGGGCTGTGTAACCGTGGTCTTGGTATTTTCTTTCCTGATGTTTCGCCAGCAGCTGTGGCAGCATCTTCAGAGGAGTAACACTGAAGGACAGTGTCTCTCAGTGTCAAGTGTGTAGGAAGAGTAATATATAGTCAGAAAGGGGTTGGGTTTGAGTTGAATCATTGTCCTGCAAAAAAGTATCAAAGGTAATGTGCTAACCATAGTCCTGTAAGTATCAAGATAATGTGCTAATGAGGGTGTGGTCTGTTAATGTGGAACCATTGTATTCTGAAGTGATCTGTTAATGTGTGAAATCCAAAGCTAATCTGCATGGCTATTGTTGACTGTAGTCTTTGTTAGTCTGGAGGTTTTCAGGACAGGAAACCAAGTCTTATTCATTCTTAAACTCTCTTCTGTTAAAGTTGTGCTGATGTTTATGAATTTGTCAGATTGCACAGAGAAGCCATTGAAATTCATAAACATCAGCTAGTCTTGCCTTGAAAAACCTCATAAGGGGTTGCCATAAATTGGCTGCAACTTAATGGCACTTTACACACACACACACACACACACACACACACACACACACACAGAGAGAGAGAGAGAGAGAGAGATCAACAGTCAATGTATCCTCTTGGGTAGCATTTTCCACTACCAAGTTTACATGATTCATATTTATTAATCAATTGTGTCCTGACTCTCAATGATATCCACCTAGCCTCCGGTGAACTCAGTTTCGAAGTTGGCCCCAATTAAGCTAAATGTCGCATTAGAGGCTCAGTAGCAAATTCATTAGACCCTTCACGCTAATTGGAAATATAATTTGTTATAACGATCAAAGGCAGGTCATTTGTTTCCTACAGATAATTCAATGACTCAAATTAGAAACGCTCTGCAGTTCAAAGTTATACCATACCCACTTCACTTCTCCTTATTCACGACTCCATAGCTTCTCTATTTTTTATTTTTTTGGTTCCATGCATTTATTGTTGTGCCCTGTAATTAATGAGGCCAACCTAGCTGAATAGTAGACTTGAGAATGTCACCTGTCGGGACAGCCCAATCAGTGCCCCAGCTTGGTGTGTATAAGGAAAAGGAATTATGCATCGCACTGCCGTAACCACTCTGCTCAGTCACAATATGACTATAACTTTGTTTGAGAGGTTTCCATGCCTTCAATTAGTATATTCACTACTTGTATCTGTGGAAACCATTGTAACATGCAGAGGAGAGACAGGCATCCAAAAACAAGTAGTAATCACATCCCCGGAAGATTGAGTCAACGGATAAAGGATTGCAACAATACAATCAGAGAACTGTATAATAAAATAAAGCTTATATTCTGAAGGAACAGGACCCATTTACTTTGGATGGAACCCAGTTAGCATTTGCAGAGCAGGTTAAGAGCTTGGAGAGCCAGCATGGTGCAGTGGTTAAGAGTGGTGGTTTGGAGTGGTGGACTCTAATCTGGAGAACCGGGTTAGATTCCCCACTCCTCCACATAAGTGGAGGACACTAATCTGGTGAACTGGGTTGGTTTCCCCACTCCTACCCGTGAAGCCTGCCGGGTGACCTTGGGCTAGTCACAGCTCTCTTAGAGCTCTCTCAGCCCCACCTACCTCACAGGGTGTCTGTTGTGGGGAGGGGAAGGGAAGGTGATTGTAAGCCGGTTTGATTCTGACTTTTGGTAGAGAAACTGCATATAAAAACCACTTCTTCTTCTCCTTCCCAGCCTTGCTGTTTGAGGTTGGCACTGTAACCAATGGTGCTATCAATTGCATGTGGTTGGCCATCTCAGCCCTTTCTTAGACTCCACCAGTCTGGCCATACGGTTCCATTTTTTGGTAACCTCACGGTTAGACTTCTGAAATGTACAAGGTGTGGGGTAGCCCATGAAGGAAACCAGAAAACTGCAGTTAGTCCAGAATGCAACAATTGGTCAGGAACTAGCCAATAGGAACACATCTCATGTATTTTAAAACAGCAACATTGCTGCCATTTTGTTTTTGAATTGGGTTCAAGGTGGTTGGCCGTAATTTTTAAATTTTAAATTTTTTTATCACAATGTGTTTATTACAAATTGTAAAGAACAAGTTTCACACAAATCACACCTAAACCTTAGTACACTTTAAAAATAAAGTTATCCAACTTACCTAAAGTTATTCAACTTCCCTATAGAAACCCAGCTGCGTTTAATGCACAGCTAACAAAGTAAGAGGCGTGTTGTATGTGTGTTTGTGTGTGTGTAAAGTGCCATCAAGTCGCAGCCAACTTATGGCGACCCCTTTTTTGGGGGGGTTTTCATAGCAAGAGACTAACAGAGGTGGTTTGCCAGTACCTTCCTTTGCACAGCAACCCTGGTATTCCTTGGTGGTCTCCCATCCAAATACTAACCAGGGCTGACCCTGCTTAGCTTCTGAGATCTGACAAGATCAGGCTAGCCTGGGCCATCCAGGTCAGGGCAAGAGGCATATATTAGAAACTGTCAATTCCAGTTTGCTTATTCTTCCTCTGAACAATACTAAGTGCGTTGCTCAATGAGTAATAGTGCATCTGAACAGACTGTTCAGATCAAGTCTCAAGTATGTTCGAATAGCATGCCTTTGTTCTTCTTGTAGATGGCTACAGTCCATATTAATCAGAAAACCCTCCTTTTAATATGTCTTCTATAGAAATACTAGGTAGGGTATACAGACAAGCATTGGCAGCAAAAAATACAATATACAGACTGATAGCTAAAATCTTTTTTTATATATATTTTTTTATTTATATAATTGAAGGGGTACAGGAAAAAAAAGGGAGGGGTAAGCGTTGTAAGTATAAAAACAATAGATATTAAAAAATAAGCTCAGTAGTATATTGTAAATTGTATATTATAAATTGTATATTGTAAAACGTTTTCTATGCCAAAAAAAAGAGATTAATACAATATGTCATTCAGTTATTCTATTTATATTGCTATTCTATTATATTAAAATTTATCGTTAACTTGACAGTTATTTAAGAGAAATTGTGTAGTACATTGCCAGCATATTTCATCTGATTAGCTGCAAGTCATATAAGTGTAGAATGACGCCCACTTGTCATCAAATTGCTCTGTGGATTCACTGGATTTTAGATTTATCTCGAAAGTCATCTTAGCCATACTGGCGTATTCCAACAGTTTTTCTTTCCAGTCTTCTATTTCGGGGATATAAATTTGTTTCCAAGTTCTTGCCAGAACCGTTCTGGCTGCAGTTGTAGCATACTTAAAAACATCGTGATATTTTGAAGGCAAGTTTTGTGGCACTATACTGAGTAAGTAGAATTTTGGATCGAATGTGAACTTAATATTTAGCATCGACTGCAGTTCTTGATGAATTCTTTTCCAATATATTTGTATCTTTGGACATGTCCACCAAACATGAAAATAGGAACCATCCGTATCTAGACATTTCCAACAGGCGCCCCTTTTACCGGGAGTGGTCATCTGGGAAAGCATGTTAGGAGTCAGATACCATCTATAAAATGTTTTGTACCAATTTTCTTTCACTTCTTGGGAGACGGTATATTTCAGTTCATAAGTACAGAGTTTTTCCCATGTATCCATGTTAATCATTTCTCCAAAATTTTGCACCCATTTTATCATATTAATTTTCACTTGTTCTTCTTCTGTTTGGTATTTCAAAAGGAGCTTGTAAATTTTACCTAGTAAATGTAAATCATTTTTAGATGTTATCTGCTCAAATTCCGTTAGTTCACGAAATGGCTGGGGATAAAAACAATCTTTTTGTAAATTAGACCTCAGTTGTAAGTAGGTCAGCCAATTCAGTTTTTGGAATTTTTCTTGGAGTTTAATCAAAGTCTTAATTTCTCCTGTGGGTTCTATCATTTGATTATAAGTAAGATGAACACCCGGTTTCAGTTTAACGTTATCATGATAAGCCTCGACTGGCGACATTATGGATGGTGGAGAAGGACTTATTCTCTTTTTATATTTTTTCCATACTTTCATTAGCGCTATGTTAACATCGCAATCTTCTGGTGCTTTGTCCTTTTGAATTTTTGTTGTAGAGTCCCACAAGACTTTGTGGAAACCTTGTCCAAGATCCGCTCGTTCTAAAATAACATGTCTGGCTTCGGGATATTTTATCCATTCTGTAATCCAAGTTAGACAAGCAGCGTGGTAATATAATTTGAGATTAGGTAGTGCTAGTCCTCCTCATTTCTTTTCGTCTTGTAACACTTTAAATCTAACTCTCGGTTTTTTCCCATTCCAAACAAATCGGTTAATTTGTTTTTGCCAACTTTCTATTGTTCTGTCTGGAATTTCAATCAGCAAAAATTGGAATAAAAAATTTAGTCTGGGAAGTACGTTCATCTTTATCACCGAAATCCTTCCCAACCATGAGATGTTCATTTTGGACCATAAACTCAAGTCCTTTTCGATTTTTCCCCAGGTTTTCAAGTAATTTGACCTTAAAAGAGTCTTATTTTGGGAAGATATGTTGACACCCAGATATTTAACTGATTCTTTGGAAATTTGGCATCCAATAACTTCTTTAATATACATGTCTTCATCTGTTGTGGTGTTAAAGGTCATAATTTTCATCTTTGTTTTGTTCAATTTATAGCCAGAGTATTTTGCATATTCCATGATGTGGTTATAAACCTGTAGTAGTGTTTGTCTAGGGTTCTGACAAATTAAAACAACGTCATCTGCGTAGCTTTTAATTTTGTGTTCTTCGTTTCCTATTGTGAGACCTTTAATCTTTGAGTCATTTCTTATGTAGTTCGAAAGAACTTCCATTGATAAATCAAAAAGAAGTGGAGAAAGTGGACAGCCTTGTCTTGTACCTTTTGTAATAGCAAATTCTGATGACAATGAACCATTGATCAAGAGACGTGCTTTCTGAGCAGAATAAATTGCGTTAAAAATCGTTAAAAGAGTGTCTCCACAGTCCATTTGTTGTAAAGTTTTGGAAATGAAATGCCAAGAGACGTTATCAAAAGCCTTTTCTGCGTCTAAAAAAATCATTGCAGTCTTCAATGATTTAGACTTTGTGTATTTAATTTTACTGAGGATCAATCGTACGTTATCTCTCATAAGTCTCTTCGGGATAAAGCCAGTTTGGTCTGGGTGTACCAATTTGCCAATATATTTTTGAAATCTTTTGGTAATTATAGAAACAAAGATTTTGTAGTCAATGTTTAACAATGAAATTGGTCCATATTAATCAGAAAACCCTCCTTTTAATATGTCTTCTATAGAAATACTAGGTAGGGTATACAGACAAGCATTGGCAGCAAAAAATACAATATACAGACTGATAGATAAAATCTTGATGGAGAACTTAGGAACCGGACATGTCCCAGAGCAGCTTCTGCTAAATTCACAGATCCAAAGATTAGACATTCCGGAATAGTAAGCAGCTATAAATTCCCTAACTATGAGCCTCTTGGCTTTGGGATAAAAATGTTGACACCTGCTTCTAACCTTACAAGACTGTGTAACCAATGTACATATTAATAGAATTTCACCAAGTCAACACAGTTTAAATGGTGTAGGTCTCACATTTCTAAAGGACCATCTCTCCCCATCAGTCCCACCGGTCAGTTAAAGTCCTCTAGTTGCCACCTTCTGGTTGTCCTTCCTCCACTTGGAGTTGCCTGCTTGGCATTTACAAGAACCGATTAATTTTTCATCAGTGGTTCCACCTTATGGAATAAATAAGCTTTTGCATGGGGTATCCTTGGAAGTTTATGACATTGTAAGGCTGCTTTATTAGCAATGGCTTTTAATGGGATTTGAGCTACAAATGTTTTCTTGAGGAGGTTAATAGATTTTAGTGTATTATTTATTGTTTTATTTTATAATTGTAAGTCACCTTTAGCCACAAGGGAAAAGCAGGGTATAAATGTTTTAATAAGCAATAAATAAACAATGAGATTACTTCACAAACAGGAAACCCCTGGAACTTGGCTTTAGTCAGCTGACCACCCCATGGAATACAATGTGAACCAATTAACTTCTCCTGAACTGGCGATACAGATCTTCAATCATTGTGTTTGTAAAGTGCCATCAAGTTGCAGCTGACTTATGGCGACCCCTAGTGGGGTTTTCAAGGCAAGTGATTAAGCAAAGGGGGTTTGCCATTGCCTGCCTCCTCAAAATCTTCTTTGGTGGTCTCCCATCCAAGTAGTGACCCTCCTTAGCTTATGAAATAGAACAAGATTGAGCTATATGATACCATTCCACATGCCCTTCTATCATTAGCACTATATTATATTAGCATTATAGCCGCCCTGAGCCCGGCTTTGGCAGAGGATTGGGGGTGGGGTAGAAATCTAATAAAATAAAATAAATATATTTTTAAACAATATATTCCTATCTCCACCCGAATTTCTTTATCATCACGTATTAAATTATTGTGTAAGATAACAGCCCAATAAATCTATTACAGTGAAAACTTCACTTTGGCAGAACTCAGATAATAACTGTCAACAGATCTTGAAAGAAATTGTGGGTTTTGTTTGAGGAGTCAAGCCAATAAGTGTCTTGGATCAATTGTTCAAATGTTTCGGTTCAATTGTTCAATCAAACAATTATTCAGATGTTTGGTTTTATCCCATCTAACCTCCAAGGAGGGCAAGGTGGTGTACACATTTCTTCCTTCATCAATTTTATCCTCACAAAAAACCTGAGAGCAGGTTAAGTGGAGAGACACTATCCTAAGGTCACCTAGTGAGCGCCATGATTGTGGCTCCAGATTTCCTCAATCTTAATTTGGTTCTAACCACTACACCACACTGGATCTCTTGTTCACGATGAAGGAGTTCCTTGAAGAGCTGAGAACTTGTTGGACGTTTTGTTTTCTTCCTGTGCAACCTAACATACCAGGAACATTGGAAGCTTACATTTTTACTGCATTGTTCTTCCAGATTGCCAACTCTAATTAAAAGTGAGCTCTATCTTAGTAGCTCCTCTCTGGACCTGCATACAATCAGTTGCATTAGCATGAACCTGTCAAAACGAATATTCAACCCTGCCTGGTGAATGAATGAAGCAGTGTATTCTCACCCTTTGTTCGATTCAATTTTGTCTTCTAAATTCATTATTCAGACTTCTTCATAGCGTAACTGGGAGTCTGGCAGGTAATAAGTTTTCTCTTTAATGAGTCTTTTCCCAAGCCACTATGGCATGTCCCTACTTTTTCAAGGTATGTTGCCTTGATTTCATCTTTCCTGTCGCTGATAATTGGAAGGGAAAAGGGGGGGGGGAGGCTTTGACTGACACCTGAAAGAAATATTTGAAGTTGTCCAACCTACCTGAATACTACAGTAATCGTCTGAGGCCCTGCTTTGGGTGCCCCCGCCTACTGACATTAGATGGGTGGCAACCTGGGAGAGGGCCTTGACACCAGAGCTCAGGAACTCTCTCCTCAGGGAGATTCATCTGCTCTCTTCCACTGCCATCTTCCACCAGCAGGTGAAAACTTATTTTGTTCATTTGGCATTCCCTCAATAATCCCTCCTTCCTCATCAATTTTTTAAATGTTTTTGTGTGTTTATTTTAAAGATGTTATATGCATTTTAAACTCTTTTAAAATTGCTTTAATGATGTACATTTAGGGTTGCCAGGTCCCTCTTTGGTGCAGAGCCTGAGGACAGCGGGGTTTGGGGGAGGGACTTCAATACCTTAGAGTCCAATAGCCGAGGCACCCATTTTCTCCAGGTGAACTGATCTCTTTCCAGTGGAGATCAGTTGTAATAGCAGAAGATCTCCAGCTAGTACCTGGAGGTTGGCAACCCTATGTATGTTTGAGAGGGAGATTGATTTGAATGGTTTTGTAATGTCATTTTATCATGTATGCTGTAAATTGTTAGCTGCCTTGGTGGCCCTTGCAAGGGCAGAAAGGTGGGGTACAGATTTTGCAAACAAACAAACAAACAAATCCTAATTGTGTAAATTAAAAAACTCTGGCACCCACTGGATCCCACCACCAAATTTAGTTCTGGGAGGGTGAGTGTACCCACATGAACAACAGAGGGTGCACAGTGGAGGTCAGCGTGGGGAGGAGGATACTGGCAGAAACTATCCCCCCTGTTCTGTTGATGGAAGTGCCCTTCTGTCATTGAAAACAAGTGGTACCCCCTTGTTACGGTTGTGGTTTTCCCCACTCTGGTTCTCCCCCCCCCCTTGTTTCCCTGGGCAACATTTTGCAAAGAATGCACTGTTTTTAGGCCTGGATTGGCATCTGTAAAGAAAAAAAAACCATGAAAAAAATTCCCTTCCCCTCTCCCTTCCCCCATGAAACTATTTTCTTTAGAGCTTTGCCCACACCCTTGTATACTTTCACCTTTTGTATTTAATTTTAAAGTTAAATTTTAGACTTAATGTACTCAAGAAACCTGGGTGCAAGATAGGTACTATATTGAAATGTATTGTTATGCAAGATGCAATAAAGCTAATTTTTTTTAAAAAGAAAGAAAACAAATGGTACGATGCCAGACACTCTCTGTCCCTAGCAAATACTACATAACACAGCAAGCCTAACATGGCATTTAGAACAAAGTAGATGACATATCAAATAAGCAACATTATCGTATGCCAGCTAGCAAAGCTTTTTTTTAAAAAAACACTTCCTGTCAAATATCTCAGGCTATCAAATACAGGCATCAACTTTTGATGGAATATCTGGCATTCAAATAATGGGCTGGACCCAAAGCTCATGCCTTTGGGTGAACAGAAGGCATGGCTGCATTACCTGAAGAGAATGGGAAGACATTAGAAGCTCAGGTGTGCTGCACATAACTACCCCTCCAAGGGTATACTTCAGCTGCATAATAACGTAGGATCCTGGCAAATTCTTGCAATGAAATTATGGACTTATTAAATCCAAAACTTGGCAGGCACTGACATGCTTGATTAAGTTTATGAAACAGAGCGGTGCTTGTTTTAAACAGCACACGCTCTCTTACGGCCAGTGGAGGCTGGCTGTTTTTCTCAGCACCATGGTCTGATTTTTAGCACACAGACATTACAAAGGAAAGGCAGGAAAGAATGTTTCACCTGTTTATTGTGTGTGCTTCTGATCTTTCTGCCTTATAAATAAACACAATTTTGGCCCTACCACTAAAGAGTCCAGTGCACAGCCCCATACCAGGATGATGGAGAAAGAAGTCCCCATTTTTTGCTGGATTTCCTGTTGCATACTATACTTTGTGGGCTGAACTCCTGTAATCAGTAGCACAGGTTGGGTTGCCAACCTCCAGGTACTAGCTGGAGATCTCCTGCTATTACAACTGATCTCCAGCCGATAGAGATCAGTTCACCTGGAGAAAATGGCTGCTTTGGCAATTGGACTCTATAGCATTGAAGTCCCTCCCCTCCCCATACCCCGCCCTCCTCAGGCTCCGCCCCAAAATGCTCCCACCGGTGGAGAGGGGGGTCCTGGCATCCCTAAGCTCAGGCCTGGATCTGACGTATGTTTGAAGGTTTGAGAACAGGTACACACTTTCAATTGGTTCCCCTTTCCCACTGCAGAACCCCACATCACTTTTCTTGGGACTCCACCAATCTCCGGGGGCAGGATTTCAAGGGCACAGCAGGTGAGGAGAAGCATCAATAAAACCATTCCACTTTTATGCTAGAGGAAGTGACTTACACCAGCAAAAATGATAGGCCGTTTCCAGACCAGAGCTACTATCTTTCCGCATTGTCTACATTGCACGATTGTTACAAAGATGCCATAGTTTCCATGTAAATTGCTCTGAGTGCTGTGGAAGAAGAATTGGAATACAAAATAAGCATATTGATGCAAACGTGGTCCAGTGGAGACATTTGACTTACATGTACAGTTTTATCATTTGCGTTTTTGTTGTTTACTTTGGGCTTATGGAAAAGTGGGATATAGATCACATAAGTAAAAGTAAAGGTAGTCCTCTGTGCAAGATTTCTGTCAAAGCTTTAGGAAGAGGCAAATCAAGTTTTCACAGCTCTATTTCAAAGATTTGCTGTTAGTTTATAGACATCACTGCAGTACTAATTAGTTTGCTACTGCAAAAGGCTTTAAGAGGTTGTTTTTGCTATATAAAGACACTGATTAATGTGATGTCATGATGGCTAAGGTTAGACAATTACATTAGGAATCACATCTTGGCAGCAAAAATGTCCTGAATCAATAGACAGTAAATGAGTCATGCAGCTTGACACCTCCTTGAAAAACTCTAGGCCATCTTACAGCTGAGATCATGCTTGCTGATGTAGTTACATTGCAAGTTTTGCATGTATTGATGGATATTATGAAAGAGATCCAGCCACAGATGGAATTGTGGCTTTCTTATGAATGTCAAAACATTTCTACGGTAATTAGAAGAAGAAGAAGAGTTGGTTGGTTTCTATATGCCAACTTCCTCTACCACTTAAGGAAGAATCAAACCAGCTTACAATCACCTTTTCTTCCCTGCCCACAACAGACACCCTATGAGGTAGGTGGGGCTGAGAGTGTGACTAGCCCAAAGTCACCCAGCTGGCTTCATGTGTAAGAGTGGGGAAACAAATCCAGTTCACCAGATTAGCATCCGCTGCTCATGTGGAGGAGTGGGAAGTCAAATGTGGTGTCTGTTGTGGGGAGGGGAAGGGAAGGTGATTGTAAGCTGGTTTGATTCTTCCTTAAGTGGTAGAGAAAGTCGGCATATAGAAACCAACTCTCCTCCTCCTACTACTACAGTATAATAGCTACAAACTTGTATCTAAAGCCTTTATATTTGTTAAAATACGGTAAAGCTGTTCATTTTATCATTGTCATCATTTCCCGCCAATTGGTCTTCCTTTCCTGGAAACACTGATGTTGGCAAGTAGCCAGTGCGATTTGGGGATAATGTCACTGAATAAAATGTGCTCTTTCTGAATCAGTGCCTTCATCATGCCTCTGGATCTCATTGGTTTCATGAAAATCTCATTGCTTCAGCAATGCCACAGCCTCTTCTAGCACAGCTGCTCAACTGATATTGGAAAGATGGTTGTTGCTCAGGAAGGGAGCTTGTTGGGATGGGTTTCCATGACAACTCTGAGGGTGGAAGTAAAGGCTCCCAAGACTGATCAACTCAATAATGGGAGTCGTGCACTTTGTAAAGCGTGATACTGTAGCTTACAAATGCTCATCACTTAGTTCAGCTCAGCCCCAGGGAATGATTAAGTTGCAAATGGGATGGCTTCAGAATCCCAGAAATGACAGGCATACAGTAGTGAATCTTGGGCTGTATCAACAGAAATATAGTGTCCAGATCACACAATGTGATGGTATCACTTTATTCTGCTTTGGTTAGACCTCACCTAGAGTACTGTGTTCAGTTTTGGGCACCGCAATTTAAGAAAGATTTAGACAAGCCGGAATGTGTCCAGAGGAGGGCATTAAAGATGGTGAGGGGTCTAGAGACCAAGTCCTAGGAGGAAAGGTTGTAGGAGCTGGGTATGTTAATCCTGAAGAGGAGAAGACTGAGGTCATTTATGCACGGTTGCTTTAACCTCCTTTATTCCCTGTTTCAGCCGGGATCAAAGTAACTTGGGTTTGGGGGAAACTGTATGGATTGGCTGGAATGATCAGGAATGAAACTGTGTGCTGATGGAGGCATGAATACAGAAAAGCAGCCTCCCAAGTTTAAATCAAGTCCCACCCCTTTAAATGCTGCTCTGTAATTGGCTGACTTGCTGTACTCACCCTGAGAGAAGATTTCCTTCCCCCCAGACCCAACTGCCGCATAAAAAAGCATTTTAAGAACAAAAAACAAAAAAACAAAAAACGGAGCAATCTGAAAGTGGGTGGTGGTGGGGGGGGGAAATCCAAGCCTCGTTTTAAAAAAGCCTTTCTTTTGCTCAGAAAGAGCTCCGAGGTAGAGGGAAGCACTTTAATCTCCGCCTCTTTACACACTGCTTTGTGATTGGCTGTGAGAGAAGCCAATCTTCTGTGCTTCCCCTGTTAGGCTATCTGCATGCTGCCTTGAAGAGGGGTTTGAAAAAGGGTGGGGCGAAGCTCAGCCTGAGAACAGAGTATGCATGCTCTGTGACTCCGGAATGAGCCAGGATGAATGGTTTAATTCGGGCCAGAAGAGGAATGGGAAAAGCCGGGTTTGTTTTGCATTGAAACAGCATTGAGCTTCCAAGGAATGAGGTAACGTGCATACTGAAAAATTTGATCCTGGCTGAAACAGGGAATAAAGGAGGGTAAAGCGACCATGCATAAATGACCTGAGAGGTGATATGATAACCATCTTCTAGTACTTGAAGGGCTGTCATATAAAGGAGGGTGCCAAGTTGTTTTCTGTTGCCCTAGAAGGTCGGACCAGAACCAACGGGTTGAAATTAAATCAAAAGAGTTTCCATCTAAACATTAGGAAGAACTTTCTAACACAGTTTTTAAGCAGAGGCTAGATGGCCATCTGTCAGCAATGCTGATGCTATGACCTTAGGCAGATCTTGAGAGGGAGGGCATCTTGGCCATCTTCTGGGCATGGAGGTGTGTGTGTGTGGGGGGTAGTTGTGAATTTCCTGCATTGTGCAGGGGGTTGGACTAGATGACCCTGGTGATCCCTTCCAACTCTATGATTCTATGAATTCTAGAGAGACACTTGCTTCTCAATCATCCAATATTTTACTACAAGTCCACTGCTTAGTGTGGTGGTGGTCATGGCAGCTCTCTCTTTTCCCATAGGCATTTGTGTGGGAGCACCTGAACATCAGAAGAGCCCTTCTGGGTCAGTCCAGTGGTCCATCTCATCCAGAATCTTGTTTCACCAAGTGGCCAATCAGTTGCCACAGAGGGCCACAAACAAGGCATAGAGGCCATGGTCTTCCCCTACTCCACAGTGGTGTTCAGAGCTTTCCTGCCTCCTTTTAATCACTATGGCTAGTGGACCTTGATAGAACTCTCCTCCATGGCTCTGTCTAATCCCCTTTTTGAGGCATCTGTGCTCATGACCATCACTATGTTCACTGGCAGTGAATTCTGCAATTTATTCACTCATTCAGTTAAGAAATGTTTCCTTTTACCCATCCTGCCCATCAACTTCATTGGATTCTAGGACTGTGGGGGAGAGAGAGACAAAGATTTCCATCTGCTTGTAATAACTGACTGATCCAGCCACTGATCATAGTATTTTCAATGTTTTATATGTAGAAACATCTAGAGCTGGAAGGGACCCCAAGGGCCACCTAGTCCAACCCCCTGCACAATGCAGGAAATTCACAACTACCTCCCCCCACTCCCCCAGTGACCCCTGCTCAATGGCCAGAGGAAGGCAAAAAAAACCTCCAGAATCCCTGGGCTGATCTGGCCTGGGTGAAAATTCCTTCCTGATCCCAAAGTGGTGATCAACATTACCCTGGGCGTATAAGAAGGGGCCACAAGAGCCAAGCACTGGCTCATCCCTCCCTGCCCTCCCTCTCATGATCTGCCTAAATTCACAGAATCAGCATTGCTGTCTGATGGCCATCTAAAAGGTAAAGGTCCCCTGTGCAAGCACCGGGTCATTCCTGACCCATGGGGTGATGCCACATGTCGACGTTTACTAGGCAGACTTTGTTTACGGGGTGGTTTGCCAGTGTCTTCCCCAGTCATCTTCCCTTTACCCTCAACAAGCTGGGTACTCATTTTACCGACCTCGTAAGGATGGAAGGCTGAGTCAACCTTGAGCCAGCTACTTGAAACCAACTTCCGTTGTGATCGAACTCAGGTCGTGAGCAGAGCTTGGACTGCGGTACTGCAGCTTAACACTCTGTGCCACAGGGCTCTTGATGGCCATCTAGCCTCTGCTTAAAAACCTCCAAAAAAGGAGAGATCACCACCTCCCGAGGAAGCCTGTTCCACCGAGGAATTTTCTCTGTTAGAAAATTCTTCCTAATGTTTAGCTGAAAACTCTTGATTTAATTTTAACCCATTGGTTCTGGTCCAACCTTCTGAGGCAACAGAAACAACGCCACTCCATACTCTATATGACATCCCTTCAAATACTTGAAGATGGCTAACATATCATTTCCCAATCATCTTCTCTCTAGGCTAAACACACACAGCTCCTTCAGACTTTCCTTGTAGGATTTGGTCTCCAGATCCGTCACCATCTTTGTCACCCTCCTCTGGACATGTTCCAGCTTATCAACATACTTCTTAAACTGTGGTGCCAAAACTGAACACAGTGGGATCAAACCAGAGCAGAGCAAAGTGATACCATCACTTGGTGTGATCTGGACACTATACTTCTTTTGATGCAGCCCAAAATCTCATTTGCCTTTTTAGCTACTACATAGCACTGCTGACTCATGTTCAGTGTATGATCTTCTAAGACCCCTAGATCCATTTCACATGAGCTACTACCAAAACAAGTCTCCCCCATCCTATAATTATGCATTTGATTTTTCCTACCCAAATGCAAAACTTTACATTTATCACTGTTGGAATTCATTTTGCTAGTTTTAGCCCAGTTTTCCAGCCTGTCAAGATCATCCTGAATATGTGTAATTTCAGTTTTTTACAAGTGTACTTTTTTACTTCAGCATTATAACACATACAACATCTACAACATGACCACTTTGACAGGCCATTCATACATACATTTGTATTAAAATGTTTCCCACAGAGTAGAAATTACCGTAGACCTCTTTCCCTATTCTATACCTGCACTGATTAAATGGTCCCCGGATTTCATCAAAAGTTTTCATAGCACATCCAATTTGTTGTAATTATCTTAACCTAATAAATTTATTCATATATGTATTTTCCCAAGAGTTATTTAGCTAATTGTAGGTGCTTCTCCTGATTTTCATTTCCTATTAACATTCAATCTTGCAATTGTAATTAAGTTTGCAACCAATGCAGTATGGAAAGCATGAACGTGGTCTTTTCATAAACCTTAGTAGACTGTATGTAAAAGATGAAAATCATATTCTGCCATCCTAGAGGATTTTTAAAAATAATTTTTATTTTCTGTTCAACTTGAAACAAATCATTGGTATTCTATATAATACTTGTTAAACACGATTTTAAGATTAAGCATTATTATGAAATCAAATATAGCAGATAGCAGATAAACCCACTTGCAATATTACTAATTGTTATATATTTCTGAAGAAGTTTTCCCCCCTGTCTGGCCAATGTTGGTTAAAACATCATAGAAATGGTAAGAAAAACACCCTTGGGGTATCCTAAAAACTGCAAGGTGAATCTCAACTGGACTTTTTTTTTTTTTACTCTCAAAACATGCAAAGCACTATTGGATTTTTATCGCACCTTGTCAGTCCTTGTTGTACAGTGTGTTCACTGGAGTGGAACTTAAAAAGGGGGAAGGGAAAGCCATCAGGTAAAAGAACCCCCTGGTGCTGTATATTTGTCAAATGAAACAAAAGCAGAAGAGCAAGATCATCTGCCAGCAAGTTAACCCTTAAAATGATACAGAAAGAATTTCAGCTGCAGGGTTTAAAACAACTTTGTCAGCTACAAGAGAAAAGTACTTATTAATGTGACTCAAAGAAATGCCAAGATGAAATGTTTGAGAAGAGCAGAGTTGGGAGAGAGACATACAAAATCCTCTTCTAAAGTGTTTCCCCACCAAATTAGTGAGGTTGCCAAATTCTGTACAGCAATCTATAAACTTCGTCAAAGTCTTTTATGATAAAATCCAAAGAAATTACGGAAAACAAAGAAGAGAGAGGGATTTTTTAAAAAAAATATGTGTCAAAATGTTTATTTTTTACCTAACTGTAAGTTATTTTAATTATATATACTCTTTCAATTTAGTACGACATAACTTTTAAATTATATCAATGTATCCATGGTAACATTGCTGTTATGTTCTTAATCTTTATTGGCGCAATGCCGCAATAAATGTACTACTACTACGACTACTCTTCTAAAGTAGTGTCTATGTCAACCAAAGTGAACGAGAATTTGGGGGTTGTGGGATATACTGAATTAACAGTGCAATCCTATGCAGAATTACTCTAGTCTAATCCCATTGAAATGAATGGGCTGAGACTGGAGTAACTCTCCTTAGGATTGCACTGTAAGTCTGCATTCCTAAGGACACTTTCCTGGAAGTAAGCCCCATTGAACAACTTACTTCTTAGTAGACCTTACTTCTTAGTAGGCCTTCTTAGGATTGCTCCTTAAATCTCTTAATATGTTCGGACTGATTCTACATACGGCATTTTCCAGATCAATTAAATTAAAAAGAAGATATGAGTACCATGGATGAGAGCATTTTCAAATCTTGAAATATTTAGTGTTAGTTCTTAACAACACCTCCTCCCCTCACATACACACATTCTCAGAGTTATTAAGGCTGGGCTTAAATGACTGATTTTCATGAATATTTCAGTAATGCCAAAAAAGCACTTCTATTTTAGATGATTATGTTGTTAGAAATATTTTTAGACCTGCAACTTGACCTCCCTTACCTTTGGTGATCCTACACTGCCAAACCTAATTAGTTACATGGCACTGTAAGGTCACTTTCTTCTTTACATGCCCCCCTGCATGATACTCATCCATTTAGTACCAGATGGAAGGAATAACACTAGCCCAGATAGCAGAAGACTCTGTTTGGGTGGAAAGGTGACATATATTCCTTGCTCTAGATTTAACAGCCACTGGCTATCCATCAACCACTTCACCCTTTAAAAAGGGAGAAGAAATTTAATTTTTCCTTGACACTGTAAAGAGAAAAGTTGCCACATCTTTCCCACAACTGACCGATCTATGTGACAGCAGATAACATAGCATCCGCTTCTCAGAAAGCGTCTTTAGCTGTTTTATTCAGGGAGTGATATATTTATTTTGTGCAATATTATTTTGTGGGCATGCTAAAACAATATGGACAAGGGAGTCTATTTGATCAGGACAAAATGGGCATTTTCGTTCTTCTGCAATAATTTTATTGTATCGCCCTTGTGTCTCAGCTGAGTCTAGGGCATTACATCTTGCCAATAAGAAAGCTCATCTGAGCTTATGAATTTGTAACCAGAGGAAATAGTCCAGCAAGGAGAAAGTTCTGTTGAAGGGTATCTGGAAGAAGTGAGAAAAGGTGGCATATAAATGTTTTAAATAAACAAATCAAATAAATAAACCCACCCTTCCCCTTGAGAATCCCTCACAGCTCCCCAACTCTCTTGGGAGCTTTGGGTGGGGCCCTTCTTCATTAGCTGCCACCACCTCATAAGACTTGCCCCTTTCACTGGATTTGATGCCTGGAGGAGAACCATCAAGCAGGGTTGCCGGTAACGTGAGCAGGGCAAGGCTCACAGGGAGGAATCAAGGCAGACCCTTTCTTTCTTAAACAACACAAAAGCCTTATTCTACTACCAACTTCTCTTAAAGTTGTACAGGTTACAGAGATCCGGGTGCAAGAGATAAAATGAAAACAGAGAAAGATTTCTAACTTAACTTGGAAAACGATGGTTACCTGACTTTTGTTTTCTTCCCCTCTACCCCATCATGGCTGGAGCAAACGCGTGTCTGCCCAGAGGAAGCATCCCCAGATGTCAAAACACACCCACACACTAGAGAGAGAAAGAAACAAAGAGAGAACAGCTACTTTTCTATTCCCCTTCCCCAGGTGCAGCAATGACCCTTGGCCAATCCAAGCTCTGGGATCCTGCTTGCAGGAGCCACTCAGAATGTAGCAGCGAATGGACTGGTGTTACTCACATCCGAGGAATTCATTATTTTCTCGGCAGGATGTGAAAACATACTGAACCTGGACCAATGAGATTTTCTCAGCCTGTCTCCTTCCCCACCAGTTCACCTTCATAAATGTCAGGCCTTGATAAGATGAAATGGTTTGCCCTCCTCTCATCCGCAACAAACACAGCTCTCCATATGCAGCTATAAGAAAGATTGGGTTGAGTCCAACCAGCTTTTCCACTGGTAAAAAAGGGAAGAGGGGCCCCTTTGACCTCCAAAAAGGTTCTCCTGGAGATCATGGGACCTGTATGGAGAAAAGCCATGAAGGACGAGGGTAAATTGGGAATCGGCCAATACTCAGTAAAAAAATTGGTTTGATTCAGTTCAGTTTTTATTGCATATGGCCAATGCCCATTTCAATAAATTAAAAATAATAATAAAACACCACAAGAACAGGTGACAATGGTTAATAAAAGTTTCATTTTAGTAACAAATTAAAAGCTTTAAGGGTATGTTTCTCTAACCCTCCAGATCTTATCAAAATACAGCACATAAAACATTATTAAATAGTTAACCTACTATCTTGGCTTATTTAACATGAAATAAACAAGCCTCAAAACATATATTTTTGTTATTTGAGTTTGATAAGCCCAACATAACCCAACAGAAATGTATAGTGACTCATTTTTTATAACTCCCATCCTCACTGTTTTTTTTTTAGTGTTAAGCAGAAAACAGTACCAGGATGCTTACCGAACTCTTAAGTAGATCCCTAGACATGGCTATTGGGCTAAATTCTACTCAACAAGCAACACATTTGTATAAGTCACTGCTGGGTAAAAGCTAATATTTTTATTGAGCAAGGCTATCTAAACTTGATCTGAATTTCCCTGTAAGTGAAATTTGATAACTCTAAAGCAGTGGTGTCAAATTAAATTGTTATGAGGGCTGGATATGACATAAATGTCACTTTTTCGGGCTGGACCATGCCTCGCCGGCCCAGATTGAGAGTGGGGGGTGGCTGCCTTGGCTGCCTTCCAGGCTGGATAAGAGCTCTCAAGGGGCCAGATTTGTCCCCTTGGATTTACATTTGACACCCCTGCTCTAAAGGCTTCTTTCAGACTTGCAGTTTATAATATATCTGATGAAGTTGTGAATGCTGAACAGAATTAGTGGACAACAAGGGGGGTTCAGTATTTCTCCATTCAAAAATCTCTTTCCACATTTGATTCATCGACTAAGGAACCACTGCTACAGAAACCAAGTGTACAACAGAGGATTCTGGGAACATTTCTATAACATCAGTCACTGTTTCTCTCCATGAACTGAGATGGAGCCCTGGAACACACTCGGTGTATTCTTACACTACACTAGTATGTTCATGGTTCACTTTGCAGGCGTTGATTTTTATACAAAAAATGTTGTAGAAAGCTATGATTGGGCATGAAAGGGAATTCCAGTGTGGTCATTGTATGTGGATAAAAGACATGTTTTGTCAGGTTAGAGAAGATTAAAATTTGATTTAGGGGGTATTAGTTAATTAACTAACAGTATAACAGCTCCAGGGCAGTAAGAAGAGCAATATATATATATATATATATATATATATATATATATATATATATATATATATATATATATTTATAAAGGGTTACTTAAATGTAAGAGTAGCACTCAAATAAGAAAGCAACGATGGTGCCATCAGCTAAAGAAGCCGAACACCTGTACTTGCCAGATGTTTCTAAAAAGTGTTTTCATTTTGGAATCTTATTATTTACAGAGACTCAGATAGGTAATTAAAATAATTGTAACTGAGGCTATATTCTTAAAATGTACACATGAAAGTATTTCCCTCTATTAGGGGAATTACCACAGGAATCCAGTTGGCTTGTATAAATCTGACATAAAATGGATGCATTAGTGGCTTATTTTTTGCTGTTCAGGAAGATGGCAGAGTGAAGAGAAACCAGAAGCCTGGAAGGTTTTCTATAGATCTGCCCTGTGGAGATGAGAGATCTCCTCCCCTAGCTGTTGCTGGTTCCTCTGACTCAGCACTCTCTTCTGAAGGAAGCTCATTGTTCTCATTGCTGTCAGCAGGCAGTGCTCTTAGTAGTGCTTGTAATCTAGCACTCCTTCTACTCCTGAGTAGGAATGTTCTGTACCTTCTTTGCCACTGTTCCAATGGCTGTGGAGGTCTGCTGCTGGACACAAGTGAGTCCCCTGTCCTGGGTGATTGTAGGCATGGGGAACATTCACCCATCTGTGCCTGTTCAGCTTGCTGCTGTTCCAGTGTCTGCTGCTTCAAGGTCCTCATTGTCTGATGAAGCCTCAGCAGGCTACCCCATGACAGCATAGTTTGCTGAAAATTGGCTCCCATTGTGTAATTTTGCATCATTTAATGTTTCATGTTAACACTTATGTTTGGCTTCAGTTCTGTTTTTAGACTTCTGATTGGATCTACAACCCAAATCCAATTTATTGTTGAATTTATTGAATTGTTGTAGAGGAACACAGGAGCCTCCACGCCTGGGTTGCTCTTTTGGGGCCGATAGCAAATTCACACTTTAACAAACACTGAGCAAATAAACCCTCTAAGCTCAGTAGGTAGTCTGCCACCAGCCCTTATTTATCTAGCTCAGCCCCAGGCAGAGGATAAGGGCAGCCTCTGCCTGCCGGTACCAAATTAGCAACTAGCGCTCACCTTGCAGGGTAGGACTCGCAGCAAGGTGAAGCTACAAAAGTAAAGGGTTTGGTAAGCGGACCCCACATAAACAAGGCACTTGGAATTAGAGCTTGAAGCCTGATAAAGTCAAGAACCACAAGCAAGAATAGTTTAAAGTTGTATTCAAAAGATTGTGCTCGCTACAGAAAGGCAATAGTTCGTGAGGTAAAAGGAAGCAGACAAAATAACAAAGCTTTTAAGCAACTAACTACACAGTAAGGTTTCGTTGGTTCAAAGCTTGGCAAAAGGCATAAGAAAGTTACAAAATGTTACCAGTTCCCAAAATGAAGTTGCACAGCATTCCAGCATTCAATAAGTCATTCCAACAGTTCAGTTTGGCAGAGTCTCGCCCTAAAAAGACATCAAGAAATCAAAAGGGGGTGATGGGTCCCCATGCCGCCTGCATGTCAAGACACCATCAAAGCTATAGCTAAGCTGGCCATCTTTATTCCCGAGAACCCGAGTGGAGTGAGCCCAAAGACCCAATCAGGTTCCGAGAATGCCAATAAACCAGGTGATTAATGATATGTCCAAACACTGGCCAAAAGGTTGCTTCTGATGGGTCAGAAGTAGGGTTGCCAACCTCCAGGTATCAGAGATAGATAGAAGCCCTATGGGACGCTGGTCGAATATTGAGGTCTATGTACTCTACATGAAATGAAAAGACTTTACAACAACTGATGAAGCAACTGCGAAACGAACCCGGAACCCGGAAGTGTCGTTTTGGATTTTGGATTCTGAATTTTTCTGGATTTCACTTTACTTGCAATTCATTTGCCTTTGGAACTTGAACCTACCTGGTGAAGCAACCTTGTGGCAATTGCATTTGAGAATTACATTTGAGAACTGTATGGTGAAGTAACCTTCAGACGTTTGTATTTTTGTTTGGAACTTACCTTTATAGTGGAATGGTGAAGCAACCTTTGTCATAGTTTTCAGTGCTTTAACTGGAGATTTCGTTTGTAGTTCCTGGTGCCTTTGTCAATTTATTTTCAATGTCTATACTTTTGGATTATGCATATTTTGTAAAAATCCTGTAAGCTTTTGCTAATACTTAAAAATCAATAATATCGAGCTTTGGTGCTGTTTTGTTACTCAACCTCCAGGTACTAGCTGGAGATCTCCTGCTATTACAACTGATCTCCAGGCGATAGAGATCATTTCACCTGGAGAAAATGGCCGCCTTGGCAATTGGACTCTATGGCATTGAAGTCCCTCCCCTCCCCAAAACCCCGCCCTCCTCAGGCTCCGCCCCAAAAACCTCCCGCCGGTGGAGAAGAGGGACCCGGCAACCCAAGTGAGAAGTGCCGGCAGAACACAGATCACCTGGAACCCATCAGGTGACAAGATAAGGGCCTAACTGAGAGGGTTATTTCCTTGGTAAGGAATTGACCTTCAGTTTAGGGAGGACCCAGGAAGGAGGCACCATAAACAGCCCCACAGCGGCCTGTTATCTCTTAGAAGGGAAACTGTCCTCACAGTTGTAAGTTAAGACCTTGCATTCCAGGGTACTCAGAGTTTTATATCACAAATGGCGAGGCCACAGCCTGAGCCAAAGAAAGCAGCAGCAAGGGATTGTGGGGAAGACAATTCCTTGACAATTGCTTATTGAATGATTGTATTGACTCACTCTGTGTAATCTGCCTTGAGTCTCAGTGAGGAAGGATACACACACACACACACATATATATATTATGTAATGTCCCACTCCCACAGAATCCAGTTCTGACACAGAGATGTCTTCGGTAACAGTCTGAAGATCCTAAAGAGATATCTATTATTTTGAGCAAATTGGGAGCAAACTGCTGCTAGTTCCTGATCCTATGATTTGTGATGTTACCTGAGTTTTTCACCCTGCAACTGTGAAAGGTCTGTATTTGAAAGAGTTCCGAGGAATTCATTTTTCGAATAGTAACTTTGGGGACATGACTAATGCATCCTGCACATCTGAGTATTACATAATGCCAACTCACTGCACATTCCTTACCGGAAGGCTCTTTACAAAGGGAATCTGTCCTCTGGGTTGAGATGCCCGTGTCGATGAGAAGGTTAAACAGAAAAGTGTGCACATGTACGTTCTGCGAGGGTGACTGAAAGCAAAATGCATTGGCTGCGCATAGCCCCTTTAGATATGCTCAAGGGCTTATGAGTGCACACCAAGATGCATCTGTTTCCCCCCCACCTGCATCCTCATGCCTCACTGGAATCAAGTTTACAGGTCCCCCAAATTGCAGGTGAGGCTTTTTGTGAGATTTAAAGGTTTGTGAGGTTGATCATCCAGAAAGATGATCAACAAAAATCCAGTGCACAGAGCTTTTGGACAGGGGTGCAGGGAGGAAGACATAGGGTAGGTTTACCATTTGCCATCTGGCAGCGGGCAATCTGCTGCCCCCACCATCGATAATTTAAGGAGCAGGAGGGGAAAAAGGGGGGGATGGCGATGTTGATGCTCTAGAGATTTCCCTGAGTCTCTAAGGTCTTTAGGGGAAATTCCTAGAGCATCACCAAGAAGTAACCATATCCCCCTGAAATACCACTGTACCCAGGCATTGATCCCAAATCTCCCAGCATTTGCTGGCATAGAAGTGGAGACCAGGGTGAACAGGGAAAACTTCCCTGACTCCCCCAATGCTGAGGGCCCTATCCATATTGATTCATATTGCCTAAGGTTAATGGCCAAACAAGGTTGTGTCTTTCTGACCTTTGAACTCCGGGCAAGTGGCTTACAGAGTTAAATAATAAGCCAGTTTGGCTTTCATGGTTATAAATGAATTTATCTTCAATTAATGTCACAAACTAATAGAGTTGCCAACCTCCAGGTACTAGCTGGAGATGTCCTGCTATTACAACTGATCTGCAGTCGATAGAGATCAGATGAGACTTTTGCCCAGCAAGGCTTCTGACTGGCCATTGGAGATTTGATTGGCTGTGCAGATTTTTAAGGAAGTTGCTTTGGCAGCTGCTGCCACCACAGCACAAGGATCTTCAGTGTCTAACTGAAGGTAAACCGTAGCAGCCATTTTGTGGCTGCGCCCACCGCACTGTGTCAGATTTATAAAGGTGTCCACGGACTCAAAAAGGTTGGGGACCCCTGGCTTAGATGCTGTGAAATATTATGAGAATCAGAACTATTATTACATGATCCCACGCTACTTATTCATGAATGACTAGGGTTGCCAACCTCCAGGTACTAGCTGGAGATCTCCCGCTATTACAACTGATCTCCAGCCGATAGAGATCAGTTCCCCTGGAGAAAATGGCCGCTTTGGCAATTGGACTCTCTGGCATTGAAGTCCCTCCCATCCCCAATACACAAACTCCTCAGGCTCCGCCCTAAAAATCTCCAGGTATTTCGCAACTCGGAGCTTGCAACCCTATGAATGACACAGTAAATTTTATTCACTATATAGAGGGGGTTGTCCCAAGAGATTTTTGTGTGTCTTGACTAGCAGAAACACATGGCTGCATTTCCTTCCCTTGTTAATAATAGTTTCAAGAAATGTGAGTTTATGCTAAACAGCAACATATTTAAGCTGTGGGGTTGCCCATTTCTCACAATGTGCAACAAACCTCTGGAAGTTAAATCAGCGGTGACCGTAGTAGAACTTGAGTTTATGGCTTTCTTGTACTTCGTGATGCAGCAGTTTCCATTCATACCGTGGCTTTTCAAATCTGGTTATGTTAAAAAGTCTGTGAAATTATGCTGAAAATCACATCTAGAGTCTATAAACTAGCAGAATGTCCTCATTGAGAATGCCTTAAACAGAAACTAATTCCAGCTCAATCTGGGCTGAATGCCAGATTTCTGAAAATGGGAATCATTCCAGAATATTAATCTGTGCCAGCCGAAATCTATTAATTTTGAGTTCTCAAAAAGTGTCAGATTGTTTGTAGTGTGTCATGATCATGCTAAGTCAACTGATAAGGAGAGCTGAATAATGTATGTTTAAATATGCCTGAACTATGGAAAGGGCAAACAGACGGCATTTGCAAAAATAAGTGCAGTTGGATTTTTTTTTAAAATAAAAAGCCTTTGAAGATGGATATTACAGAAGCACTGATAAGAATAGCTGCGGGAGGCTGAACTGCAACATTGATTCCAGGCATTATGCTAAAATGTGTGACTGAAGATTAACCCAGTTACAGTTTTACGGTGAAATGTTGTCGCTGGTTTTGTTTTGTTTCATTTGTATCCTGCTTCTTCCCAAAGAGTTTGGATCCGCTTACACAAATCTTTAACGTTGCTGTTTCAAAAAGGAGGGGGCAAAACAACAAAGAAACCATCTTCCTCCTTCCTCCTGTTCTTGCTGAGAGGGAGGGCAGGAAGAAACCTTCTTCCTCTGGCCTCATAGGCACCACGGTGTCTGGCAATGGGTCTCTTGCTTTTTCCCTGAAGCATTTGTTCCCCCCAACAAACAGCCATTTCTGGCTTTCTCCTACCTCTTTGGAGGTGCTACAGAAGAATCCAGGAGACATCGTTTTGAGTCGGCAGGGTATGCCCGTTCAGAAACGGCTGCGTCCCTCATAGGAGGATGCTTATCTTAGAACCTCCTAACATTTCGGGTTTGGCCCCAGCAATCCACTGCAACCCTTTTGTGGTGGTTCCCACTGTACATTCTCAAAGTTCCCAAAGTGCCCACAGACTTTTGGGGACCCCTGAGCTATACTGTACTTCCCCTTGCTTCTTCAGTACAAGTCTATTGACTCTTCCAGGAGAGTTATTTCTGAAGTAAGGTGTAAGTCGGCTCCCAGAAGCTGTTCATCTTCTAGCCCAGTGGTCTTTAACCTTTCTGGATCCAGGGCCTACCATTAAAGCCCAAGTAGCAGAACAGAACCCATCTGGCTGCAAGCATGTGACAAGGTCATGTGGTGTCACAGATGTATGACATTAATCATGTGACAGGAATAGGAAGAGCCAGAGTTATGACAGTATAATTTTTTCTTGAACTCCCTGTCAATCAGGGTCTTTAGACCAGTATAAGGCATTGGCCTTATGTCATGAGACGACAAGAGTCACTGGAAAAGACAGTCATGCTAGGAAAAGTTGAGGGCAGCAGGAAAAGAGGAAGACCCAACAAGAGATGGATCGACTCAATAAAGGAAGCCACAGCCTTCAATTTTCAAGATCTGAACAAGGCTGTCAAAGATAGGACATTTTGGAGGACTTTCATTCATAGGGTCGCCATGAGTCGGAAGCGACTTGATGGCACTTAACACACACACACACAAGGCACTGGCCGTTAGCAGTCCATCACAGTTGCCAGATACAGGTTGGAAGCCTCTGGAGATTTGGGGTCGGACCCTGAGGAGGAAAGCAACCTCAGTGGGGTACAATGCCATATAGGGTTGCCAGATCCCTCTTCACCACCAGCAGGAGGTTTTTGGGGCTGAGCCTGATAAGGGTGGGGTTTGGGGAGGGGAGGGACTTCAATGCAGTCAAAGTCCAATTGTCCAATTGTCAAAGTGGCCATTTTCTCCAGGTGAACTGATCTCTATTGACTGGAGATCAGTTGTAATAGCAGGAGATCTCCAGCTAGTACATGGAGGTTGGAAACCCTAATACCATAGAGTTCACCTCCCCCCAACAAAGCATCCATTTTCTCCAGGGGAACTAGGGTTGCCAACCTCCAGGTACTAGCTGGAGATTTCCTGCTAATACAACTGATCTCTACCCTTTAGAGATCAGTTCACCTGGAGAAAATGGCTGCTTTGGCAATTGGATTCTATGGCACTGAAGCCCCTCTCCTCCCCAAACCCCACCCTCCTCAAGCTCCGCCCCCCAAATCTCCAGTTATTTCCCAACCCAGAGCTGGCATCCCTAAGGGGAACTGATCTCTAGTCATCTGGAGATGAGCTATAATTCCTGGGGATCCCCTCGTACCACCTGGACACTGGCATCCCTAGTTCAACCCAAGGGTCTAATCTCAGATTGGGCATGAGAAGAAGAGATGGAGAAGCAAAGGTAGCAGGGGAGAACTGCATACAACTGCAGTTACACGTATTTAGGCTTCCTTGTGGTATAAGAAGGTGTGAATTTCTTGTGGTTTTCTTTAACTAATGTGTGTGTGAGAGAGAGAGGGAGAGAGACTCACATTGCAGGCCTCCCTTGGCTTTCTGACATTGCATTTCAAAATTCAGTTTCATCACATATCCAGCATTATGCTAAGAAGGAGCTAATGACCAGGAATGTAAACAAGTCCTCTGATCAGATACTGAGAGCGTAAGCAGTTCAGGGATGCAAAGCTTATCTGGGGGAAACGCAAAGCACATGTTCCTTGCAAAAGTCCCTCAAGCAAAATCATCGTTAACACATACCTTTTTGGGGGGTATAATGAAAGTAATACTCGAGTGAGGCATGGAAAGGACAAGCATGTCATCTCACCTTTCCGACAGGCCTTATCGTTTGCCTGCAGCTTAGGTGAAAAGTTTAAATGGCAGCAGGAGCAAGATTAGACTCTGCCGCAAGCCGCTGATGGTTTTCTGGAGATGGCTGGCTGCTGGGGGCCATGCTTGTCAATTAGGGCTGCCAACCTGCAGGTGGTGGCTGGAGATCTCCCACTATTATAATTGATCTCCAGTCAACAGAGATCAGTTCACCAGGAGCAAATAGCCGCTTTGGCAATTGGACTCTATGGCATTGAAGTCCCTCCCCTCTCCAAACCCTGCCCTCCTCAGGCTCCGCCCCCAAAATCTCCAGGTATTTCCCAACCCAGAACTAGCAACCCTATTGGCAATGGAAGTTCTTTTGTTGTGGCCAGGGCCCGGTTTCCTACAGCACTGGCTTCAGGAAGGAGGGTGGGGACAGGAAGTGCAGGTGTCATCTACTTCCTGTTTGCTGTGTTTATTTGTGTCACTTTTTGTGTCATAATTGGACTTTCAGAATTGCTGCTCCCAGTTGGCTTTATTCTCTGCGGTTCTGCTAAAGAACAAGGCATCTTTTGAGAGCGGATGTCATTACTGCCACGATGTGGTACTGCTGAAGAAGCAAAGCCACAGTAGGAAATAATTTGTAATTTTTCAGATGGTATCTCAGAATCGTTGGCTCTGATTTTGTTTTAAAAATAAAATAAAAGTAGCTTTGAGTGCTTTATCTGAGCAAAGCTTTATGAGGGTGCCTGCTGCCCTGCAAATGGACAAACACTCATTTGGGCACATTTCTCTGTGGTGGCTCCCACATTATGCAATGGCCTGCCTGAGGCTATCAGCAAGGTAGACATGGCCTCTGAGGAGGGAAAAAAGTAAGTAAGGTATCCATAAAATTAAATCATGACAATGACTGACAAACACTTAATGTGAACAATAGGGCTGTCGATTTGGTTCGCCCCGAACCGAAAAACAGCCGAATTTCCCCTGATTTGGCGGTTTTTAGTTCGGGATGAACCAAACTCAAAAATGGCAGGAAAACGGGGGAGCCGAATTCAGCAAGTTCGGGAGTTCACGAATAAATTCAACAAATTCGGGGCGCAGCAGCATAACCGTCAGTAAGCAGCATTCTCCCCCGGCCAATCAGTGGCCAAGCTGGGTCTTCTTCTGGCCAATCAGTCAGGATTGAGTACTGGAGGAATCAGCTGCTGCGCGGCCTGGCCAGGGAGAGAAAGAGAAATTCTCATGGGGGGATGGGTGTGCACATTCGCTCCTTTCCGTGGCTGCAGGGGGTGCATTTTCCCTATTGGGATGAATGGATCACCCGATCCTGTATACATCTCCAGAGCGGCAAATCCAAGGCAAAACCTCCCGTGCTTAAATAGAATCATATTGGATTACCCAGTCCTCCCAGCCCCTCCTGATGGAACAGAAGACAGCCACAGTAAGACCCCTTTGGGGGCTTTAATCTATAATTTTTCTCCTCTGTGTGTGTGTGGGGGGGGGGGAAGCAGTGTGTGTGTGTGTGTGTGTAGGGAGGGAGCAGTTTCTGTGGGTGGGAGGGAAGCCAAAGGGGGCTTTCGCCCGTTCTGCCTGGGGTGTGTGTGCCCCCTCGAGACTCTCTCTCCCTGGTTTGAGGGAGGGCTTCAGTTGTGTGTCCTCAGGTTTTCCCTCATTCATAAGATCGGTTAGGTCTATTTTGATGCTTGCTCAAAACTGGTTTTCAAATGGTGGCTTAAAGAATGCATTTTCCTGGTCCCGACTCGAGTCCAATGCAAAAGGAGAAATTCCACCCCCTCCTGCTCATTATGCATAGCTAGCTGCCTCTGTCCCTTTCCATGGTTTGCAAACTCTCAGGTGTCAGGTGTTGCTTTGCATGGTTGCAAACGTGTTGCTTTGCATGGTTGTGTTGCTTTGCAGTTGTGTTGCTTTGCAAACTTCTTCACACCTGCCCCGCCCTTGCTTCCCGCAGCTCAGCTGTTTGTCGGGGATGGGAGCTTTGTGTGTGGGCGGCAAGTTCTGCTCAGAGATGCACATTAAGGGTGGGGGGACCCCTTTTGGGGCCCATATCTCAGCCCCCCCTGACCCAATCTTTACAAAATTTGCAAGAAGGGTCCTTTGAAGCTCTGCTGAAAGTTTGGGACCTCTACCCCCAAAAATGCCCCTTCCGGAGCCGCGGAAATGCGCTGTTGTGTTTTTAATGGCTTTATTCGGCCACATTTTTTCCCCGAACTTTGAATTCGTGCCGAATTGCACGGACCCAAAGTGGGGGAGTTCGGACTTCGGCATATCCCGAATCCAGACGGGCCAAATTCGGCCGAATCCGAACTATACCAAAAAAAGTTTTCAACAGCCCTAGTGAACAATGTGAGCAAACCTTTCTCTAGATTCACAGACGCAGTAAACACATGAGAACATAAGAAAGGCCATGCTGGATCAGACCAAGGCCCTTCAAGTCCAGCAGTCTGTTCCCACAGTGGCCAACCAGGTACCTCCAGGAAGCCCACAAACAACACAACTGCAGCAGCATTGTCCTGCCTGCGTTCCATAGCACCTGATCCTGGAGAGAATAGGCATGCATCATGACTAGTATCCATTTTGATTAGTAGCCATGGATAGCCCTCTCCTCCATGAACAGGTCCACTCCCCTCTTAAAGCCCTCCAAGTTGGCAGCCATCACCACCTCCTGGGGCAGGAAGTCCCACCATTTAACCATGCGTTGTGTGAAGAAATACTTCCTTTTATCAGTTTTGAATCTCCCACCCTCCAGCTTCAGCAGACGACCCCGAGTTGTACCATTACGTGTGTCCCGGGTCGGGGGCCCCACCCCGCACCCCGGGGCTTTCCCGCCACCCTCCACTTACCAGACAAGCCTCTGCTGGCTCCAAAGTGTTCCCTACAGGGAGATATGAACATATGAACATATGAAGCTGCCTTCTACTGAATCAGACCCTTGGTCCATCCAAGTCAGTATTGTCTATTCAGACTGGCAGTGGCTCTCCAGGGTCTCAGGCAGAGGTCTTTCACATTACCTACTTGCCTAGTCCCTTTTAACTGGAGATGCCGGGGATTGAACCCCGGACCTTCTGTATGCCAAGCAGATGCTCTACCGCTGAGCCGGCCCTTCCCCACATTTTTAAAAATGTTTTTAGCCACTTTCCCCTCCCCTCCAAGGACAGCATGAAAGCAACTGCAGCACAAACACACAAAATGGGCGCTTTCACACTTCCTGAATAATGCACTCTCAATCCTCTTCCAATGCGCCTTAACGATTGTTTGCAAGTGGATTCTGCCACTTCACACAGTAAAATCCAGCTGCAAAGTGCATTGGAAGTGAATGTGTGAAAGCACCCAATGTGACAGGGCCCAAGCAGTTCTCAAACTCCTCCACTTCCCCATTGGCCCAAAAGCTAAAGCTAACTGCACGATGCAGAAAGTTAACTGAGAAAGTAAAAGGCATTTCAAGTTTCGTTTGGAGTCGAATTCATGGAACTGATGTTCCCATTTCAGTGAAGAGCAGACGACCGACAGGCAGGCATTTTCAAACTACCGTCCATCATCCCCAAAAGCAAAGAAGCACAGGGGATAGAATTGGGTCCAGCTGCTCCTAGAGATAGAGGACAGGGACCTCAGCAGGGTATAATGCTATAGAGTCCACCCTCCAAAGCATCCATTTGCTCCAGAGGAACTGATTTTATAGTCAGGAGTAAGGCTGTGCATATCGGTAAACCCAAACAAAAAATAAACACAAAATTAGCTGTTTTGGCAATATGCAGGTTTAGTTTCAGACAAATCCCCAAACCTGGGAATCTGTCTGAAGCCGAATACGCAATTCCTGAAAAGCCAAATAGGTATTCAGCTTTTTCGGGTTTTGGCTATTCGCCTTTGCTCAGATGCACGGCTCTGGGCTTTCTCCCATTTTTCTATCTTTGACCGGTTTTGTTAAGGGCCCATAGTTCAGGCCCTTTTAATGTAGGGGACATATTATTGGAGCCAACTTGGTCTGACCAAATTATCCATCACCTTTCAGTGGATTAGTCTGGAGGCATTAAAAGACGGGGCTCACCCAGGCCCGTCCAGAGGAATATACCCCCAACCAAAAAGCACCAGCTTCATCATCTGCTGACCAGGCTTCTGAAGAAGACTCCTCACCCGCACAGATGAACAATCTCCTTCTCACCCCCCCTCCAAATAAAAACCTGCTCTCAAACTGTCAAATCAAATCAAATCATCTTTATTTCAATACAAGATCAGCTCTGCATAAAAATTAAAAATTAAGTTAAAATAATTAAAAGAAAAGAAAAAACGTGTTAATGGTTCTGGGAGAGATTATATGAACAGGAGGAGGAAAGATCAGCTATGGGGTATTCTTAAACTGAAGGTTGCCCCAAGTAGTGGCTTCATTTCCCCGCACTGTGACCATCTCTTGAGATCAGATTTTTGATGACTATAATAAAGAACAGTTCACAGAATGTCATTTGCCTCTAAAATAAACGTTTTCCTTGCTTTATTTTTCTTGCATATAAGCCATTTTCCTCAGTTTGGAAGCTAATTTGCATGGACATTATTCTATGTGCCCCAGATACAAATGGAGCCCCCAGACTTTGCGGCGCCAGCCTGCCAATTGGCTCTTTCCACCAGTCCTCAGCAACGCTGACCTTCTGAACCTGAAAACCAATGTACAGCTTGGCTTGCAAATGCCTGGAGGATGGAGCGACCCCTTTGCAGGCCCATAAAACTGGACCCCCTGTCCCAAACTTCCCCAAACGTTGGTGTCCATCTAAGGAGTGTCCCTTGCAGCTACACTGCAAATTTAGTGACTCTACCTCCAAAAATGCTCCCATAGGAGCCTCGAAAAAAATCGCCACGGGCATAAATTCTTTCAGTAAACCCGGAAATAAAGCCAAATACCTCTTTACCGGTATAGGTATTTGGGCCCAATAAACCTGAACCTGAAATTTACTGAATATGTTTTTTACACAACCCTAGTCTGGAGATGAGCTGTAATTATTGGGGATCCTCAGATCTCACACAGTAGGCTGACATCCCAACATCTGTAAGAGATAAACTGTTCAGGGTTTTTATTTGTTTCATTAAGAATCTTTGCTATTAGACTGAATTATTTTATATGACAGATAAGTTTTTACCTACATTGATTGTTTTGTTGCCTTAGACTGTCTTTTGTTTACTGGTGTTGTTTTTCCTGTGCCTCAATCCCAGCCCCACTGTGTTATTTTGTTCCATTAAGGATCTTTGTTGTTAGATTGAATGGTTTGATCGTGTTTTGCATTCTGCTTACTGATGGACTGAATAGCCTTTCTCATATTTGTAATCCACCCACTCCATTATTCTCTTTTATCAGGAATCTTTGCTGTCAGATTCAAATATTTTAACTTGCTTGGTAATTTGCTTGCTGATTGAACAGTTTTTATCATATTTGCAAGCCACCTTGAGTTTCAGTGAGAAAGCTAACAATACGAGTTATTATTATTATTTAGTGATTTTCTAGACAGCGTAGTTTTCAGGGTAGGTTACAGCAGATATCAATAAAGATGGAGGGGATGGGGTTAGGCTTGTAGCCAGGTTGTGTGTCCAGTGGGTACATTTCCCTGCCTTGAGCACTCATTCTGAATTCCTTTAAAAAACAGCATTTCAATGTGTGGCAAGACTTCTATTTAAAAAAGGGAGAACTTGTTTTCAGAATAGGAAAATAGCAGTGACAGCATTACAAATGCAGTAATGCTAAACTTACACCCAACTGACATGCTCACTCAAGAGATCCTCTGGATCTGGGTAGATTTCCCCCCCCAAAAATTGGTGTCACCCAAGGGGGTTCCACACTGGGACAAACTTGTATTGTTTCACTGTTGCTGCTTTGGCTGCCAATACAGCATAGGTGTAATGGGGGTTTCCACACTGCATATTTCCCAGGAAAATGTTCTTTGGATCATATCCTTTATGTCCTCAGGGTTGCTTGTAACATGGGCAATTTCTGCCTCTGTGTTAGTGTTAGCATTGTTCTTTCACTAAGAGATGTTTCCCTGAAGAGATGTGTGCTACTTAATCAAATGGATGGAAGTTGCCTATCTTCCCAAGAGCAGCATGAGTGCAACTATGGGGAAGGGGCACTGCTCCTCTTGAGAGATGAGCCTTGCTTTATGGGACTATTGGTTTGACCATTTAATTGCTTTGGAGTTCTTACAGTATTGGCAGAGCAATCCTGAAAAGGGCCCCCCCGAAAGGTTTCTGGAGGCAACGTGACCCCAACGCTGGTGTAGATATCACTTGTGGTGTGAAAATGGGCCACATGCCAGCGCTGGGGAGTGGTGCAGCAGCACCATGCTCAGGTGCTGGAGCAGCCACCACCAAAGCATTTCGCCAGCGCAAGGGCTCACACTGGCACCAAAGGAGACATTGCCAGGGGCAGGGCTGAGGTTAGTCTGCTCCCAAAGCCCTTTTACCCCGAGAATGTCCCCTTTGCAGGCATGAACGTGCACCTGCAAAAACCATGGTGCAGCCCTGGGTGACTCAATGGGGTGATTACATGGGGTTTCAGGGGAAAATACATTGTACCCTTCTACGCTGGGGCTCCAAGCCACTCAGAAGGCGGTGCGATGGTGCCGTCCCCGAGCCCACCGTCAGTAACCCTCCTTAGGATTGTGCTCTAAGTCAGTTCAGCAAAACAGGTTTGCATCAGAAGTTGTTTTCAAGTGCACAAAGAGAATGATTCCAACATGGATAAATCAACAAATTAAGGCACCAGAGAAGAAACGTTTCAGTCACTTCAGCGCAGATGTTCTAATTTGCTCAGAACTAGGAGAGTCTCAATTCCAATGGGGAACTGGCAAGTTAACACCTGCCGTCATTACAACTGGGCAGGGGAACAAACATTCTTACCTCATTAGGACTCCTTTGAAAATAAATTCTGTTAGAAAAGGACAATGCTCATGGGAAAACAGCTCCAAAAGCTTTTAAATGCCTTAAAAAAAATAATCAGCGGCTGTATTTGTGGATCAAAAATAAACATAACTGACAAAATGTTGATTTTGGTACTATAAATAAAGCCTGCATCTGTCAAAATTAAAACAAAAAATAACCCTTGAAAAATCTGTCTTTAAAGAAAAAGTTTTACAGCCAAAGAAGTGGAGTTTTCTGGAACAGAAAGGTGGGATCGAAGAACAGCAGAAAAGGGACCACCTACACAAAGGAACAAAAATAAAAAGTGGCCCCAATCCCTTGTCACTGCTTCCCATTCCTTTGTATTTCCAACCTATGCTGGGGCATGCACAGGATCCTCGTATGGAGGAGGCACTTCTTGCATCTCCCTGCTGGAGGAGATTTCAGAGAGCCATTTCACATGAGGTGGAGGCATAGGAGAGTAGGGAGTGTGGGATGGACCTCAGGCCTCTGGTCCTTTTGGTTCATAATAATTGCCAAAACTGCTTTGAATGTAAACAGCTGGGGGTTGGTTGGGAAGTCTCTATGGATTGGGAAGTCTCTGCAAATGCCTCTATAGTTAGGCGATATGCAGGGGAAAACTTAGGAGCTTGAGTCCCGGACGAAGGATCCTAACCCCTGCACGCACCATTGGCCCAAACTGGCATGCGCCATTGGCCCTAAGCCGGCACGCGCCATTGGAGACTCGGGGTTGTTCCCCCCCTATCACGGATCGGGGAGAGTGGCTGCGGGCGGCCAAGGGGGCAAATAAGCAGGGCCGTTTGCACTGTGTTCTTTAGTTCTGTTCTTCACTACAATAAAGTGTTGTTGTTGGAACTCCGTCTCGACCTCGTGTGTCCTCCCCACGCGGACTTAAAACTATCCATGGTTTTTTATGCATGGGTACTTTAACTCACGTTCACCCCCATCTGTCTTGGTTGTTCCTTGAGTTTTCCCTCCATTAGAGAATACCTCATTGCCAGCCCTCACAAATCCCGGGACTTCCCATCCCTCTGTTAACCCAATTCAAATACTTCCTGATTTGAGCTTGGAGACTGCTGGTGCACAGACTCCCAACAGGAAAGTGTGGGTCCAGCGAGCAACGAACCTCAGGTAAAACTCCCATGCATACGTGACCCATCTGTCACATTTTCTGGACTCATATTGGTTTGCAAGCCCACTGTTAAAGCAAGACGTTGGTTGTAGTCCCCTCTCTCACCTGCAGGGGGAACCTTGTGTCATTGAGAAGACTAAATCCCGAACCTGGTTTGCTGGGTATCTTCTTTGATGAATCACCTAATTTTGGCTATATTTTGCTATATATTTGGCTCTTCTGTTTGCCAAGCTAGCTAAAAATAAATAAATAAACAAACAAAATGCTGGACTGAAAATGTGTGTGTGTGTGTGTGTAAAGTGCCGTCAAGTCGCAGCCGACTTATGGCGACCCCTTTTGGGGTTTTCATGGCAAGAGACTAACAGAGGTGGTTTGCCAGTGCCTTCCTCTGCACAGCAACCCTGGTATTCCTTGGTGGTCTCCCATCCAAATACTAACCAGGGCTGACCCTGCTTAGCTTCTGAGATCTGACGAGATCAGGCTAGCCTGGGCCATCCAGGTCAGGGCAGGACTGAAAATATAACATGCAAAATTATTTTAAATGGTGTGTGGGGGAGAACCAGATAATGCACCTTAATTAAGCATGTTAAGGGCCAAAGTTGCCATGAGGAACACTGGAGCTCTCCACTAGTTTGTAATAGTTAAATTGTATATCCCCCCCCCCTGCTTAGTTTGTATTATGATGTCTTTATTTTATTTAAAACATTTATAAGCCTGTCTTTCTCCCATACATATTCCCATGCAAAAGAATGCTAATTATCCTGTCATTGGGCTGACAGCCAACAGGAAAAAGTGAGTGGTTTTTTTTTTTTTTTATCATGCGCTCTTCTTTCAGTCACTGAAGTAATGTACCAATGTGAATATACATTGTCTGAAGCTAAGAGACACCATTAGAAAACATTTTCAATCATTGCTGAATGACCCTTACCTGTAATTTTAGAAGGCAGTCATTTGGAGAACAACTTGTCCATTTTTATTTAAGTCTTCAAATAACTCTTTACTTTGAAGCACGTCACATTTAAATAATTGCCTGGAGTTTCATCATGCAGATTTCTTACAGAAGAAAATCTCAACCTAACTTGATGCAGGTTTTAGACTACACAAGCTATGATGCAGTGTTAACTGTAGGTGACTATAGTGTGTACACAACATCATCCAGACCATCTGATACTAATGAAGGAATGGCAGTCCAAAGTAAAAGTGGACCAAATTCAATTCACAGGAAATCACTTCTCGAATCTGGGAATGTGGTCTTTATTTAGAAACCGCTATTCTATTTGACAATTCCCCAACTGATGAAATTCATAAGACATAATACATTAATACAACACAACATAAATCTGTGCTTTCAACATCTAACAGAGTATGGTTACTTCTCCATGAGTGTTTGTGGGAATAACAGGTAGGGTTGCCAGCTCTGGGTTGAAATACCTGGAGGTTTTGGGGGTGGACCCTGAGAAGGCTGGGGTTGGAGAGGGGAGAGACTTCAATGCCATAGAGACCAATTACCAAAGTGACCATTTCCTCTGGGGAACTGATCTCTGTCGCCCAAAGATCAGTTGTAATAGTGGGAGATCTCCAGCCACCACCCTAATAACAACACATATTTTATAGCACACTCCTGCCTGCCATGTTGGTGAATATTTTCTCTTTGTTACCTTCACAAATGTGGGGTTTGTGTCTTTTTTTGGGGAGGGCGGAGTTGCTGTCCATGAGAGTAGAATGAAGGGATTTTAGTATATGTACCAGCCAGGACCCTCTGTTAAGGGTGGTGGTGCAATTTTTCAATAAAACAGCTTCATTTAACGGTGAAGAGAGTTCTCAAGCTTTGAAGTTTTCCAAATGGAGAAATCACAGTAGGTGTTTTTGCAAATGAAAAAAAAAAACACAACACTTCGAAGTGTTAAGCAGCAAAGGTTCACACTCCACCCCTGACATTTACCAAATTAGCTGGATCATTTTAATATCTCACTAGCCTCCTAAAACTGATGATGTATGTGGTATCTATACGGGCATTACAGAATGTAGCCCCCACTATTATATTTACCTACAGAAAGCAAGCTTGCATGTTACTGTTATTATCCAATAATATGATTATCCAGACCTCATGAACTCATACACAGAGCTTACACAGGGCATGAAGGATACAGCTGAAGAATGTTAAGTGATTCTTGTAGGTTATCCGGGCTGTGTGACCGTGGTCTTGGTATTTTCTTTCCTGACGTTTCACCAGCAGCTGTGGCAGGCATCTTCAGAGGAGTAACACTGAAGGACAGTGTCTCTCAGTGTCAAGTGTGCAGGAAGAGTAATATATAGTCAGAAAGGGGTTGGGTTGGAGCTGAATCATTGTCCTGCAAAAAGTAACAAAGGTAATGTGCTAACCATTGTCCTGTAAGTATCAAGATAATGTGCTGATGAGATATATTAATATGGAACCATTGTATCCTGAAGTGATCTGTTAATGTGTGAAATCCAAAGCTAATCTGCATGGCTATAACCATGCTATAACCATGCAGATTAGCTTTGGATTTCACACATTAACAGATCACTTCAGGATACAATGATTCCATATTAATATACCACACCCTCATCAGCACATTATCTTGATACTTACAGGACAATGGTTAGCACATTACCTTTGTTACTTTTTGCAGGACAATGATTCAGCTCAAACCCAACCCCTTTCTGACTATATATTACTCTTCCTGCACACTTGACACTGAGAGACACTGTCCTTCAGTGTTACTCCTCTGAAGATGCCTGCCACACCTGCTGGCGAAACGTCAGGAAAGAAAATACCAAGACCACGGTTACACAGCCTGGATAACCTACAAGAACCAATGAACTCTGACCGTGAAAGCCTTCGACAATGTTAAGTGAGCTTGGGAGACCTCCATTCCTGTATGCATCCTTGTCATGGGTTACATGTTCATACAAGTCCCGTGTGACTTTAGTTTGAGAAGACCTGTGAGTCAAAAGGACTAAACATAGCCCCATTAATAATCTCATTATGCTCTTTTTTTAAAGGATACTTTTGAATTTTTTCCACAGCACCATTAATATATCCTGTTTGTGGTTATTGTTAATTGAAGTACTGAAATCTTTTCCTACTAAGGCAGTTCTTCTCAAATACTTTTAACTTCCTTGCCCCACTTCTCAATTTCATCACAAGATTTCCCCTAACAACAACTACACAGCAACCATTCGTTCAATTGATGAATGTACTGAGATCCACTACTATGTGGAAGGATCTGTGGGTTTCCAACCTCCAGATAGTGGCTGGAGATCTCCCACTATTGAAATGCCTGAAATCATTATATGTTACTGAAAATGTATTCTTTCACTGAAGAAATGTATTCATTCACTAGACATGTATTGGAAACGTATTGTCTGATTTGAAATATATTCTTTGTAATCAATCAAGTATAATCTGCACTTATGAATATGCCATACTCAGTGTATCAGAGTTGGCATCTATGATTAAAGTCACACCAAGCACATATATATGTTAAAGGCCTTGAGTATAAGAGGCCCAGCTTTGCTCGTTAGAAGCTAATTAGAGGATCCATAGAAGGCCCGAGTATGTTTTCATAAGCTGGCTCCCCACTCATAAGGGCCAGCTAGAAAAACTCCCTTAGTTAGCCTTGGCAGCTGCCAGGGTCCAAGATAAGAAGAACTGCAGTAATTTAGGATCAAATAGAAAAGCACCTGACCACGAGGGTCTTCCCTGCTCATTAGTGAGAATGAAACCACCACTTCTGTGTAATGCCTCCGAATCTCTAATAGGGCATTCAAATCCTTAAATATCTATTATTGGTTGTATGTATTGACGCCATGTATTACGTCTTTGTACCTCCCATTACCAAAGATTATATCCGTGCTTGCACTCCTTTGATGTTTGTGTGAATTGTCCTGCGCATTTGGGCAATTTTCACCCGTATATTGGGCCTAATAAACGGACTGCTTTGAACTATCAACCTCCTACTGTGTAATTGTCATTGGGAATTGATACAACAATACAGGCATATCACTATTACAACAGATCTCCAGGTGATAGAGATCAGTTCCCTTGGAGAAAATGGTCTCTTTGGCCATTGGACTCTATGGTATTGAAGTCCCTCCCCTCTCCAAACCCTGCACTCCTCAGGCTCCACCCCCAAAATCTCCAGGTAATTCCCAACCTGGAGGTATACTGTAGAATCCACGCTCAGCTGAGACAGAACCCACCCTGTGGGGCTTGGCAGAGCTGAACAAACAGGGTATGTACCATAGAACACCTCCCAGAATCCTTTGCAATGCGCAAGTGTTGTGAAGGGGAAACCAAAGAGGTTGAGCTAACCCCCATCTAATATAGCAACCAATAAATCTATTTTTATTTTATGTGGTGCACAATTGTTTGTAAAAACTTCCTGAAAAGCACAAACTTAGCTACAAATATTACCAACACAAAACAGTTGATGTTAGTACATATAGTATGTGTGTGTATATATATATATATATATATATATATATATATATATATATATATATATATAAGCCTTTTATTCTGTGTGGCTTTATGTTAAAATAGTTCATCCGTGTGCCTTAAAACGTGGCTCAGGGCTCACGCCAGCGCTTCAGGATGGGTACAACATCAACAAACATGAAGAAAAGAATGGCAAATGTGAAGCAAATATGCCAATGTTCCTTGGCAGGCATGCTGAGGTGACAGAAATTTGAAAAACACACACACATATATATATGTGTTTCAAATATATATATGTATATATATTAGAATAAGGTAAACGATAAAAATTTGTGGCAGTGTGAGGAGGTTGAGTTCAGGAACTGAAGGTACAAGTTAGGATATGAACTTTACCCTTAGTAGGAAGAACTGTATTTGGCTAAGTGTTATTAATCTGTCTTGCTTCAGATAACCAAAGTATATGGAAGCATTTTAGGCCTGCTCATCCTGCTTCATTTTGAGAATACAATTTAGATGGCTTTGCTCATCCTTTTGCTTCATTTGTTTCAATTAAATATAAATGTATATTATTTTAGCATTAGGAGAAATCTCTGTGGACACAGGAACGGCAGCCTATGTAAGATAAATGTCTCCTACAAAGTTCATGAGTTCTGATTTGAAGACTGAATTTAATACATTGCCTTTCCTATGCAATCGTGCATGTTATACATGATTTATAAAATCTGAGAGGCCCAAATAACGGAAAGAGTTTAATATTCCGGCTGCAGACTGATTTCCCCTGACTTGAGGGAAATATGGAAATGAAATTCAGGCAAGCATTAACCATTGCCTGGCTCCGTCTCTGGTTTCTGGAAGAATTTTTAATGGGTACCTTAAAGAGGGGAGGGAAGAAAAGAAGACTCGAAGAAAAGAAGATTGATGAAAGAGCTTTTTATTCCATTCATGTCCTTCGAGGAGTTCAGAGTAACATTGCAACAATACTTATGAGGCAGGTTAGGATGCAAAATGGTGAGATGCAAAGGCTGTTGTTGGCTGAGGGAGCTTTGCACCTGAATTTCTCACATTCAAGGCCGGGGCTCTAGCTATGGCACTAAACTCACATTCTGATCCTTGGTGAAGATGTTATGCTAAGGGCTCCTTCCTGTATTCTCTTTGGTCATTTATGCATGGGAGCTTTATCTGAGGTTCATTGCTGGCTGGACCCACCCTTTCCTATTGGGCATCTATGCCCCAGCACTCTCCAAGCTCAAATCAAGTCCCCCCGCCCTTTTAATGCTGCTTTTTAATTGGCTTACTTGTAGTGCTTACTGTGAGAAAACATCCCCCCCAAAAGCAGGAAGTATTTGAATCCCTGCCTCTACCTATGCTGCTTTGTAATTGGCTGTGAGAGAAACCAAGCTTGTGTGTCCTGCACTTTGCCTTATGCATGGGGATTTCACCCAGGTTTTGCTCAGGGAAGATGGAAGAGTCGGGTTAACAGAGGAATGGGAAGACCCAGACATTGTGAGGGCTGGCAGCAAGGTCATCTGTAATGGATGGAAAACTCATGCATAACTACAAGGAACAACTGATTCAGACTGGGAGCGAATGTGAGTTAAAGTACCCATGCATAAACAACCTTTGTCGTGTGGGGTCTGCTGCAGCACAATACCTTCTATACTACTTGGGTAACATTTATTTTATTTAAAATATTTATATACCACCTTTTGACCAAATAGGGTCCCTATGGGGAGCACGGGTCCACGTGAAAGGAGTCCATGATGAGGGTCCGCTGGAAGATTGGGGAGGGGTATGGGAGGGCACCATCATGTTGTTCCTGAAGATCCCCTGTCCCCCAGAAGCAGCATTTTGGGGAGATCAGTGAGCTACAGTGGGCGGGGGGAGGCAGACACTGTTCACCGACACTGCACACCGATGGAAGTGCCTTCAGTTAGCTTAAATTTCATCAGGATCCAACCCAGGATCACTAAAGTCATATGCTGAGAAAGGGGAGTTGCGGTTTCTTGACTGACTACGTCAAGCCTGTTCAGAGGCCAGAAACACATCACATTTTGATAGAACACCTTAATTTGTTCTGTATTAAAATTTTTGATTAAAGCATTGTGCTTCGTATTTGTGGGGCAGAGATAAAGCATGTAGACTTGGGAAGAGTGCCCGGCTGCTTGCAGAGAGGAGATGAGGCGAAACTGGACTCCTTCTCCTGTCATTTTCCACCGAGTTGGTTCTCCTTGGCAGGGACAATGAAGCATGCGTTTCCTTAATACGCGGCTGTTTTCCCAAGGGAACAAGGCTCTCTTGATGTAGACTGGAAGGAGTTCAATAAAGCATAACATTCAAATTAAGAGTGGAGATGCCAACCCCGCGCAAGTCGAGGAAACATAAAGAGAAAGTTGGCATATAAAAACCAACTCTTCTTCTTCCTCTTCCTCTTCTTCCTCCCCCTCGCCTTCGTTGGCATACTTTGGACACACAGGTCAGAACATGACAGTATAAGGTAGGCTGGGCTATTGGGTGTCCTTCATAGCTAAGTAGGGGTCTGAACCTGGAAGCTTTTGCCTCATGCTGACTCTGCGTAGGTTGCAGCAGCATACGATATCATGTCGTACACGTTTATTTCAAGAAGGGCCAATCTTTTTACGGCAATAGGAGGCAAGTCACCATCGTTCTAACAAAAAGTCAATGGGAAGTAAATTGGTTGCCCTGCTTGCTTTGACAACAATTGGCAATCAATTCTAAGTTCCATTGACTTCCGCTCAGGGTGCTAAAACCTCCCGCTTGAAAACATACTTTAACACGCTATAAATATAATTGCGAGGGAAATAAAATGCTGCTAATGCTAGCATGAGGCTTTTTGTGGCTGCTGAAATACACAGTGATCTTGTCTTCCCGTTCTTAACCCCCACAATCCTTCTCCCCAGGTGTTTCTGAGCCCACCAAGCTGATACCAAAATCTGGGTGAAAATATCTGGGATAAAGGATGTGAGGGGGAAGCTGTGGGCAGGGGGAGGCTTCCTTTAAATGGTACCCTGTAAAGGTCTCACTATGACACTGTTTTATCCTATGATTTTAAGGATGCCAGTTGGAGGCCAAAGATGTGTAATTAACTATGGTTTTCAGATAATGCTCCATATTTAGAAACATTTTGAAGTTATGAAAGGGACCACAAATAAAAGAGTCATCTCTCTTTATTTTTCTTCTTCCTTTTTTCTTCAGTTTTTTATTGGTTAGCATGAACACATGAAGCTGCCTTATACGGAATCAGACCCTTGGTCCATCAAAGTCAGTATTGCCTACTCAGACCGGCAGTGGCTCTCTGGGGTCTCAGGCATAGATCTTTCACATCATCTACTTGCCTAGTCCCTTTAACTGGAGATGCCGGAGATTGAACCAGGGACCTTCTGCATGCCAAGCAGATGCTCTGCCGCTGAGCCACAGCCCGGGGGCTGGCAGGTACAATATGGCAAGAAAGGTTCAGACTAGAAATGTGGGGTACTCAGGCACTGAAGCAGAATCCATGTGCAAGGTCCCAAATGCACACACACACACACTGGACATGGAATTGGCCCAGCTTTCAAAGAAAGGGAAAATCACTATATACAGCAGCTCTTCTTGAGGGTCATGATTTGTCCTAGTTCCAGAAATCTGTGAATGTGGGAACATAGAGTTGTTAACCTACCAGTGGGACCTGACCTGGCTGCTCCGACTTCTATTCTACAGAGGAAATGGCAGCTTTGGAGAGCAGACTCTTTGGAGCAGACCCCTCCTGATTTCCCTCTCCTTCCCAAATTCCGCCCTCACCAGGCACCAACTCCAAATCTCCAGGAATTTCCCACGCTGCAGTTGGCAGCACCACAGGAGCAGGGGCTATACCCTTTGGCATGCATATAATAAATGGCAATAATGTGACCACATCCCTGGGCATAGGCTTGCTTATGGTCGTAGGTTGGCAGTTTAGTTATAATTGCTTAGAATTAGATTATATGGATATTACATGGTATTTTAATATAACTATACTATTTGAATAGGAGCCCCATGGAGCAGAGTGTTAAGCTGCAGTACTGCAGTCAAAAGCTCTGCTCACGACCTGAGTCCAATCCTGACGGCAGTTGGTTTCAGGTAGCCGGCTCCAGGTTGACTCAGCCTTCCATCCTTCCGAGGTCGGTCAAATGAGTACCCAGCTTGGCTGGGGGTAAAGGAAAGATGACTGGGGAAGGCACTGGCAAACCACCCTGCAAACATAGTCTGCCTAGGAAATGTCGGGATGTGACGTCACCCCATGGGTCAGGAATGACCCGGTGCTTGCACAGGGGACCTTTACCTTTTATACTATTTGAGTAGGCTAAAGCATATAGTAGGTTAAAGCATGTATCATTAAATTTATAAAATATATAGTATAATAATGTATTGCTATGTACTATACTATGTGGGCTGACGGAAAGGCTTACCATACTTAAGCGGAACTATATAACAATAACAGTTGTAACTCATGTATTTTGCAAGACGATATGTCTATGTTTAGATGCCCCCTCTTTCTCTTTTAAAATTTGTTTATATTTTATATTTTAAACACAAATAATGTTTTAGAATAGTAGAAGGTATAGATTGCTATAGAATCGCTCCAAATAACAGCTGATAAATGTCTTGTCATAGTTATGTAAAGTATATGTATGTGGTATGCTGCCCTGACCTGGATGGCCCAGGCTAGCCTATCTCGTCAGATCTCAGAAGTTAAGCAGGGTCAGCCCTGGTTAGTATTTGGATGGGAGACCACCAAGGAAGTCCAGGGTTGCTGTGCAGAGGAAGGCACTGGCAAAACCCCCTCTGTTAGTCTCTTGCCGTGAAAACCCCCAAAAGGGGTCGCCATAAGTCTGCGGCGACTTGAAGACACTTTACACACACACACACACACACACATGTGGTATGCTTTGTTTTATGTTGTGTTGAAAATAAGGTTTTTTTTAAATAATGTGACCACATCCCCATTAGAATCAGTGTTACCAATGCCTCTTATACAGCTGTTTCACTTTGCTTTCAGGAACATAACCACAGTGTTAAAGGAGGTATTATTGTACATCCCTGAAGCAACATGAGATAGCACCACAGCTCTCATGCCACTGTGTGCAGACAGGTGTACATTGGCTTTGAGAATTAAGGTATAACTATTAAATCCACATACGTTTTTATATGCTTGTTACTTTGAAGTACTGCTTAAATGCAAGCCTCGTGGAAAAATACAGAAAACCAGCTTGAGAAATTTTGAGTCATACTGAATTTCACATTTTCATGCATCGCACTTAGGCTGTTGTAAGACAGGTGACCTTCTCTGTGTCTGGAGCATCAGCTTAAAAATATCTTTCCAACCAGATTCCCAATTTAGGTCGTTTATGCATGGGAGTTTTACCTGAGATTCGTTGCTTGCTGGACTCACACTTACCTGTTGGGAGTCTATGCACCACCAGTCTCCAAGCTTAAATCAGAAAGTATTTGAATCCCCGCCCCTTGAAATGCTGCTTCACAATTGGCTGTAGTGAGAGAAAGCCCCCCCCCAAACGCAACATAAAAAGGCATGTTAAGAGCATTTTAAGAACAAAAACGGAGCTATTTGAAAGGAAGGTGTGTGTGGGGGAGAAACCCAAGCCTCATTTTTAAAAGCCTTCTGCTCAGAAAGAACTCTGAGGAAGCAGGAAGTATTTGAATCCCTGCCCCTTGACATGCTGCTTTGTAATTGGCTGTCTGCATGCTGTGAGAGAAACCAAGCTTCTGTGCCCTATGCTTTGCCTTATGCATGGGGATTTCAAGTGGGCTGAGCTCAGGGGAGATGGAAAAATCGGGTTAATAGAGGGATGGGAAGTCCTGGGATTTGTGAGGGCTGGCAGAGAGGTCATCTCTAATGGATGGAAAACTCATGCATAACTCCAAGGAATAGCCAAGACAGACATGGGGTGAATGTGAGTGAAAGTACTCATGCATAAACAACCTTAGTTCTCTTGTGGGCTAAAAAGAAAGTATCAGTTTGCAATTTTATTCTGACGTTTGGAACAGTTGCATCCCAGGTGTTGTTTTGGCATATATTATTATTTGATTGTATCATAAATATTTATATATTAAGAACACTAGCAATTAGGAAGTCATCTAGTATCAAGCACAAATTTCATGAATCAAGGGATGGTATTGCCATCCAGGCACACCATTTACAACAAACGATGCTGTTATGTTGTGCTATGAACATTGTACAAGAAGAAGAATACATACATCCTATCAAGTTTATTTTTTTTTGCCATCAATTATTCAGAGAAATTATGCTGTTCAACCAGCTGAGCAAAGCCTGCTCAACCAAAGAGCCCACCGTGATTCCAAAGCTTTATCTTGTCAGTTTCAAATTCTCATGTCAGTGCCTTTAAGGACTGGAGAGATCTCTTAGGACCGAGCATGATAAACAAGCTCTGCTATATCTTTTGATGCTGTGAGATAAAGATTCCAATTCTTGTTCAATCAAACTCTGATTATCATTCACATAGCTTTATCTATTAGAAAGAGGAAATCAAATTAATCAGGGTATTTTCAGTCTCAGATGAACGGTTCCTTTTTAAAAAAAAAAAGCAATGTGAACTGCACAAGGACAGGAACCCAAGAGATTTCACAATGTTGTTTGCCTTCTTTTCTGAATTTTCTTCATCCTATGTTTTCATTTTTTGTGTTGCTATTCTGCTTAAGCCCTGACTTGGATGGTCCAGGTTATCTGGTCTTGTCAGATAAAAGAATCAACTATCTTTATTTTATTTCTTCCTTGCTTCTTTGGTGTTTTGGTTGGTACACACGAACACATGAAGCTGCCTTATACTGAATCAGACCCTTGGTCCATCAAAGTTAATATTGTGTACTCAGACTGGCAGCGACTCTCCAGGGTCTCAGGTAGAGGTCTTTCACATCACCTACTTGCCTCTTTAACTGGAGATGCTGGGGGTTGAACCTGGGACCCCTTCTGCATGCCAAGCAGATGCTCTACCACTAAGCCACAGCCCCTCCCTGGGGGCTGGCAGGTACAATATGGCAAGAAAGGTTCAGACTAGAAATGTGGGGTGCCTAGACACTGAAGCAGATTCCATGTACAAGGTCCCAAACACACACACACACACAGAGAGAGAGAGAGAACATGGAATTGGCACTGCTTTCAGGGTAAAGGAAAATCACTATATCCAGCAGCTCTTCTTGAGGGTCATGATTTCTCCCAGTTCCAGAAATCTGTGAATGTGGGAACATAGAGTTGCTGACCTACCGGTGGGACCTTGAATTCTCCTGCTGCTCCAACTCACCACCATTTCTCTACCACAAGGAAGAATCAAACTGGCTTACAATCACCTTCCCTTCCCCACAACAGACACCCTGTGAGGTAGGTAGGGCTGAGAGAGCTCTAAGAGAGCTGTGACTAGCCCAAGGTGAACCAGCTGGCTTCATGTGGAGGAGTGGGGAAACAAATCCAGTTTACCAGATTAGCATCCACCACTCATGTGGAGGAGTGGGGAATCAAATCTGGTTCTCCAGATCAGAGTCCACCGCTCCAAACTACTGCTCTTAACCACTACAGCATGCTGGCTCCCCAGCAGCAGATGAGGAGGAGGCAGCAGATGAGGAGGAAGTAGAGCCTAGGAAAAAGGGAAAGGGATGTGAATAGGGTTGCCAGCTCCTGGTTGGGAAATACCTGGAGATTTTGGAGGTGGAGCCTGAGGGGGGTTGGGTTTTGAGAGGGAGGGACTTCAATGCCATAGAGTCCTATTGCCAAAGCAGCTATTTTCTCCAGGTGAACTGATTTGTGTCACCTAGAGATCAGTTGTAATTAGGGTTGCCAGCTCTGGGTTGGGAAATACCTGGAGATTTTGGGGGCGGGGCCTGAGAAGGGTGGGGTTTGGAGAGGGGAGGGAGTCCAATTACCAAAACAGACATTTTCTTCAGGTGAACTGATCTTTATCGTTTGGGGATCAGTTATAATAGCAGATCTCCAGCCACTACTTGGAGGTTGGCAACCATAGCTGGGAAGGAGTCTGAAGGGCGAGATGAAATTAGGAGAGGGACAATTGAACAGTCAGTGGAACTCAGGAATGAAAAGGAGTGGTAGAGTATTATTCTTGTGAAGAGTATTATTCTTGTGAAGTCCTTGTGAAGGTTGACTTGCTCTACGTAGGGCTGCCCTTGAGACTGGCCTGGCAGCTCAAGCTGGTACAGAATGCGGCAGCAAGACTCCTTACAGGGGTCTCGACCCGAGAGCATATAAGGCCAATGCGCTGTCAACTGCACTGGCTCCAGTTGGAGTATCAGATCAGGTTCAAATTACTTGTTTTGACCTTTAAAGCCTTACACGGGCTGGGATCTGCGGGACTCTCTCTCCTAGTATACCCCCCCCCCGAAGATCTTTACGCTCATGAGATAACAACTTACTGGTGGTCCCTGGCCCTAAGAGTGTGTGACTGTCCTCGACGGCCTGGTGGGATGCTCTGTCTGGTGACATCAGGGCCCTGCGGGACTTTAGAGTTCGGCAAGGCCTGCAAGACGGGGTCTTCCACCAGGCCTACAGTTGAGGACAGCCGTGGGTATCATCTTCTGCTGACCTCCCTATCCCCCCCTTGTTTCTATGTTACTCCTGTTATTGGGGGTGGGTGGGCAACCTGCTGCTCATCCTCTATGGGCTAAATTAGGCGCTATCTGGAGTTTTAAGGTTTTAATTGGGTTTTACGGTTTAATTTTAGAATTATTACTTTTATTGTTGATGTTTTGATGTGTTTGGATGATGTTACCCACCCTGAGCCTGATCTTGGCCAGGGAGGGCGGGTCATAAGTTGAAAAAACAAACAAACAAACAAATAAATAAATGGAGAAAAAGAGAGTCGCCCAAGTTCACCCAGCAATTTTTATAGCAACAACCCCGCTCTCCAGTTCTCCATTACAAATGCCTTGCACCCCTACATTTGCAATAGGTGGCAAACCTGGGGTCTGAATAGGGTTGCCAACCTCCAGGTGGGGACTGGAGTTCTGGAATTACAACTGATCTCCAGGCTATGTAGATCCTTTCTCCCAGGGAAAATGACAGTTTTGGAGGGCGAACTCTATGGTCTCAGATTAGGGTTGCCAACCTTCAGGTAGTTAGAAAATTAGTACAGGAGCGACACACAACTTATTCAAAGTGCAAAAATATTCTAATAACAAGCTACCTAATTTCAACGTCACAATGTACAATCAGTGCAAAAAATCCTATCAAATCTCAGTATGTCACAATACAATGTGCAATCAATGCAATAAGTCCTGTATAAACAGGGTCATGATAAAGTCCAAATATGGTTTCTTCATAGATGTTTTACTGATGCATATCATGGAAGAGATGAACAGAGGGATACGGCCGTTTCAAAATTCTCTGTATAATTCTTCCTCAGTCCCCCAAAGTATCAATCTTATTCAAGCTTCAATAATACATGACTGCACTTAGATATCCAGGATAGTTATCTTGTTCCTCATAGGGGAAACCATATTTGGACTTTATTATGACCCTGTTTACACAGGACTTATTGCATTGATTGTACATTGTCATGTGACATGCTGAGATTTGATAGGATTTTTTGCACTCATTGTACATTGTGACTTGTTGAAATTAGGCAGCTTGTTAATAGAATATTTGTGCACTTTGAATAAGTTGTGGGTCGCTCTTGTACTAATTTTCTAACTGTTTAGTAACAGTACAGGGGTGTCTGCTTTTTCCACCAACCTTCAGGTAGTAGCTGGAGATCTCCCACCATTACAACTGATCTCCACCTGATAGAGATCAGTTCCCCTGGAGAAAATGGCTGCTTTAGCCATTGGACTCTATGGCATTGAAGTCCCTCCCCTCCCCAAACCCCACCCAACTCAGGCTCCGCCCCCCAAATCTCCAGGTATTTCCCAACCCGGAGCTGGCAACCCTAACTCAGATCCCAGCTGAGCTCCCTCCCCTCCCAAATCTCTGACCTGATCTGCCCAAACGTCCGGGAATTTCCCCAGCCGGAGTTGGTAACTTTGAATTCTGTCCTGAAACACACATATTGTAACAATGCTGAAAGTGTGCTCTTCAGGCAGTGGCTATAGCATTCATGAATTAAGCCAGGTGGCACAGGTTCAGCAGAGAGTAGGAGCCAATACTACCAGCTCAGGCTTCAATTATGGTGTCTGCCTTGTGCCTTGTGTGTTACATTCATCTCACACGGAAGAAATGTTTGGACACTGAGCTACAAACATAGCTGCCTCACACATTTGCCTGAGCTCAGGCACCCAAAGAAGTCATTCGCAACTTAGCTTTATGTGTTTGGGTCTCTCTCTCTCTCTGAGTCATGAAAATAAGCCCCTGGAGAAAGGGATTCCATTGCCTCTCTAATTATGTTTGGCAGCCAAGCCTGGCGGTTGGGTGAATCAGTCGGCAGATGCTGCAGTCGTGTGGAAACGTTCACCGTGAGCAGCTGTGAATGATCTTGTGCCACTCAGGATCTGCATCAAAGCCCTCAAGATGGCTCCGGGCAGGGCCCGTGAGAGATGAGCAGAGACCGTCCAGTCGTCCGGGTCCAGCCATGGGCTGAGAGAGGGCTGTCTTCACATTTCTGACTGCAGGCTTCCCCTGTCTCTTTCAATGGGTTTGCAGTCATGAATCACCGTGAGTGATTCTCCAGTGGTATGGCCGGATAGGGAAGGAGGGAAGCTGGTAAAGGCTTCCGCTTACTAAACTAAAGAAATATGCGTGGATGGACAGCAACAAATTCGGCAGTATGCCCTATTCTTTACTTCCGTTGACTGAATGGGTAGCTAGGGACAGCCGAAAATGGGGTATTTGGCTGGAGACCCATAAGGATAGTCTTTCCGAAAAAAAATGTGCTTGCTCCATCCATGAACACCCACATTTCTGTTTCTTCATGCAATTATCGGAAGAGACACAGAAGAGGGGTGAACTAGACTGAATGGTAGTGAAGGTAAATTGGGCCAACCACAGTTTACTGGTCTTATGTGAACTGGCCCCAAACCCACTGATCCTACTGGTCTTGATGGCTTTCTTTAAAAAAAAGAAAACGATTCTTTATTCTTATATTTCTTCGACAACGCAGCTGAATTTTTTAAAGTGTCAACAGTTGAAAAAAATAAGCAGGCCCTTTCAAAAACACACCGAGGCCATCTTGTGGTTAAATCTCAGTACGCCTAGTTCAAAATGAAAGTTGAACTCATTGTCATAAATATATGGGGTTTAATGGGTCTTTAACAGGGTTGGCCAATTTTTGTGTTCATAGACATCATAGAATCATAGAGTTGGAAGGGATCACCAGGGTCATCAAGTCCAACCCCCTGCACAATGCAGGAGATTCACAACTACCTCCCCCCCCCCACACCCCTAGTGACCAGAAGATGGCCAAGATGCCCTCCCTCTCATCATCTGCCTAAGGTCACAGAATCAGCATTGCTGACAGATGGCCATCTAACCTCTTCTTAAAAACCTCCAGGGAAGGAGACCTTTCTATTCTCCAGATTTCAGGGGCTGCAGATGACCCCCTAATGATTGGCCAGCCTCCATAATAAAACTCATACTATGTAGCTTTTACAATTAAAGGCTTCATGAGCTCAGGCACAGATTGAACCTCATATACACAACCCAAAAGTGATTCCACATCAAAGCGAGAGATGTCTCCATTTCTTTTTCTTGTGAGTGAAATTGTGGGCAGGGTGTTCCTTTTGTTAACCTTTCCTTGTTTAAAATCAGATGTGGCCGACAGGGTTTGTATCACTTCACTTCAGGGGCTGGATCCAACCTGGGGGGTGGGATGTCACTTTTTGGTTGCCAGTTGGCCACCTTGGAGTTACACTAATTATGCAGTTAAAATAAAAGAAATGGAGACAGAATTTAAAAACTATGTTTCCTATTGAGGAAAGAACAACTGAATATTTTCTTAAGGATTCCAAAAACTACATCCGGACTACTGTGTAATCCATATTTCTTTTGTCCCCACAATTTACAAGAACCCATATGGACAAGCAAACTATGTCGGGTTGAGAGAAAGCTACCCTAGGGTAGCTTGGGCATCATAGAATCATAGAGTTGGAAGGGACCACCAGAGTCATCTAGTCCAACCCCCTGCACAATGCAGGAAACTAACAACTACCTCCCCCCACATTCTCAGTGACCCCAACCCTCCCCCCACCATGCAGGATCCTACAATCAAAGCACTCCCGACAGATGGCCATCTAGCCTCTGCTTAAAGACCTCCAAAGACAGGGACTCCACCACCCTCCGAGGCAGCACATTCCACCATCGAACAGCCCTCACCGTCAGAAAGTTCTTCCTAATGTATAGGTGGAATCGCTTTTCTATTAGTTTAAATCTATTACTCCATGTCCTAGTCTCTGGAGCAACCGAGGACAAGCTAGTTCCCTCATCAACATGACATCCCTTCAAATATTTAAACATGGCTATCGTGTCTCCCCTCAACCTTCTCTTCTCCAAACTAAACAAACCCAACTCCTTAAGTCTCTCCTCATAAGGCATGGATCCCAGACCTCAATATTATCCTATTGAAATGGTGAGAAGAAGTCTACCACACATCAACTGCCAGGAGCTATCCGTGCAGGCTCAATGACGGGTTTCCCCAGTAAGCCAGTCTGGGCTTGTATTGAGCCTGAGACAGAGAGTACGAAATTTAAGTAACTTTCACCACAGGTGTCCCCGCAACAGTCTGTTTTCAATAACTCTCTTAACAGCCCATTCCTGAGCTTGAGGGCTGGAAGTCTTTAGGGGGTGCGCAAGGGCCCGTGTCAGCGTCCGTGCCACTTGCGCCGGCAAGACTGGCACGGATGCCAGCATTGGGCCACAAGTGCTGCCCTCCCTGCACTGCCACAGCAGTGTGGCCCTGGGACGCCAGCTGAGCCTTCCGCCGTGGGTGTGGGTGTTCCTGGGGCGTTCCAGGGGAGGAGCTGCCTTTAGGCACCTTCCTAACCCCTTTCAGGCCTGGAATGCCCCCTTTGCCCAAAAAGGGGTCGCCATAAGTCGGCTGCGACTTGACGGCCCTTTACACACACACAGTATTTAGGGGTGCTGCTGTTTCCCAGTATTTCATCATCTCCTCTTCCACCTCTGTCCTAGACTTCCCCCTCACAAAATTACTAGCTATAGGCCTGGTAGAGAAATGAACTACCGAAGCAATGACAAAGCATTCAAACATATAATTATAAGGAATCTTAATTACAGCAAAGAATCTGTCATTAAGAAGTAGCAGAAGGGGAAAAAAACGAATTTTATTGATCATTTGTTTCTAATGAAGAAATCAGGTTTATACTGACACCCTCAAATATTGCTTTGGTGCCCGTGAGTTTTCTTCAGAAACACTTTATTCTCCCACATCAGCCGGAGATCTTCAGCAAGATCGCTTCTGCCACTTTTACAGAGATAGCGAGCCAGGAGCTGCAGCTTGTCAGCCGATCTCGGCAGGTTTCTTTTCCAGAAGCACAGGACCTCATAGATCTGCTCGGTGAGATTATCAGGGCACTTCAATTTAATAAACTGAAGCGTGCTTCGGTGGAGAGGAAGGAAGAGTGCGAGGGACGAAGCGTTATCTTCTGACAGCTCTCCAGACAGCCAGTACAGCAAGCTGTCCCACAATGCCTCTGTTAGTCAAAATATGAACTCATAAAGATACTGATCTTTTTTTTAAAAAATGACAAATCACATTTCAAAAGGTTTTTTTTTAAGTTTATATTAAAAAAAACTTGAAGGAACTGAGGCCTATGACACAAGAAGCCAAATGAAGTGTTAGAAATAGGGTTGCCAGTAGGGTGGCCAGGTCTCTCTTTGCCACCGGCGGGAGGTTTTTGGGGCAGAGCCTGAGGAGAGTGGGGTTTGGGGAAGGGAGGGACTTCAATGCCATAGAGTCCAATTGCCAAAGCAGCCATTTTCTCCAGGTGAACTGATCTCTATCGGCTGGAGATCTGTTGTAATAGCAGGAGATCTCCAGCTACTACCTGGAGGTTGGCAACCCTAGTTGCCAGCTCTGGGTTGGAAAATAAGAAGAGCTGGTTTTTATACCCCACTTTTCTCTACTTTAAGGAGTCTCAAAGTGGCTTACAATTACAACGCCTTCCTCTCCCCACAACAGACATCTCCAGGTATTTCCTAATCTGGAGCTGGCAACTCCAATTAAGTCATGCCTTCCTGATGTTACTTTGAAGCTCAGAAGCAGCAACTGGGGTTTGCACACACAAGTTGTCTGCGTTAACATTTAGTTCTGGACAGACTCTGCAGTCCTAAACATGCTTACTGGGAATTTAATCCCATTGAACTCAATAGGACTTGCTTCCGGATAAACATGCAAAAAGCAAAATAAAAAAAGTTCTTACCTGATGAATCATTTGAGATTCTTTTTGTGCTTTGTGGGCGGTTGATAATCTTCTCTTTCTATAAGGGAAAAGAAATTCAATGTTTATTACTGAAGGAGGAAAAAATCAAACAACATTCAGTGTTGCATTTGTAAAACAAAATACTCCCAGACCTCCAAGGAATTCCTTCATCCAAGGAATGCAGGAGAGTGTAGCATGAGGTTCGAGGTTTGTGTGTCCCTAGATCTACAACCTGTCATATACTCACTTATCTATGGTGAGTTGAAAGTAGGCTCCATGCGATCAGCTTTCAAAAAGCTGGACTTGGTTTTTCTTTTCAGCCACAAGTGATCAACACATGAATGTGGGTGGGGGGGTAGTATAATTTTTTTAGTCAGCGTGGAATTTACAGGTAGGACTGGGAGTGCTATCCTAAGAACACTTTCCTGGGAGTAAGCTCTATTGAATCAAAAGGGGGTTTACCACCGAGTTGCTTAGGATTGTTCTCTGTAGTAGGTATTTGGCTGCAAACTTTATGTTATTCTGCTGGAGATTGTTTGTTTGTTCATTTTCAGGGGATTGTTCATACCTGTGACATTTTAGCCTTGGGGACTTCTGTGGTAAATGTACCTATGGTGTAGCTGCAACCAGATTTCTCTCCTAAAGTTTCAGCTGCAGATTACTTCCTGTCTGTTAACTGAAGGAGCTGACAGTAAAGCAAAGGGAGTCAGGACTTCTGAAGATAGTTTCGGAGGGTAGAAGGTGTTGGTCTTCAGTAGAAGAGTTAGATTTGAGTCCAGTAGCACATTAGAAACCAGCAAGGTTTTCATGGCATAAGCTTTCGAGAGTCAAAGCTCTCATCATTAGAAAGAAGTAGGAACAGAGATCCCCGAGTCCTTATATCCCATGCGGAAGGTGAAAGGGGTGTTGCAAAGAAAGGAGTATTATTGCAAATGTACAATATGGGACTTTTGAAGAATCCTCCACTAAGCAGGGTTGCTTTCTCCCTTCTCCCTGTACTATATTTGTTTTTTTAAAAGGATGGGTTTTTCTTCCTGCCTGAATCTAAAGCTAGCACCTTTTTGGATGCAATTGCTATGATTTGCTTAGCAAGAGTAAAAACTGCAAATAGCTGAAGCTAACTATAGTCATTAGAACTACTTCTAATACAGCTTTAGCATCTAAATCATCCCAAATGCTGGCGTATCTTGATATTGTTTGCTTTTGAAACCATTTTGGCTCCAGTGTGTTACTAGTACTCCGTGGACATCTATATATCTAATTCCCACAAGTGCCCTGAGCCTGCGGATAGCTAAATCCACAAATGGGGGCACGCTCATCCCCAACAGGTGTTTTTTCAAACTTGGGCTACTCCCCAACTTTGCAGAAATATCTGGGGGGAAAAAACAGGGGATTTAAGTTGCCCTGATTTTTTTTAAAAAGCATGGTCTTCAGGGTTGGGCAGGGGGTAGAAGGCCTCACTGCACTTGCCCAGAGCAGCACCAAATAAGTCAGAAATAGAGCAGGGCTGGGGCTAGGGTCACCAACCTCCAGGTACTAGCTGGAGACCTCCTGCTATTACAACAGAATTCCAGCCAACAAAGATCAGTTCACCTGGAGAAAATGGCCGCTTTGGCAATTGGACTCTAAGGCATTGAAGTCCCTCCCCTCCCCAAACCCCACTCTCCTCAGGCTCTGCCCCCAAAACCTCCCGCCGGTGGCAAAGAGGGACCTGATAACCCTAGCTGGGGCAGGGAGGAGGCCTGAAGCTGCTATGGGGGAAGGAGATGGAATTCCCTTCCCCGTGAGTTTCTTGGGCCCCCACTTGTTCAAATCATGATTCTGAAGAGGAACCACATCCAGATGTGAGCTAGAAGGAGCCTTCCTAAAAATCTAGACGTCTCAAAGCTTTCTCAAAATGCAGCCAGGAGAGGAGCTATGTGGCCAGAGAGCGAAATATGGACCCAGAATATTCTGTTCTGGTAAACCAACAACAGCAACAACTATGGAATTCACATTGTCCTGTAAGATCTTAACTGAGAAAATAGAAGGTGCAGTTTGAACCACCAGGGACACTAAAAAGCCGGGCTTTGAGATGGAGTCCTCCTGCCAGCTCATTGTTGGAGACTGGCACAATCAGTAAGTCTGCTTCACTGCTTAAGAGTGCAGCTCTTTGGCATTTGCTCTGGTTGCCAGGTCCCTCTTTGCCACTGGCAGGAGGTTTTTTGGGGCAGCACTTGAGGAGGGCGGGGTTGGGGGAGGGGAGGGACTTCAATGCCATATAGACCAATTGCCCAAGTGGCCATTTTCTCCAGGGGAACTGCTCTCTTTCGGCTGGAGATCAGTTGTAATAGCAGGAGATCTCCAGCTAGTACCTGGAGGTTTGCAACCCTATAGCATCTGCAGAGCAACATTAGCAGTCCTGGGAACTTTTCAAGGTTATGATCAAATCCAGGGATTTGATAGGGAAGGAGCCATGGTGGCAGCAGTAACAAGCCACAGGGATATAACAGGAAGTGTTGAGTTATGCCTTGAATAGTGGCCAGTTGGTAGAGTAGTTGCTAGACAAAAAAAAGGGACACACCTCCCCCCTTTAGTTTAATTGCACATCCAACAATTGCACATCCAGTATTACAGACTGCAGATCAAGCGCTAGCTTCTGAAACACACCTTGGGCAAGGTTAGAGCCAGTTTGCAAACTGGATCCTGGTGCTGGTAGTCTTGGGGCAGAAGAGGTCGCTCCATGTTCTTGGCTATGGCTTCTTTGCTCATTTTATAAAACAAGGCAGTGCCCTTGAAATGAGGGGAGCTGTAGTTGCCGTATTCATCCACTTCCTTGATTTGAAGGGCGAGCCTCGGCTTTCGTTGCGCATGAAAAATGAGCGTGTAGGCTTTTCCAAATGTCATCCCATCATCTGTATAAGACAGAAGGCAAAAAAAGTCATGTGACGGCAAGGCTTTGAGGCAACCTCCTCAATCTTTTGTTCATCGTTTATTTCTTAACATACCACTGCAACACCCAGGGCAGGATTTAGGTTTGATGAGGCCCTAAGCTTTTGAAGGTAATGGGGCCCTTTATATGTCCAGCTGTCCTTTGTCAACAACAAATTGTCGCTGTTTTTTATGTTGAATATATGCTATATGGTAATTTATGGACCTAATAGGTATCTAAAGCCATTTGCACATAACAAAATATGTATTTTATCAAAGTAATTGTTGAACTGAAATACAATTAAGAAGAAGTATATTAATAGTTAAATAAGTATTATTTCCTTAAAAAAATTTGGGGGGGGGGGCAAGAGAGTGGGGCCCTAAGCTATAGCTTGTTTTGCTTATATGTAAATCCGGCACTGGTAACGCCATGCCCAGGATGGTGAACAGCAATAAAATAACAGCGCATGTGTGTGAGTTCCTCTTAGAAAAATCACTGGCTGCGAAGGCAGAAATCAGAGAGCATTCCTGACCTTGAGTAACACAGCTCAGATAAAATTATTTGGGGATAACCCAACCAAAATTGAACTAGGCTAGTTTATCTCAACAGAAGCACTGACTTAGCTATATCATCGTTGTGGCTGTTGTTAATAATATTATTAATCATACTACTAATAAAGTGTTATTAACAACAACAATAGCATCATTGTCATCATCACGCATTCATGTGGGCCCTTCATATACATTACTTCATACGCATTATCTCAGTATAAGGTATATCAAAGGGGTGTGTATGTATATCATCATCTTATACTAGGGTTGCCAACCTCCCCAGGTGGTAGCTGGAGATCTCCCACTATTACAACTGATCTCTAGGTGACAGAGATCAGTTCACCTGGAGAAAATGGCCACTTTGGAAGGTAGACTCTATGGCATTATAACCCATTGGAGTCTCAGTCTGGGCTGGTGAGGCATGGTCCAGCCCGACTGAGTGATGTTTATGTCATATCCAGTCCTTGTAACAATTGAGTTTGACTCCCCTGGGCTAGCCTGATCTCATCAGATCTTGGAAGCTAAGCAGGGTCGGCTCTGGTTAGTACTTGGATGGGAAACCACCAAGGATTTCCACGGTTGATATGCAGAAGCAATCAATGGCAAACCACCTCTGAACACCTCTTGCCTTGAAAACTCTACAGGGTAGTCATTAGTCAGCTGTCACTTGCTGGCAAAAAAAAGAGACACAACAACAACAACAACAACAACAACAACAAAATCCACTCACCTGAAGCAAAAATGTTTCCACTGAACCTAAAGTGAACCTGTTCCCCTTCTCTGAGTCTAAACTGCTGAGAGGGTTCGGGAGGCCCTGAGTACCCTTCTTCCCTCAGGCTCTGCAGCTCAGGGTTCAGTTCCTTGGACAGGACCAGTAAGACAACTATCTTATAAGGATCTTCTTTGTTCTGATATAAGACCACATTTGCCATAGTGTTTTGGGTGTCCTCCTCCAGATGCTGAACAAACTGTGCCAGATGTGCATTGTCCATAACAGAGGATTGGCGGATGACAATAAACCTGCATTAAAGTATAGAAAGGGGCAGGAACTAGGTTTCGCTTTGGGTAACAAAAATATATTGCGTGACCTATGCATTAGTTATGAATCCATGCCATGTTGCCAAGAAAATAATTTCGGACCTATAACATAATAGATCAGTTTCCAAGTTTTATGAAAAATGGAATGTATTCTTTAACTATATAGTCAATAACTAATGATAGAATTTAAGCAATAAAAGTATTATTAGATATGAAAATATAAGTGGAATATAGAAGAGAGCTAGTTAAAGGTGGTAATAATTGTATTGTAATTATAAAGTAAATTCCAACATAATGTAATCATTTGTTTATGTTCGTATGTCCTCATGACTAGTTTGGATTTTTTTTAATGACCTATAACCATTTTAGTGCTGTGCAAGCTATATGAATGGTTTTATTTGCATTTAGCCATAGGCTATTACAAACATATCAAGGATACCACAAATACATAATAAAATATTAGATTAATAACAGACTGGATTAATAATAAATATACATAATAAAACTTTGCTAAATGGATGCATACAAAACAACAAAATAATAGCTAAAATTGTGGTGGTGTCCCAATCGGCCAATGGGACCTAGTGACCATTAAAATCAACTTGGAGGATCTACTCCCTTAGCAGCCATATTGGCCCTTATTGTGCAAGCTATATGATCCAGTTCATATGGAGATGGGTCACTATGTGATGAAAATTCTTCCTGGAATGTAAAACGTCATTCGTATACATAACTGAATGCTCCCCATGTTTTTAAAAAGCAGCAACCCTCCATGCATCTAGAAAAGTAGATAGCAAGGAGGAAGGAGGAAGGGTGGGCTATACTCTGCTTTCTGTATGTAGGATTTGTTTTTCATTGAGGAAAGTTCCAGAAATGATTACCATGGGATGAGCAGTTTGATGTGATGAGTTTCTGAGCCCTTGCCCATGAATTGCCAATTCACTCAATGTAAACTCAAAAGCAAAGCTTTCCAAAAGCCTTCTACATTTAGCTGATGATGTGATGCACCTGTACATATGAACCTGCCCTAAATATAGCAGCGTTGATTCAGAGCTGGTTAAAATGTTAAAAAGTGAGAAAACAAGATGGAGTGGCATGCACTTTTTCTTTCTACCCTTTACTGCCCGCCCCCCGAACATCTGAAGCGCAGTTCATAGATCTGATCTCAGGATAAACATTCCAAAAGCTTCCTGAACATTTCTTCACACTACTAACAGACTGTAGAATGAGTAGCTTCCTCGTCACCTATCCATTCAAACCCAACGTTTCCACCTGTTTGATTTCATCAGTCAAATATAGTCACACCTTTCTAAATGCTCACTGAGTTCAAATGACACAAGGCCGCTCCGTGCATTCCGCACAGTGACGTCATCCAGCAAAGTCCATCCCTCTTCTTTGCTTCTGTACCCCAGTAATTTTAGGGATTCATTGAGGTGCTCCCCATGTTTTCTTGGGGAGGCACTCATTGCCCTAGAGAATCACAAGATACAGACAAGATTTGAAAGTCTTAGGAGCACAGCTTTTTCTGCATTAATAGTCCTAATAACATTTCCCTCACAGTAAGCCCCATCGCATAGATCTGAGTAGGCCCTGCTTAGGACTGCTCTGTAAACATTTGCATTCCATTGTGTTCGCTTGAATACCCTTCCATAAACTATTGTTAAGGGATACGCTGTTTCTTTTAACAAATAGAAAGGACGGTCCTTTGAAGGCTCCTGTATCACTTGCTAGTTGGTAAGGAACTGTAGCTGTCTCCTTAATGACCATTAATGGATAGAAGTAGCGTCTTAGTGGTTAAGAGTGGTGGTTTGGAGCGGTGGACTCTGATCTGGAGAACTGGGTTTGATTCCCCTCTCCTACACATGAGCTGCGGACCCTAATCTGGTGAACTGGGCTGGTTTCTCCACTCCTACACATGAAGCCTGCTGGGTGACCTTGGGCTAGTCACACACTCTCTGTCCCACCTACCTCACAACGTGTCTGTTGTGGGGAGGGGAAGGGAAGGTGATTGTAAGTGGGTTGATTCTCCGTTAAGTGGTAGACAAAGTCGGCATATAAAAACCAACTCCTCCTTCTACCCCCTGGGTTGGATTCTATCACTACCTTCCAGTAAATGGCCTCCTATGACTTTCTTGTACTAAATCTTCCTTCAACGGAGAATGATTTTTCCTGATGGACAAAGGCTTCCTCTGATGGAGAACAGTGTTGAAAAAGTCAGTTGTAAGGTCCACTCCTTTGTATCTGGAACCACACCACAGACTAGGTGCTGCCGAAGAACTGATTATTTTAAAATTTAAAATTTGGCTAGAGAACAAAGAATTAGAATTTTGGAGCTGACTAGAAATGTTTATTAAGAGGTTTTGGGATGGCTTTCTAGGATCTTGGGGCACTGGATCTTTAGGATCTTGCCTATTGTTTTGTGGATAGCAATACTGCTTGCTTTCCACCAGCTCAACATTTATAATTGTAACTAAACCAATACTGGGGTGGATCCTACCCCTATCCAACCACTCCAACAAGCAAAGTTTAGAAGAAGAAGAGTTGGTTTTTTATATGCCAACTTTCTCTACCTTTTAAGGAGAATCAAACCAGCTTACAATCTCCTTCTCTTCCTCTCCCGACAACAGAGACCTTGTGAGGTAGGTGGGGCTGAGAGAATTCACAGAGAACTGTGACTAGCCCAAGGTCACCCAGCTGGCTTCATGTGTAGGAGTGGGGAAACCAACCTGGTTTGCCAGATTAGAGTCTACCGTTCATGCGGAGGAGCGGGGAATCAAACCCAGTTCTCCAGATTAGAGTCCACTGCTCTTAACCACGACACCACGCTGGCTCTCAGTTTCCATACAAACTAGAGATTCATTTGCCCCATTATGATGTTGCTGTGCTTTATTTTTACCCGTCCCAGCTCCCGATCTTTGGTGTGGAAATGGACAACATGAGGATGAATTGACAGGAGTGGGGCAGGGATACAAATGGGCAGTAACCCGTTTTTGACAGTAGTCTGATGTCAGGCAGAACAAGGAGTTCTTACCTCGGAATCAATGTCTGCAAAGATGGGTGAGGAATAGGAATGATACATAGTTTTCAGTTGGATAGAAAGGACTCTTTCTTACCGAAAATGATGCACGCTTGTAGCCCGGTGTAGAGAAGCGCTAGAAGCTCTTCCATGGTCTGTCTCATCTCCACCCCTCTTTTTTTCTGCATTTGGAGGACAGGGTAAAATAACCATGATTGATTTGTTGAACGGCTCGGCAGATGGATGCTGCAGATGGACCAGTGGGCTTGTCGATGCGACCGAATGATAAATGTCTTGCTTCATTTTTAATAGTGAAATTATTGATGGCTCGATGGGTTGGACCTGTGTGTAAAATATATTTTTTCACTCCGCGACAAAGCCCAATTGGCATAAATGGACATTTACAGAGTAACATCAACAGACAGTCCAAAGGAGCGAACAATCTAAAGTCCTGGCCAGCAAATAGTTCTGTTTGTAGTGCTCGGTTTCAAAAAGGTTTAGGCAAAGTGGGGAAAATTTCCAAGCCCACTCTGGAAAATATCCTGCTGCCACAGATATTATCACAGATACAAAGCCAAAGTGGTATAAATTATGCATGGTATGGAGAGAGTGGACCGGGAGAAGCTTTTCTCCTTTTCTCATAATACTAGAACGCGGGCAATTGGACTCTATGGCACTGAAGTCCCTCCCCTCCCCAAACCCCGCCCTCCTCAGGCTCCACTCCCAAAATCTCCAGGCATTTCCCAACCTGGAGCTGGAAACCCTAGCCATGGAGTCCAGTAGCCAAAGCAGCCATTTTCTCCAGGTGAACTGACATCTTTCGGCTGGAGATCAGTTGTAATAGCAGGCGATCTTCAGCTAGTACCTGGAGGCTGGCAACCCTATACTGATCCCAAGCATAAGTAACAATATGTGCAATTACAACATGTATTTTTTCAATGAAAACTGTGTTTAGTTTGACATTAGGTCTACAGGCTCTTTGACAAAATCTATGGACCTCTCCTGCAAATCAGGAGAATGTTTTCTAAACATTTCATGCTACAGTTCCCCAGCTACCTATGATTTAGGTCACCAACTGAGCTGACATATGTAGTGACTCAGTGTTGTGGCTACAGGCCATGACCCAATGTTCTGGCGGGCATGCTGGGGCTTCCCCATTCTCTTCTTTGAGCAGAGAAATGGCTTGAGTGTTCAAAAGGGAATCCTCCATCTGTGCTCAGAACACTCGCACTTCCCTTCACAGATATGGCAGATGGGACTACGTGCCCAAGGCTATCAGCAGCATGGAATTACTGGCAACTTCTGCTCACTTTGTCCTGCTTTCTGAATGAGTTACTCCCACTGTAGATCCAGTAATGCATGAATGTTCGCGACATTATCCAGTTTTTAAAATTAATGAATCACCCATTAAATAGTAGGGGTTTCTCCAGTTCCATTCATTAATTTTTGTTTGTTTGTTTTGGAATTTTTGTTCTTTGTAGCACCCCATTCTTCTTAATTCTGACCTACTTATTTATTTAAAACATTTAAACTTTCTAACAGAGCGGTTCCTCGCTGGAACAGGCTTCCTCGGGAGGAGGTAAGCTCTCCTTCCCTGGAGATTTTAAAGAAGAGGTTAGATGGCCATCTGTCAGCAATGCTGGTTCTATGACCTTAAGCAGTTGATGAGAGGGAGGGCATCTTGGCCATCTTCTGGGCATGGAGTAGGAATCACTGGGGGTGTGGGGGTGGAGGTAGTTGTGAATTTCCTGTATTGTGCAGGGGGTTGGACTAGATGACCCTGGCGGTCCCTTCCACCTCTATGATTCTATGATTTCGATCCCACTTTTCCAGTCTATTGGCTGCTGTTCTCTTCAAGCAGACTTATGGGGACAAACTAACTCGGAGAATTTCTAAAATTTTGGAACTGGAGTATGTACAATTTGTCATATCTCTCAGCTCCTGTATTTCATTTGTATCTCTCCGCCTCCTTCTGGTGCATTCATGTACACTGGTAAAACAATGCCAAACAAATCTTGATGCCATAGTGAATATGACTGCATCAAGATTCTTTTTGTGCAGTCTTTTAGTGATGGGTTCATGCATTCCTGTGCATTGATGAAATGCCACAACTCAAAAAAACCTTAATATGAAACCATACACATACAAGCCCATCAAGATTGCTTTTTTGTGGTGATTTATGAGCACACATGGACACATCAGTAATGCAGAGATGGGAAAAGATAAAGATGAAACGAAGGAATTGAATACTGGTAATGCAGAGGTGGGAACAGTAATTTAGAGGTGAGGAAAAATAAAATGAAATAAAGGAACTGACATTTTGGCAAAATATGCAGGTACACTTTGCAGTACATAATTTGGAAAGATAAATTTAACTGCTGCTAATTGTTTCCACTTTGGAAACAAGATCAAGTAAATCAGAACTCCAAAATCTGGGGAGAAATTTGTTCCAGTGCAAAAAGAGCCCGTTTGCAAATGAGCATTTAGGCTTAACTTGATTATATCTTTTAGCGTATCTTCAAAGCAGCCATTATATAATAAACTATGGATAGAGTTAACAGCCTTATCATTGTATGAAATTTGCATGACATTTGCGTGAAAATAATTTTAGCAGAATTCCTAGTTGTCTGCCACATAAATTTTGACCTTTGCTTCCAGTCCACTTAAACATGTCTTTTCCCCCCCTGAGATTTTGAGGTGAGATTTATGTGGATGACGCTGACCTCTAATCCTTTATATATAATGCAAGTAGAACTGTGGATGACCTGAACAGATGCACAGAGTAAGAAGCGCTAATAAACTGAAGCTCAGCCTAGATTAGATGGAGGCACTATGGTTGGGCTGTAGTAGCCCCGTGGAGCAGAGTGGTAAGCTGCAGTACAGCAGTCCAGGCTCTGTTCATGACCTGAGTTCGATCCCGACGGAAGTCGGTTTCAGGTAGCTGGCTCAAGGATGACTCAGCCTTCCATCCTTCTGAGGTTGATAAAATGAGTACCCAGCTTGCTGTGGCTAAAGTGTAGATGATTGGGGAAGGCAATGGCAAACCACCCCATAAAAACATAGTCTGACTAGGATACATCGCGATGTGATGTCACCCCATGGGTCAGTAATGACCTGGTGCTTGCCTTTACCTTTACTATGGTTGGGCAGCTCAACAGATAATGGTAGTATTCAATTGGATCGGTCTGGTGGTTTCACTTCTCTGGAAAGATCAAGTCCACGGCTTAGGGATTCTTCTGAATCTTTGAAAATGGAGGTTCGAGTGGCATGCATTATAAACAGCATCTTTCTTCAGCTTCATTTGGTGTGCTAAAGGAGAGATGATCTGGCCACAGCAATTAGAAACTTCACCTGGTTCAGAATATGGTGGCTCTTGACTGTGGTGCATGCACCATCATTCCAATACTGAAAGATCTTCACTGGCTTCCAAGATCTTCACTCTGTTCAAGGTGCTGCTTTTGACCTAAATAGTTTATGACTAGGATATTTAAAGGACTGCCTTCTCCCATATGAACCCGTCCTAGAGGTAAGACCATCCTTTCAGGCCATTTGCCCAGGTGTGTCCACCTTCAGGAGTAAGGTGCATACTTACTGGAGTGAGGACTTTTCTGTGGTGGAACTCCTTTGGAACTCCTGCCCTAGGATTGCTTGCCTGGCCCCAGCATTGTTACCATTTCAGTGCAAAGCCAAGTCTGCTGGGTTCATTCAAAATTTTAACAATAATCGATTTCAATGCTTTTTTAAAACTGCCGCTTTTATGTTGCTATTTTAGTGGTTGGGACTTTTTAAATTAATGCTGTAGATTTTTGATTGGCATTCTGTGGAAGATTGCTGTACTCTAAAGAGGTTGGTCCACTTTTCCTCCAGGAAGCATACAACCATTCAGGTTGCTTGTTATCATCATCATCACCTTTATTAGGCATTTATCACACCATAGTTATAAAACAAGATTACAAAAACCAAATAGTCTATATAAGATTTAAAATAACATTCGTGGTTTATGCATAGGTACTTTTACTCATGTTCACCTTCCCATCTGTCTCGGTTGTTCCTTGGAGTTATGCATGAGTTTTCCCTCCATTAGAGATGACCTCGCTGCCAGCCCTCACAAATCCTGGACCTTCCCGTTCCTCTGTTAACCCAATTCTTCCCTCCCCCCTGAGCTCAGCCAGGGTGAAATCTCCGTGCATAAGGCAAAGCGTGGGACATGCAAGCCTAGTTTTGCTTATAGCCAATTACAAAGCAGCATGTCCAGAGGCGGGGATTCAAATACTTCCTGCTTCCTCAGGGCTCTTTCTGAGCAGAAGAAAGGCTTTTTAAAACCAAGGCTTGGATTTATTCCCCCCTTCTTTTCAGATTGCTCCCTTTGTTGTTTTATGTTCTTAAAATGCTTTTTTATGCAGCGATTGGGTTTGGGGGGAGGGAACATTTCTCTCTCTACAGCCAATTACGAAGCAGCATTTCAAGGGGCAGGGATTCAAATACTTACTGATTTGAGCTTGGATACTGCTGTTGCGTAGACTCCCAACAGAAAAGTGTGGGTCCAGCGAGCAACAAATCTCAGGTAAAACTCCCATGCTTAAACAACCCTAGTTAGTAACATTATCTAGGAGCGCATACAAGCAGTTCGCGCATCCTTGATACAGCTAGCAGGTATCTGGCTACTTGTTGAGTAATAAACGAATTTCTGTCTAATAAAAGATAGTCGACAACAAACGTCTGATATAAACATTCCTCAGCCTCACGTAAAACTTACAGTGCAGTAAGACATGAATTAAGTGTTCAGGTACCCCATCCATGCATGGACAACACCTGTCACTGAGAGGAATTCTCTTATATCTATCATATAAAATGTCTGATGGAAGAATATTCAACCTGACAAGCATAAACGCTCTGCGGACATCAGGTGATTCCAAATGAGCAGGTTGCTTGTCTTAAATGACTACTCAGCATTCTGCGGTAAGTGAAACGCCTTTATAATTGTTTCCTGAGCTTTTGCTGCCACCCAGGGATGAAATGAACGTCAGCTTTTGATTTCCAGAATTCTTTAACTGCTGTTCAAAGTTGCTGCAGCCTGCAGGGGCTAGTGAAATGCTTTTATCCATACAAGAAGCCCTTTCTAGCAGTCTTAAAGATCTGGTTAAGACATGGACCAGGATTTAAAGAGCAACCCAACGAGTTGCACAAACATTGATGATTGTGTTTCTCAAAGAGCAGCCACATGGCAAACTTCTTTTCAAGGGTCAATGCAGATGTTTGAGATGGGCGGAAAACTGATTCATTGCTGGACTTTTGTGTTCTCATCTTCTTCCCCTCCTATTCGTATGGGGCTTGTCAAGATTGAAGACAGAAGCCTTCCACCAACTCATTATTTGTGAGTTATTACTGTATTTGTGTTATTATTATCTGAATGCAAGCACTGTAATAAGCGGAGGTTCGTTTCTAATTTTAATGCTGGTTAAGGATCCCAGTTACTGGGAAGGATACTCACCTTATAATTTGGACATCAAGATGAATTTGCATTACATTGAATGCTGTGAATTGCTAGAACAAATGTTTGCCTCTGTAGTCAGTCTTATCGACATGTCTACGCAATAATGATACTTTCCCCTCCATTATAATTCTAGAGTTGCCAACCTCCAGGTGGTGGCTGGAGATCTGCTATTACAACTGATCTCCAGGTGACAGAGATCAGTTCCCCTGGAGAAAATGGTTGCTTTGGCAATAAGACTCTATGGCATTGAAGTCCCTCCCCTCTCTAAACCCCGCCCTCCTCAGGCTCCACCCCCAAAATCTCCAGGTATTTCCCAATCTGGAGCAGGCAACCCTATATAATTCCCATGGATGATGTCAAATATCTTTCAAGATTACCTTTAAATGCATTGTAATGCAAGAACTGAAAGTTGACGGTGGGAAGTCAAATGAAATTCTGGGATCCATACTTAGTTTCCGTGACAGGCCTTTCCTTGGAACGGTGAGTGTTTCCAGCTTTAAGCATGAAACCACAGAAAAGGTACCAAGCTGGCTGGTCTTGATCTCAGCAAAAGTCCCCTACATGAAGCAATAGAATGAAAGTTGCTGTAACAATGATCCAATACAAAAAATAAATTATGCATTTTGTGTATCCGTTTGGGATTCTGGTTAATGGACGATAACTTACTGGAAGAGTTAGTGGAATGGTGGAGGAGTGTTGGGGAATAAAAATGAAAGATTGGGGGACATTCTGCTCCTTACATTGTCTCTGTGTGTAAAGTGCCGTCAAATCGCAGCTGACTTATAGTGACCCCTGGTGGGGTTTTCAAAGCAAGTGATTAAGCAGAGGTGGTTTGCCGTTGCTTTCCTCTGCAGAGTTTTCCTTGGAGGTCTCCCTTCCAAATACTGACTCAGCTTAGCTTTCGAGATCTGACGAGATCAGGCTATACCATTCCACATCCCCACTCATTACATTAACCATATAGAAAGAACTTAAACAGCATTTCCATTGTATCTTTCCACACCATTACTGTAAAACATAGTATGATTCATGGTTTCTCTTGGTTGTATGAAGAGTTTCTGTACCGGTACTGAATTTTCTGGCACTGACATGGAAACTCTCCATGTGATTTTTAAGAACCATGTGATGAAGGAAGATGTAGGAAGATATACATTATGGATATATCATGGATTTGCTGTTCCATGCAGGCTCTATAAGAACATAAGAAAGGCCATGCTGGATCAGATCAAGGTCTATCAAGTCCAGCAGTCTGTTCACACAGTGGCCAACCAGGTGCCTCTAGGAAGCCCACAAACAAGACGACTGCAGCAGCATTGTCCTGCCTGTGTTACAAAGCACCTAATGTAATAGGCATGCTCCTCTGATCCTGGAGAGAATAGGTGGGCATCATGAATAACCCTCTTCTCCATGAACATGTCCACTCCCCTCTTAAAGCCTTCCACATTGACAGCCCTCACCACATCCTGGGGCAGGGAGTTCCACAATTTAACTATGTGTTGTGTGAAGAAATACTTCCTTTTATCTGTTTTGAATCTCTTACCCTCCAGCTTCAGCAGATGACCCCGCATTCTAGCATTATGAGAGAGGGAGAAGAGCTTTTCCCTATCCACTCTCTCCATACCATGCATAATTGTATAGACCTCTATCATGTCTCCCCTTAACTGCCTTCTTTCCAAGCTGAACGCCCTATGCGTTTTAAGTGTTCCTCATAGGGCAGTGGCTCTAGCTCCCTGAATGCTGTGAATTGCTGGAACAATTCTATGTGGTACAACCGTCACACTGTAGTTCAGGGGATGCAACAACTCTGATCCAAAGTCTCCCCCAACTTCATGCAAATCTCTCACACTTAGCACTGGTCCTAAACTTTTTTTGTAGCAGGCAAACGTTTACCAACCTTGGGGTTTCCTTGGTGCCCTTCCAAAGAAACAGGAGCTAAATAACTCGATGGAAAGTTCATGTCAGTCAGCTTCACCATAATTTCTTTGTACATTCCTCGGTAACGTGAATTAAATGGGATTGCAATGGTGACTGGAGGAATAACGGTTGGCCCATCTCGCGGGAACTCGACACTGATGACGTTGCTGACCAGTTCTTCGGCATCATCTACCACCAGGGAACTTAAATCATTGATGACCCTGACCCCTAAGTTCTCTAGAATGGCACGTGGGGCTGTAATGCAACAGGCTACTTCAGGCTCACTAATGCCATTCCCCTCCACAAGAAATCTGCAGACAAAAAACATAACATTGTCCATATTCTCAGTGGATGGGGTGAGCTAGTAATTTAAAAATGCAAACCCAATGACCCACTTTTGTAAAGAGAGTGATGAAGAATACATTCTATTAGGGATGTGCAAGAAAGAAAGAAAGAAAGAAAGAAAGAAAGAAAGAAAGAAAGAAAGAAAAGAAAGAAAGAAAAGAAAGAAAGAAAGAAAGAAAGAAAGAAAGAAAGAAAGAAAGAAAGAAAGAAAGAAAGAAAGAAAGAAAGAAAGAAAGAAAGAAAGAAAGAAAGAAAGAAATTCAGATTTGGGTATATTCAAAGTTTCCGGGATTCTTGAATTTTCCCAAATATCCATATCAGTATGGGTCTCCCCCCCATTTTTCTTTTGGGAACCCCCCCCCCCCCCAATTGGCTCCAGAATAGTCTATGGGGAATTTTATTGGGGCTTGAGGGGGGATGTTCCAAATTTGCAGCATAGCTACTGGTGACTCTCCTTAGAGGAACCCCCAAGTTTGGTAAAGATTTACTTATTCTTCTAACACTCTTTGAGTATGGAATATTATTTTAAGCTGTCAATGGTCTGTGGTGGTCTGTTTTAATGATCTTTGCTTTTATGCCGTGGTGGGTTTTTAATGCTGGATTTTAATTAACATCTTTCGATGTTTTGATTTTATTACTTTCGTTTCATAAACCACCTCGGGCATGTTCTTGGAGAGGCAGCATAATTTTTTTCTAAGCAAACCAATAATAAAGTCCTGTCCAAAATGCCCCAGGGTGTATGTAAAATGCCATCTCTCAGGTCTTCCCCTAAGAGATGCATGTTAAGGCACAGCTCCATAACTAGGGAGGGGAGGGACTTGAATGCCATAGAGTCCAATTGCCAAAGCGGCCATTTTCTCCAAGGGAACTGACCTCTATCGGCTGAAGATCACTTGTAATAGCGGGAGATCTCCAGTCACCACCTGGAGGTTGGCAACCCTACTTGACTATATATTTTGGACAGAGGGGTGGCATATGATTAGGGTTACCAGGTCCTCCCTCTCCACCAGTACAAGGTTTTTGGGGGCAGGGGCGAGAGGTCGCGCACCCGTCACTGCTGGGTTTTGTCCCGAATTGCCACATCTCGAAGGGGCCCTTTACCACTGGAGTTCGAGTGGTAAAGGGCCCCTTCGTGATGCGGCGCTTCTGGGACTAAACTCGGCAGTGATGTAAGCACACTGTGCGCAGCTGCTGCTCCAAGCAGGCTGCTGGATTGATGGACAATTGCCTGCCGGTTCCAGCAACCGGGCAACCTTACACAGGGTATATATATATATATTGTAAAATAAAATTCATTTGCTCTTACTCTTTCATCATCCAGTCACTTTGACTGTCCTCTTCCTCCGACTTCCCAGCGAACAGGTTAGCGGTATTGGATGGATCAATGTCTTCTAACCCTGTAGATCCAAATTCGCCTTCTTGATTGCTTTGGCCATTTCTATTACTTTTCTCCTTTGGGTTGACATCTTTCTGCCTCCTGCTTCGTTTGGCTTTCCGCCTGCGCTTCCCATTTTCTGCCTGCTTTGGGGCTTCCTTGCTCTCCACCTGTTTTTCTAGATCGGGAAGCTGCCCAAGAGGTTGTACTTGGATATCTCCCAGCATTCTGGATGAAGTTACAGCTTTGTCATCGTTTCCTGGAATGTCTTCCAAATCTATGCTTTCTGAAGGTTTCTTACTTGAAGATCTCACTGTATGAGCGACTTTTCTATTGTCCTTGTTTGAGACCATAATGGATTCCTCTGGTTTGCTCTGAGCTTCGTTTTCTGTGAATGATGGATATTTTTGATCAGGACCAGATATTTTTTCATTTAGGGATGTTACAGTTTCAATTTCCATGGCTTCATTTCCTGTTAGCTGGGCTCTGTTTGCCTCTTCTTGTGTTGAGGAAGGGCCAGGGAATGGCTGGCTTACACATGGCAATATTTGCGCATCTCCGAATGTCTCTTTTTCATCTTCCTGCTCAGCCTTCCCAGATATACATGGGAGAAGCTGAACTTTCTCCGCTGTTTTATAGTTCATTTTAAAAAGTTTATCTTGTGCCTCTCCAAGGCGTCTGAGAGTATGCAATATGTTCTTCCTTAATTCCAGAAGCCAATCTGGGAGGCTGCTCCCCTCTGAAGAAGAAGCAAATAAAGAGAGATTCCTTTTTAAACATTTTTTAATGGTGCTTGACAAAAGATCGTGATATCCTTGAGCCATAGGATGTTACAATATAGCTAGAAATAGGGTTGCCAACCTCCAGGTATCAGCTGGAGATCTCCTGCCATTACTACTGATCTCCAGCCAATAGAGATCAGTTCACCTGGAGAAAATGGCCACTTTGGCCATTGAACTCTATGGCATTGACGTCCCGCCCCAAACCTTGCCCTCCTCAGGCTCCTCCTCTAAAACCTCCCACTGGTGGTGAAGAGGGACCTGGCAACCCTAGCTAGAAATGAAGAATTTCACCAAGTCAATCAAATGTAGCAAAAACTGGCTAACATAAAGTGTATTATTGATATGATAGACTCACATTTTTTATATAACTTGTAATATTAAAAATTGGGCAGCCCAATCCAAAGTGGGGAGAAGATAGTCAATGGCCAGGAACAGCACAGCTGCACCGCCTCCTGAAAAGCTTTCCAGCAGGTAAACACAGGCAAAAAAAAAAAAAAAAAAAAAAAAACCAGGAAAATTAAATACCAATGAAACTTCTCCGTGGAGTTTTATGGGGCTATGCCAGCTATTTTGCTGGCATAGCTCCGTTGCATTGCAAAGGGGTGTTCATGGGCCGAAAGGGGTTTGGAGACTGACTAATGTCAGCTCCACCCCTGGAAACGCCCTGAGAATGCCCCCCGGACACTGGAGTGGCTTTTTACTCTGGGACAATGCTGCCAAGGAGGCAGTGCTGGCACCCAAGGCCCAAGCTTATGTGCCGTTCCTGGGGGCCGGCATAAGTTGGTTTGCGCTGGCATCTGGACCAAGTGGCACAGATGCCAGCTTAGGGGTCACACCAGCTCCTATGCTGCTCTAGCCCCCCCCCCTTAGGATTGCATTGGTTAATCTTTCAGGGCATGGGCAAATCTCTTAGTTGAGTCAGCACATGCTGAAAAGGGAATTTTTTCTATGTAGTTATTTATGCAAGAGGAATTTGGCGTGATTTAATCTATTGTTTAAAAAATTCTTATCATACCAAGTTAGGGTTGCCAGGTCCTACCTCTCCTCCACCGGAAGACTTTTAAGGCACAGCTCGGGATCGCGCGGCAATGCGTGGACACGCCAACACGTCCACTCATTGGCCTATAAGGCCCCTCGCAAAGCTGGAAGTGACCTGCAGAGGCGGGTATGCGCGTGCACGTTTGCCCGCCGACCATCAGCTGGTCGGCGGGCAAAGGGGCAAATTGCCGGGGGTTTGTCCGCCACCACCAGGCACCTGGCAACCCTATACCAAGTATTTATGGCAAGTGCAAGCTTGCTGTCTCAGATTTTAGCAATTTGCATTTTTGGAGCTAAAATTAACAAGGTTATTAATTCCTGAAAAATCTTTGGGTCATATTCTGTATGCCCCAAGATAATTACACTTTGAGAACTCAGTATTTTCTATGCTTTTCCTCTCTTGGGCAATTCGTCATTCATAGCTTAGGTGAAGAAGCAAGGAGGCAGTTGCATGTGTATGATCATATCATGCTGTTTTACGCCAAATCAGACCAATTGGCGGCGTTGCCAACCTCCAAGTACTAGCTGGAGGTCTCCTGCTATTACAACTGATCTCCAGCCAACAGAGAGCAATTCACCCAGAGAAAATGGCCGCTTTGAATGCAACAATTGTTACTAGATTTATATATGCAGCAGGAAAATGGGGTGGAGTTCTGAGGTGGCAGAGCAGACTGTACCAGTTCAGACTGCTGGCGGACTATACAGTTTTAATGCTTTCCCATGTAAAATAACTTTCTGCAAACAGACAGCTAGCACTGCAGGGAGGAAGCTGAGATAGATCATTTCTCCCTGCAGGAGTAAGTTTCTATATGCTTTTTAAATGTGGCGGAGCATTTTAGAATGGTACCTTCTACTTTCAATCTGAAGTGATAGGATCCAATTTCTTACCTTAGCCTAGGGTTGCCAACCTCCAGGTGCTGGGGGAGAAAAAGGCACCTCTATACTAATACCAAAGGTTAGGAAAATAGTATAGGAATACTGGAATACTGCAATGACTAGGGTTGCCACCTCTTACTGATACTCTTGTGGAACCAGACTGGAAAATACCTCGCTTTATCTGACAGCTGATTTCAAAGCCCTTTGAACAATTCCAGCATGTATTAGAGCTCTGCAAACAAACTAACATGAGTGGGGTTACTAATTTTATCTTAAATAGAAAACCTGCAAGAGACAGAGAGAGACTTGCAAAAGGTCACCCGGTGAGATGCACAGTTACCTCAAATTTGGCATTTACAATACATGTGCAGGCATTTTGCTAGGGCCGCTGTAAAGAATCTTACAAAAAGCAGGGTAATTTAGGCCAAGCTCTCTGCTTAGGATTGCCAACCTCCAGGTGGCACCTGGAGATCTCCTGCTATTACAGTTGATCTCCAGACAACCAAGATCAATTCACCTGGAGAAAATGGCTGCTTTGGAGGGTGGACTCTATGGCATTATATCCTATCCTGCTGAGGTCCTTCCTCGCCCCAAACCCCACCCTCCTCAGGCTCCACCCCCCAAATTCCCAGGTATTTCCAAACCAGAACTGGCAACCTTACCTCTGCAGCTTCTCAGCTGAACACTCATTTAATACTCTGTCCTCCTGTTTCAGACCAGTTGCCATTAACAATTTAGCTTCTGTGCGGCCATTATGCTATAATTCATTAAGGTATCAAACATTTGGGCAGAGAGTAGGGTTGCCAACCTCCAGGTAGTTGCTAGAGATCTTCCACTATTACAACTGATCTCCAGGTGACAGAGATCAGTTCACCTGGAGAAAATGGCTGCTTTGGCAATTGGACTCTATGGCCTTGAAGTCCCTCCCCTCCCCAAACCCCGCCCCTCCCCAGAAACCTCCCGCCAGTGGCAAAGAGGGACCTGGCAACCCTAGCAGAGAGGAAACGGCACAGATGAAATCTATTAATCCTGAGTCTTCCCACTGGCATTTATTGGACTGGGCTGAAGGTTTGTGGCCATGCTGTCTTAAGTCTAGGGTTCCCAAATCAAAACTGGGAAATTCCTGGAGATCTGCGAGTGGTGAATGTAGATAGCAGAGTTTGGGGAGAGGGGGGAGCTCAGCAGGGATATGATGCCACAGTGCCTGCCCTCCAAAGCTTCCATTTTCTCCAGGGGAATTGATTTCTGTAGCCTGGAAATTGGTCATAATTTCGGGAAGATCTCCAGGCGCCACTTGGAAGTTCTTAAGTCAATCCCAGCTAACACAGGCTTGCAAAAATTGAAATCCAAAAAACGATGCTCAGCCCAGTCGACTAGGGTTCATACATTTATTTGGACATATGAGTCCTAGATCAACATTGGGAATTTGCAATATTGCAGTCCGCAGATTGCATTGTGCAATTTGAATCACATGAGGAGCATTTACACATCTGATGAAGACATTGCGAAACAGGACAAGTTTACCAAAATCCTGTCGTGTTTTACTTAATGCCTCGCCATTTCTACCACTATGGTGGCCTTTTGGCACTGGATTATGAAAGTGTTGGCGACGATTTAGCTCCTTGATATATTTTTGTATCTTTTTGATATATATATTATTGTGTACGTATCCTTGCTGGCTCATACAATAGTCTATCATATCTTATTTTTATTTATTGTGTATATTTTGGCCTGCACTGCTGTGAATTTGTTAGCCTCCAGGTGGTGGCTAGAGATCTCCTGGGATTACAATTGATTTCCAGGTGATAGAGATCAGTTCACCTGGAGAAAATGGCTGCTTTGGAACATGGACTCTAAGGCATTATACAACATTGAAGTCCCTCCTCTCCCCAAACCCCACCCTTCTCAGGCTCCGCCCCCCAAATCTCCAGGTATTTCTCAACCAGGAGCTGGCAACCCTACAGTCTACAGGTATGGTAGCCTATACACTTGCTGTCTCTGCTGCCTTGACTGTGTTTGTTAAGAACCTCAATGGTGCCAATCCACCATTGTAGGTGGGCTTTGTTCCTACAAGGATCGCAGGCCCAAGCAAAATCAAATTGCAAACCAACAGGTAAAGGATAAAAGGCAGACTATTTTCTTCAGTATGCTGAAGTACATATTGTTCTGCATGTTGCTATAGCACTTTATCCCAGTTAATTATATGGTTCTTTGAGTATGAAATGAACCTGCTGGTGTGATGGTGTTTTGCTAGTACAGCAGTGTGACTGTGGCTGAATCTTGGTCTGCTGTAATTCAGAATACCAATCACGGTTTCCAATTACACTGTGCTTAATGAAATGTGAACCACTTCAACAAGTGAGGGTTCAAATTATCTTGTGTACATTTCTATGAAACATACTAGGAAAGAGCCTGTAACTCTAGGGTTGCCAAGCTCCAGGTGGTGGTTGGAGATCTGCTATTACAGCTGATCTCCAGATGACAGAGATCAGTTCATCTGGAGAACATGGCCACTTTGGAAGGTGGACTCTATGGCATTATACTCCTTTATACTCCCCACCCCAAACCCCATCCTCCTCAGGCTCCACCCCCAAAATCTCCAGGTATTTCCCAACCCAGAGCTGGTAACCCTACATAACTCTGACTGATGGTAATCCTAGACTTGGTCTCCCCATGTGCATTTCATCATCAGCCCTTTGTTATGAGTTTGGTCTTAGCTTAATAGAAGCTTGTGCCTGGGTACATGCCTTTAATTATTGGTTTCATCTATTTTTTGAACCCCGGAGGATAGCTTCATAAGCTTAACCCTCAAGAATTCTTATAAGTGGCTCTCTGGCTCCAGCATTTTGAACATAAGCTATCACTTGTAAATTTGAAGGTGGAACACATGAACACACATGAAGCTGCCTTATACTGAATCAGATTCTTGGTCCATCAAAGTCAGTATTGTCTACTCAGACCGGCAGCAGCTCTCCAGGGTCTCAGGCGGAGGTCTTTCATATCTCCTACTTGTCTAGTCCCTTTAACTGGAGATGTCGGGGATTGAACCTGGGACCTTCTGCATGCCAAGCTGATGCTCCACCACTGAGCCACAGCCCCTGCCAAACATTATACAAGATTAAGTATAATGCAGCCTGTATAGACAGAACATGCTGTCATTTCCTTTGAGAATACTGGAATCCATCCAATAAAGAGAGGCGTTTGTCAATTGGAGGGGGAAAAACCCTGGGAAAAGACTGTGCTTATGGATCTTCCAACCCAACAAAAGGTAATACCGCCCAGCTTGTCTTCTATTCACTATTTACCTAGTTCACCAGCTAAAACAAATCTTCAGAATTGTTCAGTACAACAATTGTTGTTTTTCCCTCTGCTCTCAACTGTCTAATGGATCTACGTGTTCCATCTAGTGGTGGAAAGAGATTTGATCCGGTGGATTTTGTCTTTTCAATGGGATGCTTCCGTGTTATTTTTTTCTTCTTCCTCCCAGAAGGCTAAGGGGGCACCCTGACGCCAACACCGTTATAAATCTGCTCAGCGTCTCACACAGGATGCTTGCAAAACAAAATGCTGGAGAACACAAAAGCCTACACATTGTTCAATGTCATTTTGGTTGTGCCTAAGAAAAGGCACTGCATGATTTTTGTGCTTGGGTTTAGCTTCTCAAGGGCACTTGACTATCACCCTACTGTTTTGGAAGCCTAACTATAACATTGGGCTGTTTAGCTTGGAAAGAAGGCAGTTAAGGGGAGATAGGATAGAGGTTATTCCTCCAGTCACCATTGCAATCCCATTTAATTCACGTTACCGAGGAATGTACAAAGAAATTATGGTGAAGCTGACTGACATGAACTTTCCGTCGAGTTATTTAGCTCCTGTTTTTTTGGAAGGGCACCAAGGAAACCCCAAGGTTGGTAAATGTTCACCTGCTACAAAAAAAGTTTAGGACCAGTGCTAAGTGTGAGAGATTTGCATGAAGTTGGGGGAGACTTTGGATCAGAGTTGTTGCATCCCCTGAACTACAGTGTGACGGTTGTACCACATAGAATTGTTCCAGCAATTCACAGCATTCAGGGAGCTAGAGCCACTGCCCTATGAGGAACACTTAAAACGCATAGGGCGTTCAGCTTGGAAAGAAGGCAGTTAAGGGGAGACATGATAGAGGTCTATACAATTATGCATGGTATGGAGAGAGTGGACAGGGAGAAGCTTTTCTTCCTCTCTCATAATGCTAGAATGCGGGGTCATCTGCTGAAGCTGGAGGGTAAGAGATTCAAAACAGATAAAAGGAAGTATTTCTTCACACAACACATAGTTAAATTGTGGAACTCCCTGCCCCAGGATGTGGTGAGGGCTGCCAACTTGGAAGGCTTTAAGAGGGGGGTGGACATGTTCATGGAGGAGAGGGCTATTCATGGCTACTAGCTAAAATGGATACTAGTCATAATGCATAACTATTCTCTCCAGGATCAGAGGAGCACACCTAATATATTAGGTGCTGTGGAACACAGGCAGGATAATGTTGCTGCAGTTGTCTTGTTTGTAGGCTTCCTAGAGGCACCTGGTTGTCCACTTCGTGTGCAGACTGATAGACTTGATGGACCTTGGTCTGATCCAGCATGGCCTTTCTTGTGTTCTTATTGTTAGATTTGAGTCCAGTGGCAGCTAGAGACCAACAAGATTATAGTAGTAGAAAAGGGCAAGAGTCCAGTAGCACCTTAAAGACTAACAAAAATATTTTCTGGTCGGGTATGAGCTTTCGTGAGCCACAGCTCACTTCTTCAGATACAGCTAGAAGTGAGCTGAAGAAGTGAGCTGTGGCTCACGAAAGCTCATACCCTACCAGAAAATATTTTTGTTAGTCTTTAAGGTGCTACTGGACTCTTGCCTTTTTCTACTACTGCAGACAGACTAACACGGCTACCCACTGTGAATTAAGATTATCATGGTATAAGTCAGGGACAAAGAGAGCTGTTCTATCGAAAGGGATAGCAGAAAATCTAAAGTTACAGATACAATGTGGTTGATAGCAAGATAAGCTTTGCCCCTCTACAAAGAAACTTACCAAAGTTATGAGGGGCTGCCTTAGATTGAATGGTTCATCCATCTCACCACATTGTCTTATAGCAGCTCGCTCAGATCTTGGGCAAAGGTCCTCACCAGCCCTTTTATCATTCTAGCAGAAGATGGACAATTGAGCCTGCTCCTAGTTGCGTTGCCCATCCTGAGGTCTGTATCTGCCCTGTGGCGCAGAGTGGAAAGCTGCAGTACTGGAAGAACTACACATCTTGTGTGGACATGTCCAGAGAAACTTGTATGTACCATTTCCCAGCCATCCATCACATTCCTGCAAGGCCAGAAACAGACCTCAGGATTGGCAACACAACTAGGAGCGACTGAAAGCTGCAAGTAATAGCACTCGGAAAGCAAGCAGTAAACAATTGCAAAATAATATCTTAAATGAGGATTGGTCCTTAGTGTTCAAGGACGCAAATTGTAAATTTTCATCTCGCTTCTTCCAGATACCCTTCAACAAAACTTTCTCCTTGCCAGACTATTTCTGCTGGTTAGAAATTCGTAAGTTCAGACGAGCTTACTTATTGGCGAGATGTAATGCCCTAAACTCAGCTGAGACACAAGGGCGATATGATAAAATTATTGCAGAAGTACGTAAGTGTCCATTTTGTCCGGATCAAATAGACTCCCTAGCCCACATTGTTTAGCATGTCCATAAAACAATATTGCACAAAATAAATATATCACTTCCAGGATAAAACAGCTAAAGACACTTTCTGAGAAGTGGATACTGCGTTATCTGCTGTCAAATAGATCGGTCAATTGCGTGAGAGATGTGGCAACTTTTCTCTTTATAGTGTCAAGGAAAAATTAAATTTCATTCCCCCTTTTTAAAGTGTGAAGTGGTTGATGGATAGCCAGTGGCTGTTAAATATAGGGAAAGGAAATACAAATTCATCATTAAAATATATATCTAATAATATGTAAGAAAGACCATACAGTCCAGAGACACATAAAAGATGACAAGTGACCCAGAGTGGAGCAGTCAAGGGTCATTCTGTGGTCAGCATACCCCATCATCTTTTTTATCTTTCATGATGTTAGCAGCAAATCTTGCCATTTGGAAAGTAATGACCTTGTCTCTATCTTCCAGTCATATAGCTAATTTCTCCTGATCTGACCTTCCTGGGAAGCGGGATATTATGGCCCGCAAAAATCTATTATGTTCAACCTCATATCTTGGCCATTGGAATATGACGTGGGATAGATCCTCAATAGACTTTTGATCACAGGAGCAGACTAAATAAAAGCTCAAAAGAAAGGCTGAGAACCAGTTACACCCAACGTGCATATTTCAATATAAACATGGATGCTGCTTCCACATGAAATTGATAATGTGTGTATTTAAGAAGGGACACTGCCCACTACATATTAAACATACTCTTGGGTTACAAATTCACCTTCACTTGCCTTTACTTGGAATCTGTTGCCAGCCGTTCTCCTGAAGCGTATTCAGCAAGTGACGGGTGTCTTGGAGAATCTTCGTTGTGCTCTTCAGTTGTAGGCAGAGGGCTTTGATGAGGTCCAGAAAGAGAGGAGTCAGCTTGAGAGTATACTCGACTATCTTATCATTGTCTCGATGGTCACTTTGGAGAAGCACCTCTCTTAACGTTAGGTTTCGTTTCCAGATCTGTTCCAGTATTTGGTCTGCATTCTCCACAACGGCTTCCATGCCCGGCTCAGGAAATAATTTTTCAAAGGTTTCTCTGTTTAGAAAAAAAGAGAAGAGTGTCTCGAGATTCTCTTCAAGCGACTTCTTACCAAGCATGGAAAGTATCACACCATAATCTTATTGAAAAAGCACCAGGCAATGAAACACTGAGTTGCTGTTGACAGTTAATAAGTTACTAGGTGACAAAGGGAAGGTGTGGACTTCCTGGAATAACTAGACTTCAAGCACAAAGAATTGACTCTTCATTTGAAGTCATTTCTTATGAGAGCAAGACCCTCTGAGAGGTCCAGAGAAGCCCAGACGACTTCCAGCTTTTGAGACCCCTAGCTGTACTTCAGAGCCAGTGTGGTGTAGTGGTTAAGAGTGGCAGACTCTAACCTGGAGAACCGGGTTTGATTCTCCACTTCTTCACATGAAGCCTGCTGGGTGACCTTGGGCTAGTCACAGTTCTCTCAGAACTCTCTCAGCTCCATCTACCTCACAAGGTGTCTTGTTGTGGGGAGGGGAAGGGAAGGTGACCCTAAGCTGCTCTGAGACTCCTTAAAGGTAGAGAAAAGTGGGGTATAAAAACCATCTACATCCAACAATCAGGTCCAGGCCCCATGCAGATAATGAAAGAAGCACAACAGGGCCTGTACATTATACGAGAGCCAGTGTGGTGTAATGGTTAAGAGTGGCGGAATCTAAGCTGGAGAACCGGGTTCGATTCCCCACTCCTCCACATGAAGCCTGCTGGGTGACCTTGGGCCAGTCACAGTTCCCTCAGAACTCTCTCAGCCCATGTGGAGGCAGGCAATGGCAAACCACCTCCAAACATCTCTTGCCTTGAAAACCCTATGGGGGCACCATAAGTCAGCTATGACTTGATGTCACACACACAGAGCTGTACTTGAAATAAATAGTCATGACACATGACCACATAAATACAACATCAAAATGAGAATGAGACAAGCAGGGGTGCTCTTGGTGATTCTGGGGTCCTGGGCAAAAATCCAGGATGGGGCCACAGTAGGGCTGCCAACCTCCAGGTACTGGAAAGAAAAAAGACACCACTGTGCATATACCAGGAGGGTTTGGAAATCAGCACAGGAGCGAATGAATATTACAAAGTACAAATATTTATATAAATCGCTACAACATTAACATAAAGTCACAACTATTCACTTACTGAAACTAACAACCTAAACAATCTATCCTACTATATACAATGTATGTTACAACAATCAGGCTGGTACAAACCAGACTGAAGATTCAAAGTATAGGTATAGTCCTTAGGTCATATACAGTCATCAAGGGAAGTTCGTGGTTCCTCTTCAAGCTTTTAAATAGTATTTCTGACGTTACCATGAGATGATGCCAAAAACTGAAGAAGGGGCAACTGATCTCCAGGTGAAAGAAGTCAGTTCCCCTGGAGAAAATGGCCGCTTTGGCAATTGGACTCTATGGTGCTGAAGTCCCTCCCCTCCCCAAATCCCACCCTCCTCAGGCTCTGCCCAAAAACCTCCAGCCAGTGGTGAAGAGGTACCTGGCAACCCTATTCTGCCCTTCAAAGTCGCCATTTTCTCTCGGGGAACTCATCTGATATCTATCGGCTGGAGATCAGTTGTAATAGCAGGAGATCTCCAGCTACTACCTGGAGGTTACAATACAAAATAGGCACCTCCGTGCCAATACCAATGGTTAGAAAATCTGCAACGGAGTCTCCAGTACAAAAGTAGCAAAAAATTCTTATTGGTTCTTACACATATGACATCAACAATACAAGAGTGAAAGATACATATAAGAACAGTCAAAGTTATATATATATACAGTATGTACAATCTAAGTAAGGTGCAGTCTCTGTGCACCAATTGCCATGTTCTTTCAACTAAATGTTGTATTTTCTTCAAAATGTCCAAAAGTAGGTACTGTCCCAAAAGCACACTTTTTGGGAAAAGGACGGCCGTTTCAAATCTTTTCTTCAGCCCCAAACAGTAAACATATCCAAATCGTACCCAATAGTAAAACCTTTCACTCTGTTCTCAGTTCCCAGAGGGATACTCTAAAGTGAAGCCGAGGGATTTAGCCGCTTTCTGCCAGGCCCGTGGTTGAGGACAGCAATGATACTATCAGAGTACTGGCCTCCCCTTCCCCCTTTCCTTTCCCTTTATTCCCTTCCCCAAATGTTTCCTTTCCTTCCTTACCCTATATGTCCTGGGTCCACTGCCCCCCAACCTGAGATTGTAATATGGGCATACCATCATCGCTCCCTACATGGGTAACTGGGCATTGAAGTTACAGTCATGGGATTACAGCGTGGTAGGGTTTATGTTTTAGAAAGTTGTATGCATTTTGAGAAAGGGGAGGGGCTGTGGCTCACTGGCAGAGCATCTGCTTGGCATGCAGAAGGTCCCAGGTTCAATCCCCTGCATCTCCAGTTAAAGGGACTAGGCAGGTAGGTGATGTGAAAGACTCTGCCTGAGACCCTGGAGAGCCGCTGCTGGTCTGAGTAGACAACACTGACTTTGATGGACCAAGGGGTCTGATTCAGTATAAGGCAGCTTCATGTGTGTTCATGTATTTGTTTGATTGTGTTGGTAGTCGCCCTGAGCCTGGCCTGGGGAGGGTGGGGTATAAATAAAAGCTGCTGCTGCTGCTTTTCTTCTTCTTCTTCTTCTTCTTCTTCTTCTTCTTCTTCTTCTTCTTCTTCTTCTTCTTCTTCTTCTTCTTCTTCTTCTTCTTCTTCTTCTTCTTCTCCTTCTCCTTCACCACCACCACCACCACCACCACCACCACCACCATCACCACCACCACCACTGTTAATATTATAATGTGCACCTCAGGAATGTGGCAACCAGCCCAAGCGTTCACGTTGGGTCTGTTCCCTTGGTTCAGCAAGCAACATTTGCGAATCATCAGAATGCTGCAGAAAGGCCTTGCCAAGGCTCGGCAGTGGCCTTTTCAAATTAATTTCAAAAATGGGCAATTGTATTTTCTTGTACTTTTTTTACAAGGAAAAAAAAGAAGAAGCAATCTTCACAGTGATGCTAACACAGCAACTCAGGAGAAAAGGACACTATCAGATAATAAAATCTTTGGAGTGCTCAAAGCTGCCGGCTGATATTTTCCAACCAAGAACAACCTGGGAACATGGTTGGCTTTTCGAACCGCGTTGTCCCTTTTTCGGTATCGGAATTGCATCAGATTCATGGAATGCAATTTCCGTTCAGATTTTTTTGTCAGATTCATTTTGGCTCTGGCTTGCCTGAAGTGTGGGAGAATGTACAGTGTGCGGGAATATGGTCGGAGCAGGTGGATTAGTTATCGAATCTGATAAACTGAGTTTCCTCGTTTCTATCAAATTGGGGAGAAATTGGTGTAAACTATAAGCATAAAAATAACCTTCTCTACACCAAACTTTCTTTACAGTGAATTTGAGGCAAAATATACATCAGAAAAGGTGTGCAGCTCATACCAAATTTTGAGGGAAGGAATTTATAGAGCAATGCTAAAGACACTTTCCTTTGAGTCGGTAAGTTTCATTGAAGAATAAGCACAACCTGTAACTTAGGGTTGCCAGCTCCAGGTTGGGAAATACCTGGAGATTTTGGGGGTGGAGCCTGCAGAGGGCAGGGTTTGGGGAGGGGCCTTCAATGCCATAGAGTCCAATTGCCAAAGTGGGTTGTCACAAGATGGCTTGGATGTGGGGGTAAATTTTCTGCTAATTGAAAGGAGCATGATTTCTGTTCCATGCAGCCCCTCAATTTGCCTTCGTGCTGTTCCTAATGGCCCATATTCCCAGCGGGCAACATTTTGGGCTATGGTGGGGCCAAGAAATTCCTGTTCCACTTAGGTTGGGAAATACCTGGAGATTTTTTTGTGGGGGGGGGTGGAGCCTGAGGAGGGCGGAGTTTGGGGAGGGGAGGGACTTCAGTGGGGTATACTGCCATAGAGTCCACCTTCCAAAGTGGCCGTTTTCTCCAGGGGAACTGATCTCTGTTGGCTGGAGATCAGCTGTAAACCCAGGAGATCTCCAGCCACCACCTGGAGATTGGCAACCCTAGTTCCGCTAGGTGCCGCCGACTCTCCCTTAAGAAAACCCCAAGCACCCTCAAGGCTTCGGAATGCACAGGGCTGCGCCCGTGATATCTGGGACAAACTGGCAAAAATGAATTTTACAAATATAGTTATTGAATTATAGATAAAATTTTTTTAAACAAAAGCAATAATAGCAGTGTTAAATACTGTCAAAACACTTCTCCGGAAGTCCAGTGGTGATGGGATACACTGTTAAGGTAGGTGGTGGATATTAGAGCACTATACATTTTAAAAATTATATACTGTAATTATAATGGTTGTATAAGTGCTCTTTTCGTACCTTTGTATTTTTGTTTTTTATGATTTATGATTTATATAATTTGTTTTTTTCACTTTAACAAAAATTTTATATATATATATATATAAAGGAGCTGCGCCCATGATCTAACCCTACGCCACCCTCAAGGCTTCGGAATGCACAGGGCTGCGCCCCTGATATCTGGGACAAACTGGCGAAAATGAATTTTACAAATCTAGTTAATGAATTATAGATATATATTTTTTAAAACAAAAGCAATAATAGCAATGTTAAATACTGTCAAAAAAAACTTCTCCGGAAGTCCAGCGGTGATGGGATACACTGTTAAAGTGGGTGGTGGATATTAGATCGCTATACATTTTAAAAATTATATTATATACTGCAATTGTAATGGTTGTATAAGTGCTCTTTTTGTATCTTTGTATTTTTTTTATTTACGTTTTATATATTTTTTACTTTAACAAAAAATAATAAAAATGTATATATATATATATATATATATATATATATATATATATATATATATATATATATATATATATATATATATATATATAAATAAAGGGCTGCGCCCGTGATCGAACCCTACGCCCCTGTCAAGGCTTTGGAATGCACAGGGCTGCGCCCGTGATCGGACCCTACGCCTACTTCCGGGTTGCAAAGCAGCCCGCAGCAGCCCAGCAGGTCCAGCTCCTCTCCGCCGCGCCGGGGCGAGGCTTCCCCGGGGGAACCCCTGCAGCCCGGGCCCGGGGACCAGGAGCCGGCTCGCCAGGCGGCGGCGCGCGGGGGGGGGGGGGCAGCAGCGCCCTCGCCCCCTGCCCCGTGGCCAGCCTCGCCCGCCCGCCTTCCCCCGAGAGCGCCCTCTTGCCTCCCTGCGCTCCCGCAAGCCTCCGGGTAAGGTCGCCACGCGGGGCCGGCGCGGGAGGGGGAGAGGAGGCGGCTCTCCAGGGACCGGGGGTGGGGGGGCGAGGCGGCCAACTTCCAGGCGGCGCTGGCAGAAGTTTTGGGAGTGTTTTTTTTTGGGGGGGGGGATCAGATTCAGTTCCTTCGCTCTCCTCTCGCTTTGGGGTAGGTGGGTTTGGGCAAAGGCCGGTGCCGGTCATTTTTGCGCCCTAGGCAAGGCGAACTGCTTGGGACCCCCCCCCTCGCCCCCCACGGCTAACCACTCTTCCAAAACAGATGCCTTGTAGGAGAAATGAAAACCCCAAACTTTTGAGAAGCCGTTATATTAATTATATTAATTATACTCCATCGCACTGTTTAATTTAAGGAGACCCCCCCCCCCGGAGGGTTTTCATGCCATCAGACAAACAGAGGGTGAAAACGCGTGGTCACTTTATCCTCCTTTAATCCCTGTTTTGGCCAGGATCGAACGCACATTAGGCGAAACGCATGCATTCGATCCAGGCTGAATCCTAGCTGAAACAGGGTTTAAAGGAGGATAAAGTGACTGTGCGTTTTCTCCCAGAGGTGGTTTATTCACAGTGGGTGGCCGTTTTAGTCTGTCTGCAGTAGAAAAGGGCAAGAGTCCAGTAGCACCTTAAAGACTAACAAGAATATTTGCTGGTAGGGTGTGAGCTTTCGTGAGCCACAGCTCACTTCTTCAGATACAGCTAGAATGACTAGATACAGCTAGAGGTGGTTTGTTACTGCCTGCCTCTGTGTAGCAGCCCTGGACTTCCTTGGTGGTCTCCCGTCTAAATACTAACCAGGGCCAACCCTGCGTAGCTTCCAAGATCTGATGAGGCTGGGCTAGCCTAGGCTATCTTTTAAAATCGAGATTTAGGCAGAAGCACTTTCACCCTCCCATCTGTCGCCTAGGCTATCCAGGTCAGGGCAAGAGGTGGACAGAGGTGGTTTGCTGTTGCCTGCCTCTGTGTAGCAACCCTGGACTTCCTTGGTGATCTCCCATCTAAATACTAACCAGAGCCCACCCTGTGTAGCTTCCAAGATCTGATGAGACTGGGCTAGCCTAGGCTATCCAGGTCAGGGCAAGAGGTGGACAGAGGTGGTTTGCCATTGCCTGCCTCTGTGTAGCAACCCTGGACTTCCTTGGTGGTCTCCCATCCAAATACGAACCAGAGCCCACCCTGCGTAGCTTCCAAGATCTGATGAGACTGGGCTAGCCTAGGCTATCCAGGTCAGGGTGAGAGGTGGTCAGAGGTGGTTTGCCATTGCCTGCCTCTGCGTAGTCATTTTTGTGCCCTAGGCAAGGCTAACTACTTGTGCCCCCCCCTCCACTGCTAACAACTTTTCAAAAACAGGTGTCTTGTAGGAGAAATAAAAGCACAAAACCGTTGATAAACCGTTACAATCAATTATATTCCATTGCACTGCTGTGGTACTTCTCTTAAAATAAGTAATTGTCAGTTGCATTTCCCCCCAAGAAACAAATCTGTTTAAAACTGCGCCCCTCTGAGGCCTGCGCCCTAGGCGGCCGCCTAGTTTCCCTAATGGTAGCACCAGCCCCGTGATTCGATTCATTGTTACGGCATTAGCCAGGAAAGATACAAACCTTGGGCGAAAACGCATGGTCGCTTTAGGGCGGAAACGCATGGTCGCTTTCGCCTCCTTTATTCCCTGTTTCAGCCAGGATTCAGCCAGGATCGATCGGTGAAAATGCATGCGTTCGATCCTGGCTGAAACAGGGAATAAAGGAGGCTAAAGTGGCCATGCGTTTCCGCCCTAAAGCGACCATGCGTTTTTGCCCCTTGTGAATAAAACTGATTAAACCAGCCCTGTGTTTGGGGTGTTAAAAGTCGCGGTTCCTCTGTTCCAGGAATGGGCTTTTTAAAAAGAGAGAAAGGAACCCACGCAGGTGCCCCACTTGCCTGGTTGGGAGCGACCTGCTTTGGTTTTTGTTTTGCAAGCGGGCAAAACGAAGGAGCTGCGGAGAAAAAGAGGCTCCAGTCAGTGGCCATTTATGCATGGGAGGTTTTGCCTTGGATTTGCTGCTCTCTAGATGCACATTTCCCCCATCCGAATTCTTAAAACTCTGCGTGGGGGCTTAGTGTTGAGTTTTGAGCATTTGGATAGGGAAACTGTGCATCTAAAGAGGGGCAAATCCAAAACCTCCCATGCGTAAATGGGTTTACTGCGTCTGTCCAAGCTGGTGCCACGTAGGCCATGGGCAGAGAACTCGATCCAGTGTCTCGTTTGCAGTTGGGGTTCGGTGTGCCCCAGGTCTTGGGGTGGAATTCGTTTTTCTGCTGATGGAGCTAGAGGTTTTAAAACGTGCATCGGGGTGCTGTCCTTGTAACAATGCTGAAGGGTTACCAGGATCAGAGGAGCATGCCTATTACAGTAGGTGCTGTGCAACACAGGCAGGATGCTGCTGCAATCATCTTGTTTGTGGACTTCTTGGAGGCACCTGGTTGGCCACTGTGTGAACAGACGGCTGGACATGATGTGCCTTGGTCTGATCCAGCCATGGCTTTTCTTATGTTCTTATTTAAGAATTGAAGAGGGGAGTGGTCATGTTCATGGAGGACAGGGCTATCCATGGCCACTAGTCAAAATGGATACTAGTCATGATGCATACCTATTCTCTCCAGGATCGGAGAAGCATGCCCATTATATGAGGTGCTGTGGAACACAGGCAGGATAATGCTGCTGTGGTTGTCTTGCTTGTGGTCTTCCTAGAGGCACCTGGTTGGCCACCGTGTGAACAGACTGCTGGGACGTGATGGGCCTTGGTCTGCTCCAAAAGGGTTTTTCTTATGTTCTTATGTGAGGTACTTTGAGTTATCTAAGTGGTCTTGACAACAGCCCTGCAAGGTAGGACAGTGTTATCGTTATGACCTATGAGAGCAGGAGAGGGCAGAACGGCTTGCAGGCCGCCTCACCAGTTTGTGATTGGAGTGATATTTCGTAACAAAGAAGTGTTAGGTCATTTTCAACGGGCGCAGTCGTAGTGTCCCTAATGCCCCTTTCAGAAGCACGATTTAAGTAAGTGAAGTGTTCCCTTGATCTCCCGTGTCTGGGAAAGCTCTTCATCTTGTGTCAGCTCCCAAGGCCGTGCAGCAGGGCTAGTAAAACATGTTGCAAACTTGGACATTTAGGTATTTGCAGTGCAGCAATACAGGAGAGAATCTGCAAGTTTAGGCTTGCCTGCTGAACGTTGCTGGATGTTAGAAGAAACCTTCAAAAGCAGTTCTGTCTTGTCAGCCTGGGTCCGGCAAGGCTCTTCCTTGACGTCTGTTTTCCGCACGAGGGTGCCGTCTGGGAATATATGACCGGAGAGTAGACAAAAGTGCTCCTGAGCAGCTACGGAGTGTATTTCCTTTGCGCCCTGGCGTTGCCCTTCAGGCGAGGGAGGCTGTGGGTTCTCGAAAGCCACGTGCTTCTCACCGGTTCTCTCACATTCAGTGTGAGCAGTGTCCTGGGATTTTACTCTGTGCCAAGGTGTGAATTACCACACAACAGCCTTGCTGGCACAGCAATGAAGCAAGTTTCTTTTTAAAATATCCAACTTCCCCTTTGTTCTTGAAATGAGACGCTGCTTATTCATGGTGCGTTGGTGTGAATGCCAGTGTCTTCCTCTTCGGGGACTTGTTGGGCTGGGATTTCTTTCGACACTGAGCCCTGCTCAAAGGGCAAGACCTCGGAAGAGGTTTTTTTAAAAAAAAATCTTTGGGGAAATCCTGAAACTTTAGGGCCTGGTGGCTGAACCCTTGGGCCTGGTTTACACATCGGAGAGGGGGAGGTAGAGAATACTGAAGTGGTAGACTGAGGCAGGTGGTGGCTTCTGAGTTTTAATGCTCCTTCCCTTAAAAAAAAACACCTCCTGCCAATAGATAGCTAGCACAGCAAGGAGAAAGCTGATGTGTGTTGGCTTTCTGTTTGCAGGGAGTTGTTTAACACAGGCCAGCATTCGGAAATGTTACCTTCTTTTTTTCTGATATGATGCATCCCATTATTCTAGCCTCTCATTTCCACCTTGCTCTTTGGCATGTGTAAATGAGGCCTGTGCATCTTGCAAGGTATTAGAATCATAGAAGAATCATAGAGTTGGAAGGGACCACCAGGGTCATCTAGTCGAACCCCCTGCACAATGCAGGAAATTCACAACCACCTCTCCCTCACACAGCCCCAGTGACCCCTACCTACTCCATGCCCAGAAGATGGCCAAGATGCCCTCCCTCTCATGATCTGCCTAAGGTTATAGAATCAGCATTGCTGACAGATGGCCATCTAGCCTCTGCTTAAAAACCTCCAGGGAAGGAGAGCTCACCACCTCCCGAGGAAGCCTGTTCCATTGAGGAACCACTCTAACTGTTAGAAAATTCTTCCTAATGTTTAGACTCTTTTGACCTAATTTCAACCCGTTGGTTCTGGTCTGACCTTCTGGGGCAACAGAAAATAACTCGGCACCCTCCTCTATATGACAGCCCTTCAAGCACTTGAAGATGGTTATCATATCCCCTCTCAGTCTTCTCCTCTTCTGGCTAAACATACCCAGCTCCTTCAACCTTTCCTCGTGGGACTTGGTCTAAACGTTTTACTATCCAGCATGCAGCAATTTACAATTCTTGAATGCTGTTAGTCAGAACGCTTGCTGGTTAATACTGTTCAACTGTCCATGCAGGGCTGTCGTTGGGGCAGCAGGTGGCTGCTATCCTTTAGGTTATTAAGCCTGGAAACATGGGTGCCAGCCTGCATTCCTGTTCTCCTGTAGTGCTTCTTAAGCCTGTGGATTAAAAAACAAATCGGGGTAAAGTTACCATTGTAGCTCTTTGCAAACACTGCACCTTTTCTACTTGCAGGGAGTTCTCAATTAACAGCAGTCCAATGACATTTAATTTTTTATCCCAGCATCGGGGAGTGTTACAAATGTGTCTCTTTCCACCTGTTGTTTGTGTAGACCAGGCTTAATGCTCGAGCCAGTGTGGTGTAGTGATTTGGAGCGGTGGACTCTAATCTGGAGAACCAGGTTTGATTCCCCACTCCTCCACATGAGCACTGGATGCTAATCTGGTGAGCTGGGTTGGTTTTCCCCATTCCTCCACATCAAGCCAGCTGGGTGACCTTGGGATAGCCACAGCTCTCTTCCAGCTCTCTCAGCCTCACCCTGGCTGAGCTCAGGGGAGATGGAAGAATCGGGTTAAAAGAGGGATGGGAAGTCCTGGGATATGTGAGGGTTGGCAGCGAGGTCATCTGTAATGGAGGGAAAACTCATGCATAACTCCAAGGAACAACTGAGTCAGACCAGGGGCAAATGTGAGTGAAAGTACCCATGCATGTACGACCTTTGTATCAGATGCACGGTGGGAATTTTGCACCTCTCAAACACACATGGGCCCTTTTGCTGCTTAACACCACAGCACACAGGGAAAAGCAGTGTCAGCCCCCCCGCCCCCGGTGCCATTTTTGTGTTCTCAGACTGCCCCACTGAGCTGCTATTGACTTGTGATGAAATCATGTTACTTATGTGGCTGTGCATAGTTTTGGTGATGGAACCAATAGTGGATCTATGGGGCAGTTTGTGTGTAGAAAAACAGCATATGCGGTGTGTGTGCCGGGGGGGGGGGGGGCTGAAGTGGGGTCTCCCTCTGTGTTGCATGTGCAGGCAGAAACGGGTTGGTTTGCATCTGGGAGGTGCCACGCTTGCATGCCTGAGCCAGAATTAGAGTTGCCAACTCTCAGCCGGGAAGTTCCTGGATATTTGGGGATGGAGCCTGGGGAGGGCAGGGTTTGGAGAAGGAAGGGACTTAAGTAGGGTATAATGCAGGGGTGGGGAACTTTTTTTCCACCAAGGGCCATTTGGATATTTATAATATCATTTGCGGGCCATACGGAATTATCAACTTAAAAATTAGCCGACCGAGCCCCAAGCAGGCAGCTGCCCCAGATGACTCCCCAGTGCGGCCAAGCAGGCAGGCATCCAACCAGTGGCACACTCGCCCACCTGGTGGCACAGGATGGTCTGTTGCACCAGCCGGGTGGAGCCGTCCAGCCACACGCTGGAGTTGCTCCTGCTCCGCATGATCGGGGCTAGATTCTACAGCTGGCTCCTGCTACCTCCACCTGCAGGGGTGAAATAAGGACACACTGGCTAAGAACTCCCCCCCCACGCATTCTGGCCCTGCCCCCTTTAACCCCTCCATTGCCGCCACTTCCGCCCCCAGCCCTCTTGTAGTACAGAGGGAATATGTTTCTCCACGGCCCGGGTGGGAAAGGGTTAACACAGTTTCTTGGGCGGTCCTAGCAGCTCCATGGCTGGCCACTCTTCTGCAAGGGAGAAAAAAGGTTCCTTTTCTCAGCAAAACAAACTCACATCCGCCTTGAATAGAGGCTATTCCTGGCCGCGGGAGGGGGCGGATCGCCAGCCTTAGATCCTTCTGAGCTAGAGATCTGCCAGGACCCACAAAGGGCCAGACCAAATGATTTTGCGGGCCTTTAACGGCCCCCGGGCCTGATGTTCCCCACCCCTGGTATAACGCCATTGAGTAAACTCTCCAAAGCAAGCATTTTCTCTGGGGAACTGATCTCTGTCATCTGGAGATCAGTTGTAATGCCGGGAGATCTCCAGTCCCCACTTGGAGGTTGGCAACCCTAGCCGAAGTCTTTGTTTCATCAAACCAACAAGCACGAGGGCTTCGTAACGTTCAGATTGGCCCTGATCTCCAAGACGAAGTCCAGCAGTTTCTGAGAGCAAACCTCATCCTGTCCATGGGAATGGGCTTCAAGTAGTGAAACATACAAGGCACGTGACAATCCATAAATCAAGGTACATCTCAAATATATATTGGGTTAGACTATCTAACAATTTTAAGAGATTGTTTTACCGTTATTATAACAGGCGAGAAAGGTTTGAACTGGCATAGTTATAAATATAGTTATAATTATAGCTATAAATGTTAAGATTATTTGTATGATAGGTTGAATTTTTTCCATTCCCCAGTCTTGTTCTTTTTAATTTTTTTTATTTTTTCTCTATGTTGTTATCTACGTATCGATTGTACATATATACATATCAATTTTTGTTTCTGTTTTTCTTCTTCTTGAAAAAACAAATAAAATATATTTTTAAAAAGTATTGAAATGTGGCTAGAACTTCTAACGTACGGGTTAATTTGAACTTCCGTAGATTCATGCTGAGCCGCTCTCTGGAGAGAATAAACTAAATATGAATGTGAGCGGGACGGGTAAAGATAACACTCTTTTCTCTGAGAGGCAGTATGGGCATTTTAGTAGATGAATAAACAGAATTCTTTTGATGGCTCTAAAATGCGTTTAAATCAAGAAGACTTGAAAAAGTCTATTCTTTTGGTCCATATTCCTTATTTTATTACGATGGTGGGGCAGATGCCCTTGCCCTGCCCTGCATTTTCTCTTGCACATGGAGTACTGTGGCGTATGTTATACCACTTGCTAAATGTCTGTCCTGAGAGGTAGCGAAAGAGGGTCTCTATACATTGAAGGAAAATAGGAGTGTGCAGTGTTTTTTATAGGGCCGTTTGGCTTTTGTTCTTGCCTGCGGAACTTCTCTTTGGAGCATCTATCATGCTGAAAGCCGCGGGGCTGGATCATTTCAATCGGTTTTGGTAATCCAGAGGACTCTCGCTTTTTTAAATGGCCTCTTGAAGCGACAGCGAAGATACCAGTGTGTTGTGCTCGGAAATCGAAAAGCAAAGTCCAGCGCCGGCTGAAGATGGCTTTCTGTGAAAGGGAGCGGCCGAGGTGAAAAGAGGGAGGGAGCCAAAGTTCCTACTCTGATAATCCCGGTGATCGGAGCTGACACAACCGAACCGATCGGGGCTCTGGACAAACAGGGTTTACAAGCAATGGCTTGAAGGTGATCGTAAGAATTAAAACAGACAAACAAAACCCTTCTTTAGTGAGGTGGGTGTGACTGTATTAAATTGGCTTCTTCTGGAAGGGCTCGTAAGGGCTGTCTTCCCTCTCTACTGCGCCAGGGCCAGAAATTCTGTGCACAGAGGATGTGTGTCAGGAGGAATATTTTCCCCGATCACATTATATCTCTCCCCTTTGAACATATAAATCTAATGCCTCTGTGTCTGACATAATGCCTTTTTTACTAGGGGACAGGGATCTCAAGGCTACATTGTCAGCGGCAAGATTTGTTTAAGTCCTTATATCCCCCAAACAATAGATACATGCTGCTCAAGATCAATGGATCAAGGGGCTTCTAAGGGATGAAAGGAATTTTTCCCCCCACGGGATTCCACTCAGGGAATCTTTAAATGTGTTAGGGATGACTTTGGAGGGGGGCAAGTATCCCCTTTGCTGGGGCGATGCTGGAGTTTCAGGCCCACGCAATGGTTTGCTTATGTCTTGCCCGAAATAGAACATTTTTCGTCCGTGACTCGCACAGTTGTGTTGATGGGATTGGCTGGGTGGGGCGGCCGTGTGGCAAGTTGGTATTGGGAAATCTGTTTCGCACCCTTTTTTCTCTCGGGTGTTCAGGGTGGGGTGCCCGGATCTGCCTTCCCTGTTTCGTCCTCATGACAATGAGGATGGTTAGGCTGAGAGCGTTCGGCTGAAGGTCACCCAGTGAGCTTCACTCCAGAGAGGTGACGTGAAGCTAGATTGCCCAGATCCTCGCGGTCCTACGTCACATTCGTTCCTCTGCACAGCGCTAGGAAACTTTGTTTCTCTTGTTGTTCGTGGATGTGCCTACTGCGTCCTCTGGAAAGCACAGTGCTGCTGGATGCTGTGAATGTCCTCTTTTTTTGTCTTAGGTCTGTAGTGGCTCATTTGGTACGTGCGAGACATTGCTCAGTGCTGCATGCGTACAGAGTAAATCTAATGCTTTGCCACCAAAGCAGTTTCCTGTGGCTATTTTCAGAGCAAGGTGTGATCAGTCAGCTTTCATTTTACGGTCATTTGACCAAAAAATAGAACACATCTAATCAGAAGTAACATAAATTTGTCATAAGAACAGTATCAGACAAAGAGTAAGCAAAATAAAATATATCAATAAAATCCCATACCTAAAGAGGCAAATAAGCTAGCTTCTAAAATATTTATCTATCAGATTTTACCTATTTGTAAATTGCATCCTTTTGGGCCTTATATATAGCAACACAAAATTTGTCCACTCATCTTGAAGTTTGTGGGGTACTATCTTCCAGTAGAAAGGGGTGATCTTTTTTGGAAAACGTTTCCGTGGCTGTCAGTTAGCATGGGATGCCTTCATCTGTGTGTCCCAGGCTAAACCCGCACGACCCTTTCAAACCTTTGAGCAGAGGGGTGGGATGTCAGATATTTTTGGGAGGGAGGGGACAAAATTCAGAGCAAAGTTTAGAGGCAATTGCAAACTGAATCTCCCCCAGAATATTTTAAGAGGTCTTTTTCGTACACTTCTTAATAAACAGAAATAGCAGTGCTTCTCAGGAAAATTACATATGGTTGGAAGCATGTGGGAGGAAGCTAGTCTCTCAATATAGTATCTCCTGTATTGTAGGGGGGTGGCAAGTACTGTCAAATCACAACCAATTTAAGGAGACCCCGTAGGGTTTTCATGCCATCAGACAAACAGAGGTGGTTTGTTACTGCCTTCCTCTGTGTAGCAACCCTGGACTTCCTTGGTGGTCTCCCGTCTAAATACTAACCAGGGCCAACCCTGCGTAGCTTCCAAGATCTGATGAGGCTGGGCTAGCCTAGGCTATCTTTTAAAATCGAGATTTAGGCAGAAGCACTTTCACCCTCCCATCTGTCGCCTAGGCTATCCAGGTCAGGGCAAGAGGTGGACAGAGGTGGTTTGCCGTTGCCTGCCTCTGCGTAGCAACCCTGGACTTCCTTGGTGGTCTCCCATCTAAATACTAACCAGAGCCCACCCTGTGTAGCTTCCAAGATCTGATGAGACTGGGCTAGGGTAGGCTATCCAGGTCAGGGTGAGAGGTGGACAGAGGTGGTTTGCCGTTGCCTGCCTCTGCGTAGCAACCCTGGACTTCCTTGGTGGTCTCCCATCTAAATACTAACCAGAGCCCACCCTGTGTAGCTTCCAAGATCTGATGAGACTGGGCTAGGGTAGGCTATCCAGGTCAGGGTGAGAGGTGGACAGAGGTGGTTTGCCATTGCCTGCCTCTGTGTAGCAACCCTGGACTTCCTTGGTGGTCTCCCATCCAAATACTAACCAGGGCTGACCCTGCTTAGCTTCCAAGATCTGATGAGGCTGGGCTAGGGTAGGCTATCCAGGTCAGGGAAAGAGATAAGCAGAGATGGTTTTGCTTGCCCTATCCAGATCATGGCCCTGTATTGTCTACTGATTTTTAAATGCAGCAGCTCCTCTGAGTCCTTGGAAATCAAGCAGGCCAGAAATCTCTATTAAATAAGATGCAGGATACTGAGTGCATGCCCACACACATTTACTGAGGCCATTTTCAATCCTAAATGAGATGTGGATTTGTTTGTTCATAGCATAGGGACTTGGGGTTCCCGCGAAGCTAACAATGTGCATGAAAATAAGAGCTGAAGCGATTTGCTATGTATTTAAACTGATATACAGTTGCTTTCACTTGCAAGAAACCTTCGGCTCAGAGGTGGGGGAGACCCTGTTAGCGTCCAGAGCCAGAGTTGTTCAGCTGTATCTCTTTAACTTTCCGTGGCCTTCAGAGAGCTGGTGGGAGCCTCCGGGATCTGGGGGTCTTCGCTGGTTCTGTCCTCCCAGTCCTCTGATAGGACCACCGAGGGGAGAAGAAAGCCTGGCTTGGATACAGTTCCCGTTTTTTTTTCTGTTTCCCTGTAATTGGCGTGCATGGCATGAACTGTACTTATCAAAGCTCTCCTTCCCTCCTCGGTGCCGGTGTTGGGAGATAGGTGGGGCCCAGATCTGTGGGCAATTAAAACAAATAAGCTCTCCACGCACACCTCCACACCCTTGTGGTGTGCTTCTCTGGCACTCCACCTGTTGAGCCCTTCAGGAAATCATCCTCAAGCGCTAAGAAACATGAATGTTGCTGAACCACTCCTTCACAACGAGCAACTTGGCTGAATTCACAACATGATTATTATATACTTTGAAGCAGCAGCAGCAGCAGAAGAGTTGGTTTTTATATGCCGACTTTCTCTACCACTTCAGGGAGAATCCAACCGGCTTACCATCACCTTCCCTTCCCCTCCACAAAACAGACATCCTGTGAGGTAGGTGAGGCTGAGAGTGTGTGACTAGCCCAAGGTCATCCAGCTGGCTTTGTGTGTAGGAGTGGGGAAACAAGTCCAGTTCACCAGATTAGCCTCTGCTGCTCGTGTGGAGGAGTGGGGAATCAAATCCGGTTCTCCAGGTCAGACTACAGTGCTCGAAACCACTGCTTTTAACCGCTACACCACGCTTGCTCGTGTTAAGGGACAAGAGATAAGCGAGTTCCCTAGATAGTATGTCTCAAAACGTAAGGCCTAGTGTCTTATTAGGGTTAGTGCTCTGAAGGTCCCTTGCAGATATTATTGGACAGTGTATCTTCATTGGGGTGATGAACTCATAAATTATTGTGTTATCTCTTGGTCATTTTGAAAAATCCCATAATAGGGAAGTAGATGCAGTTGCTTGTTCTTTGAAAAATGTACTCCTTCTGTGACTGAGATAGAAAAGGGAAGGGGGCTTTGAACAAAATTAGATATTTGTACCAGCATGGTGTAGTGGTTAAAGAGCGGTGGTTTGGAGCGGCGGACTCTGATCTGCAGAACCGGGTTTGATTCCCCAGCCCTCCACATGAGTGGTGGGCACTAATCTGGGGAACCCAGTTGGTTTCCCCACTCCTACGAACGAAGCCAGCTGGGTGACCTTGGGCTAGTCACAGCTCTCTCAGCCCCACCTCCCTCACAGGGTGTCTGTTTTGGGGAGGGGAAGGTGATTGTAAGCCGGTTTGATTCTTCCTTAAGTGGTGAGAAAATATAAAAACCAACTCTTCTTCTTCTTGTCTGTACAAACGCTGATTTTTATAATCTTCATACTAGCCAATCACCTGAACACACATGAAGCTGCCTTATACTGAATCAGACCCTTGGTCCATCAAGGTCACTACTGTCTGCTCAGGCTGGCAGCGGCTCTCCAGGTTCCTGGGTCTTTCACATCACCCATAGCCTGGTCCTTTTAACTGGAGATGCCGGGGATTGAACCTGGGACCTTCTGCATGCCAAGCAGATGCTCTGCCGCCGAGCCACAGCCTCTCCCCAACTCACCATTGCAGTTGGAGAGTATGCAAGGGCATTGGTGGGGAGCAAGGGAAGCCACACTGATATCACACAAAGACACAGTTGAGACTAGCTGTAATGAATAAACCAACTGCAAGCTATGGTTTCAGATACTAGTTTGATGGACCCTGACTATCTATTCTTAGTGTCACAGCCTGCCATCAGACCACTGCACTAACCGCAGTTAGTTTTAATTAAACCATAGTTTCACATTATGTTGGAACTAGGCTTGCCATTTGCCCCCTGAGGGTGGGACATCTCCCACCCCTGGCTCCCGTTGCCTGCCGGCCCTCCAGGGGTCAGTAGGAGGAGAATAGAAATAAACAATTGCTGACAGATTATGCAAGAGAGCCAGCATGGTGTAGTGGTTAAGAGCGGGGGTTTGGAGCAGTGGAGTCTGATCTGGAGAACCGGGTCTGATTTCCCACTCGGAAAGATGTGTTTCCCGACATCACTGTGGAGGTGGCCAGATTTCTTAATAACGTCCTAAAGATTCGTCGGAAAGAGAACTGGGGGTAATCTGATGCATTTAACTATGTTTCTATGGTTGTTTGATATCTGAGTGAAATTTATATTAACTGTGACCTTATGCCATTAAAGGTTATTTGAATTTGATTCCCTACTCCTCCACATGAGCGGCGGAGGCTAATCTGGTGAACTGGATTGGTTTCCCCACTCCTACACACGAAGCCAGCTGGGTGACCTTGGTCTAGTCACACTCTCTCAGCCCCACCTACCTCACAGGGTATCTGTTGAGGGGAGGGGAAGGGAAGGTGATATAAAATAAAAACCAACTCTTCCTCTTCCCCGGAAATGACATCGTGCCTCTCTTGGAACTGCCAGAAACTCTATGGAGATGGATAGCCGTGTTTGTCTGTAGCAGTAGGAAAGAGCAAGAGTCCAGTAGCACGTTAAAGACTAACAAAATTTCTGGCAGGGTATGAGCTTTCGTGACCCACAGCTCACTTCTTCAGACACAACTAGAATGTGTGCCCATCTATCCCTAAGCAGAGAGGAGTGAATTAGACACACCGTGACATTGTAAATGTGCAAAACAAGTAAATGACATTAGCAGGTGTGATTGGATTAGGTGTGATATGCAGAGGGGTAGTAGGCGTGGAGAAACTAGCATTGGTGATGAGACAGAAATCCCAGAACTCTATTCAATCCAGGAGAATGCATAGACTTGAGTTTCATTATAAATTGTAATTCAGCAGTCTCTCTTTCTAATCTCCCTTTGAAATCACTTTGGAAGAGAACTGCTGCTCTGTGGTTTTGCCTCGTAGGGATGCAGTGCCACCACTCGATGGCGCCCCCTCCCATGTCCCTGGACTGCTGCTGGCTGGCTACCCTAGTGAGAACTGAGCCATATTGTAGTATCTAATGCAAGGACTAGTTTCAAGGGGAGAACTGCACATAGACCTGATTTATACATTCTTCCTCCTTCCAAAAGGAAATGTATGGATCAGACGGTACCTTAAGGTGTATGCTGGATGGAAAAGGCATCCACCCCCAATCTTACACCACATGGTCTTCTTAGCTGTTCTGAAGTCCATAATGAAACCAGTGTTTGTTGCCTGTATTCAGTGGAATTACTGCAGCGTTTAATACAACATGTCCTCTCTTGTACAATAAAAGTCTGTCTACCTTTAATTTTGGCAATAAATGCAAACTTTGTTTTCTCATTTCAAAGTTGGCTGGGATTTAAAGAAAATCTGATTATCCTCCTTCTCTTCTATTTGCAGTGTGTACAAGACCGTGTTTAAAAAGCTTGCCGCAGTTGGGAAATGCTGTTTTGAAGGAGTCCATGCAAAGGGGTTACGATGATAACAGGCTGATTTTTTTTCAAAGCGCGGTTGTGGGGTTGCCATGTAATCTTCCAATCCAGTATTTAAATGAACCATGTTTTTGTTGAGGTTTTTAGACAAGGGCTTCAAATGAGAAACAGAGCGTGCTCTTTTTGCAGGAATTACGATAAAAGGTAGCCCACTTCATTCTGCTTTCCCCATCTGTTGCAGGCAGGAGATCGGTGGATGGGGTGGAAGAATCAGTTTAGTTCTCGCTGTTGCAAATCGTGCCGCAAAGGCCTTTTCCCTTTCTTGTTTGCCCGAAGCTTTAGCGTCGGCTTAAATTGCTACCTTTCCTTCTGCAGGCTGGGGCCTGCCTGCCTGGGAAAATACAAGAGAAGGAGATGAGTAGAAAGATCTCAAGGAAGTTGATCATTGTTATGAAGATGCGAAAGATGAGAAGCTGTCTGACTCTGCTGAGTTAGCGAAAGCTGGGAGCAGACTTCTTGCGCAGTCCTGTGTTGCAGCTCTTATCTCTGGGTACAGTCCAAAATGCTGGTACTGACCTCCCTAGCTAGAGTTGCCAGCTTTGGGCTAGGAAGTACCAGGAGATTTTGAGGGTGCAGCCTGGGGAAGGTGAGGTTTAGGGGGTGGAGGGACCTCAGGTGGAGCTACAATGCCATAGAGTCCAACCCCCCTGCCAAAACAGCCATTTTCTTCAGGGGAACTGGTCTCTGTTGACTATTGTAATAGTGGGAGATCTCGAGGCCCCACCTGGAGGATGGCAACCCTATCTGGAGCCCCAAATAGCCTTGTACCAGGTTGTTTGGAGGACATCCTGTGCACAGTTGAATATTTCCCATCTTGACATTTTTTTTTGGGGGGGGGAGCTTTTCTGAATGCCTTCTCTGTGCGAGATGAGATTCTCTGTGCGAGATGAGATGGTTGAGCATGCGGGAGAGGACCTGCTCTGCTGTGGCCCCTGAACTCTGGAACTCCTCCTCCCTGGAAACTCAGTGGCCCCATCATGAATGGCTTTCCAGAGATCAGCAAAAACAGTTCTGTTTTAGAGGGATGCCAACGGGGGCTGCACATAACACCACCATTGGGCTGTTTTGAGGGTTTAAAATATTTATTTGGCATTATTTCTAAGTGTAACTTGTTTCTGTAATCTTTAAAAAAATACTTTAAGTGGGTGGGTTATGCTTTTTAGATTGTAATTAGTTATTGCCGGTTTTTATTACCATCTCATTTAGCTTTATGTTGCTTAATTGTAATTATAGTTTACTGTCTGTAACTCCCTGTTACAGGCTGTCTATAACTCCCTGTTGTAAGCTGTTTTGAATGCAGAAGGTTGGTTTTTATACCTTGCTTTTTCTCTACCTTTAAGGAGTCTCTAAGTGGCTTACAATCTCCTTCCCTTTCCCACCTCACAACAGTGGGCCTTTTAAGCAGGGTCTGTTTCTGATGGATCTGCTGCTCTCTAACTGCACAGTATTTGCAGTCAAAGTCGCAAAACACTATGCACAGGGGATTTCCCCCCACCCTGAATAAATTCCAGGAGTATCTTGTGATCAATTATGCATCCCCAGTGAAAATGCGGAACTTCTGAACCATGTGTGAGTCCCTCCCCCCTGAAAACACTGCTTTGTAATTGGCTGTAGTATGTTTTTTTGAAATAAATCACCAGCCCCCTCCAGCCCTGCAGCGGGATTCTTTCATTTGATCTGAACCGAGTGGCCATTTTACAGCCAAAGCAGAGAAGAGTCTGGACACGACCCCCACCCCCCAAGAACCAATTTGTTTTTGGCTATCTCAATGCAGGGGTCATAAGAACATTAAAACACTTGCACGGTCGTAAGAACATAAGAAAAGCCATGCTGGATCAGACCAAGGCCCATCAAGTCCAGCAGTCTATTCACACAGCGGTCAACCAGGTGCCTCTAGGAAGCCCACAAACAAGGCAACTGCAGCAGTACCATCCTGCCTGTGTTCCTAAGCACCCAGTATAATAGGCATGCTCCTCTGATCCTGGAGAGAATAAGTATGCATCATGACTAGTATCCATTTTTACTAGTAGCCATGGATAGCCCTCTCCTCCATGAACATGTCTACTCCCCACTTAATGCCTTCCAAGTTGGCAGCCATCACCACATCCTGGGGCAGGGAGTTCCACAATTTAACTATGCGTTGTGTGAAGAAATACTTCATTTTATCTGTTTTGAATCTCTCACCCTCCAGCTTCAGCAGATGACCCCGCGTTCTAGTATTATGAAAGAGGGAGAAAAGCTCCCTGTCCACTTTCTCCAGACCATGCATAATTTTACAGACCTCTATCATGTCTCCCCTTAACTGCCTTCTTTCCAAGCTATACAGCCCTAAGCATTTTAAGCGCTCCTCATAGGGCAGTTGCTCTAGCCCCCTGGTCATTTTAAGTAAACCAAGTAAGTAAATAAAATAAATAAAGAACTACCATTTCTGGTAGGCCATCAACTGGTTAAAATTATTTGTTTTTGTTTTTTAAATTTCAATAAAGGTTCTTGCTCACTTCTAAGTCATTGGCAGTACACAGGCAGCCTTTGAGAACAACAGGTCTGTATGGATGAGACCCACAAGATTTGCTCTGGGATCTTCCGGGCAATATTTAACAAGCAATAACAGCTGCCCCGATTCAGCTCAGGCCACAGTGCAGGTAGAGAAGGGGGTGAACTTTTGTGTGGTTTCCCCAGTAGGAACGGACGTTGGGAGCCAGCGTGGTGTATGGTTTGAGTGGTGGTTTGGAGCGGTGGACTCTGATCTGGGGAACCGGGTTTGATTCCCCACACCTCCACATGAGCAGTGGGCTCTCATCTGGTGAATCGGGTTGGTTTCCCCTCTCCTACACACGAAGCCGGCTGGGTGACCTTGGGCTAGTCACAGCTCTCTTCGAGCTCTCTCAGCCCCACCTACCTCACAGGGTGTCTGTTGTGGGGAGGGGAAGGGAAGGTGATTGTAAGCTGGTTTGATTCTTCCTTAAATGGCAGAGAAAGTCGGCATATAAAAACCAACTCTTCTCCTCCTTGTCTTTATTGGTTCTTGAAAGGGAGGATAATGATAGGAGAGTGTCGGCTGGGTGGGCATGAGCTTTACTTAAAGAAACCATGTGTAGGTGGAAGGGTCAGATGGCTCCTTCCTCCCTGCTGTGGTCCCAGTCTGAACCAAAGCTCCATGCAGCTGCCCTTTTTAAGTCATTGGGGGAAAAGCCGATCGTGAGTCTCCCAGCATCTCTTGTCTGTTTCGACCCTGATTTTTTTTCCTCCCAATTGACAAACGTTTTTAAGTCTGGCAGCCTGAAGATTACATTCCTCAACACTGATGTCTGAGTGATCCGAGTGAGTGGTTAACAGTGCAATCCTAAGGGGAGTTACTCCAGTCTAAGCTCATTCATTTCCATGGGCTTAGACCAGAGTAACTCTGCATAGGATTACACTGTCAGTCTGACCAAGGGGAGCAATGAATGTCAGAAGTGCATACCCCCGAAGCCTTGTTGGTCTTCAAGGTGCCACTAGACTCAAATCTAGCTGGTGAATTTACTGGCGCACTTGTATGTATGTGTTCTCTTGTTTTACTGGGTTGTATCAAGCCAGCCTTTTTACTCAGTCTTTGCCAATTTCCTTCTTTAATACAGCTCCCATCCCACATGGATTTTGTACATGCAGGTCCCATGATCCCCAGCAGAGCATTGTTGGTGGTCCAAAGGGACCCCTTCCTCCCTTTTTCATGAGTGGAAAGCTGACTGGATCCAACCTGTCGTCTTGAGTAACATTACAGGCAGTGGCAGGCCTACATTTTTGGGACCCTGAAGCTTGAAGGGTTATGGGTCCCCCTTTGCAACCAGCAACAATAGGACAACATCCAACAAGGTCCAAAGGGCCTTGCTGCCCTTGCAAGGACCTCGGGGCCCAAATGGTGGAGAACAGGGTGGTGGGGTGGAGTCCTTGAAAATGGGCCATACAGTGAGCCCCTTCCCACCAGCAGCCAGGTCAGGGTAACTGCTGTTATCTTCTTCAGTGGGGTTGTTCTATGGCAGATGTATTGGTTCATTCTTTAATAGAGAGGTAGAAGGTCATCAGAGGGGGCTTGTTAGGATAAAGAGGTGAAAATCTGGGTTTTGGTGTTAAAATGCACAAGCAAGGCAAGCGCAGCCTGAATTGAGAATTCAGATGTCTTTTTATGGTTCCGATTGGCTCTAGCCTAAGGGCTGAGATATAGAACTATTAAGTCATGCACCAACGAAGGATTCAAGGATACAGCTGCCAAATGTAGGCTATGAATAGATTCTGGCGAGCTCAGCAAGCCCATACAGCTGGGGGTTTGGGCACTGCAAGCCCCCCAATTCTTTTTGAAATTTGACCAGTTACAGGGATATTTTGAGGCCATATGAAATGGGTATTAGAGCATATTCTAAGGTCAGTATTAAGTACTTCAACCCATTGACTTCTGATTGTATCACTAAAATAGCCTTATTTTAATAACAAACACTTAAAAAAAACTCCATCAGTTTTGTGGAAAAATTCGCTCATTAAAAAAAAAGTTGCTTCAGGGCCCCTCCGGGATTAGGGACCCTGAAGTTTAAGCTTCATTAGTTTCATAGTCAATCCGCCACTGGTTATAGGCAGTGGGAGCTAAGCGTTTAAGGAAGAAGGACAAGCCGTGCCAGAGATCTAATTTTTAAACTCTTTACGTCTGGCATGTCTTCATTTCCTTTGTACTGCTCTTGGCAGCGAAAGCATTACGAGTTTCAAGAGACTGTTATATACCAATATTAATAAAAACGTTGGAACTTAAAATACTGTCTCTAACACCAATTCTTTCTCTTCTGCCCCATATTGTAGGAGCTGAAGGTGTTGATTTTATATGAGCCGCTACTGCTTGTGGAAGGCTTTTTATTCTACCCAGGGGCTTAAAGAAGAACATTTGTCATGGTTCTGGAAACGAGTGCAAAGTATTATGTCTCTGAAAGAGAACGCTGGGAATGAAGTTGCCAGGATGTCATTGAAAGACACCGGCGCCGATATAAAAGAATTCTTAGATGGTATCAACTTGGGGCAGTACTTTTCTAACTTTCCAGCGTTCGGGTATAATACTTTGCAAGACTGCGTGGGGATAAACAACAGCATGCTGCAACAAATGGGAATATCTCCTACTGGGCACCGCAGAAGGATCCTCAAGCAGTTGGAAGCCCTGTTTTCCAAATTCCAAGGAAAAAGTGCCGAAGTTGAAAGTCACAATTCTGACCCTCGGGGTCTAAATTTGAATGGGGGTGGAATAAAGGGCAGGATATCCAGGGAGCGGACAAATGCCGTCTGTGGCAATAATTGCATCTGGGAAGAAAACCAAGAGTTTGCAGACAATGAGTCGCAGGAACTCAAAGGCAGCCCATCTTCACAACTGGACTCTCTTAATGCATCCTGTCTGCAGTCAAACTGCTCCGCAGATGTTTCTGCTGAGACCGAAAGTGCACTGGAACGTGGGAGGCCCGAAACGGCGTCTCGCGCAGGTGAACCTCTGGAAAAAGGACAAACCGAACTTGTGAACGCGCGATCGGAAGAGGCCCCCGCAGAGAAGGCTACTCCAGAGGCTTTATGTTCCTCTGAAATGAAGTTTGGTGAGGAGGGGGATCGGATCTATTCAGGACGGGAAAGCTTGCCCTGTGGTTCGCCGTTCGTTGAGTTTAAAGGCAAAATGGTGGAGAATGATCTGTACGGCCCTTGTAAGCAAAGAAGGGGGAAAGCGGCTCCTAGGACCACACGGTCATTCATGCTCCGGCATCGGCCTGTACCACAAATACCCGGCTCTTCCAAAGCTGCTGCGCCACCAAGGTAAACTTAGTTTTTGCTCTTCGGCATTACGTAGTGCTTTTGGGTGTTCAGTGGGCTTCATGTGTATGTTTTCAGTAATGATCGCCATGGCCCTCGTAGTGTGCATGAGATTCATTTCATAGATGGGGAGTCTGTGGGAGTGGGAACTGGAGCTGTTGTGGTGGCTTGGCCTTCCTAGTGATCTGAAGGCAGGTGAGATTTGAACCGGGCATTTTTTGGTTTGCGGCTTTGTCATTTGGGCAGCATCGTCTAGGTGTCTGATTTTGAACCTGGTTCCGGAAGCAGATTAAAAAATGCATACAAATAGTTAATGAATTATAGATTAATGTTTTTTTTTAATTAGAAATAATAATAGATTCTTAAACACTGTCAAAACACTTATCCGGAAGTCCAAGGGTGGTGGGTACACAGTTAAGGTGGGTGGTGGATATTAGGGCACTATATATTTTACAAATTATATTAGACAATGTAAATTTATTGGTTGTAAAAGTGCTCTTTTTGTGATTTTGTATTTTTATGTGTTTTTTTTGTATTATGATTTTAGTTTTAGTTTTTTTTATTTTTACTTCTTGTTTAATTATAAAAAATCATTTAAAAAATTAAAAAAATGCATACAGTATGGCCAGGGACTGGAGTGGGGAGTGCTTCTATAAACTCTGGGGAATGCTCAGCTTTGCAGCAAAACGTAAGAGATTTTGGAGGGAAGTTGGCTTTTTAAAAAGCACCCCCCCCAAACCAGAGAAGGTATGCCTAGTGAGATCTCATGAAAACATGATTGACATTGTGTAGTTGCCTAGCAATTGAGGTATTGTGGAAGACCCCCCCCCACACACACACAAACACACTATTGGGTGAGGAAAATAGAAAATGTGGCAATGGGAGGCTGGGGTGGGGGAGAGAGCTGTAGGAGTGGGATTTGGGGTTGAGAAAATGTTGATGGAGAAAGTAGCAACAGGAAGAAGAAGAGTTGGTTTTTATTGGCCGACTTTCTCTGCCACTGAAGGGAGAATCAAACCGGCTTACAATCACCTTCCCTTCCCCTCCCCACAACCGATACCCTGTGAGGTAGGTGGGGCTGAGAGAGCTGCGATTAGCCCAGGGTCACCCAGCTGGCTTCATGTGTAAGAGCGTGGAAGCAAGTCCAGTTCACCAGATTGGTGTCCGCCGGTCATGTGGAGGAGTGGGGGATCTCCAGATCAGAGTCCATTGCTCCAAACTACTGCTCTTTTTTTAAATATCAATTTTTATTAATTTTTATAACATAAAACAAAACAAACAAATGCAATAATAATAATATAAAAAAATTAAAAAAAGAAACTACAAAAGAGTATCTATGTATACTTATTGGTACATTCGGGGTTACAAAAGTATAAGATCCAAAAAGATACCCCTTCGACCCTCCACCCACCTTAAAAAAGTGACCCATCACCCGACTTCCGAAGAAGTGTCTTAACAGTTTTAAAAATATCTATTAACAATAAAATATAAAAAATATTAAAACTAGTTTCTATAACTCACTAATTAAAAGAGTAAAATCCATTTTTGCCAGTTTATCCCAATATGTGACGGCCTTTGCCCAAATTCTTCCATATCTTTTCCATGTAGGAATTCGGTTAATTTGGCCATCCCAAATGGCCAAGCACTTAACCACTATCCTATGGGGAAACTGGCAATGCAGGGGAAAACCAGCAATGGAAGGGAATGGGGAGAAAAATGGCAACGAAAGGCCTGGCAGCGTACGTTATATTTCTGGGAGAACCTCCAAGTATGCAAAAAACGAGTTTGCCCTTGTGACTCCTCCCATACGGGAGTCCCCCCCCCAAATGAACGGTTACAGTTAGTTACGCCATGATCCCAAGGGAGGGGGGGCGGGGTTCGAGATTTGGGGGGGAGGCGGTTAAGAATTGCTGTTGGGGAACACAAGAAGAAGAATCAACAGCCCAAGGAGCAATGGGTAAAGATTGTCACGGACAGGAGACCACGTCAAGAAAGCATGCAGATGGCAACAGAAACTCCAGACAGAAGAAAAAGTTTAAAAAGAAGGGTTAAGAAAGCCGAAAGAATACCAATTTGACTTTTAATATGGGAAACGCGCAGGGGGGGAGAGAAGAAAAATGATATCAACTTAATTTTTTACTTGGGGGTATATAAAGTTTTTAAAGATCTACCCCATTTTCTATGACAGAGATGAGTGACTGGAGAAAATTATGTTAATGTGTTTTGTTATTCTCTGTTTTTATTTTTTTCAATGATTTTTTCTTTTTTTCTTTCTTTTTTCTCTTTTTATTATTAATATTATATTATTACTGCTTACCGAAATATATTAAATAAGGGGAAAGTCTAACATTAAAATAATGACTTGTAAGGATTAGAAAATATTAATACAAAGGAGACCCCAGATATTTGTAGGGAGGGAGGAAATCGGTTGGGAAGTCAATTATAATTAATTATATTTAATCCTGAAGACATGCACCCAATAATTTTTTAATTTTTTATCGAGTCAAAGATTGGTATATAGGATGTATTGTCAAATGAGATGTATAGCAATTATTGAAAAAAAATAAATATAATTTTTCAATAATTGCTGTACAACAGCAATTCTTTTATATATATATATATATATATATATATATATATATATATATATATATATATATATATATATATATATAAGAATTGCTGTTGAGGCGTTTCAGGGGTGACGAGTACTATCTATTTGGGGAACTGCCAAGATATGTAAAAAAAAAAAGCATTATAAGTTAACTGAAAGAAAGGAGAACGCCCCTCCGCCCACAACCAGGTGGGAACGAACGATGCTCCAGAAAGGAGGAAATGTTGAGAACAACTGAGAAAAAGGGGGGAGTGTGGGAGGAGAAATCAGATCGCTGAAGCCCTGGAGGGCTGAGAGAAACCTGGAGGAGAAATGTTGAGGGATGGGATCAAATTTCCAAATGATTTCCACCCGCTGGCGATTCTTTACAGGTTTCCCAAGCCCCTAACTGAACCTAATAGGAGAGTGGCTGGCCCCTGTGCTGCTGATGAAAGCAATCATGGCAGGCCGGCCACATTCGAGACAAGGGTCTCTCTACCTTCTTGGGGAATATGAAACCACTAGATATTTTAATGGTGAATTAAGCAGTAATGTCAGGCCAACCACAGTCAAGGCAAGGGTCTCTACCTTCTTGTAAAAGGTAAAGGTCCCCTGTGCAAGCACCGGGTCGTTCCTGACCCATGGGGTGACGTCACATCCCGACGTTTCCAAGGCAGACTTTGTGGGGTGGTTTGGCAGTGCCTTCCCCAGTCATCTTCCCTTTACCCCCAGCAAGACCTTCTTGAGGAACATGAAATATTGTTTAAAATTACATTCAGGCTATGTGCATAAAGTGTCTATAAAACATAAATGAAATTGGGTCCCATCCCCAAGATATTTCATTATGTATATACAAAAATTTCAAAATATTCCAATATATGGAATGATCCGAAATACGGGCTATTTCTGGTGCCAAGCAGTCCGGATAACAGATACTCAGCCTGTAGATGCCAGGTTAAGCCTCAAGGAAAAGGTGAATCCACACTCAAGGGTCCACCACTGAAAGTTGCCGCCTGCCTCACCTCTGCAGGTGGGGTCACAGAAGAGGGTTGGAAAGCAGGTCATAACTGGATGTCTGGATAGAACGGGAGGAGTCCGTCCTTGGGTTGTTCATTCTCATCCCCCCTAACCTGCTTCACAAAGTTGTTTCTGCGGCCGAGGAAAGGATCACCTCCTCCATATACGTCACCCTTGAGCTCCTCGAAGGAAATGTGTAATATAAATGTGAGGAACGAACGAACGATTTCCGGAAACGAGATACGGTGAACTAGCCAATATGGACGGGAAGTGAATATGGGGTGGTTGGGTTTTGGCACCCGCCCCCAAGTTGTGGCATGCTGTCCTAGCCTAAAAATAGCTCGAGAGACGTTTGACCTTAGCTTTGTGGTCGCTGTAATCATGATTCACAAACCACAGGGTTGCGATTACCCTTTGTTTTCAAGTTCCATCATTAAATGTGATGCCGGAGTGCAAAGATTGCTTAATGCTGGCTGCCTCTTGATTTTTTTTAATGTCAAGGTCTGTATTTTTAACAGTGGTGTCTTTCAATCTAGGCTTGTCCCTTCCCCTCAAAAGATCTAGTGCCATTGTGCAGTTCATTTAACTAAGATTTTTCTTGTTAGAAGCTAAGCAGAGTTGGTCCTGGTTAGTACTTGGATGGGAGACCACCAAGGAAGTCCATGGTTGCTGCACAGAGGCAAGCAATGAAAACCACCTCTGTTCATCTCTTACTCTGAAAGCCCTACAGGATTGCTATGAGTCAGTTAGGACTTTCCAGCACTTTCCACCACCCGTCTGAACAGTAGCACTGCAAGATTGGTAAATTGTGCTCATGTTATGAAAGGGGTGCTGGTTGAGGGATGGCCTAAGGCCATCTAACTACCGTATTTTTCGCTCCATAAGACACACTTTTTTCCTTCTCAAAAGTGAGGGGAAATGTCTGTGCGTCTTATGGAGTGAATGCCGGCTGGGCGCGTGCGCGTCGGGACGGCGTGAGCCGGCGTTCCCCACCCCGACGGCCAGCTGGGAGGCAGGCGCACAGAGCCGGCTCGTGCCGTCCTGACGTGCAGGCGCCCAGACAGCTCTGTGCTGCCTGCCTCCCAGCTGGCTGTCCGGGCGGGGAACGCTGGCTCGCGCTGCCCTGACGCGCACGCGTGGCTCTGTGCGGCACCGCCCGCCTCCCAGCTGGCCGTCGGGGCGGGGAATGCCGGCTCGCGCCGTCCCAACGCACACGTGCCCAGCCGGCATTCACTCCATAAGACAAGTTTTTAGAGGAGGAAAACAAAATTTTTTCTTGTTTTCCTCCTCTCAAAACTAGGTGCGTCTTATGGTCAGGTGCGTCCTATGGAGCGAAAAATACGGTAGTTCATGGCAGGGAGCGTGATTTAAATCTAATATATCTCCCCTTTTTGGTATTTTCTAGCTCCCTGCAAGAAAGAAGAAACCTCAACGGCTTAAGTATTTCTTGTTCTGAGAACCTTCTTTCGCAAAATGGTGAGTTGAACTTTGAGATTAATTGCAATTATGCTGAACTCTGAGGAGGGGCTGTGGCTCAGTGGCAAAGCATCTGCTTGGCATGCAGAAGGTCCCAGGTTCAATCCCCGGCATCTCCAGTTAAAGGGACTAGGCAAGTAGGTGATGTGAAAGACCTGCCTTGAGACCCTGGAGAGCCGCTGCTGGTCTGAGTAGACAATACTAACTTTGATAGACCAAGGGTCTGATTCAGTCTAAGGCAACTTCATGTGAGTTGATTCTGAATGTCTTGTTTGGAAAATGTAGCAAGAGGTTGTGGGAAAGGTATGGTAAGAAACCAAGGATCTTCTAGCTGAGAAACTGGCACATCATGTTGTTTAAAGGAAATGTGTTGTTCTTCCGCTATGCTGGTTTTCTATTTGTCTGCACGAGAGGCGAAACATTTGTAATGGTGAAACTGCTGTTGTGCAGTTTCACTTTCGAAAGTGATTAGCCGTGCAGCTTGGGGAGAACTGCAAGTCAAGATCCTGCTTAGGATCCTGATGAGAGCCAGTGTGGTGTAGTGGTTACAAGCGGTGGACTCTGATCTGGAGAACCGGGTTTGATTCCCCGCTCCTCCACATGAGCGGCGGAGGCTAATCTGGAGAGCCGGGTTGGTTTCCCTGCTCCTTCCACATGAAGCCAGCTGGATGACCTTGGGCTAGTCACAGCTCTCTCAGCCCCACCTACCTCACAGAGTGTCTGTTTTGGGAAGCGGAAGGGAAAGTGATTGTAAGCTGGTTTGATTCTCCCCTAAGTGGTAGAGAAAGTCAGCATATAAAACCAACTCTTCTTCTTCCTCTTCCTCTTCCACCATGGGGCGGGGGGAGAATTAAAAAGGGTTAACAGAGTTGCCATCTCTGGGTTCGGAAATACCTGGAGATTTGAGGGTGGAGCCTGGGAGAGTGGGGTTTAGGGCGGTAAGGGGCCTCATCATGGTGTAGTGGTTAAGAACGATGGACTCTAATCTGGAGAACCGGGTTGGTTTCCCTGCTCTTTCCACTTGAAGCCTGCTGGGTGACCTTGCGCTGGTCACAAGGAACTCTCGGAACTCTCTCAGCCCCACCTACCTCACAAAGTGCCTGTTGTGGGGAGAGGAAGAGAAGGCAATTTTAAGCCACTTTGAGACTCCTTAAAGGTTGAGAAAAAGTAGAGTATAAAAACCAACTCTTCTCCTTCTCTTTCTTCTTTTCCCTTTCCTTTTTCTTCTCCTTCTTCTCCTCAGTAGGGTACAATGCCATGCCATCTTCTAAAGCAGCTTTTGTCTTCAGGAGAAGTGGAATAGATGCTTAAAATGAATAAGTAATAAATAAGTTATTTTTATAGTCTGGAGATCAGTTGTAATTCAAGGAGATCTCCAGCCCCCAACAGGAGGTTGGCAACCCTATTAATAGTGTACCTCCTCCTGTGAAGGTGGGTAAACAGCATTGCTCAACCACTTGGAGCGATCTTTTCTTTAACCCCATTAAAGACATACCTGTACATGTCCAGGCACATTTTTTGCTTTGCGAAATGGCCTCACTGTCAGCTTTAAGCATTGAAAAATCATGAAAGGGCCTCCTCCTCCTCCCTTTTCCCCTTGAAAACCACAAGATTGCTTTGACGGTTATTTTTTTCCCTCCCTGTGGTCATAGTCTTGATTTTTTTGATGCTTAGCTTTAAAAGTGTTTCATGCAGAAATAAAAATGGTTAGCGACTTCCAGTATTCTACAAGGAGTAGTGCTATATCCACGCTGGAGCAGAAAGAGGGAAATGTGCAATGAAGCAATTAATAAAACCATGGGCACACTGCAGTTGCGCATTAAGAAAATCACACTTGCATTGAATTCTTCTGGCACTTTCTTGAAACCCTAGGCAAAAATGTATGGTAGTGCTGCAAACATATTGCCTTGGTGTCTGGCTGAATGGATCTATTCATAAACACACCTGACGTTAAATTACGATGGGTAGCCATGATAGTCTGTCACTAGCAGTAGAAAAGAGCAAGAGTCCAGCAGTACCTTAAAGACTAACGAAATTGCTGGCAGGGTATGAGCTTTCATGAGCCACAGCTCACTTCTTCAGATACACTTGACGTTGGCATCGATAAGATTACTAAGGAATTCATTGTACGGTGGGTTTTTATATAACGCAGTACGGGCTATGGTTTTTGCGGCATTGTCCAGAGGGTCATCCTACCATGGCAGGAAGATATATGCATACTTTTACTGTGTTCAGTGAGTTAAGTTTATAGCAGCAGAAGAGGGCTACTTCTAGTAACTGAGGTTGGGGGAACAGATGCTCAGAAGGACCGTTCTCTAGCTGGGACTAGAACCCACATGGCTGGGGTTGGATTTTCGCTCCGAAGTTTGGCCCTGATGTTGCTGCTGTGGAGAAGATAACAGTGTATGTGCCACTTATTCTGCCATAGGTGTGTGCCAGTGTGGTGTAGTGGCTTGGAGCGGTGTACTCTAATCTGGAGAACCGGGTTTGATTCCCCACTTCTCCACATGAGCGCCAGAAGCTAATCTGGTGAACCAACTCGTCTTCTTCTATATCGTCTTCTACTACTACTTCTTCCACTTCTTCTACATATTAGTGCAGCAGCTATACTGGCTATTGACTCCTGGCTCTGGTTTGCAATTATTTTCCCATGTTAGGTATCTTACAGAGGGTGTGCACATGCCAGAAACCAGAGGTGACTATGATGTGGAAGTGATGTGTATTTAGGGAGAAACCCATTGCTTCTCCAATTTCTTTCTTTCTTTCTTTCTTTCTTTCTTTCTTTCTTTCTTTCTTTCTTTCTTTCTTTCTTTCTTTCTTTCTTTCTTTCTTTCTTTCTTTCTTTCTTTCTTTCTTTCTTTTTGTTCCTTTCAGGTCATCTTGAGGGGTTTTCAGGCTCAATGTTTTATTTTATTGTTATTGTGGACCAGCTTGTGACTCTGCCTTGGGTAGAAAATTGGGTTCATGTTCAAATCAACTTTGGGCGAAAACGCATGGTCGCTTTATCCTCCTTTAATCCCTGTTTCAGCCAGGATTCAGCCAGGATCAAACACATGCGTTTCGCCTAATGTGGGTTCGATCCTGGCTAAAACAGCGATTAAAGGAGGATAAAGCGACCATGCGTTTTGGCCCTTAGTTTTCCCAGTAGGAAATGTTGCTGGAAAGGAAGTAAGCAGAGGATATTTGGGAAAGGAGGCATTGTCGTCTACCTCTTCCATTTGAGTTTCTTGTTTTTCAGCCATGGGATTTATTGCCATGGGATCTAAGACCCAAAACACCAGTGCTCCCATCATTGGCATAGGGAAGCTAGTACCCCCAAAGCAGTTGTATTTCCAAGAACAGAATCATAGAATCATAGAATTGGAAGGGACCATCAGGGTCATCTAGTCCAACCCCCTGCCCAATGCAGGAAATTCACAACCAGCTTTCGATTCAATCGACCAAAATAGGCTTTGGCAGAAGTTGGCGGATACCTCTATTGACCAGAGGCTTTTTAGATTGATAAGGGAATTGCATACAGACCTCACAGCTAGAGTCAGAGTGGAAGGAACTGGAAGTTTAACAGAACCAATTCCCCTAACGAAAGGAGTGAAACAGGGTTGCCTGCTAGCTCCTCTCTTCAGTTTTTATATTAATGATATAGTACAAAAGATGAATGCGTTAACACATTTCTTCCCCGTTTTGGCTGGAAGGAAAATAACCTTATTATATGCCGATGATATGTCTATTTTGGCCCTCACGAAAACTGGGCTAAAGGAAAGACTGGAAATGCTGGTTGAATACTGCAACAGGGAATCCCTAAAGATTAACTACAACAAAACTAAAATAGTTGTTTTTGGCAATCATAGGATTGGTCACAGTTGGACAACTGCAAACCAAAAAGAAGAACAGGACCAGCTTTTTAAATACTTAGGCATAATTTTCTAACCCACATTGTCATGGCAAATGCAATGTAAATCTGCTATTCTGTCACAACCACCTCCCCCCACACCCCGTGACCCCTACTCCATGCCCAGAAGATGGCCAAGATGCCCTCCCTCTCATGATCTGCCTAAGGTCATAGAATCAGCATTGCTGACAGATGGCCATCTAGCCTCTGCTTAAAAACCTCCAGGGGAGGAGAGCTCACCACCTCCTGAGGAAGCCTGTTCCACTGAGGAACCACCCTAACTGTTAGAAACTTCTTCCTAATGTCTAGAGGGAAACTCTTTTGATTTAATTTCAACCCGTTGGTTCTGGTCCCTCTGGGGCAACAGAAAACAACTCGGCACCATCCTCTGTGTGCCGGCCCTTCAAGTACTTGAAGATGGTTATCATATCACCGCTCAGTCTTCTCCTCTTCAGTTTTTACATTCTTGACATCTGTGGGAGAAAGTCAACACAGCTAATCCAGCTGGTCTGTGCCTTCCCTAGAACACAGTAGAAATGCACTGAATAGTACAAACTGCCATTGTTCTGAGAAAGCAGAGACAACTGAGTTTAAACATAAGCGTCTGCAAAAGTTTTAATTAAAGGAAGCTGCAACCCTGAGGCCTTCTTGGAAGCACGTCCTGGTGAAATCGGGCGCTAAGCATTTGGGTGCACACATTTATTTTCTAAAATTAAAATGCGTGTACTGTGAGGGACTTGTAAGAGAACAACTAAATATGGGATTGTGGGTTTGCTTTCCCCCCCCTCCAAAGGCCCATCTGCTTAAATTGATGCTGTGGGTATGCTGATTTTGTTTTTAGTCAACTTGAAATGAATAAGAAGCAGTGTTTGGAGAGGGTTAATAGGAAAGAAGTCTGAATGATTCCGGAGGATAATCTGACACCTATGCCTGTTCGTCATTGTGTTGGCGACTTTGCATGTGTGAATGAGTTGTCACAGGTAGAACTTTCATATTCCTGTGATCTGCTTTACCAAGCTTTTTCACCTGCCAGTTATAAAATGTGAGAGAAATTGAGTGATATACATGTGTATCTGTACCAACTGTTCCTCTTTTTTTTTAAAGGTGATTCTGCTGAGGAAAAGCCACCTCCCATATCTCCGTATGGTGAAACCTTCCTTTTTAATCCTGCAGAAGAATCCGTAAGTCGTTCTTTGCTAGCAAAATGCCACTTTCCACTGTGGGTGGGATGTGGGGTGGGGAAACAAGACCACCGAAACTGCTGTGGGTGATGTGTGGTTCTCAGTGCTGGGTGCTCCAAGACGCGTTGCACAGACGGGTTAGCAGAGTCTGGTTTGCCAGTGTTGGGGTGGAAAGGAATTTTTGCGATCACTGTAGCACCGACCTCCAAGTGCAAGACTTCATAGCTTCCATAGAAATGTGTTGCATCCATTCAGTCTTTTAGGGAAAAGTAAAGAGTACATCGTAACACCACAGGAGTTGGGGTTAAGCTTGCTCATTGTCCCTAATGATCCCAAACCCTGAGTATTAAGCATGCTTCATGTTCATGGCCTCATGCCTTCATCTTCATTGCCTTCTGTTTCTTGGTCACGCTGTGGTGTGACAGAATGATGGAAGAGTGGGATCAGAATATTAGATTTGTGTATGAAAAGGTACTTATGCTTGCTAAAAAGTATGTAGCGCCAGGGTATCAGGTGATACAAGGGGCCAGTAAGGTTCTGCCTGGTACAGGCTTCTAGGGTTGCCAGCTCTGGGTTGGGAAATACCTGGAGATTTTGGGGATGGAGCCTGACGGAGGCGGGGGTTTGGAGAGGGGAGGGACTTCAATGCCATAGAGTCCAATTGCCAAAGCGGCCATTTTCTCCAGGGAAACTGATCTCTGTCGGCTGGAGATCAGTTGTAATAGCAGGAGATCTCCAGCCACCACCTGGAGGTTGGCAACCCTGCAGGCTTTGCAGATATTCCGAACGTTATTACATTCTAAATAACAGTACATTTCAATACAACATCCATCTTGCATCCAGCTTTCTTGAATTACATGAACTTTAAAATTAAATGCAAAAGGTGAAGAAGGATACAAGGGTGTGGAGAAACTTTCTGGAAAATAGTTTCATGGGAGAAGGAGATTTTTAAAATTTTTTATCATTTTTTAAAATGCCAAACCCAGGTCTAAAAACAGCATCTTTTATACAGAATGTTGCAGAGGGAAAAGGGGTGGGGGGAGAAACAGAGTGGAGCAAAACCACAGCCATAACAAGGGGAAGGGAGATTTTGATATATGAAAAATATTGACAGATATTGCATTTTCGAGCAAGTCTATCAGCGCCATTTCCCCAACAACATGCGCTCACTTCGTGTCTCTGTGTCACATTTTGATAATTCTCACAATATTTCAAAACTTTTCCATTATTATTACAGTACACTGTTTGTTTTTGAAAGACATAATGCTATTTCACACTTAATAGACTACAGGATAATGTGAGCATAACTTCTATATGCGCCGGGAAACACAGTGGTGGCGCTACATACTTTTTAGCAAGCATAAGTACCTTTTCATACACAAAAAAATTCATGCGACTCGATTTATTACGATATTCACTTTATTGCGGAGGTCTGGAGCTGAACCCACAATATCTCCTAGGTATGCTTGCACTTGAAAACTGGTGATTCTGGCCTGGTGATTCAGCTTGAGCATCTTACTGCTCAGGTATCGTTTACTCTTGGAGTCTCCATCTCTGCTCACTCCGGATTGCCAGCGATGCTGAAGAAATCCCTCATGGGAGGATGTTTCCCAGTATTTTCTGAAACCCTCTTTAAGGAGCGATACGTGCTTCTCCGGCTTAAGAAAACATGCACCTGCAAGCATAACACTGTGTGAATTTTGTTTGTAAGACTGATGATCGGGAAAATTAAGTGAAATGTATATGACAGAGCGGACTTGGAGAAGAGAAGGTTGATGGGGGGGAATGCCTGGGGAAATGTGTTGATGAGGCACAGGGGAGTTAGAGGGGAAAGTGGAGTCACTTGGAACGTAAGGCATTTATCTACTGGAAAATGAGCTTGGATGTGGAGAGGCTAGGCTGCGATCCCAGTTAGTGAGAAGACCACCTTTAGGGAACAAACTTAATAAAGATTTACAAGCTCTTTGTTTAAGGCCTGGTCTACACATATACCTAGGGTTGCCAGGTCCCTCTTTGCCACTGGCAGGAGGTTTTTGGGGCAGAGCCTGAGGAGGGCGGGGTTTGGAAAAAGGAGGGACTTCAATGCCATAGAGTCCAATTTCCAAAGCGGCCATTTTCTCCAGGTGAACTGATCTCTGTTGGCTGGAGGTCAATTGTAGTACCTGGAGGTTGGCAACCCGACATATAGCAGGATGGGATTGTAGGCTCCTGAGATGGTAGAATGGGCTGAACCACTGCAGGTGGGAAGAGTCGCCGTTTTAGTGTTCCCCTATGTGACAATTCCCTGTAAATAATTTAAAAATAGTGCATTGGAGAAAGAGAGAAGTTCTGGTCTAGCCCTTCATGTGAAGTGCTAGTTTTCCATTTTCAGATACTTTTTAATTACTTGGAAAAACATAATCCCTCCCATACATCCTGAAGTGGTATAGTCCTTTCTACCACCTCAGCTCTTTGCCACATGACTACCTTACTTTGTTGCATATGTAGATAGGGTTGCCAACCTCCAGGTACTGATGGAAAAAGAAACACCTCTATACTCAACAGATATGCAAAATTCAGTATAGGATTAAAAAAAAAATACTGTATCACATCCAAATAGAATTCTTAACCTTTATATTCTATCAAATTCTAACATTTATATACAAATCAACCACACTAAATGCAAAACAAAAAGGATCCAATTTGATTACATATAATTTCCACATATAGTCCACATGTTACTCTTATGATATTTCTACAAGTGTCCATAAGTAATCTTCAGCTTCCTGTTATAAGTTTCACTTGTATGTTGTCAGCCGGATCAGCAACTCCCGTTGATTTGAAAATCCTTGTAAATTCCACAACGGTATTCACATAATAAGGGAGCACAAGTATCATGCGTAAGCACCTCTAGTTGGTTTGAGAATCCTTTTAGATTTCACAACGATATTCACAAAGTAAGGTAGCACAAATACCATGCACAAAGGGTCATCCCAAGTAATGTACCATTTCAATTCTTCTTCAGTGTGCAATATTATCCACTAAATAAGACAAAATATGTCATATCAATAACCAGTGGATCCTCATCATATATAGCATATTATAATAGAGTATTGCTTACCTCATATTCAGTTTCAAGAACGCTCAATTGCATACCATCTTGTGAAACAGTATATTAAAAAAAAAACCTATACTGAATTTTGGAAACCTTCAGGTACTAGCTGGAGATCTTCTGCTATTACAACTGATCTCCAGCCGATAGAGGTCAGTTCACCTGGAGAAAATGGCCGCTTTGGCAATTGGATTCTCCCGCCAGTGGCAAAGAGGGACCTGTTGACGAGGCCACCCTTTAAATCAGCTGACTTGATGATGCCTCAGGCAGGTTCTAATTTTAAACCCAATCTGGCCAGTTGGAGTTCTGATTTTTATTTGGTTTCGTTTGCCAGCAACTCTCCCTTCCCATATTACAAACTGCTTTTGAACATTCCCTTGGTTTCAGAAGGATTTTACTATGAGGGGAATGACACATACCTGCTCAAATTCTCTTTGGCCACGTGGAACTTAAGCCAGAGTGCAGGGATGCTGGACGTTTGCGGGTCCTCCAGATGTGCAATTCAACTGCACAAAATGGCGTGCTGTATGCATCACAACTGTAGAAGGAACGCCGTTTCTCCAACTGTTAATGCCCTCACAGACATGTTTAAGCCCTGGCAGAAAGAAAAGACAGGCACAGTATGGTTGGTGGTGGATTGACTACCTTTGGGAAGACTGAGGGGAAACTGGCAGCAATGCGTATATCAGAAAGGATGCTGTAAGCTTGGGAAACTCGGAGAAAAGGGCAAACAAAACCTATAAGAAGTTGAACTTCCTTCCCTATGGGAAAAAAAAAAACTAAACAGTTTGAGATTCTTTGGTATAGAAAAACATACTTGTGTAATTGAGGTTTATAAATATATACATGGTGTGGAAAATGTGTAATTAGGGAACTCTCCTGTAAAGGAGCCCCGTGGCGCAGAGTGGTAAGCTGCAGTACTGCAGTCCAAGCTCTGCTCACGACCCGAGTTCGATCCCAACGGCAGTTGGTTTCAGGTAGCCGGCTCCAGGTTGACTCAGCCTTCCATCCTTCCGAGGTCGGTCAAATGAGTACCCAGCTTGCTGGGGGTAAAGGGAAGATGACTGGGGAAGGCACTGGCAAACCACCCCGTAAACATAGTCTGCTTAGAAAACGTCAGGATGTGACGTCACCCCATGGGTCAAGAATGACCCGGTGCATGCACAGGGAACTACCTTTACCTGTTTTACCAGTAAAACATTAGAATTTGGTGACACCCAGTGAAGCTGATGAGTAGTTGATACAGGACAGGTTCTAAGAAAGTAGTTCTTCACAAAATGCACAGTTAAGGTGTGTAATTCTCTGCCTTGGTACTGTGCTCATAAGCCTTCCAAGAGCATCTGGTTGGCCTCTCTGTGGGGGGAAGAAGATGCGGGATGAGATGGACCATTGGTGTGGTCTAGCAGGGCTGTTCTTATGTTCTTTTGTGTTCTTCATGTGATTGTAAAGTGGAAAAATTAAGAGCAGCTAGCCACTGCTGGTCGAAGTGGGTTGATCAGAGGCCAGGTTGTGGGTAAGCAAATGTCAAGTTGCTCTTTTGCATTTCCTCCTGTGGTTAGCAGTGCTCTCAGTTTTATAGAGCAGGCATACAGGACACTCTCATGGCTTCGTGGGGAGACACCAGAAGCAGATGTTTTACTCTCACTGCCGAATACTCGGTTCAGCCTCTGCTGTTGTCAGCTCCTTAGAAGGAGAAGCCCTGCTATGTCTAACCTGGGCTTGGCCACCAGTGGCTCAAGAGGTGGGAATGATTGTAGCATAGTGGTTAAAAGAGCTGTGATCTGGTGAGTCCCTGGTTCAAATTCTACCTCAGCCATAATTCAGTGGGGGGCCTTAAGCCATTCTTAGCCGTTCTAGTAAAAATGGATATTAGTCATGATGCATACCTATTATCTCCAGGATCAGAGGAGCATGCCTGTTCTATTAGGTGCTTTGGAACTCAGGCAAGCTAATGCTGCTGCAGTCGTCTTGTTTGTGGGCTTCCTAAAGGCACCTGGTTGGCCACCGTGTGAACGGACTGCTGGACTTGATGGACCTTGGTCTGATCCAGCAGGGCCTTTATGTCCTAATGTTTTTAGCCAAAGCCCTCTGGTTCAAATTCTACCTCAGCCAAAATTGAGTGGGAGGCCTTAAACAAGTTGTTCTTAGCCAAATCCCTCTGTCTGTAATAACACTGGCCTGCCTTGCAGGACTGTTGTAGAGGTTGCAAGAAGATGATGTGTGTGAAGGACGTTCTAGCTGATTCCCTTACTTGATTAGATGGTTTCGTTTTGATTGGCCAGAAACCTGATAACTTTGTATATCGTAAAAATCGTGAAAGCTATTTTTGCAAGCCAGAAATATACGGAGGCTTGTTTTACATGCATATATGTAGACCATAAAACCGGGTAGAGTCGGCATTAAGACTGGTGGATTTAAAGTAGTTTGGCTCTTCTCAGATAATATGTTTAGTAAATCATTGACGGAATCCTTCTTTCCAGGAAATCTGCGGCAGCGAACTCTCAAGCCTCCGGGAAAAGGACAGAGATGAGAGAGACGCTGAAAGCGATACCCTTCCTAGCAAAACATGGTACATGGTGAAAATGTTTACTTCTATAACAGTCAAATGTGGTTGTGTGGAAATTGTTGCAAGATCCAGAATGATGCAGTGCTTATCCAGACTTTTCTTCTTAAGTTCTCCCTTTAGGTCAGGGGTCCCCAACCTTTTTGAGCCTGTGGGCACATTCGGAGTTCTGACACAGCATGGTGGGCACTGCCACATAATGGCTGCTGCAGGAGGCAGAGCCAGCCACAAAATGATTGCCGCAGCTTAACTTCAGTAACACAGGGTAGACCCTTGTGCTGTGGTGACAGCGGCTGCCAAAGCAACATTTAAAAAAAACTCTGCACAGCCAATCAGAAGCCTCGCTGGCAAAAGCCCCACCTGACCCCACCTACTTCCTAAAAACTCTTGGGGTGCCAGAAAAGTTGTCGGTGGGTGCCAGGGGGCCCCACGGGCAGTACGTTGAGGACCCCTGCTTTATGTATTTCCTATTTTCCTCTTAAAAATAATGAAATAAAATTAAGATGGTTGCAGTGCAGTCCTAAGCAAAGTTATACCCTTCTAAGTCAATTGAAGTCAGTGGGCTTAGAAGATGTGAGTGTGTTTAGGATTTCATTGTTAGATTTGTAGTGGCTCTACATGACCAGTGTTGTGTTTTCAAGATACTAGGACTGGGGATGGGAGTGTTATCTCATAGCACTTTCATGCACTGATGCCCTCGGGCCCAGCATTAAACATAAAGAACTCATTCATAATGCTGCCTTATATTGAACCAGACCCTCAGTCCATCAAAGTCAGGATTGTCTGCTCAGCCCAGCAGCAGCTCTCCAGGGTCGCAGGCAGAGGTCTTTCACATCACCTACTTGCCTAGTCCCTTTAACTGGAGATGCTGGGGATTGAACCTGGGACCTTCTGCATGCCAAGCAGATGCTCTACTACTGAGCCACAGCCCCTCCCCAAAAGCCTTCTGAACACATGAAACTGACTTATACTGAATCAGACTCTTGGTCCATCAAAGTCAGTACTGTCTACTCAGACCAGCAGCAGCTCTCAGGGTCTCAGGTAGAGGTCTTTCGCAGCCTTTTTTGCTCCATTCCCCCCTTTCACTATTGTTCAGAATATAATTCCCTCCTTCCCAAGATAGTTAAAAACTTTATTGAATGTCGCAGATTAAATAAAAAACAAACTGCAATTTTACAGATTGTACATAATCTACAGGACATCACACTTTGCTGAATAGTGGTCCCAGTCCGTCCATCCCCGAAACCCTAAAATTCCCCCCCTGGGGGGGGGGAATTCCCCTATTGTTGAAAACCCATGGCCTAGTCTCTTTAACTGGAGATGCTAGGGATTGAACCTGGGACCTTTTGCATGCCAAGCAGATGCTCTACCACTGAGCCACGGCCCCTTCATAATAGCCCATTTATCATGACGAAAGCTACAAGGACTAAGAATTCCTCCACCCCTGTGGTATTATGCCCAAATTTTGCAGCATTTCCAATAATTTAATAAGTTACTGGGCATAGAAATTTACTATGTTCCTGCTCGGGAGTGCACCAGAAAGCTCTCTAGTGCATCGTAGCTCAAAAACAACCATATGTGGGGCATGTAGTTCCTTTGGAGGAAGTACCAGTGTCCACGCTTACTGACTAGGTGAGGCCAAGTGAGAGACAGCTTTGAGATCTGGGGCAGAGTTTGGAGGATGCGTAGTATGGGAACTCACATCTATATAGAGAAACACCAGGAAGGCAGATCTCCCTTGGCTTCCAGTTTGATTTGGGAAATCCGTGGCTCTCCTCCTGATCTGACCGCTAGTCGGGTCTGTCCTGCTTCTGGGAGCAGGAAAAAGAAAAGAAGATGGCACAGTTTGGGGGGAGGGTGAGCTATAGTTCGTGGTGCCTGTTGTGAAATGGATCATGCAAGGGCATGCTTGTTGCTACCCCTGTAAGTTCTTTCTCCTTAGTAAGTACAGGCTGTAGTAGAAGAGGGGCCATGGACCAAAGGCAGAGCACATGCTTAGTGCACAATGCATAAAACTCCGAGTTCAGCCCTTGATTTTTTAGAAGACCTGGGGGGGGGGGGGGGAGGCACTGACATTTGGAGAAGATCGTGATGAGCTAGATCAGAGGTTCCCAAACTCATTGAGCCTATGGGCACTTCTGGAATTTTCAGAACATTGAGTGCAGGCCACCAAAAATAGTGGCCGTGGGCTTTGATTAGTCACAAAATAGTGAGAAGTTCCAAGCCAAGTATCCTCCTATGATGGAGATTTCTGGTTCTGAAAGGGAAGAAGAAGAGTTGGTTTTTATGCCTTCTTTTCTCTGCCTTTAAGGAGTCTCAAAGTGGCTTACAATCGCCTTCTCTTCCTCTGCCCACAACACACACCTTGTGAGGTTGGTGGGGCGGAAAGAGTTTGGAGAGACTAGCCCAAGGTCACCCAGCAGGTTTCATGTGTAGGAGTGGGGAAGCCAACCTGGTTCACCAGATTAGAGTCTGCCGCTCATGTGGAGGAGTGGGGAATCAAGCCCGGTTCTCCAGATCAGAGTCCAACGCTTATGTGGAGGAGTGGAGAATTGAACCCGGTTCACCAGATTAGAGTCTGCCGCTCATGTGGAGGAGGTGAAATCGAATCCGGTTCTCCAGATTAGACTCCACCGCTCTTAACCACCATACCACGCTGGCTGCAGGCACAAACATGATGCTTTCTGGGCTCTTCTGAAACTTTCTGCTTTAGTGAGGTAGAGAAAGGTCAGGATTGACTCTTTGCTCTGTGGGGCAATCCTTGGGGAACAAGGAAACGGGCACCGTGTCACCCATGGGACCATGTTGGGGATCTCTGAGTTAGATGGATCAGTAGCCTGCTTATAGTAAAAGCCAGTTTGATATGGCCAACAAGGATTACAGATAGTTTTGTGGTTAGATAACTGACTTGAATGGATAGTTTCCCTCTTATTAAAGAATGAAACTAAATTTACTACAGCAATTTCATTGTGTGTTGTAGTTAAATGAAGATGCAATTTCTCTAGAATGTTGGTGGCTACTTCTATAACACCAGTAGTCTGAATTTAACTGTGTGTTTGGTCATTATGGATATTATTAGACATTAAGTTAAGGTGCCAATGTAATGTATTGTCATTCGGTATTAAGCAGTACTGTAGCTGGATTTTACATAGTTTGAATTTAGTAGTGAGAGCCAGCGTGGTGTAGTGGTTAAGAGCAGTGGACTCTAATCTGGAGAACTGGGTTTGATTCCCCACTCCTCCACATGAGCGGCAGACTCTGATCTGGTGAACAGAGTTGGTTTCCCCACTTTTACGCATGGATCAGTAGCCTGCTTATAGTAAAAGCCAGTTTGATATGGTCAAAGGAGGATTACGATTAGTTTCAGTACAACGTTTTTGCATTTGTATGACGTGTGTGGTGGGTACAACGGCCCAAGATGCACATCTTTAACAATTGAATGGTTGGGTGGAAAAGCAACAGCAAGGACCAGCCCTGAGGGCCAGCTGTGTGTTTTAAATTAGTATCTTCACATTGCAAAGATTAATTTTTTTTTGCTGTCTTCTTTCTGCTTCCTGTATAGCTGCAATCCTCCGGTGCATGCTTAGCAGCAAATAAAGAAACCTCGGGGAAAAGTAAAATGATCAAACATAGCTTACTCTGTTTGTTAAGATCAGACTGCAAGCATTCCAGAATGGTGCACTTAATAAGTAAATGAATAAATTAATACAGACATTCCTCTTTGTAAATAACAAATACCACTACAGTGGTTGCGTTCTATGTAGTAGCTAAAATCGAGAGCCCTAGTTCTGCGGCTTTTAATCTTTTTTAAAATAATAGTAAGCAGTATTAAACATTTTTATAGTGTATTTCACATATCAAAAGTGTTTTATACACATTTAATGCAACCCTAAGGACACTTTCCTGGGCGTAAGCCTCATTTAGTAGACTTGAGCAGGATTCTGAGTAGACCTGTTTAGGACTGGTCCGATAATCTCTGTTATTCTTACAGCAACCCCATGAGAGGTCAGAATTATTATCCCCATCTTAGAGATGACGCCACTGAGGTTGAGAGAAAGTAGCTCCCCAGAAGCCATCTAGTGAATTTATGGATAAATCAGTGTTTGAACTCGGGGCCTTCTTGGTTTATAGCCAAGTCTTTACAGCATGAGCTTGACACTACATTAGCTATGGAAAATAGTTTGTATTCTGTCACAGAAGCACGGTTTTCTTTCTCTCTGGTAACAAACAGAGGAGGGCAGTAGACACCTCCTTTAGATATGAGTACAGAAAACACTGCTGAGGAAAAGTTGAGTGTTGTTTTGTGGCTGGTTAACTGATTAGAATGGATAGTTTTCCTCTTAGTAAAGAACAAAACTAAACTTACTACAGCAATTCTAATGTGTGTAGTAGTTAAATTAAGGTGCAATTTCACATTGTAACATCTGAATTTAACTATGTGTTTGGTCATTATGGGTTTTTAATAGACATCAAGTTAAGGTGCCAATGTAATGTATTGTCATTCGGTATTATGCAGTACTGTAGCTAGATTTTGTATAATTTGAATTTAGTAGTGAGAGCCAGTGTGGTGTAGTCATTAAGAGCAGTGGACTCTAAACTGGAGAACCGGGTTTGATTCCCCACTCCTCCACATGAGCGGTAAACTCTAATTGGTGAATTGGATTTGGTTCTCCACTACTACACATGAAGCCTGCTGTGTGACCTTGGGCTAGTCACAGTTCTCTCAGAACTCTCTCAGCCCCACCTACCTTACAAGGTGTCTGTTGTGGGGAGGGGAAGGGAAGGAGGTTGTAAGCCGGTTCGAGACTCCTTAAGGTCGAGAAAACCGGAGTATAAAAACCAACTGTTCTTCTTCTTCTAGTATTTTGTGAACACTAAACAAATTCGTAAATGGTGAATCTCATTTGATTATACAGCCTTATCATAGTATGGAATAGGTGCAGGAATTTTGGCTAGATATGCATGAGATGCTTGCAGTTTAAGCTGTAATACCTGATAGCTAAACAGTGCAACTGATTGAAGAAATACCACCTTTTGTCTGCTTCCAGCATTCCTATTAATAATAATCAAGCGTGGAAAATCCATGAAGAGATAGTGGACAGCAGATTGGTACCTCTGGAGGATAAGTATGCGTTGCCGAACAAATTTGCCGGTGAACCAGAATATTCTGTGGTCAAAGAATGTCCTCGGTATGCAAGAAGGGGGAAATACAAACCATCCAAAAACAACAACAAAGAGTTAAAAACTGGGAATCTGGACTCCGCTGCAGCTCTGCACGTTTACTCTACCCAACATGGCGGTGTTATTAACGAGTTTAGTGATGATCCCGTGCCTAGCCCCAGAGACTCAATAATGCCCTATGCCTGTTTTTATGGATCATCAATGAAGAAGGTGAAAGAAGGATGGCTGGACAAACTGTCACCTCAGGGGTACGTTGTCATGAACTCTGACAAGTGTAAAGTTGCTTACTATAACTTGACAGGAATTGGCCTTGTCCTGCCAGACCTTTGGCTCATCCAGTTCATGAGAACATAAGAAAGGCCATGCTGGATCAGTCCAAGGTCCATCAAGTCCAGTAGTCTGTTCACAAAGTGGACAACCAGGTGCCTCTAGGAAGCCCCCAAAGAAGACGACTGCGGCAGCATTTTCCTGCCTGTGTTCCAAAGCACCTGATATAATAGGTGTGCTCCTCTGATCCTGGAGAGAATAGGTATGCGTCATGACTAGTACCCATTTTTACTAGTAGCCATGAATACCCCTCTCCTCCATGAACATGTCCACTCCTCTCTGAAAGCCTTCCAGTTTGGCAGCCATCACCACATCCTGGGGCAGGGAGTTCCACAATGTAACTATGAGTTGTGGGAAGAAATACTTTTATCTGTTTTGAATCTCTCACCCTCCAGCTTCAGCAGATGACCCCGTGTTGTAGTATTATGAGGGAGGGAGAAAAGCTTCAGTGCTGTCTGTTATTCCAACCAACAGCAGCTCTCCAGGGTCTCCAGAAGAAAACAGGGATGCACGTTCAGATACTGTTAACTAGTCCAAAAGTGAACTGAACTTGTTCTATTTGGTAATTTTCTAATTGATTTATACAAAAAAATCGAATCTGTTACAAGTATTTCAATCTGACCATTATTCTGGTACAGGTAGAGTATCCCTTCGAACCGGCATGCAGGCAGATCTATGCTGCCCGCTCTCTATGTTTCCTCTCATCTAAAAAAATAAATTACAGTGTACACTGCACCGTAGGTGGATACTGAAAGCCTGCCGTTGTTAAGTTTGTTAGTTGTTTGTTGCTCTTGTTTAACAGCTGGTACAGGTATTTTGGTGAGATAGTTACACCTTTGCTTTCGAATGGTTCAATGTACACAAAATTACTAAAAGTATTGTTTAAAATTATATTCAGGCTATGTGTATAATATGTATATAAAACATAAACGATTTTGGGTCCCATCCCCAAGATATCTCATTATGTACATGCGAAAATTCTGAAATATTCTAATATATGGAAAGATCTGAAATACGGACCACTTCTGGTACCCAAGCAGTCTGGATAAGGGATACTCAACCTCTACCTGGCTGTATGGCTTAGAGCTCAAGTAGTTCAGAGGGAGGGCACAGAATGACAAAAGAGTGACGTGGTAGATACGTAACAGACATGGGGGTTTAACGCATGGCCAATTTGTCTCACCTTTGTGCCTTAAAAGTAGCGAATTCCTGTGGTCTAAACGCATGACCATCCGAGGACAGCGCATCGGACCCACCTTAGGCGCGATTTAAGCAGAAAAAAACCGGGTTAAGCAATCCCTGGTTTTTAGCAATCTTTTCGGTGCTAAACCGCTATTTTTTTAAATTTCACTACATTACCGGCACGCCGGCGTGCGTGTAATCACACGACTAGCCCGCTACTAACCTCCTTTTGTTCAAGCTCCCAGCCCCGACAAACAGCTGAGCTGCAGGTGAGCAAGGGCGGGGCAGGTGCGAGCCGTGCTGCTGGCTAGGAAGGGAAGTGATGTGACGGGGGAGGAGAGCTCCTTTTATGGACTTCCGGGGGGAGGGCAGAGGGTGGAAGGGGCGGAGCTTCTCTGGCCTGAAGAGTAGCCAGGGAGGAAGCAGGCTGTGACCCAGGCTGGCTGAGCATAGAGTCACCCGGGTAGCCTCCGAGGGAGAGGAAAGCTCAGACTCTCCCTCGGACTGGTCTGAGGCTGAAGAGGTGCCTCAATCCCCGACCCTCTCCAGGCCAGACAGACGCCCCCCCGACCAGCCCTGTAGGGGGGGTGCTTCACACCGTCACGATGGTATACCCGAACGCTGGTGTCCCAAGAAAAAAAAGGGGGAGAATCGGCCTTTGATTGGATAACCTCTCAGCCAATCCTTGGGCAATGACACGACGGTCACTCCACTACTATCCCACATTATATGGGTGGCTCAAACGCATGGGGAGCCTCCAGCAGCTACTTGCTTCGGACTTATAGTGGGATGGACTAGCGTCATGCGTTTGCCTATCCTGTCTCGGAATAAAATATTGTGAGATAAGGGAGGAGCGAACCAAGAACATTCTGCCCATGCGTTAATCCCCACGGACAAAGCACACCTTGTCACAGGAGAACAGTCCGCTGATTGCGATTGGTGCGCTGGTTTGTGGAGACCTCCTGTTTTCTGGCTGCTCAGTTCTCTCTGGTTCTGTGCTGGCTTGGTGTAGGAGCACAAGTTTTGTTTGCATATGCTGGCAGCACTGTGAACTTAGATGGGTTAGAGGCGAAAGCTGTGCTTGCCCTCTTAGATATCGAAAATAGCTCCCCCTAATTTCGGTGAGCCCCAGCGGTGAAAAATAAGGCAATCTAATTAAGTAAAAACAAAGAGTTAAGGGATGTGATTGAGAGTAGGGGGAAATCCATGTACTTACACGAGCCTGCTCCTTTGTATGAAAAAAAAAAACAGGCAAGGAGTGGAACTACTTTGAAGCCAAACAAGCCTGTGGTGTGTGTGTGATGGAAGCAAAGTCCTGCTGTCTGCTACAGCTACAGTTTTTGAGTGCCTCTGCATTCATCATTAGGCTAGATGCTTCGTGCAAAGAAAAGGGGTATGAAGAGAGGGAAGGTGGCTTCAGAGTTTGGTAGAAATTCCCAAAGTTTGTATTTTCTCTCTCTCTTTTTTTAAATGCAAGATTAAACAGATGAGATAGCATGACGACTTAGTTATAATTGTTCAGCTGGGAGTTTGCTTCTCATTGCAAGCACCAACTGAATCGAGTCACTAGAATGGATGACGGTAACACATGAAGGCTTTCTAAAAAGGAAATGAATGGAAGGAAAACCAGCAAAGGGAGAAGGCAACCTTTCGGGACAAAGTGCCACCCCCCCAAAAAAAATGTCTACCTGTGAAGATGTTGAAAACTAAGGGGGGGGGGAGGAAGACGAGGGTCATATCTGGGTAGATGTACTAAGAGCAGGTGACCACAGCATTGCAGAGGCTTGCCTCTGACCTAGATGGTGGCAGTATGGGTCTGGTTGGCAGTAATGAGCGTGTAGTAGGCCATGCCCATTGCCTTCTTTCATGCTGTCAGTATTAGTCACACTGCTGGAACCTCAGGGACTTGCTTTGGAGGTGTGGGCAGCAAACCGGCCATGCAGGTTAGGTAAAACAATCTGATGTGTTCAGGGATTGTCTAGCCTTGGTCTGTCAGTATTTTGTTTAACCGGAGGTCCTTTTACTGGAGATGCTGAGGAGTAAACCTGGGACCTTCTGTGTACATGACACATACTCTACCACTGAACCACGGCCCCTCCCGCTGATGGAAACCCGCAAATGGCTGGTTTGATTATTTGTCTTATGGCGCACAAAAGGGAGCTCATGCAGGATAGGGGCTAGACTGTTTGACTGCGATCTGGGAGACCCAGGTTCAAATCCACACTCTTCCACAGATGTTTGCTGGATGAACTTGACCAGTCGCACTCTCTCAGGCTAAAATACCTCATGGGGTAGTTGCTGTGAGGGTAAAATAGGTGTGGGGAGAAAGATGTTGAAAGCAGCCCTGGGTCCCCCATGTGCAGAAAAATGGGGTCTAAAAGTCTAAATAACTAAAAAATAAACTGGAATCAGAAGTAAATATCACCTAAGGATTTCTTGTTGATTTTTAACCTTCCTTTTCTTTATTTGCATGCAGAAAGCACATGTTTCAGAAGCGATGGGTGAAGTTTGATGGTGACAACATTTCTTATTACAACAACGAGAAGGTAAGGGTTTTTGTTGTTGTTGTTAGCATCTGTTTAACAATAGCTGCACAACAGTGTCACCGGAGCCCGCTGGTTCTGCAGAAGCTTCCGCAAGCAATCACACACATTTCCACCTTATTTTCATTAAGCATCTAAGCGGTTCCTGTAACACACAGTAAAGCTCTAGCAGATGGCAGCCCCCTTATATGCAAAGTTTGTTCATTTATTTAAAATTTAAAATATTTATATCTTGGCTTGAGACAACGTGTGATGTCTTTTTCAGATTGCATCACTGAAAGCATATACTGTAATAAAAATACTACCCTGGTCGAAAATGTGTAGTGCCCTCCAGGGTTGGTCAACTGGGTTCTTTCTGGGTATGACTTACACCCTCTTCCTCTCTCCCAACACTAAACAATAACTGATTTCATTATAAGGTTGCCTGGCAACCAGTGGGAGGGTTGGTGGTGGGGATATGGTGGGGCGCAGCATCACCAATGTGATGTCACTTCCAGGTAAAACCCAGAAGTGATGGCTGATAGCTCTAGGACTCTCCTGAAGCTCTATGGTAAGTTTCCAGCGATGCCTAGAGCTTCCCACTGTCACTTCTGAGTTTTTTGTCCTCTTCCTTGTGAAGGCCTTCAGGTAGTTGAAGAGTAGTATCATGTCTTTTCCTAGTCTTCTCCAGCCTCAACATACCTGGTTCCTTCAGCCTTTCCTCATAGGGCTTGTTTCCCAGACTCCTCGCCGTCTTTGTGGCTAGTCTCCAAACTCATTCCAGTTTGTCTACGACTTGCTGAAACTGTGGCACCCAGAAGGCCCTGGTGTCCTGGGCAAAGACTCTTAAATAACTGGATTGAGAAAGAGTAGCCAAGTCTCTGGAGAACTGATTGCCATCAAAATCGACAGTACTGAGTTAGATGAAGCGATGACTGCGATGACTCCGTTTCATATGTCCCGGAGGTATGCAAGTCCCCTCCACACTTTGAACTGACCCTGTCAGTTAACTGGGTGGCAGCACGGTTGCCACAAGGTGGGCTGAAAGTCACTTTCGCCTACTTAGAGTTCATAACAGGTGAGCTGCTTTGTTCTGTGTCGGCTGTAGCTTCTGAGTCATCTTTCAGGGCTGTCTCATGTCGAGTGGACTTCAGTAATTGAGGTTACAAAGGCATGAAGGAGGATGGTGAGCTCTCTTTTCTCCAGGAAGTGACTCAGCCTCCCAATCTTCCTCCACACTTTCAAAACCCGCCTTTGCAGTGATAAGGACTGCTGGAAACTTGCTGTTTTCTAACAAAAGGATTCTGAGGAAGTTCATTTTTGCACCCACTCCTGATTCTTCATGAGCATGGGATTATAACCAAGCATTTCTTCAGAATTTTCTCTGAAGAAAATCCCGACTGAAATTTCTTCTTCTTGGCATTTGTGAATAGAACCCACCTCACATCAAAATATTTTTTTGATAATGGGCCAGAGATTCATGAACTGCAAGCAAAACTGGCCCAATAAGAATCATGAGATGAATGCTCTATATAATATCTTCTCTAAGACCCACCTAAGGTTGCCAACCTCCAGGTGGTGGTTGGAGATCTCCCGCTATTACAACTGGTCTCCAGCCGATAGAGATCAGTTCCCCTGGATAAAATGGCCGGTTTGGCAATTGGACTCTATGACATTGAAGTCCCTCCCCTCTCCAAACCCCACCCTCCTCAGGCTCCCTCTCCAAAATCTCCAGGTATTTCCCAACTCAGAGCTGGCATCCCTAAGCCCACCAGGAGTAAAATGGGGGTATAAGTACAATGTTGTAGCTGTATGGTTGAATAATGATAATGCTTTCAAATAGTGCCTTTTGACTGCTAAAGGCACTTCTCCGATGTTGTCTTGGTAATCCTCACAGCAGCCTTTTAAGATAGGCCATCATTCTCCTTGTAGCAAAAATGGAGAGCTGAATACATAAAGGCTTGCTTAAAGCCAACTCATAAATTGATGGCTGAAATGAGACTTGAACCAGGGATGTCCTAGTCTTAGGCAATACTGCTTTACAACAACCAGTTTTATAACAATACTGTTTTACAGCCAGCCAGTGTGGTTTAGTGGGAGCCAGTGTGGTTTAGTGGTTAAGAGCGGTGGGGAGCCAGCTTGGTGTAGTGGTTAAGAGCAGTGGACTCTAATCTGGAGAACAGGGATGGATTCCCCACTCCTCCACATGAGTGGTGGACACTAATCTGATGAACTGGATTTGTTTCCCCACATGAAGCCTGCTGGATGACCTTGGGCTAGTCACAGTTCTCTCAGAACTCTCTCATCCCCTGCCTACCTCACAGGGTGTCTGTTGTGGGGAGGGGAAGGAGATTGTAAGCTGGTTTGATTCTGCCTTAAGTGGTAGAAAAAGTTGGCATATAAAAACCAACTCTTCTTCTTCATCATCATCATCTTCATCATCATCATCATCATATAAAAAGGATTTTTTTTAAAAAATGCAATTCATTTGATCTTGGGTTGCAGATTTTGGGTTGATCTTGGGGCTCTGGCAATTGGGAAGATGGAGGGGCATGCATGCTCCCAAATAAGAGAATAAAACGAAACACATGCTAGATTTCCTGTGATGGCAATGCTTCTACAATACCAAATCTGGCCAGTAGATGCCTGTAGACACCAGGACATAATTTTTGGAATGAAAGCTGCCGAGGACTTTTCAAATCTAGTTTGTTCAGTGCGGTGGAATCTACAGGAATGCTGATTCATATAACAGCCACTTTCCCAGGGAAGGGTATTAAGAGCATGTTTATGCATATGTACGTCTGTGCAGCCCTGCTTTTATTTCTTTTTTTAATGGTATGGAATGGTGTTTATTTATTTATTTAGATTATTTACAGTCTGCCTTTCTCACTGGGACTGAAGGCAGATAATGCGGAGTGAGTCAGTACAATAAGGCTGCTAAAGGTGCAACTCTGAAAAGAATTCATACGAAGGAAACATAATAAAATAAAATTTATTACACTGCAATTTATTGCAATTCTGCCAGCAGTTCCCCCCCCCTCATAGTGTCTTCTGTTGTATTTTGCAGTAGAATAGGGAGGGGCAAGCTTATTTACTGATTGATTTTACTTCATTTATATCCTGCCTTTGCTCCCGAAACAGCTTACATTATTCTCTTCTTCTCTTTTTTATCCTTACAAAACAACCCTGTGAGGTAGCTTAGGCTAAGAGTGTGTGACCGGGCCAAGGTCACCCATAGGGTTGCCAGGTCCCTCTTTGCCACTGGCGGGAGGTTTTTGGGGTGGAGCCTGAGGAGGGTGGGGTTTGGGGAGGGGAGGAACTTCAATGACATACAGTCCTATTGCCAAAGTGGCCATTTTCTCCAGGTGAACTGATCTCTTAACAGCTGGAGATCAGTTGTAATAGCAGGAGGTCTCCAGCTAGTACCTGGAGGTTAGTAAAAAAAATCACAGGCGCTATGGCCAAAGCTATTATATACATAATCAATTAATTAATAAATTAGTCTAAACACTGCAGCATATGTGTATGTATCTCCATAGTAACAATTACATAAAGTGTAACAATCACATATAAGTACAAAAAGGAACCTATCTACTAAGTGCACCTAACTATAATAAAGGCAAACATGAATACAAAACACATCATACATGGAACCATACAGTGTCCGTATGGATGACCTTGGGCTAGTCACAGTTCTCTCTGAACTCTCTCAGTCCCACCTGCCTCACAGGGTGTCTGTTGTGGGGAGGGGAAGGGAAGTTGATTGTAAGCCGGTTTGATTCTTCCTTAAGCAGTAGAGAAAGTTGGCATATAAAAACCAACTCCTCTCCTTCTCTGCCGTCAAGTCTCAGCCAACTTATAGCGACCCTTGGTGGGGTTTTCAAGGCAAGTGATTAAGCAAAGGTGGTTTGCTATTGCTTCCTCTTCAGAGTCTTCCCTGGAGGTCTTCCTTCCAAGTGCTGACTCAGCTTCCGAGATCTGATGAGATCGGGCTCTATTATACCATTTCCACTTTGGGAGGATTGATAACCTGCATTGAGCTTTTTGGACATGCAGAATGAGTGGAAAGGGGCATGGGGGCCACCCGCAGTTCCTGCTACAGAATCTGAAGCAGAACATCTACATGCCCTAAAGCAGAACGCTTAAGTGGTTGTCAGGAATGTAAACTTGCATCTTCAGTTAGCTGAAGGAAGAGGCAGGTTGATGAGGTATTCAGAGATAAGCCTGCTTACCTGTTTCCCCCGGGCCCTAGTTTTGTGTGGACTCGTAGCTCTCCTGGATGCTATACATGCAGTGGTGTTGCATCATACCCTGTTGTGGTGGGAGCATGTGGTTCTGCTTTTTATTGAAGATTGCAGCATCCAGTCCCAGTTCCCTGGCTTGTGGCCATAGTTTAAAGGGAAATTGTTTTTTGTGGTTGTATTTGGTCTGGGGGTTGCACCAGTGATACCTGTGGCTGCGTCTCTCTAGGCCTTTACTATTCCAGCGGGTGGGCGTTGAACATTCCCAACTCATCTCCCCCTTCTTCGCTTAGGTCAGTGATCCTGAGTATGGTGCCCAACAGTGTGTTTCCTGGCACCTTCTTGCTTTTTTCTCATAGCATCTTATCATTATCCCCCTTTCCCCGTCCCATGCTGAGAGAGAGAAAAAGAGAGACTTTGCTTGTTTGCCGGAATGTTTATTTGGAGTTTTAGTTTTTCTCCTTCTTAGTCCCTTTTACTTATTTTACCTCAGACGAAATGAGACACCAGAGGCCTTTTCAAGTTAACACACAAATAACAGAGATTTATTAAACACTGTACAAGGGATAGATTTGGAGGGGAAACAGTGGTTAGGAGAAGCATAGAACCAGAGCTATTTCATAAGTTTCACTTCAGAGAAGGCATAGATGAACATATGAACACATGAAGCTGCCTTCTACTGAATCAGACCATTGGTCCATCAAGGTCAGTATTGTCTACTCAGACCACCAGCGGCTCTCCAGGGTCTCAGGTAGAGGTCTTTCACATCACCTACTTGCCTAGTCCCTTTAACTGGAGATGCCGGGGATCGAATCAAGGACCTTCTCCGTGCCAAGCCAAGCAGATGCTCTGCCACTGAGCCACGGCCCCTGGCTTAGCTGGTACAGTATTAAAGTTCTTAGATTCAGTTCACAAATTCAGTTCAGTTCCCAGAACGTCTTAAAGATGTTCTGTTCTGCTGCCTAGCTATTAGGGAAGTTGGAGATTATACAATCTCTCTTCCCCAGAGAAACACAGAAGTATGGAGATTTATCCTCAAATCTCTCTTCTAGTTCTCAGTCTAGATATGCCCCACTTTTGTGGCAGCAATCCCTAAACAACACCCTGTATTTGGAATATCTCCTTCCCAGAGCCTACTCCCTTCCAGTGATCTGAGAAAAGGTCCCTTTCCTCCCAATCTCTGCCTGTCACTCCACAGGATTTGTTTTACACCAGCTTAGGCAAACCTGAACCCTCAGGTTCCCAGAGTCAAACACAGCTACTGTATGGGCAGGTTATCAAAATCAGAATACAATTCCTTTCTTCTGAACAGAGAGAGTGAGTTCCTTAGCTCCGCCCACTCTTTTTCTCTGAGCTTCTCTCAAAGATCAAGTCTTTGTTCATCACACATCTCTTTCTCAAAGCAAAAACCCAGTCCTCAATTGAGTACGAGGTACATCAGAAGAGCCCCAGAGGTGTCATTTTTTGGGGAGCCTTGCCAACCTCCAGGTGGTGGCTGGAGATCTCCTGGGGTTGCAACTGATCTCCAGGTGGCTGCTTTGCAAGGTGAACTCTATGGCATTATACCCCACTGAAGTCCCTCCTGTCCCCAAACACTGCCCTCCTCAGGCTCCACCCCCCACCCAAATCTCAAGGTATTTCCCAACTCAGAGCTGTCAACCCTACGAGGAGCATTCATTTGGAAACAGCTTCTTTTCCCATCATAGGTAGGGTTGCCGGGTCCCTCTTTGCCACCGGCGGGAGGTTTTTGGGGCGGAGCCTGAGGAGGGTGGGGTTTGGGGAGGGGGAGGACTTCAATGCCATAAAGTCCAATTGCCAAAGCAGCCATTTTCTCCAGGAGAGCTGATCTCTATTGGCTCGAGATCAGTTGTAATAGCAGGAGATCTCCAGCTAGTACCTGGAGGTTGGCAACCCTAATCATAGGAGGATGGTTTGACTTGCAGGCTCTTAACAATTTTTACCCACATACCCTGTTCCAAAATCATGGAAACCTCCACTTGCTGTCTGAAGTGGTTTTGCTAGCAATGGCGGGGGCCACTCCAACCACTTTCTATTAACCATTTTCATTTCAAGCTTCTGGGACTATAAAGGGATTAAAACCAAAGTATAATGGAACAGCTCAACAAGGAGGTTGCTTCTATATTTTAGGCCGTTGCAGTGTTTATTTTACATGTCACTTTTCTGTTTACTACAGTGACCTTTCTTCATTATAGTATGTCTTGCCTTGGATAATTTGTTGTTGGCACTGTTTTCCTGTTCTGTAATCCTAGTGCTACTTCATTGTCTATTGGAGGTTTTTGCTATCTGATTGTATTATCACCCCCCCCCCCTGTATTCGGCAATCCACCTTGAGCCTTGGTGAAAAAGGCAGTCTGTAAATGAAATCAAGAATAATAATAGTCCACCCAGTGTTCAAGCACATCTTCACAGCCATAAGTGCTGGAAATAAGTTTTTTTTTTTTTTAAGAGAAATGCAAACAATGTTTCAAATGCTGGGAAATGATGAACACACCGGCCTTCTTTTCTTTGACACTATGAAAAGATTGCTTTGCTTTGATTGCCTCAAGTAATTCTGGCCATCACCTCTGTTATTTGGAGATCTCAGGATCTTCCAGGAATGTTTGGGATGGCCAAAAGTTTTAGTAGGGTGTATGCCCATTGTCTGACAAAGAAGGGGTTTTGCAGAAACATGAGAAGGAATTTTTGTAGTATGTTTCCTAGGTGCTGGAGGTCCTTTTTTTTTTTTTTTTTTTTTTTTTTAAAGAGGGACAAGCATAGGTAATCCAACAAATTATAGAGCAGGTATAGAGGAGAGCAACAAGGATGATCAGGGGCCTGGAGACCAAGCCCTGTGAGGAAAGGCTGAGGGAATTGGGAATGTTCAGTCTGGAGAAGATGAGGTTGAGGGGGCCTTAATTGCTCTCTTTAAGTATTCGAAGGGCCATCACTTAGAGGAGGGCAGGGAGCTGTACCTGTTGGCGGCAGAAGATAGGACTCGCAATAATGGGTTTAAATTGACTGAAAGGTACCGGTTGGATATTAGGAAAACATTTTTTTACAGTAAGAGTTGTTCAACAATGGAATCAGCTACCCAGGGAGGTGGTGAGCTCCCCTTCACTGGCGGTCTAAGCAGAGGCTGGACGAGCACTTGTCAGGGATGCTCTAGGCTGATCCTGCATTGAGCAGGGGGTTGGATTAGATGGCCTGAATGGCCCCTTCTAACTCTATGATTCTATAACTTCCTGTTACATTTAGTGCAGAAGTGGATTTCAGTAGCATTGGGTTTTTTTTAATGGATGTGAGCATTTGTATCAAAAGCACAGGTTACCATTAACACAATTACTTGCCATATACCGTGCCATCCTAGCTACACTGTTTTGACGCATTGACTTAGAAGGGTATAACACAGGGGTGTCAAACATAAGGCCTGAGGGCCGGATCCGGCCCTTACCTGGCCCGTGAGCCAGCCGAGGCAGCCACCACCTTCCCACTCTCAATCTGGGCTGGCGAGGCATGGCCCGGCCCGACATTTATGTCATATCCGGCCCTTGTAACAATTGAGTTCAACCCCCCTGATATAACATGATCTAGGATTGCACTGATGAATGTTATTAAGAATAACTTGTGCCTTCACAGACTCTTTCCATTGTGTCTGATGCAGGAAGTGTACTCCAAAGGAATAATCCTCCTGTCTGCTGTGTCTGCAATCAGAGTCCACGGGGATATCAAGTTTGAACTCGTTACTGCACACAGGATATTTGTGTTCAGAGCCGAAAAAGAAGGTAAGAGAGACGTTGTCATGACAAGTGTGTGATTATTTTTCCGACCTGTGATGGCAAGAGCCTTGTAGATTACTGCCGGTAATGGATGTTGCAGGCAGTTTTTCATAAGGCACAGTTTTCTCTTCCTGGTCAAAGATTAGAAAATATAAGCAGGCTCAAGCAAAACCACCACAAAACTCTACTAGGGGGCCTCTGTGGTAATATGGTCAAGAAACACTGTTTAAAATGTCACTCTCATTCCTCTATTTCTCCATAAACTGCACCTATCTTGAGTTTTGTGTGTCAAAAGCAAAAATAACTGGTAATTGGTTAGCTACACAGCTTTGTCTGCTATATGGTTGATATTTATCCAGTAGCTACAAGGATCTATGATTCTCACACAACTTCTCTTAGGCCCAACTTATTTTTGTCATGCTTCTGTACACTAGACAGCTGATGTCTTTCCAGCCATGGTCAAAATAAAGATGGATGTTCTAGAAATACCTTTTAAACAGTGGTAGTGTGCGCCCACTGTTGATCACTGTGCCACGAGAGCCAGTGTGGTGTAGTGGTTAAGAACAGTGGACTCTAATCTCGATAGCCAGGTTTGATCCCCCACTCCTCCCCATGAGCGGCGGACTCTAATCTGGTGAACCAGGTTTGTTTCCCCACTCCTACACATGAAGCTTGTTGGTTTACCCTGGACTAGTCACAGTTCTCTGAACTTTCTCTGCCCCACGTACCTCACAAGGTGTCTATTGTGAGGAGAGGAAGGGAAGGCAATTGTAAGCCGGTTTGAGTCTCCTTAAAGGTAGAGAAAATTGGGGTATAAAAACCAACTTTTCCTCCTCTTCCTCCTCTTCCTCCTCCTCTTCTTCTTATGTATGCACTTTTATCCTGTCCTTTCTCCAAGGAATTTGGTTTACCAAATGGTTCTTCCTTCCTCTATGTTGTCCTCACAGCATTCCTGAGGGAATGACGTCTGGTGTCTCCCACTGAATTTCATGGCTGGGTGGGCATTTGAACCTCAGTCTTTCCCATTTTAGACCCTCTGTCCAATAGACTGTACTGGCTTTCCATGGTGATCATGGAATGTCTTATGTAATGTGGTTAACTGCAAAAACAGAGGAGAAAGGATTTTCTCTGGTTTCACTGGTTTTTTCAGTGGCATTGTTTTCTTTAATGTCCAACTGCATTCTGAAGTCCTTCCAAGTTGCGAGAAGAACTTTACCCTTCCATGCCTGGAGAAAAATCTGTCTGGCAGGAGAGTGGTAACATTTGCTTTTCCATTTGGTTGGACAATATGGACGCCCTGCTTATCAAGTAATTGTAGTATGAATGGCATAAGAAGTTTCCATCTGTATTTTATACACGTTAACCAATACTAGAGTCTTAAAAAGAGAAGGTTGCTTTAACCAGACCAACCGAGAACTGTGTGTAGAATATAGGAAAAGATTTGCTACTCAGGAGTGCTTAAACTGTTGAATACACATGAACACATGAAGCTGCCTTACAGTGCATTCCTAAGGAGAGTTACTCCAGTCTAAGCCCATTGAAAAGAATGGGCTTAGACTGGAGTAACTCTCCTTAGGAATGCACTGTTATACTGAATCAGATCCTTGGTCTATCGAAGTCAGTATTGTCTATTCTGACCAGCAGCAGCTCTCCAGGGTCTCAGGAAGAGGTCTTTCACATCACCTACTTGCCTAGTCCCTTTCACTGCAGATGCCAGGGACTGAAACTGGGACCTTCCGCATGCCAAGCAGATGCTCTATCACTGAGCCACTGCCCCTCCCCTGAGCAACTTCATGCCAAAGATTTATGGGGGCCCTTCTTTGAAGAGTCCTCAGGTCTCAGCAAGAAAAACAGACAATTAAAGTAAATAAATAATTTTTCTGTTTAGGGTTACATGTAAAAAGTTTTTATTCACGGTGGCATTAGATTAGTTCTTCTGCCTACTGGCAGTTTTAAATGATTCATTTTAACTACTGTTTTTAATGTATTTTATTATTATTTACATTGTAAGCCACCTTGAGTTCCTATAAGGTAGAAAGGGCTAATAAACGTTTTAATTAAAATAAATAAATAAAGGGCCACTGTGTTTTTTTTTAATTGTACGAACCAAATTGCGTGAGGTTCCGTGTAATTACTATTTAAATAAAAGACAAAGGCAGCATTGGACTCTATTAGAGGTTTTACCTTTACTGCCCTGAACGTATTCCTCAGAGCATGAAGGGTGTTTTTTTTTAAAGAACAACTATACAATGTGAAGAAATAAGTGAGACCCAAGTCTGAGAGAATTCACAACTAATAAAAGTTTACTATCTGTGTAGCAAGATAAAAATAAGTCACATTTTCAAGGATTTTCATGAAATCCAGTAAAGTCAAGGGTGGTTTTTTTACGACCTTCTTTAGCACTTATTAACACCACTTAAAAGCTGTGCTTTCAGCCATCTGCTACAAGTCACTGCTCGATATAAAGCTGACGGAGAGCAATGTGAAGCTGACGGCTTGGGTGTGAAGATCGAGGAAAATCTAGCTTTAGTTTTGTATATGCATATATGTGTGGATACAGATACAGATTCTCATCTGCACATGGCTTGTTTAGCAGATGTTTAAATCACTGCATACAGGCTTAACCCAGCAAGGGGAACCTTCTGCATTCATTTTTTAACCTTACATTGTACGATGCAGAATCAATACGTGGAATACCTGGACAATTTTAAGTAATTGAGGGGAGGCAAATTGGATGGTCTAGACCAGTGATGGCGAACCTTTTAGAGACCGAGTGCACAAACTGCAACCCAAAACCCACTTATTTATCGCCGAGTGCCAATGCGGCAATTTAACCTGAATACTGAGGTTTTAGTTTAGAAAAAACAACGCATACATCTTTTGCCTTTAAAGAAAAAAACAATAACAGAGCTTTCAATGATACAAACAACTTTTTATTGAAAGGTAAAAGTTTGCATTTGGCATGCTTTTGAACAATTAATGTGATTTTTGCTGTTGTGTGCTTGCTGATAACCATGGCCCCTCCCCAGGCAAATTGCCAATAACCATACTACGGAGCTCCAATGTAACAAATGGTAAGCCCCCTCCCACCTCCAGTGACCCCTGCTCCACGCCCAGAACATGGCTAACCCCCCCAGGACCTCCTGCACTTCTTGCTACTTCCAATACAAGCTCCTCTACCTTCCCAACCCACCCCTCCCCGTTGCTCTGATATCGGCTCCCTATTTCCAGGACAGCAAGGAGGGGGACCCAAATCCAGCCACTCGACCCGACCCCCTGCCCTAGGGGGCAGCTCCCACCCTAGCGAGGCCTGCTCCCCACCCCAACCCCTCCCGCTGAAGCAGACCCTTCCCTCTCCCACCTGCAAACTCCACCGGCAAACAACACCCCCCCCAAAACCCAGACTCTGCAAACGGAGGCTGAGCCCCCCCCCCAAGCCATTTGAGCTTTACCACTCAAACTTGAGCCGCCGCTCTCCACTCGTCCACCAACCCGGCTTGGGCGGAGCTGGATTGATGCCGCTGCGGCAGCTCTCTCTCTCTCTCGAGGCGGGCGGACGCCCTGGTGGGAGGGCTCGGGGAGGCACATGCACGCTCCGCGGGGCAGGCGACTCACAAGTAGGGAGGCGACTTCATCCTCCCCCCCAACGCTCCTCCGCCCGCCTCCCCCAAGCCGGTCTCGGCAGCAGCCAGCGTGGTCCCTTTAACAGGAGAGGCTGGGCATTGAACCTGGGGCCTTCTGCATGCCGAGCAGACGCTCTGCCGCTGAGCCACAGCTCTGCCTGGCCGTTGCAACTGCCCCAGTTCTGCTGTCCCAGATCCCCCCCCCCCCGCTGCCCAATTCTCCCTGTCCTCCCCGGCTGTCCAATCCCAGTTCCGCTGCACCAGCCCATGGAGCCGGCCCCACCACTCCGCTCGCCGCTCCTTCTGCTCAGCCCCGGCTCCCTGTTCCCCGCCACCCAGCCTCCGCTTCCTCCCAGTTCCCTGGCACTGGCCTGGCCCCAAACTGGCACCAAGGCTCCCCCTCCCCCCATGGACCCGGCCTCCCTTGAAGCGCTACCGGTTCAGTTGGGCCGGTCCTGCTCGCCGGGGCAGCACTCCACGAAGCCGCAGTAGAAGCCGGGGTAGGAGAGGTAGCCGGTGAGCACCGAGTTTCACCAAGTTCAGCCGAGCTGCTGCTGCCAGGCGTGGGAGGGCCTCCGGGGGCTGCAGGCAGGCAGGCAGGCAGCTCCTGCCTCGGACCAGAAAAACTGCTGGGAACCACGAGGCACCCGGGAACCGCTAGGCATTCCGGGAACTGCTACTAGGCTACAGTGGGAACTGCTACTAGGCTACAGTGGAGGTGGGCGGGGCAAAGCCGGAAAGGCCAGCGACTTGGAGGAAGAGCTGAGTCACGGCCTCAGCTCAGCTGAGAGAGGGAGGGGCAAGGAACAGCTGAGTCGCGGCGAGCTGGGCGTGCCGTCGGAAAGGACGTTTCCGGCACGCGTGCCATAGGTTCATCAGCCCGGGTCTAGACTCTAGGAACATGAATGGGCTTGAAACATTTCCAGTGTTCACTAGCCCAAGGTCACCCAGCTGGCTTCATGTGTAGGAGTGGGAAACAAAACACAAGAAGGAGGAGGTGAGGGTTTTTATACCCCTATTTTCTCTACGTTAAGGAGTCTCAACCCGGCTTACAATCACCTTGGGGCTGAGAGAGTTCTGAGAGAACTGTTACTAGCCCAAGGTCATCCAGCAGGCTTCATGTGTAGAAGTGGGGAAACAAATCCGATTCACCAGATTAGAATCCACTGCTCATGTGGAGGAGTGGGGAATCGAACCCGGTTCTCCAGATTAGAGTCCAGCGTTCTTAACCACTTCACCACGGTGAAGCCTGCTAAGTGGCCTTGGTCTATTCACAGTTCTCTCCAAACTCTCAGCCCCACCTACCTCACAAGGTATCTGTTGTGAGGAGGGGAAGGGAAGGTGATTGTATGCCAGTTTGAGACTCCATGTGTGTGTGTGTGTGTGTGTAAAGTGCCTTCAAGTCACAGCTGACTTATGGTGACCCCTTTTGGGGTTTTCATGGCAAGAGACTAACAGAGGTGGTTTGCCAGTGGCTTCCTCTGCACAGCAACCCTGATATTCTTTGGTGGTCTCCCATCCAAATACTAACCAGGGCTGACCCTGCTTAGCTTCTGAGATCTGACGAGATCAGGCTAGCCTGGGCCATCCAGGTCAGCGCTGAGACTCCTTAAAGGTTGATAAAACTGGAGTATAAAAACCAACTCTTTTCCTTCTCCTCCTCCTCACCTTGGGCTTGTCACTCTCTCTCAGCCCCACATACCTCACAGGGTGTCTGTTGTGGGGAGGGGAAGGGAAGGTGATTGTAAGCCGGTTTGATTCTTCCTTATATGGTAGAGAAAGTAGGCATATAAAAACTAACTCCTTCTCCTACTTGCCATTATTGAAGGTTGTCCCCAGCAGTGCTGCCTGACTCTTAACTGAAGGCCTTCCATCACTAAAACTTGGCTTTTTGGAAGGCACAAACTGCTGCGTTGCTCAGGTTGTTTTATTTTTCATGGGACCTGTATTTACTCAAAAGGAAGATGGACCTGAATGCGAGATGAGATGCCTAAAAAAAGATTTTTTAAAAAAATTACTGGCCATCACTGTAATTTGTATATTTCAACTTCCAAGATATGATGTCATCCCAAACAATTACACCCTTCTGTTCATTGAAGGCAATGGACCAGGTACGTCCATGAGCTGCGGATGCTAATCTGGTGAACCGGGTTGGTTTCCCCAGTCCTACATATGAAGCCAGCTGGGTGACTTTGGAGTAGTCACAACTCTCTCAGCCCCACCTGCCTCACAGGGTGTCTGTTGTGGGGAGGGGAAGGGAAGGTGATCGTAAGCCGGTTTGATTCTTCCTTAAGTGGTGGAGAAAGTCAGCGTATAAAAACCAACTCCTCCTCCTTTTCCTCCTCCTCACAGTTTAGGATGACACTGTGTGTGTTTGCTTGCTTTACTTCCAAATTTATATCCTACCTTTCCCTAGTGTCTCTGAGACTCACAAAAATAATAATATAACAAAAAGTCATATAACCAGAGTGTTAAATATTGAACCCTGAAATCGTATTTTAAAATGTTTGCATCAATGTTCAATTCATTATTGCGTGTGTGGGTTTTTTTCTTTTTAAGATGAAAGAAATGACTGGATTAATACAATACTTGGTGCTTTGCGGCTGCAACCTGAAATTTCTTGCACACGAAACAGCATTGTCCCTCCTGAGAAAAGTGGGTATCTGGAACTGAAGGGATACAAAGCCAAAATCTTTACCTTGGTTCAAGGAAACCATGTGTGGATTTGCAAAAGTGAACAGGTAGATGTATATTTCAGAATGTTCTTCTAAGTGTGTTAGTACGCTGAATGGAAACACTATGCAATATTTATGGAACTCTACATTATGAAAGAGGTTTGAAGGTGAAATGAGATGGTGGTATTTATGCAAAGGCCTGGTTTGAAGGTGTGGGATGCTTCTTTAGTTTTTTTTTTTTTTTGTGGGCTTGATCAAGTACTTTTCAGGGGTTGTAAAATTATGGAAGTGTTATTGGCAATACCACAAAGCAGAAGAAGTAGAAGAGTTGGTTTTTATATGCCGACTTTCTCTACCACTTAAGGAAGAATCAAACCGGCTTACAATCGCCTTCCCCTCCCCACAACAGGCACCCTGTGAGGTAGGTGGGACTGAGAGAGAGCTGTGACTAGCCCAAGGTCACCCAGCTGGCTTTGTTTGTTGGAGTGGGGAAACAAATCCAGTTCACCAGATCAGCCACCACCGCTCATGTGGAGGAGTGGGGAATCAAACTCGATTCTCCAGATTAGAGTCCACCGCTCTTAACCACTACACCACACTGGCTCTCAAAGATATTGCAGATGGATGAATGAGAGAAGATTGAAGGAATGTGGTGCCATGTGGAGGAGTGGGGAATCAAACCTGGTTCTCCAGATCAGAGTCCACCGCTCTTAACCACTACACCATGGTGACTGAAAGTCATTCCCATGATGACTTTCAGGGGGCTATTTTAATGGTAAGTCTAGAATAATCACATTGCTGAATGGAGAACAGGTCACGCTGATATACTGATTACTATTCAACCTGATAGGAAAAATCCTATAGTGTATCACATCATTTTTTTTTAAGTATTAAGCTAAATACATTCTCACTTCAATCTTGAAACATACCAGTAATGGAACTGGAGGCTGAAGGGTAATTTCAAGCTTGCAATTATTGGTTGGGTAACATTTTCTTGCAGGGATAAATTTCTATCCGCTTTTTTTTTTGGTGATAAATATATCACTGGCTTTTCAGGGTTTTTAAAAACTTGCTGTACAAAAAGAAGCCGTCGTTTTGTAACAATTAGATGTGTTTTGGTGAAGAGGAAAAAATGATTCTGGAAAGAACTGATGTTATTGCTCATATTGGTTTGAGATGAATGTAGTAGTTTTGATAAGGTATAATTATGGGGAGTTCTCGTTGTTGAACAGATGAACGTTTCTGGAAACTGGCCGGGTTCCAAAGAATACTGAGCTACATGCTTTTCTACAAGCATGGTGGGTGGATGTGGGGGGAGGAGGTTACTAATCTTCTTCTAGTGTCACCATCTTGGATTTCTTTAAACAGCACTCTGGAGGGTCCCTTTCACTACGGTAGAAGGCATCTGTAGTTATCCATCATTGCTGGTCTCCTTACTTCCCTCACCCACTTTTACTATCTTAATCGTTATGATTACAATACACAACCAGTAAGTATATAAAGGAAACATTAATTACAGAAAGAATGAAATTTATATACAAATGATCTTGTTAAAACACAGGGTAGTCCTAATAGATGCCAGCTAAAACTACACATATATGTCAGCAATTAAACACTACAGCATTTATCCTGGGCAAATGGTCGAGATTAAGTTATTTCAGGAACTAAAATATCTGCCACTCTTCAGGATTAAAGGCCCTTCTCAATTTTTCTGTGATTACAGACCTGGGTGCAAAACCGGGCAACCAATCGTGTTGTTTTTTGGTTCTTATCTGACAGAAGATATTCAAGACTAATTTTGTTAGATCTTTTGGTCCCCACTTTTACCAATTGATACGTGGGGATTTGGCTTTCTGCAGGCATTACGGTGGCCTTTATACTGAAACTGAGCACCAGTTGTTTTTATATCATGTGTATTTCAAGGGCTTGAATTGGTTGATTACCTTGTTTTATTTTGTGATTTTATGCTGTTTTATGATATTTATTATATCATGTTATGGATTGTTTTTGTTGGGAGCTGCCCTGAGCCCGGCCCCTGGCTGGGGAGTGAGGGTGGGGTATAAAATCATATAGATAGATAAGTAAATAAATAAGGGTGCTCTTCTGGAATACAGGGATCCTTTGCCACAAGAAGGAAACCAAAAAGTCCCATGGATGATTGTAGAAGGCTTTGATAGTACTTCTGTCCATGAAACACACGTTCCTTCTAGTCTGAAAGACAAGGAAGCAAATTAAGAATGGAATAACACAAAAATATATCTATTTAGGCTCAAAATATATTTGTCGCAGCAACACTAGCTGGGACACTAATGGGGATACCTCGTTATCCTCAGATAAGTTACTTGTTCTTCCCCCCTCCAAGTCTCTAAGGTGGACACACCCTGTGGGATCATGAAAAAGGCAAATCCCATGCTGGCCATAATTAGCCAAGGAACAGGGAATAAAACGGCTGCTGTCATACTGCCCTTGTACAAATCTATGGTGAGACCACACTTGGAATACTGTATACAGTTCTGGTCACCACACCTAAAAAAGGATATTGCAGAGCTTAAGAAGGTGCAGAAAACAGCAACCAAAATTATCAGGGGGCTAGCGCAACTGCCCTATGAGGAGCAGTTGAAACACTTAGGGCTGTTTAGCTTGGAAAGAAGGCGGTTAAGGGGAGATATGATAGAGGTCTATAAAATTATGCGTGGTATGGAGAGAGAGGACAGGGAAAAGCTTTTCCCCCTCTCTCATAATACCAGAACACGGGGTCATCTGCTGAAGCTGGAGGGTGAGTGATTCAAAACAGATCAAATAAAGTATTTCTTCCCACAACACATAGTTAAATTGTGGAACTCCCTGCCCCAGGATGTGGTGATGGATGCCAACTTGGAAGGTTTTCAGAGGGGAGTGGACATGTTCAGCAGGGATAGGGCTATCCATGGCTGCTATTCAAAATAAATACTAGTTATGATGATGCATACCTATTCTCTACAGTATCAGAGGAGCATACCTATGATATTAGGTACCGTGAACACAGGCAGGATGCTGCTGCAGTTGTCTTGTTTGTGGGCTTCCTAGAGACACCTGGTTGGCCGCTGTATGAACAGACTGCTGAACTTGACGGTCCTTGGTCTAATCCAGCATTGCTTTTCTTATGTTCTTATATCTTCTTATGATCTGGTGAGGTTCTAAGCTATCGACTGGTGCACAGTAGGGATGTCTTGGGGTTTGTCACAGTAACAAGGCTGGATGGAATTACTCCTTTCATGGGCCTTTGATTCTGTTATCTTTTCATTATTGCTGGCTGTTAAGCAAATGCCAGTCATTGAAATTGACTCTTCAGATATCCAAATGTGAACAAACGGAGCTGCGGCCATAATGTGAGCACATTTTTTGGAGTCCATTAGCCCCCAAAGTGTGAAATTCGGAATAAGCTCCACGTAATTATTATGGTATTGAACTCCTGTATTGGAAGAGCCCAGCTGGGACAGAATTACATACTTGCACTGTGCAAGTGGGCATTGTCTGACTGCGCCACTATCTTGACCTGCTTGCTGTGTCCTAATCTGTTCTGCTATTGTTACAACCTTCCGTTGAATGTTTTTGTGAGATAATTTGGGATAGTTGTGAGAAGGCTGGGGCTGCTTTCACACATGTTGGATAATCAAGGTTGCCATCCTCCAGGTACTAGCTGGAGATCTCCTGCTATTACAACTGATCTCCAGCCGATAGGGATAAGTTCCCCAGGAGAAAAAGCTTTGGCAATTGGACTGTATGGCATTGAAGTCCTTCCCCTCCCCAAACCCTGCCCTCCTCAGGCTCTGCCCCAAAATCTTCCTGTATTTCCCAACCCTTCCCCTCCCTACAACAGACACCCTGTGAGGTAGGTGGGGCTGAGAGAGTATGACTCTAATCTGGAGAACTGGGATTGATTCCCCACTCCTCCACATGAAGGGCAGACTCTAATCTGGTGAACCGGGTTGGTTTCCCCACTCCTCCACATGAAGCCTGCTGGGTGACATTGGGCTAGTCACAGTGCTCTCCGAACTCTCTTAGCCCCACCTACATCACAAGGTGTTTGTGGTGGGGAGGGGAAGGGAAGGCAATTGTAAGCTGCTTTGAGATTCCTTATAGGTAGAGAAAAAGTGGGGTATAAAAACCAGCTCTTATTATTATTGTTGGAATCCTAGCATTGTTCAGCTTTTATTGATTTAAGGGTTATCTCAGTCCGTGTTTGTTTGTTTTTTCTTTCTGACACAATATGAACAATCACCAGCAACACAGATTGCAGTCAGATATGGTGACCACTTCCCTCCTATCTTCATACTTCATAGTTTGACATGGTACATCTATTATTTCTGCCTGCCCTCCTGCTGAAGAATACTCCATTGCTATATAACGTGCTGCCAAGCTCAAGCTGACAGGTGATTATAGCGCCTGTACAGCTGATAGGAGTAAATGAATAAGCCACTGTGAAGTCTCCAGAGAAATCTTTTGGGCTGCCGTGGAGCAGATAGATCAGGCGCGAATCCATTGATTTCAAGGGTGGGGGTGGGGGGATAATGAAGTGAAGGTCAAGGAAAAGTAAGGTGAGAGTTATTAGAGTTATAAAATAAACTTGGGCGAGGGACAATGGATCTGGGCAAGGAACTAGAGAAAATCCCCAAGAGATAAATAGAAGGTGTCGACCTTTGGTCCTTTTCAGGCCCTGCCCAGGGAGGATGGAAAGTAGCCATGCGCAAGGGGCTGGGCGGGGGTCACTTGTTCATCCCTTATACAATGATATTCATCCATTATACAATGAAATTGGAGGGTCATCTGCAGCTCTTTCTTCAATGCTGAGCTGCTTGCAAAAAATAGATTTTAGAAGTACTACAATAAGATCATGTTGCATGTATGTATGTAAAGGTAAAGGTCCCCTGTGCAAGCACCGGGTCATTCCTGACCCATGGGGTGACGTCACATCCTGACGTTTACTAGGCAGACTTTGTTTACGGGGTGGTTTGCCAGTGCCTTCCCCAGTCATCTTCCCTTAACCCCCAGCAAGCTGGGTACTCATTTGACCGACCTCGGAAGGATGGAAGGCTGAGTCAACCTTGAGCCGGCTACCTGAAATCAACTTCTGTTGGGATCGAACTCAGGTCGTGAGCAGAGCTTGGACTGCAGTACTGCAGCTTACCACTCTGTGCCATGGGGCTCCTATGTATGTATGTACACATACATTTTTATAAATGGTTTACTAGCACAATATTTGGAATAATGGCCATTTGTTTGAGACTAATAATCTGTGCAGCCAAGAACCACCACCGCTGACAGGAAGAGAACTTGACATTTCAAGCTATAAACAAATCATAGGTTTTACTTTTGTGTAGAGGTCCTGTCCCCTTTGTCTATGTAGGTGACAGCTTGCTTCAGTGGTGGCTGAGTCCTTGGGACAACTCATATTGCCTTGTGCCAAGGTGCTGGATTAGATGGGGTTTTGTCCCCCTGTGATTTTATAGCAATGGGAATGCCTAGCTCAGTAGTAGGGGACAAGTTAGATTTATGTGGATCCACCTTGTGATGTCTCCCCTTTAAAAATGTATGACTTCTATTATGCTTTTTAAAATTGTTCCTTGATTGATTGAAATTGATTTAGTCTGCAATGTTAATAAAATTTAATTTTTTAAAAATAAGAGCATGTAGAGTATGTTCACTTCTATACTTAGGTCTAAACCTGCTGCAAACCCTCCCGATGTATTTTGATTTTCTGACAGTCCCACGATACGGGCGATTATTTATGTTGGCTAGACTGAATGCTGTTCCATCAGGGGAGCTAATGGGTTGTTTAAATAGGGTACCGTATTGCGAGAGAGTATGTCTGTGGGGTTCGGGCCAAATAGACACACTTCAGCATTCCTTGTTTAGCTGCAACCTGCTCAATGAAGCTAGAGACAGGTGGATAAAGCCTTTTATTTGGGAATATGTCTGTGAATTGAATAATTTGAGAATTCTTTTTAGCAGGGGTGGATTTTAATACTACATTGGCAGTTGCCAAGTTTTTTTTTTCTCAGTCAAGATAAAAAAATAATTTTCTTATGCGTTATCTATATAGTTCTTTTTCTTTTTTTCTTTTTCTTTAACTTTTGATCTCAGTGTGACATTGTTCAGGCCTGAATTGGCCATATGAACAGTATCATTAAAGTTAAGTTACAATGAAGTCGGGTAAGTTCCAACTCACAGCATTTTTATTAGGATGCCCATACAGCTGTCGCTCACAGAAGAGTTCCCTCACTCCTTGCTTCCGCTTCCCCCTCCCAAGCCTCTCTTTAAAAAATCAATTAAATTTGCTCCCCAAAACCAGGCTGAGTCTCACAAGGTTGATAAGCTTTTAATAGATCTGCCTCCAACTAGTTTAAAGAATGCCTCCCCAGTTGATTCAGATCTAAAATTCATGTACCGTAAATCAAGCCTACCACCAGATTCTAGATGCTCTCTGCTCCAGCCATGTAACCCGGTCGATGATATACTCGAAATGGAGGATGCAAAACTAATTAGTTCTTTTCGCATTCTCCCAACAAAGGAACAAAACAATATAATAATGAGGCTAGGGAACCTTAAAGATAACCTTACCCAGATTAAGTCAGCACAGGCCCATTTACCCCCTTTTAAACCAAGGGTACCTTCCCTTTCTACTAGAACTGAGCACCAACCAAATTCCAAACACACGGTTGATATGACTCCTGACTTAGTAAACCAGCCAGCCCAAGAGTCTGACCTATTTCAAGGCAATGCCCCGGTTCCTCTGGAACCAACCACAATAGTGTGTCCTCCTACAGCAGATTCTAACTTGCTTAGGGAGATGTCTCCTACAGATCTCCCTGATAAGGACTGACTCTCATCTTGCTGCAAATTTCTCAGCTGGAATGTTGCTGGATGGGCAGCTAAACTTACTGATTCTGAAACTTACTGCTTCCGCTTCCTGATGTCCTGCCTTCACACACCATCAATTCCGTCTACTCACAGTTCGCTTCCCTCCTGTTCATGTCCCAGCCTAAAAGCTGTGTCTGCTTAGATGAGTGAGTAAGGGTATCAGCCCTCTTCCACCCCTTGTGCCTTCATCAATCCCAGTGGGGGATCCCTTCCCCAGTTAAGGCCACCACCACCCCAGTTGCCCAGCCCCGATCTACAGGATAGTCCTCTGGCCGCACCCTAACTATAGCCCATGCAGAATGGGTATGTCCATGCCTGCAGCTATTACTTCGGGGTCCTGTCTGACGGCTTTCTGTCACAGAAGGGATAAGGCACAAGATGAAAATGAAAATTTGAATACCTCTGTACTGTTGTAATGGTTGGGGATCAGGGGTTTGAACAAGGCAGCCTTCTGGTGTGTCTCAGTGTTTCCCATCTGGTGGGGCCTGACTCCAAAGTGGGTTGTGAAGTATGTGAATGTGGGTCTCAGGCTTTCAGAATTTTATACTTTTGTGCAAGCTGTTGTTTTTTTAAATGGGTCATCGTACCAAATAAAGTCAGACTTTTGGGTCACCATACGAAAAAGGTAGGAAACTAGCATGATGTAGTGGTTAAGAGTGCTGGTTTGGAGCGGTGGACTCTGAGCTGGAGAACCGGTTTTGATTCCCCACGCCTCCACATGAGCGGCGTGGGCTAATCTGGTGAACCGGGTTGGTTTCCCTACTCCTCCACATGAAGCCAGCTGGCTGACCTTGGGCTAGTCACACTCAGCCTCACCTACCTCACAGGGTATCTGTTGTGGGGAGGGGAAGGGAAGGTGATTGTAAGCTGGTTTGATTCTTCCTTAAGTGGTAGAGAAAGTTGGCATACTAAATAAATTTGGACTTGTGGGTCACCAAAAAGGTAGGGAATCACTGGTCTATCTGGCCAGTCTAAATTAGAGAGGTCCTAATATGCCCATGTCCCAGAGTCTCAATAGAAAAAAGTTGCTGTAAGCATTGCTGAGCTGATGTCTATGAAGAGCTTTGAACACTTCAAAATAAGTGCTAAAGAAATGCACTTTGTTAAAATTGTGCTCCTTGCATGATTCTAAATTATAGTTAACAAAAGGTTTCCATTCAGTACCATTCAATACAATGTTCAACAGCAAACAACGTTATGACTCTTCTTTATTTCAGCTTCAACAGACCAATGTTTGTAAACCACTGTTTTGAACAGAGATTGTGTGAGGTTTCTTAATAATGGTTTGCGGTCTTATTTCCCCCTTTTCAGGATTTTCGAACTGGTTATGGGATCACTGTAATCCCCATGAACGTGGCTAATGTGAGACAGGTTGACCGTACTGCAAAGCAATCTTTTGAAATCATTACACCCTATAGAAGCTTTAGGTAAGACTTGTTGCATTCATTGTGCGAAGTAATTAATTGTTGGGACCCTTTAGAAGACGTTTGTGACAGCCCTTTTATGCAGGAGGGGTGGCAGCCACTCGCTGCACAAACATGTCCCCAGGCTGTATGGGGTTGAGATTATGTGGTGTAGAGGGTGGGCATTTGCCGGGCCAAATCAGTGAGTGGGAGGAATGTTTAACCTTTTCCCCGACAGCCTATTATTTCCAGCAAGTACCCCAAAGTACCCCAGGTGAACTTCAGTATCCCAAAGCAGAAAATAATGATTATAAACTGCTTAGGTAGTATAGAGGGAATGGTTGGTGGACAGAGGAAGAATTTTAAGTATATTCCTCCAGACAGAGGGCAGCTCTCTCTTCTATGGTCTCCCCCTTCAGATTTAAAATGAGAGGGAAGGTTGGGAGGCACAGACAGAATGGGTTATAAACATGTTTGAAGTGTCAGGTATCTGGAATTGCCTTTACCTGGATGGCCCAGGCTAGCCTGATCTCCTTAGATCTCAGAAGCTAAGCAGGGTCGGCCCTGGTTAGTAATTGGATGGGCGACCACCAAGGTAACCCAGGGTTTCTATGCAGAGGCAGGCAATGGCAAACCACCTTTGAACATCTCTTGCCTTGAAAACCTTCTGGGGTCATCTTAAGTCGGGTGGGACTTGACAGCAGTTTACACCACTATCTGGAATTGGTCAGTGGAGCAAAACTGAATGCCACTCTTTTTTTAATGCTGTTTTATTTTATAGCCATAAAAATACAAACAAACATAAAATATATAGCAACGTGACGTGCACAACACACTACAAACATAAAACCTAAAATGTAAAAAAAAAAAAAAATTCTGGGTGAGGATATAGAGTTTTGTTCCCATTTTGTTCCCATCTTCCCTAAGTCGTACTATTCTAGCTTTATAACAAAATATGCTACTTTTTATTTATGCATTCATTCTCATAATGTTAGTACTTTGCAATTACATAGTAAAACTCGCCTTACTAAATTATCATCTCATCTGATTTTAACATTAACCCTAACTTATTTGTAATAATTCATTTCTCTTATTTACTTTTCAGTATAGATTTATGTCTAACCATTTTCAGTTCTGTTTTTACATATTTTAGGACACATATAGATAATACAATTGCCAATTTTTTGGATCTTGACATGGGTCAGTTAGGTCATAGAATAGAATAATAGAATGATAAAGTTGGAAGGGACCACCAGGTAGGACTGTCGATTTGGTTCCATCCGAACTGAAAAACAGCCGAATTTGCCCCGATTCGGCGGTTTCTAGTTCGGATAGAACCAAAGTAAAAAAAGGCGGGAAAATGATGAGCCGAACTCTATGAGTTCAGGCGGACACCGGATAAATTCGTACAACTTCGGCACCCCCGAATCAGCATTCTCCCGCGGCCAATAGGTGGCCAAGCTGGGTCTTCTTCTGGCCAATCAGTCGCGGATGAGTACGTGAGCCCGGCCACTGCGCCACCCGGGGAGAGAAAGAGAGAGTGTTTGTGTGTGTGTGAGAGAGATCCCCGTGGGGTGTGTGTGCATGTGTGTGGTCCCGAGTTGCTGCACAGCCCGGGGCGAGGGGGAGTGAGTGTGTGTGTGTGAGAGAGAGATCCCCGTGTGTGTGTGTGGGGTGTTTGTGCCTGGTCCCGGGTTGCTGTGCGGCCTGGGGGGGGGGGTGGAGAGAGAGAAGCCATTTATGTACGGGAGGTTTTGCCTTAGATTTGCCGCTCTCTAGATGCACATTTCTCCCATCCAAATTCTCCAAGCTCAAAAATAAGCTCCCATGCAGAGTTTTGAGAATCTGGATGGGGAAAATGTGCATCTAGAGAGCAGCAAATCCAAGGCAAAACCTCCCGTGCATAAATGGCCAGAGAGTCTGTGTGTGTGAGTCTGTATTCCTTCCATTGCTGCTGCTCCTGTGCTGCTCCTGTGCTGATTGTGAGAGATCCTAAGCTGAGGTGACCTGCTGCTGCTTGCTGGAATCAGATTGGATTACTCCTCCTGACCCCTGCTTCTGCTGGAAGAGAAGACATCCACAGTTTGACCCATTTTGGGGCTTTTCTCTATAACTTTTTTCCTGTGTGTGTGTGTGTGTGTGTGTGGGGAGATTCTCTGTGTGTGGGGGGGAAGCCAGAGGGGGGAGATGTTCTGTTGGGGGGGTTGATTGCCTCTGCGCTAGTGTTTTTTTTGCTGTTTTCACTGGTTGTAACCTTCGCCTGGAGGTCAGTGTGGGTCGGTGAGTCTCTCTCTCTGGCTGCCCTGTTGTTCTCCTTCATTTGGAATTTGCGTCTTTTTGTCGCGGGGGGGGGGTTGATTATCTCTGTGGGCCGTGTCCGTAGAATCCAAGCTTTTGCCTTCTTTTGCACGATGGGGGGGGAGGGAATGGCGTGTAGTGGCATGCATGTGTGTATGTGCCAGTGGTGTCGTGTGCCGTACAATGCAGCATCCTGCTTATTCCCCCCCTCCCCGGCCCCCCGCGGGTGTCCCTGCTCAGGATTTCTCCTTTCCACTGACAGTGACAGCTCAGCCACGTTGTCTCCTCCCTCAACTCCCCCCCACCTCGGTCTTCGTTGTTTTTGGGTGCCCCCGGGGCTGAGGAAGCAGTGACAGGAGGAAGCAAAATGTAGAGGAAAGGGCGGGCAGTCCTGATCCTCCAGCCGGCTTACTCGGAAGTAAGAGCCATGGTGGGGCTTTGCTCCCAAGGTAAAGCGGAGCAAATTGTAAACAACGCCGCCTTTTATCAGTCCACAACAATGGGAGGTTTTGCCTTGAGGTTTTAGAATGAATGGGAGCAGGCAATCTTTAATGTGCATCTAGAGAGCGGCAAATCTAGATGCACATTTCCCCCATCCAAATTCTCAAATCTGAACAATAAGCCCCCCTGCAGAGTTTTGAGAATTTGTCTGGGGGAAATGTGCATCTAGAAAGCGGAAAATCCAAAGCAAAACCTCCCGTGCATAAATAGCCAACGAGAAACAATGGGAGGTTTTGTCTTGGATTTGCCGCTCTCTAGATGCACATTAAAGATGGCCTGCTCCCATTCATTCCAATGGGCGGATGTCTATCTCCCTTCCAGACCCCATAACTTGGGACCCCCTGACCCAAATCTTCACCAAACATGGGGGTTCTTGCAAGTAGGGTCCCTCCAAGCTACCCTGAAAGTTTGGGACCTCTACCTCCAAAAATGCCCCCCCCCCGGAGCTGCGTAAAGCCCCGAATGTGCTTTAAATGGCTTTATTCGGCCGAATTTATTCGGGAACGCCAAATTTCATGCCTAATTCCACGAATCCGAATAGGAGAGTTCAGACTTCGGCATTTCCCGAATAAAAACGGGTTGAATTTTGCCGAATCCGAATTTTACCGAATTTATTGTCGAAGGCTTTCACGGTCAGAGTTCATTGGTTCTTGTAGGTTATCCGGGCTGTGTAACCGTGGTCTTGGAATTTTCTTTCCTGACGTTTCGCCAGCAGCTGTGGCAGGCATCTTCAGAGTAGTAACACTCTACTCTGTTACTACTCTGAAGATGCCTGCCACAGCTGCTGGCGAAACGTCAGGAAAGAAAATTCCAAGACCACGGTTACACAGCCCGGATAACCTACAAGAACCAATTTACCGAATTTATTTTTTTTCAACAGCCCTACCACCAGGTTCATCTAGTCCAACCCCTGCACAAGGCAGGAAATTCACAACTACCTCCCCCCAACATCCCCAGTGACCCCTACTCCATTCCCAGAAGATGGCCAAGATGCCCTCCCTCTCATGATCTGCCTAAGGTCATAGAATCAGCATTGCTGACAGATGGCCATCTAGCCTCTGCTTAAATGGCCATCTGTCAAGTCCTAATCCATTTATTTCTTGTGGTAAATGAAATAGTCCTAATGAGGCTCCCCAAAGCTTCCAGCCTCTGTTTAAATAGGTGATTTTTGTGTTACGTTGAAATATGCTATGTGTTCTGCATAGTTCCCCTTTTGGGGAGTTTGCATGAAAAACAAATATATTTGCTATGCCTAGATAACGTAAGCCACCAAGTAAAGCTCCCCCTCCAAGCAGTTGGACCTAATCTAAGCTCTCCTTCCTTGGAGGTTTTTAAGCAGAGTCTAGATGCCTATCTGTCAACAATGTTGATTCTGCGAACTTAGGCTGATCATGACAAGGAGGGCAGGAAGGTTTGTGTGACTGCTTGGCTCTCGTAACCTTTCTTACATGCCCAGGAAAATGCTTATTGCCACTTTGGGGTCAGGAAACCATTTTTCTCCAGGCCAGATTGACCAGGGTTCCTGGAGGGTATTTTTTTGCCATCTCCTGGGCATGGAGTAGGGGTCACTGGGTGTGTGTGGGGGGGAGGTAATTGTGAATTTCCTGCATTATGCAAGGGGTTGGACTAGATGACCCTCGTGGTCCCTTCCAACTCTAAGATTCTAAGCTGTCTATCTCTTTAGCAACTGGCCTTCTTTTCTCACTTCCAGAGATGGGAAAGGTGGTTTTATTTGGAAGAGTGTAACAGGATAAAGGTTGATTGGACTTTGCAAACAAAAATTGTGACTTCTGTGGAAACTCAGTGGATGTCCACCGCATGGTCCCCGAGCCATTCTGTCATCGATCTTCACGCTATTATCCTTTCACAGCAATGAATGTTGAACAGTTGCTAAATGGAGGAACTAGACCTCCCTTTGTTTGTATTTAAAATAAGGGGAATCAATATGTTTCAGCTTCACGGCTGAGTCCGAAAAAGAAAAGCAGGAGTGGATTGAAGTGCTGCAACAGTCCATCGCCGAAACTCTCTCTGACTACGAAGTAGCTGAGAAGATCTGGTTCAATGACTCAAACAGGACCTGTGCTGATTGTAAAGCTCCCGATCCTGACTGGGCATCCATCAATCTCTGTGTCATCATTTGTAAGAAGTGTGCAGGTAATTGGGGAGCTTTGAGGCTTCCATGTAATATCATGTCCATGCAGAAGGGATGGCTTGGTTTAAAGCGAAACAGAAGTCCAGTGGTACTTTAGATGCTAACGACATTGATTCAAGCATGAGCTTTTGTGAGTCAGAGCTCACTTCTTTAGATGCAATGGAAAGAAAGAAAATCATTTGCCTCATATTTACCTAAGAATTACAGGGGGGAGGGGGAAGAGGAGAGGAGTTGAGCGAAGAGAAACCTAGTGTCATAAATCAGGTGTGATTCTCCAGGTCTTCGTTTTTCTAACCATCCATGTTCTAAAAGACTGCTGGTGATTTGGGGACTTCATAAAAAATTCCAAAAATAAGGAACAAGCTGGATCCCTTAGAACGATGTATTTTATAAACATAAATGGGATTGGCGGGTGGTGCTTCATTCCTGTCTTTGGAGTTTTTATTTTTTGTTAGGGTTTTTTTTTTTTTTTTGGTTAGTTTTATTAAAATAATGTTTGGCGTGAAATCCTAATTTAAATTGGGGGGAAGGAGGAAATGCTCTACATCCAAAGTATTCGGGAGAGGAGAACATTCCCTTAACGGCACAATAGTGTTTCAGTATTTAAAATACAGAGGTGATTTTTATGAAATACTTATTTGGGGGAGATTTTGAGTTAAATAAAAAGTTCATAAGTAAGGGATCGAGGCTCTGTGAGATCTTACAGGAACTAATGTGGTGTTGGGGTTTACAGATCCTAGAAACTCTAAAGTTGTAGCCCTTTCCTGCAAACTAATGGTGAAATATACATCAAATTAGAGAAATGCATCTCTCTTTTTTTAGTTGTGACCACATAGGGGTCTGTTGGAACTCATTATCTGACTAATGAAGTGTTGGGATTTTTTTTTAACCAATGTAGAAGGGTTAAGAAGCAGTGTTTATACGTTAACACTGAAGCAGTTTTAAAATAATCTGTTATTGGAGCTGAATCATAATAATGCTCTTCGTGAAATTCTGAAATGTGAGGTGACAGAAAAATGTGGCAATTTCCTGCAATTAAATCCCACAATTAGAACGGAAGAGAAATGTCACACATTGAGAATTGAAAACTTGACATTTATCATTCTAATAGACAAAACAACCGTTGCAAAGCTGGAAAGAAGTTCAGGTTTTAAAATCTGAATTTTAACTTTGGAAACTTTTAATTGTGGAGTTATACATTTGCGTTCTGGAGCAGAAATCTTTGGTCACCAGTGCATTTATCTTAACCTACACAACTGCAAGCAGGACAAATATCCATCATTAGATTTGTAATATTGGTAACTACTCACAGAATTGACTCTTGTAATTCTTTAGGGCTCACAAGCTGGGAGATCATTGTCTTCCCTATATTCCCCCACTGCTTCTATGACTGACCAAGAGTTTAAACAGATGAGATACTAGGAGCTTTGCATACCAGAGCTTCAGCAGTTTTTATTGGGGATTGATCGGGGACCAGTTCCTGTGAAGGAAACCCCGATACTTAATTTTCTGCTACCAAATCAGAGGGATTGGATCGTTCCTCTTGAACTATGAGAATTGAGATCACACACATGCACAAAAGAGGCAAGACGCATTTGTCTTGAAGTAAAACAATCTTTACTCTAACTCAGGGTAGGGAAAAATATCACTGGGATACAAAACAAATAATTCTGTCTACATTCTATGTTTCCTATACTTGCCAAACGCCTGGCAAGGCACTAAGCTTACTTATGAGTAGGCACCCTTAGCAAAAGGAGAGCCTCTCTCCATCCTGCCTGCTTGGCAGTCAAGCAAAAAGTGGGCAACTACTTTCTCTTCTAACAAAGAAATCGAAAGCAGTTGAACATGCAAAATAGTTGTATACGTGACCCTCGGGCACGATTGCAATGGCCACCACAAACTGGCCATTTGGTCAGTTACAATATTAACCCCTTAACTGTCTGACATGTAACAAAGCTCGCTCTCTAATACCCAACAGTTTTCTGTCTCAAAATTGGGTCAGATTGGTGCTGCTAACTTTGGGGGATTAAGCCCTCCCTCCGGTGCCATTTCTCTGGTCTGAAATGGATTCAGGGCATTGCCCCTTGGGCCACTGAGGAAATATGGACGTACCCATATCGTTGTTCTCCCCAGCAGATTCCCAGATCCATTTCAGAGTAGGAAAATGGCACAAGGGAGAGGACTAATCATCTCCTCCACACCTGTATCTCAGTGCTGATCTGAATTGCTACCTGCACATGCATTCCTGATTTTTAAAGGGGGAAAACCACATTGAGTGGGAACGGGGTGCACAGAACTGCCAGTGGTCATTTATGCATGGGTGTTTTACCTGAGGTTCGTTGCTCGCTGGACCCACACTTTCCTGTTGGGAATCTCTGCACCAGCAGTCTCCAAGCTCAAATCAAGTCCCCACCCCTTTAAATGCTGCTTTGTAATTGGCTTACTTTGTAAAGCTTACTGTGAGAGAAATCCCTCTCCAACCCAACTGCTGCATAAAAAAGCATTTTAAGAACAAGAAAACCAACCCCCCCAAAAAACAACAACAACCCAGAACAATCTGAAAGGAGGAGGAGGGAGAAATCCAAGCTTTGGTTTTAAAAAGCCTTTCTTCTGCTCAGAAAGAGCTCCAAGGAAGCAGGAAGCATTTGAATCCCTGCCTTTTTACATGCTGCTTTGTAATTGGCTGTGAGAGAAACCAAGCTGGCGTGTCCCATGCTTTGCTTTACGCATGGGGGTTTCACCCGGGCTGAGCTCAGGGGAGAGGGAAGAATCGGGTTAACAGAGGAATGGGCAGTCCCGGGATTTGTGAGGGCTGGCAGCGAGGTCATCTTTAGTGGACTGAAAACTCATTCATAACTCCAAGGAACAACCGAGACAGTCCGGGGGCAATCGTGAGTGAAAATACCCATGCATAAACGACAAGTGTCTCACATTTTTGACCCTTGAGAATTCCCTGTTACCTGGCTGTCCCACATGTGCTCAAAGTCCATGTCGGCTGGGCACAACTGTAGAGAGACATCTGTCGACACTTTCCGAATTCTGAGACTCAGGATCTCCAGAATGCTCGTAAAACTTTTTCTTACACGCTGACATGCGACCAATACCTAATGAAGTTATTGCTTTTGTGCTGCTTTTTTGGTATTTTGATTCAGGCCAGCACAGATCGTTGGGGCCCAGAGATTCGAAGGTCCGAAGCCTCAAAATGGATGCCAGCATTTGGAGCAATGAGCTCATTGAGGTAGGAGCAAATGGAGTGGAAAGAGTGTCAGATGCATCGGCTGGGTCAATGGGAAACGTGACATTTACTGTATAATTTAATGGCATTTAGCAGCTCCCTGGAGGATTTGGCTTTATTTTATGGTGTGTGTAAAACCTTTCATCCCATTTATGGGGCTGAAACATCACCAAACACTAATTAAGAATCCCGTTTTTGTAAGCTAAGTGAATCGGATGATTATCTGGGACCTGACTGAACTAAATGCCAGAGTTTTAGATGTTGCAGGAGTATTGTGATTGTTCTGGAGGCCTCACTTCAAAAAGGATGTGGACAGGATCAAGCAGGTGCAGAGGAGAGCAACGAGGATGATTAGGGGCCTGGAGACCAAGCTCTATGAGGAAAGGTTGAGGAAAGTTTAGTCTAGAGAAGAGGAGGTTGAGGGGGGACATGATTGCTCTCTTTAAGTATTTGAAGGGCCGTCACTTAGAGGACAGGGAGCTGTTCCTGCTGGCAGCAGAGTATAGGACTCGCAATAATGGGTTTAAATTGTGGGCGAAAAGGTACCGGCTGGATATTAGGAAAACATTTTTTACAGTAAGAGTTGTTCGACAGTGGAATCAGCTTCCTAGGGAGGTGGTGAGCTCCCCCTAACTGGCAGTCTTTAAGCAGAGGCTGGACAAGCACTTGTCAGGGATGCTCTAGGCTGATCCTGCACTAAGCAGGCGGTTGGACTATATGGCCTGTATGGCCCCTTCCAACTCTGTGATTCCATGATTATGTGTAGGTGCTTTAGGGCATACCTGTTCCCCTAAGACTTTTGCTTCTACGTATTCCTGTTTTCCTAGGCTGGTACCAATGTTGGTAAGGAATATTAAGATTCAAAGAATTGTACAGATGCTTTCAAATTCACTTGGACTTGTTGACTATGTTGTCATTCTTCTTGTTTGATGCTGTGTTGGGATGTTGCCAGGGCTACACAGGGGCTGAGTTCCACAGGAGCATGGGAAAGCTTCCAAAATCAAATTAGTTTATTTGATTTATCTCCTATGGGTTTGGAATGGCTTACAACAGTTTTTTCCGAATGCATTTCCATCCCCGAAGGCTCACAAATAATGTGTTAACCGGCCACAGAATTTAGTTCCCTGATTTTTTAAAATCTCTAGCTAGCCCTTATGGTCATAGTATATTTGAGCCTGTGTGGGTAACACCTGATGAAACAGGATTTACTGTACATTTTGTTGTTGTTGGTACTTTGATGTGGAAAAATACGTATCCCTGAAAACAAAGTAAAGTTAGGAAGTTTATTCAGAACAGAACAGAGCTATGATCATAAGGAGAATCATTAGAGAAAGAATCCACCTTGAATCAGAAAATGGCAGATTAAATAGATCCTCATGCAAGAGGTTTGGATACATGTGCACACAACATCTAAAGAGTGTAAATTAAGATAACCATTCCTAGTTTATTGCTCTATTGACAAAAGGAGATAAAGGCAGGTTATAGCCAAATTCCTGGGTTCAGGATGTCGTGGAAGTGTGAGTTACGCAAGGCTCCTTTGGCACCTGGTCTTATTGTGTCTTCCTTTACATTCTTTGACTCTGAGGAATGTACTTTCACTACCTGACTGAGGCCTTTGGAATTATAGAAACCATTTTTCTTCATCAATTTTTTTACCCTGCTTTTCTGGGAGTGGGGGCTCCAGGTGGCTTACAAGAATAAAATTTAAATGACCACTTCCCATACAGTAAACAACATCCTGGGCTGGTGCTGGATCAACTGGGCTGGCTTCCTCAAGGCCAGAGGCTGTGAGCTGTGGGCCAGCTTGGTGTAGTGGTTAAGTGCAGTGGTTTGGAGCAGTGGACTCTGATCTGGAGAACCGGGTTTGATTCCCCACTCCTCCACATGAGCGGCGGACGCTAATCTGGTGAACCGGGTTGGTTTCCCCACCCCTCCAAATGAAGCCAGCTGGGTGACCTTGGGCTAGTCACAGCTCCCTTAGAGCTCTCTCAGCCCCACCTATCTCACAGAGTAGTGGAGAGTGTAAGGGAAGGTGTTTGTAAGCCGGTTTGATTCTTCCTTAAGTGGTAGAGAAAGTCGGCATATAAAAATCAACTCCTCCTCCTCCTTATTCTTCTTCCTAAAGGCTCGTCCCTCTGGCTACAGCCAGGCCTCCTCACAGGACAGCTAACAGAAGTCTAGTCTTAATGTTACATAGCTGGTAGACATGTTCCCAAGAACTAGGCTTGCCAACTGCCCAGTGGGGGTGGGGAAAAGCCTGCCAATCCACCAGGCTGCCCGCCAACTTTCAGTTGGTCAGCGGGTGGAAGAGGGCTAGTGGAGGGGGGCATAGAATTTGGAAGGCGATTGCTAGAGCGTCCGTGTCACTGCCGTGTAAACCCGGAAGGGACGTCAACTCGTCGCACGCGCCCCGATCGCGTCCGCCAGCCATGCCCCCGCAAATCTCCCACCGATGGCGAGGAGCAGCCTGGCAACTTTCACAAGAACTCTTCTCCCTTGCTATAAAATTTTCAGTGGTTGGTGGGGATGGCGGCTTCAGTGCGCTGTGTGGCTCCTTATCTCTGCCCATGGCTGGCAGAGGCAGAAAAAAAAATTGTGTAAAGCAATGAAAATGCGCATCGTTGATGCAGGTTGCAGAATGTAGCAGTTTCAGAATCCTTGACATGGAATATAAGGTGTTTTTCTTTTCTTTTGGCGCATATTGTTGCTTGTTCTTCACTACACAGCATGTACAGAGAGTTCTGTTTGTGCGTATTTCCTTATGGCCTCTTTCCTTGTCAGAGCTTGACACTTTACGTAGATCTGTTTGTTTCCCCTTTTGTAGCTTTTCATTGTGATAGGGAACAAGAGGGCAAACAGCTTTTGGGAAGGAAATCTTCAGCCCAACGAGGAACTGCCTACGGATGCCCCGACAGACAGGAGGCTAACTTTTATTACACAAAAATACAAAGAGGGCAGGTTCAGGAAAACCACTCTGCTTTACAAAACCAAAGAAGAGCTAAATAAGGTAAAAGCTCACAGAAACATGGTATGTGTTACTTTTCGTGGCTTGTTCCAACAATAGACAATGTGTGGTAAAAGTATATTTTTCCTGAATCTTTCTGGTTTGGGAGTGTCACGACTGAACCCCTGCCGAGCTCAAGCCATGTTTGTAGAGAAACCGAGCCAGGTCAGTAAACTCAAACCCCCTTTACAAAGCAAAAAGCTTTATTGAAACTTAAAAGGTTCACAGTGGACTAAAATACAGGTTACACAGTGTTAAAAGAGCCCCGTGGCACAGAGTGGTAAGCGGCAGTACTGCAGTCCAAGCTCTGCTTATGACCTGAGTTCGATCCCAACGGAAGTCGGTTTTCAGGTAGCCGGCTCAAGGTCAACTCAGCCTTCCATCCTTCCGAGGTCGGTAAAATGAGGACCCAGCTTGTTGGGGGTAAAGGGAAGATGTCTGGGGAAGGCACTGGCAAACCACCCCGTAAACACACTCTGCCTAGTAAACTCTGGGATGTGACATCACCCCATGGGTCAGGAATGGCCCGGTGCTTGCACAGGGGCCCTTTACTTTTACCTTACACAGTGTTAAGGCACACTGGTATGGGAAATGACAAAATTCTTAGCTGGCTAAATATACTTACTCTTGCTGTTACATAGCTGCTGATCTTAATAGCTATAAGGTTGCCGTTTCAGGCTGTGAAATAAGTTGCTTGCATTGAGGCATTGTGAAGGAAAGAGAGCTAAAGCGAAGATGAATAGTAAGAAGTGACCACCATGAGGCATAGCTTAACTTATGGCAAAGTGGACTTAGGTCAGATGATCCACAACTCCCAATCAGAACAGTTACTAGGGAGAAGTCTCTGGATGGTTCAAACTGGTTTAGGCCGGGATAGCGTTCCCAGGAGAAAGAGTGGCTTCATTCCCCCCTCCCATCTTGCCACTGATGTGCTGATCACTTACTTAAGCTGGTATGTACCACTGTCCTTGAAGGTGCTACCTGTTAGGATAACAAGCTGCAGGTATCGCTTATTAGCTGAGAATGTTGACTAGGCCTCTGGGAACTGCAAAAGCAAAACTTAAGCACACAAAATGGAGAATAAACTGATGTCAAGCACAAAATGGTTCTTCTGTCTTCACGGGGTGGGGTGGGGTGGGGTGGGGTGGGGTGGGGGGCTTCATTCTTCTATGTACTAGCCCATGACTTCCTTCACTTGCTATGTGTGTTTCCACATTTACACCGGTGATGCATAATTAATTGAACAATGAACTAAAGCTGCCAAACTGAACCACAGAGAACTCACATAGGCCTAGGCCCTACCTAGGAGAAGAAACACTCCAGGGAGAAATATAAGCCAGTTTCACAGACAATCCAATCTGTTATTATTATTATTTTTTAAATCCTTCTCATGTCTCAAAGACTTTTCAACGAATGCCAAAGTTGAATGCCCCCAATATTTTTACCTTTTTATTATAAATATAACCCCCAAGCAAAAAGAGAAAACCCCCACAGAATATAACAATGGTGGCCAGTCTAGAGATAAGCCTCGATAAAAAAGTTTCCAAATATCTAAAAACTATATCCATGCACAATTGTCATGTTTGTGTGATGCATTCAAATATTGATAATGTTGTAAGGTGCTCAGTCCACTGAATTATTGGAGGTGGGCATTTATCTTTCTAGTCTTTTAGCAGTAGGAAGGACATGGAGGGTTCATTTTTGTTGGCCATCAGTTAGTCTCCAGGAGACGAGCAAATACTTTAAAAGTATGTAAGCATCCTTGAAAATCTATAAATATTCTAATACAAAATTGATATGAGTAATCACTTCCTCCCCAAAAGACTGAATCAGTAGACAGGCCCAAATCATATGGTTAAGATATATATCATGTAAGTTACAAAGCCGCCAATTGGACACTTTACTAAAAATGTGCTGCGGTGTCCAGTATATCCTTAACATAATTTTTTGCTGAATAAGTCACAGCTTGAGGTTCATAGAAACAGCAGGTATAAGATTTAAGGCCATATTCCATTGCTTTTGTAAAGTAGGTGACCTAGCTCCTTATTCCGTTCATTTCTGAGACTTTGCATATCATATTTATTGAACAACATCAAATATTTATGAACAAATATTGTAGGTTTCATTTTCAGTGTTGATTCAGTGAGAGTTTCCAAGAGTAAGGGGATTCTGAACACTTAAGTGCTACAGGGCCATATTTAGATACCAACAGATGTTGCAGTTGTACATATGGCCATTCAACAGAGGTTGAGAGGTCATATATGGACCTCAACTGAGAAAATAATGGGCACCCCATTCCTGAAGGGGGATGGATGCATGGCGGTTGAGAGTAGCGCAGATGCCCCACCTCCACAGAGGCTTCTTGGCCACCGAAAATAAAATAATATTTTAAAATGTAAAATGGGAAAAATGCCCCCATAGAAAGCAGCGAGGCTACGCCACCAAAACAGATGGTGTAACAACGCTGCAACTCGAGGGCGAAAGGGGTTAGGAAACTGCCTAAAGGCAGCTCTGCCCTAATCCCCCAGAACGCCCTGGGAATGCCTGGCACCAGAAGTCAAAGCTCTTCTTGGTTTTCTACTCCCCCCAATAAAAGCTTTTATTACAACCTCAGTTTCTGATTTCACCCAAATACCATGTGTTCTTTTAAAAATTGCTGTGTACCTGTTTTAGTGTGAAAGGGAGGCATTTTCCTGTATCCACTGAGTGCAGTATATCAGTGGAGTTTTCCCCCCTGTATACAGGGCATGCTGTTTTCAGCTGATGCGCCTCAGTTCCGATTTACCAATTCCCAAGAAAATTACACCACAGTGTGATTTAATAATCTTATGACGGCTGTGGTCTCTGAAATGTAGTGTGCTCTGACCTTGCTGTATGAATCTCAGCTGAATCCATCAGCTCCAGAGTGAGGAGACCCATAATGTTGTTCACTAAATTAGGAGTCATTAAGTTGGTGTTCAACTTGTCGCTGATGTTTTTCATCTTTATGGTCAGGCCCTGTGCGCCGCTGTAGTTAAGCAGGAGGTATTGGAAACCATGATGTTGCTGTTCAGCGGAGCAGATGTGATGTGTGCTACCGGCGACCCTGTCTACAGCACACCGTACTTGTTAGCCAAGAAAGCTGGACAAAGGCTGCAGATGGAATTTCTCCACCACAATAAGTTTTCAGGTATGGATCTCTGCCACTACTCTTGGCTTCTAATATAAATGTGCATCAGATTTGCATGCAATATTTCACTGGTAGGGTTGCCAGCTCCAGGTTAGGAAATACCTGGAGATTTTTTGGGGCAGAGCCTAAGGAGGGCAGGGTTTGGGGAGGGGAAGGACTTCAATGCCATAGAGTCCAATTGCCAAAGTGGCCATTTTCTCCAGGGGAACTGATCTCTATCGGCTGGAGGTCAGTTGTAATAGCTGGAGATCTCCAGCTAGTACCTGGAGGTAAACTGGAGAAATATGTAAACCTACGCTAAAATAGTAGAAACTAGAGAGAGGCGGCAGCGCGTGGCTCAGTGAATGCAGAATGAAAATTAAGAAGAAAAGCAATGCTATTGCTAGTAAATTATATTCATTTATATAACCAAACCTGGAAGACAAGCGTTCATTTCACACAATATGCCTCGCAGGGCTTAAGAACCAAAAGAAAAAAAGAGAGCAAAAATATGCTAAACATTCATTGCTGCCAATAGGGCTAATAATATTTACACAGGCAAGGTAATATTTACACAGGAAAGGTGGAAATTCCACATAGGAAAATTACATATGATCACGAAGAAGGTCAAAAGCTAAAGTTCAAAGTCAATTGCAAGGTTGGGTAGCAAAGACGCGTTTCGAATATCTTCATCAGTTTGGTGAACCAACGATATTTAAGGAGACCATCACAAATAGATTAATCCCATTCAGGTGCAGTGTGCATCTATAATTGATAACAATAAGCAACATGACTATCCTGAAATCTAAACCCGAGTGGAGAGAATACATACATCACCACATTCAAGGTAAGTTTAAAAAGCATGAAACTGACATAATTAGCTTACCCACTGCTTCAATGTAGCAGAAACCGCACCGGGAGGATTTCACAGAGTTCCAAACAATTCTAAAATATGACAGAGCAACGTTATAGACATCTCATCAGAGAAATTAATAGTAAAGAAGTGGTATAGAAGAATCTTACAAAAAATCTGAAAATGCAGAGTGTAAAAGAATTGATAGAAAGCTCGACGACACCAATCGGAAATGAAAAATCAGTGCTTAATCTTACAGTAGCTCTTGCGGAATATCTTGCACAAAAAGTAGGAAGGAAGAAAGGAAGAAATCCCATAGATTTACTGTCACTGGGAGCACAATAGGATAGATAATTTGAGGGATAAATGATGGTGCTAAAATTCATAAATGTAGATCACACCTATCTTTGCAGGAATGTTTGGATATTGGGGCTGCACAGGTAATAGCATGGGCTTTTTAAAAAATGATATTTTTCACTTCTTTCACAGATTTCCCTAATTATGATGCTCAGTCAAACAGTGTTTCCTTTCAGGATTCATCATCTACCTTTCTTTGTGAATATTTATACAAACTTTCATTCAACGCTGCAAAGCTCTTGACTGAGAGAAAATTAAAAGAAGGTATTTCTGTGTTTTTGACCTTCCTCACACTTAAATGTGGTTTTGTATAGTGTCGTTAAGTTCATGACCCTTTGTTGTTTTGTATTAGAATCTTAACAGTAACATAAGTTGTATTTTGTATGTGTAAAGTGCCTTCAAGTCACAGCTGACTTATGACAACCCCTTATGGGGTTTTCAAGGCAAGAGACTAACAGAGGTGGTTAGCCATTGCCTTCCTCTGCCCAGCAAACCTGGCATTCCTTGGAGGTCTCCCATCCAATTACTAACTAGGCCGGCCCTGCTTAGCTCTTGAGATCTGACGAGATTAAGCTAGCCTGGGCCATACAGGTTATATTTCACTAAGGTTTTTATCATGTTCTTCCTCGAAACAGCCCAGGTCAGGGTATATGACTCTCCCTTCCTGCCTGTTATTTTCACCACAACTCTGTAAGGTGGGTTAGGCTGAGAGGGTATGGCTGAGGGTCATCCAATGAATTTTATGGCTGAATGGGGACTACAGCTAGGTTGTCCCCATCTAAGTCCTTTAGAAGGAGGAGGAGGAGAAGGAGAAGAAGAGTTGGTTTTTATATGCCGACTTTCTCTACCACTTAAAGAAGAATCAAACCAGTTTACACTCACCTTCTCTTCCCCTCCCCACAACAGATACCCTGTGAGGTAGGTGAGGCTGAGAGAGCTCTAAGAGCTCTGACTAGCCCAAGGTCACCCAGTTGGCCTCATGTGTAGAAGTGGGGAAACCAACCCGGTTCACCAGATTAGCGTCCGCCGCTCGTGTGGAGGAGTGGGGAATGAAACCTGGTTCTGCAGATTAGAGTCCACTGCTCCAAACCGCCGCTCTTAACCACTACACCACGCTGGCTGTCTTTAGGATGTCAGACATTCCCTAGTGATAACCCTCACAAGTCAGTATTTTAATAGGATAAGCAGAGCAGATTTGATGTGTGGCCGGGCCTTACCAAGGAAACATGGGGCGTCTTTCAAGGAATGGAGCACATTTTAGCATTGCTATGTTTGTTACCCATCTGTAATGTTTATACTTCTCTGGCCAAGGTTGATCTTTTCACGCATTTTTCAGAAATCTTTCTTGAAAGCTGTGGATTTGTTTGCCTTTTCCTCCTGACACTGAGTGGGTTTTGTAGCATCATTTCTACCGGCACAAAATAGATTGACTCTTTCTTGGCCTCCATTTCCAGTGATCGTGGGGGAAAAAAATATAAAGAGCAGCACCTTTTAGCTATTGCATGCTGCGATTCAACTGTTCATTTTGCAATCAACTTCTGTCAGGCTACGTTTTTTTTCCTGCAGCTTTCAATTTTTCTAAGTTCAGAAGGTGTTTGTTTTGTTACTTACATTTTTTTTTCTTTTTGCTTATGTCCTTATGGTTTTTGTAAACCTTGAAATTGCCAAATACAATATTATTCTTTAAAAGCTGTTTTTTTTAAAAAAGGTGAGGTTGTTTAAAGAAAACACTTTGAGGAAATGTTCCTTTGCCTTTGATCTATAAGTCAGTTGTGGAGTTTATTTGTCTGACATCTTTGATGAAAAAAAATCATCATTTGAGCTCAGATATTCAGATATTGAGCTCAGATATTCAGATGAGTGAGAGGTTAATTAATTTCCATTCTATTGGGTTCCAGGGGGAGTAGATTGGGCCCATATTTCTCCTCTTTATAGAAACCTGGCCATTGTCAATGTTTATTTACCATACAGCTAACCTGATGCATCGGGGTAATATACAGCTCCCTTAAATAAAACAAATAAAATGTTTTTAATTCTTTATGTCCCACATTATATGTCACGTCCACGCAAAGGGAGGTTTCGTCTCAGCACAACCCTGCTTTAAAATGCAAGCTTACCTAAGATCTTTTCAGCTCAAATGCTACCCAATCTGTTGCTTGTTCACTACTAGGAAGGGAGAGAAAAAACACTGGCCCCGCCTGTTGCCCATATTTTTCCTCTCGTGGCTAATAACCGTTTTGATAGGTGAAATGGTGTGTGATTAGAAGGATTAAACCCCTTCTCCCCTCCGCATATGGGACTAGTTTGAATTGAGGTCACGCATGGCTGCAGTTTTTCCATTTGTGGATCTCCCAGCTTTTCATCCTGTTCAAGCCTTAACCTCGTACAAAGTACCCCTGCCTGAGCCCTCTCCTCTGCCTGAGAGCCAGTGTGGTATAGTGGTTAAGAGCAGTGGTTTGGATTGGTGGACTCTGATCTCGAGAACCGGGTTTGATTCCCCACTCCTCCACATGAGCGGCAGAGGCTAATCTGGTGAACTGGGTTTCTTTCCCCACTCTTCCACATGAAGCCAGGTAGGTGACCTTGGGCTAGTCACACTCTCTCAGCCTCACCTACCTCACAGGGTGTCTGTTGTGGGGAGGGGAGGTGATTGTAAGCCGGTTTGATTCTCCCTTAAGTGGTAGAGAAAATCAGCATATAAAAACCAGCTTCTTCTCCCCTGCCCCTTTGTAACCAAAGTGGAAGGCTTTGCTCCACCTTCTAAATGCTTTATTTGTTTAGTCTCCAAAAAGCTTAATCTCCACTGATGTAAAAGCCAAGGAAGCGTTTGTGCTGTTGGTTAAAGAAATACCTGAAAAAACTTTAAAAGTGCTGTATAACATTTTTTTTTTTAAAAAAATCCAGAATTATATCATTTTCAAGAGTTAGGACAAAATTGACTCTTAGCAAGAAAGACAGGTTCTAAATAAAGTAAATAAATGAATATAATGTGGCTTCCCAAAAATGTCACTTAACATTTCCCCAGTTTTTGTTCTTCATGTTTTTTTTTTTTTTACATCAAGTCACAGCTGACTTATGGCGGCCCCTGGTGGGGTTTTTAAAGTAAGGGACGTTCAGAGGTGGTTTGCCATTGCCTGCCTCCGCGTCACAGCCCTGGTATTCCTTGGAGGTCTCCCTTCCAAATACTTGCCATGGTCGACCCTGCTTAGCTTCTGAGATCTGACGAGATCAGGCTAGCCTGGGCTTTCCAGGTCAGGGCATTGTTCTTCATAGGAACAGAAAATACATAAATAAAATTCTTGGAATGTATGTCAAAGAGTTTATCTGAAGACTGCTTCAGATGTGAAAATTTTATCAGCAGTAGAATATCTGAAGAGAAGTACACATCTGCCATTTTAGATATTTAGTGTATGCGCAGTTTTTTTCAACATTTGTTCCTTTCACAATACATATGAGTGACCTTTGGGAAAGAAACCCTGTTTGCCTGCATTTGAAAGTGTTAAGAAAACACACACAGTTATGTGCACTTTTGTGTGCTTGGATATGTGAGAGAGCCTGCGTGGTGTAGTGGTTAAGAGCGGTGGTTTGGAGCAGTGGACTCTGATCTGCAGAACCGGGTTTGATTCCCCACTCCTCCACATGAGCTGCGGAGGCTAGTCTGGTGAACTGGATTTGTTTCCCCATTCCTACAAACAAAGCCAGCTGGGTGACCTTGGACAAGTTACAACAAAAAACAACAAGCATGGACAAGCAAACAATGTAACCCCCAGTTGCATTGCGGAGTAATACAGTCCACAGTACTATCTAATTTTTGCATCTTTCTGATGCATGGCTAGCCCATGTTCACGCTGGAATATCCATATAGCTGGTTTGTGGCCGTAGTTTCCATCAGCCCTTTTTGCTGTTGCCTTATTTCATTCATCTTTAAGGACTATCCTCCAGAAAGAAGCTAAGATCTGGGCTGTTACGGTTTTCTTCATGCAAAGGTCACATTTTATTGAACCACAGGTTTTTGTCACAGGAGAAAGGAAAATTTAATTTTTCAAAGATCTGCCGAATTTCAGTAACTTAAAGGGAGGGAGGTTGCTACCTACCACTCAGTTTTTTTCTTTTTCTTTTTGGTCTTTCAATTCATGCATCTCCCCCCTCCTCCTTTTGAACTTCTTATATGCAGAGTGTAATAAAAGGTGGTGTGCTCTGGAAAGCGGCTTTTTGAGCTATTATGAACACGATAAGACTGCATCCCCGAATGGGATGATTGACATCAGCGAAGTCATCTGTCTTGTCGTTCATAAGGCAGACTTCTTTTTACATGCAGGGTAAGTTCTAGTTCACCTCTTTAAAAAAAAAAAAAAACTTTCTTTAGAAATGTCTTCTTCCAAATGCGGTCAGTTGGGGGACTTTCGAATTGGCTCCTTAACAACAAAAGAAGTGCTACCTCTTGGAGACATTAACAATAAGGCGGGTGGATTGAGTGTTCTGTGTAATTTTTTATATTAGTGGGACCATATACAGATGTGGTTTTCCAGTGGGGTGAGAGACTGACAGCTGCAGCTGTGGGCATATACCATTTCTTTTAAGAATATAAGAACATAAGAAAAACCATGCTGGATCAGACCAAGGTTCATCAAGTCCAGCAGTCTGTTCACACAGTGACCAACCATGTGCCTCTAGGATGCCCAGATGACTGCAGCAGCATTGTCCTTCCTGAGTTCCACAGCACCTAATGTAATAGGCATGCTCCTCTGATACTGGAGGGAATAGGTGTGCATCATGACTAGTATCCGTTTTGACTAGTAGCCATGGGTAGCCCTCTCCTCCATGAACATGTCCGCTCCCTTCTTTTCCTTTTATGTTGCCTGCATACTTGCTGATGGCCGCCTTCTCTCTCTGGTGGTGTAATGAATGGGATGTCAGTAGGGGAAAAAGGGGTTTGCAACTGGTCACTTGACACCGCTGTAGGTGGGGAGCTAACACACATGTTTCAGTGGGCACAGGTGAGCTGTCTGGATGGATGATTAAAGTGATTTGAAATTGAAATGGCCAATGCTGGGATTACAAATGAAGAAAAAGGGGAACAAAGAAACTCAACTTAAAAGTCAGGGGAAACCAAAGGGGTTGTGCTAAACACTAATATAGCAACCAATAAATTTATTTTTTATTCTACATTGTGCACAATTGTATTTAAAAACACAGGGCCTAAAATACAGGCTTCCTAAAAAGCACAAACGTAGTTACAAATATTACCAACACATAATAGTTGATGCTAGTACATAAACTGACCAAAATCTGCCAAACGCGTTTTGGCCTTTTATAGGCCTTCCTCAGTGGTTGTACACAGACAATTTTACAATATACATCCTGACATATACACAAATGTTGTACAAGGTAAAATATATATAAAAAAGTCTTTTGTACACATCCAGTGTTTCAGGATGTGTATAACCAACAAATTGTGAGCCGTGAGCCATGTTTTGAGGCACATGGACAAACTATTTTAACATAAAGGATGTGTATTGTGAAATTGTGTGTGCATGACCACTGAGGAAGGCCTGTAAAAGGCTGAAACGTGTCCAGTCAGATTGTGGTCATTTTATGTATTAACATCAACTGTTGTGTGCTGGAAATATTTGTAACTATGTTTGTGCTTTTTAGGAAGCCTGTAGTTTACCTCCAATGTTGGGATTACCACATAGCAGGTTGAAGATAAGGTTTTAAGTGGTGGGTTTGGGTGTGATTTAGGAGGGTGACAGATATTGGGTACCATCCTAAAATTTGTCTTCTCTCCCATTCATTTTTTTTTTTAAATCAGCATTGCTGGGTACCAGCTCCATGATAGCACATTTGTCCATCAGGTGTGAATTGTAGAGTCCGCCTGCTAAACCACATATTGGCTAATTTTGTATACATTTTGGAGTGGTGTGCAGTGAAGGTGGAGGCAACTTTTGGGGGTATTTGATTTAAAAAGGCTCTCTAAAATGTCAGTTACAAGCCTAAAGCACAAGGCACCTGTATGTGCCGTGAAGGGGCTGCCTCATTCCCATGTCTGTTGGTCACAGTCATGCCGTTTGCTCAGCGTGCAAAGCATATATGGTGCTGAATTGTGAGATCCTTCTCATCTCCCACTTCCAGTTCCAGTTCATTTGAAAAGGGGGAGCTGGACTGGAAGGCTGGCTACATTCTGTGTGTGTGTGTGTGGGGATAAAGGTACCAGATTTTCTGCTCAGGATTCAAAGTGTTAAGGGTGGCCCAGAATTAAACTTGACTCTGTCCACATTGGTTGAGAGGCTTAGATCTCTCTTTTTAAAAACCTTCAAATAGGCAAACAGGGTAAATGTTAGATTTATCAATGAACAATATTGTACTATCCACATCAGGTATAATCTGATCTCTTTTTATTAATGTATCCAGCCTTTCCTGTCTTTCTCCCCTTCCATCCCCCTGTTCATCAATTCGACTGTTATGTTGTTTAAATGTATACATAAGTTGGAGTTGTTTTAATAGAAAATCATTAAAGCTTAATAAAAGCTAAACTGGTTAGCAGAGGCAGCTTATATAACCTATAACCCCCTCCACCAAACCAAACAAAAAACCACACTGACCAAAATCGGAATGAAATGCAGGGAGATCTGAGCTATATTGTTGCTTTGCTGTTAGAAAGCTTGTCCTAAATAAAACTGACTCTTCTTGTCCTTGGTGGTTTTAGAGCTATATTTACCTTTGAAATCTACTTACTGTCAGAACGTGTTTTTCTGTTTGGTGCTGAAGCTGCACATTCTCAAAGAAAATGGACCCAGGCGATTGCCAAGGTAGCGTTGATTTTTTTTTCCTGTTCAAGTTAAGCCAAGAGCCTTTGCGTTAACTGTAAAGTAGCACTGCTGTCTGAGAACCTTGAGTGAAATCAATTTTAATGCAAGTGGATTAGTGAATTCGAATTTTAAGTGGATGCATATAAGCATTACCAGAAAGTATCTGGTTGCAGTTATTTGTAGGGCAACCACACAATGAACCAAAGATTTTTTTTAAAATGGTTTTATATATAAAAAAAACTTCGTATTCAGCTAATGTTATTAGATTTCTCATGGTAAAGCCTGATAAAGGGTACAAGCGTGTGATCCAACACTTCTAGGCAAGCAAATTCATACACTTCTTTGTCCGCTGACTTCAAGGAGTACTCAGAACGATGTAACTCTGCTTAAGATTGCGTCAAAGAATACCAGCCTGTGGCTAATATACCATTCTTGGACAAACTTCTTGAGCAGGTTGTGGCTGCACAACGTCAGGCTGCCTTGGATGAGATTATCTAGACCCATTTTCATTTAGATTCAGGCCTGGTTTGGAGAGTGAAATGACCTTAAATTGGCCTGACTAATTAGCTTTGCTGAGAGAGTGATAGGTCAGGGTGTCAAACATAAGGCCCAGGGCTGAATTCAGCCCCTTGAGAGGTCTTAGCTGGCCTGTGAGCCATCTGAGGCAGTCACCCCCCCCTCCACTCCTGATCTGGGCTGACGAGCCCACTACGGGCTCACTAGCCAAGGCAGCTACCCCCCGCCCAGTCCTGAGGTGTCAATGATCAAAAACTGGTAAATAAAAGAAAATTCTTGCATGCCCAGGGTAGTTCCTATCACCACTTTGGGGTCTTGAAGCAGTTTTCCTCCAGGCCAGATTGGCCAGGGATCTGGAGGATTCCCCCCCCCATCTTCTGGGTGTAGAGTAGGGGTCACGGGGGGCAGGTAGTTGTGAATTTCCTGTATTGTGCAGGGGGTTGGACTAGATGACCCTGGTGGTCCCTTCCAACTCTATGATTCTATGACTGTAAGAGTGTTATTGTGTTAAGCATGTTTGTATTTTAAGTAAAAAATAAAGTAAAAATACTATCATTAATTGGCTTTGCCTGTGTCTTCTATAAAATTTGTATTTCTGGTACCTGGCATTAAATTTTATGGTACACATGGCCCAGCCTGACGAAGTGACATTTATGTCATAGCTGGCCCTTGTAACAAATGAGTTCAACACCCCTGCTATAGAGTCTCCCAACAGCTTTCTGTGCCATTCCTACTTGGCTCGGGCTTTCCTCCCCAGAATCTGGTGCTGATGGAATAGTGCTCAGTCCACTGGCGACTATGCAATGAGGTTGGGCTGGTTTTTACAGCTACATGAAACCCCTGGAATAGGGTGTCTAGGGATTTGGAGTAAGGTGTCATGAATATGCCAATGGTGCCCAGCTCTGTTTTTCCTGAACAGCTGAATCTTGTGCTTGAAGAAGGCTTTAGGGTGGACGAGGGCCAGTAAACTGAAACTCAGTCCAGACCAAACTGAGCTGCTGTTGGTCAGGGAATAAACCTGGTCAGTGAATAAACCTGTCTTGTAAATAAGCCTGGTCAGTGAATAAACCTGTCTTCTGGGCATGGGGTAAGGGTCACTGGAGGGTGTGTGTGGGGGAGTTAGTTGTGAATTTCCTGCATTGTGCAGGGGGAACCTTCCAACTGTATGATTCTATGAGGGAATGAGGAGTTAGACTGTTCTGGAGGGTTCAGTACTTTAAAAAAGGTAAAGGTCCCCTGTGCAAGCACTGGGTCATTCCTGACCCATGGGGTGACATCACATCCCAACATTTTCTAGGCAGACTTTGTTTACGGGGTGGTTTGCCTGTGCCTTCCCAAGTCGTGTTCACTTTACTCCCAGCAAGCTGGGTACTCATTTTACCAACCTCGGAAGGATGGAAGGCTGAGTCAACCTTGAGCCGGCTACCTGAAACCAACTTCCGTCGGGATCGAACTCAGGTCGTGAGCAGAGCTTGTACTGCAGCTTATCACTCTGCAACACGGAGCTGTACTTTAATCAAAGAAAAAAGAAAAGGGGGGATGAAACCCAACAGTAAAAAGCAGAAGCTGGGTACCTAAGGTTGGGTGAGATAAATAAAATAAGTTGATAGTGAAAATATAATTTATTTAAGGCGCTATGTCAAAATAAAAATTATTTTTTAAAAAGTCATCAAACCAGCACAATGTCATTTCCTAAGGTTGATATACTGTAACCACATGCCAGACGCGTTTCTGCCTATTTGGCCTTCCTCAGTGGTCAGTTGAAACTCATATAAAACATACACACATGTTTAAAGATATATAAACATATACAGACAATTATATATCAGACCAGGCATGTATATAGGTTGTCTAAAAAAATAATAATAATAACAGGTTATTCTCCATCTATTATAAGCCAATTGTATAAATATTTTAAATTCGATGTTTGGAATTACTTACATAGTATATTTCCAATTATACAAACATCTGGTTAGATTGTCTACATGTGGTTATACTGTAAAACATAGTTAAACAACAGGTTGGCAAGCTCAATTCATTATTAATAAATCTGGAATAATTACTTTTATATGTATCTTAAATATACCAATGTATAATCTACATACCTGGGCTGTATATGTCTCCCATATAAAATGTGTGTGCAATTATCAACCTGGTAAAACAGTGTGAAGCTGTACTTATACTTTCCCTGTAGACTTTGGTCGGAAGCACATTTTCCCTTCTCTTCACATAGCCCTTTTTAGCCGTTTGGGCTGGTTCACCAGTTGCGGCCTTTCAGATTAGATTACCACCCTTGAAGACAGAACTGGAAGCTTAAGTTAATACAAAAAAATGCTATTGTTGGGGGTTGGGTTTCACAAGTGTATCATTCTTTGTGAAAGGTGTGGGCTGTTTCTTACCTCTTAATGCCCTAAAGGTCTTAAGGATGGAAGAGCCACCACTTCCCACATGGAATAGTGCACCTGTTTAGCCCTGCTCTGTCTGTCCCCACCCATGGAAACGGGGCAGGAGGCAACCAAGGACAGGGCCGTTTCAGTGGTGGCACTCCACCTGCGTCCATTCTCTTTTTTTCCTGCTAGCTGCATTGATTGTTTTGCATTTCTTTGTGTTGTGAGGCCCCCTCAGGCAGCTGTGCCGTGGAGAGGCAGCACAGAAATGTAGGGGAGGGGTTGTGGCTCAGTGGTAGAGCATCTGCTTGGCATGCAGAAGGTCCCAGGTTCAATCCTCGGCATCTCCAGTTAAAAGGACTAGGCAAGTAGATGATGTGAAAGACTACTGCCTGAGACCCTGGAAAGCCACTGCCGGTCTGAGTAGACAATACTGACTTTAATGGACCAAGGATCTGATTCAGTATAAGGCACCTTCATGAGTTCATGTGAAATAAAATAAATATTATAATTATTATAATACCAGCTGTGTGTTTGAAAACATGGGTAAAGCACTTGAGGAGCAATTGCTATAAAAATTGTTTTTGGTTGTTTGTGAACAGCTTTGCATTTTGCTGAACTCAGTGTTGATGTTCCTATGTGCCAGCTCTCCTTTGGACAGGCAGAATGGAACTCTTAAGGGGACAACCCTTTATTTATTTACTGGATTTTTATGCCGCACTTCCCTGACCAGGTCAGGCTCAACAGCTCACAAACACTTCAACACAATTAAAACCAACCAAATTTTACAATTAAAATTATTACATGACTTAAAAACCAGGCACCCTCAAACCAAAGCAGCTCAAAATAGTAATAGTGGGAAACCACACAGAGGGAATATAAGGGAGTGGACATATTCCAACAGAGGTTAAATATTTAAAAATTCAGCAATAATAATAATAATAATAAAGAGAAGGAAGGGAAAGGAGGCCAGAGGAATGGAAAGCCATCACTGTCCTCAACCATATGCCTGGCGGAACAGCTCAGTTGTACAGGCCCTGCGGAATTGCTTCAAGTAAAGCCCCGCAGGGCCTGGATCTCATTTGGCATAGCATTTCACCAGGCCGGGGCCAGAGCCCAAAAGGCCCTGGCCCTGGTTGAGGGCAGCTGGATGCTTTTCGGGCCAGGGATCACCAGTAAGTTGTGATTGCTAACCTGACTTTCTTTATGATTTGTTGCTGCTTTTGGTGGCAGGGAAATGGGGGGGATTGTTTGCGCTTCTTTTTTGTCATCAAGTCGCAGCTGACTTATGGTGACCCCTTAGGGTTTTCAAGGCAAGAGACGTTCAGAGGTGGTTTGCCATCGCCTGCCTCTGCGTAGCGACCCAGGTATTCCTTGGAAGTCTCCCAACCAAATACTGAGAAGGGCTGGCCCTGCTTAGCTTCCCAGATCTGACAAGATCAGGCTAGCACATCCCTACTTCTGTAATGATGCTGAGGGGAAGAAAATCCCATCTGAACTGCACTGAGCAAAACACCAAACATTATGTTAAAATTACAGTGTTTTCTTTCTTGTATCCATGTTTGTGTGCTTTATTGTCCTGGTTTTTCTTTTGAATAGCACTTTGTACCCGACATGGCCAAACGTCTGCTGGACCGGGACTACGATGTTATTGGCCAGCTGTATTACAAAGACTGTCATAACCTTGACAACTGGAAAAAAGGCTGGTTTGCAATAGAGAAGTCGAACCTGCATTTCTGTCTAGAACTGGAAGATGCTCAAGAGGATTTGATACATCTAAGGAGGCTCCAGGAGTTAAGTAAGACATTTTTTTAAAAAAATCTTTGTTTTAGAGGTGTTTTGTGGGACTTGGGTCAACGTGAGATGCTTCAACAGCACATGATATGCTCGGGTGAGTGAGGGGAGGATGTGGAGGATATTGTTGCTTTTACCAAGCAAGTTGTTTCCTTCCATTGACTGAGAGTCAATTCAAATGCAGATGCAGAGGTGTGGGACCCCCTTTCCTGGGTAGTTATTGGGCTCTCTTAGACATCTGGCACCCTGACCTGGATAGCCCTAGGCTAGCCTGATCTCATCAGATCTCAGATGCTAAGCAGGGTTGGCCCCGGCAAGTATTTGGAAGGGAGACCTCCAAGGAATACCAAGGTTCATGACGCAATGGCAAAACACCTCTGAAGTCCTCTTGCCTTGAAAACCCTATGGTTTGAGAGAGAGAGAGAGAGAGAGAGAGAGAGAGAGAGAGAGAGAGAGAGAGAGAGAGAGAGAGATCTGGTAACCAGGCTGCATGCAGAATGGAAATACAGATAATGCACAGCTGATCTGATGCTATCAGATGTCCCGAGGATGCATTAGATAATACCTGGTTGATTGATTCTCCTGTGGCGGTTGGGAGGCAGTTGGTTTCTAATTCCATGAGCCCAGTAACATCATCAAGGCACAGAGGATTCAAGAGATGAAATCAGACAGTAACCTTTTATACATTTCTGTTTTCAAATGGACTGTGTAAATGTGACCATTTATTACTGTTTTTCAATGAAATGGAATGAAACTGTGTTTTCTTAAAGTCATCGTTTCTCCTTTCCCCCAGTCTCAGTCCCACTTTCAGAAGTGATTCCAGCGGCCCAAATATTATACACAGGCAGGCCAGCTGTCCACGTCTTGATCAGTCTTTAGCAATAGAAAAGAGCAAGAGTCCAGTAGCACCTTAAAGACTAATAAAATTTCTGGTAGGGTATGAGCTTCCGTGAGTCACAGCTTCTTCAGTGAGGTGGTGGGCTGTGACTCACGAAAGCTCATATCTTACCAGAAATTTTGTTAGTCTTTAAGGTGCTACTGGACTCTTACTCTTTTCTACTGCCCGCCATGTGTTCCTGACCAAACCTTTTACTTCATAAAGAGCTGGGGAATAAGGCCTATTTAAGGCAGATTTATTCACTACCTAAAAGCCAAATTATCCTTGGTGACTTTGCACTTGAACATCTTTAATAGGGAACATATTCACTGCCTTACTTATCTTCCTTATGGCTCTTATAGATGGCTGCCTATTTCATCTTTACTAGTTGTTGGCTTCCATTTAATTCTTACCCAGAGACTAATGGTTATTAAAACACACATGTCCAGGTTCAGCCGCTGTTGCTGTGCAGCTGTATAACTTCTAAAAGGGATTTATTAGGCTTTGTAAAAGCTGTGTCTGTTTAACCTTCATTAGGCAGTTGCAAATGGCTTTTTCCTTCTTTTTTCCCCCCCAGCAACCAGCAGCATTATCCAAAATGGAGAAAAAATAGATGTTCTGCTTCTGGTTGAGAAAGGGAGGTAAGAGAAAATGGTGGTTATTGGATATGTTTTTCGATGAAAAGTAAATTAAATTCAGTCCTTTGGTGAGATGTGTACTAAACATTCTACATTTTTTGAGGGGAAAGTGTGCTTCTTTTTCTTCTTCCCCTATTTTTCTTTTTCTGTTTGTTTTTTCCTGCAAACAAGATAGATCAGAAAAGTATTTTCAGAGCTTTTTTTTTCTTCTCCTCCCTTAAAATCTTTGGTTGAAATCTGTAAAGAACAAACAGCCCAATCCATAACTGATTTGCCATTTATATTTTCTGACATCGATTACCTGTTTCCTGCCTAACATGGAAAGTATATTCTGGAATCCTGAAGTAAGGGAAGGGAGAGAATCGTATAAGCTTCTGAGCTTGTGCAGAAAGTGGACTTACCAGGTTGCCCCCTCCCCCCCGTGTGCTCCAGCCCCTACCCTTGCTCAGTGGAATACCAGAGCAAAAATGGGGGGGGGGGAGTCCCATGAAGTGATGCCACAACATCACAACACCATTTCCCCAAACTCTGCTCACCATAGTCCGGTGAGGAAAAGTTTAAGGAGCTCGGTATGGTTAGCCTGGAGAGGAGATGACTGAGAGATGATATGATAACCATCTTCAAGTACGTGAAGGGCTGTCATATAGTGGATGGTGTGGATTTTTTTTTCTGTTGGCCCAGAAGATCAGACCAGAACCAACTGGTTGAAATTAAATCAAAAGAGCTTCCAGCTAAACATTAGGCAGAACTTTCTGATAGAGCAGTTCCTCAGCGGAACAAGCTTCCTCGGGAGGTGGTGGGCTCTCCTTCTTTGGAGGTTTTTAAGCAGTAACCCAGCTGGCTTCATATGTAGGAGTAGGGAAACAAATCCAGTCCACCAGATTAGCCACTCATGTGGTAGAGTGGTGGATCAAACCTGATTCTCCAGATCAGAGTCCACCGCTCCAAACCACCACCGCTCTTAACCACTACCTCACACTGGCTCTCAGTGTGTTGGGAATGTGAAGGGAAAGGAGGAGCAGCCCCAAATAATGCTAAATAAATTCAGCATTATTTGGAGTCCGCTTTTTGGCCCCCATTTATCGCCCCCATTTTTTTGTCAGTAAAAAAAAATCCCCGAAAATACGGAAAGGATAATTTTTTTTTTAATTCGGCCTGTTGATCTGCACACCCCTAATGTCATCCCATAAGATAAGTCCTGTTCTTTTTCTTCCTTTCAACGTTGCCAAAAAAAAAAAAACATGATGCATACATTGGGCTTTGAAGAAGGGTTCAGTACATCCTATTGAAAAGTCACAAAGAGGCTGCTCCAAGGCTTCAGTAACATTCTGCATTGAGCATCACAAAATGCTTGCAAAAATATATATTCGCTGGCTTCAGTGGCTGCCTCTGGAATTGGAATATATTGCTTCTGCAGAGCTTTCCCTCTTCTTCTGTCCAGCGTGTGACCAGCCAGCCTGTTTCCCATACAGTGCAATGGTTCATTGTTCACTGAGCTATAAGCTTTTCTCAAGCGATGACAGATTGGCGTTTCCAAAAGGGTAATGTTTGAGTTCATATATTTTTTCGGGAAGTGATAGCTTGAAATGGATCCTGTTGCTTGTTTTTCTCTGCTGCTACCAGAATGATGTACCTTTGGAAAAGTGCCAGAATGCATGGATTTGGAAATGAATCTTTTAAAAAAACATGCCTTTTGGCTGGTTTTGACCAGAGTAGAGTTGGGGTAGAGGAGGAGGAGATGGAGGAGGAGGAGGGGAAGGAGAAAAGTTGGTTTTATATGCCAACTTTCTCTACCACTTAAGGAAGAATCAAACTGGCTTACAATCACCTTCTCTTCCCCTCCCCACAACAGACACCCTGTGAGATAGGTGGAACTGAGAGAGCTCTAAGAGAGCTGTGACTAGCCCAAGGTCACCCAGCTGGCGTCATGTGTAGGAGTGCAGAAACCAACCCGGTTCATCAGATTAGCCTCCACTGCTCCTGTGAAGGAGTGGGGAATCAAACCCGGTTCTGCAGATTAGAGTCCATCGCTCCAAACCACTTCTCTTAACCACGATACCACACTGGCTCCAGTGGAAATTGACACATTGCAGCCATCAGCACCTGCACTGGACTTCTTTTTTTAACCTCGTAATATTTATTAGTGTAAGATGGGAATTTTCAACATCTGAAAGAATAAAATAATCAAAAGGATTTTCAAACACAAAAGTATGAACAATTGTTGTGACTCAAAAGTTCAGCTGAGCGCAAAGGGAAGCCACCCTCTGATGGACGTCTTAACCCTGAATTTTGTCGGCGGCTGGTTCTCCCTCTGCCCGGTCTTGAAACACAAGACACCCAATTAACTAGAAGAGAGATGTGCATCATGAAGCAATCCTGAAACAACCAACAAGACACTGAGAAAGAAATAGCAAAAAAGGCCAACAGGTTTTTTATGGAGGGTGGGAGGGGAAGCCCTGCTCATGTTCATCAAGAGCTCTTTGGGCAAACCTAAACCTCCAGCTGGGAGAAGCAAGGACCAAAGCGAAAGGAGGGGGCTGACCGTTTTGTTCAGGAGACCGGCAAAGCAGGAGTGGAAAGTACCACCAAATTACAAAAGGCTTAGGATCAAAACACCCTAGCAAGACATGGAGGCGGGAGCTCCGGTGGGATTCCCCCCTCCCCCACTCTGAATGGATAGCCACCATTCACTCCAAATCTGCATCTTGATCATTTAAAAGCATTGCATGATTGGGCAGTTAACAAGAGGCATCAAACCAAACAGCAGTTGGTTTACACACACACAGAGAAAGAAGGTTGACGTGGAAAAGAATTTGGCACCTGCAGGGCGAGACTTTTTGTGTTGTTGTTTCATCTGACATTCTCTCAATCATCCCTCTTTCCTGCCCTATGTTTTAATTACTGTCTGATGTTCTTTTAGTATGTATTTTAGTTTTGATTCCAAAATGTTTTTGTACTTTGGTGGCCCTGATTGGGCAGAAAGGTGGCACACAAATTTTTAAATAAAAAATAAAGATGATAGAGAGGGCTATTCATGGCTACTCTCCAGGATCAGGAGGAGCATGTCTATTATATTAGGTGCTGTGGAACACAGACAGGATAATGCTGCTGCAGTTGCCTTTTCTTATGTTCTTATGAGAATGGATTCTCTGTTCTGAAGTCTACAACAGGGCTAATCTGTGAAGGCTTGCTTCATAGATCTCCTTTGTATCTGACAGTCTGCTCTTGACTGTTTCTACAAGAAACGGGTTCAGAGAGCAGTCCCATTTCAAAGAGGCTGTCTGCACGGAAATTTCTTATCCTGATAAAAAGTACGAATTTATAAATCTGCTTCAGGGACTAGGAGGAGGGAAGCTTCTTAATGACATCATGGAGGCCCAGCCAATCAGTATTGGATGTAGCCAGCATCCTCTTCCAACTTGCAGTACTCTTCCCCCACCCACCCCCAACACTGAATCTTCAGGGGCCTGGAGACCAAGCCCTACGAGGAAAGGCTGAGGAAGTTGGGAATGTTTAGCCTGGAGAAGAGGAGGTTGAGGGAGGACATGATTGCTCTCTTGAAGTATTTGAAGGGTTGTCACTTAGAGGGGCAGGGAGCTGTTCCTGTTGGCAGCAGAGGATAGGACTCGTAATAATGGATTTAAATTGTGAGTGGAAAGGTTCCGGCTGGATATTAGGGTTTTTTTTTTTTTTTTTTTTAACAGTAAGAGTTGTTCAGCAGTTGAATCAGCTACCTAGGAATCTGGTGAGCTCCCCCTCACTGGTAGTCTTTCAGCAAAGGCTGGACAAGCACTTGTCAGGGATGCTCTAGGCCGATCCTGCATTAAGCAGGGGGTTGGACTAGATGGCCTGTATAACCCCTTCGAACTCTATGATTCTATGCTTCAATAGGAATATTTATGTTTGGACTGACTGCAATGAAGGCAAGTTCTCGAGGGGCCTCTCTGCTCTAAAAGTGTTAACATCTATTTTCATTATGGCAAGCTGTTAGATTGGTTTGCCCTCATACATTTGCATGAGATCAGCCATGTTGTTTTCACTGAAGCAGGCGTGTTGTCTCTGCTCTTCCTCTTATTGCTCTTTTCAAAATATTTCCCCCTCCCCAAACTTTGCAGAACGTTATACATCCATGGACGCACAAAGTTGGATTTCACAGTCTGGCGTAGCGCAATTGAAAAAGCAGCAGGTACAGATGGCAACGTGTTAGAAGATCAGCAGCTCAGCAAAAACGACATCCCTATTATAGTGAACAGCTGTATTGCATTTGTTACGCAGTATGGTAAGTGGAGCAGAGCATTTGTTTGAGTTGCTGAAAATTGGAGCTGCATCCGGACAGAGTACTTAAAAAGCATTTATATCAGATTGTGTTACATGGGCTTGAGCTGTTATCTGGAAAGGGCATGCTTTGTGAGAGATTGTGTGTGAGTGTGTGTGTGTGTGTTAAGTGCCGTCAAGTCGCTTCCGACTCATGGCAACCCTATGAATGAAAGTCCTCCAAAATGTCCTATCTTTGACAGCTTTGCTCAGCACTTGCAAATTGAGGGCTGTGGCTTCCTTTATTGAGTCAGTCCATCTCTTGTTGGGTCTTCCTCTTTTCCTGCTGCCCTCAACTTTTCCTAGCATGACTGTCTTTTCCAGAGACTCTTGCCTTCTCATGATGTGACCAAAATACGATAGCCTCAGTTTAGTCATTTTAGCTTCTAGGGTCAGTTCAGGCTTGATTTGATCTATAACTCACTGATTTGTTTTTTTGGCAGTCCATGGTATCCGTAACACTCTCCTCCAACACCAAATTTCAAAGGAACCTGTTTTCTTCCTATCAGCTTTCTTCACTGTCCAGCTTTCACTAATAGGGAATAGGATGACATGAATTAACTTGATCTTGGTTGCCAGTGACACATCCTTACACTTAATAATCTTTTCTAGCTCTTTCACGGCTGCCCTTCCCAGTCTCAATCTCCTTCTGATTTCTTGGCTGCAGTCTCCCTTTTGGTTGATGGTGGAGCCAAGGAATAGAAAGTCTTGAACAATTTCAATTTCCTCATTGTCAACCTTAAAGTTGTGTAATTCTCCTGTAGTCATTACTTTTATTTTCTTGATGTACAGCTGTAGTTCTGCTTTGGCACTTTCGCTTTTAACTTTCAGCAGTAGTCATTTCAAATCTTCACTATTTTCTGCCAGTAATGTAGTGTCATCGGCATATCTCAAATTATTAATGTTCTTCCCTCCAATTTTCACTCCACCTTCATCTAAATCTAATGAGTGTGTGTAGCTGTAATATATGTAGTCAAGAGAAAGAGCAAAGTGCATCTCATGATGAGGAAACCAGTTTGGGAAGTTAAAATAGGAGGATCTTGGGAAACATAAGGAACTTGTTCATTTTTATGTTCCATGTATGATGTGATCTACCGAAAGGTGAAGCCCTGTACGGAAAGAAAGGCGTTAATTGTTGCTGCATACTTAGCCCAAAGACTTTGTCTAAGATGTAAAGGCAACCAGGTCTGCAAGGTTGGGGGCTTCAAAATGTCTTCCATGGAACGTTGGCATTTCTTAAGGACTGAGGAAATCAGTCGTGGTGGTTCAAACTCCTCTGGAAGACAACTGATCCATCCCTACAGCGAATAGCCACGCATAGTCTGGGACCTTCATATCTTCAGGACTGCCTAGGGTTGCCAACCTCCTGGTGGTGGCTGGAGATCTGCTATTACAATTGATCACCAGTCGATAGAGATCACTTGGAGAAAATGGCTGCTTTGGCAACTGGGCTCTGTGGCATTGAAATCCCTCCCCTTAGGAAACCCCGTCCTCCTCAGGCTCCACCCCAAAAACCTCCCGCCGGTAGCAAAGAGGGACCTGGCAACCCTAGGACCGCCTCTCCTGGTACACCCCCAAAGGACATTACATTCTGCTGTCATCAACAAAGCCCTTCTTGGCCCTGGCTGTGGCCCGGTGGAACTCCCTCCCTAGTAACATCAGGGCCTTGCAGGACCTTAAAGAGTTCTGCAGGGCCTGTCAGGCAGAGCTTTTCCACCAGGCCTGTAACTGAGGGCAGCCACGGGTGTCATCTGCTGGCCCCCCTTCCCCCTTTTCTGGCTCTTCCAGGTTATACATTGAGTCTGACTGCCAAGCATTCAGCAGCTATTAGACTTTTAACTGAGCACAATCTATTGTTTTATTGTAAGATTATTGGATCTTGTCTTAATGATATTGGATGTTTTAAATGAATATGTATTATGTTTATATTTATAATTATATTGTGGTTACCCGCCATGAGCCCGGCCTGGCTGGGGCAGGGGGGATAGAAATTTAACCAATAAATAAGGGTCCTGGATTCATTATAGTGTGTATGCTACCTTCTCATAGGCAATGGTGATGCCAGTCAAGCCCGCCCAGTGCCCTGGGGGCTTCAAAGGTTGAGCTATAAACTATAACAACATAATTATATTTATTACAAGTTGTACGCTATAAAATTGTTAAAAACACCGGGCCTGGATTACAGGCAGTAAAGGGGGGAGGGGAGGGGGGAGAAACCTCTGACAGAAGATAGAAAAAAATGTGCAAAGCACCAGAGGTTACAAGGCGTTTATCTAATAACTTGTAGCTACTCCAAAGTTTTACAAAATAGTAGTAACAGCAAAGGTTCGAATAAATTGCAAAATGTGTATTACACATAACGAGCAAACTCAAAGAGCAAAAGTGTTGATAATATAACACAAAACCACAACAGTATGAGCAAAAGCAAAAAAAAAGTGTTGATAATAAAACACAGAACCACAACAGTGACAGATCTGCCAGCTAGAATCCCGTTTCTGTATCCGTCTTTGGACTGTAACTGTAGCTATCATCAGAAAGGAAGTAATTATCCTTTATGACACATAGGTAATATGAGACAACGAAGCCATAAATTCAATTAACACGTGCATTTAGACAGCTGTGGGCTGAAGTCTGGTAACCTCTGGTGCTTTGCACATTTTTTTTCTGTCTGGATTACAGGCTACATATAAAATTATCCGTTACAAAATTCTTATGCACAGTTGATATACATTCGATATAAATGACCCACACTGGCCCATACGCGTTTTGACCTGAATAGCCTTCCTCAGTGGTCATAAATACAGAAAATGATTAAAAACACATACAGAAAGTCACCTTATTTTTATCTAATGTCTTGCGTGGCTTGATGTAAACTCTTAACCCAAATCGTGGGTCTTGCCACTTGGACAGTTGGTCGCACAATCTGGTGCAGAATTAACGTTTCCGGATGCGTGTAAATCAACTTGTGATCAATCATATTGGCCTTTCCCCACTTTTGTTGTTGTTCTACTGCCTAATGCCCTGCCAGAACTGAATGTGTAGACTGTAACCAAATCAACAGCACGATGGCCAAACTATATCCCAAAACAACACAAATTAGTTTTGCATATTAATGCACATTCAAGAGTTTACATATCAATTTTTACAATATTACAAAATTTCTATAATGAATTTCCCACAAGTAAGAACGCAGGTAAGTACAATATTTCAAGTATTGTTCTGTAACTAAAAATATAAGCAAGTATAATTGAAACTGATAAGAATGAAGTAATGAAACCAGACGATGACCAGCAAGGTTAAGAAGAGATGAGAGACGGGTGTTTTAGATAACTTCCCTTTTTGCCCTACAAGGCAAGGCTTCTTTGATCCGCATATCTTGTTTGTTAACCACCACAGACATCATGAGAATTCTCTGAAAGTATTATAAATCAAGAACTGAATGTGTGCCACAGAAGAATCCTTGGAGGTGCTTTCCAGGTGTTCTCCCAACGCGTGTGGGTGCAGTTTATCCATGAACACTTCCTCATGGCTGGGAGAATATTTAAATAACCCCATACTGAATAGATTAATCCTATTCCTGACCTGTCAGTGCACTGAGTGAAGTTCATTCATTCATTTATTAAAATATTTATACCCTTTTATTGGCTCAAGTTCAAAGGCTTCCTCTGACTTAAATGGCTCTTCTGTTGGAGGAAGAGCTACCAAAGTTGAAGGAAGGTTACTTAGGCTGAAGGAAGGCTACAGAATGTGGACAGAATCAAGCATGTGCAGAGGAGTGTGAAGAGGAGGATCAGGGGCCTAGAGAGCAAGCCCTATGAGGAAAGGATAAGGGAGTTGGGAATGTTTAGTCTGGAGAAGAGGAAGTTGTGGAGGGACATGATTGCTCTCTTTAAGTGATTGAAGGTCTGTCACTTAGAGGAGGGCAGGGAGTAGGGCTGTCGATTTGGTTCGTCCGAACCGAAAAAACAGCTTAATTTCTCCCGATTCGGTCGTTTCTAGTTCGGATGGAACCAAATTCAAAAAAGGCGGGAAAAGGACAAGCCAAATTCGGCAAGTTCGGGTGGACTTTGGATAAATCCGGAAAATTCGGGGGCTCAGAATCAGCAGCATAACAGTCAGTTAGTAAGCTGCATTCTCCCACGGCCAATCGGTGGCCAAGTTGGGTCTTCTTCTGGCCAATCAGTCGTGGTTGAGTACATGAGCCCAGCTGCTGTGCGGCCTGGGGAGAGAAAGAGTTTGTGTGAGAGAGAGATCCCCGTGGGGGGGGGGTGCATGTGCACATTCACGCCTTTCCACGGCTCCGGGGGGGGATGTTTGGAGGTAGATGTTCCAAACTTTCAGCGTTTCAAACTTGCAAGAAGGGCCCCCTCAAGCTATGCTGAAAGTTTGGAACGTCTACCTCCAAACATGATCCCCCGGAGCCGTGGAAAGGCGTGAATGTGCTGTAAAATGGAATAGATGCACATTAAGGGGGGGACCCCTTCCGGGCCACATATATCGCCCCCCCTGCCCCAATCGTCACCAAACTTGGGGGTTCTTGCAAAAAGGGCCCCCTCAAGCTACGCTGAAAGTTTGGGACCTCAAACCCCAAAAACCCCCCCCCAGAACCGTGGAAAAGCGCAAATGTGTTTTTTATGGCTTTATTCGGACGAATTTTTCCACCGAACTCAAATCTCGTGCTGGATTCCACGGTACCAAAGCGGGGGAGTTCGGACTTCAGCATTACCTGGATCAAAACAGGACAGATTTTGCCGGATCCGAATTTTACCGAATTTTTTTTTCAAATGCCCTAGCAGAGAGCTGTTCCTGTTGGTAGCAGAGGATAGGACTTGCAATAATGGGTTTAAATTGCGGGTGGAAAGGTACCAGCTGGATATTAGAAAAACATATTTTTTACAGTAAGAGTTTTTTGACAGTGGAATCAGCTACCTACATCCATATGGAATCGTGTAACTGAATGTGGGGGTCGCAACAAATTTGGTAACAGTAAAAGGTTTCTGAACCTATACCAAAGAATTGTTTTAAAATAAATTTCTTTATGATTTATGATCAGTAAATGCTTGATTTGTATACCTATTTTATATACCTATGTATACCTATAGACCCGGGTGAATTGCTCGGGTGAAAAGGGGTCATGAGTGGAAAAAGTTTAAGAAGCCCTGACCTAGGGGAGTGGTGATCTCCCCCTCACTGGCAGTCTTTCAGCAGAGGCTGGACGAGCATTTGTCAGGAATGCTCTAGGCTGATCCTGCATTAAGCAGGGGGTTGGACTAGATGGCCTGTATGGCCCCTTCCAACTCTGTGATTCTATGAAACTTGGAGGATGGTTGGATCCAACCCACTATGTGGATGTGCATGAATGAGCATGTACAGATTCGGTGGGAAAGACACATATGCTTAGCTTCTGCTCACATGCTTGGATCATGTAAACATTCTCCTAGTGATACGCGAGTTTGTCACAGGTAAGCTGGTCCTTCATAGTTAGATTAATGTCTACACTGGTGCCACTCTGGATCCATGAAAGGCAAATTTATAAGGAAAGTAGAAAACTCTTGTAATATTGCAGGTCCTTTTGGATTTGTTCCTCTAACTGTCTTCATGTCTCTGTAGATTCAGTATGTGTGTTTGTGTCTCTTGTGCAGTGGTTTTTTTTCCCTGCACAAATATTTTGTACTTGTGTCTGGATATTTTTAAATTATTAGATTTTTTTTCTTTAAAAAGGTGTTTTTTTTCTTTAGGTTTGGGCAGTAAGCGTATCTACCTGAACGGTGGGGATCCCTCTAGCGTCAGCAACCTTCTAGAGTGTTTCAAAAAGGATGCGAGAAGCGTGAAGCTGAGGGCCGGGACCAACCGACTGGAAGATGTTACGGAGGCGCTGAAATGTTTCCTGTCTGAAATAGACGATGCCCTCCTTACCAAAGAGCTTTATCCATTCTGGATCTCCGCGCTAGGTAATACATGGCACAGTTGCTTTGAAGCCAGCGTGGTGTAGTGGTTAAGAGTGGTGGTTTGGAGCGGTGGACTCTGATCTGGAGAACTGGGTTTGATTCCCCACTCCTCCACACAAGTGGCGGAGGCTAATCTGGTGAACTGGATTTGTTTCCCTGCTCCTACACATGAAGCCAACTGGGTGACCTTGGGCTAGTCACACAACCCAACCTTCCTCATAGGGTGTCTGCTGTGGGGAGGGTAAAGGACAGTGATTGTAAGCCGGTTTGATTCTTCCTTAAGTAGTAGAGAAAGCCGGTCTATTAAAACCAAGTCTTTTTCTTCTGGATGTCCACTGCTCGAAACCATCACTCTTAACCACTACACCACACTAGCTCTGGGTAGCTTCCAGAGCCTGGAAGCCAACTAGGGTTCACCCTGCTTAGTACTTGGATGGGAGACCGCCAAGGAAGGCAAGTGTAAAGGAAGGCAATGGCAAACTACCTCTTTTCCTTTCTTCCCTTGATGGTTCAGCTGCAACTTGATGGCTCACTTTACTTTTTAACACTGAATGCCTAGATTACTTTGAACAGATGAGGGCAGCAAGTAGCAGAAGCAGCTTTATAAATGTCTCTCTTCTTTCTACCTGATGGGTTCTAGGCATTAGCCTATCTGGGCATTTAGTCCCAAAATTGTATCCAAAAGCGGATGCTCATTTATGCATCTTTTGACACCCAGGACAAGATGCGAGCTGTGGTTTTACTTCCTTAAGTGCACCCCCTTCTATGAGCAAGAAGTGAGAGAGCCTTAAATTCCTTTTCTTCTTCCTCTTTTCTGTCTGGCTTAAGAGTATCTTCTCCCTCATGAACGTGTTTTGAAGGGAATGGTGGTACTTTTTTGCAAAATATGTCCATATAATTCCTGGGGTCAAGTATATATGGATACTGTAATTCTTTTGCTGTTGATGAATATATAAAGCCAGTGTAGTGTAGTGGTTAAAAGCAGTGAACTCCAATCTGGAAAACTAAGTGCGATCCCCCACTCCTCCACATGAAGCCTGCTGGGTGACCTTGGGCTAGGCACCGTTCTCTCAGAACCCTCTCAGCCCACGCAGAGGCAGGCAATGGCAAACCACCTCTGAATGTGTCTTGCCTTGAAAACCCTACTGGGTCTCAGTAAGTCAGCTGTGACTTGACGGCACTTTCCACCACATATGCATATGTGTGTGTGTTCAATATACTACATCCTCACACATTTAAACAGGAGGGCACTTAAAACACTCTAGTGTAGTGTCTTGAGAATAGGCCCCTGAGCTTACCCACTACTACTTTTCATTGCCTTTTCCAGGCCGCTCACCTGTTGCCACATATATTTGGAAATTTCGGGGGATTTTGGGAGAGAGCTGGGATGTGATGCCATAGATTCTGCCCTCCAAAGCTGTCATTCCCTCTAGTGGGTCTCTAGACTGGAGATCAGTTGTAATTCTAGGAGAACTCCACCCCCATCCGAGGTTGATAGCCCTCATTACTGATCTTCTCACTGCAAAATCCCTGAAATACTTCTGTAGAACTTTAGGTCCCTACAGAATCCACACGTTTTGGCTGGTTTGGGTTGCCAGTAGGATTGTGCATATCAATAAACCCAAACTGAAAATAAACCCCAAAATAGCCGTTTTGGCAATATTCGGTTTTCGGTTTTTGCAGTGGTCCTATAATTTTGCATGCCCATTGCAAGCACTCATGAAAAACTGAGTTTTCCCACGATTCTTTGTACGGTGTGGCATTACAGACTGTGAAAAGTTAGTATTAAAATTCTCCTGGGGGGGGCATTTTTCGAGGTAGAGTCACCAAATTCACCATGTAGCTTCAGAAGACTCTCCTTGCGTCAACCCCCAGAGTTTGGTAAAGTTTGGGACAGGGGGTCCGATTTGATGGGGACCGGAAGGGGTCACCCCCTCCTCCATAGAGAAGTATGGTAAAGTTTACAATGCTTATCTATGGCGGAGGGGATCAACCCCTTCCGGACCCTATAAAATCAGTGTGGGGCTTGTACTGCAGTGTTTTCTGAGACTCAGGGTTAGGGCAGGGTTCCAGGGTTCCATGGGTTCTCCAGCTTTCTAGACCCTTGTCTTTCTTGCAGGCTTGGAGACGGACGGGGGTTTTCTGGAATGGTCATGCTAACTCTCTAAGGGATAGTTGAAAGCACAATTTGGGTGTATGTGTTTAATTTTTCATCTCACGTTTCCTTCAAGTTAAGTACAGTATACAATGTTCTACCTTACCCATTTTATCCTCACAACTAGGGTTGTGCATATGGCTAAAGCTGAACTGAAAATAAACCCGAAATTAGCTGTTTCGGCAATAATCACGTTTTGGATTTACCAACGCCAAAACCTGGGGATCTCCCTGAAGCTGAATAGGCTATTCACTTTTGCTCAGAGGCACTGCTCTGTGCTTTCTCCCATTTTTACCGGTATGGGTATTCTCCTTATTCCAGGTTTACCAAAAAAATCAGGCCCAATAAACCTGAGCCCAAAATGTACCAATTTTTTTCCACACAACCCTACTCACAACAATCCTTTCTGGTAGGTTATGCTGTGACAGAAATTGGGCAAAGGTTATCCAATGAACTTCATAACAGAGTGGGGATTTGAACTTGGGTTTTCCAGGTCCTAGTCTGACACTCTGACCATTATACCATACTGACTCTGAAGTCAACAGGGGCTGATCAAGTTTAAATGGCAGCTTTGCCAATGGCAAATTGGCTGGTGCATATATGGACCCTTCAGTGAGCAGATCTTGAAACAATTGGTTATTGAAAGAAAGAAATGAATAATCAATACTTTGACCTCTCGGTAACCTGTCTTGAGCAGTAAGAGCCTCAGTTTCCCCTTTCCACCTGTTTATCTTGTCCATTTGGATTTTAATTGGTCGTGCTCATTAAAAGCATTTGTCCAGTGAACAGAGAAATCTGGCTCTTGCTTTATGGATGGTTACCCTGAGACCCCACTGCAAGCGATACTTGAATTCAGAAGTTGCAAGACAGATCCTAATTGCAGCCAAGATTGTTTCTTCTTTCAAAGGCAGTGCAGAAACCATCTGCGGCGAAAGAAAATCATCTATATTGTGTCTGTGAAGTGGAGGCTGATTGGTTGAATCGCTGTTTTATATGACTTAGATACTGCCAAAGTGGCAAATCAATATCTTTCTCTCCCTCTCTTTCTCTTTTTTGGACTATGTTGTTGCTAATGCTCAGTAATTTAATTTCCTCTCCCCACCCATTCCCTTCCGCATCAGATACAGTGGATGAGAAAGAGCGAGTGAGAAAATACAGCACTTTTATTCGAACACTTCCGCCCGTCAATAGGGCAACGTTGGCAGCTTTAATGGAACACCTTTACAGGTCAGCCTAACTGAAAATTGACTGAAATAATGCCTCATATCAGAGAGGGTTCTGATAAACGTTCCTTACTTGGTTACAAGTGTGGGGGCAACGTGTGCCTGTGTGTGGGGAGAATGAGATGAAAATGTCCAAGAGATGTCTAGCAGTGGCTGCTAATAATAGAGAGATCGCTTTGATGCAGCTCTGTATAATGCTCAAAGTACTTCTTAGGCATTCTCTCAGGAGCCCTTTCAGCCCCGTCAGATAGGAGTGCGCTTATTATTATTTAACACTGCATTACAGATGGGAATGCTAGGCTGATAGTGGCTTGCCTAGTGAGTTCACTGGCGGGGCAGGATATGAATGGGGGGGTGTCCCTCATCACGCACTTGTCTCTTCTGCTAGACCTGGTGATCAAATGCTTAGCAGGGGCTGACAGGTGGTGGGGCCTTTCAGTAAACAATGGGTATCGCTGGGGTGGGTGCGTTCATGACTGCATGTTTGTAAAAGGTAGCTGTACTATATTGTGTTGCACTGTATTACATTGCATTGCTTTGACGTAATTGTGTGTGTGTGTGCGTGTGATGTAAAATTGGCAAATTTGCATATTTTGAGCTCTTTTGCAAAATTGGTTGGTTTGCTGCTGCACATGGGGAGGCTGAAGGATGGTCTGGAGCCATGATAGCCATCTGCTGAAGCTGAGAGATTCAAAACAGGTAAAAGGAAGTATTTCTTCACACAATGCAAAGTTAAATTGTGGAACTCCCTGCTGCAGGATGTGGTGATGGCTGCCAACTTGGCAGGCTTGAAGAGCGGAGTGAACTTGTTGATGGAGAAGAGGGGTGTTCATGGGTACAAGTAAAAATGGATACTAGTCATGAGGCATACCTACTTTCTGCAGTATCAGAGGAACACGCCTATTATATTAGGTACTTTGGAGCACAGGCAGGATAATGGTGCTGTAGTCGCCTTGTCTGTGGGCTTCCTAGAGGCACCTGGTTGGCCACTGTGTGAACAGACTGCTGGATTTGATGGGCCTTGGTCTGATCCAGAAGGGCCTTTCTTATGTTCTTATGTTCTTTCAGTCAGATGAATTTCAAGGTTTGCTTCTGATTATCAGCCAGCGACATGGGTGGCTGTCTCCCTCTGATTCTGCTCGTGATCTTCCAAACGGCATCTGAAATACCTGGGAATTGTGCAGCACCTTAAAGACTTACAGGTTTTCATTCTTGCCTGAACTTCATCATATGGCCTCTGTCAGAAACAGTAGAAAAGAGAAAGTGAGCTGTGACTCACGAAAGCTCATCCCCTGCCAGAAATTTTGTTAGTCTTTAAGGTGCTACTGGACTCTTGCTCTTTTCGACTACTGCAGACAGACAACACGGCTACCCATCGTGATCTGTCTGCCAGAAACGGTGCATTATGCTGTTGGAGAGACTCTGTAGGGCCAAACTACGTGCGGCTTTATGCCAGATATGAAATCTAAACTCCAAAAAAGCAGGCTGTGGTGGGAAATTGAGGGTGAGAGTAACCAGGCCTTCCAAACAGCTATTAGACTCATGGTGGGGGAAAAGACAGACACCCATATTGTACCCATCGTTCCCCCCACCAACTTCCGTAGCAGCCATGAGGAAGTGGAAGTCTCTCAGGAGATAGTATAAGAGAGCCAGTGTGGTGTAGTGGTTAAGAGCAGCGGTTTGGAGTGGTGGACTCTGATCTGGAGAACCAGGTTTGATTCCCCTCTCCTCCACATGAGCGGCAAATGCTAATCTGGTAAACCGGGTTGGTTTCCCCGCTCCTACATATGAAGAAGAATAAGTTGTTTATATGCTGACTTTCTCTGCCACTTAAGGAAGAATCAAACCGGCTTACAATCACCTTCCCTTCCCCTCCCCACAACAGACACCCTGAGAGGTAGATGGGGCTGAGAGAGTGTGACTAGCCCAAGGGCACCCAGCTGGCTTCATGTGTAGGAGCGGGGAAACAAATCCAGTTCACCAGATTAGCCTCCATCGCTCATGTGGAGGAGTGGGAAATTAAACCCGGTTCTCCAAATCAGACTCCACCACTCCAAACCACAGTTCTTAACCACTACACCACGCTGGCTCTCAGCTGGGTGACCTTGGGCTAGTCACAGTTCTATCAAGAGCTCTCTCAGCCCCACCTATCTCACAGGGTGTCTGTTGTGGGGAGGGGGAGGGAAGGTGATTGTAAGCCAGTTTCATTCTTCCTTAAGTGGTATAGAAAGTCAGCATATAAAAACCAACTCCTCTTCTTAACCACCACACCCCTCAGCATCATGGCTCTGATCAAAATCCTCCCCCAGTGGCTGGGTTTTTTTTGTTTGTTTTTAGCTGAAATTATAGCTTGTGAGATCTTTTAAGAGTTTTTCTCAGCATCACTTCACGGGCCCTTGGCCTAATCCACAGGCAGTCCTTCTGCTAAGGAAGCTCTTCACAGTGCTCTTCCCAAGATAGGCAGAACGATCTGTGCGAAAGCAGGTGGCACGAGAGGCGTAAGTGAACGAGCTATGGGTGTGGGGAAGGGAAATTTGTAATTTCCTTGTGACAGATGCCTTCTTCTGAGTTGAATTGTCCCCTCGGAAAGGCATGCTGTGGCACAAAAAGGCGTCCTTGCTCAGGGAGCGTTTTTCAATGCGGGCGTTTGCTTTCCCACAGGGTACAGAAGTGTTCCGAAATCAATCGCATGGACCCTCACAATCTCGCCATGGCGTTTGCCTCGTGCCTTTTTCAGACGAAAGGGCAGACTAGCGAAGAAGTCAACGTAATTGAAGACCTGATTATAAACTATGTGCATCTCTTCGATGTAAGTGCAGGGCATTTTTTTTTTTTAAAGAAAAATAAGATCGCTCCGGTTCAGTAATTTAGAAAATGGATGAAATCTCTCTCTCTTTAGCGCTGCTTTCAGCAGGCCCTCAGGACGTTTGGCACCCTTGTTTGCCGTTTGAAGGATGTCGACTCATACTTTACTAGTGAGATCTACTGGCAAAAAAAAAAAAAAAGCTAGAGCTTTGCTTTTAAATTTGATTTAAATGATTTCTCTCTGATGGCATATGAGGGTTGCGTTGTCATTGGCTCAGAAAAAAACCCCGATGGTCATCTCTGCTTGTAATTATTTGTCTTAAAATGTTTGTTGTGCTGCTGATGTCATGTACGGGGTGGTTTACGCAGTTTTATCAGATAGCAAAAAAAGATGGATCTTTCTCTTCATGGAGCTGACATATCCCTGGGCCCTGCAGTGAGGCAGGGTCCAGGGATATGGACAAAGGTTGTTAAACTGCCTACACCTGAGGATTAAGATTACGTTTTTTTTAAACCTAGCACTGGTTTTTTTGAAACCTTGCACTGATGACAATGTAATTTCCCCTTGCGCATGCTTAAGAGAGGATGTTCTCATGCATCTTTGGAAAAACACACACAATAGAATGGAATGCCAGTCATTCCCTTAGTAAAACATTCGCCATGAACACCAGTTTAAGGGTGAATTTTTTTTTTTTTAATTCATAATCTGTGTTTCAGCTTATCAGGGCCTTCTTAGAATCATAGACTCATAGAGTTGGAAGGGACCACCAGGGTCATCTAGTCCAACCCCCTCCACAATGCAGGAAATTCACAACTACCTCCCCCCACACACACACACCCAGTGACCCCTACTCCATGCCCAGAAGATGGAGGGGAAAACTCTCCAGGCTCCATGGCCAATATGGCCTGGAGGAAAATTCCTTCCTGACCACAAAGTGGCGATCAGCATTACCCTGGGCATATAAGAAAGGGCCACAAGAGCCAAACACTGACACAACCCTTCCTGCCCTCCTTCACTTGAGGTGCCTAAGTTCACAGAATCAGCGTTGCTGACAGTTAGCCATCTGGTCTCTGCTTAAAAATCTCTGATGAAGGAGAGCCCACCACCTCCCGAGGAAGCCTGTTCCACTGAGGAACTGCTCTAACTGTTAGAAAGTTCTTCCTAATGTTTAGCCGGAAACTCTTGATTTAATTTCAACCCGTTGGTTCTGGTCCGACCTTCTAGGGAAACAGAAAACAACTCGGCACCATCCTCTAAATGACAGCCCTTCAAGTACTTGAAGATGGTTATCATATCCCCTCTCAGTCTTCTCCTCTTCAGGCTAAACATACCCAGCTCCATCAACCTTTCCTCATAGGAAAGGTGCATCTGATGAAATGGGTCTTGACTTAGAAAAACTGATGCCTCAAAATATATATTTTTAGTCTTTAAGGTGCACAAGGCCTTTTGTCATTAAGAGAGGTTGTTGTTGCTTAGCTTCATTAGGAGGGCAGGGAACTGTTCCTGTTGGCCGCAGAAGATAGGACTCACAATAATGGGTTTAAGTTGTGGATAGAAAGGTACTGGCTGGATATTAGGATGGAAATTTTACAGTAACAGTTGTTCGACAGTGGAATCAGCTACCTCAGGAGGTGGTGAGCTCCCCCTCACTGGCAGTTTTTAAGCAAAGGCTGGACAAACCCTTATCAGGGATGTTCTAGGCTGATCATGCATTAAGCAGGGGGTTGGACTAGATGGCCTGTATGGACCCTTCCAACTCTATCATTCTATGATTAATTACAGCTCCACTTCTTGCCAGAGGGACCCAAAATGCCATCTGAATATCAGCTTTCCCCCATGATGTCTGCATAAGCACATAATGAACAGACATAGCTTTTTTTCTTGGGGGGGGGGGCTTTACACCGCTTTTCAGATTTCAGATTTTTTCTGCAAACCTGGGGGCTACTCCCAGTTTTGCAGAAATATATACCCACAGAAAAGTTTGCAGAAAGATATACCATAATGCTGAATTACCCCATTACTGGGTTTTTGTTGGTTTTGGTTTTGGTCTTCACACCATGCATTTTAAGCCACCCATTCCTATTAGATAAACGATTAATGAGAACTCTCCTAAAATTGGTTGAAATCTTTTAAGTAGAGTTGCTGTTTGTAACTACCACATCTCAGCAGCTGAAATGTCTCCCTGATCTTCTCATGCTGGTAGCCTTCTGTTTAGAATGGGCTCCTCCGACTGCAGATGGGGCGGTGGGGTCCCATTTTTTAGTAACCTGCTATATTTTGCAGATAGAAAGCTATTACAGCAGAGTGGGTTGAGCTAGAAATATTCTCCCTGATGAGCTAATGGTTTTCTTGTAGGGATTCTTTCAGTGGTGGGCAGCATTGAAAAATGTAACTTCCCACTCACAGTCTGAAGTAGTACAGTCTACTCTGTTACTGCAGGACTATACCACCTCGTTCTACCACTCTCATATGCCATGCCACTGTCGGTGGATAGTAATGTAGGTATTTTTATCTATTTGCAATGGTGTAGCCCACTTCTGTTGCTGTTTTTTGAAAACGGCACAAGAGGTTATAAAGGAAATGTACCAATTCCCAGATGCTCTATTAACCTTTTCTTTATGAGCAGGTACATGAAGACCAAGTGAAGCAAATGGATATTGAGAACAGCTTCATTACAAAGTGGAAGGATACTCAAGTAAGTAATAATGATACCTTTCCCCACCATTCCTATCTCCCTGGCCTAAATTATGTGTAGCACTTGACACTGAGAGACACTGTCCTTCAGTGTTACTCCTCTGAAGATGCCTGCCACAGCTGCTGGCGAAACGTCAGGAAAGAAAATACCAAGACCACGATTACACAGCCCGGATAACCCACAAGAACCAATGAACTCTGACCGTGAAAGCCTTCGACAATATTAAGATTAAATACCCTTGACGATGGTTTCTGCATCACCAGCATATGGCATTTAATAGTCAACCTAGGGCCAAACTAGATGAGTTACTATCCCTGGGTTCATCCCAGGACGTGTTTCCATCTGTATCACTGGGGAAAGCTATTTAAGAGCACCAGAAGAGCACAATTATGGTCATGACCTCCAAGGCACGGGGAAGATAGACTCCTGCCTCCCCCATGCACTGTTTTTCTGACCCAAAACTCAGTTGGGGAACATATTTGCCAATGCCCCACTCAGCATTTTAGGTCAGACAAATGGCACATGAACACATGAAGCTGCCTTATACTGAATCAGACCTTGATCCATCAAAGTCAGTATTGTCTTCTGAGACCAGCAGCAGCTCTCCAGGGTCTCAGAGATCTTCACTTTGACTCAAGACAATCACCAAGTTATCAGGCCTACAAAAGGGTTATTTATTTCCTACAAGACGCATCCATTATAAATTTCAGAGCATAGATCCACAGCATCCCCTAGATGGAGCCATTTGTCTGACTGTTTGATGCAGTCTCAACAATTCACATACCACCTGTGGCCTGTGGGCCCTATTTATTGCATGAGACAATCTTCTTTCTGTTAACCTTTCGGAAGGCAAAGGAGTTTAAGTCTAGCGATGCTACTGTACACTTATACCGCTACCTTTTGTTCAACGGTGAAAGACAGCCGGCAGAAATTAAGCTAGCTTGGGCGGGGGGAGGTAGGAGTCTTAAAGTGTCTTTTTGAGCGATTAAAATAGCAAGCTGCTTGAAAAACTGACTCAGCCCAGAACTTCTTTTGCATCTCAAAGAAACACGGCCTGCCTCTCCCGTTGTGTACCATGACCTTGTTTTCCAAGCCACTCGGTGTTTGGCTAACCATTCTTCATCTTTTTTCCCCCTTTCCTGCCCACCAAACACTTTGGCAGCTCTTTTCATCTGCGGTAATTTGCGGCACGTATTTCCCCCCAGCGTGCAGTTGTTTACATATGCTCAGTGGAAATCAAATGTCAGCTTCATTCTTCCCTCCAAACACTCCCCCCTTCCTTCCAGTAGGAATATCTGAAAAACAAATTTTACCAGGCTCTTTTTTTCCCTGAGTCTCTGCCAGTATAATTAAGAAGCTTTCTTCAAAGTAGCTTTGTAACATTTTTCTCCCTCACAAATGATTCCATTAGTTTTGATTCTCGGCGGCCGCTGTGACCTAAAAGTCCTAATTTCTCCATTATGCAGCTCTTTATAACAGAGCGATGCTGCGTGGTTTTAAGTCACAGAAAGTGAAGTGTTCTTTCTGCAGAAAGTTGCTCAAAATATTTCCCATAACTTCCTCAGCCAGCGTGGTGTAGTGGTTAAGAGCAGTGGTTTGGAGTGGTGGACTCTAATCTGGAGAACCAGGTTTGATTCCCCACTCCTCCACATGAGCGGTGGACTCTAGTGAACCAGGTTGATTTCCCCACTCCTACATATGAAGCCAGCTGGGTTACCTTGAGCTAGTCACAGCTCTCTTAAGAGCTCTCTCAGCCCCACCTACCTCACAGGGTGTCTGTTGTGGGGAGGGGAAGGGAAGGTGATTGTAAGGCGGTTTGATTTTTCCTTAAGTGCTAGAGAAAGTCGGCATATAAAAACCAACTCTTCTTCTTCTGCTTCTGCTTCTGATTCTTTCTGCTGTGCTAGGAAATTACTACTAAATAGGGCTTCCGATCTAGATGTGCAAATTCATTTCTGGATGTGTGTGTGTTAAGTGCCGTCAAGTCCCCTCCGACTCATGGCAACCCTATGAATCAGTGTCCTCCAAAACATCCTATCTTTAACAGCCTTGCTCAGGTCTTGCAAACTGAGGGCTGTGGCTTCCTTTATAGAGTCAATCCATCTCTGGTTGGGTCTTCCTCTTTTCCTTCAACTTTTCCTAGCATGACTGTCTTTTTCAGTGACTCTTGTCTTCTCATAATGTGACCAAAGTACGACAACACCCCCACACCTCGATTAATAGATAATATAAAAACAAAAGGGGGGGGAGTAGGGAGGCCAGCGATGATGGAAAATAGAGGCTTTCTTTCTTTTTTTCAATATAGGTTTCACAGGCTGGAGACTTGCTAGTTGAGGTGTACGTGGAAAGAAAGGAACCAGATTGCAGTGTTATAATAAGGGTTTGTATGCCATCTTTCTTTTTTTGTAAAATTTCTATGAGCTTTAGCTAGTACGAAGCGCTAGTTTTAAACATGGGTATTAATGTCCTGAATTATGATTTCACTTAATTTAGTTGTCTTTCTCTTTAAAATGTAGGGTTGTCAACCTCCAGGTGATGGCTGGAGATCTCCTGCTATTACAATTGGTCTCCTGCTGGTAGAGATCAGTTCACCTGGAGAAAATGGCTGCTTTGGCAATTGGGTTCTATGGCATTGAAGTCTCTCCACTACGCAAACCCCTCCCTCCTCAAGCTCTGCCCCAGAAACCTTCTGCCGGTGGCAAAGAGGGACCTGGCAACCCTATAAAAATGGTTCACGCCCTTGAGTGACCCCTCTAAAAAAAGATAGACAAAGGGTGTTTTGTGAAATTACTGTACATTAATAAACTGAACATAAATGTGATTTGTATAGTAATTTAAGATGTCTCCCCTCTTTTTCTTGATGAGACATGTGGGGGAAAACCCTAGTCTTCCTTTTAGCTAAGTAACATACTTACATTTTACCTTCTGGGTTGCTTAAACACACATACACACACACGTTGAAATCTGTGGCATATGGCCTGGTTAAGCACTCAGCAGCTCAGGTGGGTTTCTGCTCACGTGTACCTAGGGTTGCCAGGTACCTCTTCGCCACCGGCAGGAGTTTTTTTGGGCGGATCCTGAGGAGGGCGGGGTTTGTGGAGAGGAGGGGCTTCAATGCCATAGGGCCCAATGGCCAAAGCGGCCATTTTCTCCAGGTGAACTGATCTCTATTGGCTGGAGATCATTTGTAATAGCAGGAGATCTCCAGCTAGTACCTGGAGGCTGGTCAGCCTACGTGTACCAGCTCAGTGACTAAGTCCCCGTTAAGTGCTAGTGCTCCATGCATGTCCCCCTTAATAACAATATCAGTCGGGGGGGGGGGGGCGGGCAGGGGAGGAAGCCAATCCTCCCTCCCACTGTCTACTACAGTCTGAATAGGGTAGTCCAGCAACACAAGATTGTATAGTGTTGTGTGCTCAGTTTTCTTACATAGGTATGAGTAAAAAGCTTGCTTCTCTGTGCTGGCGGCTCTGCTTATGTTCGCGTGCATTGTCCATTATGCATATTCCTTAAACAGACTATGGTCACTTATGCACTTGGACCCCCCCCCCCATCTGACTCGGTTGTTCCTTGGAGTTCTGCATGAGTTTTCCATCCATTAGAAATTACTTCACTGCCATGTCCTGGTCTTCCCATTCTTTTGTTAAACCCAACTATTCCCTTTCCCCTGAGCTCAGCCCGGCTGAAATCTCTGTGCAGAAGGCAAAGCACTGGACACAGAAGCTGGCTGTGAAAGCCAATCACAAAGCAGCATGTAAAGAGGCAGGGATTCAAATGTTTCAGTTTTTTAACCCTTAATCCTGCAGCCCCAGTAATGAACAAATATCCAGGGGGTGTTCACTTAGCAGTAACAAGGTCACCTACCGTATTTTTACTCCATAAGACACACTTTTTTCCTCCTCAAAAGTGAGGGGAAATGTCTGTGCGTCTTATGGAGCGAATGTGCGCACAGAGCCGGCTGGGCGTGCTGGAAAGACACAAGCCGGCTCTGTGCGCCCCATTCCAGCACGCCCAGCCGGCTCCATGCGCCCCGCCCGCCTCCCAGCTGGCCGTCGGGGCGGGGAAAGCCGGCTCGCGTTGTTCCAGCGCGAGCCAGCTTCCCCCGCCCCGACGGCCAGCTGGGAGCCAGGCAGGGCACACAGAGCCGGCTGGGCGCGCTGGAATGACACAAGCCGGCTTTCCCCGCCCCGACAGCCAGCTGGGGGGGGTGTCTTATGGTCCCGACGTGCACGCGCCCAGCCAGCTCTGCGCCCGCCTCCCAGCTGGCCATCAGGGCGGGGAACGCCGGCTCGCGCCGTCCCGACGCGCACGCGCCCAGTCGGCATTCGCTCCATAAGACAAGTTTTTAGAGGAGGAAAACAAGATTTTTTCTTGTTTTCCTCCTCTAAAAACTAGGTGCGTCTTATGGAGCGGTGCGTCCTATGGAGCGAAAAATACGGTATGTCTCTCGGCATCCTGCCAGGCAGGAGGAGCTTTCCCCCCATGGGCCAAAACTCTTACTCTCGCTGTCCTGACAAGTGAAGTGTGAAGCCTGGGTCCTAGTAGCATTTCTGGAAAGCCACAAGTCTGACGCAGAATTGTTCCACCTTCCATGTGCTGAAGGGGAAGGGGGGAAGATGGATGGAAAATTAAATCCTTGCAGTCATCGAGTACAGTCAGAGGATCGGAAATGGTCCCAAGTTTCCCTTTCATTATAATTTTATACGCAAGTCATGGGTTGGCAAGATCAGCCCCTTCACAAAAAATGTCTGCTTTTTATATAAAAATACATAACATGGCAGAGAAAGAAGTTTGCATATCAATTGCAGTTACCTTTCTACCTTAAAAACAACGCAGTGCAAGCTTTTGCAGGACGTTCGAGGGGCCAACGCATTCATTAGTATACCTCTCTATTTTCCTAAAATTATATGAATGGTTTCCAGTCCTGTGTTGCATAGCTAATGATGACTTCGCTGTGAATCGGATGAATAATGAAGGGATTCACAATGCTGGCATTTTTGCAGACTGACCTTATATAAGAACAGTTATGTGTAGTGTGGTATAGTGGTTAAGAGCGGCAGATTCTAATCTGGTGAACCGGGTTTGATTCCCCACTCCTACACATGAAGCCAGCTGGGTGACCTTGGGCTAGTCACAGTTCTCTTCGAGCTCTCTCAGCCTCACCTACCTCCCAAGGTGCCTGTTGTGGTGAGAGAAAGGGAAAAAGATTTTAAGCCGGTTTGATTCTCCTTAGAAGGTAGAGATAGTCGGCATATAAAAACCAACTCTTCTTCTTCTTATGTTCTCCCTCCCCTTCCAATTGAGAGCATTAAACTTCTGCACAACTGAGAACCACAGTACTTTTTATTTTTTTTTAAAGTGATCTATTTTACATAATTGTCATGATGTTCCAAACAGGTATCACCCATGATGGAGGCTGGAGAATTGACCAGTGACATATTAGGAATTAAGAATATCACGCCCCACAGGGACGACAAGTGGACTGCATTTGAAGTGATTGAAAATGGAGAGCTGGGTTAGTCACTTCCATATGTTGATGTTAGTCTCATTTCTTTGTGTACTGGTATCCCCCATTCCGCATCTTATTTTTCTTTCTTTTCTTTCCTGCACAAAAAGCCGCAGCAGCTTTACAGCAAAATAGATGTATGTGTGTAAAGTGCTGTCAACTTGCAGCCAACTTATGGCAACCCAGTAGGGTTTTCAAGTCAAGAGACTAACAGAGGTGTTTTGCCATTGCCTGGTATTCTTTGGTGGTCTCCCATCCCAGTACTAGCCAGGGCTGACCCTGCTTAGCTTCTGAAATCTGACAAGATTAGACTAGCCTGGGCCATCTAGATCAGGGCAACAAAATGTATACACTTCTATTAAAACAGAAAAAAGCAAGAGTCCAGTAGCACCTTTAACAAAATTTCTGGCAGGGTATGAGCTTTTGTGAGTCACAGCTCACTTCTTCTTGGTATATGAAGAAGTGAGCTGTGACTCACAAAAGCTCATACCCTGACAGAAATTTTGTTGGTCTTTAAGGTGCTACTAGACTCTTGCTCTTTTCTACTGCTATGGACAGGCTAACACATCTACCCATCATGATCTGTCTCCATTAAAACAGTGTCAGTTGAGTAACTATGATGGTCTCCAGTTGAAGAGCCAGACTTGAGGCTGGTAGCACCTTAAATCACCAACAAGATTTCTAGGGTATAAGCTTTTGAGAGTCAATGGTCCCGTCATCAGATATGTATCTGACAAAGGGAGCTTTAGCGCCTGAAACCTTATGCCTCAGCAATCTGGTTGGTCATTAAGGTGCTACTGGACTTGCTCAGTGAAAATAGATATTAAATCTAAAGAATTGCTAGATGCCAAGTTCTTCCCTTGGCAGTTCTGGATGGGAGATACAGAAAGGTTCCCTTGGAGGATAGGGTATGTCCCTGTGTTTTAAGGAACATCGAAACAACGGAGCACATTCTACTGCTCTGTCCACTATACCAAGAGATTCATTCTAAGTTTATCTCCCCCTGTCTTAGCAGGCATCCCGGCCATTCAGATCCAGGGTATACTAAAATGTTGCTTATAGATGAAAATCCACAGGTTACAGCAGGAACAACAAAGCTTTATGCTGAGGCCTGTAGAATCCGCCAGATGCTGCTGAGAACCTCAGTATTCCAACAATCTTAATGGGTAGTATAAATAGCTTATAATAATTGTGCAAATAACTGTTTGACAATTTGTGTAAACCTGTGGTTAGATTGTAAAACTAAGGTAAATTGTGAAGAGCTGTGCTGGTCTATGACTGTTTCTAAAAGCGACCATGTTTTTTTGAGTCCCATGCTTTTCCTTAGCTGTTTTGGGCAAAGTCTAAAATGGCCATATTTGTTTCTTGCTCCATTTTGCCAAGGTTTGGTGCCAACAAAAGGTGATTGGCCATGGAAATTCACTGCCATAAACTGTTCCTGGCAAATCAAAAGAGAATCAGTGGATTGGCTGGCTATATTTGCATAAGCCTGGGTATTTGCATCTGGGAATATACCCCAGAAGGTACACACAGACAAAGAGGGATAGGTAACTGAAGAGAAGGACGAGGAGAAATTTATTAGGAGAAAATAAATCTTAGTTTCATTAATAAAGGCCCCTTTGCATGAGAAGCGGTGGGTAGAATTCTCATAGCATAAGATGTCTAAGATAGCAATCCTTAGCAGGTTTACTCAGAATCCTGCTTAGGTCTGTTCAATGGGGCTTACTTCACAGAAAGTGTTCTTAGGATTGCACTGTAAATGAAGTTGCCTATTTCTCAGTGACTGATAATAAGTGTGTCTAGACTCTACCACTTCACACTGCTTATAGTGGAAAACACCTCAATCCAAATGAATGAACGCCATGCAACTAATGAAGAAAGTTCTGACCTATGGAAGTTTATGCTGCAATACATTTTGTTAGTCTTTGAGATGTCACTTGGCTCCTGTTTTATTTTGCTATGACAGACTAACACAGCCACATATCTGGAATGATCCTCCAGGAAAAAAACAAAACATTCCCACATATAAAAAGTAGGCTAGAATTCTTCTCCCTAACAATTTATGGAGCAAATGTGAACCCCCACCTTTAGAATGAAGCCTAGTCACAAGTCAATCACGTGAATGGGAAATTGGAATTGACTTCCTTAAACCCTGGTGAAATTGACTTTACTACCATCTGTCTTCCAGGAAGTTAAACATCTTTTTAAAATAAGACCTCAGCTCAAAGTAGAATTTGTTTAACAGGCTGAAACCAAATTCGGAGAAGACAAGTATATTAAAATCTTACATTTTCGAGAATGCAATTTCCTTCTGATATTTATTGTTGGATTGGAACAAATAGCTCTCTCGCTGTTTACTGGCAAACATATAATGACCTTGTGAGCAGAATAATGGGATGTGTAAGTTTTGACAGCTCGATGTCTGAAATATTGGAACTGAAATATTAAAGATCAACTAAATTATTTACATATAGAACAGCAGAAATAATTGGTAAAATTATCTGGCCTTATGCAGGGAACGTGCTATAAAATGGGTTCTGTAGTATATAATATTTTTTAGTGATTTCTATATGATGGATAGCTTGCAAATGAGGTGTGTTGCCAGTAAAATAACTAATGCATTTCAATCGGATGATTTATGTACCATATAATCCATTATGACAGATGGTCTTCAATGTAACTATAAATAAAGCAGTAGGTGTTTGCTCTGGGAGCCACGTTATTGGCGAATGTGGCTTGTTTTGCTGCCTTTTTCTTTTGGAGTTTTCCTTTAAGGTGGAACTGGAGTGACACCCTTATCTTTCGAGTGAGAGTTAATTTCAGTTGATTGCATGGCAGCCGTTGGGGGAAAGCTGCATTCAGGGGTGAATCACAACAGCCTCGTGGTTGTCTGGGTTTAGAGAAGGACATTAGAGGGCCCTCGGTGTTGCTGAGGAGATGCCACCTAAAGTGGCATACCCATGGCAAAGTTTCTCCAACCCACACTCTGCAGTTTTTCACAGGCTTTTGCCATACGGAGTGTTGCTCTTCCCCCTGGAGTTGCCAGCCGCTGCCAGGGATATGGGAGGGAGTTCTTCCACATAGTTAAAGCTTGTGAGGTTTTTATAGTTAAGGGGTTTGTCACTTGCTTAAGAAGTTTTAGCATCGTGTAGGAGAGCCAGCGTGGTGTAGTGGTTAAGAGTGGTGGTTTGGAGTGGTGGACTCTGATCTGGAGAACCTGGTTTCATTCCCCACTCTTCCACATGAGCGGCGGAGGCTAATCTGGCGAACCGGGTTGGTTTCTCCACTCCTACACATGAAGCCAGCTGGGTAACCTTGGGCTAGTCACAGCTCTCTCAGCCTCACCTACCTCATAGGGTGTATGTTGTGGGGAAGGGAAGGTGATTGTAACTCCTCTTCCTCCTCCTCCTCCTCTTCTTCTTCTTCTTCTCCTCCTCCTCCTCCCCCCACCCAGGGACAAAAATAGCATGCCTCTAATAACTGATACAGTTATTTTCTCGTGTAAAAGTATGGATGAGCAATCCAGTAGGGGATACAACTGTTATATTTGCGGTGATCTGCCATGTGTTCATTGATATCTGGATAGTATCTTGCACAAATATGGGAGTGAAGGCCTGAGTATAGTCCTGGCTCCATAATTTCCAAGGCTTCTGTATCCAAATATATAAATCCTCTTATTTTTCCCCCTGCTTCACCAGTTCTGTGTCCAATTAGGGGAGGAGCCAAGGCTCTGATAGAGAACATGGTTTGTGTACAGGAGAACACAGGATGCTCTCTAGCATCTCCAGTTGAAAGATCTCAGAAAGCAGATCTTGGTTAAGACTTCTCTCTTCCTGAGATCCTGAATATCCACTGCCAGTCAGAATAGACAGTACTGACCTCGGTGGACCACTAATTCACTAGAAGGCAGCTTAATATGTTGCTGTTTATGAATCCAAAGTTGTGGCTCTGTGCTTTTTCTTGTCACAGATGATCCATGTAATGCCACAAAGAGGAGAGTGTTTTCTCCTTCATTCTGAATTTGCACACTGTATTATTTTAGTAGAAAAAGGGGGCCTGTACATTTTATACCTTAGTAGATGAGATATCAATAGCCCCATGGCTCAGGGTGGTAAGCTGCAGTACTGCAGTCCAAGCTCTGCTCACAACCTGAGTTCGATCCCAACGGAAGTTGGTTTCAGGTAGCCGGCTCAAGGTTGACTCCGCCTTCCATCCTTCCGAGGTCGGTCAAATGAGTACCCAGCTTGCTGAGGGTGAAGGGAAGATGACTGGGGAAGGCACTGGCAAACCACCCCGTAAACAAAGTCTGCCAAGTAAACGTCGACATGTGGCATCACCCCATGGGTCAGGAATGACCCAGTGCTTGCACAGGGGACCTTTACCTTTAGATGAGATATCAACTGTGTTTGAGTAGATCTGATATTGGCGATTTAATAGCTGCATGTGTTCAGAATATAGATCAGAAATCTCTTGTTATAGGTCATGCGATCCTGAATGTAGGCTGATCTAATTAAAGAATCCAGTCTTGTCTGAGTTGCAAAATGAAGATATCTTTAATCATTATTATTTCTGGATTTTTTTTAAACCAGAACGCCCTCTGCATTATACTGAAAATGTGTTGGAACAAATTCTTCATTGGAGCTCTCTGCCTAACCCCAGCAGTGCAGGTCTAATAATCAAGAAGTTTCTGTCAGCAGACACAAGGACACTGTACAATGGTATGTAGAAAAATTTTTTTGAATAATTGAATAGGAAAGAACTTAATGTATGAAATCCTGGTTGGAATTTGAAGTTTCAAGGGATACCGAACGACGACACGAGGCACAAGACCACGGGGAACTGCCGGTACCAGCAGCCATGGCCCTGCCTTAGAATCTTCTAGAACTGATGAGAAACTCACATTTCACACACACACACACACACACACACACACACACACACACACACACTCACCTTCTGACTGTAAGTTTGTTCTGTTCGTGGCTTTATCTACGAGTGTGAAAACATCATTTTATTCAGCTGCGTCTGTTGACCTGTCCTCAGACACAAAATCCCTACATCTGCACAGCCTTGATATAATTGTCATGGGCAAGTTGTGTTGCATTTTTAAAATAAATATTTTTTATCTTAAAAGATAAAGGTCCCCTGTGCAAGCACCGGATCTTTCCTGACCCATGGGGTGCGTCACATCCTGACATTTCCTAGGCAGACTTTGTTTACGGGGTGGTTTGCCAGTGCCTTCCCCAGTCATCTTCCCTTTACCCCCAGCAAGCTGGGTCCTCATTTTACTGACCTCGGAAGGATGGAAGGCTGAGTCAACCTTGAGCCGGCTACCTGAAACCAACTTCATTGGGATCGAATTCAGGTTTGAGCAGAGCTTGGACTGCAGTACTGCAGCTTACCACTCTGCGCCACGGGTCCATGATAATAATGAATTTATTTCCAATTTCTGAAGAAACAGTGCTCAGAAGAGCCAACGGTGGCATGTCAAAGAGCCACATGTGGCTCCCAGGCCACTGAGTGAATATCGCTGTCCTTCACCTACCACAAACTGTACTCGCCCGTGTCAAAAGCCTTAAGTGCCTCACTGATGGAGAAGAGGCTGGCTGCACAAAAACCTTTAAAATACTGGTTGAGGGAGCAGAAGATCCATCCTGTACCCAGAAGAAGAAAAGTTGGTTTTTATATGCTGACTTTCTCTACCACTTAAGGAAGAATCAAACTGGCCTACAATCACCTTCCCTTCCCCTCCCCACAACAGACACCCTGTGAGGTAGGTGGGGCTGAGAGAGCTCTAAGAGAACTGTGACTAGCCCAAGGTCACCCAGCTGGCTTCATGTGGAGGAGTGGGGAAACAAATCCAGTTCACCGTATTAGCCTCCGCCGCTCATGTGGAAGAGTGGGGAATCAAACCCAGTTCTCCAGACCAGAGTCCACTGTTCCACACCACCCCTCTTAACCACTAAATCATGCTGGCTCCCACTTGTCCCTTGAAAAGAAATTTGAAATAAATGGCTTTGATGCCAAAATTGAAACTTTCATAGAAATTACTCATAAACATGTTGAGTGTGAGCTAATTAAACTCCTGTATGAAGAACTGTTACATAAGACTCTTAAAAAGAAAAAGAAAAAGCTTGCAGTATAGATCCAAACAAGAATTAGCACTTTTACATCTTATTGAGCTTAGTGAGAGAACTAAGCAGTTACTGCACATTCCTGAGAATTGGCGTACGGGAACGGCCGGGAGAAGGCGCAGGCGAGCCGTCTCCTAATGCCGTTCCCCATATGCAATAAACAAACAAAAAAAAACCTGTTTCGCAGCTTTTTTTTTGTTTAACAGGGCCTTTCGCCCCATTGAAAACAGCGAGGCTGCGTCTGCTAAAAAGCAGGCGCAGCAATGCTGTTCCCGGCACCAGCGTAATGGGGCGAATGGGGACAGGAAGCCGCCGACCGACAGCTCCTCCCCCTGTCGGACACTGGCAGAACTGCCCTCACCGCCAGTGTAAGTGCGTCTTGTTGCGTGATTAGGTGCACTTACGCTGGCGGCGAGGTCACGCCACCTTTTAAGAGGCCTCGCCCCCCCCACTCAGGAATGCACAGTGAATGAAATACTCCCCCATTATAAATGACTGGGATGTGAAAATGCTCAACTTTGAGTGCAGTCCTGAAAGGGGGGGTACACATGAACACATGAAGCTGCCTTATACTGAATCAGACCCTTGGTCCATCAGTGTTGTCTACTCAGACTGGCAGCTGCTCTCCGGGGCCTCAGGCAGAGGGCTTTCACATCACCTACTTGCCTAGTCGCTTTAACTGGAGATGCTGGGGATTGAACCTGGGACCTTCTGCATGCCAAGCAGATGCTCTACCACTGAGCCACAGCCCCTCCTCTAGAAATCCATGGCGGCCAGGAGCCGCCTCCTCAGAGGCTTCCCAGCCTCTGCGGACACACAAAAAAAACCCTTTTAAAAATAAAGAAAAAGAGGGAAAAGGTCCCATTGAAAACACCAAGGCTATGCCACCTTTTTTGGTGGAGACTGAAAGCCTGTCATCATTAGTTTGTTTGTTGTTGCTCTTGTTTAATGGCTGATGCAGTGTACACTGTATTTTATTTTTTTAAATGAAAGGAAACATTGAAAGCAGGCAATATGGATCTGCCTGCATGCCGTCTCGAAGGGTTCAGTTTTCGGATCACTCTGGATATAGGATGTCCAGATAAGGGATACTCTATGTGTACAGTCTTGAAGCTTATAACCCAACAGTTGGCTTGCTGATCTATCCCAGTGTTCTGTCTATCTTTACCCCAATACTGAATACCCATTCTTAACCATGGGTGCTGAAAACAACATTTCTAAACGTACAATACCATTCAAGAAGAATAATCACAGTGGACTTTTTCAGTATCTTATCTAAATAAAAATTCACAATCCCATTTAGAACCAACCAAAAGGCAGGATAAAAACATAAAAATGGAAAGCGAAGCATGAGCTTAACTTTGGCCTGATCAGGCCAGTACTCTTGGTTTTGGGGTAGACCTTTTTTGGGTATCAAATTTTTAACCACTGGAGCCGCAGGTAATTTCTCCTCCTTCCTCTGCCTGGTAATGTGTCACAGCAACCAGGGCCTTGTCAACATGTTTTGTGTGGGTGAGCTTACTGATAGATTTTGGGGCATTTAGTTATTTCATTCCCTTTGCCTCTGTCTGAGCAAATGCTTTTTCCATCAATCACAATGGACCCCCTGATTCCAGCATTATCGCTCTGTCTATTACCACTGATACACCTTAAAACTGGGATCTAAAAAGGAAATAATGAAAGTAAATCAAATGTGATTTCACTGTCAATTTGTTACATGGAGAACTGGCATCCTTTCAGAAGCACTTAAACTGTTGAAAGCAAACTGTACTCAACTTTGTGTGGCACAAGCACAGGTAGATAAAGCAGTGTGCAGATATAATGGCATAGGCATATGTTTTATTTATACATAAATGGGTATAGCCAAAATGAGGGAGAGCTAGAACAGAACTGGGCAGATGAGAATTGGATTGGAGAACTGGGCAGATGAGGATTGGAGCCAGGGCAGAAACAATTGGTTTATGGGTGGTGATGAAGGATCTTGGGAGGAACCTGTCAGAACCTGCTTACTGACTCTTCAGGCCCTGAACGTTTAGGACAAACTTCTCCATCACTCTATTAAGATACTGATGTCAACAATTTTATTCACAGGCAGCTTCCCTCCTTTCTTTGCCTGAAGCTTTAGCAGTTGCCGACATATTAGCCTACCTACAGTTGCTTCATGGACTATTCTGGGCTGTGTTCAAGATGACCATTTTAATTTAGAAGCCAGAACAAACTAGGAAGTTGAAGCAACCCAGGAGCAAACTTAGCCCCTGTGGTGCTGCCAGGGCTGGTCAACTGTAGTCCAACAAGTGGCAACAACATTGTGTGTCAGCTCGCCCGTTGCCTCCTCCACACCACCAGAAGATGGTGGCAGTATGGGAGAAAGTGGTGGGTGACCACTGAATGGGTCCAAGTCAAGTCAGTGGGTCCAAGTGAGTGCTGCTTGGGCAGAGCAAGTGGGCTTGGCTTGCTTTGCTCCTGGCTGTTAGTAGTTGTCCAAGGCAGCTAGCACACAGGGAACTTTCCTGGTAAGCTAAATGGCCAATAAGGCCCTCCTTATAAGATTTAGTTTGCTTGGAGTAAAGTATACCTAAGAGAATCTGCCTTTGTCCCTGCATCCTGTTCCATATCTACGGAGTGTATTGTCTGTAGAGGGGGTCCTTCATGGCCACACACCCCATATTCCCTCTTCTTGAAGACTGGCCATGCCACAACCTGATATCAGCCCACACAGGTGCTGTTTCGTTTGTGAAACCTGCATTCCCTATGCTTGCAGGCGAAAGGAAAATGAGCAGCTGAAATTTTCATTCCAGACACCTTACCACAGCTGACGGTCTTCTGCTTCTGTGGTTGTCCTTCTGCCAAGAGTAGTTTGTCAAACAGTCACAGCCAGTCAATTGAACCATTACCACTGAAGTCCACCCAGGAGAAGAAAAAAACCCCAGGGAAGGTGAAAAATATTCCTGCCCAAAGTCTAATCAAGGCTACGTTCAAAGGAAAATCCTTCCTTGTCTCTCTAAAGAAGGCAAAGCCTGATTCAGTCAGCTGCATTGCCCAGTGGATAAGTACCTGCCTGCCCTAACAAATAAGGGAATCCAAATAATGGGTATTTGTAGCTGCTTGTTCTCTTTTTGTGGTTGTCTTTTTGAGGGCCAATGTGGTGGAATGGTTAAGAGCGGCAGACTCTAATCTGGTAAACCAGGTTTGTTTCCTCAGCAAGAAGCCTGCTGGGTGAACTCGGACTAGTCACAGTTCTCTCAGAACTCTCTCAGCCTCACCTACCTCACAAGGTGTCTGTTGTGGGGAGGGAAGTCTTCTTTCCCCCAAACCAATCCCTGCCCCAGAACAGCCTGGGCTCAGACACACCCAGAAAAAAGCACTTGGCACCTTGTAAGCAGAGGTATTGTAGTGGGAGGAAAACTTCCTTAATCCATGGGTCCACATCCTGGGAACCAACAGTAAGGAAACAACACGGACATGTGCCATCTTTCATTTAAACTGGCAATTCAGAAGTAACTCTTAATTGTGGTTGAAGAAAACAAATCCTGGCTGAATGCCTTGTCAGCACAGGGACACAGAGCTGAAAATAAATGGAAATGGTCGTATTATTCTTATTTTGGAGTCTGTTTGTGCAAATGAATGCTAAGGGTATATAAAATTCAGGAGACTGTATGGTATTGTTGTTGTTGTTTTTTAATACAAACATACCCTGAACCAAGTGCTCTTTTTTATCATATTGACAGAGAAGAATGCAGAAGGCTGCGTTAAAGCCAGTTATCTGAAATACAAAGAAGAACCATCCAAATTACTTTCTGGAAATAAGTTTCAAGAGCGCTACTTTGTTTTGCGGGAAGGAAATCTTTTCCTGTATAAGGATATGAAGGTATCAGTGCCAGTTTCAAGGCCTTTGAAAATCATGGCCAATTATGCTTTAAGCTTCTTCCCTTTAACATAGAAAAACAAAGAAGGGGTTGACAAGTGACACTGAATTCTTTTTTGTTTTGTTTGCTCATGTGTTGGCAAGTGGGGAAACAATTGGGTTTATGGCAGTAGCTGTGTTAAAGTGAAGGTTTTAAAAATGGATTTAGGCAGCTTTGTGCAGCAGCGTCCTTTAATGTAACTCTTAATTCAAGCACACTTGACAAGCAGTATTGCCAACATTTTTTAATAGGGAATCTCGCTTATTTGTGGGATTTGAACGGAGCCCATTATAAGCACAGAATTATTGTGTACTTCCTGACTCGCTGCATATAGCGCCATCGATGAGTCTCGCCGAACTAAAGCACACGGCAGAGAAGGACCTGATCTGAGTGGTTTACAATGAGACACCCAGACACGAAGCAGGAGCTGGAGAAAAGGGGAAAGTGTCCCGCGTCAGTGTAGCGAGTCGATGCAGTTGATCAAATGCTTAAGAGAGTTACAGAATGGAAGTAAGTTCAGGCAGGATTCAGAGCACGGTAGGAAGGATTGAAGAGTGTTTGAGTAGCCCCATGGCACAATAGTGTCGGTGATTGAGTTTCAAGCGCCGTGGAAAGAAAGGAAGAAAACGTTGAATTCAGTAGGGTCCATCTGTAAACGTCAACGGGAAAGAAAAGCAAATAAACTGGCAAGTGGAGCTGCTAGTCTAGAGATGCGTGTTTCAAGACAACGGAACCCTCTTGATTATCACAGTTGTGCAAAGAATTGTCCCACCTCCCAACCCCCAACCCCCCCATCATATGTTCTTCTAATAAGATGGAGACTTTTACAACATGTACAAAAGCCTTACCTTCCAGGAATTGTTCACCCCAGTGAATAGAGCTCAAGTCCGGGGTCAAGCAAATGTTAAGGGTTGGAGCCGATGGGTCTTTGGTGCTAACAGCGGTGCTTTCCCCAAGTGAAGGCACCATCTCTTGACACAAGAGGCTCTTTTGCTATGAGAAGAGTCAATTGTGTCAGACGAAGGCATTTTGCATCAGAGGAAGGTGAAACCATTGGGACCCAACCCAGGAAAGGAACCATGTGTAATCCTGGTTTATGCATTCCTTGGAAAGGGCTGTCAATCAGAGGATCAGCAGAAGCTTCATCAAAGGTCAACTGGGCATGCTGCTTCACCATCAAAAAAAGGTCAAAGTGGGCCTCCTTGCACAAGGAGTTCATTGAGAAGGTGCTTGTGCAGCTCCTCAACCATGAAAATTGAACTTTAGGCCTGTATGCTTATGTGGAGAGGGGAATATCAAGACCCTGGAGCATATCTTTTTTTATTGTAAGATCTATAGTCATATTAGGGAAAGTCATGATGCATGGCTATTCTCTCCAGGATTAGAGGAGCATGCCTATTATATTAGGTGCTGTTGGCAGGATGGTGCTGCTGCAGTTGTCTTGTTTGTGGGCTTCCTAGAGGCACCTGGTTGGCCACTGTGTGAACAGATTGCTGGATTTGATGGGCCTTGGTCTGATCCATTACGGCTTTTCTTATGTTCTTATGTTCTGATGCTGGCCATCAGCTGTTTGCTGGCATCTGTGTCCCTTTAAATTTTAAAGAGCCACTATCATCTCGGGGGTTAGACATAGCCTCCCAGCTCTAGAGGCCAGGTCTTTCCACAGAAAATAGTGGCCTTTTAAAATGTAAAGGGACCCATGCGCCATCAAACGTCTCTCCTTCCCCCTTTGGGACTTGGGAATGTTCAGTCTGGAAAAGAGGAGGTTGAGGGAGGACATGATTGCTCTCTTTAAGTGTTTGAAAGGCTTTCACTTAGAGGAGGGCTGGGAGCTGTTCCTGTTGACAGCAGACGATACGACTCACAATAATGGGTATAAATTATAGGCAGAAAGGTAGACATTAGGAACAACATTTTTTCAGGAAGAGTAGTTCAGCACTGGAATCGGCTGCCTAGGGAGGTGGTGAGCTCCCCCTCTCTGACAGTCTTCAAGCAGCAGCTGGACGAACACTTGTCGGATGCTTTAGGTTGATCCTGCAGTGAGCAGGGGGTTGGACTAGATGACTGCTGTGGTCCCTTCCAACTCTATGAGTCTGTGATTGCTTTTAATTCTGTACTGGGATGGGGAAGAATGGATTGTTGTTTTTATTAAACATTGGGAGTATTGTTCCCATATTTCTGGAACGACAACAATACTCCTAATATTTGATTATAACAATAAGCATGCCCCTCTTGATTTCCCAATACAGAATTAAAACAGTAATTTCTTAAAAGCGCTCCCCTACTGAAGAGAACTCTGGACCCTGATTTGGAGCTCTCAAGGGCTCAGTTTCCATATGGCAGTTATATACGACATAATAATAGTTAAAATAAAGTTCTATAATGTTAAAACTTTTTTGATTAGCAACCTGTCAACAAAATGTCTTGAATATGTGCCTTGTGTAAAAACTGAAATATTTTGTATCAACTTGAATCTTCTAAGGAAGGGGGATCAAGTGATCCAGCAAAGCATGTGTTAATATGATAACTGTTAATCGCTTTTCCCTTTAAAATCTGTGTCTGTTAATTGGCATGACCTCTGGGTGTCTAAAATGGTGTCTACTTAGTAGTAAAACCTGAAAATGACACATCTGCGAGTATAAATTGGCACCTTTAAAACTTGTGCACATGGAACTGTGCACATGAATGAAGCCTTAATTAGCGCTCTGGCAAGTGTTTATCACTGGATTCATTTCCTAGGTTGCTTTTAAATTTTGCATAAAGCTGTTACCATTCATAAGTCCCCCCTTAATACCTCACCTTTTTATAGTGGTATATGTGTATGTATGATAAGAAGGATTAGAAAGGCATTTTCTTAATGGTTAAAACTTCTGAAACAACCGAAGCCTAAAGCTGCCTATGATGGATCTCCTTGTATTTTATTTATTTTCCCTTCACCAACCATCACTATCTCTTTTTAGACATATTGTCTCATGTTTTCCTGTCCCACACTTTTGATGAAAGAGGGATCTGCCAGAAATTCTTTCTTTATGTAAGTTAGAAGATGGCACGAGAGAGGCTTAATGACATAAAAACTCAAAACTTTTATTTGTCTATTTTGGGGAAATGGCAAATTCAGGTTTGCAGGGAGATTTCAGGAAATAAACTTGGCTGGTAACAAAACAACAAGAAGGAGGAATCTTAGGATATTTGTAAACAATAGATGTTTTGTACACAGGATGTATCTGATGTATTTCACAGACAAGTGTTGATACTTATACACACACACGTACACACACACACACACTGAGATAGAGAACTCTTGGCAGTCGCTGCTTAGTCGAACAGACTTAAGCTTCTTGAAACAATATTTCAAATGCTGAAGGAGTTAGCAACAAAACACAAAATTTCCCAGTTTTCTTCCTTAAAACTGGTTAGGGATCACCCCCTTTTAATTAGGAGCTATTTCCCTTAGGGAAAGACACTCAAATCCCTTCTCTCACACAGGAGCCTTATTGATTCTACACAAATGTGTTCCTATCACTTCAGCTGCCAACCTCAACTGTCAGTTTTCAACTTGTCAGTTTTCAACTGTCAGTCTCTCAACTGCCAACTGTAGAATTCTCAGGTGTTTTTTTTTCTTTTTGAACCTCCTGTCACTCAGGGTTCCAAGACTGGGACAACTCATCATTATGCAATTGTCCATCACACAGCCCTTTTCTAAATACCTGAGTAATTTGGAATTCTCACATCAGTTGCTTTAAGGATGGAACTATGTTTTACAAAGAAGTTATAGCTGCCATTGAAAACTCTTCTGCCTGATGTAGTTCCTCCTTGTCTGCTGTAATGTCTAGTAGAACTTACCTGTGTTTGGAAGTCGCTGTTTTGTGGCTTATTTCCCTGCTGTTGATCCAACATTGTTGGCTGCCACTGGCAGAACCAGAGAAGTACACATAGTGGTGACAGCAGGACAGTACGTAAGTTGAAGTACACATAACAAAGGAGAAGAAGGGTGAACTCAACCTGGAACTTTAGTTTTACATGGTAGGCAGTGAGTTGGAACCTACTGGGGATTACCATAGATGGAAGGGATTGCTATTTGTGGAGCATGGCTTCCTCATCACCCCATTCCTGCTGGTGCCCCAAAAGTCCTCTGAAATGCTGTTCCTGGGGGGGACAAGGGACCCCTAGGAGCAGTGTGAGGAGGGGGTTGAACGAATGAATGAATAAGTTTATTTACAGCAAAAGCCAGAATAACACCACCAGATACAACCTGTGAGAGAATAAGATCTCTCTTGTTTAAGAATTTCAAAATTTAAAAACAGTTAAAACCAATAATTTACCAGATAAAGTTAGTCAATCCCAGTGTTAGCCTTATCAGTCTTTCCCATACAGATCTTCGCCACAATGCAGAATTTGGCAACTTGAGAGGGACAAAAAGAGTCCCCGTCCCAAAGAAGAAATTTCATTATATCTTCCTCCGACTCCATTAAATTAATAAGCGGGTGAATCAGCTTCTGCCTAATACCCTCATAATAGCCGCATCTGAGGAGACCATGGTTTATGTTTTCAAATTCTCCCACACCGCACGGTCACTCCCACTGTGCTCTTGGCAACTTCCTAAATTTCCCCTCCAATAAAGCTGAAGGTAGGACAGATCCTCTTGTGAGGGTTAAAGCTATCCTGTGCTTATTTAATTCTAGCGTAAATAAATACTGAGCAGGAACCAGACAGTAGCGCATACTAAAAGGAGCTAGATAAGCTTGGGAGCTCCTAAGATCTGTTTGTCTCTCAGGGTCATATATCCTTTGCTTCACCAAGGACTTGCTCTTGGCTGAGCTCTAAGAGGGATTGGGGAGAGAAGCCTAATCTTTCTATTTTTTCAATGGAGTGCGTCCACCATTTAGATTGGAACTGATCCATCCCAAACGGGGGTAAAAATAAAAGCCTTCTGAGGTGTCATGTGCCTTCAACCCTAGTAAAAGAGAGGCGAAGGTAATTCTTGCCTCGATTTTCATTTTGCCTGTTTCCAGGCAAACCTAGGAGTTTGAGACGAGGTGAGGAACCTGTAACACCACCCTTAGAAATTTTAATTGGACCTTCTCCAATGAGGAAGGAGTTGGAGGCTTGCCACAGAAGTGGGAATCAGCAAAAAAATCCCTAGCTTCCATCCACGGAAATCCTCTGCGGCTACACCTTAAGAAGTCTATATGGACTTACTCTGTATTTACTTCCTTTGGAAAATTCTTCCCTACCTGGAGTGATGACGTACTTTCCTGTCCTTGACATTCCATTGAATAGAGAAGCATGATCACCAGCAGCCTTCATGGCACCAAGTTTCCAGTCTCTTCTCTAGCTTCCCTCCCACCCCTTGTGATGAATTGCCTGTTTCAGACATGGCAAGCGCAAGTCATCCAAAGCCGATGGTGTCGGTATGGATATTACATTTCGTTCATGATGCGCAGTATTACATTAATTGCCCGAAAATGCTATATTATGTTCCTAAGTTATCATTTAAAAACGTGTTCACTTGTGCATACCTAGATTAGTAAATATATTTATTTTGCATGAACAAGTGCTTTTATTGCTGTGGCAGAATTGGGTTAGGAAATTTTTTTTTTTTTTTGAAGTATCATAAGGCAAATTAGCTATGATATACCAAGGAAACTGAGAACTCGGAAGTGAGCAGGTTTGGCCTAGAAGGATGTGATATTACTTATGCGGAATTCTCTACTCAATTATCTTTCCTTCCAGGGCATGTTGAAGTAATGACATTGGGTGGGGAGGAAGTCGAGCCTGCCACCAAATGGGGCAAGAGATCCTCAGTGGGTCTGACTCACCTTTGGAAAGGACATTAGGTTGGGTCAAGAGGATACAGATTGTGTAGTGCAATTCTAAACAGATTTACACAGTTCCAACTTCATCAAAGTCTACGGCAGGGGTGTCGAACTCAATTGCTACAAGGGTCGGTTATGACATAAATGTCACTTGGTCGGGCGGGCCATACCTTGCCAGCCCAGATTGGGAGTGGGAGTGGTGGTGGTGGTTGCATTGGCTGGCTCATGGGCCAGATAAGAGCTTTCAAAGGGCCAGATGCAGCCCCTGGGCCTTACGTTTGACACTCCTGGCCTATGGGCTCAGAAGTGTGTAAGTCTGCTTAGGGTTGTGCTGTTAATCTGCCATATCCTTTGAGAAACAGAACAGTGAGGACAAACTATTCTCTTAAAAGTGTAGGCGTTTGCCTTGCAGGAAAGTGCTGGGTTTTACTGATGCATGCAAACAACAATCTTCAGCTTTCTTCCTCCTACGGATTGTCTGGTTTTCTCCCACCTGCTTTGTTAAAAAAAAAAAAAAAACAGTTTTACTTTCCAGCAATTTCAATTCTGATTTAGCCATCTGGCCTCTGTCGACTGGGGCCTTTTTTGTTTGTTTATGTACTTTAAAACACATAAAACCCATCCATTGTTATTCCATCTAGCATTCACACAGTGCCTGTTTGGTAAAAAATGCCCAATCCATTTTTTAAAAGGTTCTCAACCTAGACTGGAGAAGGAGGTGAGGGGGTGATCACACAGTTCCCAGCCAGTCAGTCCTGTGCAGAAGAATAAACATCCTAACAGGATGGAGTGAATGCACTTTCCGAAATCACAGTCATGGGTGTTTTACTGTACATTTTGTGCACACCCTATATTTTTGTATGACCTTTAAAGGAACTTCCAAGTTGGTAGTGCTTATAGTTTACGGCTCTGCACCTCTCAATTCTTGCCAGCTCCTGTTTTTCCACTCACCTTTAATCACTATTCTTCCAAAGCAGGCCTGTCTATAATTGCCTCTGTGTGCTTTTTTCTATAGTAACCGGTGTAAGCAAAGTATAAAAGCAACCAGGTTTCAACCTTCCATCTGGACTGGGTCCCTGGAACAAAGAGTTGCTGCTCCTCACTCACAGGAGGGAGAAATTATTTTCAATAACACCGCCTTTAGTAAAATGGACATTTGAAAGAGAAGCAGAGGTGGTGCTTCTCGACAGCTTTCTTGTTTGTGGGTATTTCCCCCCTCCCCTCTGCTAAATTTAGTCATTTCTGCATTTCACAGAGCGCCAAGCCTGAGAAAGTGCTGCCAGTTAAATCACTGAAGCTTTATCTTGGAGTGAAGAAGAAAATGAAGCCACCAACAAAGTAAGAAAAGCAGGAGAGTGGTTTCCCCCCCCCCTTTTTTTTTTTTACAGCCGGAAGTGTAAAGGAACGTAGAACTCTTAGCAGTCATGGGAATGAGGAAACTAACCTGTGCCCATCCTCTAGTCCGCATTCAACGGCCTCCCCCCTAATTTTAGTTCTGTTGCCAGAGAGAGTCTTTGCTCTCTTTCAATGCCTGTGTGTCAAAAAGGCATTTTATTGAGTAATCTCAATGAGCTGTCGTTTTTGGGGGAGGTCTTGATCATTTGCTGCAATGGTCTTGTAGCATCCAACCCAAATTCTGGTGATGGGCAGATTCTCAGGGCGGAGTACAGTAACATGTCCATTCATTCTTTTTTTGCTGACATCAAAATTTGCCTTCTCCATCACTGCTGATGACTTTGGCTGAAGGCTACTGGATAGGGTTGCCAGCTCCAGGTTGGGAAATACCTGGAGATTTGGGGGGTGGAGCCTGAGGAGGGTGGGGTTTGAGGAGGGGAGGTACTTCAATACCATAGAATCCAATTGCCAAAGCGGCCATTTTCTCCAGGTGAACTGATCTCTATCGGCTGGAGATCAGTTGCAATAGCAAGAGATCTCCCGCCACCACCTGGAGGTTGGCAACCCTACTACTGGAATACTGTCCAGTTGCCTAACCATAGTGAAGGTGTATTGCAAGCCTACGTGTTTCTCCTCTTGTGGGGTATTTTCGGTTTGGGAGCTTACTACAGTTACTGTTGTTGTTGTTTTATCACTGCCAACATTTCCAGTTACTGCGCTGAACCTCAAATCACAGTTTGAAATAATGGCTTGAAGTGAGTTTGCAAACTTTTGCATTTTGCCTTGATAAGATCTCTCCCCTCCTCAGACTCTGCCCTCCCCAGGCTCCACCCCCAAAATCTCCTGGAATTTCCCAACCCAGAGCTGGTAACCTTAACTGGGCTTTTCTTGGAAATTTATTTCTGGTTGAAATAGTTTTTGTGCCTAGGTTATGCCAGTGCTCAAAGTAGGATGGGTTGTCACCCCACTTCATTTTTCAATGGGTGGAAACTACTCAGAGATGAAGCGGTTATACCAATACTGTAAAAAATCTCTAAGTGAAGGGTTTCATACTAGGGTTGCCAGGTTCCTCTTTGCCACCGGCGGGAGATTTTTGGGGCGGAGCCTGAGGAGGGTTCAATTGCCAAAGCGACCATTTTTCTCCAGGTGATCTGATCTCTATCGGCTGGAGATCAGCTGAATTAGCAGGAGGTCTCCTGCTACTACCTGACAGTTGGCAACTTTATTTCATACCCTGACCTAGATGGCCCAAGCTAGCCTGATCTCAAAGCTAAGCAGGATCAACCCTGGTTTGTACTTGGATGGGAGACCACCAAGGAATTCCAGGGTTGTTATGCAGAGGAAGGCAATGGCAAACCACCTCTTGCCTTGAAAATCCTACTGAGCCACCATAAGTCAGCTGTGACTTGACACACAGAGGGTTTCATGCTCAAGGCTAGCTGGGAAATAAGGCTGAACTAGAGGTGTCACCTTTGGAGGAAGATGACACTTTCCCCAGGGCAATCTAGACTGAAATAGCTTGGGTCCTGTTTTGTCTAGGCTTGCCTGGGCTAGAGTTGTTTATGGAGCTGAGCCTGGGAAACATAAGCATTGTGCAGGCAGGCAGGCAGAGAAATAGCTTCCTCTTCCTCCAATAACTTAAGGCTCTAAAAGCCTTCCCTACCAATTCCCAGCTTCACAAACTGCTCTAGCCCAGGGAAGGCTAGAAGGTGGAGATAGTGCAGAAAATTAAACAAGAATAGCTGAAAACTTTTAAAAGGTTTGTCAGGCCTAATATTAAGCCATGTTCATTAATATTTTTGTCTTAATTTATAGTAACTCTGCTCTTAGTGGTGATGAATAACTGATTGGTAGGGTTGCCAACCTCCAGGTACTAGCTGGAGATCTCCCGCTATTACCACTGATCTCCAGCTAATAGAGATAAGTCCCCCTGGAGAAAATGACCGCTTTGGCAATTGGACCCAATGGCATTGAAGTCCCTCCCCTCCCCAAACCCCGCCCTTCTCAGGCTCCGCCCCAAAAACCTCCTGCCAATGGCGAAGAGGGACCTGGCAACCCTATTGACTGGTGTCAGAGATACACAATTTAAGCTTGTTGATTAATAGAGTTGACGCAGCATTTATATGCCTAAAGATGGTGAATGGGTCAGACTGAACTGAGTCTGGCTTAATTCGAAATGAAACCATCCTGCCTCCTTCCTTTCTTCAGCTTTGAACCGAGGCGATAATTTTGTCGCATTGTATCATTATGCTAGTTTTACCTTAACAGTTGTGGTGTGTAAAATGGGGCTAGGTTGAAAGTGAGACATGGTTGAAAGTCCCCTAATAAGCTTGCCAGGCCAGTGCTGGCAACTGCCAGGAAGTTAAGAGGGATGGGGACATGCAAATAGGTATCATTCAGTTTGGGGGAACCTTGGAGCTTTGCACCAAAGCCATGACATCATTTCTGAGCCATGCTTATTCCCACCCCCATTCCCTCCTCCATTGCCACTCTACTGAGCAGGAGACCTTGTCAGCCCTATCCCCAAATAATTCATCAGGGGCCTTGCTGCTGCATTTCCAAAATACAAGCCAATGGGGAGGGGCCGTGGCTCAGTGGTAGAGCATCTGCTTGGCATGCAGAAGGTCCCAGGTTCAATCCCCGGCATCTCCAGTTAAAGGGACTAGGCAAGTAGGTGATGTAAAACACCTCAGCCTGAGATCCTGGAGAGCCACTGCCAGTCAGAGTAGACAATACTGACTTCGATGGACCAAGGGTCTAATTCAGTATAAGGCAGTTTAATGTGTTCATGTGTTCAAGCCAATGAGGAGAAAAATTAAAAATAGTATGGAATTCTATTTAATGTTAACTATTTTCTTTATGACTGTCTTAAATATACTATTATGATTAGTTAAGGAACATAGACATGAATAATGAAGTAATAATTATGGCTTATGGCCATCATGGTGAATTCCTGAATGTATTGTTTCTTACATTTTAGCTTATGCACAATTAGTATAGCTTGTTTGTTGTCTTTTTTTGTTTTTTGCAGTTGGGGTCTAACCCTGCATTCTGAAAAGCACCACTGGTATGTAATCAACACCAACAAGATTTGCTATTCCCTTTCTTATATCTTGAAATCTCTGGCTGCTTTTAATTAAGTGAGGCTGTGTTAGAGCACATGCTTAATGATTCCGAATAATTTAAAGAGAGAGGTGGAGAAGCCCCATGGTGCAGAGGGGTAAGCTGCAGTACTGTAGTCCAAGCTCTGCTCACAACCTGAGTTCGATCCCTACAGAAGTTGATTTCAGGTAGCTGGCTTAAGGTGGACTCAGCCTTCCATCCTTCTGAGGTTGGTAAAATGAGTACCCAGCTTGCTGGGGGTAAAGCGTAGACAACTGGGGAAGGCAATGGCAAATCACCCCATAAAAACATAGTCTGCCTAGTAAATGTTGTGATGTGACATCACCCCATGGGTCAGTAATGATCTGGTGCTTGCACAGGGGACTACCTTTACCTTTTTAATGTTTCTGAGCTGAAAACAGCAGTTCATGAATGTCATCATATGCATGAACTTACGGGTTGTTTTTGCAAACTGATTGGTTTGTACAATTGGAACCTGTGCTTGTTACATATATTATTATTATTTGAATTTTGTCCTTACATGGTGCTCCCACCAACTATCTGGGAACCTGATCAAGTTTGCTCCTGTTGAACTTCAGAAATGCAGCCATGTCCCCAGGACGACTGTTGATCCCTGTATATATATATTTGGGCAAGTCTTCTCAGTACAGGTTCAAGATCTGATCAACTGCAGTGGTTCTTGTGTGTCCTAATAAACTGAAGGAATAAAACCTCATTTGTTTGTGTTAATAATATTGAATTCTGTCTAATGCGCATGCTACATATGATAACATTTATTTGCTGCTTTTCTCCTGCAGTATGTCACTCTCAGTAGCTTACAATCCAAAACAACAGTGGTACTGAGTCAAAGTCCAAATACATCAGATTACTGACACTGCTATTACCATAAACCTCCAATCCCTTATTGATATCACTCCTGCCTCAAAAGCTTATCTCAACACTTATTTCAAAACAAATCTCTAGAGCAGCAATTGATCTTGGGGGGGGGGACACTGCACCCCCACCCAAAAAAACCCTACCTACTGATAACATGAGAAAAGCTGTTCAGTCTGCAGGCCAAAGTGGTGGCAGTCTCTCCCTTCCCAGTCCCAGGTGGCAGGTCTTGATACCATCTCTAGGCAGGGGACAGAGCTGGAGCTCTGCAGGTGGAGCTAGGAGCTGACCATCTGCAGGCCAAGCAAACCTCCAGCTCCATCTCTTCCACCTCCTTTATTGCTGTCATTTCCCTTCATATAATGAGGTGACAAAACAGTTACAGTACCAATAAACTAACTGCAACTAGATTGGCATTACACGTGTAGAATTTAATGCGGGCCTCCGGACCTGAACTCATTTTAATATGTATCTCATAGGTATTTATGCTGTGATGGACCAGATTCTCAGCTGGAGTGGTTGAGCAGCCTTTTTATTGCACAGGTACTAATGTTTGTTTGTTTTTGTTATTCATAATGAAGAAGCTCTGGGTTCTTGAATATAGCTGTGTACTGCCGTGTATGTGTTTGTATGTTTCTGTGTGACTCTCTCTCTCTCTCTCTCTCTCTCTCTCTCTCTCTCTCTCTCTCTCTCTCTCTCTCTCTCTCTCTCTCTCTCTCTCTCTCTATATATATATATATATATATATATATATATATATACACACACACACACACACATATACTCACTCATTAAAGCGAAAATTCTACCTGTTCAAAATACAAGTTGCAACCTACCAGTCATACCTTTCCAAATAAAATCTTAGCTGTGGCACACTTAGCTGTCATTTGAATTCTCCAAAATAGCCATAATTCTGTTTTGCAATATCCCTTTTTGTGTTGGTTTCTTCCCCCGTCCCCCAATGTAGACCCTTACCGGGTTTCATGTAGGGCCTCTTTTTCTTTGACATTGATGATGCTTGAATGTTGGGGAGGGGCCGTGGCTCAGTGGTAGAGCATCTGCTTGGCATGCAAAAGGTCCCATGTTCAGTCCCCGGCATCTCCAGTTAAAGGGACTAGGCAAGTAGATGATGTGAAAGACCCCTGTCTGAGACCCTGGAGAGCCACTGCCAGTCTGAGTAAACAATACTGACATTGATGGACCAAGGGTCTGATTCAGTAGAAGGCAACTCCATGTGTTCATAACTCCTGCATCTTACAAATTTATTTTTTTAGTGTCAGTGCTTGAACTTGACCTTTGAACTTTGTCACAAATGCAAAAATGAACTCAGGGCAAATCCATTACTCGAGAGGCGTAAACTTCCTGAATCACCTGGAATCTTTGTGAACTTGCAAGCACTGGATCCTGGCTGTGTGATGGGTTAAGAGTCTTCTCGGAGCTGGTCCTAATTGTCTCCTCCGAAGAGAAGCAACAGTTGTTGTTCCTATGGAAACAGCCATCCAACGTGTATGGGCGGGGGAGACCTCTCAGGGGGACAAGAATGAGTAGTGTCATGCTGGAGAGGTTCATAGACTCTTGATAACAGATGCATAAAAGTCACACTCATATGTAGCTTAGCAACTCCATTCTGCTCCTGTTGACACAAGAGCTTCAAGAAATAATCTGTTAAAACTTCTAGAGGGAAAAATGTGAAGTAATGGTTCGGCAATCCCACACCAACTACTGAAATATAGCCTAATGGAGGCAATTCGTACCTTTGGGGGAGTTTAATTTAGTGGCAAAATGCATTTTCCTCATCCTCCTTCAACATCCTTCCACATACTCTTGTTTTTCATTTCAATCCTCCCATTCTTGCTGGTGCTGCTTTCCCAGGCAGTGGGAGAAATCTTTGTTTGGTGGTCACTGTGCGGTTTTTTACAAGCTAGGATCTTCATAAATTAGCAATTAATGGCTGAAGTAATGAGAAACATCTGACTTGTTCCCAGGAAGAAAAGCTGGTTTTGCTATAATTCAGGAACAGTAATAATGCACTGCAGCGAAAATGCCTCTACTTGTATTCTGATAGATGTCATGTGACCTTCGCTTAAATTTCTGTCTCGTAAGAATTGGATGTTGGTCTGAATTGGAATTTTTTTTTTTTTTTTTTTTTTACTCGCTCTGTGGAATGAGGGAAATTTCTGAGCAGGAGTCTGTGCAAACGGACTATTCAGCGTCTCATTCCCGTAATGGTCATTATCAGAATTGCAATGCACTCTTCCTGTACAGATGCTTCCACCTCAGGAGGATTGTCTTAATAGCCAGTATTGTTTGGCTGAGCAGATTAACTTGAGCCCAGATGTTAGCCTTCACTCTGAATTAATATTCAGTCATTTCTTTAATACTGCCAACATCTGTGCATTAATTGATAGTGCGTTTCAGCTAATAGGGAAAGAGAACTTACGAATTTCCCTTTCATTACACATGAAATATAATTAGCTGTTCAATTGCCCTAGTTGGGTGGGGGGACTTAGTAGTAGGGCTGAGAAAGTAAGGCCTTCTATTACATGCTCTGTACTGGTGGTTACCTTCAAGCCAAACTCCAAAACTGCCAGTTCATTCCCCAGTTTTCTCTTCAAGGTGATGTACTATGATTGCTGTTGTTTAATCTAGCCAGAAAGAATCCAAGAATTCCAAGTTCCTTTTCACAACAGAGGTATTTCATTCTCCTTTCTGGTAGACCCCCATAGTTTTTTTCTCTCTCGCAAGACTTCCATCTGTTTTCCTTCTTTCTCTTGACTCCCGACTGAGAGGTACTGAACACTATTAAACAAGACTTGAAGGGCTGGATCCTGAGAGTCCGTTTATGAATTTTTATTCAGTTGTACAGTTTCCTATCTCTGGAATTGCAGCTTTTCCTGCTTCCCTCATGATGATTCCTTCTCTCTGTGGAAAGGAGGCATTCCAGAGGGGATAGTTGCTACCATCTGTTCTCAGAGACAGGACTTAATCTTGTTGCCTCTCTAGGGCTGGGATCATCTCCTAGTTCCAGTCTTGCTTTCTCTGAGAGGGCAACAGCTTTGGTAACTCTGTAGCTCAAATCTATCATCCGTTGTGGCCTACCTGTCTTGATCCTCCCTTTCTTTCCCTTCCGTAATAAGGGGAAAGAGCTGTACTTTTAAAAGGAGACCCTAGCTTGAAAAGGAACATTGAGATGTCCACACATCTCCAGAGAATCCTGGCTAAGTTTCTTCATCCAAGAGCTTTTTGAGGATCTGGCAGGGATAGCCTGAAACACGGATGGAATCAAACTTTTTCCATTTTTATTTAAAAAAGGATCTCCATAATCCTTCCATCCATGTCAATATTATTTTATTAATTCCATATTGCAGATGAGATGCAGCCAGTGTATACAGTTCTGAAACACTCTGTTTTTGCTTGAAGCTGCAGTTGAGTCCTCTCGGATCTGTCTCAGTTGCTTCTCTAAATCACGTGACATATAACTAACATGCAACTAAAATGCCACAAGATTGTAGAGTTGTATGCATTTGGCATATTTCTCTTTTCAGACTTGAAAGCTGAGTTGTGTTCGGTGTTCTTCATCTTGGCATATAAACCTTATCGTTTTAATTTTGTACGGTCATTTTGTATATGCATTTTTGTGATGATAAAATCTGTTACATAGAATATGAAAAAAAATCTATCTCTACAGCATAATAATATGTGGCCACCTGATGGAAAAATAAGAAAACAGTCTATGAGAAAGAATCCCACAATTGGTGGCTTGTCCTTAATACCTATCCAGCACGAGAGAAGTCCTCCAAAAACTAAAGTCAATAATTTGGAGGTAAGTTAGTGGCTCAATTTGGTGGTCACTATTTGTATTATTTATTTTGTTTTGGGTCTTTTTAAAAAAAAAAAAACAGTTGATATTTACCAGTTGATACTTTAATGTAGACTGCTATAGATAAATGAACATCTCATTCTACCAGTATTAGAGAGGAAAATCAACATTACAACCAAGGGAGAAGGAAATTAATGTATTCTCTATGCTATATGCTCGTTTTTGTGAATTATAGAATATTTTAAATTCTTGAGAAACCTTTGGTTTGGTGGTTTGGTTTCTCATAAATCTATTTTTGTTACTTTTTAAATAAAAGTCTTATTTATCGGGAGGCACCCATTAGAAGTGGTTATACTTCAGAAACTTTAATACAGACATCAAAGAATTCACATTTGTTGTCTGCAATCGCTCTACTTATTCCCAAAAAGACAAAGCAGTTTTGGAAATGTATATCCTGAAATTGCAGTAAATAGGTCTAACGGTAGATTAAACCTCATCTCGAGCTCAAGAGTCGTTTATTGCTGTTATAATATTGTTCATCTTTGAAGAAAAAAAGGTACCAGAGCAACGGAGCCCTACTTGTCTTCTGGCAGACATTCTGGGTCTAATGGGATTTGTCTCTCCAACGTAAATTCTTCCAAGATGAATCTTGAGTCCCACAATGAGTGCAATTGTGTCTAGATGGGGGTGGGGAGAAATTTATAGCTTTATATGGGGACACAGCAGATGGTTTTGTCTATGTAGATATGGTTCTTTCTTTTTTTGATGCATCAATATGGGAATACAGAAGAAACTTTTCATTCATGATGAACCATTGTTATAGGAATATAAACTTCTATTGACTTTTACAAGTCTTCATTCTCTTGCTCTCTATCTATTCTTTCTCCTTGCTCTAACTAGTCGTCTTGTACCTTCCCCGTTGTCCATTATGGTTCAAATACTGTTGGGAGTTCTTCACTTCCTGATGTCCCGTGGGCTCCTCCTTAAAACTGTGTTTTTAAACTGGTGGAAGACTCAGAATTACACACTGGCATATTTAAACTAATCTGTATCTGTGCAGGGAGAGTGGGAGACCCTGTGCAGGGAGAGCCAGCATGGTGTAGTGGTTAAGAGCAGTGGTTCAGAGCGGTGGACTGTAATCTGGAGAACCGTGTTTCATTCCCCACTTCTCTACGAGTGGCGGATGCTAATCTGGTGAATCGGGTTGGTTTCCCCACTTATAAACATGAAGCTAGCTGGGTGATCTTGGGCTAGTCACAGTTCTCTCTGAACGCTCTCAGCCTCAGCTATCTCACAGGGTGTCTGATGTGGGGAGTGGAAAGGAAGGTGATTGTAAGCCGGCTTGATTCTCCCTTAGGTGGTAGAGAAAGTCGGCATATAAAAACCAACTCTTCTTCCTCTTCCTCTTCCTCTTCTTCTTCTTCTTCAACAGCTGCCTTGTGTTATGGGTGGGGGAAGGAGATCCCTAGCTCTGTCTAAGGGTAGGAACCAGGAAACGTGGTATTTGGAGTTCTTTCAGGGCCCCTTTACTGATATTATAATTCAAACACTGGAAGAAATCCTTGTTTATGTGATAGATTAGATTAGGCATGGAACCCTTGTACATAATACACCCACACTGATTATTTTTCTTTCATTTTAAAACCAGCGAGCAATCGCTTTACAGTTGTATGACATCCAGCATTTAATTTTTGCTCATCTTTGTTCAGAATTCAAAACTGGACCCTGAAGGTGAGTTAGCAGAAGACAAGAAGGGTTTGAAACAAAGAGTGTCTCTGGTTGCACACTGTCTGGAACTCAAGGAAGAGAAAGCGCGGAGCCGTGAGAGAAAACACCAAAGCATGATCTGTTTGGAGGACGCAGGGGAAGACATTGTGGACTTGCAACAAAACCTCCACAAGGAACCCAAGTCTCCCAAGAAAAGTGAGAACAAAACCAGTCAGACGCCTCTGGAATCAGACAAGCAGCTTCCAGCAAATGTTATCCAAGAACTCAGCACCATCCTGCAGCACAAATCTTTCCACAAAGAAACTTAGCAGCAGCACTTCAGACTTTATCATCTAAAGAAATGAAATATGTATTTTTCCAGTGTACAGTGTAAAGTCTGTCCAATGTATTTATATGTCAATCTTGATGTTAAAAAAAATGTGGATGTTGCCATCCATTGGGCCTTCACGTCTTTACATGAATGTGGTGGCAACACTTGCAGGTTGCCGCCACTCCACTTCTTGTCCGTTTGGCCGATTTCTTGAGCCTGAGAAGGGCTCCCCATCTTAACCTACTTGGGGTTTTCCACTTTATCTTCAACCACGGGGCATCCTGGTATTTGCAGGAAACATAGTTACCCATCACAGTCACGTTGGTCATGAGAGTTGCGGAGCCGCCCCAGCCCATCAGAGAATGTTTAAGCTCTGGGAAGTCAGAAGGACGGCTTGGCAATGCAAGAAAGGGGCCCGATCTAGAAAGCTTAGGCCAGGGGTGTCAAACGCATTCGTTATGAGGGCTGGATATGCCATAAATGTCGCTTTGTCGGGCCAGGCCATGTGTACCGTAAAATTTAATGACCGGCACCGGAAACACAAACTTTATAGAAGACACAGGCAAAGCCAATTAATGATATTATTTTAACTTTTGTTTTTTACTTAAAATACAATCATGCTTAACACAATAATGCTCTTACAGTATTTTATTTAACAGTCTTTGATCATTGACACCTCAGGACTAGGGAGGGGGTGGCTGCCTCAGCTGGCGATTCCACAGCATGCTTGCCAGCCCAGATTGGGAGCCGGGGGGGGGGGAGTGGCAGCCTTGGCTAGCAAGCTCACAGCAGGCTCACTAGTCCAGATCGGGAGTGAGGGTGTGGCTGGCTCGCAGGCCAGAGAAGAGCTCTCAAGGGGTCGGATCCGGCCCACGGGCCTTATGTTTGACACCCCTGGCTTAGGCTATATGCTTAATATCTTTTGTGCATACACTACTCTGGCCGCAGACATCCAGAATCACACCAAACTCTGGGCAGGACTGTATTCGAGCATAATGGATTCTTTATATCACCGTCATAACTGTAGTATGTTGAATCACTGTACGCACCACAGTATTAAATTGAAATGACCTGGTCTGTGCATGCAGCAGAATGAGATGGCAAAATCTTGAGGTTGTAAATGGGAAACTGCTAGGAAGGAATGGATGTTGGTTGTGGACCCAGGGCCAAGTTTTGGGGAGCCGCCCAAGGATCAAGACACACATATGCTTGAAAGTTAACTTTAATTGAAGTAACAAATATAACAGACCAATTAACAAGAAACATAAATTTTTGGGACCATTGAAGGCAAGTGTTGGAATATAGGATTGGCCACAACTCTTTAACCTTGAGGAAATTGGCGTAGCAGATTGGGCTGGATTTACCTCGGCCAACCCCAATGTGGCTTGATGTGCATTGCCTGCTCACAGTGCTCCCACTGCGGGCCCCGTACATTCAGCAGAGCTGCGAGCACCATGGTGTAAACCGCTAGGTGTCGTTTTACATTCGGCATTGTGGTGCCCGTTCTACCAGCTTATTTAAATTACCACAGTGCCCTCCGCTGCTCTGACAAGGGATCCTTCCAACTTGAGCAATCGCAGGTTGCCTATCCCCTTCAAATCCAGACCAGAAATGCCTGCCCGCCACTTAGCGAGGTGATGCCCATGGCTCACCCCACTAACGCCAATACCTCACATCTGCAGCCAATCCAACAGCCCTTGCCGGATGCTTAATAGCCAGAGATCGGTCCCCCAGTCAGATAGGTGGACCCCATCCCGCCGAAACAGGGCCGGCTCCCAAAATGAGGTATTGTCATGAGGGAATATCATTCCCCCAAGGACCAGCACTGTGCGGCCGATGGCTCTGGTGGCCTTGCGTCTGGATAGATCAATTTTATGGGGCTTGATGGCCCCACGCCAGATTAGCCGATCAGTCATGTCGGACCAGCATAGGAACATATCCGGAAATTCAGCGGCAGGCCTCCGGAAGTCTGAAGACGCCACCTCCAAAATGTCTTTGCCCTTCCAGGTGGTTAGATCATTGCCGCCCAGAGGCACCACGAGCTCGTCCAGTGCCCCCCGAGGACGCGTCTCCCTCAACATCGTGGGGATCAGCGCTGCCCAACGCATGCCACCATGCCCCAGCCAGGAAATATGAACCACTGCGTCAAGGCCCAGATTTTTGCCCCATCCGGAGGAAGCAACGTAATGGCAGGCTCTACGTACGATGCTGTGGCCGATAATCCAAACATGCTTGACATGGCCGGCTGAAACTCAAAAATAGTGAGTTAACTTAAACTCAACCTGGGCCGCACATAACCCAGGTAAGCATTGGATCGCCACCTCCCAATTCGCCATATTCTGTCCCCCGACATTCCTCCCTGAGCCGCTGTGGTGACCTCCCCAATGCAGAAGGAATGGGTTCCGAATTCCCTTGCTGGCAACCCCAACCAACTAGGCACCGCCGGAAAACGCCTGTGAATTGGTACCATGTCAGGTGAGTCCCATCGAGGTGAATAAACAGAGGCCCGGTGTGCAGGGGGTGGACCCTGAGGTATTGTCGCATTGCAACCACTGGGCATGGAGCTGCTCTCTACGCCGGGCTTAAGTGAACCCGGGCCCCGCGTCCCTGCTGATCATTTTTGACTGCCGAACCATGAGCACTAACTGTTCGCTGCAAGTGCCCACGTCTTCCACCCGCACTACTCTGTCAGAGGTGTCATGCTTGGCCCCCGGGACCAGTTCACTTATCTGCAAGGCACCATAAAAGGCCAACGTAAACGCAGCAGTGAACAGTGTGACCTCGTACTCTGTATTGCAAATTCCCTTGAGCCCGTGTATGAGCCCAGTGAGGGTGCCGACGGATATTGGCTGACACTGGTCAGGTTGACGAGGCAGTCGCCTCTTCCACCCGGCCATGGCTTTATGAGCCATATCCAGAGCGCCCATTTCGACGCCCCCATGAGCCTTGTTGAAAAAGGAAAGCACCGCCAAGTATACACCCAGCGTTTTTGCATCAAATCCTTCCTCCTTCATGCAAGCGATGAATCTTAATACCCAATCCTCTGGGACTGGCCAAAACTCGGGTCCCCCTTGGCTGCCGAAAATGCCATAAACTTTTTGGCAGCCGCTGCGTAAGCCCGGAAGGTGGCCGGGGAAACCGATAAGTATATTCTGTGAATTAGAGTCCGCCTCCAAGGCCTCATAGCTCCTCTGGGAACGCGTCTGGGTACGGGTCCTCCTCTGGTGCCAAAGTCCAGAATTTGTCCAACTGTAGGCGAGATAAAGCGTCTGCAATACTATTACTGATCCCCGGAATGTGGGAAGCGGAAAAAGAAATATTAGCCATCAAACATGTCAACACAAACTTCCGTACCAATTGCATAACCCTGGCAGATTTGGACGTCTGGTGGTTAATCACCTGCACCACTGAAAAATTGTCACACCAGAATGTAGTCCGTTTATTCTGGAACTGAGCCTGCCATAAATGGACCGCTACCACGATAGGAAAAAGCTCCAAAAATGTAAGGTCCCTTGCCAAGTCCGTGCCTGACCAATGGGTGGGCCAAGGTTGAGCACACCACTTCCCTTGGAAATATACACCGAATCCGACCTTACCTGACGCATCAGAGTGTACTTGCAGGTCGGAGCCCAATAGCCACTCGTCCTGCCAAAAAGACACACCATTGAAGTGGTCCAAAAACTGCAGCCAAATCCTGGCATCCTCCTTCATTCCCTTTGACACTCTAATGCGATGATGGGGGGCCCTGACGCCCGCCGTGGCTCTCTACAGTCACGCACAAAAAGCCCTGCCGGATGAGATTACCCTGCACACAAAGTTTAGGTGACGCAAAATCGACTGGAGCTCCTTTAACATGCACTTCGATTTGCGCACCAATAGGGTGAGCAAGGCTTGCAAGGCCAGCAGCTTTTCTTTGGGTAGCCTTGATGTGCATGATTCTGAGTCAAGCTCAATACCTAAGAATTTCAAGCAAGTAGTAGGACCTTCTGTTTTTTCTTCTGCCAATGGCACCCCCAGCTCCCGAGTCATTACCTTAAAGGCTGTCAACAGTGCATCACAAACGTCCGTATTGGCTGGGCCCGCCATCAAAAAATCATCCAGGTAGTGAGTAACCTGCTTGCAGCCTGTCCTACGTACCAGTGCCCATTCTAAAAAACGTGCTGAAAGTCTCAAAGGCAGTGCAAGCCACCAAACAGCCCATCGGCATGGCCTTATCGATGTACCAGAACCCCTGGAAATGGAATCCTAACAGACAAAAGTCTGAAGGATGCACTGGCAACAATCGGAAGGCAGACTGGATGTCACATTTTGCCATCTTTGCTCCCTGACCGCAAGATCGTACAATGTCCACTGCGTGATCAAAAGAGCTGTAACGCACGGAACAAATTTCAGTTGACGGCCAGTTTTCCCCCCTCTCCTCCCCAGAGGTCCTCCCAGAAGAATGCTCACCATCTGGACTCAGGTCCCTCGTCCATCGACTAGACCGGTGTGTGTAGGCCGTGCTCTGTCTCTGTTGCGAGGCAAACTCTCGGACTCAGATGAAGATTCTTCCCGTCTCGGCCTCGCCCGTGTCCTGCCTCGCCTGCTGGGCCCTGGGGATGGGCCTCCGCTGGTGCTCGCCTCATCCAGCGCGGGCCTGGGTGGCGGAGTGAGCTGCTCTTCCCTATGGGCAAGCTGTTCCACCACATCTGACAGCTCCTGTAATGAAGCATCGGCACGCTCTGGAGCACCCCTTCTCCCTCGTGGGCAAGGTGCGGGTGGTGCCGCTTCCCGCCACCTCCGCGACTGGGAGCTATGTGCCTGTTGTTCGCCCACCTCGCGGCCCCCACTGCCCCCTGTCGTAAATCCAGGCTGTCCAGCCCCGTCCCCCGAGTCTCTGCTTCTTGAGGCAAGGTGCCTTAACAAACGTCTGGATGCCCCAGCCTCGCTCCTCGTCCGAGGCAGCAAGGCCTGAGCATTTCCCAGCTTTTGAGTTCGCTTGGGAGGCATGACGCAGCCCGCCGGCCTGGCCGCCCAAGCGAAACACCCGCTCAACATCTTTCCCCCCCCACACACAAAGGGGGCGAGTTAGCTAAGCCTGCTTTGCAGGCGTGATTTCGAAGGGGGCTCTTTTTATTTTTAAAGCCCTGCGGGGATCACCGTCCCGCAGCAGGGCAGCCGCTCTGCTGTTCCTTGGCGTTGCTTCTCCTCCATCGCCGACCTGATCCGTCCTGTGCGACAACCCATGGCGCTCTGGAGAGCCTGGCACCCAACTCCCTACTTTATCCTTGGGGGGTGGACCTGAGTGAAAACTTCACTCAGGCCTTCCCTGCGGCTACCCCCTCCCAAATATGGGGGATTCCTGGTTATTGGCCCTTTCAAACGGGCCTGGGGACTGCCAATTGGCTGAGTCCCCCAGTGCTGGCACAGGCATCCCAGCACACACCCCAGTCTGCTGCCTCCCCACGTGCCAGCACGCCCACGCACAGGGACCCCCGGATTGTCCTGCCGCGCCTCCCCATGGCCCGGATCCACAACCCAGGCTCCAGGTAATTACTGGAACCTATATTTTTGAATGGTGCCTTGGGTAATATCTGTGTCGCAAGCTAAATAAAGAAGTTGGTTTTATATGCTGCTTTTCTCTACCTTTAAGGAGTCTCAAAGCAGCTTACAATCACCTTCCATCCCCCTCCCCACAACAGACACCTTGGGGGGTAGGTGGGGCTGAGAGAGTGCTGAGAGAACTGTGACTGGCCCAAAGTCACCCAGCAGGCTTCAGGTGGAGGAGTGGGGAATCAAACCCAGTTCTCCAGATTAGAGTCTGCCGCTCTTAACTACAACACCATAACAAGCACTCTAAAGGAAAGGTTTTAGCCCAGCCCTCCCTGTACTAGTGTCCTACTTACAGGGTTAATGTTCTTTTTAAATATGGGGGGGGGGCATTCAAAAGTGAGATCCCTCATCTACAGTCTGGAGTAGTATGGTCCTCTGTACTGCCTCGTTCTGCTACATGTGAACACCAGCATTTTGGTCAGAGTATTTTAGCACCTTGAACAAAAAGTCTGCAATATGTGGAGTCACTGTATTTTTAAAGGATTTATCTCTATTTATGTCCAGTTTGCTGCTGATAATAAATGACAAATAAATGAATAAAATTTGGCCAGTGTGTTAATCATATGAGTGCAAAAAATACATGGAGAAAGAAGGGACTGATGGAATTTGGTAGTGAAGGACGGGTAGTCCTGTAAAACTGCTATTTGCCCTTGATATTTGTGTCCACTTAAGTCAATGGTCTTTAACCTATCCAGGTTGGAACCCTCTGAGCTGCAAGCACATGGCAGGCAGTCATAAGACAACAGTCAAATGACTACAAGAGGGGGAACAGAGTTGTGACCTCACTGGTCTCAAGACTAGGACTGTGGACAGCAGACCAACCAAACAAGACAGGAAACACAGAACACCTAGAGGTATACAGTGGTGAGGAACACATTAAGGATCAGCCATAGCAGATTCTTCCCACCACTGGGTGATTTCTCCTGTGTCTAGGCTGAAGCAACTGTGCCTTGAAAACCATCACCACCATCTTGGTACAAAATGAGCCAAAAACCTATGGTTCTTCCTGGAATGTGCTGCTGTGATGTTTCCAATTCTGTGCCAAGGTTGCTTGGCTAGGACATAAAATCATAATTGGAAGGGACCACCAGGGTCATCTAGTCCAACACCCTGCACAAGGCAGGAAATTCACAACTACCTCCCCACCACACCACCAGTGACCCATACTCCATGCCCAGAAGATGGACAAGGTGCCCTCATGATCTGCCTAAAGTCATAGAATCAGCATTGCTGACAGATGGCCATCTAGCTTCTTCTTAAAAACCCCCAGGGAAAAAGAGCTCACCACCTCCCGAGGAAGCCTGTTCCACTGAGGAACTGCTCTAACTGTTAGAAAATTCTTCCTAATGTCTAGATGGAAACTTTTGATTTAATTTCAACCCATTGGTTCTGAAGCTGGCACACTTGTGCAATACCCTACTCTGGGAGTGATCACATTGCATCCCTCTGGGGTCAATTATGCATGGAGGAGGGCAACAAAGGTGATGTGGGGTCTTATGAGGAAAGGTTGAAGGAGCTGGGTATGTTTAGCCTGAAGAGGAGAAGACTGAGAGGGGATATGATAACCATGTTGAAGTACTTGAAGGGCTGTCATATAGAGGAGGGTGCCGAGTTGTTTTCTGTTGCTCAAGGTCGGACCAGAACCAATGGGTTGAAATTAAATCAAAAGAGTTTCCATCTACATTAGGAAGAATTTTCTAACTGTTAGAGCAGTTCCTCAGTGGAACGGCTTCCTCGGGAGGCGGTAAGTGCTCCTTCCCTGGAGGTTTTTAAGCAGAGGCTAGATGGCCATCTGTCAGCAATGCTGATTCTATGACCTTAGTCAGATCATGAGAGGGAGGGTACCATGGCCACCATCTGGGCATGGAGTAGGAATCACTGGGGGTTTGTGGGGGAAGGTTGGAATTTCCTGCACTGTGCAGGGGGTTGGACTAGATGACCCTGGTGGTCTTTTCCAACTCTATGATTCTATGGGAGTTTTACCTGAGGTTCGTTGCTCACTGGACCCATGCTTTCTGTTGGGAATCTATGCACCAGCAGTCCCCAAGCTCAAATCAAGTCCCTGCCCCTTTAAAAGCTGCTTTGAAATTGGCTTACTTGTAGTGCTTACTGTGAGAGAAAATTCTCCCCCCCCCATCAAATGCCACATTAAAAAAGCATGTTAAGAACAACAACAACAAAAAGGAGCAATCTGAAAGGTGTGGGGAGAAAACTAAGCCTCGGTTTTAAAAAGCCTTTCTTCTGCTTAGGAAGAGCCCCCAGGAAGAAAGAAGAATTTCAATCTCCGTCTCTTTACATGCTGCTTGGTAATTGGCTGTGAGCAAAACCATGCTTGGGGGTCCCGCACTTTGCCTTCTATTGGCTATACATTGTGGTGTTATATAAAGATGATTGCTGGATTTTCTGAAGCAGAGTGATATGAATTGGGGGTCCTATATGCTGGGCTCTCATTTTATTTGCTAAACCCTCCATTTCTGCATGGAGATTTCACCCAGGCTTTGCTCAGAGAAGATGGAAGTGTCGGGTTAACAGAGGAATGGGAAGACCCGGACATTGTGAGGGCTGGCAGCGAGGTCATCTCTAATGGAGGGAAAACTCATGCATAACTCCAAGGAACAGCCGAGACAGATGGGGGGCGAACGTGAGTGAAAGTACCCATGAAGAAAGTACCTGGGTCTTCTGGATTATCTGTTCTTTAGGACCTACCATTGAACCCGAAGGCTTGATAAGCTTCGTACTGCAGGGGGAGGGGATGGTATTTTGTTTGTGGTATTTCACTTGCTTCTCACTCTCATTAGCAGTGAACAATTCGATGTGATAAATTAATGCCAGAATAGATAAATTGTATATATTGTGACAAGATTCTTGGCGGTGGCTTCTAATGTTGTGATTTTCTTTTTTAATTGTAAGGGTGTTTTTTTTCCCTCTTGGACTATGGCTTTAATGTAAATTAGAAGCTCTGCTTTCCCCAATTTTATTGTGTCTTGAATTACAAAGGTAAGGCTCCATTATGAGGGCAGAAATAAATCTCAAAATACAACATCAAGCAACCAAAAAAGAAATCAATTTAAAAAATCACATAAACAGTTTTTTTTTAATTAAAAGCTCATCTAGTCAGGTGCCACTGCAGCAAAATCCCTTGTCAGTTAGCCACCTCTGATAGTTCAGATACTTGGAGAAGTCCTCAGCAGATGTTCTTGATTCATTAAAAGCTTTCTATGGGATACGGGAATCCATAGATACTCAGGTTGTTTAGTCCTTCAAAAAGTCAATATCAGAATGTTTCATTGTTCCTAGAAACAAACCGGAGGCCAGTGAAGAATTTTTTGGTATGGTATTTATACATGTATTTATACATGAACTGACCCTACAAGCTAAAATGACTAAACTGAGGCTATCATATTTTGGTCACATCATGAGACGACAAGAGTCACTGGAAAAGACAGTCATCCTAGGAAAAGTTGAGGGCAGCAGGAAAAGAGGAGGACCCAACAAGAGATGGACTGACTCAATAAAGGAGGCCACAGCCCTCAATTTGCAAGATCTGAGCAAGGCTGTCAAAGACAGGACATTTTGGAGGACTTTCATTCATAGGGTCGCCATGAGTCGGAAGCGACATGATGGCACTTAACACACACATTTATACATGTACAGTAGCGAGTGCCAGTTAACAACATGGCTCATAGGTAGGCAAAAAAACCCATGCCATGTCCTGTGAACACGTTGGTATGCTGACAACTAGGAAGAGAAAGGAGAGATGAACGCTGCCCTTGGGCCAATCACATAATCTCTGTCTAACCTACCTACTGTGGCTCAGTTGTAGAGCACATTTAGGAAAGACCTTTCCCTTCCTGAGACCTTGGAGAGCAACTGCTGGTCAGAGTAGACAATAATGTTCAACAGAAGGTCGGACCAGAACCAACGGGTTGAAATTAAATCAAAAGAGTTTCCATCTAAACATTAGGAAGAACTTTCTTACAGAGTTTTTAAGCAGATGGCCATCTGTCAGCTAGATGGCCATCTGTCAGCAATGCTGATTCTATGACCTTAGGCAGATCATGAGAGGGGGGGCATCTTGGCCATCTTCTGGGCATGCAGTAGGGGTCACTGGGTGTGTGTGGGGAGGTAGTTGTGAATTTCCTGCATTGTGCAGGGTGTTGGACTAGATGACCCTGGTGGTCCCTTTCAACTCTGTGATTCTATAATAGCTGCGCTCCCCTGCTAGAACCTCCAAACAAGCTCATGGTCCATTTGTAGAAGAATATAGGGTAGCAGAGTACACAATACTGACCTTGATACTTGATAAGCCAATGGCCTGACTTGGAATAAGGCAGCTTCATGTGTGTTCCAAGTGGTGGTGATAATTCCTAACTGAATGCCCATTGTTGTTAACCATCAATCTTTTGTTATAGAATTGCCTGGTCAGTCTATATGCTAAGGTAGAGAGAAAGAAGAAGGGAAGCTAGAAAGAAGGCAGACAGAAAATGTGATGGCACCAGTTATGTGGATACACTCCATATTTTTTTCATCATCCCCCCCTCCCAAGATTCGTGCATTTTGGAAACCTGCTGCAATTTGTGAATGAACTATTCGGTAAGACTATACCTTCTGGATCGAAACTGATTTTGCTGGGGCAGCTGAAGGCTTTTGTAGATTCTTTGGTTTTGGAACTGGTTTTAACTTTATTCACAACTGCAAAGCTGGTTTTGGCGACAAAGTGGAGGGAAACAGAATATCTATAAACAAACGGTTTCACAAAATTTGGTCCATAGCACTTTTAACAAAAATCACACATCATCAGAGAGATAAAGAAGTAATTTCTGAGAGTTGATCTATTTACAAAATGATAGTTATCATTTACTGTAGCCTGGAATGAAACAATATGAGATAAAATGTTCTCATTGGTCTTCTATGAATGTTTTTAATATTCATTGACTTTATTTTTTTTTTGTCTTTGTATGTTACCTGAAAATGGCACAAGAAAAGAAATAGTGAGGCAATAATGAGAAGGGCAAAGGGCAGCTTTCTGGGCTCCTGAAGCAGCTGTCAGAAACAACCAGTAGCTACAACAGGTACTGAGAGTCTGTAGTGCATGTAGTGTCTCCTTTAGAGACTACAGTGGGAAGCATAATATCTATATAATAAACTGATGTTTAATCAATACAGTGTTTTGTATAGTGCCTAGTTATTTTACTTGCTCAATAACTAATGAATATTAATAATATCTAAAAACTAAAAGGTGGAAATGTTATTTGCCTGACAGAATAGATGCTATTTTCATTGAGTTAGATGAAGTCTTATTCTATTTTATTGATTTTCTTTTGCTGTGTTTTATCTTTGCTTTTGTTACTGGCCCAACATCTTCAGCAGAGGGCCATAAACGGAACATTGAAATTTTATATCGTATATTATGGTACATAAGGAGACTTCTAAAAAGTAAAAAGTATTGTTTTTATTTTGCATGTTTTCCCAAGGAGAACAACTAGAAAAGGATTGATAACTATGATAGTTCTCTCTGCCCCATCGATGATGAAGACGAGTTGGTTTTTATATGCCGACTTTCTCTACCACTTAAGGGAGAATCAAACCGGCTTACAATCACCTTCCCTTCCCCTCCCCGCAACAGTCACCCTGTGAGGTAGGTGGGGCTGAGAGAGTGTGACTAGCCCAAGGTCACCCAGCTGGCTTCATGTGTAGGAGTGGGCCAGTCCGGTTCACCAGATTAGCCTCCGCCACTCACGTGGAGGAGTGGGGAATCAAACCCAGTTCTCCAGATCAGATGTGTGCCGTCAGGATGCCGGCGGGAGGCCGAGTTGGTATCCCGTGGCTGCGCTGCCATGGCAGTGCTGGGAGGCTGGCGTCCATGCCCCAACACCGGAGTCCATGCCGCTCGCAGTAAGCAGATGCTGGAGTGGGCCCTTCCACACCACCTATCAACTTTTGCCCTCCCAGGTCAGGAATGGGCTGTTAGGGCCAGTGACACTCAGCCTAACCAAGGTCAGTTGAGAAGGGAAGAATGTATCTAAATGAACATAAGACCCGTACGGGAAAGGCAAGGCAAATAAGTTCCCCAGTTAAAAAGAAGGATTCATGACAGAATGCGTAAACCTTCGGTGTTTGTAGCAGACATAAGGTGGGATGCAAAGCATTACTTCAGAAATACAATCCCTTTTTTTTTTTAACTTTTTATTATTTTATTTATATAATTGGAGGGTACAGGAAGAGAAAAAAGGGAAGGGGTAAGCGTTATCATTATAAAAACAATACAGTATTGTAAAATGATTTCTGAATAGAACATAATTACAGAATATCTTTAGTTTGTTATACTTGCATCAGGCTGATTTCTAATATTTTAAAAATTCATATTCTACTTGACAGTTAATTGGGATAAGAAAATATAATACAGAGTTTATTATAATGTTTAAACATACTTCGTTTAGGTTAGCTGCATTTCATGTAAGTATAGAAGGACGCCCACTTCTCCTCGAATTGCTCAGTGGATTCACTAGGTTTAGGATTTAATTCAAAAGTCATTTTGGCCATGGTTGCATATTCCAGAAGTTTTTCTTTCCAGTCATCAATTTCAGGTATGTGAGTTTGTTTCCAGGTTCTTGCTAAAATTGTTCTGGCAGCTGTTGTAGCATATTTGAAGACGTCATGCGATTTCAAAGGTAAATTTGACGGCACTATACTGAGTAGATAAAATTTAGGATCAAATGTAAACTTCATATCTAACATCATCTGTAGTTCCCGATGAATTCTTTTCCAGTATAGTTGTAGTTTTGAACACGTCCACCAGACATGAAAGCAAGAGGCGTCTGACTCTTGACATTTCCAACATGCACCTTTTTTCCCTGGAATTGTCATCTGGGAAAGCATATTGGGAGTCAGATACAAATACAAATACAATCCCTGATGATTTTTTTAAGAAGCTGACTTCTGACCATGCAATTCCTGATGATTTTTTTATATATACATATTTTTATTAGTTTTCAGTATTGAAAAGGGTTACAGGGAAAAAAAGGGAAAGGGAAGACCATCGGTTAAACAATATTTAACATTAAAGAAAAAAAAGAACACATGGTTCTACCCCCTTATAAGGTTCAATATTGCAATCATTTATTAATACATTTGATCGTCCATTTTAGTTTTGATATAACTCCTAAGATTTTGTTGTTATTTTTTAATTTTGATATATCCAGGGAAGGAATTCCCTTTGTCTTTATTTGGTCTTTGAATATCTTTTTGTAATATTTCTGTTAGGTGTGCCATTGTTATATATTCGTAAGCTTTATCTATCCAAGATTCAATTTTTGGTATTTTATCTGTTTTCCACAGTATTTTAGTATGACCTGTTGGTCTTTACTGTATTCATCTGGTGTTTTACTCAAAAGGAATAGTTTAGGATCATATATTATAGATTGACCGATGACAATTTCTATGTTCTTATGTATTTTCTTCCAAAACCTTTGGACTGATGTACATGTCCACCAACAGTGATAAAAGGTGCCTCTAGCTTTACGGCACTTCCAGCACAAACCAGATGTCGAACTATTCATATTCTGGATATCGCTCGGCGTGATATACCACCTATGTAGCATTTTCAACCAGTTTTCTTGAATTCCTTGGCAGCAGGTGAATTTGAGATTTTACGAAATAGCTGTTCCCACTCGTCTGTTGTTATAATCTCATTAAAATTTTCCATCCATTTGACTTGACATGACTTTATTTGTTCATCTTCTGTGTCGTATGTCAGCAATAGCTTATATATTTTACCTAGTAGATGTTCTGTTGGCTTACTTATCATCTGTTCAAACTGTTTTTCCTTTTAATACTCCCCGGGTCCAACAGTCTTCTTTAAATCTTGAAGTTAATTGGTGGTATGTTAGCCAGGGCATCTGCGAGTAGGTAACTTGTATCTCTACTCGTGACTTGGGAGTGCCATCTGTTTTTACCAAATCCTGATGATTTTTTTAAATCAGCTGACTTCTGCACCATCTCATAAACCCCTTTCCAAACTCACTTTCAAAAAATGGGTTTTTGACACTGGGAGACGCCGTGTGAGAGACGCCAGGCCAAACGTTCTCCTGGATGGACAGAGGCCTGGTCCTGTGCTTCTTGATCATCTCTTTATAAAATTCAAATCCTGCCCTTCTACTTAAAGCCTTCCAGGTGGCTTACAGAGCAAATATCAAATAGAGAAAAGCAACAATTGAAATAATAGGGAAAAAACCAAAACGATTAAAACAGACAACAGGAAAGCAGCAGTTCAGATCCCTCCCACAGGCCCCTCCACGGCGAGATTTAAAGCCCTGGAATCGTTAAAAGCAACTGCTGTGAAAATTATAAAAATAATTTCTGCACTAAAAACAGAGAACATAAAACAGACCTTTAAAAGATGAACAGCACAACGCAGCACTTCATTCTGGAAGATCTAGGGATCCAGTTCTGAATTCTTCCTATTTCAATTTTTAACTGAAATTACCTTCTTTTGAATGTTGAGTCATTACTGAGTGGGTAATAAGTGGTGTTTACGTTAATAATACCATATGCTTTTCCCTTACAAATTACGTCTCGGCAACGCAGACTATGATACCTTGTTCACCCTCTTTTAAATCTCAAACAATTTTGCATCCAACCATTATGAGTAAATTGGGTTGGTTGTGTGAATAGGCTTAATGACTTGTGTTTTTTCCTGTCTTTCTTTCCAATTAAGAGCTAATCACATTAGCTTTTGAATAGTTTTGCCTTTTGCATTTTCATATTTCTCTTCGAAAATGTATTTCAGATTTGTTAATTCAAGCCCTTGTTATTGCACAGTCGATAACTTCAGCTGCAGTCTTAAACACTTGAATCCTGCAGAGCTCGGGGGCTCGGTCCAGTCCTACTGCAGGTGCATTGCCTGCACGTGGAAGGTAGGGTTGCCAGCCTCCAGGTGACACCTGGAGATCTCCCTTTATTGCAATTGATCGCCAGGTGCCCAAGATCAGTTCCCCTGGAGAAAAAGGCTGCTTGGCAGGGTGGACTCTATGGCATTGTACCCTGATGAGGTCCCTTCCCTCCCTAAACCCCACCCTCCCCAGGTTCCACCCCCAAAATCTCCAGGTATTTCCCAACCTAGAGCTGGCAACAGTGCATGGAAGGATCCCTGTAACCTACAGAGCACTGTTTCATCTCTAGCCATGTGGCACAGCTAGGGTTGCCAACCTCCAGGAACACTTTGGATTATTTATGCTAGGACTCTTTGAAAAAATCTCTTTTGAGTACAGTGGGGTGAATATAACCCTTTGGAAATTACCTTTTATTTTGTTATAGAATGGTAGAAATTTAATTTTTGCTTTGATAGATTTGTGTTAATTCAACACATTAAAAAAGTCCTATAAGAGCTTTGTTGATTAATATATTATTTTAGCTATATATGAGCTATTGGAATTTAAATGATTATATATAGAATTTTTTGTTGAGCGACTGTGCTGTATAATATTGCAAATATCACTTCCAGCACTTATAGAGTGTGTTATTGTTGATATATAACCTCCAGGTACTAGCTGAAGATCTCCTGCTATTACAACTGATCTCCAGCTGATAGAGATCAGTTCGCCTGGAGAAAATGGTGTTTTGGCAATTGGATTCTATGGCATTGAAGACCCTCTCCTCCCCAACCCCTGCCCTCCTCAGGCTCCGCCCCAAAAACCTCCCGCCGGTAGCAAAGAGGGACCTGGCAACCCTAGGCACAGCAGACTGTAGTGAGAAATGAGACAGCCAGTTTTCTTCTCATGTTTCCATTAAGCACTGTCCTGCTCCATTGGTCAGATGGCTTCACCAACTGGAGAAGCAGTGGAGGATATGGAAGGCCCTTATTCTGTATAACAGCCTGAGTGTGCTGAGTACTAATGAAGATGGGGCTCTGTTGAGTCCAATCCGGAGCCTTCAAGAACTGAGCAAAATCCTCTGTGTGTGTGTGTTTTAAGTGCTGTCAAGTCACTTCCAACTTATGGCGACCCTATGAATTAATGTCCTCCAAAATATCCTGTCATTGACAGCCTTGCTCAGGTCTTGCAGACTAAGGGCCGTGGCTTCCTTTATAGTGTGAACTTAGGCAGATCATGAGAGGGAGGGCAGGAAGAGTTGTGTCAGTGTTTGGCTCCTGCGGCCCTTTCTTACATGCCCAGGGTAATGCTGATGGCCACTTGGGGGTCAGGATTTTTTTTCCCTCCAGGCCATACTGGCCAGGGATCCTGGTGGGTTTTTTTTTTTCCATCTTCTGGGCATGGAGTAGGGGTCACTGAGGGGTTTGGGAGGGAGGTAGTGTGAATTTCCTGCCTTATGCAGAGAGTTGGACTAGATGACTCTGTAGGTCCCTTCCAACTCTATGATTCCATATAGTCAGTCCATCTAGAGTTGCCAGGTCCCTCTTCACCACCTGTGGGAGGTTTGGGGGCGGAGCCTGAGGAGGGCAGGGTTTGCGGAGGGGAGGGACTTCAGTGCCATAGAAACCAATTGCCAAGGTGGCCATTTTCTCCAGGTGAACTGATCTCTATCGGCTGGAGATCAGTCGTAATAGCAGGAGATATCCAGCTAGTACCTGGCTAGTACCCTAAGTCCATCTCATGCTGGGTCTTCCTCTTTTCCTGCTGCCTTCAGCTTATCATAGCATTATTGTCTTTTCCAGTGACTCATCTTCTCATAATTTGACCAAAGTGTGATAGCCTCAGTTTAGTCATTTGAGTTTCTAGAGAGAGTTCAGGCTTGATTTGATCTAGAATCCAGTACCTCAGCCAAAACTCCTCACCAGCCTGCCTCTTCTCTGTGAGTGGCCTAGGAGTCAAGGCATGATCTGGAAACAACATAGACATTGGAGTCAACATATCTCATAGACATTGTCCCAGCAAAGGCTGTGGATAAACCAAGGCCTTAAATACTACTGCAAGGAGGTGGAAATACAGGCCCTTCCCTTCCAGGAGCAGGCTACTGGTATTTAAAGGGGAGTGGTAGGGTTGCCAACCTCCAGGCACTAGCTGGAGATCTGCTATTACAACTGATCTCTAGCCAATTGAGATCAGTTCCCCTGGAGAAAATGGCTGCTTTGGCAATGGGACTCTATGGCATTGAAGTCCCTCCCCAAACCCCACCCTCCATAGGCTCCGCCCAAAAAACCTCCCACAGGTGGCAAAGAGGGACCAGGCAACCCTAGGGAGTTGTGAAGAGAGGTGTGAGCAAGGGGGCACAGATTTGTCTGCTAGCCAGGAAGATGTGTCTGTTAGATCCCCACCTCAACCTAACGCTCCCCACTGCTATATCGACTGAAAAAGCTGGCTGGATCCATCCTCAAATCTCTAAATGTATATAAAGCTGCCAACTCTAGGTTGGGAAATTCCTGGAAATCTGAAGGTGGAACCTGAGGAAGGTGGGTTTGGGAAGGGGAGAGACCTCAGCAGGATCTAATGTAGGGTTGCCAGCTCCAGGTTGGGGAACTCCTGGAGACTGTGGGGTGGAGCCTGGGGAGGACAGGGGCTTCAGTGGGGTACAATGCCGTAGAGTCCACCCTCCAAAGCATCTGTTTTCTCCAGAGCAACTGATGTCTGAAGTCTGGAGATGAGCTGTGTTTCCAGGGAATCCCAGGTCCTACCTGGAGGCTGGCATCCCTAGGACTCTAATGCCATAGAATCCACCCTCCAAACCAGCCATCTTCTCCAGGGGAACCAATCTCTGTAGGCTGGAGATCAGCTGCAGTTCTTGGAGATCTCTGGGCCCTAGCAGAAGGTTGGCAACCCTAATATAAAGGTAATAAAGGTAAATTGCATTGCATGAAGATACTTTTGTGTTTCATCTTTCATGTTTCAATATTACTGACGGATTTCCTAGACCCTGAAAGTGAGGTTTTCTCATACCTTCAAAAAATCACGTTGGAAGATACCTGAAGCAGTGGTCTGTGTGCACAATCACTTGTACTTAGAGTCTGCCGTGCCGTTCCTTCCTGTCAACATGGATCTTAACGGCTCTTGCTGGACAGGTGCTGATGTTACTTCAGAATGCTTAGGTATGTGTCAGTTCCTTGTCAATTTTGCTTCAGAAGCACTAAGCTTTTTCTGAAAAAAAGGAGTCCCTCCTGAGTTAAACTGGCATATTTCTTGCTTCCTGCTAAAGTGACATTGACATGAAATCTTAAAATTGGTAATGTTTAAAACAGTATATTGGAACAGCCGGTGTGAAAGTGCAGGGGGAACATTTTGTTAGAGACCAAACTGCACAGGATTTTAGGACGCCGGCAGGCAAATAAGCGATTGGATAAGCAAAGGCAAAAGCTGAAGGAAGAAACAAGTGTTGGGAAAGCTACCTCAAGGGCAGAAATGTAGGGTTTAGCAAATAAGAGCCCAGCATAACAGGACCCCTAATTCATATCACTCTGCTTCAAAAAATCCAGCAATAATCTTTATCTAATACCAATGTTAGGAGCCCCATGGCGCAGAGTGATAAAGCTGCAGTACTGCAGTCAAAAGCTCTGCTCACGACCTGAGTTCGACGGAAGTCAGTTTCAGGTAGCCGGCTCCAGGTTGACTCAGCCTTCCATCCTTCCGAGGTTGGTCAAATGAGTACCCAGCTTGCTGGGGGTAAAGGGAAGATGACTGGGGAAGGCACTGGCAAACCACCCCGCAAACAAAAAGTCTGCTTAGGAAACGTCGGTATGTGAGGTCACCCCATGTGTCAGGAATGACCCGGTGTTTGCACAGGGGACCTTTACCTTTACCTAATACCAATGTTTAGCCAATAATGTGAACAGAATGAGCGTAAGTGACAAATACCAACTTGTGTGGCATTTCTATTAATTGTGGCCACTCCTCACATCTCAGCCACTCGTTCAGGCTTCTTCTGTCCCTTACACTCGGGAACAGCCTTCCGGAGAATATGTGCTGCTCCTTACAATGAAAGAGTCGTTTTCTACAAAGAAAACTGGGTATCAGAGAGAAAGATTTTAAGCCTTGCTTTCTTGTTGACATGCCTGATTGCTGTGCGTAGGAATCTTTTGATTTATGTGAGGGAGACTTTCTTCTCCTTCTCCTCCTCCTCCTCCTCCTCCTCCTTCTCCTCCTCCTCCTCCTCCTTTTCCTTCTTCTTCTTCTTATTGTTATTTTTAATATTATTATTATTGTTTTACAATGTATACAGATTAAAAACACTAAAATGTGTTCTTACCGTCAACACATACATAATAATAATTTGAACCAACAGGTTGAAATTAAATCAAAAGAGTTTCCGTCTAGACATTAGGAAGAACTTTCTAACAGTTAGAGCGGTTCCTCAGTGGAACAGACATCCTCAGGAGGTGGTAAGCTCTCCTTCACTGGAAGTTTTTAAGCAGAGGCTGGATGGCCATCTGTCAACAATGCTGATTCTATGACCTTAGTCAGATCATGAGAGGGAGGGTACCTTGGCCGTCTTCTGGGCATGGAGTAGGGGTCACTGGGGTGTGTGGGGGGAGGTAGTTGTGAATTTCCTGCCTTATGCAGAGGGTTGGACTAGATGATCCTGGTGGTCCCTTCCAACGGTATGATTCTATGATAATAAAATGTACAGTAAATGAAAAAGTGAGGGAAAAAACCATTTATACTACCATCACAGTTTTGAACTTACTTTCAGGGCAAATCTACATTTCACTGTCCTTTCTAACTATAGAAAACCTTGTCGTCTCCTTTAAAGGCATACTGAAAGAGCTCAAAGGCTCAGACCACATAAGGTGTTTTTGGGACATGACTACATGTAAAGGCCGAAACAAAAGTTTTAGATGTTGCAATTAATGCCCTACATGAAACAACTAAATATAAGTAGTTTAATAAAAACTATATACAAATATGTTACTATCACATTTGTTTGCATGCTAGGCATATTTGTTAAAACATTCAAGAAATGTTTATTCCCTTTCATTATGGGAGACTCCTCTCTGCAACTGGAAGTGGAACAGCCCGGGCCTTTTCTAGTCTAGGAGATGTTGGCTGCTGTAACCACGCCAGAGCTGGAAAGCAAACGGCAGGCAGACGCCTTCAGCGAAAGGAACCCAGCAAGATAATGTTGGGTTGGGTCTCGAATGGTGCGCGGACCCCTGACAGTGAATGTGTAGCACATTAAGCATGTTATAATTGAACTGTAGGGAAACAAATTAAAATTGTAATGAACTCTGTTCCCTTTGGAAGTCAAATTAGGGACATCATTACCAGCACGGGTAGAGTTCTTGATATTATGGTCTAATCAGCACTTAATAGCCCGCTCTCGGTGGCTCTAATTTCACATAATTAATGTGCATGGGAAAATGAGGCATATCGAGGCTTTTGGTTCCTATAATGTATGTATAGAGCACACATACACCCTTTGGATTCTATATTGTGTTTAGAACAAAAATGCACACTTTGAAGGTGGGAGGAATTCCAGATCTTTAATTTTCAGACAGGAATGCAAGAGGGCTAAAAATCCCAACCAGGCTGGCTGTGATGGAACACGGAGGCTCTGCAATATGAAGGATGTTAAATCAGGGCAATTTCCCTAAGTATACGCATCAGGAATATATGGAAACCATAGAGTTTTAGCCAAGATCCCTAGAGTGTCCGCGTTGCTTCCACAGAAAACATTTACTAAAAGAAAGTGGGGATGGTTTGTTGTTGTTGCTGCTGCTACTGATTCCCTGTTCCTGCTGCAGACCTCTGACTCCCTTGTAATTGACCCCATTCAGCCATTTTATGACTGGCCCCGCCCCAAGGCAGTCATTTCTTGGTGGCATTTACTCCTTTCTTTCAAAATTCCCAACGTGTCCACAGGCTCAACAAGATGGGGATCCCTGCAATAGGACCTGTACCTAATTTATTACCAAATGATCACAAGCAGCCTCTTTGCTGTGAAATTATAAGGGGGGGGGTCCCTTCTCTGCTCACTTTTTTCATCGCTATTTGTATTCTGTCTGCGGCCAAAGCACCTGCAGTTTTGGCAATCCTGTCATCTGATATTTTTGTGGGGGGCTTCCCACAGCATAGTGTAGTGCAAGGGTGGGGAACGTCAGGCCCGGGGGCTGTTTAAGGCCCGCGAAATCCTTTGGTCTGGACTTCATAGGTCCTGGCAGATCTCTAGCTCAGAAGGATCTAAGACTGGTGATCCACCCCCTCCCGCGGACAGGAATAGCCTCTATTCCAGGCAGATGTGAGTTTATTTTGCTGAGAAAAGGAACCTTTCCTCCCTTGCAGAAGAGTCGTTAGCTATGGAGCTGCTAGGACTGCCCAAGAAACTGTGTTAACTCTTTCCCACCTGGGCTATGGAGAAACGTATTCCCTCTGTACTACAACAGGGCTGGGGGCAGAAGTGGCGACAATGGAGGGGGTTAAAGGGGGCAGGGTAGGGTTGCCAACCTCCAGGTAATAGCAGATCTCCTGCTATTACAACTGATTTCCAGCCGATAGATATCAGTTCACCTGGAGAAAATGGCCACTTTGGCAACTGGACTCTATGGCATTGAAGCCCCTCCCCAAACCCCGCCCTCCTCAGGCTCCACCCCCAAAATCTCCTGCCGATGGCAAAGAGGGACCTGGCAACCCTAGGGCAGGGCCAGAATCCGCAGGGAGGGGTTCTTAGCCAGTGTGTCCTCATTTCATCCCTGCAGTTGGAGCTAGCAGGAGCCGGCGGTAGAATCCGGCCCTGACCATGTGAAGCAGGAGCAACTCTGGCATTCAGCTGAATGGCTATGTCTGGCTGGTGCAACAGACTATTCTGTGCCACCAGGTGGGCAAGTGCACCACCGGTTGGATGCCTGCCTGCTTGCCACGTGGGGGGTCATCTGGGGAGCTGCCTGCTTGGGGCTTGATCAGCTAATTTTTAAGTTGATAATTTTGAAGAGTCCCATGGCTCAGAGTGGTAAGCTGCAGTACTGCAGTCCAAGCTCTGCTCACAACCTGAGTTTGATCCCAACGGAAGGTGGTTTCAGGTAGCCGGCTCAAGGTTGACTCAGCCTTCCATCCTTCCGAGGTCAGTAAAATGAGTACCCAGCTTGCTGGGGGTGAAGGAAAGATGACTGGGAAAGGCACTGGCAAACCACCCCGTAAACAAAGTCTAGTAAATGTCGGGATGTGACATCACCCCATGGGTCAGGAATGACCCGGTGCTTGCACAGGGGACCTTTATTTTTAATTTTGTATGGCCTGCAGATGATGTTATAAATATCCAAATGGCCCTTGGTGGAAAAAAGGTCCCCCACCCCTGGTGTAGTGGTTATGAGCGGTGGACTCTAATCTGGAAAACTAGGTTTGATTCCCCACTCCTCCACATAAGCAGCAGATTCTAATCTGGTGAACCAAGTTGGTTTCCCCACTACTCCACATGAAGCCTGCTGGGTGAACTTGGGCAAGTCACAGTGCTCTCTGAGCTCTCTCAGCCCCACTCGCCTCACAAGCTGTCTGTTGTGGGGAAGGGAAAGCAATTGTAAGGCAGTTTGATTCTCTTTAAAAGGTAGAGAAAAATCGGGATATAAAAACCAACTCTTCCTCCTCCTCCTCCTCCTCCTTCTTTGCTGTAACTTACAAAGGCTTATGCTAAAATAAATTGTGGTAACCTTTGAGGTTCTGCTGGATGCCTGTTTGATTCTGAAACCCTTGGATGGGAAACACACGCAGGCCGGGTCTCGGTTCAGGTATCTGAAGCTCTAATGATGTCATTTCATTCTCAAATAAAATCTGCAATATTGTTTTTCCTCCATTAGTCAAAATTGTCAAGACATATTCAGTTTTGCTTTATAGGCAACAGAAAGGAGGAAAGGATTATGGTGCTCCATTGTAGAATACGTTTGGCTGGCTGACAAGGTTGACTCATCAATCATTCCACTCGATACGAGCAGGAGAGATAATTTCCAGTGGAGAATTAGTATATTTGGTCTCTTGATGCATTTAACATTTTGGAGCGCTCCGGGGCGAGGGGGGAGGAGACGCTACAGCTTTTCCTCAGCAGAAATTAAAGAGGGTTAAAAGAAATGGAAATCGCAAACAGCCCCTTTTGACTGTTGTTAAGGGTGAGCAAAGAGGGAAAATGAAAGCAAGGAGGTATTGACAAGCAAAGATAAGTGTCTCACCATATGGATTGTAACATTTTAATTATATTCTCCGTTCCTTTTTTTTTTTTTTTTTTTTTTGCGGCAACTTTTAGCGGTAATAATTTTTCAACTAATTAAAGACCAGCTGCTACTTAGCGAGCTCGACAACCCAATTAGGAGTCCAGAACCTGGTAAACAACCTTTAATGCCAGCCAGCTCGCTGAATCACCTCCTGTCACTGGCACGGAAGTCATATTTTTGTAACTGTTTTGTAAATGTGTGGTGGTGTTGCATTTTTCCCAGCTTTGGCGACGGCTTTACTTTGGACCCACTTAAGCAGGCTGACATTATGTTGGCAGCGGAGTTGCAGCTATGCCAGAGATCTCAAATGGCCTTCCTTGTTGGATGGCTTTGAAAAATATCTCTAGTGAGTTACCTCAGTTGTGCATGCAGGTTGACCCGGGTTGAATCCTTGGAATCTCCAGTTAAAGAAACCCAGACAAGCGAGAAAGGAACTTTCTCCAGGAGAGCTGACAGAGCCTCTGTATAAGGCAGTTTCATAGATTCAAGGTGCACCAACATACCAGCCAGGTACTTTTAGCCAAGGTTCCAGCTATTCTTGACACAAATATCCTAAGTTTTGAAGAAGAACAAGAGTTGGTTTTTATAATCCACTTTTGACACTTTAAGGAGTGTTAAAGCGGCTTACAATCGCGCGCCCCTCCAAACAGGCACCTTGTGAGGTAGGTGGGGTTGAGAGAGTTCTTAAGAGAACTATGACTGGCCCAAGGTCCCCAGCAGGCTTCATGTGTAGGATTGGGGAATCAAACCTAGTTCTCCAGATTAGAGTCTGACTGTCTTAACCATGCTGGCTCTTTTGATCTTGGCTTTGGGGTTTTCTTTTGGGTCTCTTAAGTCCCACTATTTCTGAACTGCAGTAGGCCATTGACAGCAACACCATCTCTGTTTAATACAAAATTGCATTTTTGAGCCCAGTGACAGATGCATATTCCAAAGGTAGTTGCCAATATGAGTCAGGCAGGGGCTGTGGCTCAGCAGTAGAGCATCTGCTTGGCATGCAGGAGGTCCCAGGTTCAATCCCTGGCATCTCCACTTAAGAATCAGGTAATAGGTGATGTGAAAGACCCCCACCCAAGACCCTGGCAAGCTGCTGCCAGTGAGTAGATGGTACTGACTTCAATTGACCAAGGGTCTGATTCAGTATAAGGCAGCTTCATGTGTAGGGTTGCCAGGTCCCTCTTCATCACTGGCAGGAGGGTTTTGGGGCAGAGCCTAAGGAGTGTGGGGTTTGGGGAGGGGAGGGGCTACATTGCAACTTCTTCCTTGGATTTGCTCTGCACTGGCTCAGGGAGCTCGTATGAGGTCCAGTGACCTCATTTGGAAGCTATGGCCAGTGAGAGCCCTAAATGGTCTGGGACCATTGTATCAATGGTCTCTCCCAGTATGCCCCCCAAAGAGCATTACGCTCAAGAAATAACAACTTGCTGGTGGTCCCTGGCCCAAGAAGTAGTGTTGCCAGGTCCTTCTCCTTCTCCTCCTCTTCCTCCTTCTCCTCTTCCTTCTCCTCCTCCTCCTCCTCCTTCTGTACCGTGTGTGCACAGAAAGTCATTGGATGAACAGGCTGGAGCTGCTTGTGAGGAGCCTGAACTGCCTGCTGAACCACAGACCCCCTGCTCTCAATGAGCGAGCAGGATGTGAGATGATCTGAGTGGTGTTCAAGCTTCCCTGCTTGGAACAAGTCAGCTTCGTGTGCAATGTGACACGGGTTCTTTCAACTCAGGAAACAGGCCAATGGCTCTTTCATTCCTTCTCTAGTGTGAACAGCAAGAGAGGCTTTATTATACCCCTTCCGACATTCCCCCTCAGCTAAGTCTCAGGCAAATGGAAATGAGCAGCTGAGGTACACAGAGGAGATGACTCTGCTCAGGTTGTGTTCTTGGTCACCCTGCGGGAGTGGTGGTGGAGTGGAGCTGAGGTACACAGAGATGACTCTTCTCAGGTTGTGTTCTTGGTCACCCTGTGGGAATGGAGTTGGAGATTCATTTACCTCTGAAATCCAGTCATGTGGGCATGCAGTGGGGCCATTGTTGGTGGCCCTCCTGTCCTTTCTTGAAATATGGCCCTTCTCAAAATCAGTTGCCCAAAGTCTGCACTTCCTTAGGATGCTCACATTCCAAAGAAACCATGCACAGTGATGTACAGTAGAGGATTGCCAGGTCGCAATTGCCCACCAATCTATTGCCCAGCTTGAAAGCAGGGATCGTGTGTGTGCACTGTCATGCCGACGTGATCACATCACTTCTAGGGCTGATGAAAAAAAATTCGGTAAAATTTGGATTTGGCAAAATTCGGCCCGCTTTTATTTGGGAAATGCTGAAATCCGAACTCCCCCTATTAGGATTAGTGGAATTCGGCATGAAATTCAGCGTTCCTGAATAAATTTGGCCGAATAAAGCCATTTAAAGCACATTTGTGGCTTTCTGTGGCTCGGGGGGGGCATTTTTGGAGGTAGAGGTCCCAAACTTTCAGGGTAGCTTGGAGGGACCCTACTTACAAGAACCCCCAAGTTTTGTTAAGATTGGATCAGGGGGTCCCAAGTTATGGGGTCTGGAAGGGGTCCCCCCATCTGTCTATTGGAATGAATGGGAGCAGGCAATACTTAATGTGCATCTAAAGAGCGGCAAATCCAAGGCAAAACTTCCCATTGTTTCTCGTTGGCTATTTATGCATAGAAGGTTTTGCTTTGGATTTGCTGCTCTCTAGATGCACATTCCTCCCATCTGAATTCTCAAAACTCTGCAGGGGGGCTTATTGTTGAGATTTGGAAATTTGTCTGGGGGAAATGTGCATCTAGAGAGCAGCGAATCCAAGACAAAACCTCCCATTGTTTCTTGTTGGCTATTTATGCACGGGAGGTTTTGCTTTGGATTTTCCGCTTTCTAGATGCACATTTCCCCCAGACAAATTCTCAAAACTCTGCAGGGGGGGCTTATTGTTGAGATTTGAGAATTTGGATGGGGAAAATGTGCATCTAGAGAGTGGCAAATACAAGGCAAAACCTCCCAATGTTGCGGACTGATAAAAGGCGTTGTTGTTTACAATTAGCTCCGCTTTACCTTGGGAGCAAAGCCCCACCGCAGCTCTTACTTCCGAGTAAGCAGGCTGGAGGATCAGGACTGCCTGCCCTTTCCTCTACATTTTGCTTCCTCCTGTCACTGCTTCCTCAGCCCCGGGGGCACACAAAAACAACAAAGACCGGGGGGGGGGGTGAGGGAGGAGACAATGTGGCTGAGCTGTCACTGTCAGGGGAAAGGAGAAATCCTGAGCAGGGACACCCGTGGGGGGCTGGAGAGGGGGAATAAGCAGAATGCTGCATTGTACAGCACACAACACCACTGGCTATACACACATGCACGCCCGCTACACGCCATTCCCTCCCCCCATTGCTACACGCCATTCCCTCCCCCCATTGCGCAAAAGAAGGCAAAAGCTCGGATTCTACGGACATGGCCCACAGAGACAATCAACCCCCCCAAGCAAAACAGCCCCCCCCCCGCAACAAGAAGATGCAAATTCCACATGAAGGAGAACAACGGGGCAGCCAGAGAGAGAGACTCACCGACCCGGGACCACGCACATGCACCCCCCCACGGGGATCTCTCTCTCACACACACAGACACTCTCTCTTTCTCTCCCCGGGCCACGTAGCGGCCAGGCTCACACACTCATCCGTAACTGCTTGGCCAGAAGAAGACCCAGCTTGGCCACCTATTGGCCACGAGAGAATGCTGATTCGGGGTTGCCGAATTTGTACGAATTTATCTGGCAACCGCCTGAACTCGCTGAATTTGGCTCATCGTTTTTCTGCCTTTTTTGACTTCGGCTCTATCCGAACTAGAAACCGCTGAATCGGGGGAAATTCGGCTGTTTTTCAGTTCAGCTGGAACCAAATCGACAGCCCTAGTCACTTCCAGTTTATCTTTGGAAGCACTGCATTGCAACGGGCCTTTTACCACTCAAACACCCAGCACTTCCAGGTTAAACTGGAAGTGATATGATCGCATCAGCACGGCTGCGCACATGCAATCCCTGCCTCACTTCCACCCCAAAAACCTCCCGCTGGAGGAGAGGGGGACCCTGGCAACGATAGTACTGTACCACATCTCCTTTCAAAAATGAGTCAATGTGGATTAAGGGACCATTGTGTGTCCTCTCCTTGTCTTTTTTTAAAAATAAATTAATGGTGGTTTAATTAAACTAATACATCATCTGGAAAAGACAGATAACAATAAGGAGGACAAACTGATGACGGTTGTGAAAAGGAATCTCTGGGGAAAGGACCTCTCCCTCTCGTAGTTCTTGATATTCTGTAATTTATTCACTTGTTTTCCACTGATAACTTCTCATGAAGTTCCTCACAGTAGGCAGTGATATTGAAAACAACAGTTAGGTCAATGTTTTTCACACACACAAAGAATTTGGATAGTATTGGAAGCAAGGCTTTTGCAGGATGCCAAAAAGCTGTGCATAATGCTTGCAAAGGAGATTCTTCTCCAGTGCTCTAAACTCTTGGCCATTTCCCAGAACTCTTCATGCAACAAAAAGAGCTTAGATGACTTAATGGTTTTACTGCCAACAGCCCTTTTCCTTGGATTGCTAACATGCTGTTTGCCCACATTTTAACATCTGAGTTAAGTATGGCTTCTGTCATGAGTATTGTTGACTGTTTGTTGCTGATTTTATGTATTATTTTCATGCTTTTTTTGTGTTAACTATGACACCGAGGGCCATCATTAACTATGCCTGTTAGAAGCCAAACTCAGGTTGTCTTAGGGTAAGGCTAGATAATGCACTCATCACATTCTTGGATGATGATGTCATGCCTGGCAAGAGTATTTGTCACAAATATTGGTTGTTGTTAATCTGCACTGTGCGATGTAAATGATTTTCCCCAGAGAGTTGACGGACATATCCTGTAAGTCAATGCATGCTCTCTAAAGGAGGTTGTACAAGTCAGTGCTTTGAAAGGAGAACCACAGAGACAGTAGCCTTGTCTCTTTTCGATGGTTTGGAATCAGAACTCTATGGGCAGCCAATACTGAAAGCTGTAAATCTTATGAATGAACTAATATGTCATGTGAAAAGATTAAAAATGTCCCTGTGATACCTGTGTCATCTAGACTAAGTCCTAGTTATCAGCTCTTGAAAAGCAAATCTCATTACACGTCATCTTTTGGGGCATGCTTGGCTATACAACTTGTTCTTGTGTTGAGGAAAGGAATTACTCTACTCTCATTTGTTTTCTTAGTTATAAATTCAAACATTTATTTTCATTAAAAAGGTTCTGTTTCAGAATGGCTATCTTTTTCATTCCTTTGAAAACCCTCAAAATACCAAATCACTGGTGGTGGTGGTGGTGGTGGTGGTGGTGGTGGTGGGGAGGATTAAAATAAACATATGTGTTCAGCCAAGATTATCAGTCTTCTCTTCCAAAATATGTCTTTGCAAAAGTATTACAGGACAGAGAAGGTTAATACTAGATGGAAGGTCAAATTTTGCATTTTAATAAAAGAATTGTATCAAGAACTGGGCCAGTATGAAATGGCAAACTTTTTGTAGGCTGTGATATATAGTCTACATGAAGACATTGTGGATGCTATGCATCTTTTGTAAGCATCATTCTATAGCATTCGTACATCTTGCTAGTGCCATAGAGGCTGCAGTTCTGAATTATCTATAAATAAAATACACAACGATATGTTTCTGGTCAGACAAGTAATAGAGGAAATTACTTGGCGCTGTTGCTCTTGGTTACGACATTTGGTGGATCGGCTCCAGTGAGATAGCAGTTTTGTCATTCTGATGCTAGTTGAAAAAGCATACTGGGACAATTGACAGATTTGCATTTAGTTTAAAGATTGAGGAATAAGGAACAGGTAATTTCTTCGGAAAGCTGAGGAAAGAAATCCCATATTTTCTGAAATAATGGATTGTGTCCCTGCCAGGTAAACCCAAAGAACAGGCTATTCTATTATTACCTAAATCCACAAGAGGGTAGAGTTAGCAAGATGTATGGCAGGATGACTCCTCTACATCTTTTGGGTCTCTTGATCGGTTATAAAAAATATTCTTGCTTATGGCAAGATAGCCCTTTAGGATAGTTAAGTTGTGCAAACGTGTCCCTTGATCACTTGCAAATCGTAGGAGGGTTCATATTTCCCAGAATGAAAGAATGCAATTTTGATTCTTTTCTGGATTTTTTTGTCCTTAAAAAAATAAACAACAATCCATAGTGTTATATAACGCTGTTCGGTGGCAAATTGTTCCACAGGCTTTCAGGGCAATTTCTTTTCATACTGCGTACTTTGACTGTTTATAGCCCATCTTGATGGAGCAACATGGATCAGTGGAATTCGCTTGTGTACCACTTAATGGCTACCTGGCCATTATGATGGGTAGCATTAAAGAAGCATCAATGCAATGGCAGGAAAAACGCATTGTACAACATGGGAATGGTGATGAGGAAAGCAAAGGATATTTCAGAAGCACAAAAGACTTCCAAAAGCAAGATCATGCACAAAAGCATTTTGGAGAGAACTGGGCAACTGCGGAAATATATGTATATTCTGAAAATCTCCTCAGATTTTTCTCCTTGAGCTTCTGCCAGATTTTGGATTTCCAAAGTATGGATTGAATCCCACTATTTCATAGAATCATAGAGTTGGAAGGGGCCATACAGGTCATCTAGTCCAACTCCCTGCTTAATGCAGGATCAGCCTAGAGCATCCCTGACAAGTGTTTGTCCAGCCTCTGCTTAAAGACTGCCAGTAAGGGGGAGCTCACCACCTCCCTGGGTAGATGATCCCACTGTCAAACAACACTGTAAATTTCCCCCCTCTAATATCCAGCGGGTACCTTTCTGCCCGCAATTTAAACCCATTATTGCTAGTCCTATCCTTTGCTGCCAACAGGAACAGTTCCCTGCCCTCCTCATCCTACTATCTGCAGTACCATCACCTGGCTCAAGAGACTTTCCTCTGAGGCAAAAGGCTATGGTGTCAAGAGAAGGCTTCTTCCATAGGGGGAGGGGCACCGCTGTTAGTGAAACAGATTTGTGGGATCCAATGTTCTGTGATCTGGTTTTCAAAGTGGAACCAACCGAGTAGAAATTTTGTTCTTTCTTTTCTTTCCTAACCTCTGAGTAGTTTGAGTAGATTTATTTTTGTGTAGAAGCATTTGTACACATCAGGGAAACACTGCACAGGATCAACTGCCATGGAATCTCACATACAATCACATCAGATTTCTTTGGGCAGGGTGTTTTACTGATCCTCACAGTGTGGTGTAGTGGTTAGGAGCAGTGGACTATAATCTGGAGTTTGATTCCCCACTCCTCCACATGAGCGGTGGACTCTAATCTGGTGAACTGGGTTGGTTTCCCCACTCCCACACACTCCTAGGTGTCCTTGGGCTAGTCACAGTTCTCACAGAACTCTCTAACCCACACCTACCTCACAAGGTGTCTGTTATGGGGAGAGGAAGGGAAGGAGAATCCAACCCGGTTTGATTCTCCTTAAAAGGTAGGGAAAGTTGGCATATAAAAACCAACTCTTCTTGAACACATGAAGCAGCCTTATACTGAATCAGACCCTTGGTCCATCATGGTCAGTATTGTCTAATCAGACCGGCAGCGGCTCTCCAGGGTCTCAGGCAGAGGTTTTTCACATCACCTACTTGCCTAGTCCCTTTAACGGGAGATGCCGGGGACTGAACCTGAGACCTTCTGCATGCCAAGCAGATGCTTTTGTCAAAATAAAACGTATGCCATACAGGATTCCATGGAAGAAGGGTGGAATAACAATGTGAAGAACTGCATGGAAAAAATAAGCAATGCTTGTCTATGAGAATAAACCCTGACTGAACAAATGATTCTGTGAAATGCTCAGTAATAAAGAAGAAGAGTTGGTTTTTATATGCTAACTTTCTCTACCACTTAAAGAAGAATCAAAACCGGCTTACAATCGCCTTCCCTTCCCCTCCCCACAACAGACACCCTGTGAGGTAGGTGAGGCTGAGAGAGTGTGACTAACCCAAGGTCACCCAGCTGGCTTCATGTGTAGGAGTGGGGAAACAAATCCAGTTCACCAGATTAGCCTCCGCCGCTCATGTGGAGGACTGAAGAATCAAACCCGGTTCTCCAGATCAGTGTCCACCGCTCCAAACCGCTGCTCTTAACCACTACACCACACGGTGTATGTTCTGTCCATGTTTGTGTGTGCATGCATGCAAAAACCCAAAGAAATTCTGTCAGGAAGGACAGGGCCATCTAACATTAGAGATTAAGCATAGGGTTGCCAACCACCAGGCGGGGCCTGGAGTTCTCCTGGAGTTACAACTGATCTCCAAACTACAGAAATCAATTCCCCTGGAGAAAATGGCAGTTTTGGAGGGCAGACTCTGGGACATTAATTGAGGGCAGGCACTGCCCTCAACTTCAATGATAATTGATTCATGGTGTAGGAGAAGTAAAGGAGTTACTGAAGAACACCTCAGAATATGTAACAGATCATTTAGAGAATGTTGAGTAGACTTGCATCATCGTGGTTAAGAATGGTGGACTCTAATCTGGAGAGCTGGATTTGTTTCCCCACTCCTACACATGAAGCCACCTGGGTGACTTTGGGCTAGTCTAGGGTTGCCAGGTCCCTCTTCACCACCTGCGGGAGGTTTTGGGGAGTGGAGCCTAAGGATAGAGGGGTTTGGGGAGGGAAGGGACTTCAATGCCTAGATTCCAATTGCTGAAGAGGCCATTTTCTTCAGAAGAACTGATCTCTATCGGCTGGAGATCAGTTGTAATATCAGGAGATCTCCAGCTACTACTTGGAGATTGGCAACCCTAGGCTAGTAACAGTCCACTTCAAACACTCTCAGCCTCACCTACCTCACAAGGCGTCTGTTGTGGGGAGAGGAAGGGAAGGAGATTGTAAGCCGGTTTGATTCTCCTTAAAAGGTAGAGAAAATGGGCATATAAAACCAACTCTTCCTCTTCCTCCTCTTCCTCTTCTTCCTTTACCTCTTCCTCCTCCATTATGTTATGTTCCTCTTGCTCTTCGATTATGTCAAGGCACTTCTGGTTTGGTTGTTACCTGGGTTTGCACCCTCTTCTCCTGTGTTCCTGAGGTGTTCTTCCTGACCGCCTCTGGAACTGCCTTACTGAGTTCTACTCCAACCAGTCTCTTCTGGAGTCATTATGCACCGCCTAGTGATTTCAGGCATTTTTTTTAAAAAAACCATAATAATAATTGGCAGAGCGTAGCAGCAGTTCTTTTCCAGTTGCCGCCTAGCAAAAACATGGCTGACGACAAAGAAGCTGACCTTGCGAAGAACACGCAAGGCCTCCTCAGCGCAATGTGAAGCTCAGGGCAAATTAGAGGCCAAGAGTAATGAAGAGTCATAATGAGCATATTGATTCCAACAGAACGTTTCATCAAAGGAAAAGGCACGGCTGCCATCCCGTTCAAGCCTTTTAATTACCTTTGCGGGCGCTCCGATTCTTAGCAAAGCTGAACTGGGTGCCAACGCACTGACATGTGAATTTACTTAAAAGCGAGAATCGTTTCTAAAAAGGCGTGCTTTTTTTTAATGTGATATTCAAGCAATTTATACGCGATCAAGCCTCTCAATTTTGTTTTGTTGCAAAGCTCGCTCAAGAACACGGATCTGCTTCGAGCTTTTGTTTATTGTCACTGCTGGGGTAGGCATAGAATTTAAGTCTGTGCCCGATAGCATGGCGCGTATAGCACACAACTGCCAGCAAATGCAAAAGTCAGGCAAAACAGAGAGCGGATGTAAATATGACGAGTCTGAATACCCCCCATAACAGCTTTTTACAGCCCAAAGAAACCAAATGTGCCCTGCCCGGCGACATGGCTCTTCTTATGCCTTCTGTTTCATTCTGAAATTCAGGATGAGGATTTGGCTCCCGTATTACCGGTGACATCATCTTCCTAGGCTAAGCTGGGCTGAACACAACTGAGGCTCGGTTTCAAAAAGTTGATCATTTCAAAGCTTGTGCACATGCGCCTATGGGAGACATGCTGCTCGACAGTCGTAAGTCTGAAAGGCGATGGACTCGTTCCTAATGACAGAAGAATACAGGCTACAAAATGCGTTTCTGTTGCACTGAAAGGCTACGTGGCAGTTCTGGTGAGATCGGTAATGGGCTCTTTTTACTCACTCATTCCCCCTCTCTTTATGCAAAACAGGCTCATTTATATATCCATGAATCCTAATGAAATGCCTTTCCAGATCTGCAATGGGAAAATGTTGTTTCAGAAGAGAAGCCGCCACGCACACCCACCACCCGCCTTGCGTTTGCTATTAAGCGGTCCTTTCCTCCTCCTATTACTTCAGAGCATTTCATAACGATATCTCTAATAGCTACAAATGGCACACAAATGTACAATTACTATTTTCTCTCCCTTTTTTTGATCTCGAAGTCTCTCTGACAGAAACAGGGAGGCAAGCCGGAGGGCTGTTCTAGGGGAGGCGAGGGAAGATCTGGGGCAAAGTTCCTAGACCTACCCTTATTCCGTTTTCCCAAAGGAGAGCACTTCAAGAGCTCCTGTTGTGGGTTGTTCATAATGTATGTGTATGCTTCTGAGGAATTTCCACACATTTGAAACTGGAGATGGGGGACTCCTGGAGCCAAAACACATAGGCCATTTTTCCATGTTAATTAGCATCGTGCTCCAGGCTGAATTGCCCCACGTATTTTTTTGAATTTTACACGCTGAACCGTCATTTTGGAAGTGACTGCAAAGCTGGCGTGTACCTGCTTCGCATTACAAAAGAGCCCATTTAACGTGACCTTTGGTGTTTGCCGTGAAGAATCTCCCTCAAGGAACAATGCAAAACAACAGAGGCGCGTTAGGTATGCATATGCTAATGGCTATGCAAACAGGAACAAAGGAGCAGGCGAGTGGGGGGAGTGGAACTTCTCCTTTTGCGTCGGGACCATGAAAAGGCATTTTAAAGTCACATTTTAAAAAAGAGCTTTGAGCAAGCATCAAAACTGACCATGCAAAAATGGCCATAGAAACAGTGACCTTTTCCACATGGGTCAAAAAGGGCAAGAGTCCAGTAGCACCTTAAAGACTAACAAAAATATTTTCTGGTAGGGTATGAGCTTTCGTGAGCCACAGCTCACTTCTTCAGATACCCACTGTGAATTCTTTTCCACATGGCTTATTTGCCCCAGGTTCAATGCTGTTGGAAAGCGTCGTCCCCCCCAGATAGAGATGGGTGACATCTGCATATTGGTGGCAATTAAGACTAGATGACCTCTCCTAGCAGATTTATATAGGCATTGAAAACATGGGGCTCAAGATAGAATCTTTTTTTTAAAAAAAAAAATTAAAATAAATTTAAATATATTTTTTATTAATTTAATTAAAATGGGTTCTTACAGTCAACAACAATGTAAAAATGTGTCACTGGCAACCAAGATCAAGTTAATTCATGCCATCGTATTCCCTATTACTATGTATGGGTGTGAAAGCTGGACAATGAAGAAAGCTGATAGGAAGAAAGTAGATTCCTTTGAAATGTGGTGTTGGAGGAGAGTGTTACGGATACTGTGGACTGCCACAAAAACAGGTGTTAGATCAAATCAAGCCTGAACTGACCCTAGAAGCTAAAATGACTAAACTGAGGCTATTGTACTTTGGTCACATTATGAGAAGACAAGAGCCAATGGAAAAGACTGGAGGAAAAGTTGAGGGCATGCTAGGAAAAGTTGAGGGCAGCAGGAAAAGAGGAAGACTCAACAAGAGATGGATTGACTCAATAAAGGAAGCCACGAACCTCAATTTGCAAGACCTGAGCAAGGCTGTTAAAGAGAGGACATTGATTCATAGGGTTGCCATGAGTCAGAAGTGACTGGATGGCACTTAATACACACACAGTCAACACGCACATAATAAAATGCATAGTAAATAAAAAAGTGAAAAAAATACCCATTTATACTACCATGGCAGTTTTAAACTTACTTTCAAGGCAAGTCTACATTTCACTGTCCTTTCTAACTACAGCAGAACCTTGACATCTCCTTTAAAGGAATACTGAGAAAGCTCAAAGGTTCAGACCACATGAGGTGTTTTGGGGACATAACTAGGTGTAAAGGCCGAAACAAAAGTTTTAGATGTTGCAGTTAATTCCATACACAAAACAACTAAATATGGGTATCTTAATAAAAGTATACAAATATGTTACTATCACATTTGTTCACATGCTAGGCGTGTTTGTTAAAACACTTGAGAAATTTTTGGAACGGAGAAAGTTGGGCTCCATGGTAAATTGTGGAAAAAGGTAATCCAGTAATTATTTACGCCGTGGGTAGACAGCCCATGCACACAACATATTGTAGAACCGAAGACTGAGAATCTCTTTTCCCTCAAGCCATACCAACACATCCTTTCTCCACAAAATAGAATCTTGTGGGACCCCGTAGTCTGGGGACCATGAGACATACATGGACAAAGTACAGAGAACTGGGAACGTTTGAGTTAAGAGCTAGTTGGATCCAATCCAGAATGAGCACATCGCACAGTGTATTTCCAACAGATGCTCCCATCCCCTGTCATCTGGGTGTCCACTGCCCCCAGGTAGGATAATTTTCCTTCCACATATCAGTATGTGCTATGCATCGGTTTTACTTTTATTCCTATTAATTTTGCCAAGATATCCTTTATAACTTTTTAAAGGTCTTGTATGGCTGATTGAGCCCAGTTTTCCAGTTAAAAAACAGTTAAAACTTATTTTGATGATATATTTGCCACCTTTTGTAAAGTTTATAAAGAGCCAGCAGGTGTAGTGGTTAAGAGTGGTGGACTGTAATCTGGAGAACTGGGTTTTATTCCCCACTCCTCCACAAGAGCAGTGGACTCTAACCTGGTGAACCAGGTTGGTTTCCCCATGGCTGCACATGAAGCCAGCTGGGTGACCTTGGGCTAGCCTCCCCTACCTCATAAGATGTCTGTTGTGGGGAGAGGAAGGGAAGGAGGTTTTAAGCCAGTTTGATTCCCCCCCCCCAAAAAAAAGTAGAGAAAATTGGCATATTAAAACCAACTCTTCTTCTTCTTCTTCTTCTTCTTCTTCTTCTTCTTCTTCTTCTTCTTCTTCTTCTTCTTCTTCTTCTTCTTCTTCTTCTTCTATAAACGCTGTAAAATAAAATAGATGTGGCATTAGAATGCCGTATAATGTCTAAACAGTGTAAAAATGGCTTAAAGAAATGAACAGAAATGGGGAAACCTGCAAAGAAAATAGATGTGAAGACTGACAATGAATATATATGAAAATGAAAAGAAGCCAAAGATGGCATTTTTATACATTGCAACAATGGGCATTAATTGGTGATGCTGCCAGTAAAAAACAAACAAAAAAAATCTGATTTCTCATCAGCATCTTATTTCTGAAAGTTTGGAGCTCTGCTCTTGCTTCTGAAAGGTATAGTGCGAGGTACACCTTAATCAACCTTACAACTTCCAGAAATTAAACGCTGACAAGACACCAGGTGTGTCTTGCAGGTGCTTATTTCGAGCGCGTTCTTTTTTCACATACTTGTGTTGGAGGAATCCAAAGGCATACCTCTGAGTTCTAAAACAGTCTCAGCTCAGTAAATTTAGTATCTACTGCATATATGAGGCACTTCATTTGCCAGCTTGACTTTGCAATAACAGGACAGGCACCATGCTTTATGTTATTGGAGAAAACACTTCCGAACCAATCAATAATGTATTACTTCTTAATTATTTAATATTATTTAGTAAAAATTTCATGCTTGCTGGAATATTAATGGTCTATAAACAAATGTAAACAGTCCCATTTTAATTAAAATACTTTAGCAAAAGTTACAAGTGAAAGTTCTAATGCATACTAAGTTGATAAGGAAAACCAATCTGTGAAACTCATAATAAATGCAAGGAAATGTTGAAATGGCAGGACATTAAACTTGGTATTATCCCTATGAATTATACAGTTTTCCCCTCCAATAACAGTATGAAGCAACCATGACAATTTTGATTCTATTTATTTTTTAATATGCAATGCCCATTCTTTTTCCCCCCTTCCTTTTTTTTCTCATTTGGGGACTCTTGGTTATTAAAAATGGAAGAGAATCCTATTTGCTGCTATAGAATACCAGTAAAATCACTTGGGAAATTTACCCAATTTCATTTTAACTTACAATTCTGTACTCTAAAGGTAGGCTTTCCCATTAGAATCGATGCCCATTCATGGCCTAAAATGTAAAGACATCCCTCAACCCTGTATGTGATTTGCAGTTTCTGTACAGACATAACCAAGGTGTTTCACTGCAGTTTAAACCAAGACATTTGTTGCATATATAGCATCAAGTTAAACTGTCTTTCTACGACCAATTCTCACAACCTTCTATCACTGTCAAGAAGTAGATGGGATCTCAGGTTGCTTCTCCTTGTAAGGAATAACATGCAGCATTGGGGCAATTGTTCAATACTTGATCACGCTTAATGGAGTTTGTTAACTGGCTTTGAAAAATGGCATTGCAAAGAGATACAGAAGTTCTTCCAATTGTGTTTTCTCTGCAATGGAGACCAAGTCCTATGAGGAAAGGCTGAAGGAGCTGGATATGTTTAGCCTGAAGAGGAGAAGACTGAGAGGTGATACGATAACCATCTTCAAGTACTTGAAGGACTATCAAGGAGCAGAGTTGTTTTCTGTTGCCCCAGAAGGTTGGACCAGAACCAATGGGTTGAAATTAAATCAAAAGACTTTCCATCTAAACATTAGGAAGAACTTTCTAACAGAGCGGTTTCTCAGTGGAACAGGCTTCTTCGGGAGGTGGTGAACTTTCCTTCTTGGAAGGTTTTTAAGCAGAGGCTAGATGGCCATCTGTCAGCAATGCTGATTCTATGACCTTAGGCAGATCATGAGAGGGAAAGCATCTTGGCCATCCTCTAGGCATGGAGTAGGGGTCACTGGGGGTGTGGGGGGAGGTAGTTTGGAATTTCCTGCATTCTGCAGGAATGACCCTGGTGGTCCCTTCCAACTCTATGATTCTATGGCTCGTTCTGCTGAGTGTTGAACACAAATCTGTGATTGAGCAAAAAAATATTTTGAGAGGCATATTGCTAAACACATCAAAACAAACAATAACAAATTCTTTAAGTATATTAGGAGTAGGAAACCAGCTAGGGAAGCGGTTGGACCATTGGATGACAATGGGAGTAAAGGAACTCTAAGGGAGGATAAAGCGATTGCTGAAAAACTAAATGAATTCTTCTCATCTGTCTTCACTGTTGAAGATACAGGGCAGATTCCTTCTCCTGAACAGAGATTTTGGAGAGGAGAAAATGAGGAACTGAGGCAAATAGTGGTAACAAGGCAGGAAGTCGTAGAACGTCTAGACAAACTGCAAACTAACAAGTCACAGGGACCAGACGGTATTCATCCTAGAGTTCTTCAAGAACTCAAATGGGAAATTGCTGAACTTCTAACAAAGATATGTAATATGTCCCTTCGATCAGCCTCTGTACCAGATGACTGGAGAATGGCCAATGTAACACCCATTTATAAAAAAAAGGTTCCAGGGGGGACCCGGGAAATTACAGGCCAGTTAGCTTAACGTCTGTTCCGGGTAAATTAGTGGAAAGCATTATTAAAGATAGAATTGTCAAGCATATAGAAGGGCAAGGTCTGCTGGGCAAAACCCAACATGGCTTTTGTAAGGGTAGGTCCTGTCTCACTAACCTATTAGAGTTTTTTGAAAGTGTCAATAAGCATGTGGACAGGAATGAGCCTGTGGATATTGTGTATTTGGATTTCCAAAAAGCTTTTGACAAAGTCCCCCACCAAAGACTGCTAAACAAACTTCATAGTCATGGGATAAGAGGACAAGTCCTCTTATGGATTGAGAGCTGGCTGAAAAATAGGAAGCAGAGAGTAGGAATCAATGGTCAGTTCTCACAATGGCGGGATGTGAGCAGTGGGGTGTCTCAGGGATCTGTGTTGGGACCGGTGCTTTTCAACCTGTTCATCAATGACCTGGAGTTGGGGTTAAACAGTGAAGTAGCCAAGTTTGCAGAGGACACCAAATTATTTAGGGTGGTTAAAACAAAATCGGACTGTGAAGAGCTCCAGAAGGATCTCTGCATACTGGAAGAATGGGCATTAAAATGGCAAATGAGATTCAATGTGAGTAAGTGTAAAGTGATGCATATTGGGACAAAAAATCCCAACTTCACATATACACTGATGGGATCTGTGCTGGCAGCGACAGACCAAGAAAGGGATCTTGGGGTGGTAGTGGATAGCTCAGTGAAGATGTCAACCCAGTGTGCGGCTGCTGTAAAAAAGGCAAATTCCATGCTGGCTATAATTAGACGAGGAATAGAGAATAAAACTGCTGACATCATATTGCCCTTGTACAAATCAATGGTGAGACCACACTTGGAATACTGTGTACAGTTCTGGTCATCACACCCAAAAAAGGATATTACAGAGCTTGAGAAGGTGCAGAAAAGAGCAACCAAAATGATTAGGGGACTAGAGCATCTGTCCTGTGGGGAGCGGTTAAGACGCTTAGGGCTGTTTATCTTGGAAAGAAGGCGGCTGAGGGGAGACATGATAGAGGTCTATAAAATTATGCATGGTTTGGAGAGAGTGGACAGGGAGAGTTTTTCTCCCTCTCCCATTATACTAGAACATGGGGTCATCTGCTAAAGCTGGAGGGTGAGGGATTCAAAACAGATAAAAGGAAGTATTTTTTCACACAACACATAGTTAAATTGTGGAACTCCCTGCCCCAGGATGTGGTGATGGCTGCCAGCCTGGAGGGTTTTAAGAGGAGAGTGGACATATTCATGGAGGAGAGGGGTATTCATGGTTATTAGTTAGAATGGATACTAGTCACGCTGCATACCTATTCTCTCTAGTATCAGAGGAGATGCCTATTATTTTGGGTGCAGTGGAACACAGGCAGGATGGTGCTGCTGCACTCGTATTGTTAGTGGCTTCCTAGAGGCCCCTGGTTGGCCACTGTGTGAACAGACTGCTGGACTTGATGGACCTTGGTCTGATCCAGCAGGGCCTTTCTTATGTTCTTATGTTCTTAATTAATCCCAAGGACTGCAGTCCATGAAAAGGAGGCAAAAGAGTGAAGTGGGTGGATCCAACCATCCTCCAAAGAACCATCCTCCAACACGGAGGAGCCACTTAAGTTGAAGGAAGGTTCCTTAGGCTGCAGGAAGGCTTAAAACTTGGCTCAGTGGACTGGTAGGAAAGGAATAGCATCCTTACTGGTCCCTCTAGTGCTTCAGTTTCTCATGATTTGAACATTATTTATTTATGCATTTACAAAATTTATATTCCACCTTTCTGCCCTTACACGGGCCGCTAGGACAGCTAACAATTTAAAACACACATGATAAACTACATCATGAAGCTGTTAAAATAAACTGCCATCCCAAACATACCTCTTAAACCAACTTTTCAAAGAGTTAAAGAGATAAAGGACATAATATTGTCGAAGGCTTTCACGGTCAGAGTTCATTGGTTCTCGTAGGTTATCCGGGCTGTGTAACCGTGGTCTTGGTATTTTCTTTCCTGACGTTTCGCCAGCAGCTGTGGCCGGCATCTTCAGAGGAGTAACACTCAGAGGAGTAACACTCAGAGGAGTAACACTGAGTGTTACTCCTCTGAAGATGCCTGCCACAGCTGCTGGCGAAAAGTCAGGAAAGAAAATACCAAGACCACGGTTACACAGCCTGGATAACCTACGAGAACCAGATAAAGGACAGATAAAACACTTAAAGTACATTCAAAGCATAGGAAGGAGGGATCATTGAGGAAATGCCAAACGAAACAAAAGTATTCAGCTGTGGGTGGAAGATGGCAACAGAAGTGGGCAGACGAATCTCCCCAGGGAGAGAGTTCCCGAGCTTTGGTGCCATGACCAAGAAGACCCTCTGCCAGCTGGCCACCTGCTTAATCTCAAAAGGCAGGGGCAAGCCAAAGCAGGGCCTCCAAAGATTACCTCAAGGGAAATTCAGAAGGGATTAGACCAGGGGTGGGGAACGTCAGGCCCGGGGGCCATTTAAGGACCATGAAATCATTTGGTCTGGCCCTTCGTGGGTCCTGGCAGACCTCCAGCTCAGAAGGATCTAAGACTGGCGATCCTCCCCCTCCCGTGGACAGGAATAGCCTCTATTCAAGGCAGATGTGTGTTTGTTTTGCCGAGAAAAGGAACATTTCCCCCCCTTGCAGAAGAGTCGTTAGCTATGGAGCTGCTAGGACCGCCCAAGAAACTAATTTTTAAGTTGATAATTTTGTATGGCCCGCGAATAATGTTATAAATATCCAAATGGCCCTTGGTGGAAAAAAGGTTCCCCACCCCTGGATTAGACAGTACTTCAGGTTCAGCTCACCTCTGCAGGAGTATATCGTATACCTTGCAGCTGTGGACAAGTTTACATCGGGACATCAAAACGCAGCATACAAACAAGGATAAAAGAACATGAAAGATACTGCAGACTTGGCCATCCTGAGAAATCAGCAGTGGCTGAACATGGACTGACCCAAACAGGACACAGGGTCTTATTCCAAGACACTGAAAGACTGGACAATTCTACCAACTATTTTGTCAGATTGCACAGAGAAGCCATTGAAATTCATAAACATCAGCACAACTTTAACAGAAAAGAAGAGCTTTGGATTTCACTCACTAACAGATCACTTCAGGATACAATGGTTCCATATTAACATACCACACCCTCATTAGCACATTATATTGATACTTACAGGACAATGATTAGCACATTACCTTTGTTACTTTTTGCAGGACAATGATTCAGCTCAAACCCAACCCCTTTCTGACTATATATTACTCTTCCTACACACTTGACACTGAGAGACACTGTCCTTCAGTGTTACTCCTCTGAAGATGCCTGCCACACCTGCTGGCGAAACGTCAGGAAAGAAAATACCAAGACCACGGTTACACAGCCCGGATAACCTACGAGAACCAATGAACTCTGACTGTGAAAGCCTTCGACAATACTTCAGGTATGTTGGTTCCAAACCATATTGGGCTTTGAGGGTCAAGACGAGACCTTGAATTGTGCCTGGAAACAAATGGAAAGCCAGTGTAGATGGGCTAAGACTGGAGTGATATGGTCCCTATGACTAGGGTTGCCAGGTCCCTCTTCGCCACTGGCAGGAGGTTTTAGGGGCAGAGCCTGAGGAGGGTGGGGTTTGGGGAGGGGAGGGACTTCAATGCCATAGAGTCCAATTGCCAAAGTGGCCATTTTATCCAGGGGAACTGATTTCTATCAGCTGGAGATCAGTTGTAATAGCAGGAGATCTCCAGCCACTACCTAGAAAACAGTGAACAGGCCCAGTCTGCAGTTTGACAATCAAATGTACTCCGGGGGGGCGGGGGAATAAATTAAAGTGTGAAATCAGCTGGCAGACTCCAGCGATATCTTAACATTAGTGATTTTTGCCTGGGTTCCTGCAGAAGATAGTCCTTAACAGTTAAGATCATCAGGAATGTGTGTTGGAAAAGATAAAAGGTTGTCAATGACTCTATTAAAAGATTAGGACTCTCGCAACATAAAATCTCAAAACATGGGCAGGAATTCTGAGTTCACAGATGAAAGGACAAACTATTTGATACTGGTACCCCTTGGGACATCTTTTATGGGTGATGTAGTCTTTCCACTATCCTTGCAAATATGTGCGGGAATATACCTGAAGGTCACCGTTGGATTCTGCTGCTCTTTTTTCACTTCAGTACATGAAAATCGTTTCATTTCCCCTCATCTTTTGCCTGTGGGTTTGTATTAAAGATAGCAAAACACACGACTTTGACTTGAACTTGAAAGTTGTTAGAATAGGTCTTTCCATTTGCATTCTTGAAACACAGAGGATTGGATCTGGCCAGATCTTTCAGTCAGTCTCAACTAATTTCCCTTTTAACCAGTAGAAAGACTATTTCCTGGCATCAGGGGGCAATGTGGATGAATTGCTGGGTGGGTTGGGAGGAAGGGAGTGAAACTGCCCCTTTCTCAGCCTTCTGTCAGAACTGCAGGGGCAGAGAGGAAAGCAGGAAAATCATCAGTGTATTCATCTATTGTCCCGTTGTTGTTGTATTGCTCCTTTTCGCCAAGTATCTCAGGATGGCTTCCATGGTACTCCCCACCCACTTTATCCTGATAACACATCTGAGGTAGGTTAGGCTGAGAAAGAGAAAGAGAGAGATCAGTCTCAGGCAAGATTCCCCATGGGTGCCATGCTGCCCACTAGTACTTTTCAGAACATAGGAGGATAGGGTCGCCAACTCTGAGTGGGGAAATTTCTGGAAATTTGGGGTATAGCCCGGGGAGGAGGGGTTTGGGGAGGGACCTCAGTGGGTTGCAATTAGGGTTTCCAACCTCCCAGTGGTGGCTGGAGATCTCCTGCTATTACATTTGATCTCCAACCAATAAAGGTCAGTTCGCATGGAGAAAATGGCTGCTTTGGAAGGTAGACTCTATAGCATTGTATCCAATAGAAGTCCCTCCCCTCCCCAAACCCCACCCTTTCCAGGCTCCACCTCTAAAATCTCCAGGTATTTCCCAACCTGGAGCTGGCAACCCTAGTTGTAATGGCATAGAGCAGCCATTTCCCCAAGCGAACTGATCTCTGGAGTCTGGCGATCAGTGGTAATTCTGAGAGATCTCCAGCCCCCACTGGGAGATTGTCAACCATATAGGCAGCGGTGCCACTGTAAGGCAGGGCTTGTTAGTGACTGCCATCATTAAAAAGAAATGGTTTTCCATGGCTGCAATAACAGCTGCAGGGAGCCACTGGAGGATTAGGGCTTTGTGAGCCAGCGTGGTTAAGAGCAGTGGTTTGGAGCGGTGGACTCTGATCTGGAGAACCGGGTTTGATTCCCCACTCCTCCACATGAGTGGTGGGAACTAATCTGGTGAACTGGATTTGTTTCCCTGCACATGAAGCCATCTGGTGACCTTGGGCTAGCCACAGCTCTCTTAGAGCTCTCTCAGCCCCACCTACTTCACAGGGAGTCTGTTGTGGGGAGGGGAAGGGAAGGTGATTGTAAGCTGGTTTGATTCTTCCTTAAGTGGGAGGCATATAAAAACCGACTCCTCTTCCTCTTCCTCTTCCTCCTGCTTCTTCTTCTTCATCATCATCGTCATCGTCATCGTCATCGTCATCATCATCATCTTCCTTTCCTTCTTTGTTATTCCCCTTCCTCTTTCTCCCTCCCTCCACTTGGAATTAAATTCACAGTGGGTCGCCGTGTTAGTCTGTCTGCAGTAGTAGAAAAGGGCAAGAGTCCAGTAGCACCTTAAAGACTAACAAAAATATTTTCTGGTAGGGTATGAGCTTTCGTGAGCCACAGCTGAAGAATAGAGCAGCCATTTCCCCAAGCGAACTGATCTCTGGAGTCTGGAGATCAGTGGTAATTCTGAGAGATCTCCACAGCTGCTCTGAAGAAGTGAGCTGTGGCTCACGAAAGCCCATACCCTACCAGAAAATATTTTTGTTAGTCTTTAAGGTGCTACTGGATTCTTGCCCTTTTCCACTTGGAATGTCCTTCGTTTCTTTTTATTCTCTCTCTGTGATTTTTTTTTTTTTTTGCAAAGCAAGGAGAAGAAGCTTTGCATTTGGCTCTGCCTCCTGCAGCAGCCTTTGGGGGTTGAGCTCCACCTTCTGTGTCCACCATTTTGGAGTGGCGCTCACCACCCCCTCTCAAAATCCCAAAGGTGCCTGCAGGCTCAAAACGGCTGGGAACCTCTGGACTAAGGTCACCCACCCAGCAAGCTGCATGGCAGAATGGGTATCTGAGCCCTGTTCTTCCAGTTCGAAAGTCTGACCACTGCGCCAGACTGGCTCTTCTTGATGTTGTGTTGAACATAAGCTATTGGATACATCTTAGCATAAGGGAGCATTAGTTCTGTACCAAAGGTCCCAATCCAGAAGGTGTTAATCACACCAAAATCCCATTGAAATCTAACAGGTAAGTCATGACTTAACTTGTCCATTAATCTGAAAGGAACATAAACACACACATACATTCTCTGGATTGGGGTCTGTTTTAGTAAGAGGTAAATAGGGATGTTTTCCTTGCACTTTCCCAGTAATGGAAGCAACGGTTTCAACTTTGAATTAAATTTTAAATATGAATTTTTCTATTGGCGAAAGGCTGTTAGTAAACTAGTTTTCTTCTGCTAGGGTGGATGTTACTTTAGCTTAAAATAATATTTTATGCTACATGTTACCTTTCCTCACCCCAGTAAATATTTAATACAAAGTATATTAGAAAATAAAACAGGACACTATTAAAACTGCATGAGCACGGACAAGTTAAGGCTTAAGCGCCATCAACCAGATCATCAGTGAACTCATAAATCCTGAGTCACAGAGTTTTCATGTGGTCCATTTATGTTCCTTAAAGTATATCTCTTTGTTGCTATATTCTGGTAGATGGAAAGGCAGGATACAGGTATGTGTAGCTGATGGTGTTTTTGGTGGCATGATAGAACTTAGCAACAGGATGATTCTCAATCATGGCAGAGTTGAAATTTGAATCTAGGTATCCTTGTTCCTAATCAGAAACTCTACTGACTACACAACACTAATTTATAAAGGGATCCCTAAAGACAGGAGACCAATATGAACAATAAAACCACCCTATGCAAGGCAGGGATCAGGTAGGGTTGCCAACATCTAGGTGGGGTCTGGAGATCTCCTGGAATTACAAATTGCAAATGATTTCCAGATGACAGAGATCAGTTCCCCTGAGAAAATGGTTGCCTTGGAGGGTGGACTCAGTGGCATTGAACTCTGCTGAGATCCCTCCCCTCCCCAAACCCCACTTTTCCCAAGCTCCCCTCCCAAATCTCTAGTAAGTTTTCAACATGGTATTGACAAGCCCTGCTAGTTTACCCTATCCTAGGTTACTCAAGTTTGAGAAGTTACTTATAGTATATTGAATAACTTTTGAGTGGTTGTGGGGCCTAGGGGTATCAGTTCACTGTTCCCGCATCAACCCAACACTGGTTGCCCCATAGGGCCCACAAGGCCTTAGCACAGAGAAGAGAGAGATTTCTCAGCCACCATTTTCCTTCTCCTTTGTCTCTGACCATTCTAGCCAGTGAAGAGCAGCTGGCAGCACCCTCCTTGGCTTTCTTCTTGGCTCTTTTTAAAGCCCACTTGCAAGCCATGTATGCCCCTGATTCCGGCTGGCCTCTCATGAGGACCTCTCCCTTTGCAAGAGGCAAGTAGCAGTGCTGACCAGATGGCTCTGTGGCTAGGCGTTCCTGACAACCCTTCTGAGCTATCTTGAGATACCACCTATCATTCATTGGGATAGTGGTAGCCCTTTAAAGGAGTGTGACTCAGTAGCAGTAGCAACATCAACACTACTGCCCCATCGTCTCTGGCATGTCTGTGGATTCCAACACCCCAGAGAGTGACGCGTGTATAAATTGTCTCCAGACCAGGCCCTATCTCCATGTGGCATCAGCGAATGGAGCCTACCCTAGGGCTGTTGATTCGGTTCGGCCCGAACTGAAAATCAGCCGAATTTCCCCTGATTCAGTGGTTTTTAGTTCAGGAGGAACCGAACTCAAAACTGGCGGGCAACCGGGGGGGGGGGCGAATTCAGCGAGTTCGGGAGTTCGCGAATAAATCCGGCAAATTCGGGGCCGTCAGTAAGCAGCATAACCGTCAGTAAGCAGCATTCTCCTCCCCCGGCCAATCGGTGGCCAAGCTGGGTCTTCTTCTGGCCAATCAGTCAGGACTGAGTACTGGAGGAATCAGCTGATGTGCGGCCCGGCCAGGGAGAGAGAGAGAGAGAGAGAAATCCTCGTGTGTGTGTGTGGGGGTGCTTGTGCACATTTGCTGCTTTCTGTGGCTGCAGGGGGCATATCTTTTGGGGTACAGACACAAAACTTTCAGTGGAGCTTCAGATGAAGCTTCTTAAGATACCCCCCACGTTTTGTAAACATTGGGTCAGGGGGTCCCGAGATATGGGCTCCCCCTTTTTCTTTCCATGGCTGCAGGGGGCGCATTTTTGGGGGTACAGACCCCAAACTTTCAGTGGAGCTTCAGATGAAGCTTCTTAAGATACCCCCCAAGTTTTGTAAACATTGGGTCAGGGGATCTCGAGATATGGGCTCTCCCCCTTTTCCCTCCCCCCTTTTTCCATTTATGTGGCTGCAGGGGGCGCTTTTTTGGGGATATAGTCCCCAAACTTTCAGCATAGCTTCAGACAATTATTCTTAAGATACCACCCAAGTTTTGTAAAGATGGGTTCAGTGGGGGCAGAAATATCGCCTCCCCCCTTTTCTCTTTCCGTGGCTGCTGGGGGCGCATTTTGGGGGGTGCAGATCCCAAACTTTGAGGGGAGTTTCAGACCAGTGTTCTTAAGAGACCACCCAAGTTTTGTGAACATTGGGTCAGGGGGTCCCGAGATATGGGCTTTCCCCTTTCCCCTTTTCCCTATTGGGATGAATGGATCAGCCGATCCTGTGTGCATCTTCGCCAGAGCAAAACGTCCCGTGCCTAATTGGAATCATCTTGGATTACAATTCCTCCCCAGCCCCTCCTGATGGAACAGAAGACAGCCACAGTAAGACCCCTTTGGGAGCTTTAATCTATAATTTTTCTTCTGTGTATGTGTGTGTGTGTGTGGGAAAGCAGAGTCTGTGTGTGTGTGGGGAGGGAGCAGTTTCTGTGGGTGGGGGGGAAGCCAAAGGGGGCTTTCGTCGGTTCTGCCTGGGGTGTGTGTTCCCCCTCGAGTCTCTCGCTCCCTGGTTTGAGGGGGGAGGTTTCAGTTGTGTGTCTTCTGGTTTTCCCTGTTGCAAAGGTGTTGTTTTACAAGGTTGTGTTGCTTTGCAAACTGTTGTCGGGGCTGGGAGCTTTGTGCGTGGGCGTGGCTCAGATTGGAATTGGTCTTGATAACCCATTGTTTGGAAAAACAACCACCACCACCTGAACTTTGAGAGAGAATGTGCATGCGTGAAATGCATTTATTAGGGATGAGTGTATTAACTGATGCTAATGAGTCAGTGTGGTGTAGTGGTTAGGGTGTCAGACTACGATCTGGGAAACCCAATTTCAAATCTATGCTCTGCCCTGAAGCTTGCTGGTAGAGTCACACACTCTAACTAACCTCACAGAGTTGTTGCAGGGATAAAATGGTGATGAGATGCCAACATATCTAATCCAAGCTCCTTGGAGGAAGGGTGGGAACAAATGCAAGAGAGAGAGCGATTTACTGAAATACCAGATGGGGCAACAGGGATCCTGTCCAGACGACAAGACTTCAGCTACTTGTCAACTCTCATATTTTCTCCGCAGGGGCAATTACCACATTGTCACCACATGGGATTTTGTTGTTTACTGACAGAGCATTTGTGGTCTTCTGTTCATTAACATTATGTCAGGTCAACTGTTCAGCGCTGAATTTCCTGTGATTTTCACGTCTCAGGGTACCTTAACATTTTCATTTGCACATATTGATGAGGGACATTACAGTGGTTTCATGGATGAAATGTACCAACTGTTCCACATACTCTGCGGTGCTTCATATTCCTCTGCATAATGTCTATGAACGATAAGATAGCAACATCCCATGATGTGCTAAACAGATTTTTATCATTCATTCACACACTATACATTTCTCTCTCACCTTCTCGAGCAGCATATCCTTTTTTTGTAATCGGCATTTTTTCTCACTACATTTTCTTTTGCTCTCAGCAACAGGTACTGTCTTTATCAACCGCATTATGGACTGCTCAAAGTCACATTCAGATTCGGATGTCCTCTGTGAGAAGGAGCAAGGACTTAGACCCCCCAGAGATCTTGAGCTGGCAAAAGATGTTGGAATCTGCAGGGGAGGGAAGGGAACTGCAGGGTGAAAAGGCAATTTTTTTTTTGCACAAAAGACCAGAGCAATAGAGCAGACTGCAGTATGATGTAGTGGTTAGAATGTTGGATTAAGACTGGGGATTCCTGGGAATTGATGCTACGGATCTATTCTGCTAACTTTCCTCTGGCATAAAACACATGTCTCTGAGAGCCCCTATTCATTCATATCCCTCCTTTGTCCTCTACGGGTAGCCAAAGTGGTTCAAAATCCCAAGGAGACTTGGTGGGGGGAGAAACTCAGTGGAAAGCATAGAGTTTTGAGTGAATGCCCGAGCTGCCAGCAACACGGTGTCATAACTTCTGATTGTGCAGCCATAAATGACATAATAACATCAGGGGATGCTGTTCCAAGTCCTGCATTCCCCCCACCCCCCGTCACTTGCCAAAGCAAGGGCAGGCAGCAGGGGAATTCCTGGTAAATGGAAACACTACTCACAACACAAAAATAGAGTATAACAACACAGATGAAACAAATGAACAGAGGAAGGGAACGGGACAGGGAGAAGGCTTTCAAATACACAGCAGATCTTTTTCTCTCTTCTCCTTCCTCTGCCAGAAACTCTTCCTGTTGGTTCCAGGTTGCAGCCCTCAAGCCAAGAGCTCACGTCCCTGGCCATGCCTAGGCCTTACGTACCTGCAACAGAAAGAGTAGGGACGCCAGCCTCCAGGTGGGACTTGGGGATCTCTTGGAATTACAGCTCATCTCCAGACTACAGAGATCAGTTCCCTTGGAGAAAATGGATGCTTTGGAGGGTGGAGCTATTCTCTCCAGGATCAGAGGAGCATGCCTAATATATTAGGTGCTGTGGAACACAGGCAGGATAATGCTGTTGCAGTCATCTTGTTTGTGGGCTTCCTAGAGGCACTTGGTTGGCCACTGTGTGAACAGATAAAAATGAAACAGATAAACACAGATGAACAGATAAAAACAGATAAAAGGAAGTATTTCTTTACACAATGCATAGTTAAATTGTGGAAATCCCTGCCCCAGGATGTGGTCATGGCTGCCAACTGGGAAGGCTTTAAGAGGGGAGTGGACATGTTCATGGAAGAGAGGGCTATCCATGGACACTAGTCATGATACATACCTATTCTCTCCAGGATCAGAGGAGCATGCCTTTTATATTAGGTGCTGTGGCACACAGGCAGGATAATGCTGCTGCAGTTGTCTTGTTTGTGGGCTCCCTAGAGGCACCTGGTCGGCCACTGTGTGAACAGACTGTGAAACTTGATGGGCCTTGGTCTGATCCAGCAGGGCTTTTCTTATCTTCTTATGACTCTACGGCATTGTACCCCACTGAGGTCCCTGTCCTCCCCAGGCTCTACCCCTAAATCTTCAAGAGTTTTCCAACCTGGATCTTGCAACTGTACCTCCCATCTCCTGCCAGTGGCCAGGGGTGGGGGGACTTGGCAACCCTAAGGAAGAGACAAAACTCAGCCATCTTCTGACAATTCCTCTCCTATTCCTGCCCCAATGAAGACATTTGACATGTTCAGTATGTAAGTTTTTCCCATGGGGCAAACGGTGGCTGCTGAAGGCTGTGTCAGGTTGGGAAAACTGTGCGGGAGGATGGCTTAAGCTTCCTTTCCCTACTTGCTGTGGTCCTGATATGAATCAGGCCCCCATGTCCCTAGGACCAGAGGTTCAAGCATGGTGCTCAGAGCACACGTCTGTTCACCTGAGGTGGACCCTGACAGGAAGTAACATGTAGTTAGGCCCTGAGTTTGATCAAGTAGAGTTGAAGGGAGTTAGAACTGTAGTAGGGACTGCGGTTTCTCAGATATGAGAGCAATCTGAACTGGGAAGTTTCTAGAGAACTTGGGTGAGATTTTTCCCCCTCCACTGATTTACATACTATTCCAATAGACTTTTCTTTCCCTAAGATGTACAGCAGCTTCATTGTTATCAATGAAAGCATTCCAAGTTACATTTGTTGTTTAACTGCCCTTGGTTCTAAATTAGTGTTCTTTCTTCATATTAACCACACTCTGTCAGAATGACATGGTTAAGTGGATCTAGTTCTGAAAATATTAAGCGAGATTTAATATTAGCTGTGAGATCTCTGTCGTCGTGCAGAGGAGGTAATTAACCATGTCAGTTGAGCAGTGACACAGACAAGGCATGTACAAATTGAGAAATGGTTTATGGAGGGTTCAGTATAATGGCTGACACCCTTTGTAAGGTCAACTTTTGCATATCTCAGACAGATGAATTGTGCTGTGTGCTCCTGGTGCTGCTCAGAATGCGTTGTTTAGCATTTAATGGGAAATTTGGGTGCGGCCAAGGAATAAACAGCGCAGTCCTATGCAGATTTACTCCAGTCGAAGCCCATTGAAATGAATGGGCGTAGACTGGCGTGACTCTTCTTAGGATTGCGCCGAAAATGGATGATTGATTAGGAGCTCTTGCCAGAAATGCTAGCTAAATCCATCAGCAGAAGACAGGGAGGAGGAGAGTGATGGGGGATAAGCCTTTTTCCTATGCTCTCCTCCTAGGGTTGCCAACCTCCAGGTAGTGGCTGCACTGGCTGGAGATCTCCTGCTATTACAACTGATCTCCAGCCAATAGAGATCAGTTCACCTGGAGAAAATGGCCGCTTTGGCAATTGGACTCTATGGCATTGAAGTCCCTCCCCTCCCCAAACCCCATCCTGCTCAGGCTCCACCCCAAAAACCTCCTGCCGGTGGCCAAGAGAGACCTGGCAACTCTACCTCCTTTCCAAGGGGATGAAGCATGACAGTACATGGTAGCATTTTCCCCTCTGCTGAAGAAATGGTGAATGACTAAAAATTACGTTTTACATATGGCATCTAAGTGAGCTTTGGAGCTCGTGTGCCCATGTTCCCCTACCATGCCCAGAACATTCAGTGCAAACTGAAATATTAAGTGAGATCCATATGTGAAATATTTTCTGCTAATGGACAATGCTCACAAAATCCGTCAGTTGTGAAAAGATGTGGAAGTGTCACATGAACAGAAGCTGTCATGTAGCCCTTTCTGTGCACAGCTTCTGCTTCACAGCTTCAAGGTTCTGTACAGGACGGAAAATTCAGGGGCAAGGTAAGCTAGGGTTGCTAATCTTTAGCTGGGGCCCCTGGAGGTCTCCCAGAAGCACAACTGATTTTATGAGAGAGATCATTCCTCCTGAAGAAAATGGCTGCTTTGGAGGGATGGACTCTATGGTATAGAGCCAGCATGGCATAGTGGTTAAGAGCAGTGGTTTGGAGCGGTGGAGTCTGATCTGGAGAACAGGGTTTTCCCCTCCACTCCTCCACATGAGTGGTGGAGGCTAATCTGGTGAACTGGATTCGTTTCCCCACTCCTACACACATGAAGCCAGCTGGGTGACCTTGGGCTAGTCAAACTCTCTCAGCCCCACCTACCTCATAGGGTGTCTGTTGTGGGGAGGGGAAAGGAAGATGATTGTAAGCTGGTTTGATTCTGCATTAAGTGGTAGAGAAAGTCGGCATATAAAAACCAACTCTTCTTCTTCTTCTACGACTACTACTATACTAGGGTTTCCAAACTCCAGGTGGTGGCTGGAGATCTCCAGCTATTACAAATGGAGTTCACCTGGAGAAAAGGGCCACTGTGGCAATTGGAATCTATGGCATTGAAGTCCCTCCCCTCTCCAGACCCCACCCTCCTCAGGCTCCACCCCCAAAATCTCCAGGTATTTCCCAACCTGGAGCTGGCAACCCTATACTATACCCTGCTGAGGCCCCTCCCCAAACACCACCCTCCTTAGATTCCACCCCCAAATCTCCAGAAATTTCCCAACCTGGAGTTAGCGACTGTAACGTAAGCAGAAGATTTTTTTATATTTTTTAATTTTTCTTCATTTAATATATCAGCAGAAACAACATAATAATAATAATAAAAAGAAAAACAAATAATATTTCTAGTTTAACAATCAAATGACTTCCCCCTCTCCCTCTTCCATCTAAAATTAAATTGTATAAACTTTTGCTAACGGAACTAATCCCAATGTTATTTTAATTAACCTGTTCTTGTCGTATCCAACATTATTAAATCAATACCTAATATAAAAATTAATACAAGTATGAATGAGGGATTAGATCAAAGAGTATCCTTTAAATGGTCCCGTTAAAAAATAATTTTCACAGTACATTCTCCAAACCTCCCATTCCCCCCCCAAAATTGTTCATTATTCTGATTTATCAAAGCTCTTTTATTTTTATTTATTTTTAAAAAGTCCCAGGTCGGGTTGCCAACTCCCAGGTAAGGGAAGGTTGAGTTCGAGACTCACCATGTGTGAAGTCTTTTGACTCCATCTCCCCCTTTTTCCTTTTGTTTATTAAAAAAAATCCTTTCTGTGGGAGTTAAAGACACTTTTTTATCAAATGCTGCTTTGATTCAAGGCAGGTCAGGTACCATGAAAAGCTGGCGCAGACAAAGGAACGGGTGGGCAACGTGTGACACAGTCAACAGGACTTTGCGGCGTGGCAGAGAGAAGCGAAGGGGCCTCTGGGCTCAACTGTAGCATACAGAGAAGTCGGATTCTCTGGTGCTCATTAGTGTCTGCTCCCAGCTGAGTAGACTAGAGGCAGATCCACCTCAAGGCAGTCTTTTCTTTTCTAAATATCCCCCCCCCCCAAATCTATTATGCTACCTTGACTTTTTTTGCCTCAAAAACATCTATCGCAATTCCAAAACTTTTCGGTGGGACATAAATAGAACTGGGCTTTTAAGACCCTCACCTAGCGATCTGAATCGCTGTCAAGCTGACAACTTCTCCTTTAGCAGGCTGACCCGAAGTACTAGAACGAGTCAGTGTTCTTCGCACGTTCAATCTGTTTTTCCCAGCAGTTGCAACTGCACTTCGAGGAGAGCTCCAGAGAAAAGGTTTCGGCAGTTCTTGAGGCCCACTGGACCGGCCCTTTCCCCACCTTCCTGAGTCTGTACCCTGAGGGGAAAAAAAAAAAAAAAGCCCAGGTCAGAAAGATCCTTCTATTATTTCCTGAAGGGCCTATACATTGCCTGAGAGAATTTCAGCAACTCTTGATGTTGAGCGCCTCTGTGTTCCATAACTTTTTTTTGTTCCAGTATTTTAGTTTGAATGCATTGGCAAGAAGCCATAAGCAACTGGAATTTTTAAAAAAGGGCTAATGTGACAGAATATCACTTCATGAAGGAAAAATATTGTCAGATACCAACTAACTGTTAACTTTAGGAGGTGTTTGGAGCATAGGGTTGCCAACATCCAGGTGCTAGCTAGAGATTTCCTGCTATTACAACTGATCTCCAGCCGATAGAGATCAGTTCACCTGGAGAAAATGGCCGCTTTGGCAACTGGACTCTATGGCACTGAAGTCCCTCCCCTCCCCAAACCCCACCCTCCTCAGGCTCTGCCCCAAAAACCTCCTGCCGGTGGCCAAGAGGCAACCCTATTTGAGCATGCAACATAAAGTATGGACTGTACTAGAGACCCCACAGGCCCTCACACAAAGACTTCTTCTTCGCTAAACCAAAACTTGTCCAGAGAAGAACTGTTATACTTCTTGTGACTTCTATTCCAGAAGAAGAATTGGTCAGGGGACATTTTCCTTCTAGGGAGAAGGACATCCCTCCTTCTTCATAGAAGGCTAGTATTAAAGGAACGATAGATAGCTTGAATCATACTCCCTGATATGCTAACTTTCTAAATGTGGATGTACGGGAGGGTTGCTTTCCAGCAGGTAGCTTCTCCCTCTCCAGAACAGGTTAAGAGCTTGGGGATGCTCATTGACTCTGCCTTGCTGTTTAAAAAGCAGGTTGGCTTGGTGGCCAGGAGTGCCTTCTATCAGCTGCATCTAATTTGCCAACTTTTTCATTGCCTAGACTCAGCTGATCTGGCCTTGCTGATTAAGGTTGCCAGGTCCCTCTTTGCCACCGGTGGGAAGTTTTTGGGGTGGAGCCTGAAGAGGGCAAGGTTTGGGTAGGGGAGGGACTTCAAAGCCATAGAGTCCAATGGCCAAAGCAGCTATTTTCTCCAGGTGAACTGATCTCTATTGGCTGGAGATTGGTTGTAATAGCAGGAGATCTCCAGCTAGTACCTGGAGGCTGGCAACCCTAATGCTCATCCATGTTTCTGTAACCTCATGGTTGGATTACTGCCACATGCTCTATGTGGGGTTGCCCTCTATTGATCTCCCTCTATTGGCTGGAGATCAGTTGTGACAGCAGGAGGTCTCCAGCTAGTACCTGGAGTTTGGCAACCCGATTTGGGGGGCAGAGGGAGGATTTGGGGCTGATTATTTTATGTTTGGTTTTATTTAGGGATGTTTTAATTATTATTGTAAGCTGCCTTGAACTAAGAGGAAAGGTGGGATATAAATATTTAAATAAAGCAATCAATCAATAAATGTTGAGGTCACTCCCCTCCTCAAGCCCCACCTTCCCCAGGCTTCACCTCCAAATTTCCAGGAATTGACAACCCTACATTCTTCCCTGTTCTTCCCATAGGATTGCCAGCTCCGAGTTGGGAAATACCCGGAAATTTTGGAGGTGGAGCCTGAGGAGGACAGGGTTTGGGGAGGGGAGGGGCTTCAATGCCATAGAGTCCAAAATTGTCAAAGTGACCATTTTCTCCAGGTGAACTGATCTCTGTTGCCTGGAGATCAATTGTAATAGCGGGAGATCTCCAGCCATCACCTGGAGGTTCACCAACAAAAAAGAAGGCTCTGTGAAAGAACTTACTTCGGTCAATACTGGCTTTAAATTTACTCTCAGACAATTCTATATTTGTGCATCTAAACTAGTTGTATATTGTATTCTATGTAAATGCAATTTGATGTATGTGGGTTCCACGGTCCGATCCATCAGAACCCGTCTCTGCGAACATCGCTCGAGAATACGGGCATGAGTTATGGAGGCACCTCTCACTTCCCATTTTCTGTAAAAGGGGCAAAGTGAAAATGGCATGTTATTCTGTGTCTTATGGCAGTACCAGGGACATCCATATGATGCACAAAATGTGCAGAAAATTCTTCTTCAAATGGAAACCAAGCTTATTTTCCTTTTGAGAACGCTTGCCCCTGAAGGCTTAAATAATGAAATTGATTACTCATGCTTTTTATAAAAGTTTATATGTCTTTAAGAAATTCTTCTTACTGTCAAGCCCTGATTTTACCAGTTTATTGCATACACTTATTTTCTAATTCTTATTGGAGAGAATCAGTACAGCAATTTTATCTTGTCTTTTGGAGACCTACAAAGAAGTAACTCTGGTCCATTATGAGATGGCACCTATTATGGTTCACATCTTTATTATTTCCTGTTGGTAAGATTGTTTTTTTGTCTTTACTGATGATGGCTTATTATTATTAATGTAAAATAATAAAAACATAAATGTTCTTGAATATACTTTTATTATGCACAGAACTTGTAGCTGATGAAGCCCATAGCGAAATGTGGTTGAACAATCTAGACGAGACGTCCTGGAACATCTTCTATAGCTATGGAGTTATTGCCAGTTGTTTTCTAGCTTTACTATTGATTTCTGTTGAGAAAGATATTTTTATTAGGAAATTTCAACGTATTCAAAAAACTTACCTGTTGTATTGAAACCTGTTACATTGTGATTACTTGTTTGCTGGAACAACTTTTTCGTCTACATTGTGCATATCCTATTGTATATATTGTACATATTTATTTGCTTTTTGTCACTTCATGAGCACTTTTTTGACACTTTATATAAACTTTGCATTTATATTTGTGTGCTGTTCTTGTTTACCCATCACCTGGAGGTTAGCAACCCTATTTTCTCAGTAGTAATGATTGTTGAATATGTTTGCATTTCTATTACTCTGTAAGAAGTAGAGGCCAACCCCTTGCAACACTGAACATTTTAAAGAACTTAAAATCCCTAGAAGGACTAAAATGGTCCCTCCCCCCATTTATGATACAGTGGCCTTCAAGAGCCCTTTATGCCTATGCAAGATTCCTGGCCAATATAAAGAAAAGGAAACACTGAACACTGGTTTACTGACACTGCAATCCTATGTGGAGTTATTCCAGTCTAAGACCATTTAAATTAATGCTGCTTTATAAGCTCATGAAAACAGGAAAACAAAGAGTTAAGATCCCTAGATAGGAGCATTGCCTGTTTCTGCTTGGCAATGTTGGAGGGTATACATCAGATTGCCCTGACCTGGATGGCCCAGGCTAGCCTGATCTTGTCAGATCTCAGAAGCTAAGCAGGGTCAGCCCTGGTTAGTATTTGGATGGGAGACCACCAAGCAATACCAGGGTTGCTGTGCAGAGGAAGGCACTGGCAAACCACCTCTGTTAGTTTCTTGCCATGAAAACCCCAAAAGGGGTTGCCATAAGTCGGCTATGACTTGACGGCACTTTACACACACACATATTAGATCAGGGCTAGAATATCTAGTCAGCAACTCCCTACCTGTATCCGGTGACTGCTTCAGAAAGTATCTCGTGCTGTCATATAGTATAATATCCTAAAATTGCAATGTTATGATCTCCAGTAAAACATTGGTTTATTGTTCACTGTACTATGAAATGGTCGCAGGGAGAGGCTCCCATTCAATGACTGAAGCAGTAGAAAAGACCAAGAAGTCCCCCCTCCCCAAACCCTGCCATCCTCAGGCTGCGCCCCAAAAATCTCACTCCAGTGGTGAAGCGGGACCTGGCAACCCTATTCCTGGCCAATATAAAGAAAAAGAAACACTGAACACTGGTTTACTAACAGTGCAATGCGATGTGGAGTTATTCCAGTCTAAGCCCATTGAAATCAATGTTGCTTCTGCAGAAGTGAGCTGTGGCTCACAAAATCTCCTACCCTGCCAGAAATTTTGTTAATCTTCAAGGTGCTACTGGACTCTTGCTCTTTTCTGCTGCTACAGACAGACTAACATGGCTACCCATCGTGATTAAATGACCGAGGCAGGCTAGAAAGCCATCCCTATCAGGCCAAAAATACATACCAGATCAGAGGGAGAAAAGGAACAACTGCAGCCACAATAAATCTGTTGCTATGATAAATGGAGTCTCCACTGGATGCCACTGTTGTCCCACAAAGCGTTGTACCAAATGCAGTTTCTTTGGCAGCGGAAATGTTTCACTTGAAAAATAGAGGATATTTTCTTGACTCGCAATTCCTGCAGGGAACATGTCTGATTGTGATAGAAGGCGCTTCAAAAGGTGAACACTTATTCTTTTAACAAAGCTCGCATACAAATGGCAGTCTTATACCAACATTTTCTTTTTTTGCTTTAGTGAGTTCTAAAATTTTCATTTCCAATCTAGGTGGCACGTGACTTCATCTTATCTTGATAATAATCTAACCATGCCTCTTTTTTATATATAAAAAGGAAGAGAACGGCTCCGCTTCGTTCTTTCGTTACCACAAATATTATGTCTGTTAAGATTTGTATTCCTACCATTGGCATTTATTTGCAATTCGGCTCCACTAATTTCACAGAGAGGTAGGGAAAGCAAACTGCTGAATTTAGAAAAGCTTCTAAGCCTGTTATCAATGTTGAGGGAGTTGTCTAAAACAGAATGAAAATATGGAAAGATATTTCAAAAAACATGTTGCGATAAAAAAACACCACTGCATGTGCAAGAAAGGACTGGCATAGGACTCCGACTCACTGTAGCCCTCTTCTATCTGGCCACACAACGTGCTGTAGTGCACTGGACATTATCCAGCCACTCTTCTCCTCTCCATAATGAGAGCCAGCGTGGTGTAGAGGTTAAGAGTGGCGGTTTGGAGCAGTGGTCTCTGATCTGGAGAACCGGATTTGATCCCCCACTCCTCCACATGAGCGGTGGAGGCTAATCTGGTGAACTGGATTTGTTTCCCCGCTCCTCCACATGAAGCCAGCTGGGTGACCTTGCACCAGTCACACTCTCTCAGCCCCACCTTCCTCACAGGGTGTCTTTTGTAGGGAGGGGAAGGGAAGGTGATGGTAAGCCAGTTTGATTCTCATTTAAGTGGTAGAGAAAGTTGGCATATAAAAACCAACTCTTCTTCTTCTTCTCTCCTGGATCCCAACCTACAAATTACTCATGTTCAGAGCATTCTCAACAGGGATGGTGGATGAAAGCCCGTGAGATATTGATTCCTTCCTGCATTCTTTGCCATGCCTGCAATGTATGCAAACCATTTTTTTTAAATTAAAACAATTGCACATGATAAATGTCCAGGGTTGGATCAAGCCAACTTTTTTCCTCAGTCTTGGCCAATGCCCTTCCTCATTACAGCTCCTGCCCCACATGGCTTGTGTCTGTGCAACTCCCCGGATATCCAACAAAGCTTTATGGGTAGTCAACTCTTCCCTTTTTAGACCTACTGGACAAACCTCCGCCCATGTGCCTCTGCCCCCCATACTTGCTTAGTGGAATGGTAGGGAGACAATGTCAAAGCATCAAGCATCTCTCTAGGAATCCCCCATCTCTCTGGTATTTACCATAGAGATCAGGGGAATTCCTGAAGAGTGTCTTGACACAGTGATATCACTTCAGCCTTTTCACCCAGACGTGACATTCCTGGATTGTACACCACTTCCCTTCCACTTGTCCCACTACGAAATTCTTCTGCTTATCCCAGACAAAGGCTGAGCACCCCCCCCCCATTCCTTTTTTTTACCAGCAGAAAGGCTGGTTGGAGCCGACTTACTATGTCCTGTGTGTACTGCCTCATCTGTGCAGCCAGTTCTTCTCCTGTTCTTTCTGTTAGTCTCCATCTGAACAGAGGCTCCCTTCACACAGCACATTTATTTGCCATTTGTTTTCAGTTCTTTTTAGAACCAGTGTGGTGTAGTAGTTAAGAACGGTGGTTTGGAGCGGTGGACTCTGATCTGGAGTACTGGGATTGACTCCCCACTCCTCCACATGAGCCGCAGATGCGAATCTGATGAACTGGATTTGTTTCCCCGCATCTACACGTGAAGCCAGCTGGGTGACCTTGGGCTAGTCACACTCAGCCCCACCTACCTCACAGAGTGTCTGTTGTGGGTGGGTGGGAGGTAATTGTAAAACGGTTTGATTCTTCCTTAAGTGGTAGAGAAAGTCGGCATATAAAAACTAACTCTTCTTCTTCTTTATCTCACCTAGAAAATACAACATTAACAATGCAATTCTAGGCACATCTACTCAGAAGCCAGTCCTATTTTATCCAATAGGGCTTTCTTCTTGGTAAGTAGTCTTAGGATTGCAGCCTTAGTATCCTAAACACATAGTTCAGGCACCCTATCAGTTCAGCTCATTATATTAATTCAGTTTTGAACAATATGCTGCTGCTTATGAAGAAGGCGGGACAGACCTTCACCCCATTACCTCTCCCATGGTTTCATGGGATTGGTTTGGCCATGGCCGAACAAAGGATTTCCTGAAGGTGGGCTAGCCCTGGCCTTCCCCATTGTCATATTATCAGGGGTGGGTCCCTGGTGATTAAAAAGAAAGTGGGCCAATGGCCTCCCTGAGTGGAGCCTCCTTTCTCCTGCCTTCCACACCCCTGCGGTTTTAAGAGGCTGCTCTGCAGGGTTGCCAGGTCAAGGTTGGGAAATACCTGGAGATTTTGGGGTGCAACCTGAGGAGGATCGGGTTTGGGGAGGGACTTCAATGGGGTATGATGCCATAGAGTCCACCTCCCCAAGTGGCCGTTTTCTCCAGGTGAACGGAAGTAATCCCAGAAGATGTCCAGCCACCACCTGGAGGTTTGCAACTCTACTCCTCTGCCTGCCTGGAAGACTCCAGCTGTTGCTGACTTCCTCTTCTGGTGTGGTTCTAGGTGGAGCCAGATGTTTCTGTTGGGGCCTTTCCAGGCATAGCCTTGCCCTTGTTTCCTTCTCTAGAGTCTCTGGCTGGGCCGCCTGCCTTAGAAGTGCCCCCTGCTGGCATCAACTCTGGAGCAGATGAGCGTAGGGGTGGGGCGTGGGTTATTTATTGCATAGGTTACAATAGAATGGTTTTCTTCCCTCTGATATTTTTTTGAGTTGACTTAGTCTCATGGGGTGGAGTGCCTGCTTAGTTATTATGGTTTGTTAGCTACAAGTATAGACTGTATGAACTCCCTTGTTCTGAAACTCCCCTCCCTGTATCTCCTTGTTATTAAACAGATGTTGCTTGGAACACACCCATTTCTGCTGTATTAACCTAAGAGCGGGAACCTAAGTGAGTATGCTATTTATGACCTAAAAGAAAAAGGGAACATTATACCAGCATGGTTTAGTAGTTAAGAGCCAGCGCGGTGTAGTGGTTAAGAGCAGTGATTTGGAGGGGTCTGGAGAACCGGGTTTGATTCCCCACTCCTCCACATGAGTGGTGGATGCTCATGTAGTGAACTGGGTTGGTTTCCCCACTCCTCCACACGAAGCCAGCTGGGTGACCTTGGGCTAGTCACACTCTCTCAGCTTCACCTACCTCACAGGGTGTCTGTTGTGGGGAGGGGAAGGGAAGGTGATTGTAAGCTGGTTTGATTCTTCCTTAAGTGGTACAGAAAGATGGCATATAAAAACTAACTCCTCTTCTTCTTTACTATGATTTCCCCCTTCCTGCAGAAGCCCCATACCCACTAAAATGCTGCTCTTGGGGTTAGGAAGGTGCCTTGTATGGGAAGCAGAAATTGGTGAAACTCAGCCCCCTTCCAGGTACATGGAAATTCTGTGCAGGATCTTAGCCATTGTCTGAATGGAGCCTGGCAGTCTGGAGGGAAAGCAGGTGAGGCAGTAAGGTGATGAGCAGGCAGGTGAACACCGTCAGAGGGGAGAAGAAGAATTGGTTTTTATATGCCAACTTTATCTACCACTTAAGGAAGAATCAAACCGGCTTACAATCACCTTCCCTTCCCCTGCCTACAACAGGCACCCTGTGAGGCAGGTGGGGCTGAGAGAGTGTGACTAGCCCAAGGGCACCCAGCTGGCTTCGTGTGTAGGAGTGGGGAAACACATTCAGTTCACCTCGCTCATGTGGAGGAGTGGGGAATCAAACTCAGTTCTTAACCACTACACTGTGCTGGCTCTCTGGGAGCTCAGTCAACTCAAGATCCAGGTGGGAGAATGTACAGGGCCAATAATGTTTCTTCTGTGGGAGCTTGTGAGCCAAGTCAGGGCCTTGAAACTGATTCTTCGGAGGCTGCCCTTTGTTCCCCAAGTATGCACTTTTTCTGAGAGGTCCCTTGCCTTTGCTGTTGTGCTGCTGGCCTTTGAAACAGACTGCCACAAGACGTTTAGTGAACACCTTTAGTGACAATCTTCTGGGTGACCTATATAACAGTCCTTTTGAGTGGCGGAGGCTAATCTGGTGGACCGGGTTGGTTTCCCCACTCCTCCACATGAAGCCAGCTGGGTGACCTTGGGCTAGTCACAGTTTTCTCAGTCCCACCTACCTCACAGGGTGAGGGGAAGGGAAGGTGATTGTAAGCCTGTTTGATTCTCCCTTAAATGGTAGAGAAAGTCAGCATATAAAAACCAACTCTTCTTCTTCGTCTTCATGATTGTGATCTCACTGTCTTTTCAAATCTCTTGACAGTAGAACTTTTAATGGCTGCTTATTTTTTTAAAACTGTTAATGTTGTGTATTCTGTGAATACATGAATCTGCCTCATACTGGCTCAGACTATTGGTTCATCATGGTTAGTGTTATCAACTCAGACAGGACCGAGGTCTTTCATATCACCTCCTACTTGGTCCTTTTAACTGGAGGTGCCGGGGATTGATCCTGGAACCCTCTCTGCATGCCAAGCAGAGGCTCTACCTCTGAGCCATAGCCCCTCCCCTGTGAGTAATCTCTGATTGTTGTAAACTGCTTTGTGCATAGAACAGGACAGGATGTACAATTTTAAATATATATAAAAATTATCGTCCTTCCTTTAGCAAGCTACTCTGGTGGTACAGGGCATAATATTGGTGGTGAAAGATGCTGTCAAGTCACAGAAAATTTATGGAGACCGGTAGAGTTTGCAAGGCAAGAGACGAACAGAGGTGGTTTTCGCCATTGTTTGCTTCTTTGCAGCAATCCTAGATATCCTTGGTGGTCTCCCATTCAAGTACTAACCAGGAGCAACCCTGCTTAGCTTCCCAGAGCTGATGAGATCAGGCTAGTCGGGGCTGGTTACTAAACCCAATATCCTTCATGTTGTATTCCCAAGGCTGTATTAAACTTATGTGTAACCGACAGAGCTGAGATCTCATATTGTACTCCTTAAACAGACAAGTTAACTGCCATATTTTTTTTTAAAGCACTAATTTTTTCCAAGTCTCCTATCTTTCGCAGAGAAACATTGGAAAGATTGACTCTTTGGATCAGTCAATATTTCTTTCTGATACCTCACCGTGATGTTATTTTAGTTAAGAGTTTATTTACTCTTCCACTTATTGCTGTAAGCAAAGATAATAAAGACAGTACTTGGCAATAAAGGGACACCTGGAGGGAGAGAAATTGCTTTTAATTTGGTTAGATGCTTTAGAGAATCTCAAGTGCTGTTTATTTTAAGATCTGTCAGATGTTACGTATCCCAAATGCTCTTGCTTCCAAACGAAACCAGCTATTTGTTGAATCCTCAAGGCTTGGGGCCCCAAACCCTATTTGCACAGGGGAGAGCAGGCACAGCAATGGATCCTTCTGTTGCATTTCCTTACTAAAGACATACCAGGAGCATGTTTTCTGATGATAATAGTATCAAAAGGCACAGCCATGTCCCTTGTGATCTCTAAAAATTCCTAGTGCACACTATAATTTGTCAACCCCAGCAGCACTGAGATCGGTAGAAGATTGCTGTCAGTACCATAAAAGGTCTGGGTTGATGCTGAGGAAGGCATGCTTCAACTTGACCAAAAGGCCTGGTGAAGTCACAGAAGATGAAGTGATGCAGATGGCCAGTGCATACAAGGTCAATCAAAGACATCAAGGATAAAAAGTACATCCAGGTATCCGCCAACAGGTCAAACATTTGGATGTGGGGCATCTAAAGAAGATCTGGGTGCATCAGGGCCTACGTCATTCCTAGGGCGTGTGTGTGTTGATGCTAAGTGTACCTAAAATATGGGCAAGTTGAATGAAAACCTTTGGTGTTTCAAAGAAGAAATGTGCAACAACATACTATTCTCTCTCCCTCTTAAAAAAAAGAGTGCATATGTGAAGAAAGAGGCATATACCCCTCCTCCCCAAAATGAGCAAAAGATGTTCATGTTCTGAAGCCAGGGCAAGGCCCCAACCATGGAAAGCTGCTCTCATCTTTCCCATGTGATCTTACCCATCCCACGTAGTTTCCAAGGGTCCCTTTAGATGTTCCCTTTGGAGCTCAATTATAGCTTCTTCAGTCATTGTTGTTGATTGGTAAGCAACTGTATAAAGATTTCCAGCTATGTGGATTGCTTTAATGGCACAGCAACTACACAAGTTGCATCCCTGGATGTGCATCACCTGAATTGTTGCTTACTACATCATATAACCAATTAACATAGGACTGCCAGCCTGTAGCTGGCAACTCCTGGGAACTTTCCAAGGGTGAACAATGGCATCATCAATGCTGTGTCATAATTTTTGGGTGAGCTCTTGGAAGTGATGGTGCATGAACACACAACACTCTAGAAATCTCACAAATCTTTAGGGTAAATATCATAGAAATTGGTGGAGTTCCTAGAGCAAAGCAGTAGCCTGCGACATCACTTCCATGGTTTCACCTGGAAATGACATCATGGCATCAGCTATACCATTTTTCTCCAGCTTTTCTCTCTTGCTGCTGCATTGATTGGCAATGACCGATTGGGCATGGTGAGGAGGGGATTGCAACCCTAAATTAACATGATCATAACTGTTTAGACTCAACTTTATCAACATGGAAAGGACTGTGGCAAAAGCTGCACCATACTAGTAAGTGACAGTGAAGTCCTTCCTAGCCTATTGAAATCAACAGGTTGAGAAAGGTGTAAATCTGCTTAGGATTTCACTAAGGATGACCTAATGGGTTTGTTCTGGAGCAGCACTGGATGAGGAGCTATAGGGAAACCACACCCATAAATAAGAATCAGCCCTTAATGGATACTGAGAGTTGAACAGGTCTGTTTGCTGTCCCTGCTCATGTATGATGGTTCAGATCATATCTATAGCTGATGTACAGCTGAAAGGGTTAGTGGATCACATTGAGTGTCTCCTTTTCAAGGGCATGGATTTATATTCACCTGTTTTTGAGTTTGGACTGGAGCATAATAGCTCCCCTTTATTCACCAGTTGTGGTATTACTGGTATATCAATTGCAGTTGCGGATTTAAGAAGCATTGTTCTTCCCAAGTAACCTTTCCATAAATTGAAGAATAGGGAGACGGTTAAGCACGGGCACATTCAATAGGTCTTTTTGCAAGCCTTCTGATTTTTTTAAACCTATTAACGAGACAATATTGTTCCTGCTCAAGATTGCTGACTCCCTCAAAGACATATATTGCCTTTTAATCCCCACAGAATTTCAAGGCAACACGATGCATATTATTATGAATATAGGAAATGTAGCTGCTGAGATCATTAGTCGGTCACATTGAAATTAGATTAAATTCCCGTATTCCATGAGGAAGGTATTGTTATTCTAACACTTCTTTTAAAAAAAAAAACTTTGGCAGCATTTCCCTCATCTTAAATTTAAATGATATTTTCACTAAAATGTCAGGGGTCTGGAAATATCTCTCTCTCTCTCTTTGTATGTGTGTGAGTGTGTTGAAATCCTGCCTTTAGATTGTTATAGAATCATAGAGTTGGAAGGGACCGCCAGACTCATCTAGTCCAACCCCCTGTACAATGCAAGAAATTCACAACTATCCCCCCACAACCCCAGTGACCTCCTCCTCCATGCCCAGAAGATGGCAAAAACACCCCTCCAGGATCCCTGGCCAACATGGCCTGGAGGAAAATTGCTTCCTGACCCCAAAGTGGCAATCAGCATTACCCTGGGCATGTAAGAAGGGGCCACAAGAGCCAAACACTGATGCTACCCTCCCTGCCCTCTTTATCTCTCTCTCATAATACCGTGATTGGTATGAAAGCTATTCAAGACTCTAAGATCAGCCTTGCATATGTTAGGAAACATCTCCTATATGAGCTTCACTCAGAATTAAGTCACAGGGGTCCAGGTCGAGAAACACTCCTTTTTGTTTTTTGCTCTTCTTTTCCTTCCTGTTCTTCCAGTGATTCACCAGGCAACCAGCTTCCATGATAGCTTGCAGTCTCCAAACACCAAAGCTCACAGAAACTAGGGGGAGGGGCTCAGTGGTAAAGCATCTACGTGGCATCTACGGTCCCAGGTTCAATTCCCGGCATCTCCAGTTAAAGGGACTGGGCAAGTAGGTGTTGTGAAAGACCTCTACCTGAAACCCTGGAGAACCGCTGCCACTCTGAGTAAACAATACTGACTTTGATGGATCAAGGGTCTAATTCAGAATAAGGCAGCTTCATGGATTCATTGGATGGAGACCGGTTTGGCAGGAACCCGGCTCCAAAAAGTTTCAAAGTTTTTTTAAAAGTATGTGGCCGCCATCCTCAAGACACACGTTCTGGGAGCTTATCTCATCCTTCTTAACTCCACACACTTTGTGGGTTCCCTCCAAGAACTGATTCTTGCTGGCTCCACATTTCAAAACAATCAGTATAAATCAGCTGCAGCTGGCACTACCCCAAGCTCCTCCAGCTGTTATCAACTCCAGTCTCAGGCTGCAAGGCCAGCATGGCCTCCAACACAAATATTTTAAAAGAAACTGAGATCAAAACTGTCACTCACCACAAACAAGAAAACAAGAAGATAAAAACAGTATACTCAGGCACAAATGTGCTTTCCTCTTAAAAACAAAGTTGAGAGTCCAAAAAAGAAAAAGATGCCTCAAAATGGAGCTAACTCTCAAAATACGTCCCCCAGGCATGAAGCACTGGAAGTCTACACCACTATCTGAGCTTCTCTGGTTTAACATCAGTGGAGGAAGCCTTCTTGAGAGTATCTCATCCACAAAAGGTCCATTTTGTCCACAACATGGAGTTACGCTGTGGCACTAGAATAGTGAACATCTCTCCTAGGAGCTCAGAAGACTGCCTCTTTACATATCTTATGGTGTCTTGTCAAGGTATTTGTTATTTCATCAGTCCCTGAAATAGACTGTCAGTATTTATCTTGTGACTTTTGTCATTGCTGTGAAATATGGCCACATCTTTGAAGGACATCTTCTTAGCTTCTAAGGGTAACGACAGTGGAGGAGGGTGGGAAATCACTTAAAGCCATCCCATTTTATCTGGTAGCTGTGAGCTTTCTGGGTCCTATAAGGTTATAAATGAAAGACTGTGGGGTGGAGGCAGCCAAAAGAAGAACAGACTTCTACCTGGCAGCCGTGGTTGAGGGCAGTGGAGGGCAGGAGGCAAAAGAAACCTGTAGAAGCTGTTTTGATTCACCTTCCCTCCTTTTACTGGTGCTGAAACTATGACAAACACAATTTTAATACACCCCAAAATGAGGGCAGTGATTTTTCCAAGGCCAGATTAAAAAAATAGAAAGTGTATGAGGAAGGATAAAAAAGATGAAAGAGATGTGGCATCACATAAGTGTTCTGAGGCCCAGTTGGTAAAGAAAGCAGGAGACTGTGGGCAGACAGCAGCTAGAAAGTCCTTTCTGGAAGATCAGAGGGATGGTAGATCTGAAGGAACATTTTGTTTAGTGTGAAAGACCTACTTCTTAAGATATGACTGCTGTTTTGTTCCACCTTCCACCCTATGTGCAGGGTGATACACATAGCACAGCTCTGTCATCAAATGAGGATTCTAGCAGAGAGGGCCCATGTCATTAGACATTGTTCCGTTGTAAGAGTTCACTTCCTCAGTTTTTCTGGAAGAAGAAGAAGAAATAGTAGTAGTAGTAGTAGTAGTTTCCTACCTTTAGGGAGTCTCAACCCAGTTTACAATTACCTTCTCCTCCCCACAACAGACAATTTGTGAGATAGGTGAGGCTGAGAGAGGTCAAAGAGAACTGTGACTGGCCTAAGGTCACCCAGCTGGTTTCATGTGTAGGAGAGGGGAAACCAACCCAGTTCACCAGATTAGAGTCCACCACTCCTCCTAACCACTACATCACACACAATTGGAGATTGTAGCATAATTGCACTGTGACAATCATTTACAGTTGGATGTTCCTGCACTTACAAGACTATCCAGCTGTGAATTATTGCTATAGCATGGTGGTCCTCAACCTTGTGTAGCCTGTGGACACTCTTGAAATTTTGAGAACAGGTAGTGCTTACCATCACAAAATGGCTGGCATGGGACCTGGAGACAGCCACAAAATGTTGGGAGGCTTCAATAATAGTGGGCCACTGCTTCTGAAAAGGTGCTGCCTGCAGACACAAAGGTGATGTCCCTCCTGGGTTGTTTTGAGACACCTTCTGCTCCAATGAAGTTCAGGAAGGGCCAGAATGGTGCTTTGCTTTGGGGAAAAAAGACTCTAGAGAGCTTTTCTCCCTCTCTCATAATACTACAACATGGGGCCATCTGCTGAAGTTGGAGGGTAAGAGATTCCAAACAGATAAAAGGAAATATTTCTTCACACAATGCACAGTTAAATTGTGGAACTCCCTGCCCCAGGATGTGGTGATGGCTGCCAACTTGAAAGGCTTGAAGAGGGGAGTGGACATGTTCATGGAGGAGAGGGCTATTCATGGCTACTAGTCAAAATGGATACCAGTCATGATGCATACCTATTCTCTCCAGGATCAGAGGAGCATGCCTTTTATATTAGGTGCTTTGGAACACAGGCAGTACAATGCTGCTGCAGTTGTCTTGTTTGTGGGCTTCCTAGAGGCACCTGGTTGGCCACTGTGTGAACAGACTGCTGGACTTGATGGGCCTCGGCCTGATGCAGCATGGCCGTTCTTATGTTCTCAGAGAAGAAGAAAGGGGACACCAGGAACCCCATTGGTCGACCAGGGCAACCATGGCTGCCATAATAGAGATTGCTGCTACGGTGCAATGATAGCACAGTACCCACTGATTTATATACTCAGAGTCCGACATGGATGGACGCTGTCGTTGCCTTTCCAGTCTACACCATTTTCGAGCAGAGTACCTTGACATTTGCTTCCCAACCATTCTTTGAGAGGATCCAGCAATGATTTTTTTTTTATCATCCTGGCAGCCAGCCACATATTTTCCTCATATTCTCCTTGTGCCCGAGTAACTTATTTGCAGTGCCCTTGAGCGGATTGACAAAACCCATTTCATTTCTCCAAAAAGGAGCCCCCCCCCCAATTATACTCTGCTGGAACTCTCACATAAGCCTTGTTAAAACAAAAGGAGGCTGATCGTAGAGGGTTGCGTTCCAGGAAGGAACGGTCTTCCCGGCAGCCGCCCGTCCAAATTTCTACAAAGCTCTGCTCACAGAGGCAGTCAAATGAGGAGGATGGATTAAAAAGCCTGGACAAGGAGTGTGATGCTGAATCCCCAGATTCTGACTCATAAGTCATATTCCTTCCTGTGCCAGTGCTCACACCTGGTTTGGAGAAAACATCTGTCATGCAGAAACCACTTAAATTCCTCCCTGCGATGTGCTCTCTCCACACAACCAGCCATTTGTTTCCAGCAGCTCCTTGTGAAGGGGTTTGTGGGAGGGGAGGGAAAGATATTTCCCACACCACCAAAAGCCTGCAAAGCATAATTATGGCAGCATGGGAGAAGTCTCCTGATTCCCCGCACAAGAATACTTTGTTGATGGGGATGGATAGATACCACTAGAAGGAATATACTGGGCATATTGTGTTCACTAGCTCTTGTACAACAATACAAAAAACTTTAATGGCATAGATACAATGGTTCTGCAAGCTCTTGTAGAAACACATCCAACATTTTGGACAATGCATGTCGGGATGGCACAGGAAGTCCAGCTGACTCACTCTTCTTGTTCACGGTATTTCTTTACTTGTTACTGTGAACATGTGTGCATTCTGCTTGCACATGAATCCATCAGTTTGTCAGAAACAGCCAATGGATGTATACTTTAAAAATAGATCCGGGATGGGTACCTGGATAATTGTGGGGCATAAACTGCATAAAAGCTGTACGTGCTTTTATTTATTGATTTGATTTTTACTCTGCCCTTTCCCAACCAAAGTTGGGCTCATTGAATACAACACAAGAATTACTCGACACATGCACAAATAAAAAACAAGCATGCACTGTACGTAGATGATTCATGTATTCGCTGGCATAGGTACAGGGCTTTCACAACTGCCAAAGCAAGGTTGTCACAACTCTCTCTCTCTCTCTCTCTCTCTCTCTCTCTCTCTCACACACACACACACACACACACACACACACACACACACAGAGAGAGAGAGAGAGAGAGAGAGAGATGCACACACTAGAGGGATCTACATGTCACTGGATAATGTACTATTGTAATCATTCACCTTAGTCAGTGTGGTGTAGCCAGCGTGGTGTATTGGTTAAGACTGGAGGACTCTAATCTGGAGAACTGGGTTTGATTCCCCCCACCTCCACGTGAGCGGTGGACTCTAATCTAATCTCTGAACACTCTCAGCCCCACTTACCTCACAAGTTGTCTGTTGTGGGGAAAGGAAGGGAAGGCAATTGTAAGCTGGTTCGAGACTCCTTAAAGGTTGAGAAAATTGGGGTATAAAATAATAACTCTTCTATTAAAAAAGAGAAAGGGAAAGAGATTGTAGGCTGGTTTGATTCTTCTTAAAAGGTAGACAAAATTGGCATATAAAAACCAACTTTTCTTCTTCTAGATGCAACTGCTGTTGATTTAATTTAAAACATCCTGTGCTTTATTTATTTAAATATTTATAAATATTTATCCTTCCCTTCCCTTCCTTTAATAATACAGATTTATTGGCCAAAGTGTTAAGCCTAACCATACATTTTAATCTCCCCTTTCCCTTTTAAGTACTTCCTAATTGTAAAAGTTTTAAAATTATATTTTGGTCTGAATGACTAAAAGATAAGAGATTTAGTAACATCTGGATCCTTATCCCGTGGAACTGATTTCTATCACCTGGAGATCGGTTGTAATAATGAGAGATCTCCAGCCACCTTGAGGTTGGTAACTCTACATAGTCCAGCCTGTGGCTGTTGCTCAGTGATAGAGCATCTGCTTGGCATGCAGAAGGTCCCAGGTTCAATCCCCGGCATCTCCAGTTAAAGGGACTAGGCGGGTAGGTGATATGACAGATCCCTGCCTGAGACCTTGGAGAACCACTGCCTGTCTGAGTAGACAATTCTGACTTTGATGGACCAAGGGTCTGATTCAGTATAAGGCAGCATCATGTGTTCATGTATGTGAAAAACTTTGATAATTGCTCATAAACTCATTCTTCTATAACAATGAGGTTATCCATCTCTCTAAATATATATATATCCTACCCTTCTTCCACACTAAACTAGGACCCAAAGTAGGTAACAAAGACAATTCAAAAACCAGCAAAGATAAACTAAGCAGATCCACCCCCCCCCCCCCCACACACAATACATTCCTTGTCTTCCCAAGTACCAGCCATATATCCTCTTGGGGAGCGCAGAATTCTCCGGTGGTTCCTAGGATGCTGCAGTCTAAGTTTTTAGGGGAACGTGCTTCCTCCTGAATGCATAGGGTTGCCATCTCTGGGTTGGGAAATACCTGGAGATCTTTGGGGCAGAGCCTGAGGAGATCCCTCCCTGAACTAGGGTTGCCAACTCTGGGTTAAGAAATTTCTTAAGAGTTGGGTTTTGGGAGGAACCTGAGGAGGGTATAATGCTATAGAGTCCACTCCCTCCCCCCAAAACAGCCATTTTCTCCAAGGGAACTGATCTCTGTTGTCTGGAGGTCAGTTGTAATTCCAGGAGATCTCCACGTCCCACCTGGAAATTGGCATCCCTAAAATTTACTCTCCCCAGGCTCCACCTCCCCAGGCTCCACCTCCAGGTATTTCACAGCCTGGAGTAGAATGCATTATAGTAGTCAAGTCTTGAGCTTACTGTCACATGGATCATCATGGCTGGGCCTAGTGACTCAAGAAGGGGGCTAACCTAGAGTTGTCAGCCCCCCCCCTTTGCCACCAGCGGTAGGTTTTTGGGGTGGAGCCTGAGGAGGGTGGGGTTTGGGGAGGGGGGACTTCAATGTCATAGAGTCCAATTGCCAAAGCAGTCATTTTCTCCAGGTGAAGTGATCTCTATCGGCTGGAGATCAGTTGTAATAGCAGGAGATCTCCAGCTACTACCTGGAGGTTGGCAACCCTACACTAACCTCAAGACTTAAAGGTCTTCATACCTCTAATAGAAGGTACATTTCATTACTAAATTGCTATGAAAGAAGATCCTTTCTTCTGTTTGTACACTTCTGTACTCTATTGCATTGGACCTCTGTTATGGAGTATGTTCTTCTAGTGCTAGATGCTTGGATCCAAGCTGAGGTCTCCCCCATTTTATGGTGGGGTTTTTCTATTAGGAGGCATGTTCATAGGTATCAAAGGTCATTTGGGCAATTGGTATCACCTCCCTACCCACATAAACATTTAACATTGAGTTTCCCAGCAACATGTGATTTCTTCCATTATGGACACCAAATAATATTATTTGCCCTTTGAGGACAAAGGAAAGGTGAGGTGAAGGAACACCTTTAAGCAAACAACTTTCTCATGGGCTAATGCTGCAGTTTATTTAAAATTTAATGAAATGCGTTTTTTTAAATCTAAGGGTTATATTTTTTGCTGCTGCTGCAAAGGTATACATAATTTATATCTTGTTTGTGCGCCTAACAAATGTGTTTTCCAGAGATAAGGTAGGTTCTTTCTAATACCTGTTACTCTTCACATGGCAGAACTTTTTTTTTTATTAAAAAAGGTTTATGAACATTACTTATGACTTTTTAAAAAAATAAGGTCTCTTTTTTAAAAACCTGGGGGCCCAGACCCTATCCTGCATGTGAAATATGAATGGTAATGCAGTTCATTTGATGATCAGCAAAAGATCAACAAGCCTTCAAATAAACCCAGCAGGGAATGCTATGTATTAGCAAAGAATTGTAGATTTAAGCTCCATTAAGTGAGAACCTCCATTTATTGTTTATGGACGTTTAGGCACTGTGAGCAGTCGAGCATGGAAGCTTCTGGATACAGGATAGTACGCCTCATTGCTCGTTGGCGGCTTTATCTTTATATGTTGGAGGTGTCGTTTGACATCTGATGTTGACGGGGAAACTAATCTAACAGACCACTGAATCCGACTCAGCAGAATGCTTATGAGAGGCGATGCAGTACTCTGGCCTGTAAATTGATGGGGCAGGACATTCACTCAGGCCCCGTGAGAGGTGGTCTACTCTGTACATTATGGGGAATGAAACTGTAGATTGAGATGGTAGGTACCACTTCAGATTGCAGATGGGTAATTTAAAAAAGAATAATGTGCTCCTCCAATGAAGTAAGGTAGCATAATGAGAAGAGAGCTGTGTTCTCTCTTTCTTCCTCATGTGAGCTTTCAGTGTGCATGAAGTTTTTTTTTAAAAAAATGGAAGAACGTGCAAAAACACAGCATCACCACTAGGGTTGCCGGGTCCCTCTTCAACACTTGCGGGAGGTTTGGGGGCGGAGCCAGAGGAGGGCTGGGTTTGGGGAGGGGCTTCAATGCCATAGAGTCCAATTGCCATAGAGTCCCCTCCCCAAATCCCGCCCTCCACAGGCTCCACCCCAAAAAACTCCCGCCAGTGGCAACTCTACCTTGGCACCAAGTTCTAACATTTTCTTTTAATTTTGTCAGACTGCTGTACACTTCTACTTCATTCCTGCCACGAATGTATCATTTTCCCACAGTAACAAGCCCTTGCTAGATTTTTATACTTCAAAGCTTCTGAGAGCTGAAGATCGGGACTCCTCCAGTATTGAGGGGTTGTTTAGTTAAAGAAGAACATGTGCATTTTACTTCACACGAGTATTTGAGAAACACACATCCCCCCCACCCCGCACACAGATGATAAACCTGACTGCACTTATTTATTTATTTAAAAATTGCTCTCCAAACAAGTCCACTCTAGTCTTTCAATACTCGATCGCTCTGCTGATTGCACAGTTTTCAGTAATGGGGGGAAAATTGCATGTCTCCAAAATGTGAATTAATGGCATTATGACATTTATTGAACACATAAAGTGCTTTAAACATGTCTAAAAATACGTGACATTGTGAAAGACTTTTATTTTTGTTAAATGTCAGATGGTTTGAAGCAGAAAAACAGCTTTACAAATCTCACATTGCATCCCTAATAGAAAATGCAGTGTAGTTGTTACCTTTGAAAAATATCATCATTCTTCTCAACGTTCAAGAGATGAGAAATCTATATTTGTGAGCTGAAGTCCTAGTATATTAAGGCCATTTCACATATGTTGTTAAAGGTGGGTCCACACCAGAATCCACACAGTCCACTAAATGTTAAATTTACAAGACAAGCAGGTATATCCAGGTTCTCTTAACCATAATTAGTCAATGTTGAGATACCGAATAGGCGTGTTTTCTCCTTATCCATCATTCCTTTCAAGAATCCAACAGCTATACCACTGTTGGCTGGTTTTGGGGGCACTTGGCTCAGACCAAGGTCTCATGGCATCCTGGCAGCTTTAGGCTCTCTTGGTACACCAGGTAAGGTGTTCGGGGCGGGAACAAGTGTCTCCTGGCATCCATCTTGTGTGCCAAGCTACAGAGCTGACGGGGGAAGTTCAGGCTTGTTTGCCTGTTTCCCTTTGGGAGGACAGCTGGTGTAACTTGAAAACAAAAGGGCAAAGGACAGACTCCTTCAGCATTTGTGTGGCTTACTCCTGCAGCAGATAAGGCACACTTCACTAATCTGATCAGAGACAGAACTCCAGAGAGTCGGGATGGACACAAATAAACTCATCAAGTTGCTAGCTAAGCCCTCTGACACGCCTTGGCAGATAGTTTCCCAGACCTTGTCTTCATCTAAAAATCTATAGCCATTGCTCAGGGGTACTTAGCCAAAAGTACCTAGGCATTGTCTCTGATCTACCTTACCTCCAGTTTCTTTTCTCCCTCCTTCTCCCAAACTCATCAAGAGCAATCCGATCTTTTATCCACTGGCAATGACAGGGTGTTACCACACATTGCCAGGCACAGGGAAACCATACCTCCAACTCCTCTCTGAGGTACAAATATCTCCCCATTCACCCTGGCAAATAGCTAGCGTTTTTCCTTGGATCCAAAATGTGAGCCCTGGACTTGCCCTGGACTTTCCTTGCAAGAAGCGCTGGTCATTTCTTGCTCCACGCAGCTGCCTCTATCTGTACCTCGCTCCCCGGTTTAGTAAATATATTTCCCCTGGGAACCTCTAATCTTTCTGTCCACCCCCTTCTACCTTTATTTTCCTAGTTCTGTATGCATTGGGATTTGTGTGTTTTCCTGTGAATGCGTATACAAATTTGATCATTTTCAATAAAACCCTTAAAAATTTATAAAAGCTTCTTTATTGGGAACCTTTTTCACTGATGCGCTCATCCGTGTAAAATTAGGTTCAAAGATTCCCCACAACAACCTCTCACAAAGCTCTACCAGTCTCTCCTAGTTAATTTACCCCAATAAGCAGCTCTGGATGGCTTGCATCTTATTAAGTGTCTGCTTTAGGCTTTTCTGCATTGTCATGAGTAGTGGTACATTCTTTGCTGAGCCTCTGTTCTGAGTATCTTCCGGTACGTTGCTAAAGTATTGGCTAGTAACCTTCATTTAAATTTTATTTCTTTATGTCTGTGCTTTACATAGAGATTGAAAAGTCTTGTGGAACCCTATAGCATAGATCCCACACTGAAGACAACTGGTTTCTTTTTGAGACCGGTCCATGAGGAAGGACTGGAACCAGTTCAATGCATGCCCCTGTTACCTACTTCCGCCTCAAGAAGCTGGTACAATCTACTGTATCAAAGGTGGCAGATAAATCCAATACAAACAACAGAGAGGCAGGGTCTTTGTCTACACTAAGATGGAGGTCATCAACTAAAACCAGCAGAGCTGTGTCTGTCCGATAGCCTGGCTTCAGCCAGGTTGAAAAGGGTATAGAGCAGATGAGTTGTCCAAGAAGACTTGGAGTTGGTCTACTACCACTCTGTCAATCACTTTGCCCAGAAATGGTAGGTTAGAGACCGAGTGATAATTGGCAACATCGTTTTTCTGTAGGGATGGTTTTTTAAGTAACAGATAACTGCCTTGTCGAGTGGCCGAGGGAAGGTGCCCTGAGTTAGTGACTGATTTAAAATGCATGCTAAGGGTTTATTGTTGTGGCTCTTACATGCTTTTAGCAGCCAGGAAGGGCAAGGATCCAGGGTACAAGTAGTGGCCTTCAGATCCCAGGATCTTGTCCACATTCATCACAAACTGGGTCAAAATGATCCATAATTGGCCCAGGTAGTGTATTGGGTCTTTCTTCTGGTGTACCTGAGTTACAACTGATCAGAGCACATTCCAAATATTTTATCAGCAAAAAGCTTGGGGAAAGTATCACTGTTGATTGTCTGTTGAAAAGTTGATATTTCTTTTTTTTTAATATACAAATATTTAAAAGTATCTCAAGCATCTAATGACCTTTTAAGTTTTGGGGTTTTGTTTGGGGGGGATGGGACAAAAATATTTTCTTGCATGCCCACAGCTTGCCTTCTCTCACACATTCCTTGTGGTGTGGTGGCAGTTGCTGCTGAAGCAACCTTTTAAAAAATCTGTACAGCCCATCAGGTTTCCAGTGGCCAATTAGAAGCCCTGATAGGCAAAAGCCACATCTGGCCCCTCCGATGTTCTAAAAACACTTGGCGGGTGTCAGGAAAGTTAATGGTAGGCGTCATGGTGCCCATGGGTGCCACATTGGGGACACCTGGTTTAACGGTTTGCTGAATGCATGCAAAGAGGACATTTAGAAGCAAGAGCATGCTCTTCTTTTTGACCTGAATGACCTCCAACCTCCATTTAGAGAAGTATGGGGGAGGGATAGATGGCACGTTTTGCGCTGGATTGCTCACAGTCAATCCCCTGTGTACCCATCCCTCAGTTCCTGAGATGAGGGATAAAGGACTGAGGAGGACATAATATTCAGGAAGGCTTAAGCCTCAAAACTTATTTCTACAAAAAAAAAGGCCTTTGGAAGAGGAAGAAGAGGAAGAAGAGTTGGTTTTTATACTCCGCTTTTCTCTACCTTTAAGGAGTCTCAAAGCGGCTTACAATCACCTTCCTTCTCCCTCCCTACAACAGACACCTTGTGAGGTAGGTGGGGCTGAGAGAGTTCAGAGAGAGCTGTGACTAGCCCAAGGTCACCCAGCCGGCTTCATGTGTAGGAGCGGGGAATCAAACTCTGCTCTCCAGATTAGAGTCCACAGCTCTTAACCACTACGCCATGCTGGCATAGGGGGAATGAGATAAATATGAGCTGAAGAGAAGCCCTGGCTTACAGTGCCAAGGCTGCAAATGGATAAAGAGAATACTCTTGGACATGTGCAGAGTGCCTTTCTCTCACTATGCAGTAATCTCTCACTATGCAGCAACCGCCTACTTTTATGGCCTGGTATTAAGAGATCAGTTTCTACATTAAACAATTACAGATCTCATTATATTTAAACACGACTAGTCGATAACCATCTGTTCTGCCCCCACACCATTTGTAACACAGCTTAGAATCAGTCATAGTTTGCTCTTATGCAAATCACTTCTTCCTAGATAGAAAGATGAGGGGGAAAACTTCTTAAATCCCCTAAACACATTTTTACCATTTCAGAGCCCTTAAATGTATAGCCTTTGTGGTAGCTCTGCAGCCCTAAACAAATGCTTTTTTGGGGGGGGGAGGATTTAAAAATCAAGGGCAGAACTAGGTGTTATGTACACTCCGGTTATCCTTTAAAGGGGTTTCTTTCTTTTAAATTGGACAGCTCCAGCAGGGCATACAAGCAGCTTGGAGAAGGGTTATTCAGCAAGAGAACGGTGGAAGCTAATTTAAAGTTTAATGTTGCAGATTCTCTGTGTTTGTGTGTGTAATATGGAAGCGATCTGGGGGACCTTGGGCTAGTCACACATTCTCAGACTAACCTACCTGACTGGCTCACTCCTTTCTGGCCTTGGCCTCAGATGCACCTCAGAAAGAGAGGGCTTCCGCTCTGCCCTGGCATGCTCTCTCTGTCTGCATTTCTCCTCTCCCTGCCAACCAGTTGTCTGACTGCCGTTGGGCAACTTTTTAAAGGGTGGCCTGAAGGAGCACTGGCCCTGAGCTATGACAGCCCCAACGCTGGGGCTGGGCTTGTAGGAGGGACAGGACCCAATGCCAACGGCTCCTCCTCCGAGGCCCCTGAGCTTTCTGCCCCGCCCTTCCCCCTGGTTGCCCCCAAAGGGCATGCACTTGGCCTTCGTGGGCTCTCGCCCCTCCCTCCCCACATGACTGACTGTTCTGCCACATCTCCCTTCCTCAGCCGTGGCTTCTGCTTCCTCCTGGGGCTGCCTGGAGGATTCTCCTCCTTTGTAGGCTGCTAGGGCTCTTCCTGCAACACCCAGCCAGCCTGCTTTGCTGCTGCCACTCAGGGTTGACCAGTCCCTTTCACCACTGGTGGGAGGTTTTTGGGGTGGAGCCTGAGGAGGGCAGGGTTTGGGGAGGGGCGGGACTTCAATGCCATAGAGTCCAATGGCCAAAGTGGCCATTTTCTCCAGGGGAACTGATCTCGAATGGCTGGAGATCACTTGTAATAGCAGGAGATCTCCAGCTAGTACCTGGAGGTTGGCAACCCTACGGTCACTGCTCCAGCCCCACTTATGGGGCTGGAGAGTGCAGAGCAGGGGCTACCAGCTTCAAACACTACCTCATAGGTTTGTTGGGAGGATAAAATAGAGGAGGGGAGAATAGGGCTGCCAGGTCTCCCAGGGTAGTTGAAGACCTCCTGGGATCGGCCCCTGACCTATGCCTCCACTCCATAAAGCAGCCGGGGTGGGGAGGAACGTGCTGTAAATTGGTGTCACTCTGATGGTGTAATGTCACTTCTGGGGTGAACCCAGAAGTCACAATCACATTGATGTGCTGCTGTCAGCTCAGGTGTCTATCCATAGCATCCCATAAACAGACACGCTCAGGCAGGTGAACCTAAGCAATGCTAATTTATTAGGAGCAATAAGACATATTCAAAAAGTTGACTGCCTCTCACACAGGAGAGGTTGCTAATAGGGTCTATGCAGGTAGGTTACAGTATAAAAGCATTCCAGGCACAAAAGTAAAACAAAGTGAAACCACAGTGCAGTAACTACGAGATGACGGTTCCCAGAGAATCACAGACATAACACTGGCACATCTGTGATAAACAGTACTCAGGATTTGCAGCATGAGAACAAAACCTTGACTAGCAGCCAGAACCTGGCCTTGACAGGAAGCCAGCCTCTGGCCTGCAATTGCCAAACTCCTACTCCAAAGGTAGCAAAGACCTGACAGTTGCTCTAGGATTCACTGGAAACTCTATGGTAAAAGCATAGATTTTCCAGTCAATCCTGGAGGGTTTCACCTACTCAATGATATCACTTTTGGGTTTGCCTCAGAAGTGACATCACACCGTTAGCAGCCCTAGATGAGAACGTTGTGAATCACCTTGGGTTTCACTGCAGAGAAAAGAGTGGTATAAATGATGTATGTAAGTAAATACATACCCCTTAAAAGGATCCAGGAACTGCACACCTGTAGTACCACCTTCAGAAATCACTGCCAAAATATGACATCCAGTTTGCAAGCAAGGAAATCACCTTTTACAGTCTGCATAGCTGGCTTGTAATGCCCTGGCACCTTCCCTCTCTCCTCCTCATTCAATGAGCTGAGCTTTTCCATGAGTAGGGTTGCCAACCTCCAGGTACTAGCTGGAGATCTCCCGCTATTACAGCAGATCTCCAGCCAATAGAGATCAGTTCACCTGGAGAAAATGGCCGCTTTGGCAATTGGACTCTATGGCATTGAAGTCCCTCCCCTCCCCTCCCCTCCCCAAATCCTGCCCTCCACAGGCTCCACCCCAAAAACCTCCTGCCAGTTGCGAAGAGGGACCTGGCAACCCTATCCATGAGGCTACTTTTGAACAAGAATTCAGAATCACGCTTTCACTTTTCAGTAATTGTCCTTCCTTCACCTTTTCAGAAGCCTCTCAGTTTCCTACCACTAAACTAGATGAAACATTATTCCTGTCATTAATGAGGTTGTGATTTTATGATTGCAAACTGCATACTTTTACTTTAATGATACTGTTCATATGGCCAATTCGGCCCAGAACAACGTCACACTGAGACCCCCCCCCCAAAAAAAAAGGGGGGGGGAGAAGAAACTATCTAAATAACCCATAAGGAAATTAGTATTTTTTAACCTTAATTGACTGGGAAAGAAATTTGGCGACTGCCAATGTAGTATTAAAATCCACCCCTGCTAAAAGAACCCTCAGATTATCCAGTTTAGAGACAGATTCCTGAATAAAAGACTTTATTCATCTGCTTCTAGCCTCGTTGAGCAAGTCACAGCTAAACAAGGAATGGTGAAGAGTGTCTATTTGGCCAGAGCCACATTGACATACTCTCTCACAGTACGGTACCCTATTTAAAAGACCGATTAACTCCCCTGATGAGATGGCATTGTCTAGCCAGCATAAATAATCGTCTGTATCGCGGAATTATCAGAAAATCAAAGTACATTGGGAGGGATTGCGGCAAGTTTAGACCTAGGTATAGAGGTGAGCACACCCTACGTGCTCTTATTGCAAACTGCATAAACAGATTGGCTGGCCATAGGCTTTCTGTTAGTTGTACGTGTGAACTGGGTATGCACCTTAGGATGAGCCCTGGAATGTTCTTCAGGGTGCCAGGATTCTGCCAGGATTCCATGTCTCCCCTAAAGGTAGAAAAGTTAAAAGCCACAGCTTTGGTCCCTAGAAGGGTAAGAATAGTCTTTAAACTATTGTCATCTTATTCAGCCCACCTCTGAACACTGCATGTCAATTATTACATTTTCTATTGGCGACAAGACAAGAAGCGTTGTCATATTTAATTCTCTTTTTGCTCTCTATGTATGAGCTCCACACTCCCATTAAACAACAACAGTATATTACTGGAGATTGATAAATGTGGCCTATTGGATTTTCTCTGTGGGATCAAATAGTCTGATATGGTAGCAGAGGAGGTAAATATCCCATTCAGTTTCATGTAACCGGTTGTCCTTTATGTAAAGTTATAGTACAGAACTGAGCAGTGCAATGCAGAAAGTAGAAATACTTTGCAGAGAAATTCCATGTTCTCCCCAAAGATAGCTGACCTTGAATATGATGATTCCCCTTTAAAAAGGCTATAGACTTACGGCTCATTCCTGAGAACCGCACTGGCGCAGGGAGGCGTTCCAGGGGCGGGCTGGGGGGGAGGTGTTGCCACTTTGGCGGCTCCCTATCTCGGTTTGGCTGGTTACGCTGGTGGCGGGACGGCGGTGCCGTGCCTGCTATTTAGCAGACGCAGCCTCGCTGTTTTCAATGGGGCTTTTAGCCCCATTTAAAAAAAAGCATTGAAAAGGCTTTTTTCTTTCCCGCGGTGTGCACGAATCGGCTTAGGAAGAGGCGCCTCTTCCCCGCCGACTCCGCATGCCTCCATTTGAGGAATGCACTGATAATGTATTAATTACTGTAACTAACTGTAACTTGTAAGGATGTTTAAGATGTCTCCTTTTTCTTGGTAACACATAAAAGACAACAGTATTCTTTTGGGGCGGGGGGTAAAGAGGGTACCTATTTGCATTATGTTGTTTAGTGAAAGCTCACTGATCTTCTTCATCTGGGTAGGCTGAAACCAGAGATTAAGATGCCAGAATAACACTAAAATCCATAAATTTCCTGTCATTAGTAAATGTCAGAACTGGTTGTGCTCAGAGTATTCATAGTTTGGAAATTATTTGGGCTGGGTCTCAGTTATGTCCACTGTCAGAAAGATTTAGTTTAGAAATCACAAGTTTATTACAACTCTTCCACTACATAAAACACATCCATATTAAAATCATGTCTCTCCCTTCCGAAGACTTTGAATAACAATATCTGTAAATTGCTAAAAATGTTTAGACAATGCCCATATAAATGCCAGCTGTGTCTCAACTTGCAGTTGAGACACATGACCAAAAAACAACTATCAAAAAGTTGTCCCTCCAAATCAAGGCAGAGATATAGCATAACTGTTCTCAGGGTATTAATTTATATCTCCATGACATTCCACTGGGATACACACACACACACACACACACATATATGAATGTAAGAACAGCCCTGCTGGATCAGACCAATGGTCCATCTAGGCTGGTGTCCAACCAGTTGCTCTGGAGGGCCAACAACAGGACACAGAGGCCTCGGCCTTCCCCTGATGTTGCCTCCTGGCACTGGGATTCAGAAGTTTACTGCCTCTGAACATGGAGGTTCCCCTTAATCACCATGGCTAGTAGCTGCTGCTAGACCTATTCTTCATGAATCTGTCTAATCTCCTCTAATGTGTCTGTGCTTGTGGCCATCACTACTGGATCCACATTTTGATAACTCATTGTTTAAAAAAGTATTTCCTTTTGTTCATTCTGAATCTGCTGCCCATCAGCTTCACTGGTTAGCTGTCATGAGTCAGCTCCTCAGACATTGAGGAAATAGAAGGAGGCCGTTCAAGAGCAGAGAAACAGCCACAGGCAGAAGCTAGAACAAAGAGACAGCCACAGCCAGAAGACGGCTCGATGTGTCTGCCGCCTTCCAGCCCAAGCACTCCAGCTGGGCCTGACACTTCACAACAAGCAGTGTCCCCAGAGGCCTTGCCAAAGCCAATGGATTAGAGGAGGAGATGGGCTCAACTGGAAATGCAACAGCAACACCGGAGTGCAAGATTGCAAGCCCAGCATAGAGCCCTTCATGACAGCAATGAGGCAGAGCAGGGCTGAACCAAATCACCTGGCTGAGAATGCCAGAGCAGCCTAATTGGCACCAGCTGGCTCTGCTACAGCCTGTTTAGCTGTCAATTAGGCTTGGCTTTTGTGGAAGCAACTAGTTACCACCCCTTCATGTATTGGCCTTGTCTCCTGGTTATATTTCAGATTCCTGGCATCCTGACTTCTTGGACTGACTCTGACTCACGACCTTGGACTGCTTTCCGGACAATGGCCTTGAGTTCTAGTATTTAGGGAGAGGGAGAAAAACTTCTCTATCCTCTCTCTCTACCCCATGGATAATTGTATTAACCTCTATCATGTGTTCCCCCCTTAGTGATCTCTTTTCTAAACTTAAAAGTCCCAGAGTCTTTAGCCTTTCCTCGTAGGAAAGATGCTCCAGTGCCATAATCATCTCAGTTACTCTTTTCTGTACTTTTTCCAGCTCTGCCATGTTCTTTTTGAGATATGGTGACCAGAACTGCACACAGTATTCCAAGTGAGACCACACCATAGATATATATACAGGAGCATTACAATATTGGCTATTTTATTTCCAACCCTTTTCCTGATAACCCCCAGCATAGAGCTAGCCTTTTTCACTGCCGCAGTACACTGGGTTGACACTTGAGCTATCCACTATGACCCCAAACTCTCGGTCTCTCTCAGCCTCCATCAATCAAGGCCTCATCAGCATATGTTTAAACTTAGGATTGTTTTGCCTTCTTGAAAAGCTTATCACTAAAATGCATGTAGGCTTAACAATGGTCTCCAGTTACTTCTGTAGTAGACCATCTGGTCCCATTTTTGGAGAAGTTGACTATGTACATGTTCACCAATAAGCCCTCAACATGTTTGATATAGCAGAGAATAATCTCAATTTTTATATTCCAGTGAATGCAATTTTTTTACCATGTCCAACTTTTTTTAACTTCCATTCTGCTTTTGCATTGTGCACACCAAATAGTTTTCCATATTCTGGTAGAGTTTGTTAGCATGCGTCCTGCATAGTGTTCCATTATTGCACAGCGTATATTTTCCTGCTTAATGTGAACAATGATGAGGCTTTAAGTATCTATGACATATATGGGATTACACACAATGAGCCACAGTAGCGTCATTTTTAATGCAGGTAACTCAGAAGCGAGCAGCACTTAAAGAAATGCCTTTTTAAAACCTATTTGAAATTCCATATAGTTTGTCACCTATAGAAGCACACAAAAAAAATCGCTGTCACTTTAATCATCTTAAGAAAAGCTTAAAAAAAGCATAATGGAAACATTTCTTTTCTCTCTCTCTTGCTTGGGAGCCTGTTCACTTAGCAGCCTGGAGGAATTTTATTACTCACAAAGAACCAGGTATATTTACTAGCAAAGACTTTAGGAACACATAATTGAGAACATTTTGAACTCCCCTCGCTTTGCAAGCGCAAAATGTTCTCTACGCTTTTAAAATATTCCCATAGCACCATTCTTTTAAAATTTCAGTAGCGCTGTCAGACAAATCTAAGTCAGACTAAGAGCTAATTCTCCACAGGGGTGACATCTGCTATTTTAAACAGTTATAATTGAAGAATGGAATAATCTGTTGCTATTTATGTTAATAATGGATCCTAGTTATCCCAATGAAAAGCAAAACTGTGATATTAGCCACTGTGAAAGAACATAGATCCAAAGGCCTTCTAATGTAGTCCTATAAGACAATTAATCGGTACTTAAGGATATGGTCAATAACGAACATTTTCAGCACCTTAAGTGACATTTTCTTCTTTAAAATTGTGAATAAAGGTCCTGATGAGGCAAGAGGTTTGAAAATATTATTGCTGGACCTACAAAACAGCCTATGTGTAACCTAAATCTGCTTTGCATTTTTGCAAGGATTTTGAACATTAAAATATGTTTGGGCATATGTGAGTGTTTTTGACAGCATGCATATTTGCAAAATGTGAGTATGCACACATACATACACATATGGGGCCTGTCTAGGACTGCCAACCTCCAGGTACTAGAAGGGCTGTTGGAAAAAAAAATCGGTAAAATTCGGATTCGGCAAAATTCGGCCCGTATTTATTCGGGAAATGCCGAAGTCCGAACTCCCCTGCTTCGGGTCTGTGCAATTCGGCATGAGATCCGGAGTTCGGGGGAAAATTTGGCCGAATAAAGCCATTAAAAACACAATCGTGCCTTTCCGTGGCTCTGGGGGCGCATTTTGGGGGGTAGAGGTCCCAAACTTTCAGCATACCTTGAGGGGACCCTTCTTGCAAGAACCCCCAAGTTTTGTGAAGATTGGGTCGGGGGGGGGGCTGAGATATGGGCCCTGAAAGGGGTCCCCCCTCCTTAATGTGCATCTCTGACAATGGGGGTTTGCAATTAGCAGAGCTTGCTGCCCACTCCCGAAGCTCCCAGCCCACGAAGAAGTTTGAAAACCATGCAAAGCAACACATTTGCAACCATGCAAACCATGCAAAGCAACACATTTGCAACCATGCAAAACAACATGTGATGCCTGGGAGTTTGCAAACCATGGAAAGGGACAGAAACACGCTAGCTATGCATAAGGAGCAGGAGGGGGTGGAATTTCCCCTTTTGCATCGGACTCGGGACCAGGCAAATGCATTCTTTAAGCCACAATTTGAAAACCAGTTTTGAGCAAGCATCAAAATAGACCTAACCGATCTTATGAATGAGGGAAAACCTGAGGACGCACAACTGAAGCCCCCCCCCTCAAACCAGGGAGAGAGAGACTCGAGGGGGCACCCCCCCCAGGCAGAAGGGGTGAAAGCCCCCTTTGGCTCCCCCCCACCCACAGAAACTGCTCCCTCCCCCCACACACACAGACTCTGCTTCCCCCCCCCCCACACACACAGGAGAAAAAATTATAGAGAAAAGCCCCAAAATGGGCCTTAGTGTGGATGTCTTCTGTTCCATCTTCTTCTCACCTGCCCCGCCCTTGCTTCCCGCAGCTCAGCTGCAAGCTCTGCTAACCCCCATTGTCAGAGATGCACATTAAGGGTGGGGGGACCCCTTCCCGGCCCCATATTTTGGGCCCCCCTGATCCAATCTTTACAAAACTTGGGGGTTCTTGTAAGAAGTGTCCTCTGAAGCTATGCTGAAAGTTTGGGGGCTCTACCCAAAAAAATGCGCCCCCTGCAGCCACGGAATGGCTCGAATGTGCACAAGCACCCCCTCCAGGGGGATCTCTCTCACACACAAACAGATACTCTTTCTCTCCCCGGGGCATGCAGCAGCTGGGCTCATGCACTCAATCGCGACTGATTGGCCAGAAGAAGACCCAGCTTGGCCACCGATTGGCTGCGGGAGAATGCTGCTTACTAACTGACGGTTATGCTGCTGTGCCAAACCCCGAATTTGCTGAATTTATTCACTGAACACCCCGAACTCGCTGAATTCGGCTCCCAGTTTTCCCACCTTTTTTGAGTTCAGTTCCATCCGAACTAAAAACCGCCGAATCAGGGGAAATTCGGTTTTTCGGTTCAGGACGAACCGAATCGACAGCCCTAGGTACTAGCTGGAGATCTCCTGCTATTTCAACTGATCTCCAGCTGATAGAGATCAGTTCACCTGGAGAAAATGGCTGCTTTGGCAATTGGACTGTATGGCATTGAAGACCCTCCCCTCCCCAAACCTCACCCTCCTCAGGCTTTGCCCTGAAAACCCCCCCGCCAGTGGTGAAGAGTAACCTGGTAACCCTAGACCTGTCCCTACCCTGATAGTCTCTCTCTCTCTCTCTCTCTCTCTCTCTCTCTCTCTCTCTCTCTCTCTCTCTCTCTCTCTCTCTCACACACACACACACACACACACACACACACACACACACACACAAGCATTCCCTCCCTCCCTCCTTGTAGAGTTGCTAACCTTTAGGTGGGGCTTGGAGTTCTCCAGGAATCACAACCGATTTTCTTACTTCAGAGATCAGTTCCCCTGGAGGAGATGACAGCTTTGGAGAGTGGACTCTATGGCTTCACATCCCTGCTGAGCTCCTGCCATTCCCCAAACTCCATCTTCTCCAGGCTCCACCCCCAAATTTCCAGGCATATCCCAAGCATTTCCTGAGCAAAAGGCAGTATACTGGGTTGCCAACCTCCGGGTGGCACCTGGAAATCTCCCACTATTACAATCGATCTCCAGATGGCCAAGATCAGAAAATGGCTGCTTTGGACAATGGACTCTATGGCATTATTCCCTGGTGAGGTCCCCCCCTCCCCAAACCCTGCCCTCCCCATGTTCTACCCCAAAAATCTCCAGGTATTTCCCAACCCAAAGCTGGTGACCCTAGCAGTATACCTGTATAAGCTGTAGAGTTGCTGAGCAGGGTTTGGGAGATGGCAGCAAGAGACCTCTCACTATACCAGGTAAGCTGGCAACCCTAATAAATTCTCATGCAAATTGTGCAAATGATACACAATCACTATTCAAATCAGCATTCTATTTATTTTATTTATTTAAAATATTTATATACCGGCATTTCTTTTGAGCATCTCAGCACCCAAGGTAGGTAACAGCAATATAAAATCAATTGATAAAAAACATTAAACATTTTAAAAAACAGGTATAAAAATACATTAAAAACCAATCTAAAAACATTTTCATTTTTAATTTTTTAATTGGATTTTAATTTTTAAAAATTAAACAATACATACATATAACACACAGACTTTCACTCCTCATAATTATTCAGTGCTCTATGCTCATAGCAAGACCCACAACATAAACCCAATAAGTCGGAAGTAAATTATTCTTTTTTGTCTAATATTAATCTTACGTCCTAACAAACAATTAAATCTTCAATTAAACTAAAATGTGGACATAATATATTCAAAACATACAATCTAATCACTGCAAAACAATTTTTGATATTATGTTATATACTAATGGCCTTTGCTAAATCTCATGGCTGATATATCTAAATTATAACATTACATATTTATTTATATGGTCTAATATGTACCTATATCACAGCATAACATATAGTATAGTCTATTTAATATCTTATGATAACAGAAGTCTATATGTTTTTATATTATTTATTCATTTATTTGGCTTTTTCGGGAATCACCTATTTGGCTTTGGGTAGACCCCCAGGTTTTGGCATTCATTAAACCCAAAGCCCAAAAATTACCAAAAAGGCTAATTTCGGGGTAATTTTGGGTTGAGGTTTATCGATATGCACAACCCTACCCTACAGTGTCCCATAACTTTTCCCAGATTTTGCTGAAAAAAATTACTGCAGAACCTAAATATCTGGAATGCAGTTAACATATAATTGAATGTAATGGCTGTAGGGCTGTTGAGGGGATGCTGGCTAGGAAATGAACAATGATTTGGATGCTGTCCTTGCCCATTAGTTATAATAGTTCATCTGGGATATTCCTTTTCTATATCAGTGTCCATCTGCCAGGATGCATCTTTTCCTCTTCTGTTGCTGAATGCTCCCGAGAAACTCTTTCTGTCTTACCTCGCCCTTCCCTTTAGATAATTTTTTAAAAGCCAAAGAAAGGGGGCTTTTTTGCTTCAAAATAACTCCACATTCTCAAGATCATGATTTACACTTCAAAGTTGTAATATGAAGTGGGTAGTTTAGTGAAAGAAATAGGGTTGCTAGGTCCCTCTTCATTACTGGTGGGAAGTTTTTTGGGTGGAGCCCGAGGAGGGCGGGGTTTGGAGAGTGGGGGGACTTCAATACCATAGAGTTTAATTGCAAGAGCAGCCATTTTCTCCAGGTGTACTGATCTCTATCACCTGGAGATCAGTTGTAATAGCATGAAATCTCCAGCTATTACCTGGAGGTTAGCTAAATGAGGCCATTTAGCAGTCGGGAAGAATCCTGGAGTGAAGGCTGATTACCTTCCTTTCCTTGTTTTCTCCTCGCAAGTCAGCAGAGATATTAAATCAAATGCTACATCAAATTATTGCCTCAATAAATGGGCTTGAAATTAGGGCAATATCAAGAATGCCCATTGGTTTCTTCAGCCTCATTCTCACCAAAGTGGTAAGCTTGCGTATGGGCTGGAACATCCCACTGCAAGTAAGAACTTGCAAAACTGAATGCACTGCCATACAAATAATGCCCAGAAAACTTAGATGCAGAGAGAATGGTTTACCTACCGCCCTCTTCGTCACCTCCCACCGGTCCCTCTTCGCCACCTCCCGCCGGTGGTGAAGAGGGACCTGGAAACCCTATTTCATTCACTAAACTGCCTACTACATATCACAGCTTTGAAGGGTAAATCATAAGGATCCTGAAAATGTGGGGCGGAAGCAAGCAAGCAAGCAAACAAACCCTTTATTCGGCTTAGATGCAGAGAGAATGGTTTACATTCTCTCTAACATGCTGCTGGGGGGGAGCGGATTCCAGCATGTGAGCTCCCCTTTCCATAATGTATAGGGTTGCCAGCTCCGGGTTGGGAAATACTTGGAGATTTTGCGGGTGGAGCCTGAAGAGGGCAGGGTTTACAGAGGGGAGGGACTTAAATGTCATAGAGTCTAATTGCCAAAGCGGTCATTTTCTCCTGGTCGACTGATCTCTATTGCCTGGAGATCTGTTGTAATAGCAGGACATCTCCAGCTACCATGTGGAGATTGGCAACCCTAATAATGTAGTGGTTCAGCTCATGACCGGAGTTTGATCCCAATGGAAGTTGTTTTCAGGTAGCTGGCTCAAGGTTGACTCAGACTTCCAGCCTTCTGAGGTTGGTAAAATGAGTACCCAGCTTGCTGGGCATAAAGTGTAGATGACTGGGGAATAGGGTTGCCAGGTCCCTCTTCACCATCGGCAAGAGGCTTTTGAGGCAAAGCCTGAGGAGGGCGGGGTTTGGGGAGGGGAGTGACTTCAATGCCATAGAGTTCAATTGCCAAAGTAGCCATTTTCGCCAGGGGAACTGATCTCTATCCACTGGGGATCAGTTGTAATAGCAGGAGATCTCCTGCTAGTACCTGGAGGTTCAGTATAGGAATAGTTGTGAGCAATGCCAACAATATTCTGGCTATATATTTACAGTACGTGGTAATATACCCACCAACAACATATATTCACAACAAACATATGTATTTATTTCTTTTTCATGTAGAATTTTCCAAAAAACAAATTCACAACAATTCCTATGTAAGGTAAGTATTGAAACAAAGTCAGTTGAAATGTCCTTAAAGATGTACTTCTTTTCTTTGCAGCAGTTGATTAATTGAAGGAGAAAACGATCGTTTCAAGGTACACAGCCCAATTCTTCCTCAGTTCTTCCTATGTAATACAATAATTAAAGCTCTTTCATAGTCACAATTATCTTTAAAACACATTCCATATCAAACCACAATAAATAACACTTCTAACACAGTTAGTAATAAATATATACAAAAATCCATCATATACTTACAAAAATATATTGCGCGCAATTATTCATCATCATCCATAGTCTCAGGTTTCAACCTAATAACCCATTTATGAATAAAACGTACTATACTTCCCCAAGAAGTATAGATTACACTGCTGTAATAACGCCATTGGGATCCTTACCTGTAGTGGACGGAATCCTTCTACTTACCCCTTCTGAATTGAAGGGGTTGGATCTAATGGCATTTTTTGTTTGCTTTGGCTATTACTGAGTTCCAGGTTCACGATAACCCTAAGATCCAGTAGATTTTATTGGGTTTCTCTCTTAAAACATGCTCTGCCTTGACATCAGAGGGCTAAAAAAATTCCAAGGAAGTAAATGTGGTTTTGCAGATACAGTGGTGATAAGAAAAACCAACTCCACAAGAGACAAGGAACACAGTGATAGGAAAGAAATGAAACTTCAAGCTGGTGTATCAATAAACCAAGGCTTATCTACTGGAAACCATGATTTCTTATTTTTTTTTTACTATGAGTGGGGGGAAAACTTTAAAATGCCCAGCAAGACAAACCTCCACAAAAAGCTGAGGGAATAAAAGTTTCCAGAAGAAGAAACAAGCTCTGCTTCTCAGAAGTCGAAACGCAATTGGGGGCACTGTAGTAGATAGTTCATAACAATTTGGGGGACAAATTGCTTTGAGATTCTGAAATCTCTCAGGGAAACCAGAAGGAACGCTTGTTTCTCAAAATTGATGTAGTGAGTTAAACTCCAGAAAAATCGCAGCCACTTAAAAATAGATCAAGGGCAGAGCTTAAAATCGAGCTAAACTGGAGGATAAGGTTTCTGAAACAGCTTTGGGAAAAAAAATATGAAATGAATTGTAGCAAATCTATCGTGTGCGCAACCCCCCAAAAGTCATAAACAATGAAAATGCTTCCTCCGCAGACACGGATCTCAGCTATATATTTAAGGGATTTTTTTTAAAAAATCATGTTAAATATAGCACAAGAACTTTGGGAATCATTATAAGAGACAATGGTATAATAGATTTTGACATGTTAGGGGGATTGCATAGGTGATCTATTGAACCGCACATCCTACAGTGACTCCCCACAGTAGAAATGCGCACAATTTATCTGAAGCTTCCCTTTCTATAAATACAACTGCACAGGTGAAGATATTCTAGCTACAGTCATTTAGAATGTGATACATGTGTACCTGAAGAGTTGTACTCCAGGTTACTCATAGTAAAGCACAATTGCTCTCACAAAGTAAGCTAGAATGTATTCCATTGCTTACACTGCCCAAACAAGCATGTTGTTGTGACAGATATTTCACTGAGGCCTGGTGCAGAGGAAATGGGAAACCAGTGCCTGGATAATACCACTCCAGATTGCACGTGAGGGTTCAGCGCCTCCCTGACCCTCCCAATAGGGTTGCCAGGTCCCTTTTCACCACCGGCAGGAGGTTCTTGGGGCAGAGCCTGAGGAGGGGGAGGTTTGGGGCGGGGAGGGACTTCAATGCCATAGAGTCCAGTTGCCACCGCGGCCATTTTCTCCAGGGCAACCGATTTCTGGAGAAAAGTTGTAATAGCAGGAGATTCTCAGTTACTTCCTGGAGGTTGGCAACCCGACTTCCCAATCATGAAGTGACGATAGAATGGAAAAAGGAGGGGTCCCCAGCATGGTGCATGCTGATGTGTTTCTTGGAGGTAGGGTTGCCGGTGCCTGTTAATGGCGGGCAGCTGCCTGCCAATTAACTGGCCTGCCCACCACCCCTCAGCTGGTTGGCAGGGGAAACAGGCCAGCTAAAGGGTGGCACAATAATGTCCCTTCTGAGGTAAACCCAGAAGTGATGGAAACCATAACGTTTTTGGAGGGATATGCTAGAGTCTCCCTGTCACTTCCGGGTTTGATGGGGATGCTCGAGCACATTCCTCCAAAAATTGTATGGTTTCCATAAAGTTTTGTTTTTTAGGGGTGGGCTAGAGTGTCCCCGTCACTTCCAGGTTTACCATGGAAAAAGTTAGTGGGTATAAATGGATATACATGGGTATACATGGGGCAGTCACTCTCAGCCTAATGTACCTCATGTGGTGGTGGTTGTGAGGATTAAATGGAGGAATGGAGAACATGCAGTGCGTGTTCCCAAATGAGGAGAAGGGCAGGGTATGAATATCTAAATAAATAAAGCATATGGTTGTGCACTGCTTCATTTCCTGTCACTCGATTCCTCAACACTTAAGGACCCATGGCTGGGCTTTTGAAGTAGCATTAGAGTTTGGCGGATTTCTTTTTCTGAAGTTCATTTTTTAGAGATAGCCATTGATTCCTTTTATTGCACCTTTGAGAGATCTGTGGATACAGCCAGTGATAGTTTCCAAGGTTTCCCTTATTGCTGTATCTTCCCTGATAGCTGATCCTGATTCTGGAATTACTACGGCTGTGGCTACATTTCTAGCAGCAGTGGTTTCTATGTGAGGATGGATACAGAGGATGGTATTTGTAAGACTGGTTCTGTCTGAGACCGCTGAGCCCTCAGATTTTTAAATAAATAAATAATTTTTTCCTCTTCTAAAAGAGGGATTTCTCTTTCTTCCCTCTTTGATTTCGCTTTGAAGAGAAATCCAGGCATCCTTCTGTAACTTCAGCGCTTGCACTTGTATTACATTACACACTACAAGGTGGTGAGCTAATAGGAGACCAAGTCCTATGAGGAATGGTTGAAGGAGCTGGGTATGTTTAGCCTGAAGAGGAGAAGACTGAGAGGGGATATGATAACCATCTTCAAGTACTTGAAGGGCTGTCATATAGAGGATGCTGCCGAGTTGTTTTCTGTTGCCCCAGAAGGTCGGACCAGAACCAACGGGTTGAAATTTAATCAAAAGAGTTTCTGTCTAAACATCAGGAAGAACCTTCTAACAGTTAGAATGGTTCCTCAGTGGATCAGGCTTCCTCGGGAGGTGATAAGTGCTCCTTCCCTGTTTTTAAGCAGAGGCTAGATGGCCATTTTTCAGCAATGGTGATTCTATGACCTTAGGCAGATCATGAGAGGGAAGGGCATCTTGGCCGCCTTCTGGGCATGGAGTAGGGGTCACTGGGTGTGTGTGGGGGAGGTAGTTGTGAATTTCCTGCATTGTGGAGGGGATTGGACTAGATGACCCTGGCAGTCCCTTTCAACTCTATGATTCTAGGAGGACATGAAGGTTTGGGAAGACAATGCCTGCCTTTTGAGCATCTACAGAGTACAATTCTGAAATTTAACAGAACCTCCCTCCTGGCCCCTCCTGCTTTGGAATTTATCTTTGGTGAAACAGAATTGATTAGAAACTGACTCCAAATTCCTAAAAATTGGAAAAGAAATGTTGGATTTCACGGAACTGGGTAAAGTTCTCATATGAATGCTAATTTGAAGTGACTCCATTGGAAAGCCCTGAATTGGAGATGGAATTGATAAACAAGTTCTGCTTCGGGTATCTGATCTGGGATCACTTATTCACATGCCACTATTTGATGCTGGTGAATGGTGATAGGCATGCATGTGTGAATCGGCCATAAGCAGAATGAAAGATGGTATGTCTTTCATTCAGGAGGCATAGTATTGTTGCCATAAAGCATGAAAGAAAACATAGTTCCACTATCTTCTTAACTTGACCATATGGGTCTTTTACAAAATTGAGCACCCTTAACTTTCTAAAGGTGCTGGAACATGCTTTTCAGTGGTGTGGCAGGGACCTAAACCTGGTTGGAAATCCTAGTTTATGGTATAATAGTTAGAGTGTCACACTAGGATTTGGGAGACACAGGTTTGAATCTGCACTCTGTCATAGAAGCTTGCTGGGTGATCATTGGCCATCACTCTCTTTCAGCCTAACCTACATGGTTGTTGTTGTGGGGATAACATGGAGGATGGGGGAACATAGGGTCTTATTCCAAGACATTGAAATATTGTACAATTCTACCAACTATTTTGTCAGATTGCACAGAGAAGCCATTGAAATTCATAAACATCAGCACAACTTTAACAGAAAAGAAGAGAGTTTAAGAATGAATAAGGCTTGGCTTCCTGTCTTGAAAACCTCCAGACTAACAAAGACTACAGTCCACAATAGCCATGCAGATTAGCTTTGGATTCCACATGTTAACAGATCACTTCAGGTTACAGTGGTTCCACATTAACATACCACACCCTCATTAGCACATTACCTTGATACTTACAGGACAATGATTAGCACATTACCTTTGATACTTTTGCAGGACAATGACTCAGCTCAAACCCAAACCCCTTCTGACTATATATTACTCTTCATACACAGTTGACACTGCGAGACACTGTCCTTCAGTGTTACTCCTCTGAAGATGCCTGCCACAGCTGCTGGCGAAACGTCAGGAAAGAAAATACCAAGACCATGGTCACACAGCCCGGATAACCTACAAGAACCAATGTTGTAAGCTACTCTGAATACAAGTTGGGTATAAAGGTCTAAGTTAGGCTGTGCATTTCCCCCCCTGGTAAATTTCAGGTTTGGGTTTATTGGTCCCGAATTTTTTCGGGACAACCGAAATAAGCCACATATCCCTACCGATAAACGGGTATTTACTCCGTTTTTCCGGGGGGGGGGATGGGTCCTTTTAAATGGCTTTTGGGGGTTTATTTACAGTCTGGTAAACCCGATGTGCACAGCCCTGATCTAAGTATGAATATATTATAGAGATGAAAAGCGCTTTCCCCTCAATATTGTCTCAGAGTTCTTCTATTTCACGTTGGATGCTTTATCAGACAGCACTGGTAGGGAGCAGTTGGCTTCCTTGGTATTTCAGGTGACAGTAGGGGTTTCGACAGCGCGAGTAGAAACTAAACTATACAAGGACAAAATGAGGTCTTCTTTGGAACCGACTGAAATGTCAAGCAGCAGGATATGAAACACATAATATAAATACACCTTGATCTGACTTGTTTGGTATATCAGCAAAATGGTTGCACATCTGTTAAATACTAAAAATGAAATAAAAAGTAAAAAAGAGAGTTTTCACTTCCAAAACATGGTTTAAGACACATCAAAAGCGTAGCAGGATTTGGGATGTTTTTATTTTTTATTTTTAAGAGCAGTAGCCACTCCATACAGTATCTAAAACTACTTCGCAAAGTCCTCTCAAATCCAAAAAGGGTTGAGATGAATTCTTTGTTTCCATCTTTTTATCAATCCAGATTTTCACTCTGTGTTGCATTCCTTTCAACCTTAATTCATGTTCAATGGGAGGAATTTCTAACATCAGTTCTGGAATTGGGAACTTTTCTGGCTCTCAGGTCATTCATTGAGACCCAGCGTGGCATAGTGGTTAAGAGCGGTGATTTGGCGTGGTGGACTATAATCTGGAAAACCGGGTTTGATTCCCTGCTCCTCCACATGAGCAGCGGATGCTAATCTGGTGAACCGGGTTGGTTTCCCCACTCCTACCTACAAAGCCAGCTGGGTGACCTTGGGCTAGTCACAGCTCTCTTTAAGCTCTCTCAGCCCCACCTACCTCACAGGGAGTCTGTTGTGGGGAGGGGAAGGTGATTGTAAACCGGTTTGATTCTCCCTTAAGTGGGAGAGAAAGTCAGCATATAAAAACCAACCCTTCTTCTTCATTTGTGTCAGGCCTTCCTTTCTACGGTACCAATGCGCATTTGCACAACGAACTCAGGAGGCCATGATTTTCTCAGCAAGCCTATTCAGCACTCAGACTCACCTTGTACAACAATCCACAATCAAACTGTGAGCCAATATTTGGATTTTATCAAGCGACACAAATCGTGCCGAACAGGCTCACAAGTGGCCTGCTGGTCAGAGGCTGACACAGAGTTGATCAAGGGATCCACTGGAAATGGGCTTGTCATTTGCCCTCTAGTAGTGGGCAAACTCCTGTGCTCATCCTTAATCTCCTGCCCTCAACAATTTGAGGAACAAGAGAAAAGGGGGGGGGGGAGGGAAATGGCGCTGATGGTGACTGTAACATTTTGCTTCTTTTCTCAGACCCCTTATATGTAACACCTGTAAAGGCACCCCTCTGTAGTGTTCTGAGAAGATGTGTGTTATGCTGCCTCCTTCCCTTGCGGCTCATTCCTGAGCCTTTTGATGGCCAGGGACAGCATTGCTGAGGCGCCGTCGTGGTGCCTCCAAAGAGGTTCCCCGGCCTCTGAAAGGCTTAAAAAGGCCTTTTTGAAGGTAAAATTTTGAAAATGGGGCCTTCCCCCCCCCATTGAAAACAGCAAGGCTGCTCCAGGTAAAACCAGCATTGGTTTGATTGGGCTTGTTGGTTCTGTTTGCATTGGGAGGCTTTTGAACAGGTGCATGCAATGCTCGTTTTTTTTTTTTTAATGATCTCCCACCACCGCGGTGCAAGTTCTCCCAGTTTACCACAAGGCCTGGCAATCCTGCATAGTGGTTCAGGGTGTTGGACTATGACCTGTGACAATACCTGCTCTTTCATGGAAGCATGCTGGGTGACCCTGGGCCTATCACGGTCTCTCAGCCTAACCTATCTCACGAGGAAGAAGAAGAGCTAGTTTTTATACCCCGATTTTCTCTGACGAAAGGAGTTTCAAACTGGCTTACAATAAGCTTCTCTTCCTCTCCCCACAACAGACACCTTGTGAGGTAGGTGGGGCTGCGAGAGTTCAGAGAGAACTGTGACTAGCCCAAGGTCACCCAGCAGGCTTCATGTGGAGGAGTGGGGAAACCAACCTGGGTCATCATATTAGATTCCACCGCTCATGTGGAGGAGTGGGGAATCAAACCCAGTTCTTCAGATTAGAGTCCACTGCTCTTAACCACTACACCATGCTGGCTGTCATTATAGGGATAGAGTGGAGCAGGGGAGAACAATGTAGTAAGCTGCTTTGGGTCCTGATTAGGGGGGAAAGCAGGACATAAATAAAAACGAGAAGATGAGCTTATGGAGAGTTTTGAAGGTAAGGCCAAGGAGTTTGCATGGAAAGTGTATGGCAAACAGAGCTAGAGAGAAGATCTGAGAAAATGAAATGAGGTCCTCCTGAAGAGGGCATCCAGTCCAGTCAACCTTGTCTAGTCTGGTATATTGTGCCCTTCTGTGTTTTGCCAGCCTTGGATTTAAGCTCCGCAAGAGCTGCTAAAATACCATTGATTTTCATATAAAGAGGCACCCATAATTTTGATGTCTTCCGCATTCCTGACTAGCAAACGCACCTGTAAATGCATTTTATACGAATTCATTTTGGAAGCAGAATTATTATTGCCTTCCTTCAAAATTACATTTTCATCTAATTGGCTTGTATGCTTGAGTCAAAGTGATGTTTTCTGTTAGCGCCTTCATTTTTTTGGGTGGGGGGAGAGAGAGTCTGAATGTTTTGAATACGAATTTGATTTGCAATACAGAATTTAATCTTTGTCGGAAGACGCTCTCTGAGTCTTGTCAGACAGCTGTGCCTCCCGCGGTAGCATTTTAGAGCACATTTGGCTGCTTACATATGATTTAGCTTCCTTAGTAGCATATGTATCTCCTTTTTTGTATTCAGCGGTGACTTTCATCTTTCACTGTGGAAATAATGGCATGCTGTTCCACTTGCTTGGGACGGTACGGAGAGCTTCTGGAGGGCGGATTGTCTTTTCGGCGAGGTTCTTCGCCGAGGGCTTCCTCTCCATGCCTCTACAGGGACCCTTCAAAGAATGCAGAAACCACTCCGGTTTTCACATCTTCTCTCCTTGGTTTCCTTGCTCTTTCCCTTTCAGCACTGATGCTTTGAATGTTGAAAGGAAGTGTTGGGAAGGGAAAGGAGGCAGATGGTGGATGGAGCGAGGAGTGGAATGCTGCGGCAGATAGAGAATTGAGCAGCAGGGAACAGCATGACACCAGTCAGCGGCTTGGGACAAAAATGGTCTGGGAAATGTTCTCTGTAGCGATTTTATAAGACTGTATCTACGTTTGACAGGGTATTTTGCTGAAGTTCACACAGCTTAAGTTCAGTGTGCACAGTTGAAAGATACACATCTTAAGGTGACGCTTGAAAGTTTTTTAGGGCAAACACTTTTTTCCTGTTTATTCTGTAAACATGTATATCGATGATGTTGTAGAAATTATTATTATTTATTATTATCAAAAACATCTGGCAACCTGAGGCTTATGATTTCTGAGGTTCCATTGAGGCCACATGGCTGATGGCCAGAGGATTCCCTATAAATTTATCTAGGTTTTTTTTTTAATAAACTGGACTAAGCTGGTGGTCATTTTCATACCTTGTGTTAATGAAGTCCACCAATTAATTGTTTGCAAAAGACAAGTTGACTCTTATCTGTAGAAGAAGAAGAATTAGAAAATCACCTGCCCTTCCCCTCCCCATAACAGACACCCGGTGAGGTAGGTGGGGGTGAGAGAGCTCTAAGAGAACTATGACTAGCCCAAGGTCACCCAGCTGGCTTCATGTGTAGGAGTGGGGAAACCAGCCTGGTTAGGAAGTTGCCTAAAGGCAGCTCTGCCCCCAGGAACACCCTGAGAATGCCCCCACACACACCGGCGCAGGCTTTCCCTCCCAGGAATTCCCTGCTGGCGTGGGTGCACTGGTGTTGTGGCTCAGTCCTCGCTGGGTGAGGAATCCTCAGAGGAAGAGCCATGCCAGGAAGAACCAGTCCTCCCTGAACCTCAGTTGGCCGAGAGTCAAGGCCAAGTTGAACCCCAACAAGAACCACAGTCCTGCTGAGGATGCTAGAGTAGATGCAGAACCAGCTCGCTTCGATGACTCAGCTCTTCACTGAATTAACTATATTTATAAAATAGCAACGCCATAAAACAAATGACAGCAAATATGTATGTATGTATGTATGTATGTATGTATGTATGTATGTATTTCATTTCATTTCATTTCATTTCATTTCATTTCTATCCCACCCTCATTTCCAGCAAACTGGGCTCAGAGCAGGTCACAACATAATATAAAGCATTAGTTAAAACATACATTAAAACATACTGTAAAAGTCATTCTTCAGAACCAAAGAAAGCAATTCCCATTGTTCACCTTAATGAGATCTTATTATTTTTAGGGCCAGATATGAAGAATGTTAAAGTCAGCAGAAGTCTCTCTAGGGCTTCCATGTGCTTTTCAACAAGTTTTGATGAGCTCCTAAATAGGTTTCCCCAAGAGCAAGCCAAGCTGGCACCGAGAGAGCTTATTTTTTAAATTAATTATTTACATCATGCCATCCATGCATATTGCATATTCATGAGTAAGCAGGTTTAGAATTACAGCCTTTCTACCTTGTTCTGTGAGGTTTCTATTGGGAGGACGTAATTAAAAAATGGCCTGACTTTGCAAACTGGATTTCAAAGATATTGGCGAATATTTGTAGTGAAATGAAATAAAAGCACGAGAGGAGCAAAGACATGGGCCCGATAAAATCCACCGTGCGTCTTTTGGTCAAGATTGCAACTGTAGGTGACCTGAGAGGGAGGAGGAAACCCAGCACAGACTCATTTCTGTGACCAAGTCACATCCCATTCTCTCTGGAATAAAGGGTCAGTAGTGGAGCTGACATCTCCTCAATTAGGAAAGAGAACACGTCTGGCTTAAACAGCATTCCCCATCCTTTGCTTCGGTGAAAGATCCGTGGGCTGCTTCTAATTCGCTGTCAAAAATCTATGCCCTCGGAGATGCCTTGTGAGCAATTAAATGGCACTTTGCCCACCTCCAAGTAAGAGGAGAGTGGCTTGTCCTCCTTTCCTCTGGATCACTTTCAGGCCTACTTTTAGAGGCAGGCACTTAAGAGCTGTTTTCGGAGGTGCAAGTTCATTTTAAGACTATCTATTTAAAGTTGTCCATTTTCTGAGAAAGCAGAGAGTGGATTTGTTTTTGAGTTCAAAAACGCATTGTGTGCACACTTGTGATATTTTACTGATGTCCTCTGCGCCATTTTTCTTCATGTTTGGACCTGCTGCTGTTAGGACCAAAATAGACGCTCCCCTTTTTACTTGGTTCTGCCTGGCTTTCCCCAACCCAACGCTTGTTCCCTGCAGTCACATAGCAGCTGCAGGGAATGTCATTTTAAAGTTCAGAGGGAGCTCTTTTAAGCTTGAAATTATGGTGTGGGGGGACAGGATCCTGCCTCCCCCCTATGATGCTTTGAGAAGCTGAAACCAACCCCCCCCCAACAAGGAATTGCTTACACAACTTGGAAATGGCTCCTGGAATATTCCCAGCATGTGCTGCTCCAAAGACATGTAAACAACTTCCTGCTTGTCAATTTCAACTTCTCAGAACACATCTGGGGGAAGGCAGGATTCCCCCCCCAACACACACACCATAGTTCCATGCTCGAAAGAACTCCTTATGATCTTTAAAAAATAACCTTTCCGCAGCTACTGCCTGACTGCAGGGAATACGAGTCGGGTCAGGGAAAGCCAGACACATGTTGACAAAAATGTCCCTTAGACTCCTTAGCACCTTAGCCTCCAGTGGCATTTAGTTTTATCGATGGTATGTATCTGAAACAGCTGGACAATAAACTTCCCCGATTACTACACTATGGTTGGTGGAGAAACAAGATGGCATGTTGAATAGACATGAACATCTAAGGCTGCCTAATACTTTGTAAGCTCCAGGGCCCACCGCTACACCTTTGGGGCTGCCCTTGCCCGAGGGAGCTTGAGCCAGTGGGGTCTCCTTGGCCTCAGACCACTCGTTGGGAGAGTCTGAGCTTTGCTGTCCCTCAAAGTCCGCCAGAGTTTGGGCTTTCATGGAGATCGCCCTACCCATGGCAGTACTCCTCGGCCTTCACCCTCTATTGGCTTTTTAAAGGGCTCTGGGGCCCGTAGTCCCCCCCCAACCCACAAAAGGCCAAGGCAGGGCTTCCATCAGCCCCAACCTGCCTCTCTCTCAGGCCTTGTTAGGCCTCAACCCCACCCCCTTCTCTCTTGTCTGCCTGCCAGCTGACCGGTGGGCCACTGGGGAAGCAGTGGATGGGAAGACTCTGTGCTGGTGTCTCTCCTCGTTGCGGTGAGCCCGGCTGGTGTCTGCTCAGGTCCCCCCTCGCTGGTCCCTTCGCCGTCCTCTTTGGGCCATTCTCCTGCAAGGGAGAGAGGGCATGTGGACCGGGCTTGGCGGGCCCAGGGTCTGCGGTGGTGACAGCGGCTGTACACTGCATTGGTCAGGCCACACCTGGGATAGTGTGTGCAGATCTGCAGGCGTCAGTTCAAAAAGGATGTGGACAGAATGGAACAGATGCAGAGGAGAGCAATGATGATTATCAGGGGCCTGGAGACCAAGCCTCATGAGGAGAAATCTGGAGAAGAGGAGGTTGAGAGAGGACATGACTGCTCTTTTTAAGTATTTGATGGACTGTCACTTAGAGGAGGGTAGGGATCTGTTGCTGTTGGAAGCAGATGATAGGACTCGCAATAATGGGTTTAAATTATAGATGGAAAGGCATTGACTGGATATTAGGAGTTTTTTTTTTTACAATAAGAGTTGTTCAGTGGTGAAATTGGCTGCCTAGGGAGATGGTGAACTCCTCCTCACTGGTAGTCTTCAAGGAGCAGTTGGTCAGATACTTGTCAAGGATACTCTAGGCTGATCTTGCATTGATTGAGGTTGGACTAGATGGCCTGTATGGCCCCTTCCAACTCAATGCTTCTATGATTCTAAGTTTGAAGAGCATTCCCAAAATACTTTCTGAACTCAACGACTGGACTGTGTAGAATGGCAGATCTAAACGCCCAGCAACCAACCAATATTATCTTTGTAATTCTTTATTAATAAACCTCTTAAAATTAGATTTTGCCGCTGCTTGTTTTCTCTCCCCATCTTATCATGTTCAATTAGCTTGTGAATATTAATGATGCAAACTGCAGGGAAAGAAAAGGCATTGGGGCAAAGTGATACGAGCTATCGTACAGACAAATGTTGAGGATGATCAGAAGGACATTAAACAATCTCTGATAATTGCAAGTACGTTTTTTCAAAAAACGTTTGGTAATGTTGCATCCAATACTTAATATCAATTTGTTCCTTTCTATTAGCTGTTCCATTTATTAGTGGAATAACATGTACTGGGGAAGTAAACCCTTGCTATGGCGGCAAAGCTCACCTTCAGGGACTTTCAGAGCCCTTCTAAATCCATTGCAGTCAGTGTGATTAGAAGAGTGTAACTGATCTTTTTTGTTTGTTTTGTAAATAGATTTTTTAAATTGTTATTTATTTATTTATATATTTATTTATTTCCTTTACACAGAGCCCAGACTTAAATTTTTTGGAGCGTTTCTAAAGGTCCTCAATCTTTTTCCAGATCCAGAGAAGCTGCTCTTTCTCCTATCAGACGCCAATCCTGATATTTCCTATAAAGTGACACTCTTTGCTTTAGCAGCCAAGAAAATCTGAGCTAAAGCTGTTTTTAATCAGGGAACTTAACATATTTAAGCTTCTTGGGGGTCAGACTGTTTTAAAGTTATGTTATTTTAATGTTTTGTATGGTGGATTGTGATGGCTTTCAGCTGCAGATAATAAACTTTATACCATATCATATCAAGTCAAGTTTATTAATACGGTCGACTGACCAACCACGTGCCAACACATCAAAATTTCCAGACACAATAGTTTTGCATATAAAGTTGTAAGGTCAATAAAAGCAACCCCTGGTTAAAATTATCACATTAATTTGTATCATATCATATCATATCATATCATATCATATCATATCATATCATATCATATCATATCTGTGGTACTATTTAATGTGATATATATATATAATGGTATGGTCCGCTCCTCCCCTATTATCTATTGGAGTTAGTTAGGTCCCAGAGGGCGGAGTTCTTGTTACCAGTTTCTAGTTCACTGGTTCCCAACCGGGGGTCCGTGGACACCCAGGGGTCCGCGAGAACTAAATTAAGGTCAGCGAAACAAAGTTATAAACCCATAATAAATTAATATTTTCAATTAAAAGTTCTCTGTTATAAAAATATATATTCAAATATTATTCTAAGTTTAATGTTTAACTACAGTTATGATTAAAGTTTATTTTCAAATTCTCGGAATTTTTATTTTGAACCTTGGGGTCCCTGCACCGAACAAAAAAGTCCTAGTGGTCCCTGGTCAAAAAAAGGTTGGGAACCACTGTTCTAGTTAGTTGATGTTGCTGTGAGCCATAGCTGGGGCCTGTTGGAGTTGATGTTATATAAATAAAAGCTGTTGGATGGACCTGAGCTTGAGTACCCTTGCCTGATGCTGCATGCCTTAAAAGGGGATCATTACAGTATCATTTTATTTATTTATTCTATTATTCAGTTTCAATTTCTACACCACTCTCCCCAGCCAAGGCAGGGCTCAGAGTGGCTTACAGAGGGGTATAACATCTTATTCAAAATATTCTAAGCATTATACAAAACGTATAGGTTTAATTGATCACACCATTGTAATCGATTCAAACAATTTGATTATCTCTTAATTGTACTGGCTTACATCTATCCTCTACGTCAGGGGTGGGGAACCTTTTTCCTGCCAAGGGCCATTTGCACATTTATAACATTATTCAGGGGCCATAACCAGGTGTAGATCTCCCTGTGAGGGGGGGAGGCTAGGGTTGCCAGGTCTCCAGCCACCACCTGGAGGTTGGCAACCCCAGGGGAGGCCATGCAGAGAAGGCCTGGAGGGCACCTCCGCTCCCCCCATCCTCCCCCCTCCCAGGCGGGAGGGCAGCCAGCGGTGGGCCCGAGCAAACGATCTGCAGGGAAGGAAGGGAGGAAGGAAAGAAAACAGAGAACGAGGAAAAGGGAGGGAGGGGAAAAGAGAGAGAAAGGGAGAAAGAAATGGAGGGAGGGGAAGAAAGAAAGAAAAGGACGGAGGGAGACAGACGAAGAGACAGAAAAAGAGGGAGAGAGGGAGAGAAAGGAGAGTGACAGAAAAAGAGGAAGAAAAGGAAGAAAAACCGTCCCCCCCCACACACACCCGCGCACGCCGGCCCCACGCGACCAGGCCCCAGCCTCCACGCCTCCCACACACACACACACACCTGGCCCCGGAGCTACCTAGGGCCACGGAAAATGTCCTCGCCTGAGTTTCCCCATCCCTGCTCTACGTGAAACATAACACATTCTTGATTAAGATTGATCTTGTTTGATCTGAGATTTTAACCTAGGCCATTTATGCATGTGGGGTTTTACCTTGGATCTGCTGCTCTCTAGATGCACGTTTTTCCCATCTGAATTCTCAAAACTCAAAAATAAGCCCCCATGCAGAGTTTTGAGAATTTGGATGGGGAAAATGTGCATCTAGAGAGTGGCGAATCCCAGGCAAAATCTCCCATGCATAAGTGGCCCTATAAAATTGTATTCTCACAGTACGCTTGCACCCTCACGCCAGGTTTTGAGACATATATAAGGAATACAGTTTCCATATGCCTTGAAATTCTTTTCTCGGTCTTCTGATCTGGGTGGCACTGTTAAAACAATTGCAGGTGAAATGACTCTTGCCAGGTCTTAGACTTTGGGGTCAGTCAGTCAGCCCAGACACTTGGCAGTTTCTTTTAAGGTTTCTATGCATACTTCTATGGCTGCACATGAAAACTGGAGATGGGAGGCAATAATCTGGCACTCACGGCACAACGGCATTTTATAGTGGTACAGAGTTAGCTTCCTTGCTTTTAATTTTTTTTTGCATGTGTGCTGAATAGTCCATCACTTCAAGGCCACGCGATCACTTGATGCTGCGTTATGCTGCATCAGATCATTAGTCTGTAAAGGTCAGTATTGTCTACTCGGACTGGCAGCAGATGTCCAGCATCTTAGGCAGAGGTCTTTCACATCACCGACCACCTTAGAATCATAGAGTTGGAAGGGACCGCCAGGGTCATCTAGTCCAGCCCCCTGCACAATGCAGGAAATTCACAACTACCTCCCCTCCACAGCCCCAGTTACCCCTACTCCATGTCCAGAAGATGGCCAAGACGCCCTCTCTCTCATGATCAGCCTAAGGTGATACAATCAGCATTGCTGACAGATGGCCATCTAGCCTCTCCTTAAAAACCTCTAGGGAAGGAGAGCTTACCACCTCCTGAGGAAGCCTGTTCCACAGAGGAACCACTCAAACTGTTAGAACATTCTTCATAATGTCTAAATGGAAACTCTTTTGATTTAATTTCAACCCGTTGATTCTGGTCGGACTTTCTGGTGCAACAGAACACAACTCGGCACCATCCTCTATATGACAGCCCTTCAAGTACTTGAAGATGGTTATCATATCCCCTCTCAGTCTTCTCCTCTTCAGCCTATACATACCCAGCTCTTTCAACCTTTTCTCATAGGACTTGGTGTACAGACCCCTCATCATCTTTGTTGTCTGGACACGCTCTAGCTTGTCTACATCCTTCTTAAATTGCGGTGCCCCAAACTGAACACAATACTCTAGGTGAGGTCTAACCAGAGCAGAGTAAAGTGATACCATCACTTCGTGTAATCTGGACACTATACCTTATTATTGGAGATGCTCGGGAATGAACCTGGGACTTGTGGCGTGCAAAGTAGATGCTCTACCACTGAGCCATGGGCCCTGCCCCACTTGATTGTCACTACACCCTTTGACACATACTACCAAGTGGTTCAGTTTCTGCTGGCATGTGGAAGTTCTGCTTGAATACTGCTGCCGTTCAATTTGACAGACTCATTGCATCATAGAGCTCCACCCCTTGCTGCTCAGGGTTTGGGATCCTCTCATTGTGGATAACTTTGGTCAGGTCTGATTCCGATATAGTATTTGCTTAAGCCTGAGGTGTGTAGTCAGCTTTCGCATATCAAATCATTTCATTCCTGTCAAGAGGTACACCTCAACAATGTTTTTGGTTCATTGTGGGTCTAGTACACAAGGGATACTATTAGAGAATCTCCGCTTCCATTTTTATCTTTTGTTAAAGCATAGTTATTGCATTTTTCAACAGTGACTAACTCAACAGAAAATTATACCGTCAATTACAGTTACTTAGATATTTAAAGGAGAGCAATTATATGAGTCTGCAAGAGTACCTTACACATATTTAAGCAGGTCACAAGCAAGGAGCCCCTTGTAAGAAGAAGCTCCCAATCAATTCAGCTTACTATATTTATAGATTTTTAAAATCATCTCTTAATAACAGGTTGCAGTCCCATTTGATAAAGCAGCACATTCATGGGTGACTAATTATTTTATAACTTCAAACATCATGCAAAGTTATCTACACTTGAAATATATACAATTGTTCATTCATTCCAACTACTTTTTTATCTTAACAAAGTCTATTTTAAAATAGTGTTTTGCTTTGTTTTTGCCATCAAGTCACAGCTGACTCAGGGTGACCCCGTAGGGTATTCAAGGCAAAAGTCACAGCTGGTTTATGGCGACCCCATAGGGTTTTCAAGGCAAGAGAGAGACGTTCAGAGGTGGGTTTGCCATTGCCTACCTCCAAGTCATGACCCAGGTATTCCTTGGAGGCCTCCCATCCAAATACCAGCCAGGGTCAGGACTGAGAATGAGTGACTGGCCCAAGGTCACCCCGTAAGCTTCCATGGCACGAGAGGAGATTTGAACCCAGGATTCCCAGGCCCTAGTCAGGCACTTTAACTAACAGGCCTCCTTCTTTGAGCTATGTCTTCACATTCTTGCTTTTCTCAGATGCTTCTGCACCTGGGCCTTGACACAAAACATCTATTCATATGGGTTAAGTGGCTTCTAATTGATACAAGGCCATATAATTGTTTCGTTCTTTATTTCTTGCCACTCCAATGTTACCCGAATTGCTCTTTAAATGGGGAAATTAGCTTGAGCAATCGGAAACTACAATATTTATACAGCGAGATCAACCAACTATACCAGAGCCCATTTCTGTGACCTTAGAATAATGAAAGAGGCAAAAGGATTCCAAATTAATAATGTTTATGTATTCAAGCATTCAATGGTGCAACACAAACATACACAGAGAGTCTAAGAAATCAAAAGAGAGGAGTACAGAGATATTTGCCATATGGCAGGCAGATTAAGGGAATATGCTACCTTTCTTGTAGAGGAGTTGTCCGTCCAGAGTTCCAATAGACTAAGATGAATAAATAGGGGGCATGGGGAATAAACAGAGGGCAGGGGTAGCCCCCTGCGTGCTCCAGCATGGGGGCATGGGGAATAAACAGAGGGCAGGGGTAGCCCCCTGCGTGCTCCAGCATGGCTTCTCACTCTGGCAGAGTGTGGCAGTCTGTATAAAAATGGGCAGTCCTAAGGGTAGGTATCTTCTGGACTTTCGGGACCTCAGTTATACTCTTTCAGGAGATGGGGTCTGATTGGATTATCCAGGTGGTTCCCAGTGTGACAAAAGGTGACAAAAGAACTAATGGTCTGCTACCTGGGTGGGGTGGTGACAATTTAGAAATCTATTCTAATTTCAGTGACTTGTACAACCTCAGGAGAGAACAAGGAGTCTCGCTGATGAGCTTAATGATCTAAAACAATAGGTGCAGTCTTGCTAACGTCCGGGGATCGTTATCTCAGTGTCTCTGAATGGCTTTGCTTAAGTAGTCCGATGATGCAAGGGAGGGGGGGTGTTGGTGCAGGCTACATGCCTGGGCATATTCCTTGACATGGCTTCTGCTGGAACATAGATGCACAGGAAACATGGAGTCTCTCAGGTTCACTGGAGAGGGTTGACCTGGCCTAGGTCCTCATCTGCCTGTCTCGCGTATGCATGTCAGTTTCACTGGCAGGGCGCGGGAGCCCTCCCCGTGGCTTTGGGGCTAGGCGCGCGCCTTGGAACAGTGGCTGCACTGATCTGCTTGGGTTGCCATGACCAATCCTGGAGATTGGCAAGCCCACTTCGTAACACCAAGGCGACTCTGTTCTAAGTCTCCAAATTCCTTTTTGGCATGTTTAGCTGAGAGGCTGCACCAGCACTGTGTCTGGTTGCAGAAACATCCTCCATATGGTTGCCAGCTCTGGGTTGGGAAATATCTGGAGATTTTGGGGGTGAAGCCTGAGGAGGGCAGGGTTTGGGGAGGAGAGGGACTTCAGTGGGATATAATGCCATAGAGTTTACCTTCCAAAGCTGCCCTTTTCTGCAGGTAATCTCTGTCGCCTGGAGATCCATTGTAATAGCAAAAGATCTCCAGGCACCCCCTGGAGGTTGGCAACCCTAATCCTCCATGACCTTTTTTGGGGGTCAAATTCAGCAACTGTTTCCCTATATTCTGGGCCATATAGTGAGACCCATTCCCTGTGACACTTAGGGCCTGTAAGAGGGCCATGTTCCACCAGTCATCCCCCCCCGTAGAATTTTAAATAATGATTTTAAGCATAATTTATATATTACATTTATTAAGATTTCTTGTAATATTTAAATTGTCATATTTTTGGTTGTGACCAGCCCTGAGCCTGACTTTGGCCAGGAAAGGGTGGGATAGAAATCAATCAATCAATCAATCAATCAATCAATCAATCAATCAATCAATCAATCAAACAAACAAACAAACAAACAAGGTTGAGAATAGCAAAGGCTAAGTAGATCAGCTGGCCTCCCTTGCTTTCCTTTTCCTTTCCTTCCCCCTTTCCCTTCCCATTTCTTTCTTCCTCTCCTATCTCCTTGTTTTCCTTTCCTCCTCTCTGTTCCCTGGAGGATCTGTGAGGTTTTTTTTTGGTTGTTGTTGGTCTCTAACTTCCCCTAGGGTTGCCAGCTTCGGGTTGGGAAATATCTGGAGATTTTTGGGGCGGAGCCTGAGGAGGGTGGAGTTTGGGGAGGGGAGGGACTTCAATGCCAAAGAGTCCAATTGCCAAAGCGGCCATTTTCTCCAGGTGAACTGATTTGTATCAGCTGGAGATCAGTTGTAATAGCAGGAGATCTCCAGTTAGTACCTGGAGGTTGGCAACCCTAACTTCCCCATTGAGGACGATTCCACCGATATGAGGTGGTCACGTAGTTTTAGGATGCCATCTGCTAAGTTAAACGGAGATCTATGGTTTTAACCACTATGTTTTAATTTTATATGTTATATTTGTAATTTATTGCTGTTGGCAGCTACCATGAGCCTGGCTTGGCTGGTAAAGGATGGGGAACAAATTAAATTAAATTATCAATGGGCTTTATTGAATTGATGATGAGCTAGTGTAGAAGGCTACTGGACTTTGTTGGACTTCGTCACAAATTTTTCAGGCTTAACTTACTCTGTGTGTCATGGATGTTTGCGAGCTATTTTAAGATCTTTTTTGGGATTAGGAATCTGACGTACTGAGGCACTAATATGGTACAAGGCACTAATATTCAATCTCCAGGGATTGAATATTAGTGCCTTGTACCAAATCAAAAAGAATGGCATGATTTCTTTTGATACACATGGCTACACAGCCCGGGTAACCCACAAGAACCAACATGGCTACTTAGTTTGCTGCAATCTCTGCAGAGGAGGTTTCATTAGAGAAGATTTCTGAAAAGTGACAGGTTAATGCCCCTAGAGTTTACGATGCTTTTCAGATCAGTAATCCCCAGCAGCGAGGGGAGATCTTGCAGGATAATAGTTTGGTTAACAAGAAAGCTAACATCTGTAAAGCACCGTATGAAAAGCCAGTTAAAGTACTGTTATATATATTGTACTTGCAGAAAAACAACAATATGCTGATATAGATTTAGGGAACAACTGTTGTCATAAAAAAATAATATGTACTGGGAAATATTTGGGAAATTCAGTAGCATTTTATCAATTAAGTCAACACTGGTTATTTTAAAAATACCTATTAGCTTCATATTTCTTTCAGAAACTCCAGCACTATATCAGTGTGAAAAGGCTGTAATCTGGAGAACTAGGTTTGATTCCCCACTCCTCCACGTGAGTGATGGACTCTAATCTGGAGAGCTGGGTTTGATTCCCCACTCTTCCACATGAAGCCTGCTGGGAAGGGTTGCCAGGTCCCTCTTCATCACTGGCGGGAGGATTTTTGGGATGGAGCCTGAGGAGGGTGGGGTTTGGGGAAGGGAGGGACTTCAATTCCATAGAGCCCAATTGCCAAAGTGGCCAAATGCATGTGGTGAGACTATCGATGTGCCTGTCTGAGTGCTGTTTATAGCTGTGCAGTGGTGCAAAAATGTGCCCCCCACCTCTGGGAGCAAGTGGCTGCACTCCCCCATTCCTAGGGTTGCCAACCTCCAGGTGCTGGCTGGAGATCTCCTCCTACCACTGATCTCCAGCCGACAGAGATCAGTTCACCGGGAGAAAATGGCCACTTTGGCAATTGGACTCTATGGCATTGAAGTCCCTCCCCTCCCCAAACCCCGCCCTCCTCAGGCTCCACCCCAAAAACTTCCCACCGGGGGCATAGAGGGACCTGGCAACCCTACCCCTACAGATGTGGCAGCAATTTTCCATGATCCCCATGTCTTGAAACCCCCTCTCCTCTTACTTTCTGTTTTCCCTGCCAAATTGGGCTATAATATTAAAATGTGGCTTTGCAAGCAAAGTGGAAAATAGCCCTTTAAGGGCCAAAGGGGGCAGGGAACGTTGAAAGAGAAGCTTAGTTCTGGCCCCATCTCATAGTGGCTATGGAAGAAGTGCCCACATGGACCCCCCCCATGGAATTTTCTTTAGCTTAAGAGGGAAACCTCCAGGTACCCACCCTGAGCCTGGCCTTGGTTGGGGATTGAGGGTGGGATACAAGTCTAAATAATATATATTTTTAAAACTCTAGTAATTGTGCTCCATATGAACACATTATAGGGTTTCCAGGCAGTCTGGGGACAGGGACCAGGAGGGGGGCACGAAGTCTTGCTCACTGCTATGTCACTTCCAGAGAAAACTTGGAAGTGACATACGGCTGCTCTAGGAATTGCCAGAAACTCTATGGTAAAACCATAAAGCTACTTTATGTGATTCCTAGGTTTTCCTTGGAAGTTACAGTAGCAGTGCACACAATACCATTAAAAAAAATTCTTCCACCACTGCATGGAGCAGCTGTGGGCCAGGACGGCTATTGACAGGAGGCCTCCCCCCCACCCATAGCAAGAGGCTGGCAGCCCTAGAGGACAGTGTCATGTGGATGATCCTGTGTGATAGGAGGGCTTCCTTTATTGCATGCAGGGAAAATTCCTTGTTCAGAAAGAACCTGTAACAAAGGGCCATAGTATTGACCTCACCACACGGACAACTGGCCATTCAACTCCCACTGGGAATGCAAAGTTGCTGCACATGACAAACCTTCCTGCTATCGATCAAGAATTACTATTCCTTTCTGAAAATCCTTCATGTCACATAGTTGTTTAGCTACAGATATATCAGAAGACCAAGAACAAAGCCCTATCATCTAGCGGCAATCTCTTGCTGTAGGAGCCAAGCCATTCTTTGAAGTTTGATAAAATGGACACAAATCATAGTAGATCTTTAAAAGAATCCTAAAGGAACAGTGGAGAGATTGCTCTCTACTGAGTACCCTTACCTTTCAAAGAGAAAAAAGGCGAAAAAGTAGTAACTGCCATCTCACTGTTTAATCAAATTCATGCTCTCGTCCTGCCATTGAGATTTTGGGCATAATTTAAGTTCAATTTGATTGTCCCCTTTGCCAGCTCTGTACTATTGTGCCAAAAAAACAAGCAACAGTATTGTACACAAGAATGCTTCTATGATTTAAAACACACACACGCACACTCACATATAGCCACTGATCTCAGTTAATCAGAAACAAGTACAGGTGTTGATGAGGTCAAATTATGCATGCAGATTACCTTGGTGGGTTTGAACTATTTAAATGAAAATGTGGCATTTATCTGCAGTTCATAATTACAGTAATTATTGTTCTCCCTGCAGTTGAAAACTGATTTAGAAACCCGATAATCCTCTGATATTAACGGCTTACAAATAGTCAAGCGAATGAGCATCACTACTTTTAACTTTCATATTGTTGACCAAGTTATTTATAGCAAATACAATAGATGACGCTGCACAGATCCATTTGCATGGAGGTATATCTGCCTTAACCCTCACAATATTGATATTGTCTGATCATTTTCTTATCTCAGCCCCTTTGGGATTCTCTTTCATTTGCAAATTGAAAGTAGGCTTGAGAAGGAGGTTGTCTCAAGTGAAATTCCCCCCTCCCCCGGGGAATTATGCATGTCCCACTGGCCGAGCTTTTTTGTGCGAGTCAATTGTGCTATCATCCATCCCATGTGCATTCCTAGCAAATGCTTGTAGTGTTAGATTCTCTGCAGTCTATGCTCCACTTTTCAAATTATATAAACAAATCCGTTGTTTTGGGAGTATTTCATCAGTTTCTAGAAATATTGGATTAGGAGGATCCTGCTTCAAACCATCCATAGGGTTGGATCCGGATAACTTTTTCATACAGTCTTCACCCATTCCCCTCTTCATTATTACCCCCACCACATATGGCTGTTGTCCATGCAGTTTCCATGATCCCCAGCATAGCCTTGTTGTGCTCAGAGGGTACTCCTTCCTCCCATTTTTACCAATGAAAAAACAGGTTGGATCCAACCAATAGTGTCTTAGCTATAATGACTGATGAGCAGTACAATCATAAGAAGAGTTACACTCTTCTAAGCCCATTGACTTTAAAGTTAGATAGGTTTTCTGAGAAATGAGTTTTCTTTAAGGCCCTTTCCAAGACTGAACAGGACTGGAATAACAGGAGGAGTGAGAGGGGTTGAAAAGACAATGGGGAAAGCCACACTGTCTAATCCCTAAGAAGAACTGCAGTTCTTGCTGCTTTATGAAGGGATTAGACAGATTCATGGGAGGTAGGTCTATTAGTGACTAAAGGGAACCTCCATATCCAGAGGCAGTAAACCTCAAAATACTAGTACCAGGAGGCAATGTCAGGGGAAGACTTTGGCCTCTATGCCCTGTTGTTGGCCCTCCAGAGTAACTGGTTGACCACTGTGTGAGATAGGATGCTGGACTAGATGGACCACTGGTCTGATCCAGCAGAGATCTTCTTATTGGGCTTGTGGGGTAAGATTCCACATGGATAATTGATATGTATCAGTGGGGGCAGAAGCTGCCTTCATTTAATTCACTGGTTCCCAACCAGGGGTCCGTGGACCCCCAGGGATCCACGAGAACTAAATTAAGGTCAGCGAAACAAAGTTATAAACCCATAATAAATTAATATTTTCAATTAAAAGTTCTCTATTATAAAAATATATATTCAAATATTATTCTAAGTTTAATGTTTAACTAACAGTTATGATTAAAGTTTATTTTCAAATTCTCTGAATTTTTATTTTGAACCTTGGGATCCCTGCACCGAACAAAAAGTCCTAGTGGTCCCTGGTCAAAAAAAGGTTGGGAACCACTGATTTAATTGTACTGTGATGGTTTGGAGCTGTGGACTCTGATCCAGAGAACCGGGTTTGATTCCCCACTCCTCCACATGAGCACCGGAGGCTAATCTGGTGAACTGGGTTTGTTTCCCCAGTCCTACACATGAAGCCAGCTGGGTGACCTTGGGCTAGTCATAGCTGACTTAGAGCTCTCTCAGCCCCACCTATTTCACAGGGTGTCTGTTGTGGGAAGGGAAGGTGATTGTAAGCTGGTTTAATTCTCCCTTAAGTGGTGGATAAAGTTGGCATATAAAAGCCCATTCTTCTTCTTCTTCTTCTCCTCCTCCTCCTCCTCCTCCTCCTCCTCCTCCTCCTCCTTCTTCTTCTTCTTCTTTCAGTTTTCTTGAGGATCTTTCTGGATCTGAAAGCAGAAGTCAAATCAATTTGACCTTATTTTTCCTTACAAGAGATTGGTGACATACAACAGTGTGTGCATCTTTTGGCTGTTTTAAAGCCATGCTCAAAGCCATGCCCTACGAAGAGTTACTCCAACTCATGTCCAGAATAGGCTTAGACTGGAGTTACCTTGCATATAGTTGTACAATTAGGAAGTAGGATTTGGACATCACTTTGCAGTCTTAGCCGTTCCACTGCATTCAACTAATGAATGGATTATTGCAAAGAGCAGCACCAAGAATTGTGAATATTGCTTAATGAAATATAATGATTCTGTTTTATTTGCATATTGGTATGTGGTGGAAACTGGCATCAAGATGAAGCTGATTTATGGCAACCTTGTCAGGTTTTCAAGGAAAGAGATGTTCAGAGGTGGTTTGCCATTGCCTGCCTCTCTATTACAACCCTGGACTTCCTTCATGGTTTCCCATCCAAATACTAAATAGGGCCAACCCTGCTTAGCTTCCAAGATCTTATAAGATCAGGCTAGCTTGGACCATACAAGTCAGGGTATTTGCATATCTATTAAAAAAAACGAAGACTAACAGAAAACTTCACAATTTGTTTGGATTTTTCTTGGTCATATAGAGTGTTTACCTCATTATGAAGAACTTCTAACTTTCTCCTAGCCTCTTAATATTGTAAGCTGGTTTGATAACATGACTTTCATTGAAAACAGAGAACAAATGGTAACTTCAAATAGCACAGCTTTTGTTCCTAAAGAAGTGAACACAAAGTACAAATACTTTCATTTTTGAACAAATGTTTAATGTTTCATTCCATTTCAATACCAGGGTAATGTCTTCCCCAATAATGTAAGATTAGCACTTCACAAAATCTCAGTATCTGAAAGTTAAGGAACTTTCAACATTGTGGGAAATGAAAGGGGATTATTAGAGACAGCAATCCAAAGACATTGTCGGGTAGGATTAGGTCTCTCCCTTTTTCTTTTTGGCACAACTGCATCAGGACACAATGTCCCAAATCTTGTGAAGTTACCTGAGGAAATACAGAGTAAACTTTGACAGCAAATTCAGACACAAGTTAAGATTGGAGCAGTGAGGCCGATTCCCCATTCAGTGTAGCTACTTTTCCGAGATCAGTGTGTAGGATGTTATGGAAAGGCCAACACTTTGCTCGAAACACTGCATGCACAGTATACTTAATGCTATCTCTGGAGCCCCTTCACCCAACCCACATCCAACCAAAACATCATGTAAAAGGAAACTGCATGGCCCACCCAGCTCCATGGACCTAGGATGACTGTTACGGAAAAACAGACAGAGAGGGTAGGGTACCAGGGAGATTTTTAGTAAATAAAAAATTAAATAAAACTGTGGAGTGAGGGAATGGGACAAATCAGGGCAGGTATCCTTGGCACTTCTTACTCTCGAGCTCATGCTCTTTGTCCTGTCCTACTTATCATTCTTTCTCCCTACCCTCTTTGCCCTTAATTCCACCTCATCTGTCCTCCTTTCTCAGCTGGCGCTCTGTTCTCAGCCCCACCTGCCAGCCCCACCTCCCCAGTGGGGAGGGGAAGGAAAGGGGATTGTAAGCCGTTTTGAGACTCCTTAAAGGTAGAGAAAAGAGTGGTATAAAAACCAACTCTTCTTCTTCTTCTGTTGTGGGGAGGGGAAGGTGATTGTAACCTGCTTTGAAACTTCTTCTTCTTCTTCTTCTTCTTCTTCTTCTTCTTCTTCTTCTTCTTCTTCTTCTTCTGCAGCAGCAGCAGCAGCAGCAGCAGCAGCAGCAGCAGCAGCAGCAGCAGCAGCAGCAGCAGCAGCAGCAGCCAGCTCCTTCAGTAGAGAATATAAAGGGATTAGAGTCAGCAGACAAGGAGACCCAGCAGGCTGTGACCACTAGTCTTCTTCAGCACAAGTCCCTCACCTTCCATGGGCCAGGGCTACTGCATTATTCACCACAGGTATGGGGAAAGTTGCCAACTCCAGTTTGGGAAATCCTGGAGATTTGAGGGTAGAGCTTGAAGAGGGCAGCCTTTGGGCAGGGGAGGGACCTCAGCAGGGTATAATGCCATAGTCCACCCCTCAAAGCAACCATTTTCTCCAGGTTGAATGGAGATCAGCTGTAATTCTGGAAGATCTCCAGACCCTACCAGGAGCCAACTCTAAAAACTTCAAATGCATAACCTGGGAGATTGGGCAGATCTTGCTCAAATTCTCCATTGGGAATTATGAATGAGGAGGTGGTTCACATTCTTCACACTTTTTCTGCAATAGTAGGCCAGAGGTTATCAACATGCTTACAATGGCTACCCCCTCATTCATGATTCACAGTGAAAAATTTCATAGTAGACTTTTCTAAAGCAATACATTTTCTCTCTGTCTGTTATATTTTTTTATCCCATCTTTTTTTCAAAAAGCTTCTGGCAGTGTACATGGTTCTCTTCACCTCCATTTTATCCTCACAACAACCCTGTGAGATAGATTAAGGACATAAGAAAAGCCATGCTGGTTCAGACCAAGGTCCATCACGTCCAGCAGTCTGTTCACCCAGTGGCCAACCAGGTGCCTCTAGGAACAAGACGACGGCAGCAGCATTGTCCTGCCTGTGTTCCAAAGCACCTAATATAATAGGCATGCTTATTTGATACTGGAGAGAATAGGTATGCATCATGACCAGTATCCATTTTACTAGTAGCCATGAATAGCCCTCTCCTCCATGAACATGTCCACTCCCCTCTTCAAGCCTTCCAAGTTGGTAGCCATCACCACATCCTGGGGCAGGGAGCTCCAGAATTTAACTATGCATTGTGTGAAGAAATACTTCCTTTTATCTGTTTTGCATCTCTCACCCTCCAACTTCCGCAGATGACCCTGCATTCTAGCATTATGGGAGAGGGAGAAAAGCTTCTCCATGTCCACTTTCTCCATACCATTCATAATTGTATAGTCCTCTATCATGTCTCCCCTTAACTGCCTTCTTTCCAAGCTAAACAACCCTAAGCGTTTTAACCGCTCCTCATTGGGGAAAAGTGACTGGCGACTGGGGGACTCTCAATCATGGCAGTGATGAGATTTGAACCTAGGTATTCCTGTTCCTAATCAGACACTCTGTTGACTACACTACATCACAATAATTTATAAAGGGATACCTAATGACAGGGGACCAATATGAACAATAAATCACTCTGTGCAAGGCAGGGGGAAGGTAGGGATACCAACATCCAGGTTGGGCCTGGAGATCTCCTGGAATTACAAGTGATTTGCAGACTACAGAGATCAGTTCCCCTGAGAAAATGGCTGCTTTGGAAGATTTGACAGTGGATCCTATTGAGGGGAGGGACCTCAGGGGGATATAGTGCCGTAGAGTCAATCTCAAGAAATTTTCCAACCCTAGGAGCAGGATGAGATGGGAGGGTGTGTCACTTTGATGGCTATTATCCAAGTTTACTAAATAATTCCTGTACATCCAGAATACTATTGTTGGATGCACCATCAAGGGAAGGCCTTGGCTTTTGTGTCCTGTTTGGTGGGCCTCTAGTGAAAAGGTTGTCCGCTGTGTGAAACATGATGCTGGATTAGATTGACCACTGGCCTGATTCAGCAGGGGATCTTCATGTACCTTCCCCATCTACCTGGCTCACCTGATTTGTTTATAATGCTCACAGGCTTCCATCTGATTTGATGTACCATCTTTGGCATGCATAGATCTGCTACATATACTTTACATACTAAATTAAATGTAGGAGTTCAATCATTCCATGAATGTCCACTGAGTTTAGAGAAAGGGCCAGTGTGCAAAGTAGCAAAGAAGTAAGTCATGCTTCTTCCTCCTGCTCTCCACCATGAAGAGTTGTTTATTATAACCCACTTTTTCTCTACTGCAAGCGGCTTACCTTCCCTTCTCCCCTGTCCAATAGGCTTACAACCGCCTTCCCTCCCCCTCCCCTTCTGAGGTAGGTGGGGCTGAGGGAGTTCTGAGAGAACTGTGACTAGCCCAAGGTCACGCAGCTGGCCTCGTGTGTAGGAGTGGGGAATCAAACCTGTTTCTCCAGATTAGAGTCCGCCTCTCATGTGCAGTAGCGTGAAATCAAACCTCGTTCTCCAGATGAGAGTCTGCTGCTCTTAACCACTACACCACATTGGCTCTCAAGTTCAGATTAACTGGATGAACTGGCTTAACCAAGTAGGGTAAGGAAGCCATTTCCCCCCCATCCAGGCCCATTGCCCTGGAACTTCCAAGGCGATATCACATATACCTGCAAAGCTTATGTTTTCTGCCAATTCCCATTTTGTATAACGGTAGTAGTTCTGACTCAAATGTCTCTTTGACATATTCTTGATGAGAAATACCAATTTATCACCATGATTTTTACTTTGTGGGTGCATTCATCTCTTGAGAGAAAATTATGTTCAGGCCAAACTGAAGTTTGCACCAGCGAAATAATAGTAAAGTCTGCCGAAATAACAGAAACGGCAAGGGGGGCACTGTGGGAGAGGTAATCTCAGAAGGTGATTTTTTTTCCTGATCCAGAAGTAGTCAAAAAATGAAGAATTTATGTCTTTTAATAGTAGATTCTGTTTTATTTGATTGATTACTAAAATCAATATTTAAGTATCACCAATCGAAGGACTGTATATTCTCTCAGGTTCTCGAGAGAACGGCACAAACCCAAGAGACATTTTTTTATGAAGCAGAAACTATTTTTTAAAGGCTGAAATAAATTAATATGTCATCAGCAAAATAGAATAAGTTTTCTCCTCTCAATCTTTCTATTTTTGATTATTTCCTCAAGTTTAGCCTCTATATATTTCACTCTTCGCCAGGGAGGTCGTGGCAGACTGTGGTAGATGAAATCTCACGTTCTTCAGCTGCTTTTCATAGTGCAGAAATGCTGCATAATCAGTACCGCATAGGTGAATATTTTGAACTGTGCAAAGCCCAATCATCCATACTTCCTCTTCCACATATGGCATGAGATACATAATCACAGATGGTCCCTCTTCCCTTCTTACGTCTCCCAAAGTACGTAGATGTTAAAATAAACACTTGGATGAACTTCCAAAGGATAAGAGTAGTTAAATGTTAGAATAAGCGGTCCACAGCAGTTATCTGTTGGTAGGGTTGCCAGGTCCCTCTTTGCTACTGGCAGGAGGTTTTTGGGGTAGAGCCTGAGGAGGGCAGGGTTTGGGGAGGGAAGAGACTTCAGTGCCATAGAGTCCAATTGCCAAGGCAGCCATTTTCTCCAGGTGAACTGATCTCTATTGGTTGGAAATCAGTTGTAATAGCAGGAGATCTCCGGCTAGTACTTGGAGGTTGGCAACCCTATCTGTTGGGGTATAGGCTAGGTCATTGATTGGCTCCTGCGATCCATCAGTGGAAGATGCTGATGATCATGAATCGCTCATGTGTTCCCTGTTCTCCTCCAGTCCTTTTTGTCCCCAGGAAAATTTGTTTCTGGGATCGTGGGACGTGCCAATTGCTAATGACCATATGGGCTAGAAGGCTGCTGTTTGGAGTAGAAAGGGGATGAAATTCCCCTTTGTGCCTCTTCTGTTCATGCAGCTTGGCTCATGGAGGAGGGAGGAGAGAGAGGTTTCACCCCTTTCCCACTACAGCCTCCTGACCTATGTGGTTGTTGGTCCATTTGGGTCCTGCAACCAGGGTTCCTAGGTGACCGCTAATGGTGGGCAGTCTCCCAGAGCTTTCTGCTGTTGCCTGCCGACACTCAGCTATTTAGTAGGCAGAAGCAGCCTTGCCAAAGGGTGTGTGTGTGATTTGTATGATGACATCACTTCCAGCGTGAGGCGGAAGCACCAGCATCACATCTGGGGAACACTATCTCTCTCCCCAAAACTCTATGGGAAACCATAGATTTTTGGGGGCTCAAGTGCTAGCTCATCCTCCCGATGCAATGCTGGCACTTCTACATTGTTCTGGAAGTGACATCATTGCACAGGGACGCAGATTGCCACCCCCTGTACCCACCTCCCTAAAGCTCCTGCCAATTGTCAGGAGGGACCTGGCAACCCTACGTGCAACCCATAGAATAAACTTCCCTAGGGTTGGACTACACTAATTGTGGGAAGAGTATGCAGGAAAGATCTCTGATCCTTGTGTCCATGGATCACAGGATCCAACCCATGACTGTGAATTATGGGCAGCCCATAGGGCAGTGATGGCGAACCTTTTAGAGACCGAGTGCCCAAACTGCAACCCAAAACCCACTTATTTATCTCCGAGTGCCAATGCGGCAATTTAACCTGAATACTGAGGTTTTAGTTTAGGTATTCCCGCACATTTGGAGTCATGCATAGTTTGGTTCAAGTCCTGCAGCACCTTAGAGACCAAAAAGATTTGCGGGGGGGGGGGGGGGGAGAGATCTAGCCATTTATGCATGGGAGGTTTTGGCTTGGATTTGCCACTCTCTAGATGCACATTTCCCCCATCCGAATTCTCAAAACTCAACAATAAGCTTCCATGTAGTTTTGAGAATTCAGACGAGGGAAATGTGCACCTAGAGAGCGGCAAATCCAAGGCAAAACCTCCCGGGCAAGAAAGAGCCTCTCTCATTGGAGAGCCAGAGGTCCCTTCCTCAGATACAAGCAGGAGCAGAGACCCCGAGCCCCTCTATCCCAGTCGGAAGGTGGGGAGGGGTGTTGCAAAGAAGGGATGCGGGGGGACGATGCAAAATTGCCAGCAGCTTGGTTAGAGCCGGGGAGGGGGGTGGAGAGGGAGCAAGAGAGAGGGCGAGAAGAAAAGGAAAGGCCATTTATGCATGGGAGGTTTTGCCTTGGGATTTGCCGCTTTCTAGATGCACATTTTCTCCACCTGAATTCTCAAAACTCTGCTCTCCAAACGCACATTTGCCCCAGCCAAATTCTCAGAACTCAACAATAAGCCCCCGTGCAGTTTTGAGAATTCAGATGGGGAAAAATGTGCACCTAGAGAGTGGCAAATCCAAGGCAAAACCTCCCGTGCGTTTTCGCCCAGAAAGAAATGAGGAGCTTCTTCTTCCAAGGGGGGGCTGATGCAAAGGAAGGGAAGAAGCAAGGGGGGGGATCGAGGGGGCCAGAGAGCAGCAGCCCCTCTCCCGGCGCGGCATTCACCCTTCCTGCCGGCAGCCCCGGGCGGCCTCCCGTCACCAGCAGCCCAAGTTCAACGCCTTCGTCCCCGGCCGGCCACGCGCAGTGCAGAAACCACAAGGCAGGAACCACGAGGCACGCCGGGAACCCGAGGTAGAGATGGGTGGGGCAGAGCCGGCCGCAGCTCAGCTGAGAGAGGGAGGGGCCCAGACAATCCGGGAGGCCTTTTGAAGTGCAGGACGGGAGGCTCGGGAGGGGGCGGGCGAGCTACTTACCCGTGCGTGCCGGCAGACAGGGCTACAAGTGCCGAGGTGGGCACGCGTGCCATAGGTTCGCCAACACGGCCATAGGGATTCAACCTGAGCAGGAGCCCTATGATACGTGATCACTGATGATTAGTTCATGGCTTTTCAATCAGAGTAGGAAGGTTCATGAGCCTGGCTGCTAGGGTTGCAAGGTCCCTCTTCACCACCGGTGGGAGGTTTTTGGGGTGGAGCTTGACGAGGGTGGGATTTGGGGAGGGACTTCAATGCCATACAGTCCAATTACCCAAGCGGCCATTTTCTCCAGGTTAACTGATCTCTATTGGCTGGGGATGAGTTGTAATAGCAGAAGATCTCCAGCTAGTACCTGGAAGTTGGCAACCCTACTAGCTGCAAGAGTAGGTCAGCTACCTCTCCTGTGCTGTGGCCTAGAGCTACCAATGAAAAATGTGTAAAGTGACCCAAAGAATCATCAACATCAGCTATTTGTGGCACTTTTAACCCATCTTTCTCCAAAAAAGGATGCAAGATGGGTTACAATTTTATTTTAAATTATAGTAAGACTCGTTACCAATAACAACAATCCAAAATCCATTATTAACCCACCTTATAAACTGAATGATCACATCATGATCATTATAAAGATGTGTTGTTCAACATCTTTATAAATGATTTGGATGAAGGAATAGAGGGGATGCTTATTAAATCTGCAGATGATACTAAATTGGGAGGGGTAGCAAATACGGTAGAAGACAGAGCCAAGATGCAGGATGATCTTGACAGGCTGGAGAAATGGGCTAGAACTAATAAAATGCACTTCAACAAAGACAAATGTAAAGTTCTGCATTTAGGTAGGAAAAATCAAATGCATAATTATAGGATGGGGGAGACTTGTTTGAGCAGTAGTGTGTGTGAAAAGGATCTTGGGGTCTTAGTAGACCAAACACTGAACATGAGTCAGCAGTGTGATGCTGTAACTAAAAAGGCAAATGAAGTCTTGGGCTGCATCAACAGAAGTATAGTGTCCAGATCACGCGAAGTGATGGTATCGCTTTACTCTGCTCTGGTTAGACCTCAACTAGAGTACCGTGTTCAGTTTTGGGCACCACAATTTAAGAAAGATGTAGACAAGCTGGAACGTGTCCAGAGAAGGGCAACAAAAATGGTGAGGGGTCTGGAGGCCAAGTCCTATGAGGAAAGGTTGAAGGAGCAGGGTATGTTTAGCCTGGAGAGGAGAAGACTGAGAGGGGTTATGATAACTATGTTCAAGTACTTGAAGGGCTGTCATATAGAGGAGGGTGCCGAGTTGTTTTCTGTTGCTCAAGAAGGTCAGACCAGAATTAAATCAAAAGAGTTTCCGTCTAGACATTAGGAAGAATTTTCTAACAGTTAGAGAGGTTCCTCAGTGGAACAGGCTTCCTCGGGAGGTGGTAAGCTCTCCTTCCCTGCAGGTTTTTAAGAAGAGGTTAGATGGCCATCTGTCAGCAATGCTGATTCTGTGACCTTAGGCAGATGATGAGAGGGAGGGCATCTTGGCCATCTTCTGGTCACTAGGGGTGTGGAGGGGGGAGGTAGTTGTGAATTTCCTGCATTGTGCAGGGAGTTGGACTTGATGGCCCTGGTGGTCCCTTCCAGCTCTATGATTCTATGAGAAGAACAGGTTCACTGGAAAAAGACAATGATGCCAGGAAAAGAGGAAGACCTAACATGAGAAGAATTGATTCAATAAAGGAAGCCACAGCCTTTGGTTTGTAAGATCTGAAGAAGGCTGTTAATGATGGAATGTTTTGGAGGTCACTGATCCTTTGAGTTGCCATAAGTCAGAATCAATTTGATGGCACACAATGTGCCTCTTCTTCACATGGACAAAGAAATGGCAGATTTTAACGTGACAATAGTTGGAAGCCCTGGTTTTGTCTCTTGGCCAACATTTTGTACACTTCCAACCAAGGCTGCTCAATTTCATCATCCTTCTCCTCCTTATCATTAAATACATGAGACTTTTTGTTCACAGGAGCCAGTAAAGGTCTTGATGAGAGTCAGGCTTATTATGAGCCACAAGAACATAAGATCAGACCAAGGCCCATCAAGTCTGGCAGTCTGTTCACACAGAGGCCAACCAGGTGCCTCTAGGAAGGACACAAACAAGACGACTGCAACAGCATTATCCTGCCTGTGTTCCATAGCACCTAATATAATAAGCATGCTCCTCTGAGACCGGAGAGAATAGGTATGCATCATGATTAGTATTCATTTTGACTAGTAGCCATGGATAGCCCTCTCCTCCATGAACACGTCCATTTCCCTCTTAAAGCCTTCCAAGTTGGCAGCCATCACCACATCCTGGGGCAGTAGGGTTGCCAGATCTTTGCCACCGGTGGGAGGTTTTTTGGGTGGAGACTGAGGAGGGCGTTGTTTGGGGAGGGGCGGGACTTCAATGCCATGGAGTCCAATTGCCAAAGCGGCCATTTTCTCCAGGTGAACTGATCTCTATCGGCTGGAGATCAGTTGTAATAGCAGGAGATCTCCAGCCACCACCTGGCAACCCTATGGGGCAGGGAGTTCCACAATTTAACGATGCGTTGCGTAAAGAAATACTTCCTTTTATCAGTGTTATAGGTTTTGTTCATCTGTATGGTTCAAAATGTTTTTTCCCCAGCTTCATCCGCAGCCAAAGAGAAGTTACTTTCCCCCCTCGCCGGAATATATGAGTCTACAGTTTAGCCGTTCTAATAAATGCCACGCAGGAATCGGACCGGCATCTCTCCCGGGATCAGCAGTCAGCAAAAGCCTCTTAGCCCGAGGAACGTAGGTCTCCAACAGATTGCCAAGAAAGATTAACTGCTGCAGGTAGCACAGCTGCTGGTTCAAACCATTCTGATCTTTTTATATCTTGTGCTCATTTCGTTTCTGCACAGAGTTGGCCCGCTTGTCGTGGAGAGCTGCAAGTAGAGCAGCTGCTGGTTCAAAAGAGTCTGGTCCCTTTAGATCTCGGGCGCATCGTTCCTGCCCAGCGTTGGCCCAACAGGTTTTGGAGATCCCCAAGGAATCCATTTTACAAAATACTTGGCTAACGTTTTCCAGCACATTAAAAAGGCTGCTTTTATCCCCCTTTTGGTCTTTCAAATGCAATGTTTGCAATCCTTCCTTTGGGGGAAAAAAAGGATCATGGCTTAAGAAGTGGGGTATGAGAATTTTGAAATATAAAAATTCTTATTCAGCTTTTGTTGTTTAAATGTATAACAATGATGTTCTTGGAGAACTTTGTGTACATCACCTGGTTTTTGTAAATATTAGCCATTTACGAATGGGAGGTTTTGCCTTGGATTTGCCACTCTCTAGATGCACATTTTCCCGATCCAAATGCTCAAAACTCCACAATAAACCCCCATGCAGAGTTCTGAGAATTTGGATCGGGAAAATGTGCATCTGAAGAGCGGCAAATCCAAAGTAAAACCTCCCATGCATAAATGGCCTATGACTTGGATCCAATGTGTTCACAGATGAAACAGTTTCTACCCACAGAGCATGACTTTCTCGACTCACCCTTCCACTGCACACTAGGGTTGCCAACCTCCAGATGGGGCCTGAAGATATCCTGAAATTACAACTAGGGTTACCAGGTCCCTCTTCGCCACCAGAGGGAGGTTTTGGGGGCTGAGCCTGAGGACGGTGAGGTTCGGGGAGGGGAGGGACTTCAATGCCATTGAGTCCAATTGCCATTTTCTCCAGGGGAACTGATCTCTATCGGCTGGAGAGCAGTTGTAATAGCAGGAGATCTCCAGGAAGTACCTGGAGGTTGGCAATCCTAGTCCCTTGCCTCCCAGGAGAAGCATTTGGGGGGGTCATTTAAGCTGTGGGGGGAGCATGGAAGAAAGTCATACTGCGCAAGCAAAAAATAGTTCCTTCTGTGGAAACGCTCCATTGGAACCAAGCCATCATGAGAACTAGTTATTGGGCTTTGATTTATATTCAAAAGGTATTGAATTTGACATAGTCATGAATTTAATGCAAAGTAAATTGATTCTCAGATAGCTAACAGTTCTCTAATGGCTACATTTAAAATCGCTGGTGCAGTGTTTGGTTGCTTAATAGGGCAACACAACAGTAACCTGAGATGTGTTTGTGTGTCTGTGTTTCTACACTGTACAGGCACAAGTCCCAAAGTTTGTGGGGTTTTACCCAGGATCTTGCTTCTTCCTCAATCCTGGAAAATAAGGCAGGGTTGGTTTGGAGCATATTGTTGGTTTGGATGCACTCTGTAGCTTGGGTAAGCAATAGGATTGTCACCTCTGGGCTGGGAAATACCTGGAGATTTTAGGGGTGGAGCCTGAGGAGGGTGGGGTTTGGGAAGAGGAGGGACTTTAATGCCTTAGAGTCCAATTGCCAAAGCAGGCATTTTCTCCAGGGGAACTGATCTCTATTGGCTGAAAATCAGTTGTAATAGCATATGTTGAGGAGAAATTAGGGGTCAATAGGCCTGGTGTTAGGCCTTTACTTAGGTTTGCCAACTTCACATTGGGAACTACTTGGAAATTTTGGGGTTGGAGCATGAGGAGGGCAGGGTTTGGAGAGGGGAGAGACTTCAATGCCATGGAGTCCAATTGCCAAAGCGGCCATTTTCTCCAGGCAAACTGATGTGTGTAAAGTGCCATCAAGTCACAGCTGACTTATGGCGACCCCACAGGGTTTTCAAGGCAAAACTCTGCATGGGGCTGAGAGAGTTCTGAGAGAACTGTCAATGGCCCAAGGTCGCCCAGCAGGCTTTGTGTGGAGGAGTGGGGAATTGAACCCAGTTCTCCAGATTAGAGTCTACCTCTCTTAACCACTACATGACGCCGGCTCACGAAGTTGTGAGTGTGTTAAGTGCTGTCAAGTCGCTTCCGACTCATGGCGACCCTATGAAGGATAGGATGTTTCGGAGGACCCTATGTCCTCCAGAACATCCTATCCTTAACAGTCTTTCTCAGGTCTTGCAAACTGAGGACCGTGGCATCCTTTATAGAGCCAATCCATCTCTTGTTGGGTCTTCCTCTTTTCTTGCTGCCTTCAACTTTTCCTAGCATAATTTTCTTTTCCAGTGACTCTTGTCTTCTCATAATGTGACCAAAGTACGATAGCCTCAGTTATACCACATTTCAAAGAAATCTACTTTCTTCCTACCATTTTTCTTCATTGTCCAGCTTTCACACCCATTTGAGGAATAGGGAATACGATGGCATGAATTAACTTGATCTTGGTTGTCAGTGACACATCCTTACACTTAAGAATCTTTTCTAGCTCCTTCATGGCTGCCTTCATGGGCACTTCACAAAGTTACACCTTTCTAACAGCCCATTCCTGAGCTGAGGCGTACGGGGACGGTGGGGAAGAGGCACCTCTTCCTAAACTGATTCCCGTACGCTGTTAACTGGGGCCTTTCGCCCCATAGGAAACAGCGAGGCTGCACCTGCAAAAAAGCAGGTGCAACATTGCAATTCCCAGTGCCGACGGGAGTGTCCGAAAGGGGGCTCCTCCCTCCGCCCCACCCCCAGAATGCCTCCCTGTGCTGGTGCAGCCTCTCTACGCCGCTGCCGGCGTCACGGAGAGGCTGCTCCGGTGGAGGGGCCAGGCATGGTGCCACAGTGCTCGCCTGCCGGCGGGACTGGCCTTGCCGCCAGCGTAAGAACGTGTAATCACGCAGTTACACGTACTTACACTGGCGGCGAGGTCACACTGCCTCCTAAAGAGTTTCGGCCCAATCCTGAGGAATGGGCTGTTAATCCATTGAAATCAATGGGATCATAAGGGTGTAACTCTGTTTAAGATTGTACTGTTGGTCACAACTAGGGTTGCCAACAGACCAGAAGAAGAAATGTCCTATCCGTTCAATAGAGTCTTAAAATGGGGAAATGGACAGTTGAGGCTGCCCATGGCATGGAGACAAAAAATATAACCTGGTAAATAAGCCTCTGTTAACAGGGCTGAATATTTTTCTCTCTAGGTTGTTGGCAACCCTACACTAAATGAGCTCTCAGCTCAACAGAAGTCACAGCAATTAGCCTGTTTAAATGGAAACCCAAACTGGAACCTCTGCAGCTAAATGTTGCTCTTTTCGTGTAGACCTTATAATTGGGAAGGTATTAACGTTTCCTAAAACTTTTCAAAAATATGCTAACGTCGAAGTTGCGGGACCATTTGAAGAGCATTTGAAGAGCCTCGTAAAAGTGATCCATTTCGACAACAGCCTGTCATCGGGTAAGGGCGGAAAAAAAATGTAATGGGGGGGGGGGAGTCCGTGGCCGAGGCTGAAAAGTTCCAAATAGCTTTTGTGCAAGTGAAAGAATTTGTGCAAGTGAAAGAATAGACATAAATTACCAGAGAGCTTTTTTGGCAGGGAGTTCAGCAAACTCAAGTGGGGAATTAATTCTCACCTGATTGATAAAATGGCAGGGAGTTTATTTCAACAATCGCATCGCTGGGGTTCATCTATCTCTTTGTAAGAGCGATGTCTCCATGGCCTGCCGTAGAAATCCTTTCTGCTTAAAAAAATAATAATACTCTGACCACTGGAACAAAAATGACAAAATTATTCATCCAAACTGTTCTTCCCCCTCCTGCAAATAACTGATTTAGTGCTTCGACGTTTCAAATATATTTTCCAATCAGTCACGTTTATTGTCTAAACTAATTGATGTCTGGATCCAGTCCCAAAAGCTCTTTTACCCAGTCCCTTGGAATCCTGCCAAATTGTAGTCAAGGACTGAGGGAAAAGTAGAAACAAACAAGTCAGAATTTTCTCCGCTTATTACAATGAGAGATATTCCATACATTAATGCTCTTTTGTTGTTTGGATTTTTTTTTTTAAATGCTCCAGCTATTTTATTTGAAAAGGTGAATTCTACATAGCCACAGTTCTAAGGGGACATATAACCAGTTAAAATGATAAACTATTTAACAAACCAGTCATGACTTAAACAAAACAAAAACCTATTAACAAGATTAAAAGACAATACAAACAGCTGCAAGAGTAAGGGCGCTTTCGCACATGCTGAATAATGCACTTTCAATCCACTTTCAATGCACTTTTACAATCGGTTCTTGTAGGCTATCCGGGCTGTGTGACCGTGGTCTTGGTATTTTCTTTCCCGACGTTTTGCCAGCAGCTGTGGCAGGCATCTTCAGAGGAGTAACACTGAAGGACAGTGTCTCTAAGTGTCAAGTGTGTAGCAAGAGTAATATATAGTCAGATAGGGGTTGGGTTTGAGTTGAGTCATTGTCCTGCAAAGTATTAAAGGTAATGTGCTAATTATTGTCCTGTAAGAATCAAGATAATGTGTTAATGAGGGTGCGGTATGTTAATGTGAAACCATTGTATCCTGAAGTGATCTGTTAACATGTAAAATCCAAAGGTAATCCGCATGGCAGGATGGTGCTGCTGCACTCGTCTTGTTAGTGGCTTCCTAGAGGCACCTGGTTGGCCACTGTGTGAACAGACTGCTGGACTTGATGGGCCTTGGTCTGATTCAGCAGGGCGTTTCTTATGTTCTTATGGCTATTGTGGACTGTAGTCTTTGTTAGTCTGGAGGTTTTCAGGACAGGAAGCCAAGCCTTATTCATTCTTAAACTCTCTTCTTTTCTGTTAAAGTTGTGCTGTTGTTTATGAATTTCAATGGCTTCTCTGTGCAATCTGACAAAATAGTTGGTAGAATTGTCCAGTCTTTCAGTGTCTTGGAATAGGACCCTGTGTCCTGTTTGGGTCAGTCCATGTTTAGCCACTGCTGATTTCTCAGGTTGGCCAAGTCTGCAGTATCTTTCATGTTCTTTTATCCTTGTTTGTATGCTGCGTTGTGTGGTCCCGATGTACGCTTGTCCACAACTGCAAGGTATACGATATACTCCTCCAGAGGTGAGGGGGTCTCTTTTGTCTTTTGCTGATCGTAGCATCTGTTGTATTTTCTTGGTGGGTTTAAACATTGTTTGTAGGTTATATTTTTTCAAAAGTTTCTCCATCTTATCAGTGACTCCTTTAATAAATGGCAAGAATACCTTTCCTATGGGAGACTGTTTTTCCTGAGTTTTGTGATTTTTGTTTGGTTTAATGGCCCTTCTGATTTCATTTCTGGAATAGCCGCTTGCTAGCAGTGCGTGATTTAGATGATTAATTTCTTCCTTGAGAAACTTTGGTTCACAGATCCGTCTTGCACTGTCCATTAATGTTTTGATTATTCCTCTTTTCTGTCGGGGGTGGTGGTTGGAGTTTTTGTGTAAGTAGCGATCTGTGTGAGTTGGTTTCCGGTAGACCTTGTGACTAACTGAAAGTTTGTTTTACGGATGACAAGGGTATCAAGAAATGGGAGTTTACCCTCAATTTCTTTTTCCATGGTAAACTGAATGTTTGGATGGATATTATTGAGATGGACTTTCTAAACCATTATTGAGATGGTTTAGAAAGTCCATTAATTTTTCTTCACCATGGCTCCAAATAGTAAATGTCAGCACAACTTTAACAGAAAAGAAGAGAGGTTAAGAATGAATAAGGCTTGGCTTCCTGTCCTGAACGCGGGGTCATCTGCTGAAGCTGGAGGGTGAGAGATTCCAAACAGACAAAAAGAAGTATTTCTTCACACATGCCCCAGGAGGTGGTGATGGCTGCCAACTTGGAAGGCTTTAAGAGGGGACGAGACATGTTCATGGAGGAGAGGGCTATCCATGGCTACTAGTCAAAATGAGTACTAGTCATGATGCATACCTATTCTCTCCAGGATCAGAGGAGCATGCCTATTATATTAGGAGCTGTGGAACACTGGCAGGATGCTGCTGCAGTCGTCTTGTTTGTGGGCTTCCTAGAGGCACCTTGGTTGGCCACTGTGTGAACAGACTGCTGGACGTGATGGACCTTGGTCTGATCCAGCACAGCTTTTCTTATGTTCTTAACCCAGAGTTGGGGATGCTAGGTCTCTTCCAAAGGGTGCAGGTGCTCTGTAATTGTGAACCTGCTACTGTTGGGTGGGACTAAATTCATTATATAGCATGGCCATTTGTGAGGCAAGCCCTTTGTGTGGCAAAATGCTCTTCTGGGGTGTGTGTGTGGCTGCTTTGGCTGGCTCGCGGGTTGGATAAGAGCTCTCAAGGGGCTGGATCCAGCCTGCAGGCCTTATGTTTGACATCCCTGGTTTAGACTTAAGGTTGCCAGGTCCCTCTTAGCCACTGGCAGGAGGTTTCGGGGGCAGAGCCTGAAATGGGCAGGGATTGGGGAGGGACTTTAATGCCATAGAGTCCAATTGCCAAAGCGGTCATTTTCTCCAGGTGAACTGATCTCTGTGGGCTGGAGATCAGTTGTAATAGCAGGAGATCTCCAGCTAGTTCCTAGCTAATGGACTCTTATTAATTCAGATACCTGCATTCTGATGTCATGGGGAAATGTGTTGGTTTTAGGTCTCTCAAACCCAGAAACCTTAACTTTGGGGGATATAGGCAGGAGATTTGCTGCAGTGGGGTCAGGGCATGCAGGCGTGACAAACCGCATTTGTGTCCCTCGAGACAATCCATCAATTTAATCTCAGCATGTGGTGACAAGTGAATGCCGTCTACAGAAGGACCCTGGCATTTTACTCTCAGTGCCCCTATAGTAATTTGCCAAAGGAGTGAAAGGCTGGTTTAATACCTGATGTGCTATAGTGCCCCACGGCAGGTGGCCAATGGGTGGTGTTGCAGCCACATGCTTAGCAGAGGCGACACAGAGGGACAATAGGGTGTCACCTGACTCTCTCAAGCACTTAACGCTGGACTGGTCCCTCATTCTGAATAGCTCATTGCTTGGGCACAAATGGAACTTTCCAAACTGCATTTTGGTCCTTCTGTCCCTTTCTAATTCCCAGTTCAGCTATATGCACACTCACAAATCCTGCCTTGTTTAATACAAGGAGTCTTCTTGGATGATGGTGTTTGCTTGAATGTCATCTTCTCATACAAATAAATAATACATGAAAACTTGAAAATCTGCTTTTTCCTGGGGTGGAGACTGGAGCCAGATTTACCCGAGGACCTATAATTCATTTAGCTTCTAGCTCTGAAAAAAATGTGTATTTGGGAGAAGGGAAATGAAAACATTAGTCCCTGGATTTCCGTGTTGCTACTGATACTGCATTATTCAATCTCCCCCCTTCCAATCCATTTCTCCTGCTGCAAGAAAATATTTTATATAATAAATAGGCCATATTTTCTTTACAAATTGATTATGCTGAAATAAAGTGAGAATTACATCTATAAATGATGTTGTTGTTAAACTCTAGCATCTCTTGATTAAGCAAGGTTATCAAATAGCTATAGAAAGAGAGGAAACGCACCAAGTTGCTTCAGGATTTAATTCTGTTTTTTTTTTAAAGGCCGAAACCATAGCCATTTCATCACATTACACTAGCAGAATTGGTACTTCAAAGCATTTAAGGAAGAAAATTGCTCAGCAGCATTGTTTTAAATGTCTTCTGTACATGATCCCTTTCCCCCCCAATAATGCAGCTTTTTCAAGCATAGAAGGAATTAGATAACTTGTCTATTCTTTTCAGCAAATAGTAACTGCAAAAAACAGCAAACACTTGAGGAGAAAATCATTCTCTTTCCTCCATAAATTACTTTGCGAAGAATCCTTGGGCTTTTATTTGCTTATTTAAGCTGCCTGCAAGTCACAACTGCTTTCTTTTAGAGTAATTATATTTTTCAAATTGAGTTAGAAGTGGGTTGTAGATTGTACGTGTCAACCACATGAGACCATTGAGCTGATCTATGCTCTTCTCTTAAAGCTAGTAGAACATTTATGGTGCATCTAGGATTACATGCTCATAGCTAAGGTTACCAACCTCCAGGTATTAGCTGGAGATCTCCTGCTATCACAGCTGATCTCCAGCCGATAGAGATCAGTTCACCTGGCGAAAATGGCTGCTTTGGCAATTGGATTCTATGGCACTGAAGTCCCCTCCCCAAACCTCGCCCTCCTCAGGCTCTGCCCCAAAAACCTCCCGCTGCTGGTGAAAAGGGACCTGGCAACCCTGCACATAGCCCCGTTGAAAAACTCCAACTTTTGTATGATTCAGCTATTCACTGTTGAAGGGGGAGTAGGGGTCATAGAATCCAACTTTTAATTACAAAAAAGGTCCTGTATGCTCAGCCCTGGCACTTGGAGTCACAGTTCTGTATCTTTTTCTGCTTGCTATTTCTCATCCAGCCATGTGGAAGCCTGCTTCGGTGTTTTTATGGGTCCTTGCATCAGAGCATCTGCAGGTTTTAAAAACATGGTTTTTATAAATTTTATGAGAGTTACATCAAATAAATCTGGGGGCGCTACCCGGCCAGCAATACACACTTTTAAACCCCAATGATTTCGATCAGAGGTGCTTGATAAATTACCAGTTCAGTTTGTGCCCAGTGGACGAAGCTCTTGACCATGGAGTGGCTAATTAGCACTTTATAACCGCTCCAGATTTTGAGACGTCTTTATGACTATGATATTTCAACAATTTTATTTCTGGCTGAAATATAACATCTCATTTAAGAGGGAAACATACATGGGGATTAGTTGCCTATTTGTATGGAAGCCTAAAACAGATGGGGAAGTCTTGCCGAACACAACATGCCTACAGTCATAAAGAGTTTTAGAAAGTCATGTACATCTTTAGTCGGGAACTGTGATTGTTTGGACCACTGAAGAAGGCCATTTGGCCGAAACGTGTTTGGTCAAAGTCTAGGATTGCCAGGTCCCTCTTTGCCACCAGCAGGAGGTTTTTGGGCCGGATCTTAAGGAGGGCAGAGTCTGAGGGGGACAGGGGGGGAAGGGATTCTCTCCAGTCTTTTTTAAAATGGTGATGGGGCCAAAGCAGGGAAAAATTCAGAATGATTCAGGATCTACTTTCAGCTCCCTTTAAACTGCTGCCTTTTTTTTCCAGCTTTGCCTAACGCAAAGTCCTACTAGTGAGCAAAAGCCTATTTGTACCTGCAAGCATTAAAGAGAATTCAAGCCACACTCTAGAGCACTGGTTCCCAACCAGGGGTCCGTGGACCCCCAGGGGTCCGCGAGAACTAAATTAAGGTCCGCGAAACAAAGTTATATACCCATAATAAATTAATATTTTCAATTAAAAGTTCTCTATTATAAAATATATATATTCAAATATTATTCTAAGTTTAATGTTTAACTAACAGTTATGATTAAAGTTTATTTTTAAATTCTCGGAATTTTTATTTTGAACCTTGGGGTCCCTGCACCGAACAAAAAAGACCTAGTGGTCCCTGGTCAAAAAAAGGTTGGGAACCACTGCTCTAGAGCCATAACTAGCTTAAATTTATGTGCCTCAGTCAGGCTTCTCCTTTGACTGTGTGGACACCTGTGCTGGTGACCTGTTCTTTAAAACCAGCCTGTAAATAAATATATCTTTGTTACTTGCATACAATCCTGCCTCAATGATGTCCGTGTTCTTCTTGCTCACTACAAAATTAACCTCATGGCAGCAAACCCAAAGTCTTTACCCTAATAACATCTTGTAACTGAGGGAAAGGTTTTCGAGTTCAAACATAACTGGTCCCCCCAAATCAAAAGATGGGGTCCCCTCTGTTGGCAGCAAAGGCCTGTGACATTAGGCCATTTATGCAGGGTTGATTCTGCTCCTCGCTCAATGCTGATTTTTAAAATGACTATTCACGGTCCTGATGCAAGAGGAGAAAGTCAAACAAATTCCACCCCCGCTCGCCTGCTCCTTCGTTCCTTCATTTTCATAGCCATGAGCAATAGTCATTTGCATCGCTAAGCCGCGGCTGTGTGATTCTGCATGCTTCCTTCAGTGAATGCTTTGATGCGGGGGCGGAGCAAATGCAAAAGGTCGTGATAAAGGGGCTCTTAAGAAATGTGTACCAGGTATGCGCCGGCTTCACAGTGATGCCTGGAACGATGGTTTAGTGTGAAGAAATTTTAAAAAATATGCGGGGCACTTCAGCCTGGAATGTGCTGCTAATTATTAAGCATAAATGGCCTACGTTTATTGGGTGGTCACGCTTGTGTCAAATCTTGCTATCCTTAGCTTAGTTGAGAGAATTAAGCATGTGCTTAAAACTTCCCCACTGATATCAATTGAGATTTCAAAGTGTTTGGACTGTGGACTAATTTCCCCTGGTGTGCAAAGCGTACGGACTTTTTGCAATTCTCCTGGGTCACTGCAATTTACCTGCCTCCCAAATACAAACACACCACCAGTCACAATGATGGATATCTCGCTCACTGGTGAAATAAGGACGCCATCAATACAGAGGAAAAAAGGAGGCTACTGAAAGACCCAGGCCATCAAATGTTTATGTGCCAGGGGTGTACAGAGCTTTAAAAGCACAATCTCAGTAACACAGGCTTGGTTCAGACATGCACAGTCCCGACCTTTAACGACGATTCGTTTCTGAAACCAGGATTTGGTTTGCAGATGATCACTCAAATCCTGGTCTGCTTCACAAATGCTACTTTGATTGTGGGCCAGGCATTTCCAGCCAGCGAATGAACAAAGGCAGCTCTGGGGAGCAAGCCAGGATTAAGATAGGATGTCTGAGCTGGTGCGAATATTCCACAAAATCATAGTCAATAACCGGGGTTAATGAAACCAAACCAGATCCTGGCTTGACCGAACCTAACACACCACAGATCTTGGAATAATCCACATTTGGACAGTCGTGCTAATGATGGCTATGGTTTTGTGTTACCTCTGAACTCAGCTGTGCAGATGTTCAAAGTGTTTTGAGGGATGTGACAAAATCCATAATTACTTGGCTCAGAATCCAGGTTTGCCTATCTCATAACACTCACATTAAGTCAAATGTCAATTTGCTGGGGAAAAACTCTGGATTGGCCCTCTCTGTGAAATGAATGTCTGCACATGTTAAGAATGTGAGGTTAGCTGATGCCTATTTTTTGCCTTAGTCACAGATGCTAGTTGTAGCTCATAAAAACTTGCTCTCCAAACCCTCAGTGTGGAATGTATTTGCATAATGCAATTGCATTTCATACTGAGACTTATGGGAGCAATGTTAAATTTTGCTTGCTTTAAGCAAAAATGAGCAAGAAAACAGAGACTTGCAGGGGGAGAGAAAGTACACAGAGCCTCTTTGCATAAGTAAAAACAGTTGGGATAGAGCTTGGTTAGGCAAGATAATATGTGGCTTCTTGTTTCCCCCTGGAATGTCTCTGAAGTTGACCACAGTTCAGTGGAGCCTTAGAAAAGACTCTTTAAAAAGGGAGTCATTTGCATAGCTCTGGACAAGGGGCACATCATGACCGTCGGGGATGTTGTGAATTTTGTGGTGTATATGTTCAACAGTTGAACATGCCAGTTTCAATGATGGAACAAATGATTTTGTGGTGATAGATGCGAGCTAGTCACGGGATCTGTAAAGCTGAATAAATATTCAGCTTTTTTGGATTCGGTTATTCACCTTTGATCAGAGGCATGGCTCTGATCTTTTTTTTTTTTTTACTGGTTTTGTTAGGGCTCCATAGTTAGGGCCTTTTTGAGACAGGGATCGTGTAATTGGAGCCAACTTGGTCAGACCAACCATCCAACTACACAACAATCTGTCCATCACCATTCAGTGGGTTAATTTGAATAAGGCATAAGGGTTGTTTAAAAGACGAGGCTCACCAGTCCCGTCTGCAGGGATATACCCTCCAACTAAAAAGAACTGGCTTTGACAGCTGCTCACACCCCCGGGCTTTCGAAGGAGACTCCCTCACCCATGCAGATGAGCAATCTCCTTAAGACAGCTCCCGTGGTTAAGACTTTGGCTGGCTTTGATATCACCCCCCTGAAAACCTGCTTTCAAAAAGAAGGTCGCCCTGAGTAGAGGCTTTGTTTCCCCACACCATGACCATCTCTTGAAATCAGATTTTTGATGACCATAATAAAGGACTGCTCACAGGATGTCATTTGCCACCAAAAGAAATGTTTTCCATGCCTTATTTCTCTTGTATTTAAGCCTTTCCCCTCAGTTTGGAAACTAATTTGCATGGACATCATACTATGCACCCCAGATACGAAGGGATTCCCCCAGAGCCAGCCTGCCAATTGGCTCTTTCCACCAGTCCTCGGCAATGCTGAACTTCTGAACCTGAAAACCGATGGACAGCTCGGCTGACAAATGCTTGGAGAATGGGGGCGACCCCTTTCCAGGCCCACAACATTGGACCCTCTGTCCCAAAGTCCCTTGCAGTCATGCTGCAAATTTGGGAACTCTACCTCCAAAAATGCCCCCCACAGGAGCTTAAAAAATTATCATAGACTATAATGGACCCAGTTTTTTCAGTAAACCCGGAAATAAGCTGAATACCCATATTTACTGGTATGGGTATTTGGCTTTTTCTGGGTTTATTGAAAAGAATCGGGCCCAATAAACCCAAACCTGAAATTTACCAGATTTTTTTTGTGTGTGCAAAACCCTACCAGGGATTGAGCCTAAGACCTTCTGCCTGCCAAGCAGATGTTCTCTCATGGGCAGCCTATTCCTGAGGGGAGGGACTGCGCTGGTGGCTGGAGGCAGCGCAGCCGCGCTGCATCCAAAGAAGGATTCAGCCCCCCCCCAAAGGCAAGCCCCATGGAACTGTTCCATTGCATTTCACGGGGCAAAGGGAGTGTTCCCGGCCTGAAAGGGGGTTAGGAAGCCGCCTAAAGGTGATTCCGCCCCAGAACATCCCCTGCGACAATGGCTCACGGACATGCACTGCCAGGACACCGGCAGGAAGCCAAGACGCATCCCAGGCAGCACACAGATAGGCGAGCATCTGCACCCCAACACTGGCATCCATGCCAGTCATGGCAGCGCAAGTGGCCTGGGCACCGGCGCACATGGTGCAGTCGCCAGCATGGGCCCTTGCGCACCTCCAAATAACTTTCGCACCACGCAGCTCAGGAATGAGCTGTGAGTCACATCTCCTCCCCAAGGAGAGAGAGTTTCCCTCTGTGCTACTTTAGCAAATGTATCTTCGTTTTTGCCACCTAAGAAATAGAGGAAAAAAATTAAGGCAGAAAACAGATTCTTCAGTTAACAAAAGAAAGTGTATTATCTGGACAAAAACTTTCTCATACAGTCACAATAGTTTTTTTTTTATTTACTTCATTTATAGTGTACCTTTCTCACTGAGGCTGAGATGGATTAAAAATATATTTTTTAAAATCATTCACACATGACATTTTCAATAAACAATGCTGTTGGACTAGGATTACAGAAGTGGAAAACACTGTATAAAAGAATAATTTGTCAAAGGCTGACATACCATAATCCAATAAGTGGCTTACCAAGGTAGAAGATAATGTAGTGGAAGCAAGGTGATACATACAACAAACATTGCAATAGACTACAATTCTAAAGCAGCCTTCTGACTTGTTCCATCATACTACATTTCTAATCCTGTCATAAGAATACCCTCCTGAATATTTCTTTTTTGCACATTCTGTGAAATGATACAAGTGCAGGGGTATTCCTGACCACCTCAGTTAGGGTTGCCAGCTCTGGGTTGGGAAGTGCGTTGAGATTTTGTCGGTGGAGCTGGAGGAGGGCGGGGTTTGGAGAGGGGAGGGACTTCAATGCCATAGAGTCCAATTGCCAAAGCGGCCATTTTCTCGAGGTGAACTGATCTCCACCGGGAGATCTTCAGCCACCACCTGGAGGTTTAATAACCAAAGGAATATAGAAACCTATGCTGTAAGGAATGTAGTAAAAAAAACAATGACAGCTATATATTCTATGTACTGTACACATGAATACAAATACTAATGAAATACAAATACAATACAGCTACATATTTGTACAAACACATACACCATGTAACAAACAAATCTCCATATTATCAAAAGTCCATCCAATCCTCTGGAAAGCTTGATAGTCCAAATGATTACACAAAATATGTAGAAGTCTGATAATGCAGGTCTTCAAGAAATATTCTCATTGACCTTCTTCCAACTTAATAGCTTAATAATCAGACTGACACAATTCCAGGGAACGTTTCTACCGGTTTGGATTCAACCACCTTTCAACAAGGTGGGAGCCACTATGCACATGAACAGGCAGTTGCTGATCTTAGCCATTTTGCAGGGTGGCACTTTCAGAAGGCTCTGCTCAGATCAGTGAAAATGTTGTGGTGGAGCATAACAGGAAAGGTGGTCTTGCAGGTATGTGGTACGTTTTTTATTTGACTCAATTCTGGGGTTAGCAGAAGTCAAAACTTGCTGCTCCTATCATTCCCTTCACACGTGTGACGTTCAAACTTTGTACTTCTGTGTATTTTGTGTGAAGAGCTAGGAGCTGTCAGTTATTATGTCCTTAATACTTAACTTTAAATCTTGTATTTTTAACCTAATCTGTAAGGTAACTGAAGGCAAACTGAAGTTGAAAACAACTCTTAAATAATGTATCATCATTAAACACATTATAGCATATTCATTGTTGCTAAAATTATTTAATTGAAACAGTGACACTTAATGAAGTAAATAAAATAAAACAAACAAACAAATAAAATATTCAACCCTGGAGGTGAGTTTATGTCAAATGTGTGTGTGTGTTAAGTACCGTCAAGTCGCTTCTGACTCATGGTTACCCCATGAATGAAAGTCCTCCAAAATGTTCAATCTTTGACAGCCTTGCTCAGATCTTGCAAATTGAGGGCTGTGCCTTCCTTTATTGAGTCAGTCCATCTCTTGTTGGGTCTTCCTCTTTTCCTGCTGCCCTCAACTTTTCCTAGCATGACTGTCTTTTCCAGTGACTCTTGTCGTCTCACGATGTGACCAAAATATGATAGCCTCAGTTTAGTCATTTTAGCTTCTAGGGTCAGTTCAGGCTTGGTTTGGTCAAATGATCAATTCTAATTCAGTAGTTTCATACTTAGCGCTCTCTTTGAAGTTTTTTTCCTGGAGAATGGTGACACATAAAACAGTAACAGTGTGTTTTTATTTGTGGGTATAAACATTTTTGCATAGCCTGACTGTTGGCTACAAATACACATATTAGTACATAAAAGCTTTTTTTTAAAAGCACCAGAGTTGTATGAGAAAGTAGTTGCATTGCATCTCAGTATTTGGAAGGTGTGAGAAAACAGGAACAAATTCTCCATACCCAACAAGATGGTTGGGTGAATTTGGAGGGAAAAGCAAACAAAACTCATTTTCCATTTCATTTTAATGGTGTCCCAAATAGTCCAATTGCCTTTTGAAAGTTTTTTTTAACTCATTCAATCCATTTTCACTCAGTTTTTTTTTTAAATGCACTGCTGGTGTTTGTAAATGTTGACATAATGTAAAAGCCATGTCAAAATGGAACTTGTCTGGGAATAAATGTCAGCAGCACTCAGTGAAACCTGCTGTGTCTATAATAATCCAAAATTGACTGGGCCGTTGGTATAGCAGATCTTCTTTGCCACTCAGTAGGTTTCTACTGTAAGTGGAATCAAATGAAGATGGTCAGTCTTTGTGCTGATCATGAAATGAGGGTGAAAGACAATCTTTCTAGGAGGGTAAAAATCCCTACACTGACTTTAGAAAGCAAAGTGTAGTATTTGCCACTGGAAGAGAAAAAAATAAGAAACTTGTTATTTAAGCTAATGTGGTGAAGTGGTTAAACTGTTGGAGTAGGATCTTGGGAGACTTGGGTCCAAACGGGCCTTTAGTCATGAAACTGGGTGACGTTTGGCCAGTAATTTTAGGCCGGAGCTTCAGTTCTCTGTTGTTGTTGTTTTTGGGTTTTTTTAAAAAAAATTAATCAGAGGATACAGAAGAAAAAAGGGAAGGAGGGAAAGGAGATCATCCAATATAGAAAAAGCATTTCCCCAAATATATAAGTATATAAACTGAGTCGGATTTGAAGAATTATTTAACAAGCAAATGTAACAGTCCAATATGTTTAAGTTTAACTAAATAAATGTTTATTCTTCTTAAGATATGTATGTTGTTCATTTTATCATCCTATAGCTATTAAATGAAGCATTTCATAAAAAAAAAATTCACCGTAGAAAACAAATAAATCATTCTAACTTGACTTTATGTAAGTCACATATGTTTGTCTAAATATTTTTTCTAGCTTTTTGTGTTATAATAATAATCAGTCTGTTGACATATAAGTATAAAATGGTTCCCATTTCTCATTGAACTCTTCTATGGTTTCATTGTAAATAGGATTTGCCATAAAGGTCATTCTGGACATATTAGCATATTCAAGCATTTTATCTTTCCATTCTTCTATATCAGGAATTTGCGTTTGTTTCCAAGTTCTTGCCAATACAACCCTTACAGCAGTTGTGGCATATTTAAAAACATCTTTAAGTCTCGTTGGTAGATCAGGTGGCAATATACTAAGTAATATTTAAGGTCCAATGTTATTTTAATTCTGGTTATAATCTGTAATTCTCATTGAATCTTCTTTCAGTACTTTTGTAATCTGGGACAAGTCCACCAAACATGAAAATAAGAACCATCTGTCTCCTGGCATTTCCAACATGCACCTTTTTTCTACCCTACTCATCTTGGATCTCTTGAATCGCATAACTCTGCTTCCTTCCTCACCGTAGCCCTGTCCAATGTGGCTTTTGTCCACATGGGTCCCAGGATCCCCAGCATAGCCCTTTTTGGTGGTCAAAAGGGGCCCCTCCTTTCTCTTTTGACAGTAGAAAAGCTGGTAGGCCACAGTCCTCCTCCAACAGAAGAGCCAATCAGAGAAAGGCTGGAGGAAGGCTTCGAACTTTGGTCTGTGGAAAGGTAGGCTAGGAAGGAAGCAGAGTTATGCGATTCAAGAGATCCAAGATGAGTAGGGTTGCCAGGTCCCTCTCCGCCACCGGCAAGAGGTTTTTGGGGCGGAGCCTGAGGAGGGCGGGGTTTGGGGAGGGGAGGGACTTCAATGCCATAGAGTCCAATTGCCAAAGCAGCCATTTTCTCCAGGGGAACTGATCTCTATTGGCTGGAGATCAGTTGTAACAGCAGGAGGTCTCCAGTTGGTGGTTGGCAGCCCTAATGATGAGAATGTTTTATAGTTTTTCAAAAGGAACAGTGGATAATTGATTTTTGGGTATTTACTTTTTTCCGTAAAATCTGTATATTGGATTTTTATTTCATTTTTATATTTGAGTGATTTTGGTTGTACCATTTGGGTTTATTGTGTGGTGTAATCATTCCTTTTAATGCAGATATTCCATTTCTGTTGTTAGCTGCCTTGAGCTAGTTGGGGATAAGAAGAGTACAGATCCGTTACAATAAAAATAAAATAAAATAGCAAGACGAGGCTACAGATTAGTTTTTCTTAAAAACAACAACAACACACAAACCCCACCGTGATGCTAATCCTGGATCTTGCGTACCACATTTATTTTTGTGTGCAAACTACCACTATTCTGGCATCCAATTATTATCAGGATAATGAACAAACTTACAACATTCTCTCCTCTAGACAAACTTTACCTATTATTTCAAAGTAAGCTATTTATTCTTGAAGCCACAGAGTTCGGTCAGTCATCCGTTACTTTTGTCCAGACTGCCTGCCCTTACTGTGGTAATGGCAACCATGATTGGAGCCCAAGTAGGAGAGCTCATTCCTGCAAGTTATCCTCAGATGGAATTGGCCAAAATGGACCTCGTTTCCCTCGTGTCAAGGGAATTTATCTCATCTGTTTGCCCACCGCCCCCTTTGGTCAGTCTTGTTATTTCCAGGAAGACATACAATTTAGCATTTTGCACCCCCACTTCTCTGTCCCCCCAGGTGTCACATTCCTGCCAGAATGTTAGATGGCTTTTCTTTACTGGCTAGAAGCATTTGCATAACCAAACCTTAAGCACTGGGTCCCTGAGATAGACAACACTAGGATGGGGGATGCTTGAGAGCAATTAACTTGTTTCTTGTCCACCAACTGAAAAAGAAACTTTTTGGAATGAATATGGGGATATTTGTTTGTTTGTTTGTTACATTTTTATTCCACCCTTCCCAACTAAACCCAGGCTCAGGACGGCTGAAAACATAGAATAACAATTAAAATCATAAATATCCTATCAATAATTAAAACGTTAGATGATCAACAAACAATAATGGTGCCCTGATCTCGGCACGCAAATGATGGAGTTATTTCCAGCTTTGGAGAGCCATGCGGACCCAGTGTGGGGAGTCACAAGGTGTTATGCCCACATAAGATGTGTGTGTGTTAAGTGTCGTCAAGTTGCTTCCGACTCATGGCAACCTTATGAATCAATGTCCTCCAAAATGTCCTATCTTTAACAGCCTTGCTCAGATCTTGCAAGTTGAGGGTTGTGGCTTCCTTTATAGAGTCAATCCATCTCTTGTTGGGTCTTCCTCTTCTACTGCTGCTTTCAACTTTTCCTAGCATGATTGTCTTTCCAAGTGATTCTTGTCTTCTCATAATGCAACCAAAATATGACAGCCTCAGTTTAGTCATTTTAGCTTCTAGGGTCAGATCAGGCTTGATTTGATCTATAACCCACTGATTTTTTTTTTGGGGGGGGGGGCGGTCCACGGTATCTGTAACACTCTTCCAACACCACATTTCAAAGGAATCTACTTTCTTCCTATCAGCTTTCTTCATTGTCCAGTTTTCACACCCATACATAGTAATAGGGAACCACATAAGATAGGGTTAGAGAAAAACAAGTAGGGAAAAGGGAAGGGAAGGGAGAAAGAAGGGGAAGGGGGAAAGGGAAAGAAGAGAAGGGGGAGGAGAAAAGGGGGAGGCGGGGAATCTCCCAAAGCTTCCAGTTGTGTTACGTATCCCAAAGTGGAGTTAATTTGTCCACAAGCCTATGCAGAATGATCAAGACAGTTAAACTGGGGACCCCAACAGGGATCTTTGAGGATTCAGGGTTTGAAAATTTAAATGAGGTACTTACTATACTATATTTATGGGGTGGTTTGTCATTGCCTTCCCCAGTCATCCACTCTTTACCCCCAGCAAGCTGGGTACTCATTTTACCGACCTTGGAAAGATGGAAGGCTGAGTCAATCTTGAGCCACCTACCTGAAACCGACTTCTGTTGGGATTGAACTCAGGTCCACATTTGGGTGGGTTTATACCCAGGTACAGAGTCTATACCCTTGAACCTTTTAAAATCCTGCTGGGAACCCTAGTGCAGTGGGATAGGTAGGAGTTGTGATGGGGGGGAACCCTGTGGGGTGGTTCTAGACCCAAGGAATCTGCCACAGTATCCTTAATTTGTAAAAAAGGACTAAGGAAAGCCTGGATGGGAATGCCACCATAGGAAATGTCTAAACCTGGATGCAGTTTTCTTGTTCCTAGGGAAGAAGAAAGAGCCCCATGGCACAGAGTGGTAAGCTGCAGTACTGCAGTCCAAACTCTGCTCATGACCTGAGTCCGATCCTGACGAAAGTCAGTTTCAGGTAGCCAGCTCAAGGTTGACTCAGCCTTCCATCCTTCCGAGATCGGTAAAATGAGTACCCAGCTTCTTGGGGGAGAGGGAAGATGACTGGGGAAGGCACTGGCAAACCACCCGGTAAACAAAGTCTGCCTAGGAAATGTCGAGGTGACGTCACCCCATGGATCAGTAATGACCCGGTGCTTGAACAGGGGACTACCTTTGCCTTTAAGGAGGAAGAACAGTTTTCCACACTAGCATGTGATTGTAACACACCTCTTTTACTGTACTCCTAGAGAAACATCAAAATTGCAACCCCTTTCCCCTCATCGGCAGTCTGATATGGTACAATCCATTCACGCAGGGACTGGTGCCAATGCTTGGAAATCTGAAGGATGGAATTGTCACACAGTCCAGTTCAAGGAATTAATTCACACATTCTGCTGCAAATGATCCAGTCCTGACTAATCTAATGGTGAAAAATCAAATGTGTGATGCATATTCACACACGAACCAAGGCTATATTCATTTGACATACCTTTTATACTTTTTCTCTTAGAGTATTCTAAAGGTGCCCTGACCTGGATGGCCCAGGCTAGCCTGATCTCATGAGATCTCAGAAGCTAAGCAGTATTTGGATGGGAGACCTCCAAGGAATACCAGGGTCATGACACGGAGGGAGGTAATGGCCAACCACCTCTGATTGTCTCTTGACTTAAAAACCCCACCAGGAGTCACCAAAAGTCAGATGTGACTAGATGGTAAAAAAGGAAAAAAAATTCTAAGAGTAACAAAGTCTTATTAAATCTAGTCCTGATTTTTTTTTGCAAGAAGTGCCACATTGGATGAAACCAAATATTAAAGTTCCCATGGTGGAAGGAGCATTTCTCTGAAGGAAGAACCTCTTCCATTGAAAGAAGGCTCCACTTTTAGCTGAATGGAGTTGTACGGTGAAACTGACCCACCATTAGAGATTCCAAATCCATTTTCCTCTTTAGAAAATTCTCTAAACAGGTTCCCCCCCCCCCCTGGTTAGGTATCAAAGTTGTTTCTCTCCTAAGTCAAGATACACGTTTCAACTAGAAAGTATCTGGAGAGCAAAACTTATCCTTCATAGTTGTTAATATTTTACCGTTAATCTTTGAGGTTTTTGAGTATTGCTGGAATAGAAAATGATGACATTTCCCCTGCTGCTTTTATCAATAAAGTACTGCAGCATTTTGTTTATTAATATATTATTTATAAGGTGTGCTCTCTCTGGGTTGTGCATAATTAATCTGCCGGCGATCTACAAGGTAATAACAGCATTCTCAATTTCACTCCAGAGGAGCCTTCCACAAAACACCACGTCCCACTTCATGAAGCAGGAAGAAGAGTTTTTTTATGCTGACTTTCTCTACCACTTAAGGAAGAATCAAACCGGCTTACAATCACCTTCCCTTCCCCTCCCCACAACAGACACCCTGTGAGGCAGGTGGGGCTGAGAGTGTGTGACTAGCCCAAGGTCACCCAGCTGGCTTCATGTGTAGGAGCGGGGAAACAAATCCAGTTCACCAGATTAGCCTCCGCCGCTCATGTAGAGGAGTGGGGAATCAAACCCGGTTCTCCAGATCAGAGTCCACCGCTCCAAACCATTGCTCTTAACCACTACACCACGCTGGAGTCAAGTCCTGTGCTGTTCATGCATTTCAGAAAAGCCACAGTATGGATATACTGATTCATGAGAAGTTTTCAAAATCTACCACACTCTCTTCCTGTAGGTATGAGAAGATTTTCCCAATTTTTGCTTCTTTTCTGCTTTTTTTAATACACACGTTTGGCAATGAGCAGGCAGTCCATTCCTGAAGAGGGGCACAGATGCCCGATTGCCCTGGAGCATCACAGCCACAGAGGCTTCCCAGCTGCTGAAGATAAAATGAAACAATTAAAAATGTAGAATGGGGGGAAATTCCCCTATGGAAAACAGTGCGGTTACCCCACCAAATAAGGTGGCGTAGCAACACTGCAACTCTAGGGGTTGTTCCCAGGACAAAGGTTGTTAGGATGCTGCCTAAAGGCAGCTCTGCCCCCACGTGCCGGAAAGGGTTCCCACTTCTGGAATTTTGCTCCCAGCGTGGCTGTACTGGCAGCAGAGCCCTGCACAGCCGTGTGCCTTACCGGCGCCAGCGTGAATTTATCCTGGGATAAATGGGCACTTCTGTTGGCACGGGGTCATGCTGGCTCCTATGCCGATTTGCCCCCTTTCAGGATTGTGCTCTTCGTCACCTGTTGTTGTGGTGGTTTTTTGCTATCGATTTTGTAGATTCACTTGTAAGGGCGGGTATCCAACCACACAGCTACTTTGATGGAACACCATTTCCATTTGTGGAAAAGGGGGTTGGTAATTTCCGCAAATTTTCCTCTTTCAGTGCAGACCCCCCTTTTTACCCCTATGCTGTTCCTGACCCCCAGGAACAAAATTTCAGAGGCTATAGCAATACAGGAAAATGGGAAAGACCTGTTCGGTGAAGTCCGTGGATGGTTGGACACAACCCAGCATATTTACAGATTTTACAGGTTGTATGTGCAACATACACAATGTTTCTACATATCATAGAATTACTGATTCACAATCACTGATACACAAGTAGTTGCAAAAAGCATACATTTTACAGGAAACGTTCTGTGCGAGTAAACAAAAAACAGCACAAAGACGAATAATCATGGATTAGATTTGCACAAAGGGGAAACAAAATCCAAGTGGGGATAAGTCTAAACTTAGTTTCCTATGAAAGCTTGCAATAAGCGTATGCAATTGTGCTTTTCTGTTTTGTAGGGGCTTGAAGATTGCAACTGGATGGTTTTCATTCCCTGTTTATTTTGATTTTTTTAAGGATTTCTTTTATTCCGCACAGTTGTTCTGTTTCAGGTTGATTTCACGAGTGTTGTTTTTCATACATTAATTTATTTACTTCTGTTGCACTGATGCAAGAGAACTCGTAGATCATTTTGATGGAAAGACAGCAGATAAATAAATTCACTCCGATATTGCCATTATGAGTGTTTCCGTCTGAGTGCTCATTAGTAAATAATCAGTACTCTGAATCTGGTGGTGGAAATGCCGAGGGCGAAGCCAGCCTTTCAATGCTGTCATGTTATTTATTTTCAATTTAAAACCTCTGTGCAGTATTTTATGTATAAGCAGCAGAATTCCAAAACAAAAACAAAGAAGGTGCTTAAATGTGTTATACCTGGACTAGGGGGAGAAGGGGAGGCGCTTTGGAAAAGTTCCAAATAAGATAAAAGTTTTCTAGGTAGAATGCGTATGCTCGTCAGGGCAATCTGGGCCTGATCACTAAAATGGATTTTTGACCTTGAATTCAAATAGTCATAAAATTAATTACTGCAACAGCAGATATAGAGGAAGAGATCCTTTCTTTGAGACGTGCTAATGCAATGGATTCTGTACGTGACTAAAGTAAGTTTGACTAATCACCGGAAGCACAAATTTAAACAGCGTTACACCCTTCTAAGACCAATGACTTTGCTGCACTTTGAAGAGTATAAGGACAGCACTGAGGGTGTCCTTTATAAGGAGCTTTTTCGCATATTCCTCCCCCATCAGTTCTGGCCCCATACCGATTCAGTTTATCCCCTGCTTTCTGCACGCATTTTTGTGCCTTTAGTTTTCACTTTTTTTTGTCCCCCCCCAAAAAATTTTTACCCCCATTTATGCTGAGATCACGTTTCTCCCAATTTTTTTTTTTCTGGAAGCTGATTTTGAGTTGCCTTTCCCCTCATGCATCATGTTTCTGTCTATTTTCTTTGCCCCGCCCACTCCCACCCAGTAATAATGGCAGGGTCAAAGGAGGTTGGCAATCAAAAGGAGAAGTAGAAGTCTAAACTATACTAGTAGGCATTTCATCCTCTGGCAATTAATTCCACAAATTAATTGTTCTTTCAATAGGGTTGCCAACCTCCGGGTGGTCAGCACAGATGCAAGACTAATTAACAAAGTGCAAATATTTATAAATAGCCACACAAATACAACACTTAACATCAACTAGCCATTCATACATTCATATGCATCCTAAACTAGCCTAATGAATATGAACACACAGGTGCAATCAACAATAGTCCAAATATCATATGAAGAGTGGTTCCACGAAGGTTCCCAAGAAGTGGAGCCGCAGAAAGGCTTTCTGCATCACATATGATATTTGGACTATTGTTGATTGCACCTGTGTGATCATGTTCATTAGGATAGTTTAGGATGTATATGAATGTATGAATGGCTAGTTGATGTTCAGTGTTGTATTTGTGTAGCTATTTATACATATTTGCACTTTGTTAATTAGTCTTACATCTGTGCTGATTTCCAAACCCGCGGTAATAGCACAGGGGTGTCTTTTTCCTACAAACCTCTGGGTGGTGGCTGGAGATCTTCTGCTATTACAACTGATCTCCAGCCGATAGAGATCAGTTCACCTGGAGAAAATGGCAGCTTTGGAAATTGGACTCAATGGCCTTGAAGTCCCTCCCCTCCCCAAACCCCGCCCGCCTCAGGTTCTACCCCCAAAATCTCCAGGTATTTCCCAACCCAGAGCTGGCAACCCTATCTTTGAATGAAGAAGTACTTCCTTTGGTTTGTCCAGAATCTACCACCAGTCAACTTCATTGGTGGCCCTCAAGTTTCATGTGAGAGTGAGAAAATGTTCTCTCTACCCACTTTCCTCATCACATGCATGACTTTATAAACCTCTATCATGTCCCTTCTTAGTTTTCTTTCTAAACTGAAATGTCCCAGAGTCTTTAGCCATTCTTCATAGGATTCAGAGTTGCAACCTCTCTGCTTGTGTACTCCAAGACAAAAATAAGGGCCTTTTATGCAGGGACGTTTCCCCGCAGTCACCCCCGCCAACTGCTTCTGGGCTTCCTTTTGATTATACTTGCCTTTCCTGACAGTTAGAGGCCGCCTTGCTCTCCCTGTGTGTTTTGCCCATGTTTTCTGAATGCTGTTTTAGCCAGAATCTAGAAAATGCAAGCAAAATGTGCAAGAAGCATGAGGCGACCTCTGACGGTCGGGAAAGTCAAGCTAATCAAAAGGAAGCCCTGAAGCAGGGGGTGACCGCAGGGAAACATCCCCGCATAACAGGCCATAGATTTGTACTGTTGTACATTAAAGTAAGAGGGACCTCTCTTAGTACAGCAGATGCCTCTTCAACTTACATTACAGATATGTTTTTTTAAAAAAAAGAAACTATAAATGTACTATGCAGAGATTTGGATCAAGTCAGTTTTTTTTCACTCCATCTTCCTCACTTCCCTTAGTACAGCTGCCATCCCATGTGCCTTTTGGTAATGCAGGTCCCATGATTATGGTTGCCAACCTCCAGGTGGTGGCTGGAGATCTTCTGCTGTTGCAACTGATCTCCAGGCAATAGAAATCAGTTCCTCTGGGGAAAATGGCTGCTTTGGCAATTGGACTCTATGGCATTGAAGTCCCTCCCCTCTCCAAACCCCGCTCTCTTCAGACTCCACCCACAAAATCTGCAGGTATTTCCCAACCTGGCACTGGCAACCCTACCCATGATCTCTATCGTGGCCTCTTCGGTTGTCAGAGGGGGAGGCCATCCTCTCATGGAAAAGCTGGTTGGATCCAACCTAGAGTAATAACGATGAGTCCAAAACTGAAGGCACGCTCATAGTAGTTTCTCCACATCAGTTTTAATGATGTTGAATTTCTCACCATTCCTTATAATAATGATGGTGCGAGCATCATGAAGGCTAAGAGGTTCAAGCCAATTGGGAAACACAAAGTTATAATATGTGAAGTTAAACAGTTGCCTGAGGAGCACAAAGAGGGATATAGCTATGGACTGTTTGCTCGTGCTACCAAATCCTCTTTAATTTACCCCATGAAGGCACTGACCTTGGCAAAATCGCTAGAAACAACTTGTCAAAAGGGTTGTACCTTCATTGCAGAGTTTAACTCATGTGAATCCAAGTATGCTAAAAAGCCATCAGAAATCATGGCCATCCTGCTCCTCCTCTGGCTAACAATGAAAAATCCTCATTTCCATATCAGAGTGTGTCTTTGGGCAGCGACAACACAGCAGAATCTTATTCTAAGTTGCCTTTATTTCATCGCCTCTGAAATGTTTGGGTTGCGAAAAGCTTGGGACAGTCTCACACCCATGACTACAGGGAAAATATGTAAAGTGGAACAGGGAGGAAGAGTGCTGACTTCTTATGAAACAGGAAGGGTTCTCCCTTGCATGGGTTTCTAGTACACTTTGCAAACGTTTTTTCTTAAAAACCTATGTAAAACAGAGGGTTATTCAATTGGGCCAATAGTCAAAACTACAGGGATTCACAAAGGTTGCTACATTACAAAGATACTACTGGAAATAATCGGCATGTCAAGTTTTTATTGACTGATTGGCCCCTTTCAAAATGTCCTTATAATCCAGTTGAGCAGTGGGTTGCTAATGGATTTTTTGCATCAATTCAGACACAACCAGTTTGGCTCCTGGCTGCTAACGGATTGTTTTTTTAAACCTGTTCAGACAAAGCTGCTTGCAGCCTGTTGGCATCGTGGGCCTCTGCTGCTTTTTATGAAAACTGCTTTCTCCCCTTTTCAGTTCTTCCTTGCGCTTCTGAATCGCTCCAGTGTGCTGTTTGAACTGTCCAGAGCGCTTCCAAAAGGACCGCTATTCCCACCCCACCGCCTTTTTTCTTTTCCAGTTTTTTTTAAAAAGTTCTACAATTTGTGCTGTAGTGGTATAGTGCTACAGCAGCCCCATTCACATGCCTGTCACTATAGTGGGAAAAGAATGTGCCACCCGAAAAGGCGGCAAAACAATAGCAGTGCTATTTGAACTGGCCAGAGCACTTTAGAGATGGCTCATGGATGGATTGAAATGGGCTGTATGAATGCCCATCTCGGTATCGTTTTACTTGGAAATGGGCCAGCAACAGATGCCATCTGGTTTAGAACAGTAATCCGAAAGAGGTTATTGTTATATTTATACCCTGCTTTCCTCCACAATGGGCATCCAAAGTATCTAACACCGTTGTTCTCCCCTTCTCCATTGTATCCTCACAACAATAGCCCTGTGAGAAGATTAGGCTGAGCAAAGTGCACTGTCAGAAAGCTTCCATTCAGGCACCAGAAGTTTTGATTTCAAGAACTGTTAGCCCTTAGCGAAGGTTACAGCGTTGGCGTAGGCTTCTCACATCAGGTGTATATAAATTATCTGTTTGAATCTAGCAGGATCTGACAGATCAGGGTGGTCTCTGTATACTTGGAAAGATCTTCTGAGTCATGTGAACCTTATCAAGGATCAAGACATTCCTTAGAAATCCACCTGCAAAATGTGGACGTGGAGTGTAGTGGCTGGACTGTTGGACTAGGACCGCAGAGACCTGGAGTCAAATCTCCTCTCATCCACAAAACTCAATGGAAATCTTGGGCACATCTCTCTGCCTAACCAATGTCACAAGATTGTTGTGAGGATAGTTGTGGAGAACATTGTCCCCCACCCTGAGCTTCTTGGGAAAAGGATGAAATGGGAGAAGTTGGATGTGAAATGAATGCACCAGTCAAAGTGTCATGAGCCTAATGGGGGGGAGGGGTCCATGCAGATCTGTAGGTGAGACCATGAAGGCCATTGAGCATCTGAACTTGGACACTGAAAAATAATTTCCACTACCATGAATTTGGTTGTTCTGCAGGTAGCACCATAACTGTTCCATAGAAAACTATTTGACCTTCAGTAATTGGGTCGCCGGGAGGTTAAGGACATGGTATAGCCCAATCTCATCAGATATCAGAACCTATCAGGGTTGGTACTTGGAAGGGAGATCACCAAGGAGGATGCTGCAGAGGAAGACAATGGCAAACCACCACTGCTTTTCACTTACCTTGAAAACCCCTTGCTGGGGTCACCATAAGTAGGTTGCAACTTGATGATGGCACTTTATACACACATAGGGTTGCCAACTCTGGGTTTGGAAATTCCTGAAAATTTGTAGGGGGGTACTGGGAAGGGAGGAGTTTGGAGAGGAGAGGGACCTCAGCGGGGTATCACGCCATACAGTCCACCCTCCAAAGCAGCCATTTTCTCCAGGGAACTGACCTCTGCAGTGTGGATACCAGTTGTAATTCCAGGAAATCTCCAAGTCCCACCTGGAGGTTGGCAACCTTATAAAACAAATTGGTGTAGTACATTTATAATGAAGTTGTCCTTTAAGCTTTGGCATATAGAATACATTTTATCAAGAATTTTGTGAATACCAATTTCCCCCAAAATATTGCTAAGTTACTTGAAAGCTGTTCCAACCTCTTTGGCAAATGATACAAATTTTATGCAACCCCATTTACTCCTTTGAAATATTTATAAACAGCCAGGCAGCCCTAAACAGGAAATTTAGAAGACTTATAGTTAAATAACTGTAAAAAATAAATAAATCTAAAACTTGTAAACTTGAGGGCTGAGGCACTATACATATTTAACTCCAATTATAATGTCTACTGTTTATTGTCTTCTAGTAAATGTAAATAATGGGTGAAGTAGGAGTATTATATTTCCACTGGATTTTATTTGCCTTGGGGTTGTTTTGCTATTTTTAATTAATAGAAGCAGGGTTTCTGTGGGTCATTACAAACAAATGGATGTTGTCAAGAAATAAATCAATATATAGGGTTTGATCTAACCAGCTTTTGCCCTAGTAATAAAAAGAGGAGGTGGTCCCATGGGAACTGATTAAACAAAAGCCAAGTGGGACAGGGGCTGTAGTAAAGAGGCAAATTGGCCAAGCTTTGCACAGATAGATGGTACTCCAAAAACCCACCACTGTTTTTTTAGCACAAAGCTACTAGGGAGGTGCTGTGGCTCAGTGGTAGAACATCTGCTCAGCACGAAGGAGGTCTCCGTTTCAATCCCTGGCATCTCCAGTTAAAAAGTATCAGTAAAAATATTGACTGATGTTTTCTCAATGGATTGTAATTATTAGGAGATAATCTAGGGTTGCCAGGTGGGTGGTATTACCCGCCAATCCGCCAAGCTGCTCCGGGGCTGTGCCTGGGTGCGGGTGCACGCACGTGATGACGGCACTTCTGGTTTTAAACCTTCCACCGCAATGCGGCGCTTCCAGAAGTAAGAACCAGAAATGCTGTCATTGTGTGCGCGGGCCCGCACACTCCCGCGGCCACTTCAGCCCCGTCCCCTAAAACCTCCCACCGATCAGAAGGGGGGACCTGGCAACCCTAAGATAATCTCTTGATAATACGAAATTGAGTTGTCTTGAGAAAAGCCATCTTCCAGATGTCCCTGAGAACTCTCCTGTATTCCAGATGCTCCTGAGTACTCTCCTGTAAAGAAAAAAGAACAAGAGGTATTATATGAACTGTGAGGAGTATACACAGCTTGGAATTTTGAGCAAGCAGCACTTGTATTTGTTATGGTTGTACTATAGGAGGTGTGGGGATTCTTGGATGTGCTATATTGCTAATATTTCTGTTGTTATAACACAAAGAGAAGTGATATTTTGTTCTTAACTACTGTTGTTAAAAATACTGTTACACTATAGATAGAGTTGGTATCTTTACCTATCTGTGTTGACTTGAGTTAATAGTATCAAATAGAACACAGTGGTGTCTCCTTTTCTGTAACCTCCAGGTACTAGCTGGAGTTCTCCTGATATTACAGCTGATCTCCAGCCAAGAGAAATCAGTTCCCCTGGAGAAAATGGCTGCTTTGGCAATTGGACTCTGTGGCATTGAAGTCCCTCCCCTCTCCAAACCCCGCCGTCCTCAGGCTCCACCCCAAAAACCTCCCACCAATGGTAAAGAGGGATCTGGCGACCCTACGGATGAGGTGTGGCCACAACATGAGTGGCAAAATGTGCTTCAAATGTGGCTACCCAATTGTGCCTTCCTTATTTCCAAGGGGGGCTGAGGCAAACCAATCCCGGACATTAATGCCCTGAATTCTACTTGTCATTTAAAAGGAGATCAAATAGGCCTTACTGTTACTATGTTCTATGCAGGCCACCTCTTCTCAGATACATATCACAAAAGATGTGCATGAAGTCATTAAATAGGGGTAAAATGTATGTCAAAAGAACCACGAAAGCAACCTTTGAAACCAGGAACAACATTTAAAGAAAGCAAGCAAGGGCACATGGGCTCCCCAAATAAAAGAAAATCCCCCAGCGCCGGCCTAGGTGCTACCTTATTCCATGATAAGGTGGCACCTACGCCGGCGTGGGGTCATGCCAGCTCCAAAGGAGCTTTGCCCCCCCCCTCAGGAATAGGATCTTGGTTGCTTTCTACAGACAAACCACATGTAGCATCAAACATGGTAATATTATAAGGTCACATTAGTAAGCACAGCATGTGTGAAGTGGTTAAGAGTGGTGGCTTGGAGCGGTGGAGTCTGATCTGGACAACTGGGTTTGATTCCCCACTCCTCCACATGAGCAGCGGACGCTAATCTGGAGAACCAGGTTGGTTTCCCCACTCCTACACATGAAGCCTGCTGGGTGACCTTGGGCTAGTCACACTCTCTCAGCCTCACCTACCTCACAGGGTGTCTGTTGCGGGGAGGGGAAGGTGAGTGTAAATCAGTTTGATTCTTCCTTAAGGGAAGTGGTAAAGAAAGTCGGCATATAAAAACCAACTCTTCATCATCATCATCATCTTCTTCTTTATTATTTCACTTTCAATGTTTTGATGAGATGCACTTGTATTGGCTCCGATTGGTCAAACACTCTTTGTTTTTCTTCCCTCCAAGGGGTCATGTCCTCATTATTTCTTCAGGCACAACTAATAAAATTAGCACAGTGCCTTTCTGATGGAGCACTGACCAATTTCCAGTCAAGCAGCACACTACAAGTTCATTTTGTATATCCAAAGCCATCAAATGAAAGGGCATTTGTTGCTCTTTTCATATTTATTCCCTTCCCCGCTTTTTTTTTTTTAAAAAGTTCTGATGACTACAAAGGTGACATGTATTTTATACTTGTCAGATAAAAGGAGACAGCGAGAGGCGAGATGTGCTAATAACACTAAGGGCCAAACTGAATCAGAGATAGTGAGAAGGAATCAAGAGGCGTACTTCAATCATTAGGGTTTATCATGAGTGAGATTTGTTGGCTGATGCGCTGTCAAAGTTCTGAGACAGGAAAAGATTTTAGAACAAACAACTGAGTGTTGCTGGAAAAAAAATACTGAGCGCCGCTGCGATTCACTATAAAGCGAAGGAGAAGAATGATGCGCGCATCAAAGGGAGTAGAAAAGTCGATCGCGCCTTTTGAAAAGACATGACTTTCAGAGAGGCATGGATCCGTTTCCCTTTCAAATAGACTGGAACTTCCCTTGTTCAACCTGTCAGTCTGATATATGTGTCTTTACCAGAGACAGCTCACAAGTCAAGTCCAAAAGAGAAGATAATAGCACTCAAGGGCACATTATGGAACATACATATGCATCCTTCCATGATTTGCCTCGAGGGTGGAATTCAGGACGGTCTCCGCTTACCTAGTTATTTCACCCAGTTGTTATTATCATTTTGGGGACTCATTGGACCTTTTACTTGTGCTAAGTTAAGAGAATACAAGAGAAATGTTTAGAAAATTAACTTCACTTGCGCTATCTACTGTGTGTGTGTATATGCGTGTGTGTAGGCTTGGATCCAACCTAGAATTTCCATGAGACAAGGAGGTAGCACAATTTTTGCCAGTTTCCCTCTCCTGTGGAAGCCCAAAATACCCCCTAAAATCCTGCTCCTGGAGGACAGAGGACTATAGGAACAGCTTGGGAGGAAGATTAGTCTCCCATGGGAGGGGGGAATCAGCAGAAACCACCCTCCCTCCATGATCCCATGGACATTTAGGTGGAACACAAGAGATAATTGTATGTAGCTATAGCTGTCTCTGTCTGTCTGTCTGTCTGTCTGTCTATCTATCTATCTCTGTCTGTGTCTATATTTCTCTCTCTCTTGTTATCTGTCGATATCTATCCTATCTATCTATCTGTCTGTCTGTCTGTCTGTCTATATTTCTCTCTCTCTTTTTATCTATGTCTATCTATCTATCTATCTATCTATCTGTCTGTCTGTCTATCTATCTATCTATCTATCTATCTATCTACCTACCTACCTACCTACCTATCTATCTATCTGAGAGAGAGAGAGAGAGAGAGAGAGAGAGACAGACAGACAGACAGACAGAGAGAGACAGAGAGAGACAGAGAGAGAGAGAGAGACAGAGAGAGAGAGAGAGACAGAGAGAGAGAGAGACCAGCCAAGGTTATCCATTGAGTTTCCATGAGCGGGTATTTGAAGTTGGGTCTCGAAGATCCTAATCCAATATGCTAAGCATTATACCACACTGGCTCTCATCTATATTATGATATGTAAGATCAGAGTTGGTAATGCCTCCAGCACTGAATATCTTGTTTTATGTAAACTCTAAAAAGGCCTGTAAGGTAAATCATACCCTGGATAAACTGAGGTATACAAAGCCTTCTCCCGTTGGTTCAGGAGGCTCACGAAGTGTAAATGACCTGGGAGTAGAAATTTCTTCTGATAAAGCCTGGTGGTTATCCTTCTGAGCAGAGCTTCCCTTTGATTCCCTTTGATCCTAAATCTAGCATTCTCTTTGCTGACAGAGGCTAACAAACTGATTTACCTGAATAATAGCCTCATTTCATCCTCTTCGCTAGGTCCCAACCTAGGCCATCAGGGCTTCAATCAGTTTGTTTATACCCTGCAGTTCATGATCAATTCAGTTGATGTATTTGGGCTAGCCATTTCCAACAGAGAAAGACTCAATCTCTCCCCTCTTTGATATTTTCCCCAAAAACCTTTAAAAAACTCAAAGAGGAGTATATACACGTGCCACTTCTGCAACTGAGTAAAAGTTTACTTTGCATGTTAACAGGGGTGTGAATACTATTCCATAGTAAAGAAAGAAAAACGGAAACCCTGACAGTGGGAACTCATGGCAAATTGCAAACATGTCATTAATGAAAGGCTCCTTTGAACCCAAAGTCCCCACTCAGTTTCTCCGAATGATTCACTGCTCCAGCTGGCCTCTTCACCATCAGTATCTGATGAAGGGTTCTGAAGTTCTGTTACCAAGCAAAAGTTTTCTTCCAGTCTAACTAGGGTTGCCAACCTCCAGGTACTAGCTGGAGATCTCCTGCTATTACAACTGGTCTGCTGCCCGCAGAGATCAGCTCACCTGGAGAAAATGGCCGCTTTGCCAGCTGGACTCTCTGGCACTGAAGTCCTTCCCCTCTCCATGTTGGGTTTTTATATTTGGTTAATATAGAAGATTGCCCAATCGTGGAAGTGAGATATTGAGTGGATTAAATTCAGTCTTCCCAAGAAGTAAATTGCAAAAGAAAAGTAGAACTTACATTTATTCAGGTTCAGTTTGTTAACATTCTTGTTGCAGTTGATAAAAGACAGAAAGCCTCATCTAAAGAATACATGTCCCTATACAAGTGGCTAGCTAATCCAGCGTCATGTGAGTGCAAGTATGATTGTTTGGACCATGTGGAAAAAGCAGAGAGACAAAGTGGCTGCTGAGAAAGGAGAAGGAGGAGTTAGAGTGCAGCCCCCCCCCCCCCAAGTTCAGCCAAACAGCAGCATCTCATTAAAGAAACAGCAACTACAAACTTAAGAGTAACATAGCGCCCCCCAATGTCCAGGCATGCTGAGTCGCTCTCACTCCAACACTCCAAACCCTGCTCTCCTCAGACTCCACCCCTAAAACCTCTCACCGGTGGCGAAGAGGGACCTGGCAACCCTAAGCCACCCGGGGTTGTCGTGTAGGATAACCTCAATTTCTCTCATTTTTTTGGTCTTACATTAAAAAAAAAACCTGAAAGGAAATCTATAGGCCTATGCAGTTGTTAAAACCAAGTCAACGCCCCCCTTCTAGTGTAACCTTTTGCTGTAGTGTTGCGGCATCTCAGAGATGCAAAGGCCCAGCAGTATTACTTCTCGTCAGATATGTCTGTCGTATATCTGCCCAAGTTTACTTGTTCTGGGTTTCTTTTGACAGGAAGCATTTCTTGATGAAACACACAACAAAACAGAAGAAGTGCTGCACAGTCGTCTCGTTTGGGGAAATTAATTCCCTGGAACACAAGTAAAACTAGGAGATCTCCAGCTAGTACCTGGAGGTTGGCAACCCTACGTCTGAGTCAGAGAGCAGTGCAATATAAGAAAAACTCTGTGCTCAAGGCAGACCTCCAGGTCCTCTTGTTCCTTGTCAAGAAGTGTCACCAAATCATACATCCTGTATCAGTAGGGTTGCCAACCTCCAGGTACTATATATCAAAAGGCAGCACGAAGGCTCAATATTAAGTATGCAACAAATTCAATATTTATTCCTGCTCTCCTTTCTTACCAAGTGGTTCATTCATTATACTAACTAATGAACCAGCATGTTTTATTCAGATGGTTTTTTTTAGACGACTGTAAATTGGTAACTTACCTGTTTTACTTGTGCTGGTCATTGACGGTAATAAAATTTCTATTCTATTCTTAATATTTGTTCCTAAATCATTAACATATACACATATTAGTCCTAAAACTAATCTATTCTATCTAAGAAAACACTAGTCACAAAAAGTGTATTAACAAATAATTCTGAACAAAATATAGGACCGAAGTCCATACAGGTATAGGAAGCAGAGACCCTCCTATTATACACAAAGTCTTGCAATATGGCTATCGGCATTGACAAAAATCAACAAGTACGCGCCCTCTAGTCTCATCATAAATTGTTTTGGGGTTCCCTTGAATGGCTGCAGATGTTTCACCTTAGAAGGAATCTCCAAATTTTCTTTGAATTCCACTTAGGTGGAATGTGGAGATAATTTAGGGATATATGAAACTTCTCTGAGAAATAGGGTTGCCAATCTCTAGGTACTATCTGGAGATAGTATCTCCAGGTACTATCTGCTATTACAACTGATCTCCAGCCGATAGAGATCAGTTCACCTGGAGAAAATGGTCACTTTGGCAATTAGACTCTATGGCATTGAAGTCCCTCCCCTCCCCAATCCCTCCCCTCCTCAGGCTCTGCCCCCAAAACCTCCCACCGGTGGCAAAGAGGGACCTGGGAACCCTATGTATCAGTTGCACCCTCCACACTGCCCATTGGCCATTCATGATGGGCCTTGTGGCCTAGCCAGGTCTTCGACTTCTCTCAAAGAGAGAACATTTTGCCTTCAAGCCCCATAATTTAATTTTCCAAAGCAATAAAAAGAGATCCACTTAGTAAGGATAAACTGAAACTTACTGGCAAGGCCGAAATACTGCTATTGATCATTCTCTCATTTAAATTCAAGACTTGAGAAGCCGCCACCAATCACTGATTTAAACTCTTAAAACCAAATTATATCAGTCGCTAAGTGATGACACATGCCATGATTCAAAACATTTACAACAGCAATCAGGACTTTATAGTTCAGACTACAAATCACGACTACACATTAAGAGGAAACCGTGATTTATTTGACAATTAGACTTGGACGATATATATATTTTTCCATGGTTCTCGCCTGTTTTAAAGTGCTAGCTGGGTTCATTCGGTGAAAACATTTGTCTGATAACTGAACTCAACTTAGACGTTTGTCTCATAATGTAGTATCGTGGATAGAAGTGACTGTAATGGCTGCGGGAGCCCCTTCCAGCCCTCTCTTTGCTTTATGTTTTGAAGGAGAGAAGAAGAAGAGTTGGTTTTCATATGCTGACTTTCTCTACCACTTAAGGAGACTCAAACCAGCTTACAATCTCCTTCCCTTCCTCTCCCCACAACAGACACCTTGTAAGGTAGGTGAGGTTGAGAGAGCTCTAAGAGAACTGTGACTAGTAGGGTTGCCAGGTCCCTCTTCACCACCAGCAGGAGGTTTTTGGAGCAGAGCCTGAGGAGGGAAGGGTTTGGGGAGGGAAGGGACTTCAATGACACAGAGGCCAATTGCCAAAGTGGTAGGGTTGCCAACCTCCAGGTGGTGGCTGGAGATCTCCCGCTATTACAGCTGATTGCCAGCTGACAGAGATCAGTTCCCCTGGAGAAAATGGTGACTTTGGTCATTGGACTCTATGGGATTGAAGTCCCTCCCCACTCAAAACCCCACCATCGTCAGGCTCCGCCCCCAAAATCTCCAGGTATTTCCCAGCTTGGAGCTGGCAACCCTACAAAGCTGCTATTTTCTCCAGGTGAACTGATCTCTATTAGCTGGAGATCTGTTGCAATAGCAGGGGATCTCCAGCCAGTACCTGGAGGTTGGCAATCCCAGTGACCAGCTCAAGGTCACCCATGTGGAGGAGTGGGAAAAACCAACCCAGTTCACCAGATTAGCATTCACCGCTCATGTGGAGAAGTGGGGAATCAAACCCGGTTCTCCAGATTAGAGTCCACCGCTATTAACCATTACACCACGCAACAACTGCCGCTGCTGGTGCTTTCATCCTTATGGTGGCGCTGTTTTTTTGCCAGCAGGAGCAAGGAAATACCTGAAATGGATCTATTTCCTTAGTTGCTTTAACAAAAATAAAAATAAAAAAGCATTGCATGAGGAGAGGGTGGAAACTTTATCATGGCCCAGCCATTCGGTAGAAAAAGAATGAAAGACAGCAAGGCAACTTCTATCAGCCTGCCTAGCCAAGCACTGTCCTCTCAGGGCCAGTCACTCTACAAAAGGGGATGGAGAAAGAACAAGTCTCTTTTTATTAAGCAGCGGCTACAACAACGGCAGATTCAGGGTTGCCAGCCTCCAGGTACTGCAGAAGAGCAGCACGTAGGCTCAGGTATATAAGTCAAAACACCAAAAAAAAAGCTTAGCTACCACTCTAATGAAACCTCCAGGTGCTAGCTAGAGATCTCCTCCTGCTATTACACCTGATCTTCAGCCGACAGAGATCAGTTCACCTGGCGAAAATGGCCGCTATGGACTCTATGGCATTGAAGTTCCTCCCCTCCCCAAGCTCCTCCCTCTTCAGGCTCCGCCCCAAAAACATCCCACCGGTTGCGAAGAGGGACCTGGCAACCCTACCCACAGACCAGGGTGTTTTCCTTTGATATATTGCTGTCAGCCACTTTGTGAGTCATTTTTCATTGAAAAGCGGAGGATATATTACCTTAAAGCCAGCGTGGTGTAGTGCGTACGAGCGGTGGACTCTAATCTGGAGAACTGGGTTCGATTCCCCACTCCTCCACATGAAGCCTGCTGGTTGACCCTGGGCTAGTCACAGTTCTCTCAGAACTCTCACAGCCCCACCTATAGGGTTGCCAGGTCCCTCTTAGCCACCAGTGGGAGGTTTTTGGGGCGGAGCCTGTGGACGGTGGGGTTTGGGGAGGGGAGGGACTTCAATGCCATAGAGTCCAATTGCCAAAGCGGCCATTTTCTCCAGGTGAACTGATCTCTATTGGCTGAAGATCAGTTGTAATAGCAGGAGATCTCCAGCTATTACCTGGAGGCTGGCAACCTTACCCACCTACCTCACAAGGTGTTTGTTGTGGGGAGGGGAAGGGAAGGTGATTGTAACCTGCTTTGAAACAACATCAACAACTACTACTACTACTACTTCTTCTTCTTCTTTGACAGCTGAGACAAAAACAAAACTTTAGTATGTCGCTCCATGCTCATTTCACTTCGAACAGCCCTTAAAGAGCATCATGAAGTATAGACCTTCTTAGTGTCTAGACCAAATAAAGCCCTGTAGTTTATCTGCACTCCAGGGTATAAAAGAAAAAATAAATAGAAAGCTGATGAGGAGAAATAGATGTACCAGCTGGAACTGTTTCTTCAATTAAAAGATGACGGGAAGGATAAAGCAAACTCCTCCAGAATTGGAGGATTTGTTGTCGTTGTTTGTTTCCAGTGGTAAGTGATCAAGAGCTTAACAGGAAATATAACCAAAGGAAAAAGGTTGAGTAACTAAATCAGGCCAGTGGTGGACTCGGATATTATGAGCAAGGGTGCAAAAGGAAAACTGACTTGCATGCTAGAAGCACTGGTTTAGATCCAACCAACTTTTCCGCTTGTGAAAAAGGAAGAAGGGAGTCCTCTTTGTTCATCAAAAAGGGTTTGCTAGAATGTACAGGTGACTTGACCTGGATGGCCCAGGCTAGCCTGCTCTCGTCAGATCTCAGAAACTAAGCAGAGTCACCCCTTGGGAATAATTGGATGGGAGACCACCAAGGAATGCCAGGGTTGTTGTGCAGAGGAAGTCAATGGTGAATCACCTCTGTTAGTGTCTTGCTTTGAAAACCCTCCTGGGTTGCCATAAGTCAGCTGCGACTTGACGGCATTTTACACACAGAGAGACAATTTAAAGACACTCCATGGACAAAAGCCATGTGGGATGTTTGCTGGCTAGGGTTGCCAACCTCCAGGTACTAGCTAGAGATCTCCTGCTATTACAAAGGATCTCCAGCCAATAGAGATCAGTTCACCTGGAGAAAATGGCTGCTTTGGCTATTGGACTCTATGGCATTGAAGTCCCTCTCCTCCCCAAACCCCACCCTCCTCAGGCTCCACCCCAAAAACCTCCCACTGGTGTCGAAGAGGGACCTGGCAACCCTGTTGATGGTATGTTTTTGTTTTGATTTAATACATTTTACGATGTTTTATTATGTACACTTGGTGGTGGTGGTTTTTTTTTTAATATGCTAACTTTCTGTCCCACTTAAGGAAGAATCAACCTGTGAGGTAGGTGAGGCTGAGAGAGTGTGACTAGCCCAAGGTCACCCAGCTGGCTTCATGTGGAGGAGTGGGGAAACAAATCCAGTTCACCAGATTAGCCTCCACCAGTCATGTGGAAGGTGGGGAATCAAACCCGGTTCTCCAAAACAGTCCACTGCTCCAAACCACCACTCTTAACCACTACACCACATTGGATCTAGCCAGCTTTTTCATTCAATCTCCCCCAATTATCTTCAAACAAAGCTGCAATACACATCCAGAACTCTAAAAACAACATTTAAAAAGTGGGACAAGAAGGAGAAATCACTGAAGGAATGCCAGATGAAACAAAAAAGTTTTCATTTCACAATGCTATCATACAGCTAGCTGTTGTGATTTACTCCACGGTGGCACGGCACTTTGGTGACATGATCCCTGGTCAGCTGGAACACATTACCATCATGAAGAAGACCCCTCCCCTTTAAAAAAATGGCACCAAAGCAATTACCAAGAGGAATAGCAAACAGAAACAAAATAGAACACACAAAAGCAGAAACCTTCTGGAAACCATTTTGGGTCTTTTGACAGCCTTCTTTTTCTGTCCATACTTGCACAATTTCAGTTTAGCCCTTGTAAAATATATACTTTGCTAAACTACTAACTCATAATCTCCCCCCCTCCTGTGTCTCTCACTGTGGGTTCCTGGACAGGTATTTCTGTTGTGAGTAGGGTTGCCAAGCTATGAGCTTGGTCTTACAGATCTACTACATGACACTGGCTCACAACTAGGGTCGCCCGCTCCGGGTTGGGAAATACCTGGAGATTTTGGGGGGTGGAGCTTGAGGAGGGTGGGATTTGGGGAGGGGAGGGACTTCAATGCCATAGAGTCCAATTGCCAAAGTGGCCATTTTCTCCAGGGGAGAAAATGCCCCTGAGCTACTGCCATTGTTTCCAGGGTTCAAGATGAAAATCATTTTCACAGAGGCATCAGTGGCCTTCCTTGCTTTCTGAAATTGGCTGATAGATGAGCAGCTGGACAATCATGCCCCCCCGGAGTTAATTGGTATGAAACTGTAATGCAATAAAAGTTGAACCTCTGTGCCAAGCAAGAAAGAAAAGGTAAGGTAGCTGGGAAAAAGGAAATTGTAAACATGTTGATTAGCATGTAAAACTTTAATGAGATTCTGTTTTGATAGCAGACTCTTCAGAATGAGAGAGCTATGTAGCAACTTCCAGCAAATATTTAGCTTAATTAATGAATTTCAATAATTGATAGTATTATCTAACACTTCAGCCCCATTCCTGAAACCACTTGTATTTTCTTCTTTTTAATGAGAGTGCTGTAAAGAAAGTGTGAACTTGTTTAAAATAACCTCTCTCTCTCTCCCTCCCTCCCCTATAAAACTAGGGTTGCCAGGTCCCTCTTCACCACCAGCGGGAGGTTTTTGGGGCAGAGCCTGAAAGATATTGGAATAGGCCTCTCGTAGTATCCTGTATAATTTTTTTGGGCACTGAGTAAAAAAGGGATTTCCCAGACATGTCTCCCAGATGTGTAGCTTGTTGGTCACAGCTTTGATAGTCATCCTGCCCACCCCTTTCCCCGGGGAGTCTGAGAACTGTAATTCTACGATGCGGAGGCTATCAGCGTTCTCACCAACTATCAGTTTCTAGGATCCTTTATGGAAAGTCATGATACTCAAACTGGATTTAAATCAGCCTAAGTCCGTGGCACAGATATATCCATATAATTTAGGGTTGCCAGGTCCCTCTTTGCCACTGGCGGGAGATTTTTGGGGTGGAGCCTGAGGAGGGCGGGGTTTGGGGAGGGGAGGGAATTCAATGCCATAGAGTCCAATTGCCAAAGCAGCATTTGCTCCAGGGGAACTGATCTTTATTGGCTGGAGATCAGTTGTAATAGCAGATCTCCAGCTTCTACCTGGAGGCTGGCAAACCTAATATAATTCACAAAAGGCAATCCACATATGGTCCAGGTTTTCATCGAGCTTCTGGGGGCAGGGCTTGGCATCATGTAGTTTTACTGTAGAGTTTTGGAGGGTTGCTAGAACACCTCAGCATGTGTGTGATGATACATCCAGTTACATGACCAGAAGTGATGTTATGTAGGGTTGCCAACCTCCAGGTGGGACCTGGAGATTTCCTGCTATTACAATTGAGCCCCATGTGACTAAGATCACTTCCCCTGGAGAAAATGTCTGCTTTGAAGGGTGGACTCTATGGCATTATGCCCTGCTGAGGTAACTCCCCTCCCCATACCCCACCCTCCCCAGGCTCCATCCCCAACATCTCCAGGATTTTCCCAGCCCAGATATGTTACTGCACTCCCACAAACACATGAACGTACATGAAGATTAACACGGGGTATTTAGCTTGCGAGTTTGCACAGATTCCAGCAAACCGGGATCTTTTACCTAAAGAGGTGGCTGTGAGTAGCAAGTCTTTAGTAGGAAAAGGATGACAGAGACCTGATTTAAAAGGAATAGAGGGTTTATTGAGGGATTTGGTACAACAGTGTGTGTGTGTGGGTGTGTGGGGAATTATCCCAAGCAAATACTAAACCAAGGCACAAACACATTCCAACCTGGAGCAGGAGTTCATATTTGAGCTAAAGGTGCGGAACATGGGGAATAGCGGTTTGGAAAATGCGGGGGGGGGGGAATAGATCAGGAGGAGAGCAAATATTACCTGTCCTTTTCTGCAAATAAATGAGATGGAAGAAGGAGGGATCCAGTGTGTGTTGGGAGTCTGCTGCAGTTCAGTTGGTATCCAGAGACTCTCTTTCCTGGTTCTAAAGCCAGACTAGTCATACTGGTTTTGGCCCATAGCATAAAATGGGTTATTTTCATGAAATAAAAGATTACAACAGAGGGGAAAGGAATACTTGAGAGTAATCAGGGCTTTGGCTCAAAGGTAGAGCATCTGCTTGGCATGCAGTAGGTCCCAGGTTCAATCCCCTGCATCTCCAGTTAAAGGGACTAGGCAAGTAGGTGATGTGAAAGACTTCTGCCTGAGACCCTGGAGAGCCGCTGCCGGTCTGAGTAGACATTGTAATAGCAGTTGTAATAGCAGGAGATTTCCAGCTACTACCTGGAGGCTGGCAACCCTAATATAATTCACAAAAGGCAATCCATATATGCCCCAGGTTTTCATTGAGGGACTTCAATGTAGGGCTGTTGAAAAAAAAAATTCGGTATAGTTCGGATTCGGCCGAATTCAGCCCGTCTGGATTCGGGATATGCCGAAGTCCGAACTCCCCCGCTTCGGGTCCATGCAATTCAGCGCGAATTCAAAGTTCGGGGAAAAAATTCTGCCGAATAAAGCCATTAAAAACACAACCGCACCTTTCTGCGGCTCCAGGGGGGGGCATTTTTGGGGGTAGAGGTCCCAAACTTTCAGCGGAGCTTCAAAGGACCCTTCTTGCAAGACCCCCCAAGTTTTGTAAAGATGGGGTCGGGGGGCTGAGATATGGGCCCCGAAAGGGGTCCCCCCACCCTTAATGAGCATCTCTGAGCAGAGCTTGCCACCCAAGCACAAAGCTCCCAGCCCCGACAAACAGCTGAGCTGTGGGGAGCGCCACCTGCACCAACGGAAATGGAAAAGGGGGGAGGGAAAAGGGGGGAGCCCATATCTCGGGACCCCCTGACCCAATGTTTACAAAACTTGGGGGGTCTCTTAAGAAGGCTCGTCTGAAGCTCCGCTGAAAGTGTGGGGTCTCTACCCCCAAAAATGCACCCCCTGCAGCCACGGAAAGGAGCAAATGTGCATACACACACCCCACGAGGATTTCTCTCTCTTTCTCTCCCCGGCCGGGCCGCGCAGCAGCTGATTCCTCCAGTACTCAATCCTGACGGATTGGCCAGAAGAAGACCCAGCTTGGCCACCAATCGGCCGGGGTAGAATGCTGCTTACTGACTGTTATGCTGCTGCGCCCCGAATTTGCTGAATTTATTCGTGAACTCCCGAACTTGCTGAATTCGGCTCCCCCGTTTTCCTGCCATTTTTGAGTTCGGTTCGTCCCGAACTAAAAACCACCAAATCAGGGGAAATTTGGCTGTTTTTCAGTTCGGGCCGAACCGAATCGACAGCCCTACTTCAATGTCATAGAGTCCAATTGCCCAAGCTGCCATTTTTTCCAGGTGAACTGATCTCTGTTTGATGGACCAAGTTCTGGTTCAATATAAGTCAGCTTCATATGTTCAATCAAGGGAAAACTATAGAACTGACTAAATGGCATCAGGAAGGGAAATTTTAGATTGAATTATAATTCAAGATTATAAAAGCTGAAGATATTAAGGAGACTTCAGTGGGCATAGAAAGATGTAACTCTGCCTAGGATTGCACTGCAGATCTTCTTATAGGGCCAGTGTCTCTGTCATGAAGGTGTTTGATATAAAATTGCAGTGTCTGCTGTAACCAGGATTGAGTCTTATTCTCTGTGGAGGGCAAAGTGGACATGGGGCCTTTACCTTCAGTGAAAAGGAGTCAGGCAAGGAGATGACCTTCCTCTGCCTATCAGCTGTTTTTGTAGGGGGTATTTTTCACGGTGGATTTTGCTTCGCTTTCGAATCGGAGCAAACAATAAACCAATTTAAATAGCTTTTTCATGGCAGCGCAGATTCTCCCCCCATCCCGAGGCATTTTCAATTTTTCACGGGAGAAACAGCGCACTTCTCTGCGCTGCTTATGTCTGCTGCCGCTCATGACTCACCGCTCCAAATCCGCCTAATCCCGCCCACTCTTCCCATGATCCTGTGTGTGTGTGTTTGGGGGGGCATCCTGAGAGCAGCAAATCCAAGCCAAAACTCCCGTCACCCTTCTGAAGAGAGGCAGCCAGTCTGCTCTGGGTCTCCCTCCAGCCGGTGTGATCCTATGTGTGTGTGTGTTGGGGGGGGGGCATCCTGAGAGCGGCAAATCCAAGCCAAAACCCCCATCACCCTTCTGAAGAGGGGCAGCCAGTCTGCTCTGGGTATCCCTCCTGCCGGTGCGATACTGTTAGAGTGGCAACACCCCCAGCCATTCACCGTTCTTGGGGGAGGAAAAAGGAGACGTCCCGGGGAGCGAAGCAAACATTTTTTCATGGGCATCCGAGCAACAAAACGCTCTTCTACTGGAAAGTACGGCTCAGAAGTGGTTTGGATTGCCTCTCTTTTAACCCGGCTTATTTTGCTCAGTGGGGGAAAACACGGATCTGCAGTGAATAACCAAAATTTGCCTCCGACGCAAATCAGCATCGAAACAGCAGCAAATCTCCGTGAAGAATACCCCTAGGAGACAGGGGACTCCATGCACCTTTTTTGTATGCACGTAAGGAATGAGCCCCTTGGCACTGAGTAGTAATCTGCAGTACTGCTCTGCTCATGATCTGAGTTTGATCCTGACGGAAGTCGGTTTCAGGTAGCCAGCTCAAGGTTGACTCAGCCTTCCATCCTTCCAAGGTCAGTAAAATGAGTACCCAGCTTGCTGGGGGTAAAGTGTAGGCAACTGGGGAAGGCGAGGGCAAACCACCCCATAAACATAGTCTGCTTAGTAAACATCTTGATGTGATGTCACCACATAGGTCAGTATTAATCTGGACGGTGCTGGAACAGGAGACTACCTTTACCTTTTACCTTTTTCGGGTCAGACTCAAAGGGCCACGAAATGCAGGAAACACTGGGTGAGATGTAATTTATAAAGGACAATTTCAAACTGCATTTGAATTTTACACAGACATGTACAGTCAGCACAGGAGACTACCTTTACCTTTAAGGAATTGTATATGTTGAAAAGATTCCCCCCCTGCTGGACTTAGAAGTTGTTTCCTTCACTCTTGACACAGCTTTGGATTCTGATGGGGATAAGGTTGCCAACCACCTGGTTCTAGCTGGAGATCTCCTGCTATTATAACTGATCTACAGCCGATAGAGATCAGTTCACTTGGAGAAAATGCCTGCTTTGGCAATTGGACTCTATGGTATTGGTCCCCTAGGGTTGCCAGCTCCCTCTTCACCACTGGCGGGAAGTTTTGGGGGTGGAACCTGAGGAGGGCAGGGTTTGCAGAGCTGAGGGACTTCAATGCCTTAGAGTCCAATTGCCAAAGCGGCCATTTTCTCCAGGTGGGCTGATCTCTATCGGCTGGAGATCAGTTGTAATAGCAGGAGATCTCCAGCTAGTATCTGGTGGTTGGCAACCCTATGGTCCCCCCATCCCCAAACCCCACCCTCCTCAGGCTCCACCCCAAAAACCTCCCGCCAGTAGCGAAGAGGGACCTGGCAACACTAGATGGGGGTTATGTAGTGGCAGGCAGGAAATTAAATACAGGATAAGTAAGAGATGCAACATAATGGAGGTGAATGAGAATTTCCTCTTTGTTTTTACAAAACTCGGAGAGAAGGAGGGGTGATTATCAGTGGCAGCCAGGCACACATCTGTGCATGCCAAGTGCAAACGAGAAGTACTAGTTTAGAGTGGAAATATTTCAGTTAATATGTGGTGTTTACTTAATCGGCAGGAGTCAATCTCTACCACACTTCATTTTGTTCAACTATTTTGAGAGGGGGACGAGAGGATGCAAGGCAAAGGAACCCTTAGGCATTAAATAAGAAGGGATTATACTGTATGACATGCTTGTCAGTGAAGTGGAGTGCATGTCGTGTCAGATCACACATCATGCAATGCTATCCTGCTCCTAAATGATCATCTCCCGCTGCAGGAAGCCGTCCACATCACTGCCCCAAAAGTATCATTGCGGGATGCTGCTTTTACTGTTTTGAACTGGGTTCTGACAGTCTGCTGAATTGCAGTCATGACTGGATGGTAATTCTAATTCCTGAGTTATTTTTTTGGGGGGGTGTACGAAACTTAGGGTCTATATTGCCAAGGCTAGGGAACAAGAGTTGCACTTACCTGTAACTGTTGTTCATTGAGTGGTCTTCTGTGCAGGCACACATGGGACTGAGGATGTGCAGAGCCAGCCGCGGAGATAGGCTTGTCAGCTTCCAGAAAGATAAACTCCATAAAGTGCTCTACCCTCCCCTCCAGTCATGTGACCATTTGGGTGGGGAAACTGCAGCTCTGGACAGGGGGAGAGGGGGAGCACTCTATGGATAGGGTTGCCAGGTCCCACCTTGCAACCGGTGGGAGATTTAGGGAGGTGGGTTTGGGGGCGGCTCCGGCATCATCTATGCGATGACGTCACTTACACTGTAACCGGAAGTGCCGGTGTGAGGCTTTCCCTGCCCCCTCCTGTTCCTATCTTAAGTTTCCCTGGGCGCTTTCCCCCGTGGTTTCTCCCATGGTTCCTTGTGGTTTCTTGCGAGTAGCTACTCACAAGAAACTGTGGGGGAAAGCCAAACAGCTGAGTGGTGGTGGTGGTGGGGGGGGGAAGCAAAACTGGCTGGTTGGAAACTTAGTGTAACTGGAACTGCCGGTGTGAGGCTTTCCCTGCCTCCTCCTGTTCCTATTTTAAGTTTCCAACCAGCTGGGTTTTGCTCCCCCACCCAATTGCCACTCAGCTGTTTGGTGGGGGTGCGGGCTTTCTTTTTTGCTTTGCCTCTGCGGCTTCCCTGGCCCCCAGCGTGCGAGCTTTCTTTGCCGCGCTCTGCCCGGTGTCCCAGGTTTCTCAAGCAGCTTTCCTCCCCATGGTTTCTCATGCGTAGTACTACTCGTGAGTAGCGCTGCTCGTGAGAAACTGCGGGGAAAAGCAGCCTGGGAGGAAAGCTGCCTGAGAAACCTGGGACACTGGGCGGAGAGCTGCAATGAAAGCTTGCATGCTGGGGGCCAGGGAAGCCACAGAGGCAAAGCAAAAAAAGAAAGCCTGAACCCCTGTCGAACAGCTGAGTGGCGGTAGGGTCAGGGGATCCAAAAGGAAACTTATGCTAGGAACAGGAGGAGGCTAGGAAAGCCTCACATCGGCAATTCCAGTTACACTGTAAGTGACGTCATCACATAGATGATGCTGGTCACTCCCCCTCTCTTCCCCCACCTACTTCCGCCCACCAACCCGCTGAGAGTCAGCGGGCAACAGCAGTAATGGGTGGTAGATTGCCTGCCATAAGCGGGCAGTTGGCAACCCTATCTATGGAGTCGATTTTTTGGGAAGCTGACACTAAGTCCTGGATGACCATTATTAACTACTGGCTGAAAGTACATCTTCAACCAACAGGGCCAATACCTAGTGTTGCCAGGCCCCTCTTTGTGACCAATGAGAGGTTTTTGGGGCGGAGCCTGAGGAGGGTGGGGTTTGGGGAGGGGAGGGACTTCAGTGTCATAGAGTCCAATTGCCAAAGTGGCTTTTGTTGATTGTTTTTTAGTGCTTCTAACTGTATGTTATCAATGTGGCTTTACTGGTTTTCAGGCTATTTTTCATTGAACTTTTGATGGGCATACCTTCTGAAAGTTCAATCTGGAAACTATCTCAAAAGTTCAATAATGTAGAGTATGGAGAATAAGAAAGCCATTCTAACAGGTCTATGTAGAATACTACTGAAGTTGATTCAATGTGGCTTACTCTGAGGAAAGTGTTCTTAGGAGTGCACACTAAATAACTTAAATCAGGGATCCCCAACATGATGCCCATGGGTATTGTGTTGCCTGACAACACCTTTCCTGGAGCCCACCAATTGTTTCGGGGAAGTGGGTGCGGCCAGGTTGGGCTTTTCCCAGCAAGACTTCTATTTGACTACTGGAGATTTGACTGGCTGTGCAGATTTTTTTAAAATATTGCTTTGGCAGCAGCTGCCACCGCCACTGCCACCATCCATTTTGTGGATGATGAAGAAGAGTTAGTTTTTATACCTTGCTTTTCCCTACCAGAAGGGGTCTCAAAGCGGATTACAAACTCCTTCCTCCCCCCCGCTCCCACAACAGGCACCTTGTGAGGTAGGTGAGGCTGAGACAGTTCTGAGAGAACTGTGACTAGCCCAACATCACCCAGCAGGCTGCATGGGGAGGAGTGGGGAATCCAATCTGGTTCTCCAGATTAGAGTCCACCGCTCATGTGGAGGAGTGGGGGATCACACCCGGTCCACCAGATTAGAGTTCGCCATTCTTAACCACTACACCACACTGGCTCTGCCTCGTGTGACAGCCACAGGCTGAAACTTATTGGAGGGACTTCTGTCTTAAATAACCTAGCAAGTGGTTTATAGATATTGAGCCTTTTTCTGTCTTTGCTTTGTAACAAAGAAGAAGTCTCTTCATTACAGTGTTGAGTTTGGGGGCTATTTTCCTCTCCTTGAGCACATGCATGAGAACAGTTCCAGACTATTTATTCTTTTGCTAAGGTCAGCCAATCAATTCCTCACAAGAAAGAGCAGCCTCAATCAGTGGGGCTGCATTCTGCCTGGGCTCTCAAAGTAAGCGTAATGACCCATGACTGAAGACGGATTTTGAGAAATGAATTCTGTTTCCTTATGAGATGGCAACTTGGCTCCATGCTTCTGATAGAATGCAATTAATAAGCTATTTCTTCTGTCCTTTGAAAGCTCCAAGTTTTAAATCACAACCTAATTTCAAACACCCTTGATGTAGCAACGATTTGCATTTTTCTCAAAAAGAAAAGAAGAAAAGCCGCACTACTCCATCACAACATAGCTTACAATTTCATGGTATGTGGCGAAACGTTTTTATATGCATGCCATGCCTTTTTGGAGGTTTAGCAAAATGAGTCAAAATTACTTACTTGTGAGCTCTACTGATTTCATGGGCATGCTTAACTCCCTTGTTGAGAAACCATGAGGCTTTAACTGTGTGTGACTCTAAGTATGTGTACTCAGAAGTAAGTTTCATTAATAGTCCATATGTACTTGGCATGCATTAGCTCTAGAGCAGTGGATCTCAACCTTTTTTGCTCCATTCCCCCCTTTTCACCGTTGTCCAGAATATAATTCCCCCCTTCCCCAGATAGTCTAATAAAAAAAAAAAAAAAACTACAATTTTACAGATGGTACATAATCTACAGGACATAACATTTTGCTGAATAGTGGTCCCAATCTGCCCCCTGAAACCCTACCCCCCCGGGGGAAATCCCCCCTTGTTGAGAACCCATGCTCTAGAGCAAGATTGAGAACCCATGCTCCAGAGCTGTGTTGGCGAACCTATGGCACACGTGCCAAGTCCGGCACGTCGAGCCCTCTCTGTGGGCACGCGCGGGGGCGGAGGGGGCTTTGAAGGGAGTGTGGAGCCTTTCAAAGCCCCCCCTTTCCCTAGACTCCCCGCGCCCCCCCTTGCCGAGCTGGGAGGAAACCTCAGTATTCAGGTTAAATTGCTGTGTTGGCACTTTGCGATAAGTAAGTGGGTTTTGGGTTGCAGTTTGGGCACTCGGTCTCTAAAAGGTTTGCCATCACTGCTCTAGAGCAAGATACCCTGCTCTAGAGCCACTGTGTTTGTTACAGTGCAGGACTGTAGGGGGAACTGGAAACAGGGTAAGTAAGCTCAGAGGACATTGCAATTTCTAGTAGGAACTGAACTCTAGCAGCTATAGGGTTTCCAGGTCCTTCTTCACCACCGGTGGGAGGCTTTTGGGGTGGAGTCTGAGGAGGGCGGCGTTTGGGGAGGGGAGGGATTTCCATGGCATAGAACCCAATTGCCAAAGCGGCCATTTTCTGAACTGATCTCTATCAGCTGGAGATCAGTAGTAATAGCGAGATATCTCCAGCTAGTACCTGGAGGTTACAATCCAAGTCTGACACAGAAGGCTATACACACAAAACAGCTGTACATATTAATATACTGTAACCCAAAAAGATACAGAATGTATAACCTTTCTAGTGCTATCAGTGCTGCAATTCATGCACATATACATTACACATATTAAAAAGGTAATGGTCCCCTGTGCAAGCACCGGGTTATTCCTGACCCATGGATGATGTCACATCCTGACATTTCCACGACAGACTTTGTTTGCGGGGTGGTTTGCCAGTGCCTTCCCCAGTCATCTTCCCTTTACCCCCAGCAAGCTGGGGACTCATTTCACCGACCTCAAAAGGATGGAAGGCTGAGTCAACCTTGAGCCGGCTACCTGAAACCAACTTCCGTTGGGATCGAACTCAGGTCGTGAGGAGGCTTTTGACTGCAGTACTTGTGTATAGCCTTCTGTGTCAGACTTGGATTGTAACTACATTTTGTACACAGAGGTGTCTTATTTTTTTCAGTACCTGGAGGTTGGCAACCCTAAGCAGCTAGGATAATCTGATGCCTGCTATCCTACTTTACAGCAGTGTCCTCAGGCCTTGTTAGGACTGCAGTGAATCCTATACAGATGGAATCTTGCTGCACCAATCACGTCAGATGTATTAATCTGATAATGCTTTTATAGCTTTCATTTCAAAGCACGGTACTTGGAGCATTTAATTAAGAGAAAGACGACCCGGCATTGTAAAAAAGTTTTATATCTAACTGGAAATGAGTTCACCAGTTTGAGCAAGATCAAACTGTGCCCCGTCTCTGTGGCTTCCATATGGAGTCTCTCTGCTTGCGTGCCCATGTGTGTGCATACACACACACACACACAACCCTCATTCATTTTTGGAGCAAAGATTATCTAGAACTAGCACCAAACCTCCATTTGCAACCATAGTTAGATGCAGTTAAACATGGTCAGAAAAAATATCAGTACAGATGTAATGCTAACCATTTAAGCTACCAAAATGGTAGAAGACAAGAGTTCACCAAAGTGTGGGGCATTCCCTTGATCCAAACTAGGAGGCTGAGCAAATGGTTCACCTGCCATGATTCAGGATTGACAGCGCTGTCACCAGAAACACTCCTCCCATGCCCAAAATGTTCATAGTGAAATATTTGTTCTCCTCTCAAGGTTTGCTAATGCTGGGTATCCTTGTCTCAAGGGCATTTGGAATTTGAAAGCGTTGAAATAAATTTCAACTTTGAAAGCGTTGAAATTTGAAATAAATGAACTTCAGAGTTCTTGGTTCTGCCCCTTAAAAAAGTAAAAAGAAAAATACAAAATGTCAAAGATTATTTCAAAATTACATCATAAAGAATTATATATATATAAAGGGATGACTCCAATGTTTAACTACAGCCTGGAACTTCAGCCAGAGCATCTCAATGCATTGGTATCAGACCAGTTGTTTTGAAGGTGTAATTATAACTGATCTTCAATTAATATACCTCTGAGATATTGGAAAAAGATAAACACTTCTACAAAAAAAACCTGCCTCAGTTTCATCCTTCTAACCACCTTTCTGAGATTGTCAAAAAGGAGCTTGTTGTCACCAAACCCACAGTTCCTTTTCTTAAGGATGACAGCTGTTCATCAATCAGTGCTTCAATTGCCAGCTTCTCACAAGCTGCCCTGAGGATTGCTAACCATGTTATGCTTGCAAAATCAAATTGTAGTATATTTACAGACTCAGTGCAAAATTAGTTTCAGTCCTTCATTTTGCAAACCAGTTCCTTAGCCCCTCAACTGTAGCTGTAAATGAAAACTTGAGACCGGGGCTCCAGCGACACATTACAAAGTCCTTGTGTGGGGTGGGGAACAACACACTGTCTTTGGGCAAAAACGCATGGACACTTTATCCTCCTTTAATCCCTGTTTTAGGCAGGATCGAACGCACATTAGGCGAAACGCATGCATTCGATCCAGGCTGAATCCTGGCTGAAACAGGGATTAAAGGAGGATAAAGCAACCATGTGTTTTTGCCCTTTGTGTTACATGTGCAATGGGAATTTTGTGCCTCTCAGATGTGCACCTAGGGTTGCCAGCTCTGGGTTGGGAAGTACCTGGAGATTTTTGGGGTGGAGTCTGAGGAGGTCAAGGTTTGGGGAGGGGAGGGACTTCAATGCCATAGTCCATTTGCCAAAATGGCCATGTTCTGCAGATAGGGTTGCCAGGTCCCTCTTTGCCACCGGTGGGAGGTTTTTGCGGCAGAGCCTGAGGAGGGCAGGGTTTGGAGAGGGGAGGGACTTCAATGCCATAGAGTCCAATTGCCAAAGCAGCCATTTTCTCCAGGGGAACCTATTTCCATCGGCTGGAGATCAGTAGTAATAGCAGGAGATCTCCAGCTAGTACTTGGAGGTTGGCAACCCTGTCTCCAGGTGATCTGATCTCAATCAACTGGAGATCAGTTGAAATAGCAGGAGGTCTCCAGCTATCACCTGGACGTTGGCAACCCTATGCACACTGCCTCTTTTCTGTTTGCGACCACAGAGTGTAGGGACAATCAGCTGTAGCCTTCAACTCCTGCTGTCTCCGTGTCCTCAGATTGACCCATTGACCTGAAACAGCTTTGGAGAGCTTTTGCTTGCCCTGTTGGGGAAACCTGAACGTGCTCTTACACGTCCATACATGCCCACGTCACTACATGTAGGTTTCGGCAGTGGGGCAACTATTAGCACCCTGTGGCCACTTCTGGTTGGGAAAATGACAAGTGAGGGAAGCCTTAACTCCTCCTCCACTAGCATCATGGTCCCAATCCAAATGGGGCTCCCACTTACCTGATAATTCAGTTTGAGTTGATAATGAGACCTGGGGAAATGCACAGATCTGCTTTGTCCCTGGAACTACCCCAAAGGGACAGAAGAATGTGGGGGAAACTACATATACTGGCTAAATAGTGATGCAGTTGGTCAAGTTAGTCAAAATAATAATTAAAAATGGATCACATTCTCTCATACCTAGATTTGTCACATAGTGATAATGCAGTTTACAAAATAATAATAATAATATGTTGACATGCTGTCTCTCAAATGGAACAGAACTAGTTCATACAAAGAAATGTTGGGAAAACAGTGAATGTTGCTTATGCAGAACCAAGGAAGCCCTCCCAAAGTTAGCAGAGTTTGGAATCATTGTGGAAAGAAAGCTATACCAGGAGGAAAATGTTTTAAGGCATGTTTGAATTTGCTGGTTTGAAATGCTGCCTGTCAATTTAATACTTTTCCCTCTGAACTGGGCTGAAACTTTCAAAACCAGATACAGAGGCTCCAGAATAATGAACAAACGTTCTTAGTTGTGTTTTTTTTATTATAATGATGATACCTAATACAATGGCTTCATTAAATTTTTGTCATTCATTAATAAATGAATGGATAGCCCTATTCCTCATTCATTTGTGAGAAATGCCAAAGCCTGAACATGTATCCTGTAGGGCTACACCAACAATACTGTTTTGCAGAAGCATCATTTATGAAAGGCTTTAAAAATACTATTTATCTTATCTCAGACCTGCTGCTTCATATTATAAGAAATCAGCATGTTTAAGATACAGAAATTAAACATATTGTTCCACCACAAAGGGATAGAATTTCAATTGGGTTTCCAGAACTGGGGAATATAATGATAAAAATTAATCTTAGGGCGAAAACGCACAGTCGCTTTAGCCTCCTTTATTCCCTGTTTCAGCCAGGATTCAGCCAGGATCTAACGCATGCGTTTCGACGAACGTGTGTTCGATCCTGGCTGAATCCTGGCGGAAACAGGTAAAAAAGGAGGCTAAAGCAACCATGCGTTTTCGCCCTTAGTATGCCAAAAAGTCACAGAAAGTGAATGGATTTTAAAACTGATATAGTGCTTGGGGAAACATCATTCGCAGACTCCGTGGCTTCACACGCACACATCCCGAGAAGAGAGAGCCGCTGAATTTATTCACTTGAAGGTGCAAGGAATTGCACTACTAAAATATCATCTAATGAAAGAAAAACTCTTTCAATGTAAACAAAAGTATATGTGAGCATTTGTATAAAATTGATGGGCAAAGCAATCCTGAAGAGGGGGGTGAAAGGGAATAGCAGCCGGCATGACCTCAGTGCAGGCATAGATGCCACTAATGCCATCTAAACTGGCATCTACGCCGGCAAAGGAAACTGACGCCGGCAGGAGGGAACAGCGCAGCAGCATCTTGGCTGGGTGCCACAGCAGCCTCCACAGGAGCATGGCTCTGGCGCAGGGGATTACCCTGGCGCCGAAGGGGCGTTCCACCAGCATTCCACTGGTGTTCCCTAAGCCCCTTTGAACCTGCCGTAACCACTCCCTGCCCCAGGATTGTGCTGAAAGGATCCAGTCAAACTGTAGTACTGAGCATATGGGACACATAGGGTTGCCAACCTCCAGGTATTAGCTGGAGATCGCTTGCTATTACAACTGATCTCCAGCCGATAGAGATCAGCTCACCTGGAGAAAATGGCTGCTTTGGCCATTGGACTCTATAGCATTGAAGTCCCTCCCCTCCCCAAACCCCACCCTCCTCAGGCTCCGCCCCCAAAATTTTCAGGTATTTCCCAACCAGGCGCTGGCAACTCTAGGGACACAACATGGTATAGTGATTAGAGAATCGCACACGAACTAGTGTCTAGGAGACCCTGCTTTGGTTGTGTGAGGACACAATGGAGGAGTAGAGGATAATGTAAGCTGCTTTGGACCCCCATTGGGAAGAATGGTGGGGTATAAATCAAGTAAATACACATATAACAAGTGGTGACCCTGGATGCAGACTGGAGAAAAATAAGGCCGCACCAGTGGAGCCAGGGGCAAGGAGACAGGGGCAAGGTTCAGAATTTATTTTGGTCTTCTAGATTTCTACATGTTTTGCAATTTGCTTCATCAGGGGATCTTCTGTAGAAATTTCTCCATTCCCACCTTGAACAATTGATTGAGCAGGGTAGCCCTGGCTGTCAGAGATACCTGAGGAAGTAAATTACGAAACATGTAGGGATCTAGAAGAGCTAAGTAAATGCTCAGCCTTGTACCTGGCTCCTTTTTGTCTACTCCTGGGTGCAGATCAACATCCCTTAAAAATGCATCCAGACTAGGTTGGCCAACCTCCTGGTACTAGCTAGAGACCTCCTGCTATTACATCTGATCTCCAGCTGCTAGAGATCAGTTCACCTGGAGAAAATGGCCACTTTCGCAATTGGACTCTATGACATTGAAGTCCCTCCCCTCCCCAAACCCCACCCTCCGCAGGCTTCGCCCCAAAAACCTCCCACTGGTGGCAACCCTAATCTAGACTGTTCAGAAATGGCTCACCTGGGCTTCTCATTGTAGATAGGGATGTTACCTAGGAACAAATCTGGGTTGACTCCATCTTGCAAAGTCTTCTTACATGTGTAGCTCCTCTCCTTGGTGGATCAGTGTTGTCTGTTAGGACAGTATTTAGTAATCTGGCAGCATTGCTTTTATGAGGCTAACTCTTTCAATATCTTTCCAAATATACTGTAAAGGGGAGGGTCTCTGGTTCAGCAGTAGAGTCTCTGCTCTGCAAGCAAAAGGGCTCAGGTTCATTCTCCAGTGAGAAAGAACCAGGTTGCGCCCTGTGGTGATGTACAAGACCCCAGAAAGCTGCTGCCAGTCAGAGTAGACAATAGTGACCTTGATAGACTTGTGGTCTGTCTCAGTAAGGCAGCTGCATCTACTAATGGGTACGGGACCAAAGCCCAACAGAAATTGGTCTCAAAGATTCCTCCTCTGCATGCAGCGAATGCATATTGGCAAGTTACAGTGATGGTTTGTCTGAGCTTCCCTTGGGGATTTTTGCTGTGTGACCAAACCACTTGCATGCAGAGGCTTTTTTTTTTTTTTTTTTTTAATATACCCAGTTGAATCATTGGAAAAATACCTTCAGCGAAGCATGCGGTCCCCCTGTAATGATATTTTTCATTGTTCCCCAAGTTAATCTGGTTGCAGCTTGCTGTTATTTGTAATGATCCCCCTCATTTTGCAAAGTACAGCACTAACTATAAATGGGGAAACCTATACCCATTTATATTACTAATTGGCATATTTGTTGCCTTATAAATGACGCCGGCTTATTCTTTTGGACCTTGCTTCCAAAAAAAGAAATGTATTTCGTTGTATTAATCAATATGGTTTTGCCCGTAATTGCCGGCGCTTGCAAGTTCCAGCCATTTAATTCATTGATTACCCTTAGAGTAGCAATTCCATTCTTGACACTAACATGTGACAGCTGGGCTCTGCGAGTAGGTCAGCCACGCGTGAAACCTAGGAGGTTTGCTGGAAGTAGGTAGAAGACCGGGGGGGGTGGGGGGAGAGGTAAATCAACAAACTCTTTTTTCCCCCCAAGCAGCTCCTTGCAGCAGTAGTCCTGTTGAACCAGCAGAGATCAAAATTGGAAACCTCAGTGCTTGGAGATCATTCCTCAAGTTTGCCCAGTGACTCAAAACAAATCAGCTCCTCCAAAAGAGGGCTATTACCATGATGTGCCATTTGCTGCATAGAGATGTCCAGGTACATGGGACGGTGGGGCCATTCTGATGGGTCAGCCATAACCTACGAACATAAGAAGAAAGGCCATGTTGGATCAGACCAAGGTCCATGAAGTTCCACAGCACCTAAGATAACAGGCATGCTCCTCTGATCTTGGAGAGAATAGGTATGCATCATGACTAATGTCCATTTTGACTCGTAGCCATGAATGCCCCTCTCTTCCATGAACACGTCCACTCCCCTCTTAAAGGCTTCCCAGTTGGCAGCCATGACCACATCCTGGGGCAGGGATTTCCACAATTTAACTATGTGTTGTGTAAAGAAATACTTCATTTTATCTGTTTTGAATATTTCACCCTCCAGTTTAAGCAGATGACCCTACGGATGATGAAGACTCCCTCTGTCTATTGAAATACAGTTTGGAAGATGGAACCAGATCTGAGTCGCAGGCCGTTTATGCAGGGCTGTTTCCCCGTGCTCACCCCCACCAACTTCTCCAGTGCTTCGTTTCGATTCTGCATGCCTTTCCTTACCGTCAGAGGTCACCTCGTTTTCCCAGCACATTTCAGTGTGTTTTGCTTGTGTTTTCTGGATGCTGAGAATCCGGAAAACATGGGCAAAATGTGTGGAAATGCGCGGGAAGAAGGCGACCTCTGATGGCAAGGAAAGTCATGCAGAATGAAAATGGAGCACTGGAGCAGTTGGTGGGGGTGAGCACAGGGAAACAGCCCTGCATAAATGGCGACATTCTCCCCCTCCTCCTTTCTAAAGTATATTTTAATGATGGAAAAATCTGAGGCTGATTGTCAAATACACACACACACACACGTGTGTGTGTGTGTGTAAATTTCCAGGACACTGCACGCTTCTCCTTTCTGCTTATGAGAACACATTTTTTTTAAAAAAGCAAATGAGTCCTTAATTTTAAATGCACATCTTTTCTCATGCAGCTGACTTGTTATTTATCTTTTATTTCCCTGAAGAAGAGCAAGTTACTCCAGGGAACATTAAAATGTGTTTAAAAAATTAAAATTGTTGACCACATACATTTAACTGACTTTGAATCGATCAGAAGATGAGAAATGTGGAGGAAAAAACTGCTCAAACATACAGATTCTTGCCTCTGCAATGGATAATTTTTTTCTTAAGATCCATTGTTCATTCTTATGCTCATTTGTTAAAAACTAAATGTACTCTAGTAAAGTGTTGAAATTACTCTTTTTGTTTTTATGATTCGAACATATAGCTGTTAACTAATAGGGTAGGTTACAATGGTGTTTTCATAAACTGCTATGATTAATTTTTTTGATCAGATTACTTAAAGAGTGGCTCAATAGCTAGGGTTGCCACCCTCCAGATGGTGGCTGGACATCTCCTGTTATAACAGCTGATCTCCAGGCGACAGAGATCAGTTCCCCTGCAGAAAATGGCCACTTTGGCAATTGCTCTCTCCAAACCCCACCCTCCTCAGGCTCCATCTCCAAAATCTCCAGTTATTTCCCAGCCTAGAGCTGGCAGCCCTATTAATATCATATGAAAGTGGAACAAGCCCATCCCACCATAGATGCATGGAGGATTACCACCGAGTTGGAACCCCCTTCCCCATGCATGCATGCATTTAGCCAGTGAAAGAAGCCATCATGGGGAATGGGAGATCCCCCTTCCCCATGCATGCATGCATTTAGCCAGTGAAAGAAGCCATCATGGGGAATGGGAGATCTTCTCTGCCTTCCAAATTGTCACCTACTGTCCAAGTTACTCATGATTAGCCTTCCATTCCTGATAAAGTACAACACACAGAGGTTGAGGATGAAAAAGTATGATTTCGTGAAACCCTATGAGGGACGTCTTTGCTCAGCTGCTGCATACATGGTGAGAAGGAAATCATCCCGATGTAGGGTTGCCAACATCCAGGTGGTAGCTGGAGATCTCCTGCTATTTCAACCGATCTCCAGGTGGTAGAGATCAGTTCCCCTGGAGAAAATGGCCGCTTTTGAAGGTGGACTGTATGGCATTATGTACCATTGCAGTTGCTCCCCTCCCCAAACCCTGCCATCCTCAGGCTGCACCCCCACCCCCAAATACCCAGGTAATTCCCAACCTAGAGCAGGCAAGAAGTGTGGGGGGGTGAAGGTCTTTTATTCTCTCTTGCTCTTGCCTCCCCCCTTTCTCTCCTGCCATTGCTGAAACGTTCTATCTCTCTTCCTTCCTGGTCTCTGCTACGCATTTGGGGTATTGTTTACCCGAGGTTCTGGGAAGCCCCAAAATGGTGGCTGGGATCTTGCACTGTACTGTCATGAACTCTTGCTCTTCTTTTTGTTAACTTTGGTTGTTGTTCTTTTTAAATCTCCCCTGCTCAAAATCTCCTCTATGTGTACATAACCCATTGGGAGGACCTTTTGATCCATGCTGTTAGTTCAGGTTCTGAATTAGATATAAAGGTAGCCAGGGTACAGCAATTTTAGAAGTTTAAATTAACTCTCTTTAAAAATCTGTTACATTTTTAGGTGCCCTATCTGTCCTCCAAGGAGCTTGGAACAGCATACACGGTTCTTCCTTCTGCCATTTTATCTTCACATCCCTGTGATATCGCTTAGGCCCAAGGTCACCCAGTTAGTTTCATGGCAGAGGGGGATTTGAACCTAGGTCTCCCTGGCGTTAGTCCCATATCCTAACACATTATACCACGCTGCCATTATGCCATTAATTTATACCATGCGAACTCCTTGATTTTCTCCCTCTCTCATAATATCAGAATGTGGGGTCATCTCCTGAAGCTGGAGGTTGAGAGATTCACAACAGACAAAATGAAGTATTACTTCACACAGCACATAGTTAAATTGTGGAACTCCCTGCCTAGTGTTGCCAGGTCACTCTTCACCACCGGTAGGAGGTTTTTGGGGCAGAGCCTGAGGAGAGCGGGGTTTGGGGAGGGGAGGGACTTCAATGTCAGAGAGTCCACTTGCCAAAGTGGCCATTTTTCTCCAGGTGAACTGATCTCTATTGGCTGGAAATCAGTTGTAATAGCAGATCTCCAGCTACTACCTGGAGGTTGGCAACCCTATCCTTGCCTCAGGATGTGGTCATGGCTGCCAACTTGGAAGGCTTTAAGAGGGGAGAGGACATGTTCATGGAGGAGAGGGCAATCCATGGCTACTAGTAAAAATGGATACTATTCATGATGCATACCTATTCTCTCCAGGTTCAGAGGAGCATGCCTATTATATTAGGTGCTGTGGAATACAGGAAGGACAATGCTGCTGCAGTCGTCTTGCTTGTGGGCTTCCTAGAGGCACCTGGTTGGCCACTGTGTGAACAGACTGCTGGACTTGATGGGCCTTAGTCTGATCCAGCCATGGCTTTTCTTATGTTCTTATTATGGCAGCTCAATATATATATGGCAGCTCAATATATATGTTCATGGCTGTCCCTTATGTTTTAGAAGGGCTGAATCAAGTACCACCCATCCATTGAGAAGCAATCACCTGTATGATGGGGAGGACCCAAGTTAGTGAAGAACTCAACATTTGTAATACCTAGGTATTACAGCATCTATTAATTTACATAGCTTATCATACTTGGCTGCGCTACCAACGTAGCATCCTTCACTTGAGAAGTTGTGCCCCAGATCCCCTTTCCTCTGACCCGCTTGCCCTCCACATGTGGAAAGCTTATTTTTAATTTGACAAATTTGTGACCTACACCTGAAGTCTGTAATCATACATCTAGCAAAGAATGTATAGTATGACTACTGTTTACGTAGATAAGGTCTTACTGGGCATTGACCCAGACATTGAACAAATGGTAAAATGAAAGACCCCTGACTCAGAGGCAATGACAACATCCCTGCTTTTAATCTTCAGTATTAGAAATGTTTTTTTAAAGGCAATAGACCTGCAACTAGAAATGATTTAGAGTCAATAGGATGTCTGCTTAACGGCGACACCATAAAGTACCTCAGCATTTTTATAGGACCTGAGGTGAGGTTTGTCTTAATTACTGCTCGTAAACCGAATCTTAAAACAATGCTTTGCTGCCTTTTAACAGAAAGTAGAAAATAATGAGAAAGCTACATGAGATGCATAGCAAAAAGGATTAAATTAGTTCATTTGAGTTAATGGGCAATTTGATCCAACCTGGTTGAGGGAGGCTGGTGGTGTGAGGACAGAGACGCAGCAAGAAGGGACAATTGTAGAACACTGATGTGAAGATAACCGGTAGATGAAATGTCTTTTTAAGAGGATTCAACACATTTATGGAGAAGAAAAAAAAAAAAGAACAAGAACAATAAAACAACAAGAAGATATGGTTCTTCTTCCCTGTGAAGTAGGTGGGGATGAGAGAGTGTGGCTAGCCCAAGGTCACCCAGCTGGCTTCATGTGTAGGAGTGGGGAAACAAATCCAGTTCATCAGATTAGCCTCCGCTGCTCATGTGGAGGAGCGGGGACTCAAGCCTGGTTCTCCAGATCAGACTTCACCGCCCCAAACCACTGCTCTTAACCACTACTCCACACTGGCCATAAGAGCTAAATGGAGTCTCCATGCTTCCAGATCCTGGGGACAAGCCACAAGAGGAAAGGAATTTGGAAATCCGGGCCAGCTCAGAAAGATCTGTTGTTCTCCTTTTAGGCATCTAGAAAAGTCCAGAAAGGTAGAATCTGAACATTTAAAACTAATAACTAAGCCTTCATTGCCTCATTTGTGATCACTCACATGCTTCTTGATAGATTGGAACCAGAAAGACCCGCGTTTGATCCAGCAAGACGACTTTCTATGGTCTCTTGTTCTCACTGTAGACAAGAATAGAGCTTCAGCAGCAAGCTCTAATGATCTTAGCCCTAGGAAATAACTTCAGGCATGGTTTATAAGCAGGCGTATGGTCCTGTTGCTTTTGGTTGCCAAGGTAGGATGCCAACGCGAATTATACCTGGCCTCCAAGCATCAATACTGCTCATAGCTGCTTGGAGTAATTTCAGTGGCTAGTTGCCTGCAACCAGGTGCTCTTAGCTCCTGGCTATCTTTGTGCTTCCATTTATGTTTCAGCTCCGCTAGATTCCTTTTCCCACCGACTCCCATTCCGAAATACTTGCCGAAACCAGAGTGTGAGGAAAGGTAGAGTTGCCATGATCCAAGTGGGGATTACAGCTGTTCTGCAGGTGACAGAGATCAGTTCCCCTGGAGAAAATGGCTGTTTTGGCAATTGGACTCTATGGCATCATACCCGGCTGATGTTCCTCCCCTCCCCAAGCTCCACTGCCAAATCTGGGTTTGTTCTGGGTTGAAAATCCCCCCTTTTGTTTGTTTCTACTCCCAAACCTCCAGGAATTTCCCAAACAAGTTGGCAGCCATATAGAGAGGCCTCATCAAGCTCTATCACATTGATTGATTCACATACCATCTAGGGAAACATAGTCAGGATTGTGCTTTTGTGCAAGCGTATCCATGGTTTTGGATGATGGGCAGGGTTGCCAACCTCCAGGTGGTAATAAGTACAACTGCGACCCAAACAGGAGTCTCCCTAGAGATAATATAAACCAGCAATCATAGCCAAGGCAAGTTGATTAACACCAATGCAAACACACAGTATAAACTGCGAGTTGGTAAGAGAGGGAAAGAGAAGAGAAGTGCTACCTTTCCAAAAGGAGTCTAGCTTGGAGTAATGAGTCCTCTCTGTGTGGCGGGCATGCTGAAACCCGTAGCGTGGGAGAGCGGAGGAAAGCAAGTCCCAAAAGGAAAGAAAAAAGTTGTAATATGATGAAACAACACCTACTGATTCAGAGTAAATAGTACGTGCTCTGTGTGTACCGTGCGGCGAGAAGGAAGTAAATGATGACGTCAGCGCCGGAGAAATGGCAATGCTGTATAAACAAATAATGTGGCTGGTGAGAGACTTGATTGATAACAGTCAGCAATGCCGACTTGCAAGAGCTGAGGAGGGAGAAAAAACAACCTTGCAATGAAGGTAAAACGCCTGGGGGAAGCAGCGACTATCCAAGCAGCCTGCTGGCGTAAAAGAATGACAGTCCCGGCGTACCGGGAGCCCCAGGAGGGCTCCGGGAGGGTCCCGGAAACCCTGAGGGGGAAGCACAGGAACGCTTTTTCCGGAATAATATTGCGTTTTCGCTATCTATAGAGCTTCGTCAGCCTGTATGAAGACAATAAATAAATACATAAACTGTCAGCCATGTTGTTCTTAAATGCTAACTAATTAGTCCATATTCATTATCGCAATACATACCAATGATTCAATAGGTCTTTACTCAGAGGAAGTGATTCCTTCTTTGACGTGGTCTGCTCTAACTATGTGTGCTGTTCTTTTTATAGGAAACAGATGTGTGATTAATTAGTGAGTCAGCAAAGTTGAATTTAAAGGACCATCCCATTAATTAGGGCATATGTATATTTTTAACATATCTCTAAACTGTATTAAAAATACCTGAACTCTTTTTTAACTGTTTTTAACAATCTTTGACAATTTTTAACAGATTCTTAACAATATTGCACATATAATAATAACCATATTTATACAACTTAATATTTTAGCAAATTGGCATACAGAAGAATAGGAGCACTGAGTGGAACTGCATGGAATAATAGATTTGTTTATAAAAAGCAGGAAAGATCTAGCTCTGTGTTTAGTCCTCCAGGATGTAAAGTTTTCAGTAAATATATGAATCGAGTCTCTTGTCTATGAAGAATAGTTTGTATATTGCACATGTAAGGATGATGTAAGGATGATGTCTATATGTCCAGAGGACAAAAAATCTAAGTTCATCTGCTTTATGCCCTTTCTCTATGAAATGTGACACTAAAGGGTGTTTCTTTGCATTTATTTCCTAAACCTCCAGGTGGTGGCTGGAGATCTCCCACTATTACAACTGATCTCCAGGCGATAAAAATCAGTTCCCCTGGAGAAAATGGCCACTTTGGCAATTGGACTCTATGGCAAACCAGAGCTGGCAACCCTAATGATGGGCTTGTGTATATGGGTACAACCCTGGGAGTGGCAACGGGGAAAACCTTTGGCTCTATTTCCCATGAATCTTATTATTCTATCTCCGCTCCAGCCTCACCTTAATTCAGGATAGCTGTACTGGATGATTGTGTGCTATGAAATTATTAAAAGCATGAAAGCTTAAGTGGCTCCTCCCCCTTCTTTAATATTTCAGATGATAGTTCAAGTTATGCATTAATAATTGTTGAAATAATTCAGGAAAGGGTTTAAAGAGGCCACCATTTGTTGTTCATAAACAAGTGAGGCTGCACATAGGGTTGCCAGCTCCAGGTTGGGAAATACGCAGATATTTTAGGGGTGGAGCCTGAGGAGGGTGGGGTTTGGGGAGGGGAGGGACTTCAGTGGGGTATAATGACATAGAATCCACCTTCCAAAGCGACCGTTTCCTCCAGGTGAAAATCTCTGTTGCCTGGAAATCTGTTGTAATCCCAGGAGGTCTCCAGCCACCACCTGGAGGTTAGCAACCCCAGCTACACACCTTCACACAGAAGTAGTTTTCAACACATAGAAGACAGAGGTTTAGAGCCATCAAAGGACATCAGCACTTTGTTCTAGCCTAGTTTTTGGAGTGTGTGGAGAGGGAGCAGTGAAAGATTATTTCTGGCTATGACCTTGAAAACAAGTGCTATTTGCTGTGTAGTGTATATCACCACACATTTTTTTCATTGGAAAAAGAATGGGGAAGGGCCATGGCTCAGTGGTAGAACATCTGCTTGGCATGCAGAAGGTCCCAGGTTCAATCCCCGGCATCTCCAGCTAAGGGAACTAGGCAAGTAGGTGATGTGAAAGACCTCAGACTGAGACCCTGCCAGTCTGACTAGACAATACTGACTTTGATAGACCAGTAGTCTGATTCAGTGTAAGGCAGCTTCATGTGTTCAATATTTACCCCTTGATCAATAGGGTTGCCAGGTGTCTCTTCACCATTGGTGGGAGGTTTTTGGGGCAGAGCCTGAGGAAGGTGGGGTTTGGGGAGGGGAGGAACTTCAATGCCATAGAGCCCAATTGCCAAAGTGGCCATTTTCTCCACGTGAACTGATCTCTATCGCCTGGAGATCTTCAGCTAGTACCTGGAGGCTGGCAACCCTATTGATCAAATGTCTGCAACTTGTGAATAAGCCTGTCTAACCATGTACAGAATGACTTCCTGTCCTGGGTAGAAATTGCAATGGAACGGCTTCAAATCGGCTGTACGTTCGACAGGGTCATGTAGGCGATCACTGTTTTTTATTTGATTCTATTTCTATTAAAAAAAATCTTTAGAATTTTTTTTAAAAGGTGCTTGAAGAAGATGTGCAGGCAACTTTTCACCTGGTTCATCCCCCCCCCCCCAAAAAAAAATCTGTGGCTGCAGATATCCTGCTGAGCAGAAGCCTATGTTTGTGAATGGTAGACATGAAGCTGTGATTCGCTTTCAAGTTCTTGGTTTTGTGTTAGGCTGTGAGTTTAGTTTTTTTTTTTTAATCGTATATTTCCAGCACTGCCCTTCTGCCGTTCATACTGACCATACAAGATGGTTTCTGTGAAGCAGACTGAACACTGACACAAGATTCAAAGTGGAAGTATTCCAAAAATAGCTGGAAAGCACTTTTGTCCCCCTGGATATTCAGCAACTAGGGATGCCAACCTCCAGGTGGTGGCTGGAATTCTCCCACTATTACAACTGATCTCCAGGTGACAGAGATCAGTTCGCCTGGAGAAAATGGCCACTTTGGAAGGTGGACTCTATGGCATTATAGCCTATTGAGGTCCCTCCCCTCCCCAAACCCTGCCCTTCTCAGGCTCCACCCTCCAAATCTCCAGGTATTTCCCAACCCTGAGCTGGCAACCCTGTCAGCAACAAATTTGAAAGATGTCATCGTTCAGCACATCAGTTTCAAACGGGCATTCCTATGCAAATTTGACCCAAATCAGATGAGCTCAACAGAGCATGGGAGTGGTTAGCTCACCACCAAAGGTAATTGGAGAGTCAGTATGGTGTAATGGTTGGAGTGTTGGCCTAGGATCTGGGAGACTCAAGCTTGAATCCCCCACTCTGCCATGGAAGCTCATTGGGTGACTTTGGGCCAGTCACATACTCTCAGCCGAATCTGCCTCACAAGGTTTTTCGATCCTGGCCCTGGCCTGGTGGAATTGGCTTCCCGGTGACACCAGGGCCCTGTGGGATCTTAAGGAGTTCTGCAGGGCTAGGGTTGCAGCCTCCAGGTGGTGGCTGGAGATCTCTTAACTATTACAACTGATCTCCAAGTGACAGATATCAGTTCACCTGGAGAAAATGGCTGCATCAGCAATTGGGCTCTATGACATTGAAGTCCCTCCCTTCCCCAAATCCCACCCACCTCAAGCTCTGACCCAGAAACCATCAGGTATTTCCCAACCTGGAGCTGGCAACCCTAAGAGGCATGAACATTGGTGAAAGACGTTTCACTAGAGTTGCCAGGTCCCTCTTCACCACCAATGGGAGGCTTTTGGAGTGGAGCCTGAAGAGGGTGGGGTATGGGGAGGGGAGGGACTTCAGTGCCATAGAGTCCAATTGCCAAAGTGGCCATTTTCTCCAGGAGAACTGATTGCTATCAGCTGGAGATCAGTTGTAATAGCAGGAGATCACCAGCTAGTACCTGGAGGTTGGGAACCCTACCTTTCACACATGGAGTCTGCACTGTCGTAGCCTCCATTTTCCTTACATTTTTCCCTGCCTTGTACCCAGAGGGCTTTTTGAGATTGTTTTTCTAAAATCAGGGCTGATAGCATGAAAAAGGCAGTGCTATGGATGGGACCTTTGCAGGGCAAAGCAAATGTGTACCATTCCTTCGAGACGGCATGCTAGCGTGCTTGGAAGGCATTCTTTCCAAAAAGCTTAAAGTTAAGCACATTTGGGAAAGACCATATTGATGAGGAGGAAAACCTGGAAATAGGCTCATTACAGCAGGATGTTGGATGGATGCTTCAGGGGGAAAAAGCCCTCCAGTTTGGAAGCCAAAATGCAGAAAAATTTCCATATGGAAACAGCCATAGTTTGAACGGAGGGGTCTGGTGTCACTCACTGGTCTGCGTGTTCACGGACTGAAATGCAGCTGCCTCCTACATTATGTTATTTATTTAGAAAATTTATATGCAGCTTCTCTGGACATGCTCTTAAATTCGATTGATAGAGCAGTCGTCAGACTAGGAGCAGTCCATAAAACAGCTCAAAAAGATGGAACCTTTTGCTTAACAGCCTGGGTAAAGAGAAATGTTTTGGCCTGGAAAATAAAGGAGAGCCTAATGTGGCATGCCTGGAGGAAACCATGACCAAAGGAATGGTGATGATTCTTAATGACTGTAGATATCTTCTCATCGGGTCTTAATTAATTTAGTATATGGCTCTGTCCAAGAACCTGTCAGGGCTTGGAAGAAGTGAGCCCTTCCCCAGCTAAGGAAGGAGGCAGGTGTGTGTCTTGGGGGGAAGAAACAGCATCTTAGATTTTGGCAGGGACCAAAGAGCAGACAGACAGCATTATGAGTTGGCTAATTTACCTTGGAGATTTCTCTCTCTCTCTCTCTCTCTCTCTCTCTCTCTCTCTCTCTCTCTCTCTCTCTCTCTCTCTCTCTCTCTCTCTCCTTCTATCTCTGGGGATCTGATGTGGGGTAGTGGATTTGCTGCTAGGGTTGCCAACCACCAGGTACTAACTGGAGATCTCTGTCATGGCCCAGGCTTCAACAGGCGAAGCATCATCAGAGGAAGAGCCTGAGCAGGGAGAAATAACGGGCATTGCACCTCAGGCAGCTGGGAATGCAGGGCAGGGCGAAGGCAACAGGTAGGAGTAAACACCAGCCCTGCTGAGGATTTGGAAGTAAACACAGAATCACCTCCTTCGGCACAACCAGATGCAGCTGTAACTCCACAGAAGCAGGACCCACCCAGCTCACCTGAAGACACTCAACAACAGCAAAGGCAAAAAGGAAGAATGCAGTTACAAAGTAAAAGGAGAAGTGCGCGTTTACAGGCACTAAGGAGACGGCTCCAAGACTGTGAGTTGTCTGAGGATGAGACCTAAGGCAAAGGGAAACAGCTTAAAACCAGGCTTGGAACAGACAGACGTTGCGAAAGCAATTGTTGCAAAAGGATCTCTGACTTTTGTTGCTGACGCTCCTAGACTTTGTTACACGGACTTCTGACCCTTGGACCGGACTTTTGACTTCCCCTCTGCACGCCGACTTTATTTTGGTTTCCAGCTCCTGGCGGGACTCCCCCGGATTCCTGCATTCCGGAGATAACAGCCTGCTCTCACGACCAGTAGCCGGCAGTAACCCGAGACGACCTTGCCTAGCACAATCTCCTGCTATTACAACTGATCTCCAGCCAATAGAGATCAGTTTACCTGGAGAAAATGGCCACTTTGGTAATTGGACTCTATGGCATTGAAGTCCCTCTTTCCCCCAAACCCCGCCCTCATGAGGCTCTGCCCCCAAAATTTCCAGGTATTTTCCAATCCAGAGCTGGCAACCCTATTTGCTATCCATAGCAATTCCTCTTTGCTTCCACCTGTGCTCTACTGGTACATTTGTAAATAAAGTGAATGTGATACTACAGAAATACCATAACCGTCCAATGTACTTTCTTTCAAAGGGAACAGACTTGAGCACATGCTATGCCTGGACCATCTCGCTACTTTGAGAAATTGGAGGCATGTAACAGCATGGTGTAGTGGTTAAGAATGGCGGACTCTAATCTGGAAAACTGGGTTTGAGTCCTCCCTCCTCCACATGAGTGGCAGACTCTAATCTGGAGAACCAGGTTCGATTCCCCACTCCTCCACATGAAGCCTGCTGGGTGTCCTTGGGCTAGGGACAGTTCTCTTTGAACTCTCTCAGCCCCACCTACTTCACAAGGTATATGCTGTAGGGAGGGGAAGGGAAGGCGATTGTAAACCGGTTTGAGACTCCTTAAAGGTGGAGAAAAGCAGGGTATTAAAAACCAACTCTTCTTTTGCTATGATCTCAAATCTAAAACTATTCCCCTTCCGTTCTTGAATTCTAATGCAATATTGACAACGTTATTGATCCAGCTAAATCAGAAGCTGCTTATGGAGCATGTCAGTTGCGGCCAGTCAAGAAGCAATGTATCGGGAGAATTTGAGGACCATTTTATGTATGCAGCAAAACTAGGTGATAGAATTGTGCGGCTGTAAGTTGTGCTGAAGGGTACAGATCAGAATTGTTTTAATTGCTCGCCCATGTAAAAACTGTCAGAACAATGAGCACATTTGGTTCAAAAGTCTTAATCCTAGCACTTTGCACATTGTGCAACATCTCCACTTACGGGGAATGATTAATGTCGAGGAATTCTGAAAATTGTGATTACTCCCGGTCAGCCTGAAGTGGTGCGGTCCTTTTTACCACCTCAGTATTTTGCCACCTCAGTCTGTTGTGTGTCTAGATTGGGCCTCAGAAAAGTTGTGTGTAAGGTTGCCAGGTCCCTCTTCATTACCGTTGGGAGGTTTTGGGGGTAGAGCCTGAGGAGGGCAAGGTTTGGGGAGGGACTTCAATGCCATAGAGTCCAATTGCCAAAGCAGCCATTTTCTCCAGGTGAGCTGATCTCTATTGGCTGGAGATCAGTTGTAATAGCAGGAGATCTCCAGCTAGTACCTGGAGGTTGGCAACCCTAGTTGTGTGGTGGGGTAGGGGAAGTTGGAGTGTGTGGGTTTGCTTATGTCCCTGAAAAAAAGCATTGCCAGGTGGGTTTTAATCCCGTTTCGTATGTTAATTGCGCTGCCGCTGTTTGCATCTTGATAAATTATCTTCCTCCGAGGGGGAAAAAAGAGTCTGAACCAGCACTTGTAATGAAAGCAGCACCATTACCATATTACCTCTTCAGAGTTTCATGATTGTACTTCAGTTTCAGACAGAGATTTATGAGGAAAAGAAATACGAGCAATGGATCAGAAGCTCTCAGTCTGCCTCTGATCTTCACTCCACCCCCCTACCCCCACCCCGCCACCGTTTCTGGATGCACTAATTCAGCTGAGCTTCACCACACACAAAAAGAAGAAGAAAAAAAGGCTGTAAATAATGAATATAAATCACACAAACCTGATGTATACATACATACTACCGTCCTCTTCTTAAATATAACTTACTATCTTTCTAGGCCTCTGCTTAGCCTAACACTGATATTTGCATTTTAAGAATGTGAAGCAACCCTTGTGGAGTTGCCAGATTTAATTGATCTTAAGTAGCAGATTGAGTAGCCAAACCTTTGGTACATAATTGGTGGGTGTTGAACTTATTCAGTGAGGCTGTAAGTTGAAGCTTCCCTCCCCCTGCTGTGTTAGTAGGGTTGCCAACCTCCAGGTACTAGCTGCAGATCTCCTGCTATTGCAACTGATCTCCAGCCGATAGAGATAGAGATCACTTCCCCTGGAGAAAATGGCTGCTTTGGCAACTGGACTCTTTTGGCAACTAGACTCTATGTCCCTTTCCTCCCCAAACCCCGCCCTCCTCAGGCTGCGCCCCAAAATCCTCCTGCCGGTGGCAAAGAGGGACCTGGAAACCCTATGTGCTACTGTAATAAAAGGTAAAGGTCCCCTGTGCAAGCACCGGGTCATTCCTGACCCATGGGGTGACGTCACATCCCGACGTTTCCTAGGCAGACTTCGTTTGGGGGGTGGTTTGCCAGTGCCTTCCCCAGTCATCTTCCCTTTACCCCCAGCAAGCTGGGTACTCATTTCACCGACCTCGGAAGGATGGAAGGCTGAGTCAACCTTGAACCGGCTACCTGAAACCAATTTCGGTCGGGATTGAACTCAGGTCGTGAGCAGAGCTTTTGACTGCAGTACTGCATCTTAACACTCTGTGCCACAGGGCTACTGTAATAGAGGATAAGAAATAAAATACTTATCTCATATGTATCTATATGGATTGACTCAATAAAGGAAGCCACAGTCTGCAGTTTGCAAGACCTGAGTAAGGCTGGCATATGTTGGAAGTCATTAATTATTAGGGTCGCCACAAGTTGGAAGTGGCTTGATGGTAATTAAACACACACAGATGTATCTGTGACATATTTATCCTCCTTTCCTCCAAGGAGTTGAGGTGTATGGGGTTCGCCCTTTTACATTTTATCCTCACAACAATCATAGGAGGTTGGTTAGGCTTTAAGACAGTGATTTTACCTGTGCTGACTAGAAATTTTAGAAATGTTACCGGTAGTCATTCGGATGATTTTATTGTTAATTTTTTTAATTAGAAGATAAATATGTTTTTATCTCTTATTCCATGGCAAAGTTTTGTTATGTAGCCAGTAAGATAAGGAGGTCCTCAGTTGGGGTTTCAAAATTGTAATTTTGTACTGATACTTGCTGGTCAAATGTAAATAAACTGAACTAACTGAAGCTTTAAGACAGGGACTAGCTCAGGGTCACCCAGTGAGTTTCATGGCTAGAGTTTCTTTTTTTTTTATAATAATTTTATTGGTTTTTATAATACAAATTTTCCATGATAGTAAACAACAATAAAAGCAATATGAAATTCAAAATTCTAACTCTATGTTGTTATAGTTTCTTGAATTCATAACAAAAAAAAAACAAATTAAAGGAAAATTTATGACTTCCCCATCACCTCTCTCCGCCTCTTAATAAAATATTCATCCCATCGTAATTGGTCTGATCTTAACTATCATAAATTCATTTAACTTTCATAAAACATCTTCTATTAATATAAATGATTATAACTCTTAATATTAATTGTGTCCTCTAGATCAGATTAATAAGTATTCTTCCATTTTCCCCAGTTTTAATTCATATTCACAATATTTCATCCAATCCTCCCATTCCCCTAAAAATCGAACATTGTCTTTTTCATTTAAAATGGCTGTAAGTTTTGCCATTTCCACCAATTCAAACATTTTCCCAATCCAGTCTTTTTTCTCGGGAATTTCTGCCCCCTTCCATTTTCCTGCATAAAGCAGTCTCGCAGCTGTTGTAGCATAGATCAAAAAAGTTCTTTGTATTAGCAAGTTGTCAGGTATCATACTTAATAGCATCATTTCTGGTGTTTTGGGTATATTTTTTTGTACTATTAGTCTCAGTTCATTGTATATCATATCCCAAAAATCTTTAGCTTTATCACAAGTCCACCACATATGGTAAAAGGAACCAATTTCCTTATTACATTTCCAACATTTAGGGGATGTCACTTTATATATCTTTGCCATCTTCTTAGGTGTTAAATGCCATCTATACATCATTTTATAAATGTTTTCTCGAATTGATTGCGCATTTATTCCTTTCAAATCTTTTGACCAAAGTCTTTCCCATTTATTTAAAGCAATATCATGTCCGATATTTTGAGCCCAGTCAATCATAGTTGGTTTAATTGTCTCCTGCTCACAATATAATGTTAAAAGTAGATTGTACATTTTAGAGATCAGTTTCAAATTGTTCTCTAGTAACATCTTGTGAAAAGGGGACTTTTCTTTAGAAAATCCATTTTTCATATCTTGTACAAAAACTGATTTAATCTGACAATATTGCAACCATTGTAAATCCTCTTTGAGAAATTGAAATTCCTTTAATGAACATTTTTTCCCCTCCCAATTAATTAATTCCTGGTAAATTATAAATTTGTCCGGTCTAAGTGGACGTAGTGCTAGCATTTCTTGCGGTGAAATCCACATCGGAGTTGTTGGTTCCAAAATATGTTTATATTTCATCCAGATGTGTAGTAGAGAGGACCTGATTATATGATTCCTAAATGATGCTTGTATCTTAATTTTGTCATACCATAAATAGCCATGCCATCCACTAATATTATTAAAGCCTTCAAGCTCCAGTAAACGTGTATTTGATAAGGTTATCCAGTCTTTTAGCCATGTTAAGGCTACCGCTTCAGCGTAAAGTTGAAAGTTTGGTAGTGCTAAACCTCCTCTAACTTTAAGGTCCACCAAATATTTATAAGCAATCCTCGGTTTTTTCCCTTGCCAGATGAAGTTTAAAATGTCCTTCCTCCAAGTATCAAAGTATTTAACATGTGATATTATAGGCAAATTTTGGAATAAGAAGAGCATCCTTGGTAACACATTCATTTGAATTGTTGAAATACGTCCCAAAAGTGACAACTTTTTATTTGACCAAATAATCATATCAGTTTTTATTTTACCCCATAATTTAAAGTAGTTGTTAGTTAACAATTCTTTGTTCTTCGCTGAGATCCAGATTCCCAGATATTTAACTTTATTGGCCTTCTCCCAACCTGTAAACGAGATGAATTCTTGTTGTTCTATTTCTGATAAATTCTTGAATATTGTCTTTGTTTTTTCTTGATTAACTTTAAATCCCGATATTTCCCCAAAGTCGTCCAGAGTCTCTTGTAGTAACTTCATTGATTGTGTTGGGTTTTCCAGAATTAACAGGAGGTCATCCGCGAATGCTCTCAATTTAAATTCATTTTTTTAATTTTTAGACCGCGAATGTCCTCCATACTCCTTAGTTTACAACATAATGTTTCCAACACCAACAAAAATAATAACGGAGACAAAGGACAGCCTTGTCTAGTTCCTTTCTTAATTTGACAATTTTCCGACATTGATTCATTCACCAAAATTTTCGCATGTTGGGATGTGTAAATAGCCGATATACCTTTCAAAAAACGGTCTCTAAAATTTAATTTTACCAATGTTTTTTCCATAAAGCCCCATGAGACCATATCAAAGGCTTTTTCCGCATCCAAAAATACAAAGGCGGCTGATCGTTGTATATTCTGATCATAATATTCTAATGAGTCCAATAAGATTCTTATATTGTCTTTAATTTGCCTTCCTGGAACAAAGCCCGCCTGATCTTTGTGTATAAGGTCTTTAATAAATTTTCTTATCCTATTCGATAAGACCGAGGCATAAATCTTATAGTCCACATTTAACAACGAAATAGGTCTATAGTTTGATGTTTTTTCTGGGTCTCTTCCTTCCTTGGGTATCAACGATATGTATGCATGCAACCAAGTTTCTGGGGCTACTCCCTTATCCAAAATTGTATTACAAAGTGATACAAAAAAGTCTGCTAAGTTGTCACTAAATGTTCTATAAAATAGAGCAGTAATTCCATCTGGTCCAGGTGTCTTATCCGGTTTTTGTTTCATTATTGCTTCTTGTATTTCTTCCCTTGTGATTGGAGCATCTATCCATTCTCGTTGGTCTGTTGAAAGAATATTCATCTGTACTGAACTTAAAAACTTATCTATTTTCTGTTTTGAAATATTTTCTTTCTGATACAGCTTAGTGTAAAATGAAACAAATTCTTTTTGTATATCTGTAGTTGAATGAACTGGTCCTTTAGCAGTTTGAATTTTTGTTATAATCTTCTTCTGAAATGAGTCTTTCAGTTGTGTTGCTAAAAATTTCCCAGGTTTATTAGCATGTTCAAAATATTTTTGTTTGGCAAATTTTAAGTTTTTGTTCATTTCCTCCATTATGACCAAATTTAATTGATGTTTAGATACAGAAATCTTCATTTGTATTTCATTTTTCTCTTCTTCTTGTAACGCCATAACAAGTTTTTGTTCCAAATTTTGTAAATCCCAAAGTATATTATTGGTAAATTGTAGTTGAGTTTTCCTCCACGCTACATGTTTCTGTATCATAAATCCTCTTAGAACTGCTTTAAATGCATCCCACACTATATTCAACGTAGTTTCTCCATTAAGATTGACTTCAAAAAAATCTTTAATCAGATCATATAATTCTTTTTGAATCTTATTTTCCTTTAAAAGTTTATCATTCAATCGCCATCTAAATGCTTGTTTATTGTTCCACTCAAATGTAACCGGATTGTGATCAGAAAAAGTTCTTGGTAAAATATGTATTTTACGTAGTTGCGTAAAAATTGATTTACTAGACCAAATCATGTCTATTCTGGAGTGTGAGTCATGTCTCGCTGAATAAAAGGTATATTCTTTGGCTGTAGTATTCATTGTTCTCCAGATGTCTTGTAATTCCAATTCTGTAGCCATGATGAAGAAAGTTTTAGGTAAACATCCTTCATTTTCGTCTTTTGCTTTTGATTTTTTATCCAAAATTGGGAGAATAACGCCATTTAAGTCACCCATCAATAAAATCTGGTCATTGGCATACTGAGAGATCAGTTCATGCAACTGTCCATAAAATTTAGTTTTTCCTTCATTGGGAGCATATATTCCTACCACAATCGTCTTTTGCCCCAATATTTTGGTTTTTATAATTACAATTCTCCCTTCGTTGTCTTTATATAGTAGTTCAGGACTAAGGCTAGAATGAGCATATATTACTACTCCCTTAGTTTTTGTTTTGGCCGATGCCACAAATGCTTGTCCAAGCATTTGCCTATCCAAATATTTTTTGTGTTTTTTTGCTATATGAGTCTCTTGTAAACAAATTAGGGAGTATTTATACTTCTGTAGATATTTAAAAATTCTAGCCCTTTTAGTTTTTTCATTCAAACCATTCACATTCCAAGAAATTACTTTTGCCATGGTACAATGATTATTGAAGCAAAATATGCAGTCTATAATTTAGTTCCTCCTGCTGCTCCCTGTGGTTCTTCTTCTTCTTCTTCTTCTTCCTCTTCCTTTTGATCCCCAGTTAATCCTTTAAGATCTGATTTATATTTTCTCAGAAATTTTCCCACATCTGCTGTAGATGTAATTGTCATTTTCATTTCTTTGTAGGTAAAAGTCATGGCTAGAGTTTCCAGGTCCTCCCTGGGGGATACAGTTGCCAACCTCAGGTTGGGAAACTCCTGGAGATTTGGGGGTGGAGCCTGGGGAAGACAGGTACCTCACCACCAATTTCAAGAAAGCCTTCCAAAACTTGGCAATAAACTGGCTCCCCCTGTCGGAGATTATCTTGTGCGGGAAGGAATGTAGACAAAATATATGCAACACAAATGAGTGAGCCAGTTTTTGTGCCGTGGGAAGTCCAGCGCAGGGGACTAAATGGACCTGTTTAGAAAATAAGTCAGTGATGACCCAGAGAACAGTTTTGCCATGGCTTGGTGGGAGGTCCGTGATGAAGTTCATAGCAATGACCTCCCATGGTGCCGAAGGGGTATCCAGAGGCTTTAACAGTCCAGGTGGTTTCCCCCCCACTTGCTTGGCCATGGCACACGTGGGACAGCTCTTAATATACAGGTCCAAATCCTGCCTCATTCCAGGCCACCAAAATTGCCTGCACAATTTTGCAAAGTTTTTACAAAGCCAAAATGTCTGGCCACTTTGGCTCCATGGCAACGTTCTAGTGCCTCCCTCCGATGAGGCTCAGGGATGTACAGTTTGGTACCATTGAACCAGTAGCCGTTTCGGGAGTTCAAAGTGTCAGGCAAGGTGCCTGCCAGCTCCTTCTCCTGGGTTGCCTTACACAAAGAGTCTTTAAAAGATTCCGGGAGTCCCTCCACCGGATCGGGTCCCACCCTCTGTGACTGAGTGAGCACAGTCAGCCCCATCGAAATCCCCCTTTGCTCCAGGGTAAACAACGAGTCGATTGGTTCTTGTAGGTTATCCGGGCTGTGTAACCGTGGTCTTGGAATTTTCTTTCCTGACGTTTCGCCAGCAACTGTGGCAGGCATCTTCAGAGTAGTAACACTGAAGGACAGTGTCTCTCAGTGTCAAGGGTGTAGGAAGAGTAATATATAGTCAGAAAGGGGTTGGGTTTGAGCTGAGTATTGTCCTGCAAAAGTATTGTCCTGTAAGTATCAAGATAATGTGCTAATGAGGGTATGGTATGTTAATATGGAACCATTGTATCCTGAAGTGATCTGTTAATGTGTGTAATCCAAAGCTAATCTGTATGGCTATTGTTGAATGTTGTCTTTGTCTGGAGGTTTTTCAGGGCAGGAAGCCAAGCCTTATTCATTCTTAAACTCTCCTCTTTTCTGTTAAACTTGTGCTGATGTTTATGAATTTCAATGGCTTCTCTGTGCAATCTGACAAAATAGTTGGTAGAATTGTCCAGTCTTTCAGTGTCTTGGAATAAGACCCTGTGTCCTGTTTGTGTCAGTCCATGTTCAGCCACTGCTGATTTCTCAGGTTGGCCAAGTCTGCAGTATCTTTCATGTTCTTTTATCCTTGTTTGTATGCTGCGTTTTGTGGTCCCGATGTAAACTTCTCCACAGCTGCAAGGTATACGATATACTCCTGCAGAGGTGAGGGGGTCTCTTTTGTCTTTTGCTGATCGTAGCATTTGTTGTATTTTCTTGGTGGGTTTAAACACTGTTTGTAGGTTATGTTTTTTCAAAAGTTTCTCCATCCTATCAGTGACTCCTTTAATAAATGGCAAGAATACCTTTCCTATGGGAGACTGTTTTTCTTGAGTTTTCTGATTTTTGTTTGGTTTAATGGCCCTTCTGATTTCATTCTTGGAGTAGCCGTTTGCTAGCAGTGCGTGATTTAGATGATTAGTTTCTTCCTTGAGAAACTGTGGTTCACAGATCCGTCTTGCACGGTCCATTAATGTTTTGATTATTCCTCTTTTTTGTCGGGGGTGGTGGTTGGAGTTTTTGTGTAAGTAGCGATCTGTGTGAGTTGGTTTCCGGTAGACCTTGTGACCTAACTGAAGGTTTGTTTTACGGATGACAAGGGTATCAAGAAATGGGAGTTTACCCTCAATTTCCTTTTCCATGGTAAACTGAATGTTTGGATGGATATTATTAAGATGGTTTAGAAAGTCCATTAATTTTTCTTCACCATGGCTCCAAATGGTAAATGTATCATCTACGAACCTGAACCAGACTGTAGGTTTGTAAGGTGCTGATTCTAATGCTGTCTTTTCAAAATATTCCATGTAAAAGTTTGCTATTACTGGACTGAGTGGACTTCCCATAGCTACTCCATCAATCTGTTCATAAAATTCTTGATCCCATAGGAAATAACTTGTTGTCAAACAATGGTGAAATAAGGCTGTTATATCTTCTGGAAAAATCTGGTTAATCAATGAGATTGTGTCTTTTACTGGAACCTTGGTAAAGAGGGATACAACATCAAAACTGATTAAAATATCCTTTGGATTGAGTCTTAACGGACTGATTTTGTTGATGAAGTGAGTTGAATCTTTGATGTAAGAAGTGGTTTTTCCAATGTGGTCCTGTAGGAGGGTGGTCAAATATTTAGCTAATTCATATGTTGGGGAACCAATGGCACTCACGATGGGTCGGAGTGGAACGGAATCCTTATGAATTTTAGGTAGTCCATATAATCGTGGTGGTTGTGCTTCAGTCTTGCATAGTTTTCTGTGTGTGTCGGGATGAAGAGTGGAATTCTTGATCAGAATGCTAGTTTTCCTGGTAATTTTGCAAGTTGGATCTCGTTTTAGTTTTTTGTATGTGGCAGGGTCCAGAAGTTCCTCAATCTTCTTTTTGTATTCTTCTGTTTTCATGATCACTGTGGCATTGCCTTTGTCAGCTGGTAGAATAATGATTTCTGGATCTGCATTGAGGGTCTTGATGGCGTTTCTCTCCTTGCGTGTTATATTGCTAGCAGGGGGCTTTGCTTTTCGTAGAATTCTTGCTGTCTCTCCTCTTATTTCCTCAGCATCTTCTTCAGGTAGATTACGAATGGCAGATTCTACATTTGCAATGATGTCTTCCACTGGAATTTGGGTGGGAGTGACTGCAAAGTTTCCTCCCTTAGCTAAGATGGAAGTTTCTTCAGGTGAGAGTTGTCGGTCTGTCAGATTGAAGATAATCCGTTTGTTGTCAAGTTTTGGACTGTTCTGTCTTCTTTCCTGTAATTTGTTAAACTTTTGCTTCTGTCTGGAAGTATGGCTGGTTAACCCCTGTTCCATTTTTCTGTAGGTGAGATTATCAATCTTGTCCCAATCATGGCTTCTCATTTTGTGGCTAGTATTGATATGTAAGGAAAACAACTCCTTGTCTGTGGCAGCAAGTTCTCTGCGGGTAGTGTGAATTCTCTCTCGTAAGAGAGCCCGTTCTAGATGGTTATAAATGCGGTTAGCTCGTGAAGTTTTAAAGATTCTTTTACTTGTGAGAAAAGATGGAATGGTTCCAGTGTCTCTGCATCGCAGTAGAAAAGTTAAAGAACAAAGTAGATGTGCTTTCTTGTTCCGAAGTGTTTCCAATCTCCGGGTCTGTTGAAATATTTCCTCCCCGTAGAGGCGTTCAAAATATTGTCGAAGGCTTTCACGGTCAGAGTTCATTGGTTCTTGTAGGTTATCCGGGCTGTGTAACCGTGGTCTTGGAATTTTCTTTCCTGACGTTTCGCCAGCAACTGTGGCAGGCATCTTCAGAGTAGTAACACTGAAGGACAGTGTCTCTCAGTGTCAAGGGTGTAGGAAGAGTAATATATAGTCAGAAAGGGGTTGGGTTTGAGCTGAGTATTGTCCTGCAAAAGTATTGTCCTGTAAGTATCAAGATAATGTGCTAATGAGGGTATGGTATGTTAATATGGAACCATTGTATCCTGAAGTGATCTGTTAATGTGTGTAATCCAAAGCTAATCTGTATGGCTATTGTTGAATGTTGTCTTTGTCTGGAGGTTTTTCAGGGCAGGAAGCCAAGCCTTATTCATTCTTAAACTCTCCTCTTTTCTGTTAAACTTGTGCTGATGTTTATGAATTTCAATGGCTTCTCTGTGCAATCTGACAAAATAGTTGGTAGAATTGTCCAGTCTTTCAGTGTCTTGGAATAAGACCCTGTGTCCTGTTTGTGTCAGTCCATGTTCAGCCACTGCTGATTTCTCAGGTTGGCCAAGTCTGCAGTATCTTTCATGTTCTTTTATCCTTGTTTGTATGCTGCGTTTTGTGGTCCCGATGTAAACTTCTCCACAGCTGCAAGGTATACGATATACTCCTGCAGAGGTGAGGGGGTCTCTTTTGTCTTTTGCTGATCGTAGCATTTGTTGTATTTTCTTGGTGGGTTTAAACACTGTTTGTAGGTTATGTTTTTTCAAAAGTTTCTCCATCCTATCAGTGACTCCTTTAATAAATGGCAAGAATACCTTTCCTATGGGAGACTGTTTTTCTTGAGTTTTCTGATTTTTGTTTGGTTTAATGGCCCTTCTGATTTCATTCTTGGAGTAGCCGTTTGCTAGCAGTGCGTGATTTAGATGATTAGTTTCTTCCTTGAGAAACTGTGGTTCACAGATCCGTCTTGCACGGTCCATTAATGTTTTGATTATTCCTCTTTTTTGTCGGGGGTGGTGGTTGGAGTTTTTGTGTAAGTAGCGATCTGTGTGAGTTGGTTTCCGGTAGACCTTGTGACCTAACTGAAGGTTTGTTTTACGGATGACAAGGGTATCAAGAAATGGGAGTTTACCCTCAATTTCCTTTTCCATGGTAAACTGAATGTTTGGATGGATATTATTAAGATGGTTTAGAAAGTCCATTAATTTTTCTTCACCATGGCTCCAAATGGTAAATGTATCATCTACGAACCTGAACCAGACTGTAGGTTTGTAAGGTGCTGATTCTAATGCTGTCTTTTCAAAATATTCTGATCAAGAATTCCACTCTTCATCCCGACACACACAGAAAACTATGCAAGACTGAAGCACAACCACCACGATTATATGGACTACCTAAAATTCATAAGGATTCCGTTCCACTCCGACCCATCGTGAGTGCCATTGGTTCCCCAACATATGAATTAGCTAAATATTTGACCACCCTCCTACAGGACCACATTGGAAAAACCACTTCTTACATCAAAGATTCAACTCACTTCATCAACAAAATCAGTCCGTTAAGACTCAATCCAAAGGATATTTTAATCAGTTTTGATGTTGTATCCCTCTTTACCAAGGTTCCAGTAAAAGACACAATCTCATTGATTAACCAGATTTTTCCAGAAGATATAACAGCCTTATTTCACCATTGTTTGACAACAAGTTATTTCCTATGGGATCAAGAATTTTATGAACAGATTGATGGAGTAGCTATGGGAAGTCCACTCAGTCCAGTAATAGCAAACTTTTACATGGAATATTTTGAAAAGACAGCATTAGAATCAGCACCTTACAAACCTACAGTCTGGTTCAGGTTCGTAGATGATACATTTACCATTTGGAGCCATGGTGAAGAAAAATTAATGGACTTTCTAAACCATCTTAATAATATCCATCCAAACATTCAGTTTACCATGGAAAAGGAAATTGAGGGTAAACTCCCATTTCTTGATACCCTTGTCATCCGTAAAACAAACCTTCAGTTAGGTCACAAGGTCTACCGGAAACCAACTCACACAGATCGCTACTTACACAAAAACTCCAACCACCACCCCCGACAAAAAAGAGGAATAATCAAAACATTAATGGACCGTGCAAGACGGATCTGTGAACCACAGTTTCTCAAGGAAGAAACTAATCATCTAAATCACGCACTGCTAGCAAACGGCTACTCCAAGAATGAAATCAGAAGGGCCATTAAACCAAACAAAAATCAGAAAACTCAAGAAAAACAGTCTCCCATAGGAAAGGTATTCTTGCCATTTATTAAAGGAGTCACTGATAGGATGGAGAAACTTTTGAAAAAACATAACCTACAAACAGTGTTTAAACCCACCAAGAAAATACAACAAATGCTACGATCAGCAAAAGACAAAAGAGACCCCCTCACCTCTGCAGGAGTATATCGTATACCTTGCAGCTGTGGAGAAGTTTACATCGGGACCACAAAACGCAGCATACAAACAAGGATAAAAGAACATGAAAGATACTGCAGACTTGGCCAACCTGAGAAATCAGCAGTGGCTGAACATGGACTGACACAAACAGGACACAGGGTCTTATTCCAAGACACTGAAAGACTGGACAATTCTACCAACTATTTTGTCAGATTGCACAGAGAAGCCATTGAAATTCATAAACATCAGCACAACTTTAACAGAAAAGAGGAGAGTTTAAGAATGAATAAGGCTTGGCTTCCTGCCCTGAAAAACCTCCAGACAAAGACAACATTCAACAATAGCCATACAGATTAGCTTTGGATTACACACATTAACAGATCACTTCAGGATACAATGGTTCCATATTAACATACCATACCCTCATTAGCACATTATCTTGATACTTACAGGACAATACTTTTGCAGGACAATACTCAGCTCAAACCCAACCCCTTTCTGACTATATATTACTCTTCCTACACCCTTGACACTGAGAGACACTGTCCTTCAGTGTTACTACTCTGAAGATGCCTGCCACAGTTGCTGGCGAAACGTCAGGAAAGAAAATTCCAAGACCACGGTTACACAGCCCGGATAACCTACAAGAACCAATGAACTCTGACCGTGAAAGCCTTCGACAATAACGAGTCGATTGGCTGATCAATCTTACTCTGGTACTGAGGAAGTCTGGAGAGGGCATCCGCTAGTGAATTCTGGTTGCCCGGGACATGCTTCAATACGAAATGGAATTTGGAAAAGAACTCAGCCCGGCACATCTGTTTGGCGTTGAGTTTGCAATTTCCCTGTAGAGCTTCAAGGTTTTTATGATCTGTCCACACTTCAAAAGGGATGTCAGCTCCCTCCAAAAAATGTCTCCATACAGTTAAGGCATACTTAATGACAGCCACCTCTTTCTTCCATATGGGCCAGTTGAGTTCCGACTGAGAAAACGTTTTGGAAAAATAAGTGCAGTGTTGAAGCTGTCCCTCTGCTCCCATTTGAAGCAGAGCCCCGCCCATAGCCACATAGGAAACATCTACTTGAACTATGAAAGGTTTTTCACAGTCGGGGTGTTTGAGAATTGGTTCTGAAGTAAAAAGGACCTTTAACGTCTGAAAAGCCTTTTCACAATTGGGAGACCAGTTTAACCGTGCTGAGGGTTGGGTTGCTGTGGTGCCCTTCCCTTTAGTTTTCAACAGGTCCGTGATAGGCAGAACCACTCTGGCAAAGTCCTTGATGAACCCTCTATAAAAATTCGTGAACCCCAGGAACTGCTATAACTGTTTACAGGTGGTGGGTGCTTCCCATTCTAAAAGCGCTTGCACCTTGACGGGGTCCATAGCCAGACCATCGTGTGAGATGATGTATCCCAAAAAACTCAATTTATCCTGGTGAAATTCACACTTAGCCAGTTTGGCAAACAAATTATTGTCCCGCAGCCGTTTCAACATTTCCTTTACCAGTTTAATATGTTCATCATAGGTTTTGGTATAAATGAGAATGTCATCTAAATAAACGACCACCCCTTTGAACAGCAGGTCATGTAACCCTTCATTTATCACTTGCATAAAGACACTAGGGCCCCCCGAAAGACCAAACGGCATGACTAAATATTCAAATATTCCAAAACAGCTGGAAAAGGCCATCTTCCATTTGTCACCATCCCGAATTCATACTCGATAATAAGCCACGACCAGATCCAGCTTAGTGAAGACCCATCCCTCCTTCAGTTGGCTTAAGAGGTCTGGAATCAATGGAAGGGGGTAGGCATTAGTCTGAGTCACTGCATTGAGTCTGCAAAAGTCGATACAAAGTCGGAGGTCGCCTGTCTTTTTCCGCACAAAGAAGGATGGGGCTGAACAAGGCGCCGTGGAGGGTCGGATGAAGCCTCACGCTAAGTTCTTATCCAAAAACTCTCTTAGCACAGACTTCTCCTTGGGGCTCATAGGATACACTTTTCCTTTGGGTAACTGAGTGTCCCCCACCAGCTCAATAGCACAGGCTGTTTTCCAGTGTGTGTGGGGTAAGATATCACAATCCACTCCATCAAACACATCGACAAAGTCATGATATTCTTGGCACCCCCTGGTTTAGGGAAACCATCACCTCACAACCATGCACGGCCACTTCCTTATGGTGGCGGTCACACTGCGGCTGTGCAAAGACCACCCTTCTTATAGTCCAGTCTATAGTGGGATTGTGGCCCTGAAGCCAGTTCACCCCGAGTACGACAGGGTACTGATTGTCTGGGACTATAGTAAGGTGTATTTGTTCCCAATGAAAGCCGACCCCTAAGGCAACACGGCGGGTGCGGCGGTGCACCGGTCCTCCCTTCAGTTTGCTTCCATCCATTGGAGAAAAATGGACCGGCTGCGACAATTCCACGGACGGCATCCCCAAACGCTTGAAAGTGGCTTCATCAATCAAAGTATGGGCACAGCCAGAGTCTACAAGAGCCACTACTGGAATCTGTGGTCCACCCTTGGGATTTTGTAACATCACATTGAATAGCAGAGTGTCTGCCGCTCCGCTTACCATCTCTGGAGCTCCCGATCATTCTTCCGTTGAGGTCTGCTGTGGAGCTCCCTTTACAGTTGTTTGGCAACTGCTGATCCTGTTCCTCTCCGTCAGACCTGGAAGAGTCACTCTGGTCGGAGCCCCGCTCGTTGGTAATCCCTGGCTCCGATGAGCCTCTCTCATTTGTAATCCCTGGCTCCGATGAGCCCGCTGCTTTGAGGTTGAGTGCGGAGGTGCTTTTCCTGGACCCAGGCCACGCACTCTTCCCGCGGTCCCTGGCACCGCACCGGGCAGCTTCCTCCCATGTGGGTCGTGGGGTTGCAGGTGGGTGTTGCGCATAAGAGGGACAGTAGGCCGCAAAGTGATCCAACCCACCACAGGTCAGACACACACCCATCTGCAGCCTTCATGCCCTCTCCGAAGGCGGTGGACCTGACATCCCTGCTCCGCGGAAAGCTCTGTGGGGCACCCGCTCCTGCCGCGCAACCGGCTCTCGAGCCCTACACTGTTTGGACAGAGTCAACAGCTGCTGGTGATTCTTGACTTCCACTGCCAGCTGGATCCAGCCCTCCAGATTGGGAGGGTCCCCTTGCATAAATGGCCATCGTAAAATCTCCGAATCGAGGCCCTTGCGGAAGTATTGCACGTGTGTTGCCTCACTCCAGTCCACCACTTTACTGGAGAGTAGCTGGAATTCACTCGCAAACTGCACGACCGACCTGGACCCTTGCCAGAGTTGCAGAAGAGTCATCTTTGTGCGTTCACTCTGGTGTGGGTCCTCAAATCTCTGCCGAAGTGTGTGCCTAAAATCATTTAGGGTGAGTAACTCCCGGGCCCTGAGTTGCACCATCGAGAGTCCATGAATGGAAGGGACACCCAGTTTCCCTCCGGCAGCACTGACCCCGCTCCGTACCAGTGTTGGGTGGTCACCTGCAAGGGTCTCCACAGGGTGGGAGATCTGAGAAAGACCCGGGAGCGAACATCCGGCTGGCCGGGCAGCGGGTCCACGAGTGGCCTCAGCAGAACCGTTTCCTTCTCCACCAGCTCTTTTGGATCCGGCAACTCATTCTCGGTCTTATCCTTCTCAGACTTTTCCTCATCCAACTTCCATGGCTCAGTCTCATTGTCGCTCATAGTAGCAGGGTAGGGCAACCTTTCCACTGAGCAACACAAAAACTGTAGAGATTGCCAACTTAATGTCAGGATCATAAGCCCATCGCTGGTTCTTTTCCAAGGATTCACTCAGATAGCATGAAGTCTGAAGTAAAAACTCTTTATTAGAAAGACTAGTAGACACAGACTAAAGGCATGACAGCTCAGAGGCTTGAAAAGTTGGCAATGTCCCTCAAGGGGAGTTGTAGGGTTTAAAAGCATAAGTCCAAGATACTCGCCTGACGTTGCCAGGCAACTCTGATAAAGTTCTCATGGTCAAAGACACGGGCAAAGACACAATAGCCAGGTGCTGAATGAGCATAACACTCTGGGAAAACACTCTGGGAAACGGGATCAGGCCAAGACCTGACACCTCAGTGGGCTACAATGCCACAGATTCCACTCTCCAAAGCATCCATTTTCTCCAGGAGAACTGATCCCTGTAGTCTGGAGATGAGCTGTAATCCCAGGGGATCCCCAGGTCCCACCTGGAGGATGGCATCCCTATTCATGACAGAATGGAAATGTGAATCTGGATTTCCAGATCTTTGTCTGACACTCAAACTATTACAACACCCTGTCGTAGCAAGCTGAAATCCCTTAAAAGGGTAACTTGAAGCATCTAGTGGGGACCACAATTCATCTTATGTTCAGAACCAGATGAAAGAAGAGACACAGATCCTAGGTATTCTTTTTGTTTCACCCTCAGGCTTCTTCAGCCTCCCAAATCCTCTTATTTTGTCTTAAATTGCATCTGAGGTTGGCAACCTGGAGGTTGGCAACCCTAAGCTTTCCTTCATCCCTACTGTTGACACACAAATTTATTTTAATTTAATCAATGAATTACTTGTCCTGTTGAGGAGGGTATCAGGTATGCAGCTGGGAATTTTTGAGGTTACCGAGTTACCAAGTGTTTGCAAAATATGAGACAATCCCATAATGCTAAAGGTTTTGTTTCTATCCCTTTTTTTCTTGTTAGTTCCAACTTTATCCAGGCATCAGCTAGGTTTGACCCTGCCCTGCTTCCAATAAAATCCTCACCTTCTTACACAGGGCAAATACAGAATCAATCTATAGTTCAGAAGGCAAATGATTAGCCAACTAAACATTCTTTAAAGCATTGATAGCCTTGATGATTTATTATTCTACCATGTTGTGAAGGTGGTAACATGATTTAAAAAACAACAACAACCAGAAATGTAAATATAATTCTAAAACATATTCATGTACAACATGTTGGAAACCAAGCAGTAGTGTAGACCATCTTCCTGATATGGAGATGAGCATGTGTTCTGATTCTCAGATGAAGCCCCTGTGTTAATGGAGGTTCCCCTATTCTTTTTAAAAGAGGAGGCAGCCCCGCATCGGTCCCTTTTGCATGCATATAACTTTTTTCTCTACTTAAATGAATGGGGAAGCTTTTCTGAGCCAGGGATTGGTGATTCAAGCTGTATGTCTTAATAAATTCTTATGAGAAAATGTGTATACTGTCATGATGCCATTATCATTCATATTAGTACATCTTTCTTCATATTAGTATATCACCACTGTGCAGAGCTCTTTCAGTTTTATCCATCTGAATTGTGGTTAGCAACATTTCATTGTGGGACCTGCTCAAATTATTCCTTTGTTCCCTTATCAATGGTCTTTTATGCATGGGCACTTTGACGTACTTTCTACGCTGGTCCAACCTGGTTTTTCGTTGGGTTTATGCATGAGTTTTTCATCCCTTAGAGATCACCTCACTCCCAGCTCGCACAGTGTCCAGGTCTTCCTGATCCTGTTGTAACATAATTCTTCAATCTTCCCTGAGATCAGCCCAGGTCAAATCACCCCCATTTCCATGCATAAGCCAAAGCATGGGAGAGGGAAGCTGGGGGGTGGGGTGACATGTTTCTCACAATAAGCACTACAGCCAATTACAAAGCAGTGTTTTCAAGGGGCGGGGACTCAGACGCTTCTGGATTTCTGCTGGTGATTCTGCAGTACTCTGGAAACCCCAGGACTTTCTCCAGGGCAAACAACAACATGCATAGCATTTTTAGGATTTGGAACATAAAAGTGTGGGTCAAGAGAACCTCGAACCTCAGTTAAAACTTCTATGCATAAAAGATCAACATTAGGGTGTTGTTTATGGCTTCAGTTTCTCAAACTGAAAGCTTTGGCCTGGTTAAGACACTTTTTAGCCCCCATCCAGTTGTAAGCTGCTATGATCTTCACAGTTTTTGGCACTACTTGATTACTGATTATTGATTATCAAATTTCTGTATTCCCTGACCCAAACATCTCCCACTTAAGGTGGTGTCCCCTTCCTGTGAAGCACTCTAGAGGCCAATATAGCACTTTTTAGGTGACCAAACCCACTGTCTATGAGGAGGGTATATATTGTGACAGCGAGATAGGTCAGGAACCCATATCTTGTCTCTTGTCATTGATACATCTAGTTTGGCCCCAAGCCTTTTGAGTCATAATTATTCCAAGCTTCTGATTTTTGTTATTTATCTCTTGATAAGCAAAGGTCATCCATTCTACACAGACTCAATCTGATGTTAGAAATGCTTGCCTTGCATACTGATAAAATGATTAATGATCTATGGCAAGCTGCCGCATGTGCATTTAGAAGATAATGTAAGGTATCTTTACCCTCCCTTGTTCTCCAAGCCAGAAGAAAATAGTAAGCAGATGTTTTCTAATTAATTGTAAGGGCCCAAAGAATAGTAGGGAGTTGGTCACTTATAAATAAATGTGTCTGACTCAGACAAGAGGTCTATTTCTTTTCTGTTTTGCTTCTCGTTTTAAATCCTTTGAACTTATTAATCTCGAGGGCAGTACAGCAAAAGACTTTACTGCTCTGGTAAGCCATAATTTCTGTCACAAGGAACAGTAATTACACACACGTTACTCAGTTCAGTAGAGACTAATAATACAATACCTGTCAAATAAGAATAAGCTGCTAGTGATTTCTCGGCTTGTAGATACGTAATGTAATATGAAAGGTTTAGGAGTCTGAAGTCGAGAAGGAAAGTTACAAAAAGAAGTGAAATATTAGGGTTCTCTTCAAATTGCATCTACATTTTGGGGTTCGCTTAGAGTTGTCAAGAAGGGTCCATTTTGGTTTATTGTTCTCTCTCCGTTCCCTCTTAATGTAGGACCTGATGGATTTGCCCACCCAAAGCCACAGATCGAGACTGCTGCCAAACAAATGTGTTTGGAGATCTCCATTACAAAGAGCCAGCATGGTGTAGTGGTTAAGAGTGGTAGTTTGGAGCAGTGGAGTCTGATCTGGAGAACCAGGTTTGATTCCCCACTCCTCCACATGAGCGGCAGAGGCTAATCTGGTGAACTGGATTTGTTTCCCCATTTCTACACATGAAGCCAGCTGGGTGATTTTGGCATGTCACACTCTCTCAGCCTCACCTACCTCACAGGGTGTCTGTTGTGGGGAGGAGAAGGGAAGGTGATTGTAAACTGGTTTGATTCTCCCTTAACTGGTAGAGAAATTCACCATTTAAAAAAACCCTACTATCATCATCATCATCATCATCATCATCATCATCATCATCATCATCATCATCATCATCATCATCATTATTATTAAGAAGGTGTCCCAGGGCCCTAAAAAACCTGCCCACCCCCTTTTAGGGCTGCTAAGTCAGAGGGAATGGGGGAATCCATGGCTCCAGGTCCCATTGTGATTTTTTTTTTAAAAACTCAGCTTTGTGTACTTAGTACAAATTGTTATTGTGTACTTAGTTCGAGTTCTTGAGAGCCAGCGTGGTGTAGTGGTTAAGAGCAGCGAACTCTAATCTGGTAAACTGGGTTTGTTTCCCTGCTCCTACACATGAAGCCTGTTGGATGACCTTGGTCTAGTCACAGTTCTCTCTGAACTCTCTCAGCCTCACCTACCTCACAAGGTGCAGAGAGGAAGGGGAGGTGATGGTAAGCCTCTTTGAGACTCCTTAAAGGCAGAGAAAAGTGGGGTATAAAGACCAACTGTCCGTCGTCTTCTTACTGGAAGTGACAACGGGTAACTCTAGGAATCAACAGAAACTCTGTGATTTTACTAGAGTTTCCAGTGATTCCTGGAACTACCCTTTGTCACTTCCGGTAAGTATATAAGGCTGCATTTAACAAAAATTATCCCACAATGTTGCACCCTCCAGTCCTCCTGCTGGTTATCAGGCACTGTCAGGGACTGCACTCCCTTTTCTCCAATAAGGTGACATTTCTGGTTGATCTCTCCCTTCCTCCAACCATTTTTCTAAGCCTGGGCAGAAAAGAACCCCATTGCTAGAATCTGTCTCCAAATCACTCTTTTGCTGACTACAGACCCTCCATGTTCATGTAGTTCCTGAAGTCCCCATTTACTATGGTTTCACATTTAACCCTCTGGTTTCGACTGCACTCGGTTGAGATTCTCAGTTTTCATTTAGCTTGCCACTGAGTCAGAGGTTTTCCTATAGCCATGTGTTTGGGTCTCTGCTAAAGACTTTTTGGCTCAGTTACAGCAGGACTCCCTAACCCTTTTGAGCCCGTGGGCTCACTAGGAATTCTGAGGCAGTGTGGTGGGGGCCGTTCAAAATGGCTGCCCCAAAATGGTTGCCACAGGAGGCGGAGCCAGCCACAAAATGGCTGCAGCAGCTTACTTTCAGTCACACAGTGAAGAGATCCTCGTGCTGTGGTAGCAGCTGCTGCCAAAGCAATATTTTTTAAACACCTACACAGTCAATCAACTCTCCGGTGGCCAATCAGAAGCCTTGCTGGGCAAAAGACTCACCTGACCCCTCCTACTTTCTAAAAAACACTTAGTGGTAGCCAGGCAAGGTGTCTGCGGGTGCCATGGCACCCACAAGCACCACATTGGGGATCCCTGGGTTAGAGAACTAGGAGGTCATTGCAACAGCTTGCTGGACAGAAGTAATATAGGGAATACAGAATGTTTTAGGATAAACTATTTGCTGCACTTATTATGGAGACCAACTCTAGTATTGTAGGATGTTCTGATATGCAATCAGAGAAGAGACAGTGGGACAAATATCCTGGCAATTGTTCATAAGATTGTATTAAATCATCAAATAGGATTGTAACATGAGCTTGGGAATTCCTGCTGTTTCTTTTCTGAAGTGTCATTTTACTTCTTCCCTTGATTCCCCCCCTTTTTTTTCTTTCATGTTCTTCTTCTGTGCAAGAACAGGAGAGTATAGCTGACCAAGCTTTTGGGAGGCTACTTAGAGCCTGGGGCGAGGTAAGACAGCCGAAATAAATCCATTAAATTTATAGAACGGCACACTGGCAAAAAAACAAAAACAAAACCCAGGTTTGAGGAACTAACATGAGCTGTGCTTTGAATTTCTGATTTTATGTAAAAGAAAGCACTGGGAATGAAAGATGTATTTTCTGCCTTTATTAGAAAAGTCTGGTGCCAGCGTTATCCCTTTCTGTAGAAAACTACTCTGAAATATTAAAACAAGTAGAAGTCCCATGTCATGTAAAATAACACATTTTTTTCCTAATCCCCCTAATTTCATTGCAAATAATCAGAAGAAAAATGGTCCTAGGGGACAGAATCTTATCTAAGAAACACAAGGTTTACCTTTCCTAGAGATGCAAAATGTAATGGCTCTTCCTCTCTCACATTTTGGTGTGCAGCAGGGTATTGATGTGAGAATGTCTTTGCAGCCAAACAACCCACTAGTAAAATCTGAGGTGAAGGATTCCCATTAGAGGACTGAATAACTTCAAGGACTGAAGGTTTGAATTGAACCTTGGAACGCTAAGCAGGCAAAGTCCTTGCAGCTTTGAATGATGGATTTTGGAATAACAGACAGGAGTCATTGAACTTTTCCAAACTTCATGGTATGATGGTTGATTGAAGTAGTGGGGAATAAGTCTCCTGAACATCCATTTCCTTCATAAGATGCTTTTTAAAAGGAAAAAAAAACCTGGACTGTTCACAAATGAACATTCAAAAAGGTGTAAGTAAGTACATTTATTAATACGGTCGACTGACCAATCACGTGCCAACACATCAAAAATTCCAAACTCAATAGTTTTGCACTGCAGAATCACAGACTGCCCGTACATATAAAGGTATAAGATCTATCAAAGCAACCCCTGGTTAAAATTATCATCTTAAAATTGATAAAATTGTAAAATATGCTAACAATAATTTTCTAATAAGGTTCTGCGTATTTTAATAGCAAAGGCTCAGAACTTGGCAGTTTGGAGCATAAGCTCAAGGTCTTCTCCTAATGGGAGTTTCTTTGCCAAAAGCTCACTAACTCTTCAGGGAATTTGCCAAGTAGGGGGGAAACGTTCAAAAAGGTGTATTAAATTCCACTGGTGGGAGACTTTTGGGGCGGAGCCTGAGGAGGGCGGGGTTTGGGGAGGGGAGGGACTTCAATGCCATAGAGTCTGATTGCCAAAGCGGCCATTTTCTCCAGGTGAACTGATCTCCATCAGCTGGAGATAGGTTGTAATAGCAGGAGATCTCCAGCTATTACTTGGAGGTTGGCAACCCTACTGCATAAACAATTTTGAGGCACAAGGCCAGTTTTCGCAAAAAGACATCATACACAATTTTGAGGCCCAAGACCAGTTTTCAAAAAAGGGCATCGCACACATTATACAGATACCTGTTCTTTAAAAATGCAGACATAACGTCATTCACCAAGCTGAAGCAAGTTGAAGGCTGAAGTGAATCTGTCAAAGTTCAATCTTGAAATCTTCTGAGGCCTAGCCAGCCTCTTTCTGTCACAGGAAGCTATGGCATTATACCCCACTGAGGTCCCTCCCCTCCACAGGGTCCAGCCTCAAGGCTTCAGGAATTTCCCTACCCAGAGTTAGCAATCCTAGTAGGGTTGCCAGGTCCTCCCCCCTTCACCCGCCACCATCAGCAGGAGCTTTGTGGGGGCTGGCTGGGAGTGGGGCGGCGACCCGCTCATGTGGTGTGGTGCCACTTTCAGGTTTACCCTGGAAGCTCTGGCATCATGCAGGATGCTCCAGCACATTCCTCCAAAAACTATGGGGGAAGAGTGCTAGAGCACTTCCGGTAAACCTGGAAGTGATGTCATCACGTCATGTCCTAACAATGTGCATGGATTGCTGCCTGCCAGCTGGCCTCCTTCCCCCCACTGACCAGCTGAAGGGCAGGGGAGCCCTGTTAATTCTGCCATAACCAGGCATATGGGAACCCTAAACCCTAGACATATCAACTGTTTAGGATTGGGAACACATGAAGACATGAAGCTGCCTTATACTGAATCAGTCCCTTGGGCCATCAAAGTCAGTATTGTCTACTCATACCGGCAGTGGTTCTCTAGGGTCCAAGGCAGAGGTCATTCACATCACCTACTTGCCTGGTTCCTTTAACTGGAGATGCTGGGGATTGAACCTGGGACCTTCTGCATGCCAAGCAGATGCTCTGCCACTGAGCGACAGCCCCTCCCCTGTTGTGCTTAATAGCTAATACCCTAGGATACTTTCATTAGCCATGTGTATGCTGTGGCAAAAACATTGCCATCTGCAAGCCGATAACTTAATCACCAAGGTTAGGACTGGGGTTTCAAACATAAATAGCTCGTCTCCCTCTTCTTTTGTGTTTGTGGTGCTATTTATGACTTCTCAGCACAGGTCTAAAACCCTGTGACACAAAGATCCAATTAAATGTGAAGGGCTTCTTTTGCTTTACTGAGGGATATGAGGAAAGGGACCCGTGTCTGAGCCATAAGGCAACAAGGGAATGAAAATTTAAGGGAACATATAACAATTGTACCAGCAGTAAAACAATGCAGCAAGTAAGCCAATTTCCCGACCCTCAAGTATAAAGGTAGATCTTGACAAGTTTATTCTTTTATATGGTATCTGATGCCTCCCGTGGATTCAAGCTCTGTGGCAAGTGAATTTCACCTCTGGATGTATTATATGGGAGACTATAGCATTCCCAGCTCTAAATCTCTAGTCTGGCAATGGTGCCGGCTCCTAGCCTTCCACCAGAACACTAATAATGAAATCTTGCTCTGGAGGTTCCTACACCAGTTCCCTCCTGCCCCCAGTGAACATCTATAAGTCTTTTTGCCTAAGCGTACAACAATCACAGTAACTTCTATCACAGGCTGCACATATTCATCTGGGATGAAAATCTGATTCAGGAGCTATTATTACTGATCTCCAGGCAACAAAGGTCACCTGCTATTATTATTACTGCCATTATTACTGATCTCCAGGTGACAAAGGTCAGTTCACCTGGAGAAAATGGCTGCTTTGGAAGGTGGAATCCATGGCATTATACCCCACTGAGGTCCCTCCCTTCCCCAACCGCTCCTGCCTCAGGCTCCACCCCCAAAATCTCTAAGTATTTCCCAACTCAGAACTGGCAACCCTAAGTGTGACTAATAACCCTAAGTGCTACAGTGTATGGTGGTGCTGCCAGGGTAAAATTTGGAGTGAATGTCCAGGGCCCCAGCCACCCTGAACCAGTGCCTCCAGTATAGTATTGTGGTTGAGCTACACCTGGGAAGATCTGAGTTTGAATACCCTGATCAGTCATGAAATTCACCGGATGACCTTGGTTGAGTTGCTCTGTCACAGGAATGTTGTGCAGATGAAATGAAGTCTGAGACAAGCCTGTAAACACTTATTCCACTTGGAGCGCCTTGATGGCCTAGCAAATAAGAATGCAATTGATGGGTATGGATTAGAGCAAATGTGGTGAAGTGGTAAAGAGTGGTGGACTGTAATCTGGAGAACTGGGTTTGATTCCCCACTTCTCCACATGAGAGAAGCAGACTCTAATCTGGTGAACCCGGTTGGTTTCCCCACTCCTTCACATGAAGCCAGCTGGGTGACCTTGGGCTAGTCACAGTTCTCTCCGAACTCTCTCAGCCCCACCCACTTCACAAGTAGGGTTGCCAACCTCCAGGTACTAGCTGGAGATCTCCTTCTATTACAACTGATCTCCAGTTCACCTGGAGAAAAAGGCCACTTTGGCAATTGGACCTTATGGCATTGAAGTCTCTCCCCTCTCCAAACCCCATCCTCCTCAGGCTCCACCCCAAAAACCTGCCACCGATGGCAGAGGGACCTGGGAACCCTATTCAGAAGGCATCTGTTGTGAGAAGGTGATTGTAAGCTGGTTTCATTCTCCTTAAAAGATAGAGAAAGTCGGCGTATAAAAACAACTTCTCTGCTTCATCATAGAAAAGAAATGAAAAATAACCACAACTGCTCTTATTTTCTCTGTATTGGTATTAGTTCTTTGTTTCTAATATGCTTACAGTACAGCAGAACACAATCCCTGCCTGTGGGTGTATCATCTAAATAACTGCAATGCATAATTCGATTAGGTTTCCATGCAATATTCTCTTTGGAAGAGGCTTAATGGCAACCTCTGTGGAAACCAGTGAGAAGTTCCCAAGCCCATTTAAGTTATTCAATCTGTGTTTTGCATCAGTTGAAGTTGTCAGTAAAAAGCAGCTCATCCCTGTTTTAACTGTATGAGTGACATTAAGGAGGCTTATTACTATTGAAAATGCCAGACCCTTATAACAGCTTACTAAATGTCCCTGCTAGTAGAAAGGTCAAGGTATAAGATGTGACTAATACCACTGTCACCAAGCTCATATATTTCAATGCCATTTTTTATTGTGCCTTTTCTTTGGCATATATTGGATAGAAGGCTTGTGATTTTTCATCCCGTTTCAAAAAAAAAAAAAAAAAAAGGAGGTAATGGATAGCACTCATTTGAAGGCACAATACTTTCATTAAAAGCATTTCAGCACTAGATGGATCATACCTATCTCTTTCCTTTCTGTTTCTTTGTGGTGAATTGCTTAGGGAAACCATAATAGTGACAAAGAGAAATTTCCAAACAAGCTAATGTACAGAAGCTTCAGGGCAACTTGAAGTATCTCTTTTCCTCCTTTTCCATCTGCTTTTAACTGGGTTCTTTTGTTTTTCTTTCTCTCTTAGTAACCCACATTTCCAGTAAAAGCCCCCTGTGATTGTTCATCACTGTCTTGGATTTTTTCTGGTTTTTTTTATCTTTTTGATCGCTAACTTGAAGACGCAACCTGAAAGAGAGCCATTTTTACTCGGATGCTCGGTTGCAGTCAGTTGGCCGCTTCAAAAAACCTGTGAGTGAAATTTAGATACTCATCTGCTTCCATCAGTATTCTAGTGTAGGCTTCTTTCAGCAATAGCTCACATTTCCAGGCACAGAGAGGAGTCACTATATAACCACTGAGCCCTGCTGAAGTGGAAGATGGTGTGGAACCTTTACGGGATGGTATCAGGGGGTGGTGGCAGAGATACTGGGGACATAGCTACATCACCACACAGTTGTTTAGCTATTGAATGAGTAGCAGAACCAGGTGCCACCATTGGTGTCATCCTCTACAACCACTCTGGGTTCAACTATTCATTTCACCCACCTGTTTGGTGCTCCAGCATCATCCTAGCATCTCCACTGCTACCTTCTGATACCCTTTGGTATTCACTTTCTTTGCCTCTCTAGGGTTGCCAACCTCCAGGTACTGTGCAAAAACAATCCACACAAGGCTCAGTTCTATACATATATTCAAAGGAGATAGTCAATACAAAACGTGGTGCAAGCAATATCTATAGGTGAGCGACAGTCAAACAAGAGAACATTATACAAAAATATCAAAAGACAAGTCAAAGAACAATATATACAACAAATCTATGTCTAATGTTTCTCTTTGAGTCTTTAAAGACTTTCCAGTATAATTTGTCTTTGTAAGAGCTGGTCCCGAAAGTAGAAAGAATTCCTAAAGATTTTCCAAGAGTCCAAGTGGGAAATCAGACTTTTATATCCACCGGCTATGTGCTGCAGGTGTTTCAAATGGAGACCAAGCTGGCACTTATATTAGAATGGAAACGTCTTCCCGGTAATAGAGGCTTTCACCAATGATGGCTTCTTCAGCCTGAGTGCCCAATGTTTTAAAATTACAATTAGTAAAATTTCTATTGCCAAACACACAGTGGTAAGTAATTAAAATAAGTTGTATTTCCTTGTTGTTTTCTTAATGCTGCATAGTAGTCTGGTGGTTGAAGTTTGCCTGTGTAGTGGTAGCTTATGCTTTTCTGAGTAAAGTTTCTATTCACAGGTGTTACCTTTTAACTTGTTTTACTAGTTCTAAATGCATAGTGTATGTTAACTTAAAGGTACTGTGTCCTATTTTAAAAGGCTAAGTAAACTAATGAAGCCTTATAAGTAACAAGATAAATCAAAATCTGTATTTAGTCCTGATGGTGCTAATGTTTTGAAAAGGTGTACATATTTAATTTCTTGCTGCAATAATTTTTTTTGTATGTTATTAGAATTGTATTGGTGTCCTTTGTATACCCAAACCGCAAAGAACCTTAGATAATTTTCATTATGCTTTTTTCCGAGAAAGTGGGAGACTAGGGGCGCGTCTTGCACTTGGGCCCTGATTCGTGAGAGATGTTTGCCGATCCGGAGTCGTATAGGGCGCATTGTGCTGCCTAGGTAAAGTTTCGCCCATGCGCAGGTAATAGCGTAAACCACCTTGCTAGTGGCACAATTTGAAAAATGTTGCAATCTGAATCTAAAGTTGGAAGAAGGAGAATGAAACTCTTTTACTGGTAGACTCAGTGCACATACTGAACATGATCCGCATTGAAAATGTCCGATGACTGGTGGAGGTGGAGAAGGAGCAACCATGTCTGAGTGTACTAACTGATTTTGTAATGAAGCTGTATGGCATAAGCCGAAGGTAGGTGGAACTGAACATCCTGGAATGCTGAAAATAATGTGCCAATGTTCTAGTATGATTTTTTGTATTGCATGAGAGTGTTTACTGTATGTAAGGGAACAGAACACATTTGTTCTGTTAGGAGGTGTTTTATTTTGTAATAGGTAAGAACGTTGTAACCTGTCTGTCCTAGAAAGTGCTGTTTGTAGAACTTCTATAGGATACCCTCTATCTGTCAGGGTATGTGTAAGTTGTGTTGCTGATTCATTATAGTCCTCTTGGTAAGTGGAGTTTCTTTTGAGTCGTAATAACTGACTATAGGGGAGATTCCATCTTAAGTGAGCGGGGTGGTATGAGGAAAAATGTAGTCCTGTATCACGGGACATAGGTTTTTTGTATGGCTTAATGGCCAAAGTCCGTTCTGAAGTTCCAAAAGGTTTAGGTCTAAAAAATGAATATATTCTGAATGGCAAGTTCCAGTAAACTGTAAATGAGTGTCAAGGGTGTTGATCCATTTAGAAAATTTGTCAAAACTGGAGGAAGACTTAAATAAAAACAGCAAATTGTCCACAAAATGCTAGTACAGAATGAGGTCATTGCCAAATGGATTATTGTTGAACAAAAATGTTTTTTTCAAAATGTCCCATATAAATGTTGGCAATGGCAGGAGCGCAAGTAGCACCCATCGCCACTCCCTTTGTTTGTAAATAAAAATTATTATCATATCGAAAAAAGTTGTTTTCTAAGACCACATCCAATAGATTCATTAAGAAATGGGTGGGAGGGTCCTTGATGGATTGTGTATCTAACAAGTGAACTATGATTTTTCCAACCTCTTCAAGGGGAACGTTGGTATACAGTGCTGCCATGTCAAGGGTAGCTAGTACTACATCTTGTGGTAAGGGTTTGCCTTCTATGATTTTAATTAGATCTTTGGAATCCTGAATGTAGGAAGGGGTGTCTTTGGCATAAGATCTCCTGGAGATCTCCTGCTATTACAACTGATCTCCAGCCAATAGAGATCAGTTCACCTGGAGAAAGAGCCGCTTTGGCAATTGGACTCGATGGCATTGAAGTCCCTCCACTCCCCAAACCCTGCCCTTCTCAGGATCCGCCCCAAAAACCTCCCGCCGGTGGTGAAGAGGGACCTGGCAACCCAATGCCGCTCACATTATTTTATAAACTTCTATCATGTACCCCCTGGGTGGGCCTGAAATTGAAGGTGTTCATAACTGAAATCCAAGCAGTTTAAGCCCTTACGTAACTAGGAATATGTGTCTACTTTGAGAGGATAGTCTTATGGAAACTACATGTGAGCATATGGAATTGAATGCTTTTGAAAGATGCAAGGAAGGTCTGACTATTGTCAGGCCTGTGCTAATAGTAGGGGTAAAGGCTCTTGACATGAGCAGGCCAACTTCTGGCTACACACCAAGTCCTTGGTTCCTATGCCTGTAAACTCTGTGTACAGTTTCGCTCTTCCTTTCCCCCACAGCTGCGTTGATGTTTAGTCTGCCTGTCCTGGGAATAGCTTATCTCGGGGATGCTTAGCCGTGTTTACCATCCTAGCCTGTAATGCTTTTAAACATGTAACCTGCCAATGTTTCGCCATTACCAGCCTTACCTGCGAGTAAGCAGTCAGTTCTTAATCTGTCTTTTTGCTCCTAATAAAGTATTACTGCTTCAGGACTACCTGCCTGGATGAGTTTGCTGATGGGATGCTAGGGACAGACGCCTGATCCTGACAGCTATGGTAGGCAGAAGTTTCACATTATTATCTCCCCCTTGGAGAAGGTTCATAGTTTGCTTGAGGCTACTGAGCATGGTATAAGAGGAAATCCTGAGAAAATCCCCTGCGGAGCAGGCAAAAAAAAAAAGGGTTGGAGGAAAAGAACAACCCTCTTCTTGTTCCAGACAAGAAGGAAACATTATAAAAACAGAAGCTATCGGCCCCAAGACCAGAGAGCAAGGCCCAACTGTAACCGTTACAAGAGCCGTTGGAAGTTAAAGTTCTGTGTGCTTGGTCTCCGGAGGAAGCAAACAATCCATTATTTGTTGGTTTGCTCTCTTGCCAGCCCAAGCTGTGGTCTTCACCCCAGGGTGAGAAGAAAATTGCTTAGTGCAAAGGTGTGAGCATTGCAGAGTGCCAGAGGGCAGCTGTTTTGACTCTTATTTTTTTTCACATCCTTCCCCTTTCTCCTGTCACTGTGCCTGCAGCTATGGCCCTTGGCAATAAGCGCCCTGGCCTACAATAGGAGGAAAGTATCATATCATATATTATGGCGCTGACACTTAGCAGTACCACAGTTATCCATTATAATCCTCTTTAATTCTCACTGCGGTAGCGTAATGTCGTCTAATACAGCCAGAGAGAAGCCGTGATGGATGAGGAATCAGCTTCGTACTTATTTAAGCGGACCGATTCTATTCCTTCTCATGATTCAGCTCTCGTTCTTAGGAAGCAAAAGCATTGTGCTCTTTTAATTTCCTATACTACTTAAAAAAAATCTGTCTCTTCTAGTGACTTCAGGCTTTCATTGGCCTTCTGTTAGGGTTCTACACCCAAATACTTATTTTTATACTGTAACAGTAGGGACACTTAATGTATGGCAACATAAAGTTACCACATGATAAAGAGGAGATTGGTGGGAACCCCTCCCTGAGAAATTTTGTTAGTCTCATCATAAATTGTTTTGGGGTTTCCTTGAATGCCTGCAGATCTTTCACCTTAGAAGGAATCTCCAAATTTAGAGATATATGAAATATCTCTGAGAAATAGGGTTGCCAATCTCCAGGTACTAGCTGGAGATCTCCTGCTATTACAACTGATCTCCAGTTGATAGAGATCAGTTCACCTGGAGAAAATGGCCGCTTTGGCAATTAGACTCTATGACATTAAAGTCCCTCCCCTCCCTAAACCCCACCCTCCTCTGGCTCTGCCCCCAAAATCTCCCACTGGTGGCAAAGAAGGACCTGGCAACCCTACTGAGAAATGTCGCTAACCTTGATGAAAACTCGTGAGAGGTGTTATGTGAGGAGGTGCCTCTAAATTCATGTATGCTTTTGGCAAAATTTAGTGACAAATGAAATCTGCCTAAGAAATATGGCCAATCTGCTTGCTGCTGTTTTGATAACGTATTGTAACTTATTTTTTTAAAAAAAAGTCCTTCAAAATTTTTCCGATAACATGCAAACTTGCTTTGAATTATGATTTTGATGACATTTGGTGGCAACTTGGGAAATGAGACAACAGCAGAAGCTGTAAGAAGTTGTAAGGGTAATTGAGTAATGTAAAAAAAAATGCCCTAGGAAGTAAACAATCTGCTACTACTAGAAGAGCTCTGAAGAACAAGGGCTCTTTTTTAAAATCAGAATTGCTGCTGAATTTTTGCCTAAATCAAACTTTGAAAAACATTTTCGTATCTGCAGGAACAAAACCATCTGAGGAATGTTGACAAGAGACAGAGGGGATTAACAAGATTTATGACATTCTTGTTAGAGAAGTTTTTGATCCCAGTTATAATCTTAGGGTTGCTAGGTCCTTCTTAGCCTGTTGGCAGGAGGTTTTTTGGGGTGGAGCCTGAGGAGGGTGGGGTTTCAGAAGGGGAGAGACTTCACTGCCATTGAGTCCAATTGCCAAAGCGGCCATTTTCTCCAGGTGAACTGATCTCTATCGACCCCGAAATCTCCAGGAATTTCCCAACCTGGAGTTGGCAACCCAATTTGTGGGTCTGTGCTTGCTTGCTTCTCTATGCACAGTACAGTAGCTCTTCACTGGTTGTACGCTTATCAGGCACTCCCCCCACCCCTTGCACTTTTATAACTTCTCAGGTTATTGTTGCTGGTTTGGGCGAAGTTGTGTCATGTGACTTCGGCATTGACCACCACTTTTCACATCACCTATTTGCCTAGTCCCTTAACTGGAGATGCTGGGGACTGAACCTGGGACCTTCTGCATGCCAAGCAGATGCTCTTCCACTGAGCCATGCCCCCCTTGCTTTTCAATTTGGGGTTTGGCTCATGATCATGGGAACCCTCAATCTCTGCCGTGCTGATTCTTCACATCAGTGGTTAATCTGTTACTGGCCTACCACACCAGGTTACATCAGGAAGTGTGAAATCAGAGTTGGTTCCTGTGAAACCTGTTGGCAGTCCCTCTTAGCACCTTTCCTGCAGAGTGAAAAGCAAACCTTCTTTTCCTCTTCTCATACTTTTTGGCGGTAAATTCAGCTCCCCCCCCCCAACACACTCACTCACTAGGGAGCCAGATTTTGAATGCATAATATTGAGTTGGTTTATGTTTAGCAATTTAGTTGTAGTAAGAGTATATAGTGTAGGGATATCATCATTAAATGTGCAACCTTGAAAACTTGGTAAAGATTATAATAGATTGTTTTTGCTAGAACACTAGCCCTGGAGGTTGGCAACCACAGAATTTCAGTCTAGAGAAGCCCTTGAGATTGGCAAACACTCTTTTCTCCAGGCAATTCCTGGAGGGTGGCAACAAAGAATTTTTCTCCAGGCCAGCCCTGGAGGTTGGGAACTGAGGTTTTTTCCTCCTCAGGTTCGTCCAGGAGGGTAGTAACCACAGAACTTACAACTTTTGAAACTTGTTTAAGATTATAATAGGTTGTTTTTGCTAAAACACACACAAAACCTCCAGGTAGTACCTGGAGATCTCCTGCTATTACAACTGATCTCCAGCCAATAGAGATCAGTTCACCTGGAGAAAATGGCCGCTTTGGCAATTGGACTCTATGGCATTGAAGTCCCTCCCCTCCCCAAACCCCACCCTCCTCAGGTTCCACCCCTAAAACCTCCCGCTGGTGGCAAAGAGGGACTTGGCAACCCTAAAACCAGCCTCCAGGTGGGACCTGGGATCTCCCAGAATTACAGCTCATCTCCACACAGTAGAGATCCACTCCCCTGAAAAAAAATAGCTCCTTTGGAGGGTGGACTGTATGGCATTGTAGCCCACTGAAGGTCCCTGTCCTCCCCAGACTCCACCCCAAATCTCCAGGAGTTTCCCAACCTGGATCTGGCAACCTTAACACACACACATTTATAGACAGACAAAAATAGCAGAGAAGAACGGTAAGGCAATGTATTCGATTTTGGGTTATTCATTCTCTGTGGCTTCCTGAGATTATTCAGTGGCAACTTGCTGTGCGCTCCATCTTCAAGATTCAATGTACGATTATCTAGGGGAAAAAATTCTCCTGTAGCCTCGGGAATAAATGGTTTGCAGTTAGAACAGAATTAGGTAAGAATGGATTTCTCATCCCAATCAAATTCAAATACCCGCAGGGATGGGAGATACTGTCTCAGCAGCCTTTCAAGTTGGGGAAACACATTCACAGAGAGATGAACAAATCATCTCTCTGTTTGGGCCTATTTTGGCTGTCGGTAGAAACATATCCAGCTGTTTTGATTTCAGGTGTTACCTTCTGAGAGCGAATTTCACTTTAAAATCTTCAGCCTTGCCTGTCAGTTTGACATTAGGTGAATTTTGCCCTTTTGTGCTGACGTGAAGCAGTTTTCGGTGTCTAAAAATATGTGTGATGGAAGGCAATTTGTTCATCATACACCTCTCTGGAGGGTCAGTTGATGAACACATTTTTGATACCATTTCCCCTCTATTCTACTTCTCTTGGTTCGCAAATAAATGTTCATGATTTGGAACATGGGCTGAGTTACATCTGGATTGCCCATTGCTGATCTAATGCCATAGACAGAACTTTCAGACAAACCCAGATTAGTAGGGTTGCCAACCTTCAGGTGGGGGAGAAAATAGACACCACTGTACTAGTATCGAGAGATTAGGAAATCAGTACAGGAGCGAACAATACTTATAAGTGCAAAAACTATTTATATGCTACCGTGTCTAATATAATACGCACTCATAAATACACAAAATGAACCATTCATACAATTGTATCAAACATACAGAACCATCTCTAGGATGGTGGTGAATAGAAACAGTTCATTTCAAAGGTGCAATCTCTCTCAAAGTATGCACATCAATCTTCTGTATTCATCTCATGCAGGTAAGTAAGTAGATGTAACAGATATTAATTCAGGAGGAATAAATGTTCATGATTTGGAACATGGGCTGAGTTACATCTGGATTGCCCATTGCTGATCTAATGCCACAGACAGAACTTTCAGACAAACCCAGATTAGTAGGGTTGCCAACCTTCAGGTGGGGCCTGGAGTTTTTCTGGAATTACAACTGCTTGCCACGCTGAAGATATCAGTTCTGTGCCAGAAGAAATGGAAGCGTTGGAGGCTGGACTCTTTACCACAGAGGCTGGCTCTGTGGAGAAATGAGTACTCCGCAAAGAAAAGCAAATACTGTTGGTAATAATTTTAGAATATATGTCATTGTTATCACTGTTCGGTTTATGTATTGAGGTTCTGTAACAGGATAGCTAGGGATGCCAGGTCCCTCTTCACAACTGGTGGGAGGTTTTGGGGGTTCCAAACTGAGGAAAAAGGCTTAAATGCAAAAAAATAAGGCATGGAAAGTATTTATTTTAGGGGCAAATGACATCCTTTGAACAGTCCTTTATTATGGTCATCAAAAATCTGACGATCGATGCTTGCATGCATTGTTTTATTGTCACTTGGACACAGATAAAATGTTTTTAATATAATCTCCCCTTTCTTTCTCCTATTTTCTTTCTGTACCCTAATTATAAAAATAAAAATATTGTCACTTGGACACAGATAAAATGTTTTAATATAATCTCCCCTTTCTTTCTCCTATTTTCTTTCTGTACCCTAATTATAAAAATAAAAATTATATTTAAAAAATCTGATTTCAAGAGATGGTCATGGTGAGGGGAAACGAAGCCTCTACTTGGGGCAACCTTCCATTTCAGAGCAGGTTTTTTTTTGGGGGGGATGATATCACAGCCAGCCAAAGTCTCGACCACGGGGGCTGGCTGAAGAAGATTGCTTATCCACGCGGGTGAGAAGTCTCCTTTGAAAACCTGGTGGTTGCAGCAGTTGAAGATGGCACTTTTTAGCTGGCGGGTATATCCCTTTGGACAGGACTGGGTGAGCCCCGTCTTTTAAACAACCCTTAAGCTTTATCCAAATTAACCCACTGAATGGTGATGGACAAATGGTTGTGTGGTTGGAAGGTTGGTCAGACCAAGTTGGCTCCAATTACATGACCCCTACCTATGTGGCCTTAACAAAACCAGCCCCCCCCACCCCAAGATAGAAAAATGGGAGAAAGCACAGAGCCCTGTATCTGAGCAAAGGGGAATAACCTATTCGGCTTCAGTCAGACCTCAAGGTTTTGGTGTTTGGTAAACCCGAATCCCGAAAATTGCCAAAAAAGCTAATTTCAGGTTTATTTTCACTTCAGGTTTATCGATATGCACAACCTTCATCAATAGTAGCCAACGCAGAGTGAAATCCATCTGAAACAGCCATTGGAGCAACCAGCCATCTTTTTACCCTCGTTGCTGTGTCTTTTAACAGCAATCTAAGTGGACAGGCAAAAAAAAAAAAAAAAAAAAAGCCCTAGGACAAGTGAAGAAGAGGAGTAAAGTTGATATGGAGAAAATGTTCCCCTCAAGATAGATAGCAGAACAAAAGTTATTTTATCACTCGCTGGCCAAATACCTTAGGGAGGTTGGCTTGCTCGATGCAATGGAAAGAAAAATGGGGGAGGGGGGGAGAAAGAAAAAATAACAGAGGGCAAAAAGAGGCTGATAAAGTGTTGCATTCAACAAAAGATAAATGACCACAATGCTCTGGCTTCCACATTTCCAAGCTGCAGAGAGCCTTTTTTATCTTAATGAAGAATGCCTGTTCCTACTTTTCTGTTTTCAGCCTTAGTTTTTTGTACTGAAACTTGTTATTTTCTCTGTGCACAATTAGACGGCAGACAAATATATATATAAATGGACACCAGAGATTCATTTCCTGATCGGTTTCTTGAATACATCATTGCTGAGCATAGTACAGTACATTACTATGTAATAATAATCCCCAGAATTTAATTTGGATGCTAATTAGATTTATTACGAAGCTCTGCACTAAAGATGAGTGTGTATTGCTATGCTTATCCCCCCCACACCCTTTATGACAATGCTTGATTCCCAGTAGAACAAAAGGAAACTTCTAGGCAGTGGACCAAAACGGGTGGTGGGGGAGAGAAGAAATTCATTTTAAAACATTGGCTTGATATATATACTATGCATTAGGTCTGAAGAACTTGCGAATCACCACACACCCCGTCCTTCCATTCTGATGTGTGAAATGCTTGCCAACTCCTACTAGTTTCAATACAAGCCAAGCAGGAAAAACATATAAAAACAAAACAAACAAAAAAGAAACCTAAGAAACTTATTTTTATTTTAATCCCACTGTTTCTCCAAGGAGCTCAGAGGGTATACATGGATCTCTAGGGTTGCCAGGTCCCTCTTCGCCACCGGTGGGAGGTTTTTGGGGTGGAGCCTGAGTAGTGCAGGGTTTGGGGAGGGGAGGGACTTCAATGCATAGAGTCCAATTGCCAAAGCAGCCATTTTCTCCAGGTCAACTGTTGTTCTCTGTCGGCTGGAGATCAGTCGTAATAGGAGGAGATCTCCAGCTAGTACCTGGACGTTGGCAACCCTATGTTTTGTCCAGAGTCCTTGGCAAACAACCATCAACACTTTCCCTCTCAGCAGAACAACTTGCTTTCTCTTTCAAATCACTCCTCTCGTGTACTAAAATGGGGGAAAAAAGGATTACACTTCTGTTGAGCCATACTGCGTTTTTCAGCACTATTAATTATGGCAGCTTTACAACAGGTTTGCAGCCCTTTGGTACAAAAAGAGACACGCCGCTTTTCAACAGTAGCTAGTGTCATATAAAGACACAGGAGGAGCCGATCCCCCCCTCCAAAAAAGACATGATGGAAATAGATACATTTTAAACTAGTTTGTGCATTCTGAAATTTCCCTCTGAACTTCTGGATAGTTTTTTTTTTAAAAAAAAAACATAGCTCCTGCTTTTCTCGCAGCATAATAGCTTTCAGGGAGCCTTTGTTAGTGTGCAAGTAGAAAGTTGTGCATGGTACTTTGGAACCCAGTCACAGTACATGAGTAATAACCGAAAACCCTATCCTGGTGCATTCATAGCTGCTCCCAATGCATGGGCCTTTCCAGTCAATCACGGGTACTATCTTCCAAAGCAGATGTTAATTTAAAGTCAATTGCCGTCCCTTTGTATCAAAGCTTTGCGTAATCTATTCTTGGATGTAAAATGCCCGCCTTGAAACAATTTCCCAGCAGAGCATAGGTCTGAAGACAGAAAATACACAGTAAATACACAGTAGTCTGAAAATAGCCCATCTAGTCGATATCAACAGATCAGAAGGGTTGGGTTTTTCATATCTTCCAGCTTAAACAGAAAAAAGTACTTCAAAGGAAAAAATATTGTTTGATAGGAATTGGAAGGCAGAATATCCATTCACCTTTGAAGTTTCTTATAGCAGGAAAAAATGCAGACATGCTGAGTTTCTTTTCTTGAGTGACTTCATTTCAGCTCAACAGATATCCACCATTTTATCAGAAAACAACATACAAAATATAGCTTCTACATAAACCTTTTTCTCTCTGCCAGTGTGGTGTAGAGGTTATGAGAGTTGGTTTGGAGTGGTCGACTCTAATCTGGAGAACCGGGTTGGTTTCCCCACTCCTCCACATGAAGTCAGCTGGGCAACCTTGGGCTAGTCAAACCTCTCTTAGAGCTCTCTCAGCCTCACCCACCTCACAGGGTGCCTGTTGTGGGGAGGGGAAGGGAAGGTGATTGTAGGCTGGTTTGATTCTTCATTAAGTGGTAGAGAAAGTCGGCATATAAAAGCCAACTCTTCCTCTTCCTCTTCTTCTTCCACACACACACAAAACACACATATATACATATGTTTGTAATTCTTCATTACATGCATCTGGATAACCTATATTTTTAAGTATTCTATATTAAGGAACAAGTGAGCACCAGAGCACTGGTGGGCACTATGTTGGGGGTCACTGGTCCAAGATGAAATGAATTCTGTGTTGGGCGGCCTTTGAAGACAACCCAGAAACGGCAGCAACTAGTTCAGAATGTGGCAGCCCAATTTTGCTCTACTTTGCTAGTCGGCAGGAACACATTGTGCCTATTTTAAAACAGCTGCATTGGCTGCCAAATTCTATTCAAGGTGCCGGCCATGATCTTTAAAGCCTTTCATGTCCTAGGACCTACGTATCTGAAAGTCCATTTCTCCCCATATGTCTCTGTGCTCCAATTACAGTCCCTTTGTGTGTGTGGCCCCGACTCATGGCGACCCTATGAATCAATGTCCTCCAAAATGTCCTATCTTTGACAGCCTTGCTCAGATCTTGTAAATTGAGGGCTGTGGCTTCCTTTACTGAATCAATCCATGTCTTGTTGGGTCTTCCTCTTTTCCTGCTGCGCTCAACTTTTCCTAGCATGACTGTCTTTTCCAGTGATTCTTGTGACCAAAATACGATAGCCTCAGTTTAGCCATTTTAGCTTCTAGGGTCAGTTCAGGCTTGATTTGATCTAGAACCCACTAATTTGTTTTTTTTTTTTTACTGTCCATGGTACCTGTAACACTCTCCTCTAACACCACATTACAAAGGAATCTACTTTCTTCCTATCAGCTTTCTTCAGCGTCCAGCTTTCACACCCATATATAGTAATAGGGAATACGATGGCATGAATTAACTTACAGTCTGCTAGCTGTCATTCTCTAGCATCTAGCAGAGCCTGTTCCTTTTCAATAGTGATTCCAGCTTTGCTCTATGAAGAGGGTGCTGTCCATGAAAGTGTTGTCCTTTAGACATTTTCAGGAGATAGTGTAAGGCTGTTTTATTTGCTGCAGATGGTAAAGATTTCTATCAATATCTATATCTATATCTATCGGCTGCCTGTTTTAAAGGATAAGAGGGATATTTTAGATATTAAATATTTTGGCCATCATGCTTTAGTATGGTCCTGCTTGGGACCTATTGATCCTTTGAGCAGAATCATTAAAGAAAAAGGAAACGAATATTGTAAATACTAGAACTAAACTGGCAAGCCTAACTGAGCATATAAAATCCATCTGAGTCCATAAAATCCAACTAAGGAAGGCCTAGGGTTGCCAGGTCCCTCTTCGCAACCAGCAGGAGGTTTTGGGGGCAAAGCCTGAGGAGGGCGGGGTTTGGGGAGGGGAGGGACTTCGGTGCCATAGAGTCCAATTGCCAAAATGGCCATGTTCTCCTGGTGAACTAATCTCTATCGGCCGGAGATCAGTTGTAATAGCAGAAGATCTCCAGCTACTACCTGGAGGTTGGCAAACCTAGGAAGACCCCATTTGCTGGCTTTTCTGGCATCTATTCCTAGTAGGTTCACTTGTTGTCTTGAGGGTATATCTTGTTACAATTTTGTTACTGTGAGTTGGCAAAGTAGTTCTTCTGCAGAGTTCAGCTTCTTCCCCAGAATCTCTCAAATTCAATAACTGAGTTGGGGTGTGAATGGATCTGTATTCTTGTCTCTTGCTCTCACCCATGTCACAGCAAAGACACCATGCTGAGCGTTTCACACACTGCAGCTGCTGAGGTATATTTTGAATTGTTGAGAACATGTTAATTAGCATAAGCTTTCCCCCCAAATATATCTTTAACCCAAAGAACAAAGCAGTCTTTTTGTCTTTTAAATTGATTCAAGATAACATTAGTTGAAATAAAACAAATATGGCAGGCAGAGCAAAACGTTCATCCATGTGTAATAGGTCAGGGAGAGAGGATAGATGGACTCTAGGACAGTGATCTTTGGTATGAGAATTGGGGTCCTCCAGCACAATCCCATGTGGAGTAACTCTCTTTAGGATTGCACTGTTAGTTTGTGAAATTATCTGTGAGATGTTGGAAGATATGCAACAGTTCTGTGTGATCAGTCCCTAACTGAAATCATTGGCACTGAAGCATGCCTAGGTGTAGGTTTATGTGGAACATAACAACATTAGCAGACTCCTCTTTAGAGATAGTCAAAAAGGGCAAGAGTCCAGTAGCACCTTAAAGACTAACAAAAATATTTTCTGGTAGGGTATGAGCTTTCGTGAGCCACAGCTCACGAAAGCTCATACCCTACCAGAAAATATTTTTGTTAGTCTTTAAGGTGCTACTGGACTCTTGCCCTTTTTGACTACTGCAAACAGACTAACACGGCTACCCACTGTGAATTCTCTTTAGAGATGTAAAATGTCTAGGAATATTGAAGCCAATGAATAAAAAATGTTTTTTATTGGGGGGGGACGACTGAAATTTTGGGGAAAACTTAAATATATCCAATACTTAAGGTAAAGGTAAAGGTCCCCTGTGCAAGCACAGGGTCATTCCTGACCCATGGGGTGATGTCACATCCCGACGTTTTCTAGGCAGACTTTGTTTGCGGGGTGGTTTGCCAGTGCCTTCCCCAGTCATCTTCCCTTTACCCCCAGCAAGCTGGGTACTCATTTGACCGACCTCGGAAGGATGGAAGGCTGAGTCAACCTTGAGCCGGCTAAACCTAAATTTGTTTTACTGATTTGACAACATAAAATGCATCATTGGGAACTTAGTGAGCATATAAAGTTGTACTCTGAGTTTGTGTGTGTCTGTGTGTGTGTGTAAAGTGCCGTCAAGTTCTCCCTGTCCACTCTCTCCATACTATGCATAATTTTACAGACCTCTATCATGTCTCCCCTTAACCACCTTCTTTCCAAGCTAAACAGCCCTAAGTGTTTTAACCACTCCTCATAGGGCAGTTGCTCTACTCCCCTGATCAATTTGGTTGCACTTACTTTGGTAGTAAATTCTGTGGCATTCCCAAAAGCCACCTGTCAAGAATGCGCTAGTTCTGGATTGCCTGCCTTGTACCAGGTGTTGAACTTGAGGGCCTTCCAAGCCCTTCCAGATCAATGATTCCTTGAGTTCAGTAGAGTTCTGAGCAAGTGTGAATAGGTCTATAATATATTAAGTCCAAGGACAAGCGCAGTTGTTCAGAGATTGAAAGCGATTATTTCCCCCCCTTTCCTTCAGTGACTAAAGTTCTGTGCTCTCCAAACTACTTCTTCAGTCTCTCGAGACAAGCCATCTTTCCTTAATCGCGTGCAGGGCTTGGCTTTCCCCACCAAATTCTGCTCCCTTCTTTGGTGCCGTGTAGCACAAGCTTCTTATCTTTCACCCCTCTGTTGTTTAATACTGATATAATGTATTATGCCACTCAGAGAAATCATTCACAGTCTCTTTATGACTCTTCTGCATATGATAAATCATTCCGGATGACAGTTTCTTCCAGTTCAGAGCAGCACCATCCTCCATCTCTGCCAGCTTTATTGATAACCATCTTTGGACAGAATGCTGGCTGCTGCCCAGTTCTAGGGGAATCTGAAATAGTTCTAAATGTAAAAAATGTTGTTTGGCAAAAAATGCACCATTTCCCCTTTCCATTTGAAAGATGTACTTACTTTTAGGCTTCACTTGTTTTGTTTAAACTTTATTTTTATGGGAATTTTATATATTACCAGACAAAAACATATTTTGTACATAAAAATGCTATTGGGATATGTGGAGTGTACATGTTATCAGATCCAGTAAACCCAGCTACCTTCATATTTCAAGGATAATTCCGCTAGATGAGCATCCTTCTTCAAACTCCAGTCGTCAAAGTTGCCAGTTAATTTATCCTGCTAGTTTAATCCGAAGTTTTATCATTTCATCGCAGAATTTAAGCTTTGAGGCCATGCTTAAAGATTTCTTATAGAATCATAGAGTTGGAAGGGACCGCCAGGGTCATCTAGTCCAACCCCCTGCACAATGCAGGAAATTCACAACTATCTCTGCCCCACACCCCCAGTAACCCCTACTGCATGTCCAGAAGATGGGGGAAAACCTTCCAGGATCCCTGGCTAATCTGGCCTGGAGGAAAATTGCTCCCTGACCCCAAAGTGGCAATCAGCATTACCCTGGGCATGTAAGAAAGGGCTACGAGAGCCAAACACAACCCTTCCTGCCCTCACTCTCATGATCTGCCTAAGGTCATAGAATCAGTATTGAGACAGATGGCCATCTAGCCTCTGCTTAAAAACCTCCAAAGAAGGAGGGCCTTCCACCTCTCGAGGAAGCCTGTTCCACTGAGGGACCACTCTGTCAGAAAGTTGTTCCTAATGTTTAGCTGAAAACTCTTTTGATTTAATTTCAACCCATTGGTTCTACTCCGACCTTCTGGGGCAACAGAAAACAGCTCTGCACCATCCTCTATATGAGCCCTTCAGGTACTTTAAGATGGTAATCATATCACCTCTCAGTTGTCTCCTCTCCAGGCTATCTTTCCAAATTCCAGCATGTAGCTCCCCAAGAGGGAGAGAAAATCACTTTTTGAGAGATCTTGTCTTCATCAAGAAAAGAATCAGAAAGTGCTAGCCTGGGGTTAAATTATGAAAGGGTGGGGGTTAGAGATTTCCAGTGCAATCCCCCAAATTGTGTAATGTACCCAGAGATCTACATCCCTTCCAGTTTCCATGTTGGGCATTTTGCACATGTAATTGGAGAAATCAAGAATTGATTCCGGACCTTCTGCGCACAAAGCATACACTCCACCAGTATGGACCTTTCCCAAGATAACTTATTTGGACTATCTTTCTTTCCTTCTTTGCTCCTACGACCCATAGGTCCTGAGCAGTTATTCCTTAGAGGAAAATATTTGGATCTCTATCCATCAGCAAAAAGGGGATGATTTTGTCTTTTGTTATGAGGGCAGGAATTCTTGCCAATATGGGGGTAATCCATTTATCTCGGTGGTGTTTAAAGAGGGGGCATTCCATCATCTTATGAGATAATGTGTCAATTTTCTTTGTATTGCATGGGCAAAGCCCATAGTTTAGATTTCTGTATCTTCCGTTTAATACTGCGGAGGGTGCAGCATTTAAATGGGCAAGCATAAAGGCTCTTCGGAAGGAAGGGACTGTCAGGTTGAAAAAGTATAGTGGAGTTAGCAAAGAGGGAGGAATGCCAAAGAATTGAGTTGAACATACTCTTCGGGCATGCATTGTGGAGCTACAGTGGTCTAATTCTTTATTGCATCTCTTAATAGTTAGTATAGATTTCCTTTTCTCCATATTTAGTAGGGTATCCTTAGACAAACCAAAATGTGGGGGGACTTACCAGCAGCAGGGGAAGGCAGCGCCCGTTCCAGTGTACACTTGAAGTGACATCAGGGCATTGCCAGTAACTCCAGACACTCTGGTATTTGCATAAAAACTCTATAAATTTCCCCCAAAATATGAGAGTGACCTGCATTGATAGCAACTTGCTGACATAACTTCCGGTGCATGCCAGAAGTGATGTTACTACCAGGAGGGACCTGGCCACCTGATTTGCTTAATAAAAAGATGAAAGTTAAAAATATTGAATGAATAAAATGAAAGCTAATAAGGGAGAAGAGGTTTGCAGTGTAATCTTAATCACAGTTGCATAGGGTTTCCATCTTTGCCAGCGGCAGGAGTTTTTTGGGTCGGAGCCTGAAGAGGGTGGGGTTTGAGGAGGGGAGGGACTTCAATGTCATAGAGTCCAATTGCCAAAGAGGCCATTTTGTCTAGGTTAACTGATCTCTATCGACTGGAGATATCCCAGAAGGGAACCTAAGAGTATATGGAAGTATACTAGCCACTTGTTGGCAGATATTATGAATTAATAGTACTACCCATGGGAGTTTATGAGAAACTATTGGAAAAGAGGCACTGACTGGCAATTTAAGGGTTTGAGAAGGAACTGAGGAAAGAACTGAAACAGCCATATTCCTTTTCTACCAGACACCTGTGAAAGAAAAGAAAAACCCTAAGTAGAAATTTTTATAAAAAGAAATGTTACTTACCTGGTGTACTTGAAGAAAAAATATATATACCTTTTGGATATAGGAACTTCGCCTATGTTGGTCTGTTATACCATATTGGATAATGAAAAAAAGTATTTTGTAACTTGCATTGTTGTAGTTTGTAGATTGTTAGAATTGTTGTGGTATAATATAATATTTTTTACATTGATATAGGAGTTGTGTTTCTGGGTCATTTCGGTAGTACCTGGAGGTTGGCAACCCTACAGTTGAACCTCTCTAAGCCCGTTGACTTCACCTCTGTAACTAGGGTTGCCAGATACCCTCTGGCAACTGGCATGGGAGGGGGTTGGGGGGTGACTTACCAGCATCAAACTGAGGCCTAGCCCCCACATGGATGGCAATATTTTGAGATTACTCCTGGCACGCACTGGTAGTGATGTCATCATGCCGCTGACAACATGGGGCCACTCTGATATTCGAGCAAAAACTCTATTGTGGAAGGCATTTCTACCATAGAATTTTTGACCAAATACCAGAGTTTCTCCCATGTAGGGCTGTCAAAAAAAAAAAAAAAATCGGTACAGTTCGGATTCGGCCAAATTTGGCCCTTGTGGGTGCGGTACGTGCCGAAGTCCGAACTCCCCCACTTCGGATCCGTTCAATTCGGCGGGAATTCAAAGTTCGGAAAAAAAATTCGGCCGAATAAAGCCATTAAAAACACAATCGCGCCTTTCCGCGGCTCTGGGGGGGGGCATTTTTGGGCTTAGAGGTCCCAAACTTTCAGCAGAGCTTCAAAGGACGTATATTGAAAGACTCCCCAAGTTTTGTAAAGATTGGGTCAGGGGGGGCTGAGATATGGGCCCTGAAAGGGGTCCCCCCACCCTTAATGTGCATCTCTCAGCAGAGCTTGCCACCCACGCACAAAGCTCCCAGCCCCGACAACAGTTTGCAAAGCAACTCAACTTGTAAAACAACACCTTTGCAACAGGGAAAAACCAGAAGACACACAACTGAAACCTCCCCCCTCAAACCAGGGAGCGAAAGACTTGAGGGGGAACACACACCCCAGGCAGAACCGACGAAAGCCCCCTTTGGCTTCCCCCCCACCCACAGAAACTGCTCCCTCCCCACACACACACAGACTCTGCTTCCCCCACACACACACACACATACACAGGAGAAAAATTATAGATTAAAGCCCTTAAAGGGGTCTTACTGTGGCTGTCTTCTGTTCCATCAAGAGGGGCTGAAGAGGACTTGTAATCCAAGATGATTCCAATTAGGCACGGGAGGTTTTCTCTGGAGAAGATGCACAGGATCAGCTGATCCATGCATCCCAAAAGGGGAAAGGGGAAAGGGGAAAGCCCATATCTCGGGACCCCCTGACCCAATGTTCACAAAGCTTGGGGGGTATCTTAACAACACTGGTCTGAAACTCCGCTCAAAGTTTGGGATCTGCACCCCCAAAAATGCGCCCCCTGCAGCCATGGAAAGAGAAAAGGGGGGAGGCGATATTTCTGCCCCCACTGAACCCATCTTTACAAAACTTGGGTAGTATCTTAAGAATAATTGACTGAAGCTATGCTAAAGGTTTGGGGGCTCTAGCCCCAAAAAAGCGCCCCCTGCAGCCACATAAATGGGAAAAGGGGGGAGGAAAAAGGGGGAGAGCCCATATCTCGAGACCCCCTGACCCAATGTTTACAAAACTTGGGGGGTATCTTAAGAACACTGGTCTGAAACTCCGCTCAAAGTTTGGGATCTGTACCCCCAAAAATGCGCCCCCTGCAGCCATGGAAAGAAAAAGGGGGGGAGCCCATATCTCGGGACTCCCTGACCCAATGTTTACAAAATGTGGGGGGTATCTTAAGAAGCTTCATCTGAAGCTCCAGTGAAAGTTTTGTGTCTGTACCCCAAAAAATACGCCCCCTGCAGCCACAGAAAGGAGCGAATGTGCACAAGCACCCCCCCACACACACACGAGGATTTCGCTCTCTCTCTCTCTCTCCCTGGCCGGGCCGCACATCAGCTGATTCCTCCAGTACTCAATCCTGACTGATTGGCCAGAAGAAGACCCAGCTTGGCCACCGATTGGCCGGGGGAGGAGAATGCTGCTTACTGACGGTTATGCTGCTTACTGACGGCTGAATTTGCCGAATTTATTCACGAACTCCCGAACTCGCTGAATTCGCCCCCCCCGGTTGCCCGCCAGTTTTGAGTTCGGTTCCTCCCGAACTAAAAACCACCGAATCAGGGGAAATTCGGCTGATTTTCAGTTCGGGCCGAACTGAATTGACAGCCCTACTCCCATGTCATCGGCTACATGATGATGATGTCACTTCCAGTGAGTGCTGGAAGTGATGTCAAGTTGTCACCGATGATGTGGGGGCTAGGCCTCAGTTAAATGCTGGTAAGAACTCCACCGGCCAGCTGAATGACACACGGGAGAGGGGGGCCAAAGCAGGGGATCCCTCACCTTAAGCGAGACTATGGCAACCCTATCGGTAACTCTGTTACAGGATTGTACTATTAGTCTGGTTTTTCACCCTGCCATGCTAAATTTCTGTGTGCAGGGAGTTTTTCTATATTTGAACATGCACCTTCACTCTGGATGGGACCAGGCCTGAACAGAATGCACCAAATTTGAATTGGTCCTTCAATTTTAATAGCTTAATGAATCCAAGTGTCATCTCCCTGTACGAAGTGTCCAACTATAGACATTTTCATCGTCACAGTAGTGTTTTTCTGAAAACGTGCAGGGGAAAAGATGGGTGCCGATTGTGTAAATTTGTTGGTAGGTAGGGTTGCCTGCTCTGGTTTGGGAAATACCTGAAGATTTTTGGGGTGGAGCCTGAGGAGGGTGGGGTTTGGGGAGCAGGGAACTTCAATTCCATAGAGTCCAATTGCCAAAGTGGCCATGTTCTCAGTTGTAATATTGGGAGATCTCCAGCTACTACCTGGAGGTTGGCAACCCTTTCAGTAGGCCATGTTTCATAAAAGAAAGCAGATCATCGATGTGACATCTGACTGCTGTGTTTTCATGATTAACCTTGAGTGGTGCCGAGCTCAGATAGGGAATTTGAGAAACTGGGGTTATAGTGACCTCAGCACAATAAACACTACTTCCTAGCATCTATTCCCCCTGGAGATTAAGTATTTATATAGTTTCAATCATTTCTAACAATGTTATTAAACTACTAAAACATTTATTAGTTGAAAAAATCTCCAGACTTTAGGAATGCACCAGATCCATATATTACAAACAACAATAACAATGGATCTGACAAGTAGCGATTTAAATGGGATTAATTTCCCCTTAGGGTTTCAGTGAAACCATAAACCAATCAAGTCCCCTTCTCGTGTTATATGATATCGCCAGATTCCAAAGCCCTCCATGAAATTATTTCCTTGTAAATCACTCGAGCTCATCCATTATGCTGAAGAAATATGATTTTTTTCAGAAGTGAGAAATATAGAAGGCCGTGGACTTTCCCCACTCTGCAGATATCTGTCAGAAGTTCTTTGGCGGCTCAAAAGAGCATGGGGTTTAAGCAATCCGATCTTCGAAATGCAGTGAGTGAATCTGACAGCACGGACGACAGCAAACAAACTTTTTGCAACCAAATAATTTGGCAGGAGCTGAGAGAGAACAAACTGTGCGGTGTTCTGCTTGGCTGCTTAATGAATGCTCCCCCTCCCTGTAATTCAGATAGGGTATACGAACACTACAAACATATGCTGGTTTGATTCCAGGTTTAAACACCGTGGCCATTAACGCATGGCCGATTTGTCCGGGGAAACTCCTGGGCATGCAGCGAATTGTCCTTGTCGACACGCATGGCCGTCTCTGGCTTGCGCATTCGATGCGGCCCGTCCCAGAGCTTCTCCGAGTTTTTAGGTTAACTGTGATATCGCGACCTAAAACTGAAGCCTCACTACAAATCAGAGAGCTTGCCCGTGCACGCAGCTTCCGGGTCGACTCCCCACCGCTTCCGCCCACCTCCTCGCTGCTGGAAGAGCGCAGAGCTACCGGCCACCATAGCAGCCACAGTTAGAGGCAAAGTGAGGCAAGGCGGAGGGCCCAGAGAAGCATCAGTGGCTGCTTCCCCTGTCCCCGCCGCCTCCACCAGCCACTGGCTTCCCCCCTGCTCTGCCTGGGGGACGGCGGGGTGGTGGCTTCGCCAGTCCACCCGCCGCCGGCTTCCCTCCCCCCGCTGTGCCCAGGGGGTGGCGGGGCGGCTGCTGCTGCTTTGCCAGTCCCCGGCTGCAGCAGCCTCAGCTCGCTGCCAGCCTCCCCTCTCCTCCACCCAGGACGGAGAGAAGAGCTGCGGTGGCTCCCACTGGGCACTCCTTTGTGCCGTGCATTTGATTTCCGGCTTTAAAAAGGTTCCCGCTTTTAAAAAGCGTGCACCTTTACCAGCACAAAGGAGCCATGCGTTAATGGCCCGTGTCTTCATCCAAAGTATTTTGGGAATTGTAGTTTGGTGAGGACACTGACAACCTTCTTACTGATCTCCTACAGTGTACTCCTGAGAGGAATGCCTGCACCTATGAAGGTGGCATATCTTGGCAAAAAGGAAAAAGGGGTGTTCCCAGCCCAAAAGGGCTTTGGAGGCCACCTAAAGGCGGCTACTCCCCCAGCTCACTTCCAGAATGCTCCGGGAATGCCTCCTGGGACACCAGAACACCCTGGGAACATCTCCTGGGACGCCGGCACAGCCTTTGATGGCGTTTGGACTCTGTCAGAAGGCCCTGATGGCATCCCAGGGTGGCGCTGCCGTGGCAGTGCCCCCAACTGGCGTCCGGGCCTTCCCGCCAGCGTTCAGGCCACTAACGCTGACGTTAGTTGCCTGGACACCGGTGTGGGGCCCCGGACGCCGTTGCAGTGCCTTCCTGGCCTCCTAAGGGCTTTCGCCCATAGATCTCAGGAATGCTCTGCTAGTCTCCTTCACAGAACTACAGTACTCAAATTTCCTAAGAGAGAGGTGGAATGATGGGTATCTGGTCTGTACCTTACCATTCTTCTTAGCAAAGTTTGGTGCCACCACAATTCTCAAGAGCCTTTCTCCAGCTTTCTTCTGCTGGAGGAAAAGCCTCTTAAGTTGAAGGAAGTCTCTTTGGGGTGGAGGAAGGCTTCAACCTTTGCTGAGCAGAATGGTGGGATACATGCCTCTGAGTTTGAAAAGAACTACTGTATTTTCTGGCGTATAAGACTACTTTTTAACCCAGGAAAATCTTCTCAAAAGTCGGGGGTCGTCTTATACGCTGGGTGTCGTCTTATACGCCGGATGCTGAATTCCGAGCCGGACTGGAGAATCTGCCTGGGGCCTCCGCTCTGTCCATGTCCACCGGAGGAGGGAGGGGAGGCGAGCCCGGCGAGGGCGCTCACTGCCCGGCTCGGAGTCGGAGCCAGGCGCGCCGGGGTGCACAGAGGGAAGTGCTCGGCAGCGCTCCAGCGGCAGCGCAAGGCAGGCAGGCGGCTGGCTGGCCGGCTGGCCGGGGCTGGGGTGGCCACTCTCTTCTCCCGGCACAGGGTGTTTTGGCTGCCGCCTAGCACACCCAACATGCCCCCTTTCCTCCCCGGCCTCTGCTTCAGCTTCTGTCTTTATGGGCTTCCCTCCCCTCCAAACTCTCCTTTAGCCCTGCCCTCCGCGGGCCATCGGCTCAGTCCTCCCCTCGCCTTTAGCCTCGCCCTTCTCGAGGGCCCTTACTCTCGCCTCCGTTCCCCTCTTCTTCCCCGCTCCCTTCTCCCCTCGCCGACTCCCCCCGAGAGCCACGTCCTGCTGCTTCAGGCTCCCACCCTCCCACCGGAGCCCGGGGCTGAGCCTTGGCTACAGCCGGCGTCTCTGGCTGCGGGGCTCCCGCTGCCCGGGGAGGCTCCCTCCCCGCTTCGCCTCCAGGATTTGCTCCGGCCGGGCCGGGCCGGCACACACTCTTCCATGCCGGGAGGTCAGCCCCCGGCCTCCTCCTGTTCCTCCCACCAGTCCCGCTGCCGGGGATTCAACCTGGGACCTTCTGCATGCTAAGCAGATGCTCTACCACTGAGCCACAGCCCCTCTTCCTTTCCTTCTACCCAACTTCATAATTGTATCTGCTCAGCCAGATTTTTCCTATTGGTGTGTTGCAGAAAATAAAACAACCTCTCATCTTTCCTTAATGTTGGAAGTGAAGGACTTTGTGCTGTCTCTTAACCTCAGACTCTAGAGGGGGACAAGACTAGTGAGTCAGAGAGATAGACGGGACAAAACACTGGGGTCCCTTTCTCTACTGTTCTGACCTATCCCTTTGATATGTAGATTGCTAGTCTTAGGGAAACTTCCTTCCTTCCTGTTTCTTCCCCACCTCCTCACACACACTGGCACTCTTCTCCATCTTGCCACCATGAGGGAAAGACGCATGTCCTGGATCCCCCTCCATCCTAGTTAGTTAGACTAGATAGGCAACTATACTTTATCCTATCCAGAAATGGATTTCCTACAATAAATGAAGTATATTAGTTAAATAGACAAAAGGCTCCTAGCAATTTTGTTCCTGGCACACACAGAGGTTTGGATGGGCTTCTCTGCGCACAACAGCCTTTGTGCACTCTGCTAATTTAACAGGGATTTGGGCATAACAAAGCCCTCACAATCCAACACTTAATATCTCTTCCTCTTTTCCACACTTTTCTTCGTTTTGCTCTCTTCCTTCCATGATATGCTTTCATTGCTCTCTCCCCCTTTCTAATTCCCCCCGCTTATTTCTCAGTCTTAGTCTCAATTCCTCATCCCTATCTTGGTTGGCAATTTAGAAGTATTTAATAGTAGTATAGCAGCAAACCCTTGTTAACATTATGAGCAGAAGTTGGCGGTGGGGGTTGATTTTCTCCCATAATAGATCAAAGTAGTAAAAGGATGCTTCCCCTTTCCTTTACATGCTTAGCAATGGAATGTTAATTGAATTTAGTGATCCCACGCGTGGAACAGAAGTTAAAATTCCTTCAGCCTTCTCCATTAGATTTAATATATATTTTAAACACTGTTCAGGCTTTGGGTTCTTGTTGTATTGATGGGACATTTAATATCCCTCTGTAAATGCCATTTTGCTACTGCAGAGATTAAGCTTCATGTTGTATGAGAAATGACACACTCTTTTTTAGAAAATGTCAGCAAAATCAGTCCCAATGACCCCAGTACATCTCATCCAGCACCACTACATAATACATTTGTCCCTGCTTTGCTGCTTGCTAAAGGTACAAGGTAAAGGTATTGTTAATATTGAAAATCAAGATAAAGCTTAAGAAAAACACCAAAACATTCATAGCACCAAAATACAATCTAAGCAATATTCCGGAAGAGTTTAAAGACCATGTAAGGAACAGACTTGCATTACTGAGTTCAAGTGAATGTAAACCTGAAGAACTATGGGTGGAAACTAGAGATATTATCAAGGAAGAATGTGCAAAGACTATTCCTGTAGCCAAAAGAAAAGAAAAACCTTGATGGATGTCTGAGGAAACTCTTAAAATTGCCAGAGATAGATGAGAAGCAAAAATAGAAGGTGACAGAAATAGAATCAAAAGTCTAAGTGCAACATTCCAGCGACTCCACGTAGAGACAAAGAGACCTATTATAATAACCAGGGTAAAGAAATAGAAAAAAACAACAAAAAAGGAAGAACAAGAGATCTGTTCTACAAGATCCAAGAAATCAAAGGAAAATTTAAAGCACGGTTAGGCATGCTGAAAGATCAGCATGGAAATACATTAACTGAATAGGACAAAATAAAGAAAAGGTGGGAACAATACACAGAAGAACTATACAGAAGAGATGAAAGGATAAATTATTCTTTCCAAGAAGAATCTTTTGAAGAAGAACCTACGGTTGTAGAAAGTGAAGTGAAAGCTGCATTGAGAGCAATCGGGACAAACAAATCACCAGGAGCAGAAGGGATATCAATAGAGCTATTCCAAGCCACAGAAACGGAGTCCATCAAAATCTTGACAAGAATATGCCAACAGCTATGGAAAACAAAGCAATGGCCCACAGACTGGAAACGATCCATTTACATTCCAATTCCCAAGAAAGGAGACATCAAAGATTGCAGCAACTATTGGACCATCGCATTAATTTCTCATGCAAGTAATCTTACAGCAAAGGCTGTTACCATATATGGAACGAGAAATGCCTGATGTTCAAGCTGGTTTCAGAAAAGGAAGAGGCTTTCTCTTAGAGAAAGATCATATTGAGAATAGAGATCATATTGCAAATATACGCTGGTTACTGGAGCATATGAGAGCATTTCAGAAGAAAATCAGCTTGTGTTTCATAGATTACAGCAAAGCTTTTGATCATGAAATGTGGATCATGAAAAGCTATGTGGATCATGAAAAGCTATGGCTGGTTTTAAAGGAAATGGGTGTGCCACTACATCTGATCGTTTTGATGTGCAACCTGTACTCTGGACAAGAGGCCACAGTTAGAACAGAATATGGAGAAACGGAATGGTTTCCAATTGGCAAAGGTGTCAGACAAGGATGTATTTTATCTCCCTATCTCTTCAATCTATATGCAGAACATATAATTAGGAAAGCTGGATTAGATTTAGATGAAGATGGAGTGAAGATTGGAGGGAGGAACATTAATAATTTGAGATATGCTGATGACACTACATTATTGGCAGAAAATAGTGAAGATTTGAAATGACTACTGCTGAAAATTAAAAGAGAAAATGCCAAAGCAGGACTACAGCTGAACATCAAGAAAACAAAAGTAATGACTACAGGAGAATTACACAACTTTAAGGTTGACAATGAGGAAATTGAAATTGTTCAAGACTTTCTATTCCTTGGCTCCACCATCAACCAAAAGGGAGACTGCAGCCAAGAAATCAGAAGGAGATTGAAACTGGGAAGGGCAGTCATGAAGGAGCTAGAAAAGATTTTGAAGTGTAAGGATGTGTCATTGGCTACCAAGGCGAGATTAATTCATGCCATCGTATTCCCTATTACTATGTATGGGTGTGAAAGCTGGACAGTGAAGAAAGCTGATAGGAAGAAAATAGATTCCTTTGAAATGTGGTGTTGGAGGAGAGTGTTACGGATTCCGTGGACTGCCAAAAAAACAAATCAGTGGGTTATAGATCAAATCAAGCCTGAACTGACCCTAGAAGCTAAAATGACTAAACTGCGGCTATTGTATTTTGGTCACGTCATGAGACGACAAGAGTCACTGGAAAAGACCGTCATGATAGGAAAAGTTGAGGGCAGCAGGAAAAGAGGAAGACCCAACAAGAGATGGATTGACTCAATAAAGGAAGCCACAGCCCTCAGTTTGCAAGATCTGAGCAAGGCTGTCAAAGATAGGACATTTTGGAGGACTTTCATTCATAGGGTCGCCATGAGTTGGAAGCGGCACTTAACACACACAAAGCGGCACTTAACACACATTGACGGCACTTAACACACACAAAGGTACAAGGGTAAACTTAAATAGATTTCTTCCTGATTTGCTTACTAAAGGTTTATTGTGACATAATTTTTTTGTGAACTACAGCCCACTTCATCACTGTAAGAAGTGTGTCCTTTATGAATGTGTGTAGAAAAATAAAATTACAAAATTAGACACATGGTTAGGGTTGCCAACCTCCAGGTAGTAGCTGGAGATCTGCTATTTCCACTGATCTCCACCTGGAAGAAATGGGTGCTTTGGCAATTGGACTCTATGGCATTGAAGTCCCTCCCCAAACCCCACTCTCCTCAGGCTCTTCCCCCAAAACCTCCCGACGGTAGTGAAGAGGGACCTGGCAACCCTACACATGGCTTGGATCAAGGTCATATAGGGGGGAGGTGGAATCTTTGTCTGGGGGCCCATTGTTCTGGTGTGGGAATGGGCATAGAGGTAGAAATAGAAGAAGAAGAAGAAGAAGAAGAAGAAGAAGAGTTGGTTTTTATACCCCACTTTTCTCTACCTTTAAGGAGTCTCAAAGAGAGTTACCATTGCCTTCCCTGCCCACAACAGACACCTTGTGAGGTAGGTGGGGCTGAGAGAGTTCTGAGAGAACTGTGTCTAGCCCAAGGTCACCCAGCAGGCTTCATGTGGAGGAGCAGGGAATCTCACACCTGGTTCTCCAGATTAGAGTCTACTGCTCTTTAACCATTACACCACACTGGCTCTCGAGTACTAGAGTAACACACTTCCCCTAGTTTTCTGCTTGATTTGGGAAATCCATCAGTCATTGCCTAGTCTTTCCACTGGATGGGGCTGGCCCTTTTCCCAGCAGCAGCCAAAAAAGAGAAAAGAAGGGGAATGGCTGGATCTGCCACTGACCTTTCTCAGGGTCCACCTTTGGTAGGGTTGCCAGGTACCTCTATTGGCTGGAGATCAGTTATAATAGAAGATCTCCAGCCGCCCCCTGGAGGTTGGCAACCCTAACCTTTGCCCCTGCTCAGATTCCAGAATCTTTGAGTTCAACCGTTGACAGTCCTATGTTTGATAGCTACATGTAGTGAGTACAGCACTTTTTTGGGGGGGGGGGCTCAGCTTTCTCTAGAATACTTCGAATAGTGACTAATCCAGTGTTGCGATTTCTCTGCAAGAAAAAAAAATCTAGACTAGAAGCAATTTATTTTGCTTTGTGCAATGACACATATGCTGTGCCAAATAAAAGGATGTAATAATCTTTCAAATGTCGATAAGAATTATTGAAAGGTAAAGGGTTCTGCTATCTGCTCTCTGCTCTGATATTTTGGGTGCTTTTTTATTAAATTCAAGGGAGATAATATTGTCTTCCAGATAACCTGCTTTGCTAGCATTTGTTCCAAAGTTTAATTTCCTAAACTATTCTTTTTTCCTGAAGATGGCAAGGAAAGCTCTCTATAGCCCAGCTTCCCCTTGGTTTGCTCACACTATTGTCTTAAAGCTGGACTAAATGTTACATCCGCCGTTGGAACGTCTCTGAAAATGGAACTCCATTTCTTGGCCACAGCATCCGGAAAGACCGTATCAGTTTTGAGGGGCAAATTATTTCATTGCTTTGCTTCTTCATATGGGTACAGCTAGAACTATCTGCTCAAGAAGGAGCTCTGATTTTGGATGGGTTTCTTTCCAGTGGTGAAAACCAGTGTTGATTACATAAGGGCACACTGGAGTGAAATTGGCCATGCAAAATTGATATACCGAATGTACTACTTTTTGGTTTTACCACATCAACGACTAATGTGAACACAGGAGGGAAATTCAAAGACATAGAATTCTTTGGGTGAGGTTTCGATGGAGAATTCTAGAATTTGAATTTCTGAATTTCCTGGTTTGGTTTCCAAAGCAGAACCAGTATGTTAGGAGTTCTCCATAGCTCCCTTTTAATTTTTTTTGAAAATTTCACACAAAGTGATGTCGATGTAGTACACCTCAGCTTTCTTTCAATTAATGTGTGTCATTCCTCACCTCTGTGTGGCTAATAAGCTCATTGTATTGATGAAGCATTTAAAAAATAATCCACCCTTACTATGATCATAACCAGAGTCTCACTTGTATGATATTCATACGGCTTTTTGAAGGGTGTTTTACTGGTGCCCTTGATTCCCTGTAGGCTGCAGTACAATACTACACAAAAAGATTATTGATCGGGGAATCTAAATTAGAGAGCCAGCGTGGTCTAGTGGTTAAGCTGTTGGACAAGGATCTGGGGAAACAGGTTCGAATCCCCACTCTGCCGCGGAAATTGCTGGGTGACCTTGGGCCAGTCACATACTCTCAGACTCCTCCCTGGAAAGTATTTGGATGGGAGACCTCCAAGGAATACCAGGGGCATGATGTGGAGGCAGGCAATGGCAAACCACATCTGAACATCTCTTGCCTTGAAAATCCTACAGGGTCACCATGAGTCAGCTGAGACTTGATGGCTCAAAAAATTGTAAATTATCTGCAGGTAGTGATCATGGCGCCCTGACCTGGATGGCCCAGGCTAGCCTGATCTCGTCAGATCTCAGAAGCTAAGCAGGGTCAGCCCTGGTTAGTATTTGGATGGGAGACCACCAAGGAATACCAGGGTTGCTGTGCAGAGGAAGGCACTGGCAAACCACCTCTGTTAGTCTCTTGCCATGAAAACCCCAAAAGGGGTCGCCATAAGTTGGCTTGCGACTTGAAGGCACTTTACACACACACAGTGATCATGGCAGCTGAGAATTGGATGGACTGCTTACCTGTATCTGAGCAGCTCAAAGATGGCCCATCTCAGGAAAAAGGTGACCACATATGCACAATACTATAGTGCTTTCTTTTCTCATGGCTTGGTGCCGTGTTGTCTAGGGCTGCCACTGGCTTCAATTTAAAAGGAACATTGTTGAAAAAAAAACAATGACAAGAAAGTAGTGCCTGACAATCTGTAATGATAGTCATTCTTTGGCACCTCAGTGTTATGTTTTGAATTGATTGGTTGGTTGCTCCAGAAAGTTCTTTAAACAAAGGTGCACACCTTTATCTTTGGAGATGCTCTTTGCAGTCAGTTCCTGTGCTCACAAGAGATGCTATCCAAATTGCTAAAGTACAAAAGAGGCCACCAACCAATGAAACATCTCTGAGAAGAAGAAGAAGAAGAAGAGTTGGTTTTTTATGCCAACTTTCGCTACCACTTAAGGAAAAATCAAACCGACTTACTATCACCTTCCCTTCCCCTCTCCACAACAGACATCCTGTGAGGTACGTGAGGCTGAGAGAGCTCTAAGAAAGCTGTGACTAGCCCAAGGTCACCTGGCTGGCTTCATGTGTAGGAGTGGGGAACCAAACCCAGTTCTCCAGATTAGAGTCCACAGCTCCAAGCCACCACTCTTAACCACTACACCAGGCTGGCTCAACCAAGCCATGACCCTAAAGCACAAGTAGCTGCTGAGCAGGTGCAAAGCTGCTCAGCATGTAGTTTGAGTTGAACATTGAATGGCAACATTGAGGCGAGCTGGTGAGGGCACTCAACCAGTGTGTAAGTGCACAGCGTATAGGGTACGTTTGGTTGGTAATCATGTTTGAAGTGAAGTTTTCAGCGTACTCGATTTTCATGTAATCCTACTTTCTGACTTATCAAGACCCTTCCCCCCCTCCCATTACTGTATCCCTGCATTTGAGTACCCTGATAACACAGAAGAGGGGAAAAATGCCATGGAAGTGAAGGACCTGCTCATGTTCCAATGATGGAATAAATTTATGAAACTTTTAAAAGCAAAATTGGAACATGGGAGGTGAACTCTGGACAGAGGAGACCCATAAAGCAATAAAGAAATGGAACATTAGGAATCCACTTATCTTTAATGACCTGGATTATAAAATAGTGCAGTGTATAAGAACACTTATCTCACCAAAGCGTATGAATGGACTTTAGAGCAAGCATAAAGTTTGGATTTTAGAGGTAGAACATGTCCTTTATTCACTAAAACAAATGGAACTTAAATTGTGTTTAATCCTTGGTTAATTGTGCCATGCAAAAATTCAGGAGAGCCTTCCAGACTTGAGGTGACTCAACAAGAGTGAACACATGATGCCTCCTTATTTATGTACTTCATTTATACCCCCCCTTTCTTCCCAATGTGGTCCCAAAGTAGCTTTCATTGTTCTCCTCTCCTTCATTTTGTCCTCACAATAGGGTTGCCACCCTCCAGGTGGTGGCTGGAGATCTCCTGCTATTATAACTGATCTCCAGGCAACAGAGATCAGTCCCCTGGAGAAAATGGCCGCTTTGGCAATTGGACTCTATGGCATTGAAGTCCCTCCCCTCCCCAAACCCCGCCCTCTTCAGGCCTCACCCCAAAAACCTCCTGCAGGTGACAAAGAGGGATCTGGCAACACTGTTCCCCATCCATTTGCATGGCATCAGGCCACATGTTACCTAGTTCTTTAGTTTCTGTCTGAATTGCCAGGAGGGGTAAAAGTCCCTATTGGATCCAGGCTTGTATTAATTTCTACTATATAAAACTTTATTTCTCTCCAAAGTGAAACTGCTGGATTTACCTTTAATGCTTCAAAGACTTTAAAATACATTTTTAAATAAGACCTTTCCTTCTTGGAGTCAATCGAGTAAATTTTTATTCTTTTCAGTTGTTGTACATCTAAAAGCAGCTCGGGAAGAGGTTCACAGGACACCCAGAAGTGTAGCTGTAAAAAAGGCAACTTGATGTCATGCCTGTGTGTTTGTTTAAAGGTCTATTAATAATGAATTGGCTCCCCCATAGGGTTCAGGATACCACGCTTCACTGGAGTGAAGGCAGAACATTAAACGTGGATATCTTTATGCCGAAATAATGCCTTTCCCATAATGCTTTTTTTCAAAACTGTCTCTGAGAGGAGATATACTGCAGGCACAGAAATGGCTGAGTGCTATAGCTGCTGTTCCAAACAGTTGTAGAAAATGTATGTAAAAGACAACAAATGTTGGACTGCAATTGTCTGTTCTTCTTCTCTAATCTGGCTGCAAAGACTCCGCTTGTTTTTCATCATTTCACACCATCTGAGAATGTATTGCAATATTCAAAGAAGTTCATCTTTGTTCGTTTAAGGCAAATTATGCCCTTGAGTGGCAGTGGGGGTGACCTTTGAAAATTGAAGAAGATGACAGAGATGGGGCAAGCAATTTGTGAATACCTCGACGTACCTTTTAGAGAAATTGTATACTTATACTTACCTTTGGGATACTGTAACTGTGAATTTTGTTTGATTTTTGTCTTTTGCTCTTTGAGCACGTATTTATTCTTATAATTAAGGTTGTTCCTTTGAATAGACCTAATTGCATTTCAGTTTGAGTCTGAGCTTTTATTGTTAGCAATACAAGTGCATTATTTTGATTCCTTGTCAAATTAGGAGGGGCAGTGGCTCAATGACAATTTGCTTGGAATGCAAAATGTCCCAGGTTCAGTTCCCAGCAGTTCCCAGTTGAAAGGATAATATAATGGCTAATGTGAAGGTTCTCCACCCGAGACTGTGGAGATCCACTGCCAACTGGAGTGGACAGTATTGAGCATGATAGACCAATGGTCTGACTTGATATAAGACAGCCTGTGGATTTTCAAATAAACTCCCAACATCACTTGATTTCTATATTGGGGGGGGGGGACAGGCCCAAAATCTGTCATATTTTAGCAGCTCCTGTTCCCTGACAGAAATGCTTCCATCTTGTGTGGATTCCAGCCCCCTGCCTACTTAATATCCATTGGCGGTCTTATGATATCATTATTTACAAAAGTGGGGCTGAGAGCCAGCAACTGATTGCTCACCCGCTCGGGCAGAATAAAAGTAAATCAAAGCAATCAAGAGCGAGGAATACTTTTTCTATGAAGAAAGGCTGAAGAGTTTGTAGCTTTTCAAGTGGTCATCCAAAAGATGATCAATGGGGAACATGATAAGGGGTTTATAAGATTAGGATTACAAAGGATAGGCATGTTGGTTTTCATAGCAAAACAAAGGAAAAATCCGGTGGCACCATGAAGACATAAGAAAGGTCCTGCTGGATCAGACCAAGGTCCATCAAGTCCAGTAGTCTGTTCACCCAGTGGACATCCAGGTGCCTCTAGGAATCCCAGAATCAAAACAATATGAACTTTCGTGACTTATGTTCTTCAGATAGGTATATGAAGGAAAATCATGCAGAAAATTCTTCCTATGGGGAAGATTTTGGGAGTGGAGGAGGAGCCACTGCAGAGGGCCTTGGTGGGAGTTCTGCCATGAATCTTCCAAGTGTATCTCAATGTAATGGGAAAGGACTTGAAAGATTTATTTATTTATTTATTTATTTATTTATTTTATTTCTATCCCACCCCTCTCTGACCAGGATGGGCTTTGGGTAGCTTACAACATATTCCAACAATTAAAATATATCAGTTACAGTTAAAATTGTTCAATATGTATTAAATTCTGGCAGTGCCCTTAAAACCATTAATAAGAGTGGGGAACTAGACAGAAGGGAAAGAATAAAGGAAGGGAAATAACAGGCAGACTCAATAAAGGAAGGGATAGAATAGGAAACAGGAATAGGCACACATATAATAATAATAATTACAACTTAACAAGCAGGCAGGGAGGAAGGGAGGCTAGCTAAGATAGAAACCATCGCTGTCCTCAACCAGAGGCCTGGCAGAACATCTCTGTCTTGCAGGCCCTGTGAAATTGCATCAAGTCTCACAGGGCCCAGGTCTCACTAGAGAGAGAGAGAGTTCCCCAAGGCTGGGACCAGAGCCAAAAAGGACAGTGAGTGTATTTGAGGACCGCCAGATGCTCTTTGGGCCAGGGGCCACCAGCAAGATGTTCCTGGCAGAACGTAATGTTCTTTGAGGGGTGTATTGGGAGAGACAGTCCCGCAGTAGGGTTGGCACGCCCCTCTTCACCACAGGCGGGAGGTTTTTGGGGGTGGAGCCTGAGGAAGGTGGGGTTTGTGGAGGGGAGGTACTTCAATGCAATAGAGTCCAATTGCCAAAGCAGCCATTTTCTCCAGGTGAACTGATCTTGATCGGCTGGAGATCAGTTGTAATAGCAGGAGATCTCCAGCTAGTACCTGAAGGTTGGCAACTCTATCCTGCAGGTATGCTGGTCCCAGACTGTTTAGGGCTTTAAAGGTCAGTACCAAGATCTTGAACCTGACCCGGTACTCAGTCTGGTGGAGCACTGGTTGTATATGATTAATGACAAATGACTAATGATAGGTGGATTAATGACAAAATTCACACCAACCTCTTTGCCTCTGCTTTTCCCATTCCCTATAATCTTCCCCATAAAAGAATCCCCAGTATGATTTTCCTTAATATATGTATCTGAAGAAGGGAGTTGGGTCTCATGAAAGCTTACTGAAATAAATATTAGTCTTTAAGGCGCCACTGGGTGTTTATTTGGTACAACGATGAACAGTATGGTGAAATTGGATACAGAGAACTTTTATCTCACACTCGCAGGCAGTCGCCAAATTAAGCTGATGGGTGGAGCTGATGGGTGGTAGATTCATGACAGAGACAGGAAAGTATTTCACATAGGGATGAATCAACTTGTGGAACTCACAGCCACAAAATCAGGGATGAGTAGTTTACAAATTGAATGGTAAATTGCAAACAGCATCCTTGAACACTCAAAACAATCCTTTCCCTACTTCCATCCATCATCTTTGTGTTTAAAAATCAATAAAATAAAAAGTATGTCACTCTTGTTTTGAGGGGAGGAGGGAAATTGGATGGCTTGCTTCTCTGCTCTTCAAAAAATCTTTATTCTAAACTTGCCCATTTTTGCCCATTTCACTTCGTGTTTGGCTCTGGATTTCAAATATTTTTGTATGTGTACATACTTTGCCATGTCTGCCTCACCCTCACCCTTCTTCCCCAGATCATCCAACAGAAAAAAATAGCTTATGTAAGAGGGGCTTTTCTTAACCAACTCTCAGAAGCTTCTTGAGAACCCGTTGCTATCAAGTGACCCTCTTTTCTTGTTTCTTGTGAGAGAAACCATCATCCCCCATGATGTCTCTCAAAAGGAACTCAGCCACAAGCCTTGTCTGTGAAATCAGGCACCTTGACCAGTGCTGGATACCAATTCTGTGTACAGGATCAAGGGTGCATTACCGTTTTCCCCTACACACATTTGTTTGCACTGGAAGTAACCCCCCCCCCCAAAAAAATCTTTCCAAGAGATTCAAACCATTTGTCTGTCTAGTTAATCTCTATCTACTCTGGCCATTGGCATATTGACGAAAAGATGTGCCAGGAATTGAACCTGTGATATTTTGTACGCTCGACCACTAACCTACTACCTTTCCTTCTACCGGCAGGATGGTGCTGAGACCAGTGTTTGAACGGTGTCTTTTGCCAATAAAACAGCATGGGAAATCCAGTGTGCCCAGCAAAGTAGACCAGGCAGATCTTCCAGCTAGGGGTGGGTCTCCAAGTGGCTGCTGTTTGCTGCAGTCATATCGAGTTATATCTCTCAAAAAGAAAACTAACCACTGTATCAGTGCCCTTGAATGTTTTGCTGATCGAGGAAGTGGCAGATGTGTAACAAGATGTCGAACACAGTTCTAAATTAACAACATGTGTCTGTGGTCTGCTGAAAATGTATCTTAAAAATGTACCTGAAAGCTTTCTGAAGGTATACAGCTCACACTTTAATAGTCCTACCGTGGTGTCCTTACACAATGCAATAAAGCTGTTTTCCTATATTAGCTTTCCCTGTCTTTTTAAAATTTTATTTACATGGGTAGTTCTGACGGGACCTTGATGGGGGTCCATTGTACAGAAGTCTTATCACGGCTGTGCAGTACCTCCTCATTAACATTAGCAGGGCATGCGAGAGGAGTCATGGCAGGAATACGAGCCAGTTATGCAGGAGGCATAACGTTTTATGTTCAGTCTTCAAACTGTTGGATGGGCTGATAATTTTTGTGTCGAAAATGGAGTCGAGCTTGTGGGGGAAAGAAAATATGGAGTAATAAAGAAGCCCGTTGTGCATGAATAGGCTTTCGAGAGAGGGTTGCGGCACTTGAGAAATTAATAAGAATGTAATTGTCTTGTACCAAAATAAATTTTTGATAATTTCTTTATGCGACGACCATAACCAGGAGGAGATACTGGCTCCCATCGATGTTGCCATGTACTGATGGCAGGGTTTGGCCACGGGTTCCTCGAGGGTTTTGGTAAACTGCTCAAAGAATGGCATGAACATATGAAGCTGCCTTATACTGAATCAGATCCTTGGTCCATCAAAGTCAGTATTGTCTACTCAGACTGGCAGCAGCTCTCCAGGGTCTCAGGCAGGGGTCTTTCACATCACCTACCTGCCTAGTCCCTTTAACTGGAGATGCCGGGGATTGAACCTGTGACCTTCTGCATGCCATACAGATGCCCTACCACTGAGCCACAGCCCAAAGAAGGCAGGCAGGCAGGCAGGCAGGCAGGCAGGCAGGCACCAGCTACTATTCTTAGGAAACAAGTACATTACATACCATGTATTTACAAGAACATGACAAGCAAAAACAAAAAAGGACCCTGCCTCATGCAGCACAATCCTATATGTATCCTCACAAATTTCCTTTCCTTTATTAATAAGCTCATATGACCAAAGATCTTGAGCATGAAGAATACAAAAAAGGTAAAACAACATTAAAACATGATAAAATATTGAAGGACTTAAAAAATTCTAATATTACAAATATAAACAATAAAACAGATAATACCTCAATTTAGTACATAATAAAATAAATACATAAATTTATCCAATCTGTATATAATTGGCAATAAAATCATTTGAATGTAACTTTAAAGAAACTACTCTTGCCAGATATTTTGCAACACATCTAGTTATTTCTGGGTCAGAGTCTGCTAGCAATAGTGATACCACCCATGGTTCCACAGGAAGCCGATATCTAAATAAGATAGGAGCAATCCAGATAGCCCTGGATGCAATCCTTTCACTCTCAAATTTATGACTGCCTAAACCATCTTTACTTCAATTAACATTTGTGCTTTATTGTTTTAGGACATTCATCTGTAAAAGACAATGGAATGCTACCAGAACTGACCTAGAGTACACCTAGTTCAGCATCTTGTTTCTAATAGTAGTTGACAAGATCCACAAGCAACACATGAAGCTTATAGCCTCCCCCCCACCACACTGTTTTTCACCAGCATCTAGAACATGAAGGTACCATTTGTTATTATGCCAGATGTTAGATCTGTCCTCTAAGCCACTGGTCTTCAACCTGTGGGTTGAGAGGGGACCTTCCAGAGGTTTGTGGAACTCCATCTGTTGGGTCATGATCCCCTCTAGAGTTGCCTTTTGGAAGCATCTGCTGTTAGTGCTTGTGCACAGAGAGCAAGGGTGCCATGGCTACCACTTCATTTTGCACACACAATGAGAGGAGCAGCAAAGTAAGGCCACTCATCAGTGGAAATGATTCCTCCATGGTTTTGACCCTTTGTTTGTTCCTCATGATGCCACAGTTCCTTGTGGTCGGCTCATGTTTCCTGTCCCTGATTGTCTGGAATTGCTCCTTCTGTAGGGTTGGCAGCTCAAGGTTGGGGAAACCTGAGTTTTTTGGGGGTGGAGCCTGAGGAGGGCAGGTTTTGGGGAGGGGAGGGACTTCAATGGGCTACAATGCCATAGAGTCCATCTTTCAAATTGGCCATTTTCTCCAGGTGAACTGATCTTTGTCGCCTGGAGATCAGTTGTAATAGCGGGAGATCTCCAGCCACCACCTGGAGGTTGGCAAACCCTATCCTCATGGTCCAGGCATTGATACCAATGAGATCATATTTCTGGCTCATCCTTTTCATATCATGAGACTCTGATGTCATGTGCTTGCAATTCAATAGCCCCCATGTCTTGAAAAAAACACACTATTCTAGCCCCCTTTTTATGCCACCTGAACTGGTGGTCTTGTGGTGAGAAATTCCATCAATTAATTATGTGTAGCATGAAAATTTGAATATGATTTTTTGTGGATATTTCCAGGAATGAGTTAATAGTTAATAGGTCTTCTGTGAGTACCAGTAGAATTCTCAAATTGTCTTTAATAAGATTTGGCCAGAGAAAGCATAATGAAGATTTTGCTCGAATGTGTATGTGTGGGGAGTTGTTAACAGGATTAGAAGGTTATATAACTGGACACTCTTACAATTGAGCATTTGCCGAAAGAGCCACAAACAAGACTGTCTTTTCTAGCTTGTAATAAAAAAACCCTCCCAAAATATTTGATTGAAAAGGAAGTATAACAAAAGCATGCTGCCGAGATGTCTATGATCTCCATAAATATAGGGATCTTAATGATAAAATTATCAGTTTGACAGCTACATTGTAATTGAATGAATGGATGGAGTCTCTTGAAAGAGGTTTTTAATTTGGATGGAAAGCAACTATAATATAAAATCTTAAATGTGTACTGTTAAATGACATTAACTGCCATGGAACCAGTGAGCTGACAAAATTATGTAATTGAATGAAGACTCCAGGATATGTGTGCTTTTGAAAAAGTGGGGAAATACAGGCAATTTATAAACTACCCTGGTCACATAGTTGATGTGTGGGCTGGAATTGCATGGATACCACTCTGCACGGTTAGTTTCCTTGTGAATTGGACCAAGTATAATGGCACAAGTGAAGCCTGCCAAGACAGAATGTCTTTGCATGAATGGGGATATGGAACTTCACTAGGGTTGCCAACCTCCAGGTCCTAGATGGAGATCTCCTGCTATTACAACTGATCTCCAGCTGATAGAGATCAGTTCCCCTGGAGAAAATGGCCCCTTTAGCAATTGTATGGCATTGAAGTCACTCCCCTCCCCAAATCCTGTCCTCCTCAGGCTCTGCCCCCAAAATCTCCATGTATTTCCCAATCCGGAGCTGGCAACCCCATCTCCAGCCAACAGAGATCAGTTCCCCTGGAGAAAATGGCAGCTTTGGCAATTGGACTCTATGGCATTGAAGCAACTCCCTTTCCCAAACCCTGCCCTCCTCCCCAAAAATCTCCAGCTATTTCCCAACCTGTGGTTGGCAAACCTAACCTTCACACATCCAACTACCACAGGGTAGTTGCTCTCAGGTTACTACCTGATTGCCTGGACAGCTTTAGAGTTCTGTCTCAGGGATGATATTCAGAGTTTGTGTTGGCTGCTGGGAAAGGTAGGCAAGGACTATGTGGTGTGTGGCACAGGAACTCCCAAAATGCAATCTAGGGACACACTTGAGTACCAAAAGGGGACTGTTAATGACTATTCATATTACATAATTAAAAGGTAAAGGCTCATTACACGGTAAATCTCGAGATGCAAAGAGTTCCCCTGTTAATTCTGTTCCGCCAACATGGTGGAGTGGTAAAAAATGGTGGTTTGGAGTGGCAGACTCTGATCTGGAGAACCAGGTTTGATTCTCCACTCCTCCACCTGAGCGACAGAAGCTAATCTGGTGAACTGGATTTGTTTCCCCACGCCTACACATGAAGCCAGCTGGGTGATCTTGGGTTAGTCACACTCTCTCAGCCCCACCTACCTCACAGGGTGTCTGTTGCGAGGAGGGGAAGGTGATTTTAAGCCAATTTGATTCTTCCTTAAGTGGTAAAGCAAGTCGGCATATAAATACCAACTCCTCCTCCTCCTCCTCCTCTTCATCATCATCATCATCATCATCATCATCTTCTTCTTCTTCTTCTTCTTCTTCTTCTTCTTCTTCTTCTTCGCTGGCAGAGCCTGTGCTTCATTCTGTTCCTTACACTAAAGTTTAACTGGGGGGATTTCTGAAATTGATTTGGGAACTAGAGTATATATAATTTATTACAGTTTATAATCCCTTATCAACCCTACCCAATTCAGTGTTATGCCCTCCACATGCACATTGATCAAACAGTGGAAAAACACATTCTTGATGCAATCATATGTCTTTGAGCATGCATTCTTTTTGTGTAGATTTCTAGTAATGTTCATATATGAATACCTACATGTTAGTAAAACAATACAGAAAAAGAATCTGTAAACAAACCTAATGCAATCACATCGAGGTTGCTTTTATGCAATGTGGAGCTAATGTTGATAATATTACCCTGTTTGTCACAAAACAGTGAACTTGAGTTGTAGAAATTTTTTGTTTTGTTCATATATTGCTTTCTTTAATTGCCATTCTAAGTGTAGTCAAGTTATTTTCAAACCTCATTTTAAAGCCAAGACCACTCATTCCCTCCCTTTTCTTCTTTGTTTCCCTGGAATTTCTTTCCTAGTCTATTAATGACTCTTATATAAAGCTTAAATATTGCTGGAAAGAACATCCTTTTTCCTGCTGGCTCAGCCCTACGGGATTTCTTGGGACCTCTAAAATTTCTTGGCATGTAAAATTGGATTATGCTTTTAATTTTAATTAAGAAAAAAAGTCTAATTCAACCCATGAGAAGTTGGGAAAGACTAACCTTGGTGCTCCAGATTGGCTCTTCCTGTGTGGAATAGTTCCACCCAATAAGTCAGAGATCCAAATCTGGTGCATTTGTTCTACAAATTTAGTTCAGTACATCAGAATAACAGAGCACCACGGGAAGCCATTCTTCAGCTTTATTGTAAATCCATGACTTTTCCATTCCTGGGTAACCAAAGATGGGACTAGCCATAAAAAGAACCTATTCCCTAACCACCACTTCATATTTGATTCAGTAGACACACTACAGACATCCATATATATCCAGAGGTGTTATTTGGAAGACTAGAGCTTGACTTGATTTACTGGAATGACAAAAATCCTGCTTTCCGTTGTCATAGCAGAAAAAATATTTGTCCGGCAGGACAGCAGGAAAGTCCTGCATAAACAAAGTGAACCTAAGACAAAGCAGAGGCAATAAGGCAGGAATTATTTTTGTGATGAAGATGGACTTCTAGTTTTTTTGTGAAAGTTACTAATTGTCCTATGGGATCAGTGCGGATTGTGGGGGCTCTTGTCAGTGATTTCCAAAACATATATTATTCTCAGACATCTATTGATCAGTCAAATATTTGGGAGGGGGAAATCAGCAACACTCCCAAATAACAGAGTTGATATATTTTCCCCAGCACTGAAAACGAAGAAAGTGGTGCTTAAATCTTTCCCATTTTCGGATGCAACTAAATCTTATAAAAACCAAAGGTCATTGCTAATTTATGAACCTTTTGCATTTCTTTGAAGGGCTTCTAATTACTGACCAAAATACCGCCCAGAGTTGAAATCAATGGACCTCAGCACGCTTAATTTTTTTTTTTGGTAGCTACTAATGAGACCTCGGAGGATGGTTTGTCCAAAAACTCTGCCCACCTGAGGAGTCTACTCATCAGAGCAGAGCGACGCAGGAGCAGCATACAGATAAGAGCGAGGTATCTGGGAAATGAAAAGTTGTGATTTTTCAGCTCACGGTCAAGAACAATGTTCTCGTGTGAATTCACTACTCCCATAGGTACCCTGTTCATGTGAACAGACTAACTTGTGATCAGTGCTTCTGCCTGTTGGCTGCAGGTATCCCAGCAGAATCTGCTTTCTGTGTTTTCCTGCACTGGGGTTTCACTCCAGTTTGGCTTCTTCTCCACATCAGTTTCCCCCTCCCTTACATGCAGTAGTGTTTGCCAGCATGGTGTAGTGGTTAAGAGTGGTGGTTTGGAGCGGTGGACTCTGATTTGGAGAACCGGGTTTGATTCCCCACTCCTCCACATGAGGTGTGGAGGCTAATCTGGTGAACTGGATTTCCCCCCCCCCACTCCTCCACACAAAGCCAGCTGGGTGACCTTGGGTAAGTCACATTCTCTCAGCCCTACCTACCTCACAGGGTGTCTGTTGTGGGGAGGGGAAGCAAAGCCGGTTTGAGTCTCCCTTAAGTGGTAGAGAAAGTTGGCATATAAAAACCAACTCTTCTTCTGTGTTTACTTCAAGTTTTCCCTGTGCTTTTCAGATTACTTTTATAGGAAAAACTCAGGGCAGGGGGACTGGGAGAGCACCAGTTGTGTGGAAGGTGGGATTGTCAAGTGAGATCCTCTTAATTCCTCTTTACCTTCTTGACTTCGCTCTAAAATCCAATTATCTCTTTCTTTTACCCTTTTAGGAATTTGGAGTCAATTTCTCATCAATTCCATTTTGATCAAAGAGAAATTCGAAGAGAGGAGCAGCAGGAGGTAGGTTGTATAAAATTTCAGAAATTCACTCTGTAAATGCTCAAAGGAGGCATTACCTTCCCAATGTTTCCTGTGTAGGATTGTCAGCTCTGGGTTGGGAAATACCTGGAGATTTTTGGGGTGAAGCCTCAAAAAGGTGGGGTTTGGGGAGGAGAGGGACTTCAATGGGGTATAATGCCATAGAATCCACATTCCAAAGTGGCCATTTACTCCAGATGACTGATCTCTATTGACTGGAGATCAGTTTTAATCCCAGGAGCTCTCCAGCTCGTACCTGGAGGATGGCAACCCTATTCCTGTGCTCCTGTTACAGCACCATCCTTTGGTGTGTAACATAAAATAACTGCAAGGGCTGAAGTTACAAAAGGGTGCATGGATTTCTCTTCAACGAGAAATGAAAGAGAGATGAGATACCCCTCTTTTAAAAGAGAAAAAAGGAGAATATGAGGAATCAGTGGGGTGGATCCCGCCATCCTCCAGGTAGCCTTCCTTTAGGCTAAGGAGCCTTCCTCTAACTTAAGTGGATCTTCCGCCAATGGAAGAACCACTTAAGTTGGGCAAAGGTTGGAGGAAAGCTTCAAACTTGGTTCAAAAGGAAAGGTGGGGTATAAATATTTAAATAAATAATGAAACTTCCCTCAGTAGAATGGAAGGACAGGGGTAGACTCTCCTGAAATGACTATATCTAAAAAAAAAATAATTTTGAAAAAAAGAAAATTCTCCCCCCATAACAATAATAAGAAAACCTGATGCAGTTAAGAAGGCCAGCTGGAATAGAGACCAAGCATGGGAAAGCCTTCTCTGTTCCGGCCATTTTATTTCTGTAGATCTGGGTTTTTTAACGTTTAAGTTTTATTAATAAAAATGGACAGTCAATATATACATAAAGTAAAAACAAATAGTCACATAAACACATAAAGTCACATGAAATACCTTGCAATCCTGCATACATAGTCCCTTCTCACTTAACCGAAACTATATCTTATTATAAAATGGACATTTCCATTCTTTGAATGGTTCTTGTCCACAACAGGTCTACACTTTTAATATTATTTTTTGGGTAAGTGGTTGTGTGTGTGTGTGTGTGTGTTAAGTGCCGTCAAGTCGCTTCCGACTCATGGCGACCCTATGAATCAATGTCCTCCAAGATGTCCTATCATTGGCAGCCTTTCTCAGGTCTTGCAAATTGAGGGCTGTGGCTTCCTTTATTGAGTCAATCCATCTCTTGTTGGGTCTTCCTCTTTTCCTGCTGCCCTCAACATTTCTTAGCATGACTGTCTTTTCTAGTGACTCTTGCCTTCTCATAATGTGACCAAAATACAATAGCCTCAGTTTAGTCATTTTAGCTTCTAGGGTCAGTTCAGGCTTGATTTGATCTATAACCCACTGATTTGTTTTTTTTGGCAGTCCACGGAATCCGTAACCCTCTCCTCCAACACCACATTTCAAAGGAGTCTACTTTCTTCCTGTCAGCTTTCTTCATTGTCCAGCTTTCACACCCATACATAGTAATAGGGAATATGATGGCATGAATTAACCTAATCTTGGTGGCCAGTGACACATCCTTACATTTCAGAATCTTTTCTAGCTCCTTCATGGCTGCCCTTCCCAGTTTCAATCTCCTTCTGATTTCTTGGCTGCAGTCTCCCTTTCAGTTGATGATGGAGCCAAGGAATAGAAAGTCTTCAACAATTTCAATTTCCTCATTGTCAACCTTAAAGTTGTGTAATTCTCCTGTAGTCATTACTTTTGTCTTCTTGATGTTCAGCTGTAGTCCTGCTTTGGCATTTTCTCTTTTAACTTTCAGCAGTAGTCGTTTCAAATCTTCACTATTTTCTGCTAATAATGTAGTATCATAGGCATATCTCAAATTGTTAATGTTAGCTTCACTAAAATGTACACCTCTTTTATTTTTGACAACCAATTATGTATCTTATGGGAGGTTTTCTGGTTCCACTGCCTGGCAAAGACCATTCTGCAGATGTGTTTTACAAAGCTATTACTATAGGTAATTATTATATCTGGACTGGCATCTACAATAAGGAAGAGGATACTATTGGCTTACCTTACAAGCCTATTATTTATTTTCAGAACACTTAAAGTGCTATATAAATGCTTAGTGTAGTGGTAATATTAATAATAATGCAGTAGAAGGGAGGGAAAAAAACACGAGTCATTCATGAAGCTTCACTCCTTGTGTGTAAGTGATCTATGAATAAATCCAGGCTGTTGTCACCTTCCCCATCCTGCTGAAAATTGCTTCAGGCAGATGTCCTGTGTCAGAGCAGAAGGAGTTTGCCTAAAGCACATTTTGAAGGTCTAGTCCAGGAGAACATCTGTAGGAATTTCAAGGGCAATCAAACAAACTTTGATAAGAGGAGAGAAATTTCTCAGGGGGGAGTCTCCCAAGGAGATCAGTTGGCAGTGAATTTTTGCCTAAGGTGACATCAAGGCAAGTGCAGAGAGAGGACTGTGTGGATGAAACATCTGTGGGCATTCTGAGGGGAGTTGAAAGGCTGGCAAAATATCTCAGGGGGCTTTCTCAGGTCTCTGCGCTGAGGGCTCTTTCAGCGATGTGAGGTATGCATTTCTCTGATACGTTTCTGGCCATACACAACTAGATTATACTTTATCACAATTTTACCCCGCCATTCTTCAGTGGGGGCAACGATTGTTCTCCCATCCTCTTAGTCTCTCTTCAACCCTGTGAGGTGGTTTAGTTTGAGGGAGCATCAGTGGCCCATGATCACCCAATGAGCTTCATGGCTGAGTGGGAATTTAAACCGGGGAGGGACTGAGGCTCAGTGGTAGAGCATCTGCTTGACATGCAGAAGGTTTAATCCCCAGCATCTCCAGTTAAAGGGACTAGGCAAGTAGGTAATGTGAAAGACCTCTGCTTGAAACCCTGGAGAGCTCCTGCTGGTCTGAGTAGGCGATACTTACTTTGATGGACCCAGGGTCTGATTCAGTAGAAGGCCGCTTCATGTGACCATGTGACCTGGATGTCCCCTGTCTTAGTTCAGCACTACAGCACACTGACTCTCCAGGACAGTCCACATATAGACGAACTGTCACTTGGCACATGGGAGGGTCCTCAGCCTTTATGTCTCAAGCCAGTTGCTTGCTTCATTCCACCAAGACATCAAGAATCAGTTCAGGTTCTGTGAGCCTAACTTGCTCTTTACTAGAACTTTTAAGGAGTGAACAATGCAAGCCAGTCTGGTGTAGTGGATCAGACTAAGGCTCAAACACAATGTTACATCTTATATGGGTTGTGACATGGGTGCCCATCCTGACTCACTGTCACACCACAGAACAGGGAGCCAAATGGAGCAATGGGACACCACTAAGGTAAGATACCCGATTCTTCTGTGTGACTGTGACTTGGGTTGGGCACCCACATCCTAACCTGCATAAGATGTAATGTCTACTTTGAGCCTAAGACTGGCAAGACCCTGGTTCAAACCCCCAACTCAGCCACAAAACTGTTTTACCCACTTCCTCAGAGCTGTGAAAATAAAACAAAGGCACAGAAAACCATGTATGCTGCCCTGAGCTCCTTGGAAGAATCACATTCAACATGTGATTGATACAAAATGCAGGAAGAAGAAGAAGAAGAAGAAGAAGAAGAAGAAGAAGAAGAGGAGGAGGAGGAGGAGAAGGAGAAGGAGAAGGAGAAGGAGAAGGAGAAGGAGAAGGAGAAGGAGCTGGTTTTTATACCCCGATTTCCTCTACCTTCAAGGAGTCTCGAGCCGGCTTACAATCTACTTTCCTTCCTCTCCCCACAACAGACACCTTGTGAGGTGTGTGGTGCTAAGAGAGTCACCCAGCAGGCTTCATGTGGAGAAGTGGGGAAACCAACCAGGTTCACCGGATTACAGTCCGCCACTCATGTGGAGGAGTAGGGAATCAAACCCTGTTCTCCAGATTAGAGACCACTGCTCCTAACCACTACATCACTCTGGTTTCTGGTGTGCCTCAGTGTAAACACTGTTCTTTCTTATGCAGTAATGGAAAAAGTTCCAGTTATGGAAATTTTTAAATATGTCCAGTCAATCATGAATTTGCATTTGAGTAAAAAAAAAGAAGTCAAATTCCACATAGGTTGAAATTAATTTTTGAAGGGAACTCAAATATTTGCTTAAGTCCCCAATGAACTGATTTCCTCAAAACAGAGATTCTCGTAAAATGGACACAAAGTTGCTTATTAACCGGGTATAAGCAGGACATTTAACTCTAAAAATCAGAAATTGGCTGCTTTACAATTCCTAATAATCAGAATATGCATGAATGTTCAGAGATCCCAATACACTTCTCATGAAACTAAATCTGCTACCAAGTCCATTAGCCAAACTGATATGCTTACTAATGCCCTGTTCATCCCCAACTCTGAAAAGATTAAAACTTTCTCTTGTCTCTAATGCTCCCCCAAGCATTAATTTGGTCCTTTGACTGATTTTTCTAAAGCTTATAATTGGGCCATCCACAGAAGCTAATCAGATATCATGGAAATCCAGCCAGATGAAGATTGGGGAGAGGAGTTCATGACTCAAAAGAACACGTTTTAAAGAAAAAATGTTCTTGGGAAAAAAAAACAAATAGTAAAGCTGGCAATTAGAATGATCACAGCAATTTAACTGTACGGTTTTCAAAGAGTGCCAGATTCTTTGCTTGGAAAGTAGAGGGGGAAAAAAACCATTACAACATCTCAGCAGAGCAGGGAGAAAGCTGTCTAATCCACAGACAATCTTTAGGAGGCACTGCAGTACTGTTAAGTCAGGATTTTTATCTGCATCAATACCGTTTTCTTCAAGTACAGAATTCGCTGTTGCTGCCTCCCAAATGCAGAGCATTGAGGGCCAGTTAGCTTCCTTGTTAGGAAGGTGAGACAGAAGCAATTCTGCTTCACCTAGGGCAAAGCTGGCCACTAGGAAAAGATAGAAAGCTTCACTCTGCGGTGAATTCGCTTGCTCTTTGGGGCACGACTGGACATCGAAAAGGCGGCCACAGAACTAAAGGTATGAGGCAGTTCTGGTAAACAAAAAAAAATAGTTCCCATTATCTTTGTTATTACACCCATTTTGCTTTCATTGGCTATAGGCAGAGGTGAAGCACCCTGGGCAGGGGACCAAGGAACTAGAATCATAGAGTTGGAAGGGACCACCAGGGTCTCGTCCAACCCTCTGCACAATGCAGGAAATTCATGATTACCTCCCCCACACACACCCAGAGACCCCTACTCCATGCCCAGAAGATGGCCAAAATGCTTTCCCTCTCATGAACTGCCTAAGGTCATAGAATCGGCATTGCTGACAGATGGCCATTTAGCCTCTGCTTAAAAACCTCCAGGGAAGGAGAGCTCAACACCTCCCGATGAAGCCTGTTCCACTGAGGAACTGCTCTGTCACAAAGCTCTTCCTGATGTTTATATGGAAACTCTTTTGATGTAATTTCAACCTGTTGGTTCTGGTCCGAAAACAACTTGGCACCATCCTCTATATGACAGCTCTTCAAGTACTTGAAGATGGTTATCATATCAATCTTTTACTAGTGTGAGAGGAAAAAAAATTTCTTTTTCTACCCCTGAGTAACTTAAGACATTTTTCTTCATGTGGATGACATCATGTGTCTTGGGGCATCCTGGGAAATACAGTCCCGAGGTGTTGGTTTGATAAGGGCAAGCATCTTAGGACTCAGTTTCCCAGGGAACTGTGAGTTGCAATGCCTCCTGGCCCACTGAAAAATATCTGCAGGATGTGGGCTGTGTGTGATTCTTTTCCTGCTTGATCATCTTCTCGGTTCTGTGCCTGATAGGGTTGCCAGGAACTCCCTCTTCACGAGCGAGAGGCTTTTGGGGCAGGGGTAGGTAGTTGCAAACTCCCAGCCACTCATAATGTACTCACGTCACTTCTGGGTTTCATCCCAGAAGTGGTGCATCACAAAGGGTAGAGTTGTCAGGTCCATCTTCACCATCGGTGGTAGGTTTTGGGGGCAGAGTCTGAGGAGGGTGGGGTTTGGGGAGGGGAGGGACTTCAATGGAGAGCAGTTGTATTAGCAAGAGATCTCCAGCTACTACCTGGAGGTTGGCAACCCCAACAAAAGGTTGGCAAACCCCTCAGCAACCCTTTACCAAACAAACCCCCATGGTTTGAGTGGTAATGGACCTCTTCGCAATGCGGTGCTTCCAGGACCAAACCCAGAAGTGATGTGAACACATCATTCGTGCAGCCACTACTCCAAGCAGGATGATGGATTGCCCACCAATTCCAGGAACCTGGCAACCCTAGTGCCTGACCAGGACTAGTGTGGTCACATTAGTTGGCAGCAGGCCCAGAACTGGCTCTGGTCCATACAATAGGTGGAGGGGAGAAGCTCTCCTCCCTAACTTTCTTGAACTCTAAACCAGACAGCAAAGCACTGTAATCACGACCACTACTGAATATTAACAAATGTTGTTAGTTTCCTTTCTGGTTTTAATATAACGGTGATGATAACAAGAAATTAAATTGTCATTTCATTTTCTGATCAGTTAATAAATCCATTTTCTCCCTGTTTTTCCATAATATTTTCTGCAAGACAAGATGCGGAATGATACTTTTGCATTGGCTTGGGTAGAGAAGAGACAGAAGTGGGGAAACAGGCAGTACAATGACATTCTGTGTATGTTGTATTATAAAATGTGGAACTCCCTGCCCCAGGATGTGGTGATGGTTGCCAATATGGAAGGCTTTAAGAGGGGAGTGGACATATTCATGAAGGAGAGGGCTATTCATGGCTGTTGTAAAAATGGATACTAGTCATGACGCATACCTGTTCTTTCCAGGAGCAGAGGAGTACACCTATTATATTAGGTGCTGTGGAACACAGGCAGGACAATGCTGCTGCAGTGGTCTTGTTTGTGGGCTTCCTAGAGGCACCTGGTTGGCCACTGTGTGAACAGACTGTTGGACTTGATGGACCTTGGTCTGATCTAGCATGGTCTTTCTTATGTTGGGGAGGCACCGTGGCTCAGTGGTAGAGCATCTTCTTGGCATGCAGAATGTCCCAGGTTCTGTCCCCGGCATCTCCAGTTAAAGGGACTAGGCAAGTAGGTGATGTGAAAGACCTCTGGAGACCCTGGAGAGCTGCTGCCGGTCTGAGTAGACAATAATGACTTTGATGAACCAAGGGTCTGATTCAGTATAAGGCAGCTTCATGTGTTCATTTGTTCATGTTCTTAAGTTCTTATTGCAGTAGATGCTGGATAGGATCCTATGGATCCCTTCCACTAATTATGACATTTTCCTCAGCTCAGAAAACTCTTCTTCTGAGGCAAGGGCCTCTTCAAAGCCTCGTGGATCAAGAGGACACTTCATGGACCAGGGAAAAGTGTTGCCATTAGCAAAAGTGATGGTCTGGCCAACTGAAGGGATCTAACCAAACAAAGAGAAGAGGGAACAAAGTGAAAAAGAGCAGTGTCAGTTCTATGTCTCTTACAATGTCAAGTTCCACCTTTAATAAGGGACAGCTTTTCCTGTTATGCTTTGAAGGTTTTAAAGCCAGGGCTCCTATAACCAGAGGGGAGGGACTGAATCACACACATGCACACGTACAGAAGTCTTGTTTCATTGGAACGGAACAAAGGTCTCTTTAATTTCTTTCACTGTGACTGTGGCAGCCATTGGTGCCGAGAAACCCATTAAACGTACTCCGTTGGAACTTCATAGGACGGTAATGTCGGAAGCCTTTTGGGTGGTCCTCAGGAGTCTAGGGAAAAAATCCAAGTTTCAAGCCTCACCAGAAAAAACAGAGAGACCCCAAGGGTAAGAAATGATGTTCAAGAGAACCAGGATTGTCTTTGCACGGAGGCGTATTCTGCTCCTTACAAAATTCTGTCCTCAACGAAGCAGAGGAAGTAAATGCAAAGATTTCATTTTCCTCACAAGGTTTTATATGTTAGTTTAGGAAGGGCAATTCTAATTTGTGTGTTTATCCTCAGATAGAAGTCTTCAACAATATATGAGAATGTACTCAGGACTATTGTTAGAGTAAATAAATATATATCTGCAGATAATTTTCTGGCATATCAGTTTGGTTCATGTGTTTAATTGGTACAGCTGTGCTTTAGCTAGGGTTTATAATGACCTCAATGCTATTTTCTATCAAAAAAAAATCGACCTCCTCATACGCTATGAATATTTCCCCCCTCAGCGTGAGACCATCTTGTGGCTTAGAATAATTATTTTAAAATACCAAATTCTTCTCTTAACCTTGAGTTCTTATAGAGTCATTCTGCGTTTCATGCTCTCCCATTCACTTTAATTGGAACTGCAGACTCCAGAGGGGTACTTGTGTGGTTCTGCTGCAGCAAAAGGGAAACAAAAGAGAGTGTTTGTTGGCATTATAAGACTAGCAGATTTATTGCAGCACACTCTAACCTGCCAAAGATGATGCTACAATAAATCTCATCATCTTTAAGGCGCCACCAGACGCCCTAGTGTTTTCATTGGAGTGTACCTGACCCCAGTCTCTCTTGAGTGAAATCTTCATTTTAAAAACCACATGCATAAACACATGATGGCACGAGGGGGTTGAAATACTCCAGAATAACTGGCCATAGAATAGGACTTGGAGTACGAAGTGGAGCAGGTCACAGGGCAAAGCTTTCAGTATTTTGTCTGCTCTGGGTCCAGCTAAATAGGATGAAGTTCATACATGTTACTTCATCCCAAAACTCGTAAGGACATAACAAGATAAGAAAGGTCCTGCTGGATCAGACCAAGGTCCATCAAGCCAGCAGTCTGTTCACACAGTGGCCAAACAGGTGCCTCTGGAAAGCCCCCAAACAAGACGACTGCAGCAGCAGCTTCCTGCCTGTGTTCCACAGCACCTAATATAATAGGCATGCTCCTCTGATCCATCAGATTCTCCTCTGATCCACAGGCTGTGATCCTGGAGAGAATAGGGACACATCATTATTAGTATCCATTTTTACTAGTAGCCATGAATAGCCCTCTCCTCCATGAACATGTCTACTCCCCTCTGAAGGCCTTCCAAGTTGGCAGATATCACCACATCCTGTACTCAAATTATAGGTAGGGTTGCCAATAGGGTTGCCACTAGCTGGAGATCTCATGCTATTACAACTGATCTCCAGCCGATAGAGATCAGTTCACCTGGAGAAAATGGCTGCTTTGGCAATTGGACTCTATGGCATTGAAGTCCCTCCCCCCCCAAACCCCATCCTCCCCAGGCTCTGCCCCAAAAAACCTCCCGCCGGTGGTGAAGAAGGACCTGGCAACCCTGGTTGCCAACCTCCACGTACTAGCTGTTACAACTGATCTCCTGCTGTTACAACTGATCTCCAGCCAATAGAGATCAGTTCACCTGGAGAAAATGGCCACTTTGGCTTTTGGACTCTATGACATTGAAGTCCCTCCCCTCCCCCAAAGCCCGCCCTCCTCAGGCTCTGCCCCCAAAACCTCCTGCTGTTGGCAAAGAGGGACCTGGCAACCCTAATTACAGGTGAGTTGGGGCTCCTGGCCTCCTTCCTCTTACAAGAGAATCCCTTAGCTACTGATTTAGAAGGCTGTAGGGGGGCATGATTTGTCCATGCTACCTAGGGTTTCCAGGGCCATGCCTATGATCCCCAGGAGCTGATTGGGGCAGAATCTTGGGAGGGGGAGTTATCACTGATGTTGCTGCTCCCCTCCATGATGCTCTAGGAAGCCTCCCAGTCTCTATGAATTTGGTCAGTTCCTAGAGCGTCATGGAGGCTGTGCTGTAAATGTGTCAGCAACATTGTTCTTGTCCCCCTCCCAATATTTTTCTGCCATGGCTCACTGGATTGAGGGCAGGCCACTGGCTGCCCTAGCCCTACCTCTGTTCAAGAGCCTCACATGGTCCCTCTGCCCGGATCTCTTCACCATGTGTTTTGTATATATGTGCCTGGCTGAGGAAGGCAGTTTATTTGCTGTTCTTTGCTTACTCTGGGGGCAGATTGGCCATTAATGCCAATGGGAAATGTGCTGGTGGGCTTATAGCCCGAGGGGCTACCCCAAACTTGGGCCACTCCCTGCCAGCATGACTTTCTCCCAAAGAGGGGGGCAGGTATGAGCTAGAGGCTCACCACAGCAAGGGACGCACCCGCCCAGCCTCAAGGATGGATAGGACATATCTGTCCAGCTTCATATCACCTGGCCACCCAAGTTGGCTGGAAACCTCCTGCTTGGGGTGGGCATGGCAGGGTCTCCCTCTCTCCTTTGGAGATGTCAGGACCAAGGCAAACTGGGCTGATGAGCCCTTTTCCAGGGCCACGTCTTTCCCCTAGTCCTCCCCCCCCAGTCTGCCCCTGATTTAACATATTGCCAACTCATGTTGTGACCCCGGATGGCTTCCTGCTCTCTTCCCCACACCACTTACTTTTGTCCAGACACTCTTTCCAATCAACCAGAGTCTCTGGCTACACCCCAAGCTGCCTCATAGTCTATGCCAAGTGGGAAGTGCCTCAACGTTTATGTCCTTATATCTGGGGCAATCGCAGGACCCTGAAGAACTCTGGCTTATCAAAGAGATCAGTGCACATTCTTGAATTCTGGGGCAGGGGTGAACATGAAGAAGTTGTGAAGAGCCTGCATGGCTCTTAGGAGCAACACACAAGAGGACTAGATCCTGCCCATTTGGTGTGGAGATTCTGCTGGGGGAAGGAATAGCAGAACTTCTTCCCCAGAAGAAATGTTCACAGCTAGCTTTGCTTTATGAAAATTCCAGACTGGAGGATGAAAACAATGAAGAAGGGTCTAAACAATGAGGAGGTTTATAAAAATATCTTTCTGGAATGAGACTGCGAGAAAGAGAGATTCCAGCACAGAACAAGATGTGGCCCCTGTGAATGTTATCTTGTCTAAAATTTACAATGCTTCTCTATGGAGGAGGGAAGTGATTCCTTCGGGACCTCATAAAAGCAGACCCCCTGACCCAATCTTCACCAATCTTTTGGGTTCTTGCAAGGAGAGTCCCTTGAAGCTATCCTGAAAATTTTCAAACTCTCCCTCCAAAAATGCCTCCCTCAAAGCTCATTTTAAAAATTGCCATAGGGAAAAGCTTGGGGAAAGCCGAAGCCGAAAAAAGCCGAATACCTATTCAGCTGATTCGGCGATCAGCTATCCAGCTTTGGCTTTATTCCCAGGTTTTGATATTTGGTAAAACCAAAACCCGAATATTGCCGAAACAGCAAATTTCGGGTTTATTTTCAGTTTGGGTTTATTGATATGCACAACCCTAATCTTGTCATAGTGTGGGGGCAGATGGGCCAGGGGAGTTTGATTAGGATTGCACTGATAGTTCTCTTGTTTCAGTTCAATTAAACAGGTGTAAGACATGGGGCTGCCTTCTACTCATGGTCAGCATTGTGCGCTCATGACTGGTTCTCCTGAGTCACAGGCTAAGATGTTTCACATCACCTACTACTTGATCCTTTTAACTGTCAATGCCAGAGATTAAACCTAGGACTTTCTGCATGCTAAGCAAATGTTCCTAACACTAAAAGACAGCCATATTTCCTAGTATGGGGTAGTGGCTAAGAGCATGGTGTAGTGATTAAGAGTGGTGGACTCTAATCTGGTGAACCGGGTTTGATTCCCCACTTCTCCACATGAGCAGCAGACTCTAATCTGGTGAACAGGGTTGGCTTCCCCACTCCTACACATGAAGCCAGCTGGGAGACTTTGGGCTAGTCACAGTTCTCTCGGAACTCTCTCAGCCCCACCTACCTCACAGGATGTCTGTTGTGGAGAAAGGAAGGGAAGGAGATTGTAAGCCAGTTTGATTCTCCTCAAAAGGTAGAGGAAGTCAGCATATAAAAACCAACTCTTCTTCTTCTTCTGTTATTGTTCATAATCTGTGTATAATTCCAAAGCATGTTCCTGATGGTTATGCAGAAATCTGGCTCACAGTTACCCTGGAAGTGCATGAATACATTGTATTGCATCCTGCCAAAAGAGAATTGGTGTGTGTGGTTTATGAGGGCCACTGAAAGGGATTAACGTGGAGCAGAACTGGGTGGTGGGATTTGTGTATTCATTACTGCCCATCTTATTTGACCACAGATTCACACATGTCATTCTCTTCCAGCCAGAGGTCAGAACTCCCATGAAAAATCAGCTGGTCATTACTGAAAGAGCTGTATGTATAAATCATTGATTGACTGAAACCCCCCGTCTTCACAGTTGCTAAGGAGCTTAAAAGACAATTTCATTTTGGGAAGTAGCTTTTCCAGTAAATACCCAATTTTGTTAAGTCACCTCAGGCTTCCACAGGCTAGGTCATGTCATTGGTAAGTACTGGAAGTGATATGAGGAAGGCATACTAAATAGACTCATAGATGAAAGGAACATAGGCTTTAAATTCTCCACCGAAATTTTTGTAACATTTGCTAGAGATGTACTTGGGTGCTTTCTTCGTTAAGGTAATTAGTTAAGGCTGCATTGGCCCTGTCTGCTGAAGGCCCTGGATTTAAACTGATACCAGCTTCTCTGTCTGTGGAATTTAGCTGGTTTGGGTGCAAAAATAGTAGTAGAGGATTTATTTGAGGATTATACCAATAGAACTGTTTACTCTTATACTTGTGACTTTACCACCGGGCCACATCCCCTCAGTTGTGAAGATAAAGTTGAAGAGGGGTGTAAGCCCGCCTGATAAAAATGTCCTAGACAGAAAATATGGTAGACTCTAATCTAGTGAACTGGGTTGGTTTCCCCACTCCTTCACATGAAGCCTTCTGGGTGACCTTGGGCTAGTCACAGTTCTCTCTCAGCCCCACATATCTCACAAGATGTCTGTTGTGGGGAGAGGAAGGGAAGGCGATTGTAAGCTGGTTTGAGACTTCTTGAAGGTGGAGAAAATCAGGATATAAAAACCAACTCTTCTTCTTCCTCCTCCTCCTCCTCCCTTCCTCCTCTAAGACATTCAGTGAGTTACATTGCAGAACGAAGGTCTAATTACAGTCTGGTGTGTGTGTGTGCTTGTGTATGGCTTTTTATGGCTAGTGAGATTAATCTTTTTTCACACATCTATATGAGGAACTGTAGAATACAATAATTACAGTAAAATCCCCCCCCCAGAATTTATGTCGCACCATCACTGAAAATTAGGGTTGCCAACCTCCAGGTAGTAGCTGGAGATCTCCTGCTGTTACAACTCCTGTTATTTCAGCCGATAGAGATCCGTTCACCTGGAGAAAATGGCCACTTTGGCAATTGGACTCTATGACATTGAAGTCCCTCCCCTCCCCAAACCCCTCCCACCTCAGGCTCCGCCCCAAAAACCTCCCTGTGGCGAAGAGGGACCTGACAACCCTACTGACAATTATTTAGATATTACTATTCTCCTGCCAGCCCAGCCGTTGCACAGTAATTGTTATTGCAACGATATTTTTCAGCTTCCACTCAATGCATAGATTCTACTAACTACTCTACATGTGTTGAGTTAATGTTCATTTCCCTCTCCTGTTCGCTGCAAGGCAGAACTAGCAGTTAACCATGTTCTAATAACATCCAAATTACATTACTATAATTTTTTGTGGGGCTGCCCTTAAAGAGTTTTTGGAAATGTAATTCAGTTTAGAATATGAAAACCAGGGTTATGACTCACTTTATAAAATATATTCTGTGGGCGTTGGGGGGAAAAACTTCACCGATTCTCAACTTGTTTATGGATACAAATCAAAGCCCTGTGTTTCATCTATAAAACTGTGACTGGTTTGGTAACTGAAAGACCGCCTACGCCTATTTATTTAAAATGTTTCTATGCTGCCTATTAACCCACCATTTTCTTGAGATAACTTACAAATAATTATTGTAACAACAATAATAAAACCAATTAAAAGGAGCCAAAAATTTAAAATACACAGTATTAAAAAATGGACTATTCTACAAAACATGGGAATACAATCACATCAATGTTTAGCAAAGATGAACAGGTGGCAAAATGCTATTTTAGATCCCAGGAAATGCTTCAGGAGGAAAGGACGTTTCACCTTTCACCTGAAGATCAGGACTTCATAGATAAGGAAGGCCATTTCTTCCTTGGATAGGAAAGCTACACAATCACAGGAATCATTTTTCTGGGGTTCTACTCAAGGTGCCCCAAGCATTATTTATTTTTTTATTTATTTGGTTTATTTATAGCCCACCCTTCCCATTGAGATTCCAGGTGGATTATGTAGTAGACAACAGAAAGAGAGAGCAAGAGAGAGCAAAATCATGCAGTATAGGATGGATAAAGCAGTAGGACTAGGACTACAAAACTGAACAAAGTAAGCAACAATGTGACCATACAATATAAGATATTAATGAACAATGCAATAGGAATACAAAAACAATGCAAAATGTGTGATTACATTCAGTGCCCATTCCCCACTTTAGGGTTGCCAGCAGTTGTCTGGGAGAGTGGGGACATGAGCGACAGTCATCAGTTATGGCTGGCAGTGTGATTTCTCTTCCAGGGAAAATCCAGAAGTGGTGCCAGTCCTCTTTAGGAATTGCTGGAGACTCTATGGTAAAATCATAGCGTTTCCAGCAATTCCTGGAGAGGACCGACATCACTTCCAGGATTTCCCCAGAAGCCATGTCACACCGTCAACCTGATTGCCATTTTTATTTTATTTAATTTATTTTATTATTGTCCCCCCACAGCTCAGAGTGGTGGTCGGAAAGAGGAGCTGGGGGCGGGGCATGCCCTACTCTATCTGGGGGCCTGGCAACCCTACCTCACTCCCATATGAAGGCTTCCTTCTGGACCCTTCTATCCCATTACCATTCTAATTACATTATGAGATTACCCCCCTGAACATTTTTGTTTTGCTGTTTAGCTAGGTTTTGTTTAACTACTTTATTGAAGTAGTTTATGTCTTAGTTTAACTTTGGATTTTTGATTATTTTGATTTTAAGTATGTCAGCTGCCTTGGAAACTTATTAAGTGGAAAGGTGAGATTTACCTTGGGTGGCTTAAGGTATGCCTAAAGGACACATACCTTTTATTCATTTTATTGTTTGTTTTACTGACTTATTTCATTATTTTGGTTAGCTTTGTTTTATCATGTTAGTTGAGAGCCAAGCAGGGCTGAAGAGGTGGCATACGAATTATCTCTCTCTCTCAAAAAAAGGGCTCCAGTAAACTTCTTCGTATCAGCAGATGTGGGTATGGTCAGTGTTTTGATGGGAGACCTCCTTGAAATCCCATGAGAACCATCCTGAATTCCACAGGGGATAAAAGTAAGATATCAGTGTAACAAATAAATACTTTATTTCCATTTATTTGAAATATTTCCTTTAGTCCCCTCCTCAGTTTATTGCCTATGAACTTCAGCATGGTGCCAGCATGGTGTAGTGAGCCCACATGGTGTAGTGTTTAAGAGTTTCAGTTTCTGATGAATGTTTGCAATGGGCCTGCACAAAGCTGAGTTTTCCCATGATTCTTGGGTGCGGCCATTACAGACTATGAAAAGTATTTTAAAAATTCATCCAGGGGAACATTTTTTATGGTAGAGTTACCAAATTTGTAGCATAGTTGCAAGGGACACTCCATGAAAGAACCCCAAAGTTTGGTAAAGTTTGGGACATGGAGGGAGTCAAATTTTATGGGGTCCCAAAGGGGTTGACCCCTCCTCCATTGAAAAGCATTGTAAACTTTATAATGCTTTTCTATGGAGAATGGGATGACCCCTTCTGGGGCCATAAAATCGGATCCCCTTTCCCAAACTTTTCCAAACTTTGGGGTTCATGCAATGCTGCAAATTTGGTGACTCGACCTCAAAAAATGCTTCCCACAGAGCTCATAAAAAATCCCAGAGGGAAAAGCCTGGGGAAAGCCGAAGCTGAAAAAAGCCGAATACCAATTCGGCTTTATCAGCAATCAGCTGTCCGGCTTAAACGTGATTCCCAGTTTTAATATTTGGGTTAAAGTAAACCTGAAAGGCCTTTTTTGGGTTTATTTTTGGTTCGGGTTGATTGATATGCACAGCCCTTCATCAGATCAAAGGTAGTTTGAGAAAGCAAGGGAAGTGACAAAGAGAATCCTGAAGTAAAACAATTGGGAAATGGCGAGCGGAAGTTCAGAGGGAACTGTAGGTCAGCTGTAGGTCAGCACCCAAACCATGGGAAAATCTTAATGTCTAGCCTGACATGCGAATCATTACACTATGCTGGTGTCAGTTCACAGATATTTAGCTCTAGATGGTCAGCCATTCCCCGCTTCACATGAACACATGAAGCTGCCTTATACTGAATCAGAACCTTGGTCCATCAAAGTCAGTATTGTCTACTCAGACCAGCAGCAGCTCTCCAGGGTCTCAGGCAGAGGTCTTTCACATCACCTATTTGCCTAGTCCCTTTAACTAGAGATGCTGGGGGTTGAACCTGGGACCTTCTGCATGCCAAACAGGTGCTCTACAAACTGAGCCACAGCCCCTCCCCTTCAACCTGGATATACATTTTTCGACATAGTCCCCTAAAATGATTCAACCTCTCATTGGAATAGGGGCTCCATCTGACATGGTCACAAAGTAGGGCTGTCAAAAAAAAAAATTCGGTACAGTTCGGATTCGGCCGAATTTGGCCCTTGTGGGTTCGGTACGTGCTGAAGTCCGAACTCCCCCACTTCGGATCCGTTCAATTCGGCAGGAATTCAAAGTTCGGAAACAAATTCAGCCGAATAAAGCCATTAAAAACACAACCGCTGCTTTCCGCGGCTCGGGGGGGGGGGCATTTTTGGACTTAGAGGTCCCAAACTTTTGGCAGAGCTTCAAAGGACGTTTATTGAAAGACTCCCCAAGTTTTGTAAAGATTGGGTCAGGGGGGGCTGAGATATGGGCCCTGAAAGGGGTCCCCCCACCCTTAATGTTGTGCATCTCTCAGCAGAGCTTGCTGCCCACGCGCAAAGCTCCCAGCCTGACAACAGCAGAGAAATTAGCAAAACAACTGCAAACACAACCTTGTTAAACAACACCTTTGCAACACACAACTGAAACCTCCCCCCTCAAACCAGGGAGCGAGAGACTCGAGGGGGAACACACACCCCAGGCAGAACCAACGAAAGCCCCCTTTGGCTTCCCCCCCACCTACAGAAACTGCTCCCTCCCCACACACACACAGACTCTGCTTTCCCCCACACACACACACATACACAGGAGAAAAATTATAGATTAAAGCCCCCAAAGGGGTCTTACTGTGGCTGTCTTCTGTTCCATCAGGACGGGCTGTAATCCAAGATGATTCCAATTAGGCACGGAACGTTTTGCTCTGGAGAGATGCACACAGGATCGGATCGGCTGCCCCATTCATCCCAATAGGGGAAAGGGGAAAGGGGAAAGGGGAAAGCCCATATCTTGGGACCCCCTGACCCAATGTTCACAAAACTTGGGGGGTTCCTTAAGAAGCTTAATCTAAAGTTCCAGTGAAAGTTTTGTGTCTGCACCCCCAAAAATGCGCCCCCTGCAGCCATGGAAAGAGAAAAGGGGGGAGGCGATATTTCTGCCCCCACTGAACCCATCTTTACAAAACTTGGGTAGTATCTTAAGAATAATTCACTGAAGCTATGATAAAAGTTTGGGGGCTATATCCCCAAAAAAGCGCCCCCTGCAGCCACATAAATGGAAAAGGGGGGGAGGGAAATGGGGGAGAGCCCATATCTCGAGACCCCCTGACCCAATGTTTACAAAACTTGGGGGGTATCTTAAGAACACTGGTCTGAAACTCCGCTCAAAGTTTGGGATTTGTACCCCCAAAATGCGCCCCCTGCAGCCATGGAAAGAAAAAGAGGGGGAGCCCATATCTCGAGACCCCCTGACCCAATGTTTACAAAACTTGGGGGGTACCTTAAGAAGCTTCATCTGAAGTTCCTGTGAAAGTTTTGTGTGTGCACCCCAAAAAATGCGCCCCCTGCAGCCACAGAAAGGAGCGAATGTGCACAAGCACCCCCCACACACACACGAGGATTTCGCTCGCTCTCTCTCTCTCTCCCTGGCCGGGCCGCACATCAGCTGATTCTTCCAGTACTCAATCCTGACTGATTGGCCAGAAGAAGACCCAGCTTGCCCACCGATTGGCCGGGGGAGGAGAATGCTGCTTACTGACGGTTATGCTGCTTACTGACGGCCGAATTGGCCGAATTTATTCGCGAACTCCCGAACTCGCTGAATTCGGCCCTCCCGGTTGCCTGCCAGTTTTGAGTTCGGATCCGTCCGAACAGAAAAGCGCCGAATCAGGGGAAATTCGGTTGATTTTCAGTTCGGACCGAACCGAATTGACAGCCCTATCACAAAGTTGACTGAGCTCAAGAGGCTCTGGGTATCCCCCTTCAGTGCCTCATTTGTGGTGGCACTTCTGTTATGGAGCACTGTTTCCAGGGAAGTTTGCCAAGTGTTTTCCTTACTGAGTTTTTAGGTGAAAAAGATTTCATTTGCCAATCTTTTAATTAAATTGCTGCTTTGTTTACTGTCTCCTTATCTGTTGCCTGCTGTTTTATTGGACTGAATTATCTGATTGTCTGGTGTCTTTTAAATTATGGTTTTATTGTCTTTTTCATTATTTATTGCTGAAAAAGCCATCTCAAGGGGGTAAAAGTTAGGGCACCAATGAACTGAAACTAGAAACCAAATAGATGACTGGCATTTAGAGGATGCATGTGATGGGGTTTTGTTGAGGGTAAGGTATACATGCTAATTGCATGTAATCTCATCAAGCCAGCAGGCAACAGCAGCTAATTCACCTTGTGACAGAGCATGACAGTACATAGCCCTATTCCCAAGTGAATGTGGTACAATCCATGCGTACTCTTGATTTTTCTTTATGAATGCATTGTGTAATTCTCATGTCAGTGCATGTACTGTGTGCTTTGAATGTGTTCTTTGAATCCTACATATATCCAGATACTGGTCTGTGGTTTCATATGTAAAGTGAACGTGTGTTGGCTCCTTCTTACAAAGAGATTATGAACATACATACAGGATGAATAGGGTTGACAGCTCTTGGTTGAGAAATACCTGGAGATTTTGGGGGGCGCAGCCTTAGGAGGGCAGAGTTTGGAGAGGGGAGGGACTTCAATGCCATAGAGTCCAATTGCCAAAGCAACCATTTTCTCCAGGGGAACGGATCTCTGTCACCTGGAGATCAGTTGTAATAGCAGGAGATCTCCAGCAACCACCTGGAGGTTGGCAACACTAAGGATGAACATGCATGCACTGTAACATGTAAACGCAGCTCACTTTGGGGAGGGGCATAGTTCATAAAGAGCACCAAATCAAAAGCATGCCTGCAGCGTAACCGCCAATTCTACCGTTTCATTTCACCGCTTTATTCTGCTTAATGTTGTAGAATCTTCCTTGGGTACCCTCCCTCCCATTTATTTCAGCGGAGGAGTTAGGTGTGCGCTTCAGTTTTTCCCATTAATGTTGGCTGGATTGCATCTCCTGTTTTTCATCTGCAATTCAGGACTGGACTGAATAAATGGCCCCAATTAGTTGATTAATGCATGAAAACCATGTCAGCTTAGAAAGAGGGGGCCAGAGAGAACTCATCTTCCTGAAGGAGAGATGGCGCACTATGCACATGAAATCGTTCCGTAGGAAACGATGGCTGTGAATGTCAACTAGACTCTGATTCATTTGACTGCAGAGACTCGGAATGAGAACTCTGCAGTGATTCCATTCTTTGCAGTGGTTTCTAGACATCTTTTCTGCCCTCTTTCTTTTAATCTGTGGCAGCAGCTGACTGGTGTTGCTGTATTACTGTACTGAGCTTGTCCAAAATGGCTATCTAGGGTCCCAGAACTGACAAGAGAGATCTAAGGGTGGTTCTAAAAAAGACTAACAGTGCAATCCTAAGCATAGTTCCTCCAGTCTGAGCCCACTTATTTCGATGGGTTTAGAATGGAGTGACTCTGTTTAGGATTATGCTGTAAATTGTGTATTATTCATTTTGTTCTTTCCTTTTTAAAAAGTATGTGGTCCATATTTGATTTTTGTGATATTGTGGAAGCAACTTAAGTTTTAGATTGGACTGTTTTTTAAAAAAAATTAGGAAACATCAGAAAGGAGACTGAAAGGTTTTGAGCAAAATAGCCATTAGCCTAGGAGAATTCAGACTTGAATATTGCTCTGAACTCCCCATAACTGGCCTATTTGTGGTACATTCTGCTTATGACAATTGCTTCCAGGCTGGGAAGAAGGACTTGTGGTTTTTTTTGCATTGCATCTGTTTGAGCCTAACAACGTATCCCACGGAGAGCGACTTCCATTCGAGCCCATTGAAACTCTGCGCAAGATTGCACAGTAAAAGAGCTTTCAGTCTTTTCATTGTTAGCTGCCTGTGTGCAATAAGTAGTGAATAGTCATGGAGATTTTAAGTGCATTAGCTCAGTTTACTCCCAGAAAGGTTTGCTGGTATTCTATGCAAAGCGTGACGAAGTGTGGGAAGAGTGGGCTGGAATGTTGGCAACTGGCTTTTATACAGGTAGATGCATGAGAGTTTGAAGACATGTCATCAGTGACTAATAGTCTAGTCCCTTATTATCCTGCATACAGTTTCACTGCTCAGAGTATTTCTGACAAACGAATACAGCAAGTGCTAGGTGTTGTCTTTCCACAAAGCAATTGGCCCGTATTAGGGCTTGCGAAAGCGTTCTCACTGTTTTTTTCCTTGCCGCCTCCGGAAACCATGTTGTCTCAAGCGCGCACCTTTGAAACGGAAGGCAAAACAGACTGAAGTGTAGTCACACTGTTTTCCTTTCACGTAAATAGGGCTAATTACAATAATAAACCCTTAGCACATATCTCACGCTTTTAGAGGGCTTGAAGCAGCCTAAGAAGTATTGTCTTGCTATATCCCTCCTGAAAAATAAATCAACATTATTATCCCTGAATTGCAGGTGACAGGGTGGAGCTAATTTGCCATAGGATGGAATTCTAACTCAAGAGGAAGTTATCCCCCTCCCCACAGATGATACGGCCTGGCTCTCTCAGCCTTAACATACCTCATAGAGTTAGGGGTACCAGCTCCAGGGTGGGGAATACCTGGAGGTTTTCCTTTCCTTTCCTTTATCCCTTAGAAGCTCCTTGATCCATTGATCTTGAACAGTGTAAATCTAATGTTTGCGGGATATAAGGACTGAAATAAATCTTGCCATTGACAATGGTGTTTTATGCATTGTCGCTTTAACCTCCTTTATCCCCCATTTCAGCCAGGATGAAATTTTTCAGTATGCACAATATCTCAATCCTTGGAAGCTTAACGCTGTTTTGATGCAAAACAAACCCGGCTTTTCTCATTCCTCTTCTGGCCCGAACTAAACCATTCATCTTGGCTCATTCCGGAGTCACAAAGCGTGCATACTCTGTTCTTGGGGTGAGCTTCCCTGTACCATCACGCCCCACCCTTTTCCAACCCCCAACTCAAAGCAGCATGGTGATGGTTAAACAGGGGAATTGGCTTCTCTCACAGTCAATCACAAAGCAGTGTGTAAAGAGGCAAGGATTCAAGTGCTTCCTGCTACCTTGGAGCCCTTTCTGAGCAAAAGAATGGTTTTTTAAAACGAGGCTTGGATTTCTCCCCCCCCCCCTTCTTCCAGGTAGCTCCATTTTTTGTTTTTTTGTTCTTAAAATTCTTTTTATGCGGCAGTTGGGTTTGGTGGGGGAGGAAATCTCTCACGCGGAGCACTGTGAAGTAAGCCAATTACAGAGCAGCATTTAAAGGCGTGGGACTTGATTTGAGCTTGGGAGACTGTTTTTCTGTATTCACACAGTTTCAACCCAGCTGGGAGGCACAGATCTGTTTAAAGAGCACCCCGCCCATCTTCAGAGAAGCCCCCTGTAGGCGCACGGGGGGCTTCCCTGAAGCTGTACATTTCCCGGGCTCTTCCTTCCTCCCCTCCCCCCTCCCCCTGGCGCAGGGACCAGGCGAGCCGAGCCAAGGTGAGCCCTGCCTGCAGCGCGGACACCTGCTGCCCCCTGCCGTCCAGGTGGGGCAGTGGCGGGGGGGTGGCGGGAGAAGCCCAGCTGGACCGTGGCAGGAATGGTAACCCCCCGCCTCGGCTTGGGGAGATTCAGTGGAGGGTGGCAAGGAGAGAGGGGGCGACCTGCGAGGGACGTGACAGGGCGGCCCAGAGGGAAGCGGATTGGAAGCGGCCCCATTCGTTTGAGCGGAGCGTCTCCCGCCCATGCGCGCAGCCTTTTCCCTTGGCACTCCTCGGCTGGGGGGGCGCCTAAGGGTTTAGGAGGCGCAGATCTGTTTAAAGAGCCCCCCGCCCGGCTTCAGGGGGCTTCCCTGAAGCCGGGCGGGGGGCTTTTTAAACAGATCTGTGCCTCCCAGCCGGGAGGCACAGATCTGTTTCCCCCCCACACGTGCCTTCAGGGGGCTTCCCTGAAGCCAGGTGGGGGGCCCTTTAAACAGATCTGAGCCTCCCAGCTGGGAGGCACAGATCTGTTTCCCCCCCCCGCGCGCCTTCAGGGGGCTTCCCTGAAGCCGGGCGGGGGCCCCTTTAAAGAGGTCTGTGCCTCCCAGCCGGGAGGTGCCAATCTGTTTCCCCCCCCCTGCACGCCTTCAGGGGGCTTCCCTGAGGCCGGGTGGGGGGCCCTTTAAACAGATCTGCACCTCTCAGCTGGGAGACGCAGATCTGTTTAAAGAACCCCCCGCTTGGCTTCAGGGGGCTTCCCTGAAGCCGGGCGGGGGGGTCTTTAAACAAATCTGTGCCTCCCGGCCGGGAGGCACAAAACTGTTCCCCCCAAAAAGATATATGTATTTAGATTCCTCGCGTTTGAGTATTAAATCTACATCAGATCTATCATGTTTATGTGTATTAATAAAACGCCACAACACAAAAAATGACAATTCCTCGTCTGTGTGGTTCTTTTCTAAAAAATGTGGAGTCAAGGGTGCTTCTAATGTAGGGCTGTTGATTCGGTTCGGCCTGAACTGAAAAACAGCCGAATTTCCCCTGATTCGGTGGTTTTTAGTTCGGGACGAACCGAACTCAAAAATGGCGGGCAACCGGGGGGGGGGGGCGAATTCAGCGAGTTCGGGAGTTCACAAATAAATCCGGCCAATTCGGCCGTCAGTAAGCAGCATAACCGTCAGTAAGCAGCATTCTCCTCCCCCAGCCAATCGGTGGCCAAGCTGGGTCTTCTTCTGGCCAATCAGTCAGGATTGAGTACTGGAGGAATCAGCTGATGTGCGGCCCGGCCGGGGAGAGAGAGAGAGAGAGGGAAATCTTCGTGTGTGTGTGTGTGGGGGGGGTGCTTGTGCACATTCGCTCCTTTCTGTGGCTGCAGGGAGCGTTTTTTTGGGGTACAGACCCCAAACTTTCAGCAGAGATTCAGACAAGCCTTCTTAAGAGACCACCCAAGTTTTGTAAACATTGGGTCAGGGGGTCCCGAGATATGGGCTCCCCCCTTTTTTCTTTCCATGGCTGCAGGGGGCGCATTTTTGGGTGTACAAACCCCAAACCTTCAGTGGAGCTTCAGATGAGCCTTCTTAAGATACCCCCCAGGCTTTGTAAACATTGGGTCAAGGGGTCTCGAGATATGGGCTCCACCCCTTTTCCCTCCACCCTTTTCCATTTCCGTGGCTGCAGGGAGCGCTTTTTTGGGGATACAGCCCCCAAACTTTCAGCATAACTTCAGACAATCCTTCTTAAGATACCACCCAAGTTTTGTAAAGATGGGTTCAGTGGGGGCAGAAATATCGGCTCCCCCCTTTTCTTTTTTTGTGGCTGCAGGGGGCGTCTTTTTGGGGGTGCAGATCCCAAACTTTGAGCGGAGCTTCAGACAAGCCTTTTTAAGAGACCACCCAAGTTTTGTAAAGATGGTTTCAGTGGGGGGAGAAATATCAGCTCCCCCTTGTCTCTTTCCGTGGCTGCAGGGGGCGCATTTTTGTGGGTGCAGATCCCAAACTTTGAGCGGAGCTTCAGACAAGCCTTCTTAAGAGACCACCCAAGTTTTGTAAACATTGGGTCAGGGGGTCCCAAGATATGGGCTATCCCCTTTCCCCTTTTCCCTATTGGGATGAATGGATCAGTATGCATCTCCAGAGCAAAACGTCCTGTGCCTAAATGGAATTGTCTTGGATTGCCAAGTCCTCCCCAGCCCCTCCTGATGGAACAGAAGACAGCCACAGTAAGACCCCTTTGGGGGCTTTAATCTATACTTTTTCTCCTGTGTGTGTGTGTGGGGGGGAAGCAGAGTCTGTGTGTGTGTGGGGAGGGAGCAGTTTCTGTGGGTGGGGGGGAAGCCAAAGGGAGCTTTTGCCGGTTCTGCCTGGGGTGTGTGTTCCCCCTCGAGTCTCTCTCTCCCTGGTTTGAGGGGGGGGGTTCAGTTGTGTGTCTTCAGGTTTTCCCTCATTCATAAGAGCGATTAGGTCTATTTGGATGCTTGCTCAAAACTTGTTTTCAAATGGTGACTTAAAGAATGCATTTGGAGTCCAATGCAAAAGGGGAAATTCCACCCCTGCTCATTATGCATAGCTAGCTGCCTCTGTCTCTTTCCATGGTTTGCAAACTCCCAGGTGTCAGGTGTTGCTTTGTACAGTTGCAAAGGTGTTGCTTACAAGGTTGTGTTGCTTTTGCTGTCGTGTTGCTTGCAGTTGTGTTGCAATGATTTGCAAACTTCTCAGCTGTTTGTCGGGGCTGGGAGCTTTGTGCGTGGGCGGCAAGCTCTGCTCAGAGATGCACATTAAGGGTGGGGGGACCCCTTTCGGGGCCCATATCTCATCCCCCCCGACCCAATCTTTACAAAACTTGGGGGGTCTTTCAAGAAGCGTCCTTTGAAGCTCCGCTCAAAGTTTGGGACCTCTACCCCAAAAAATGCCCCCCCAGAGCCATGGAAAGGCGCGGTTGTGTTTTTAATGGCTTTATTCGGCCGAATTGTTTTCCCGAACTTTGAATTCCTGCCGAATTGCACGGACCCGAAGCGGGGGAGTTCGGACTTTGGCGTATCCCGAATCTAAACGGGCCGAATTCAGCCAAATCCGAACTATACCAAATTTTTTTAAATTCAACAGCCCTATTCTAATGTGCGATTTCTAATTCTGGATCTCTGTTCACTGATACGGTATTTTATAGGTCTCTACGTTTTACCGATGTACCAGTATTGACACACGCATTTAATAACATAAATGAGGTATTGTGAGTCACAATTGTTAAAGCTCTCAAGTTCGACCCGTTACTGGGTTAGTGATTTCATGAACTGTCAGCATAAATTTACAACTTTGACAGGAGCCACATTTGAAGTTGCCTTTTGGTAACCTAGATGTTGTTTTTGGACATGGTATATTATTCACCAGTATATCTCTAAAAGACCTCGTAAGTTTATATGCTATGCGTGGCGGTAACTGGCACCCGGGTAAATGTTGAACCAGGTGCCAGTGTTTGTGTAGAACTTGTCTAATCAAGGGGGACATTGAAGTGTACTGCAACACGCAAGTAAGTCACGTGGCAGTTTGACTAGAGGATTCAGTAAGTAGTTCACTTCTAGGTTTGCAATGAGCCTTGTGCATGGCTTGCTGAATAATTTTCTTAGGATATCCCCGTTGTCTTAAATCTAAGTCAATTTCTTTGGCCGCCCGTAAATAATCTACTTCATCAGTAGAGTTCCTTTTAAGTCGGAGTAGCTGACTATATGGAAGATTATTTCTTAGGTGAGACAGGTGAAAAGAATTATTGTGTAGTAAGGTATTACATGCCATCTGTTTTTTATATGGGCGAACTCCCAGTGTACCGTCAAATTTCTGATAGACGGTCACATCTAAAAATGGGATTTCTTTCTTATCACATTCCCCACTAAGTTTGATATTAGGGTCTTGTTCATTAATCCAATGGTTAAAGTCCTTAAAACTTTGGGAGTCCTGCATGGCAAGGAACACATCATCCACGTATCTAACGTAAATAAATATTTTCTTACTAAAAGGGTTATTTTCCAAACAACTTGGTAAGGCAATTCAGTTTCTTTGCACTAACTCAGTTATTTTTAGAGATGTACACCTTTTCGGTTTTTCATTTCTTTTTCTTTGTCATATGCTCTAGCAGAGAGTCTTTTCTTTTTGGCTATTTTTGTTCCCAATATTGGCAATTTATTTGTGTCTCTTTTCTCCCCTCCCCCCACATACACATACACACCATTGTTGGGCTGATTTACATTTAAGCAATTTGATCACCATTCTTAAAAATGTAACTTCCTACACTTCCAAATTAGGCAGTGCTGAAATCCATTTTCTCTTGTATGCTGATGGCACAGTAGTTGTCTCTCACGAGAAGGGATCTTTCATGGGAGCTCAGGTCATTTATGCATGAGAGTTTTACCTGAGGTTTGTTGCTGGCTGGACCCAGTTGGGAATCTCTGCACCAGTCGTCTCCAAGCTCAAATCAAGTCCCACCTCTTTAAATGCTGCTTTGTAATTGGCTTACTTGTAGTGCTTACTGTGAGAGAAAATTCCCACCCACCCCAAACCCAATTGCCACATAAAAAGGCATTTTAAGAACAAAACAAAAACAAAACAAAACCTGGAGCAATCTGAAAGTGGGGGGGGGAATCCAAGCCTAGGTTTTAAAAAGCTTTTCTTCCTTTTCTTCTGCTCAGAAAGAGCTCCCAGGAAGCAGGATGTATTTAAATCCCTGCCTCTGGAAATGCTGCTTTGTAATTGGCTGTGAGAGAAACCAAGCTTGTGTGCCCCGCACTTTGCTTTCTGCATGGGGGTTTCACCCGAGCTTTGTTCGGGGAAGATGGAAGAGTCAGGTTAACAGAGGAATGGGAAGACCCAGACATTGCGAGGGCTGGCAGCGAGGTCATCACTAATGGACAGAAAACTCATGCATAACACCAAGAATCAACCAAGGCAGACCAGGGGCAAACATGAGTAAAAGTACCCATTCATCAATGACCTCAGAGAATTGACAAAATATTGTAGGAATGGACTTTCACAGATCAGTTATGATAAAGTGAATGTTATATTCTTCTCTAATGATAATGTTCAGTTCAGATACCTTATTAACAGGCATCTCTTGGGTAAACCAAAAAAGTTGAGAAAACAAAAGAACCAACACATCGCAATATAGTAATAATGATCAATTCAATTGTGTACAGGAAAACTGCACGAATAGTTTGCTATAATACCAGCCATCTCCTGGGACGAGTTTAGCTGTATATATATTTCAGTTTAATTATGTTTAATTTTTCTGGAAGGTGGGCTACATACTCACACTGGGAGCAAGGGGAAGCTGAATAGCCTGCTTGTAGAATTATTCAGTGTTATGATGCCAAAGATGGCAGTTTTTTCCTGAGTTTGAAATTCAGGTTTATAGAGCCAAAGTGGTTTTGCAGTTACTTTATGGGTACCTATTTGGAATTGGCCCTGACCTGGATGGCCCAGGCTAGCCTGATCTCATCAGATCTCAGAAGCTAAGCAGGGTTAGCCCTGGTTAGTACTTGGATGGGAGAACACCAAAGAAATCCAGGGTCACAAGGCAGAGAAAGGCAATGGCAAATAGGGCTGTTGATCAGCCGAATTTCCCTTGATTTGGCGGTTTTTAGTTCAGGACAAACCGAATTAAAAAATGGTGGGCAACCGGGGGGCCCGAATTCAGCGAGTTCGGGAGTTCACGAATAAATCCGGCAAATTCGGCCGTCAGTAAGCAACATAACTGTCAGTAAGCAGCATTCTCCTCCCCCGGCCAATCGGTGGCCAAGCTGGGTCTTCTTCTGGCCAATCAGTCAGGATTGAGTACTGGAGGAATCAGCTCATGTGGGGCCCGGCCGGGGAGAGAGAGAGAGAGGGAAATCTTCGTGTGTGTGTGTGGGGGGGTGCTTGTGCACATTCACTCCTTTCTGTGGCTGCAGGGGGCGTATTTTTTGGGGTACAGACACAAAACTTTCAGCAAAGATTCAGACAAGCCTTCTTAAGAGACCACCCAAGTTTTGTAAACATTGGGTCAGGGGGTCCCGAGATATGGGCTCCCCCTTTTTTCTTTCCATGGCTGCAGGGGGCGCATTTTTGGTGGTACAGACCCCAAACTTTCAACGGAGCTTCAGATGAGCCTTCTTAAGAGACCCCCCAAGTTTTGCAAGCATTGGGTCAGGGGCCCCCGAGATATGGGCTCCACCCCTTTTTCCTCTCCCTCTTTTCCATTTCCATGGCTGCAGGGGGCGCTTTTTGGGGGGTGCAGCCCCCAAACTTTCAGCATAGCTTCAGACAATCCTTCTTAAGAGACCACCCAAGTTTTGTAAAGATGGGTTCAGTGGGGGCAGAAATATCGGCTCCCCCCTTTTCTCTTTCCATGGCTGCAGGGGGCGCATTTTTGGGTGTGCCGACCCCAAACTTTCAGCGGAGCTTCAGACAAGGCTTCTTAAGAGACCACCCAAGTTTTGTAAACATTGGGTTAGGGCCCCCCGAGATATGGGCTTTCCCCTTTTCCCTATTGGGATGAATGGATCACCCTCGAGAGATGCATACATATGGATCTCATATTGGATACAAATGGAATCATGTTGGATTACCCAGCCTCCCATCCCCTCTTGATGGAACAGAAGACAGCCACAGTAAGACCCCTTTGAGGGCTTTAATCTATAATTTTTCCTTTCTGTGTGTGTGTGAGGGGGGGAAGCAGAGTCTGTGTGTGTGTGGGGAGGGAGCAGTTTCTTTGGGTGCGGGGGAGCTAAAGGGGGCTTTTGCCGGTTCTGCCTGGGGGGGGTTTCCCCCTCCAGTCTCTCTCTCCCTGGTTTGAGGGGGGGGGCTTCAGTTTGTGTCTTCAGGTTTTCCCTCATTCATAAGATCAGTTAGGTTATTTTGATGCTTGCTCAAAACTGGTTTTCAAATGGTGACTTAAAGAATGCATCTGCCTGGTCCCAAGTCCAATGCAAAAGGAGAAATTCCACCCCTTCCTGCTCATTATGCATAGCTAGCTGCCTCTGTCCCTTTCCATGGTTTGCAAACTCCCAGGTGTCAGGTGTTGCTTTGCACTGTTGCAAAGGTGTTGCATTGCGTGCTTGTGTTGCTTTGCAGTTGTATTGCTTTGCAAATTTTTTCACACCTGCCCTGCCCTTGCTCTCAGCTGTTTGTCGGGGCTGGGAGCTTTGTGCATGGGCGGCAAGCTCTGCTTGGAGATACACATTAAGGGTGGGGGACCCCTTTCTGGGCCCATATCTCAGCCCCCCCTGACCCAATCTTTACAAAACATAGGGGGTCTTTCAAGAAGCGTCCTTTGAAGCTCCTCTGAAAGTTTGGGACCTTTACCCCCCAAAATGCCCCCCCAGAGCCATGGAAAGGCGCGGTTGTGTTTTTAATGGCTTTATTCGGCCGAATTTTTTTCCCGAACTTTGAATTCCCGCCGAATTGCACGGACCCGAAGTGGGGGAGTTCGGACTTCGGCATATCCCGAATCTAAACGGGCCGAATTCAGCCAAATCTGAACTATACCGAATTTTTTTTTAATTCAACAGCCCTAATGGCAAGCCACCTCTGTTAGCCTTGAAAACCCTACTAAAAGGTAAAGGTCCCTGTACAAGGACCGGGTCATTCCTGACCCATGGGGTGATGTCACATCCTGACGTTTTCAAGGCAGACTTTGTTTGCGGGGTGGTTTGCCAGTGCCTTCCCCAGTCATCTTCCCTTTACCCCCAGCAAGCTGGGTACTCATTTCACTGACCTCGGAAGGATGGAAGGCTGAGTCAACCTTGAGCTGGCTACCTGAAACCGACTTCCTTCGGGATCAAACTCAGGTCGTGAGCAGAGCTTTTGACTGCAGTACTGCAGGTTAACACTCTGCGCCATGGGGCTGCTCTGAAAACCCTACTGGGTTGCCATAAATTGGCTGTGATGTGTCAGCACTTTACACACATACACACATTTGGAATTGATCTATATACTCCAGATTTAAAGGTGGTAAGGCTTAATTTCTTAGAGCTGCATGCAGACTTGGATTCACATTTAGATGCACATCTGATTTCCACTCATGGATTCTGATCCAGCAACAACAGCAACAGCACCTTTTATTGGCATATATGTAATTAATTCAGGGGCTAAAAAAACCAGGCAAACAAAAGCTAGGACCAGAAAGGATCAGAATTTAGATTCTTGAAGCCTCATAGCTACTTGTAGAAATTTTGCTACCCTGTCCATTGCATCGGAGTTTTTTCCAGAGAGAAAAAACTGGTCTTTACAATTGTCCAAAACTCCATTCCATTCATCTAAGAGTGACTTAAGAAATTTAGCTCAGATATCAACTTAGAAAGGACAATATATATATAAAAAACATATTGTAGTGATTATACCCGCTCATACTGCACAGATAGAGTCTTTTAGAATATGGGATTCTCGGCCTTTTGGCTAAGTTAAAGTGTAGTGTAGAATATGGGATTTTCTGAAACCTCCCAAAAAGTACAGCTGAGGGTAAGACGTTAAACCTCGCAAGCATAAAAGCTCTTCATTATTGCAAGTTAACCAAGTGATGGAAGTAAGGTGCCAGACAATCCAAAGGTAGTGGAATCCCAAGATTTACAGGGGAACAGGTTTTCCTGGCTGCACAGTTTAGTTCCTGTAGTTCTATATTTAGGAATCGACCTTTTATGATTTTAAATGCAGACTTTTCAGAGGCCAGTAGAAGTGAATCTAAATGGATTCCTAATGAAATGATTTTTTGCTCAATGCAACTTAACCATTTAGAGGACTGATATTCAGTTAACATTAAGTAGGTAAAACTAGTTGGATTGGGCTTAAAAAGCAAATGCAACCAAAATTTAATTGTTTTGGATCGTTCGGGGCCGAATTGCCCATATGTACAGTATCATTAAAGTAATTGTTTTGATCCTTCAGATAATATGCTTGTTTTTGTATACTGATCTCTCTGGCTAAGAGCGCATTCTTGGGGGGGGGGCGAAGCTCCATAGGAGCAAAATGTCCCCTTGAGCATCGGTGGGGCTGCACAACCTTTTTTGTTGGTGCAGCCTTGCTGTTTGCTATGAGGCACTTCCCCCTTTTTTCATTTTTTGAATTTAAAGATGCTTTCCCCCCTCTGCGGCAGCTGGGAAACCTCTGAGGAGGAGGCGTGGCTGCCCTGCTCCCGGCCACCATAGATCTACCCCCCGCCTCAGGAATAGGTTGTCCATCAGGATGATATGTGCCATGGCCCCAGTAGTCAAACTAATATGAAGTTTCTGCAAATTGTTATCTCTCTTCTTTTAATAATACTATTTTACTTTAATAAAATCTACCTTTCCCCCTCTTCCTTGCTGTAACCCTCTGACTTATTTGACCAAAACCACTGGGAGGAAAATTTCAAAGCAGGTCGGTAAGGATTTATCTGTGTGACCTCCGCTAATGCCTGTGATACCCACAGGGCTAAATCTCAGCTCATGGCTTTTGAAATTATGCTCCCTGGAGTCACACTGAGGAGCCTGATTATATATGAGATACCTGGAGGAAAAGATAATCAGTTTTGCTGTTTAAAATGATAGGCGGGTGTGAGCTTTTAATGACAGTCGGAGCAGTTGATCAAGTACATGACGCCTCACAGACAAAACCAGTTTCTTGGGGAGAAACTACCCACATCAATATAATGATTTGGGAATAGCCAACTATCTGGCATTTATGTATGTGTGCAGGTTCTGGATTATTACATATCTGAGGGAACATTCAAAGCCAATTTATAGGGGATCAGACCACTGTCCTTCCAGCTCACTAATCTGATTTATTTAGGATACAACACTGTATAGATTTGGAAATAGGGCTGTCAATTCGGTTCGGCCCGAACTGAAAATCACCCGAATTTCCCCTGATTCAGTGGTTTTTAGTTCGGGATGAACCGAACTCAAAACTGGTGGGCAACCGGGGGGGCTGAATTCAGCGAGTTCGCGAATAAATTCGGCAAATTCGGCCGTCAGTAAGCAGCATAACCGTCAGTAAGCAGCATTCTCCTCCCCCGGCCAATCGGTGGGCAAGATGGGTCTTCTTCTGGCCAATCAGTCAGGATTGAGTACTGGAGGAATCAGCTGATGTGTGGCCCGGCCAGGGAGAGAGAGAGAGAGAGAGCGAAATCCTCGTGTGTGTGTGTGTGGGGGGTGCTTGTGCACATTTGCTCCTTTCCATGGCTGCAGGTGGTGCATTTTTGGGGGTACAGACCCCAAACCTTTAGTGGAGCTTCAGATGAAGCTTCTTAAGATACCCCCAAAGTTTTGTAAACATTGGGTCAGGGGGTCTCGAGATATGGGCTCTCCCCCTTTTCCCTCCCCCCTTTTTCCATTTATGTGGCTGCAGGGGGCGCTTTTTTGGGATATAGCCCCCAAACCTTTAGCATAGCTTCAGACAGTTATTCTTAAGATACCACCCAAGTTTTGTAAAGATGGGTTCAGTGGGGGCAGAAATATCGCCTCCCCCCTTTTCTCTTTCCGTGGCTGCAGGGGGAGAATTTTTTGGGGTGCAGATCCCAAACTTTGAGCGGAGTTTCAGACCAGTGTTCTTAAGAGACCACCCAATTTTTGTGAACATTGGGTCAGGGGGTCCTGAGATATGGGCTTTCCCCTTTCCCCTTTCCCCTTTTCCCTATTGGGATGAATGGATCAGCGAGCCGATCCTGTGAGCATCTTCTCCAGAGCAAAACGTCCCGTGCCTAATTGGAATCATCTTGGATTACAAGTCCTCCCCAGCCCCTCCTGAAGGAACAGAAGACAGCCACAGTAAGACCCCTTTGGGGGCTTTAATCTATAATTTTTCTCCTGTGTATGTGTGTGTGTGTGTGGGGAAAGCAGAGTCTGTGTGTGTGTGGGGAGGGAGCAGTTTCTGTGGGTGGGGGGGAAGCCAAAGGGGGCTTTCGTCGGTTCTGCCTGGGGTGTGTGTTCCCCCTCGAGTCTCTCGCTCCCTGGTTTGAGGGGGGAGGTTTCAGTTGTGTGTCTTCTGGTTTTTCTCTGTTGCAAAGGTGTTGTTTTAAAAGGTTGAGTTGCTTTGCAAACTGTTGTCGGGGCTGGGAGCTTTGTGCGTGGGCGGCAAGCTCTGCTGAGAGATGCACATTAAGGGTGGGGGGACCCCTTTCAGGGCCCATATCTCAGCCCCCCCCCCTGACCCAATCTTTACAAAACTTGGGGAGTCTTTCAATAAACGTCCTTTGAAGCTCTGCTGAAAGTTTGGGACCTCTAACCCCAAAAATGCCCCCCCAGAGCCACGGAAAGGCGTGATTGTTTTTTTAATGGCCTTATTCGGCCGAATTTTTTTCCCGAACTTTGAATTCCCGCCAAATTGAATGGATCCGAAGTGGGGGAGTTCGGACTTCGGCACATCCCGAATCTAAATGGGCCGAATTCGGCCGAATCTGAACTATACCAAATTTTTAAAAATTCGACAGCCCTATTTGGAGGACCCATCTCTGATCCTTCACCCAGTGGGGGTTGTGCTGTTACTCTGCCTGCCACAGTGCAGGGCCTCAGACTGAGTTGGAGAGGGAAGTGGGAGGCGCAGGTCAGTTTAAAGGGCCCCCGCGCGCCTTCAGGGAATCCCTCTGAAGGCGCGCTGGGGCCGAATTTTCCCCCGAACTCCGGATCCCCCCGAATTACCGGGGATCCGAAGCAGGGGAGTTCGGACTTCGGCACGTACCGAACCCACAAGGGTCAAATTCGGCCGAATTTTTTTTTTTGACAGCCCTAGGGAAACCCAACCTAAAACCCCCCCCAGAAGCTGGGTACCCAAGGTTGGGTGAATAAGGTAAAATTATATAATAGAAAAATATTTTTTATTTTAAGGTGCTGATATCTCAGTTAAAAACATTAAAAAATATAAAGCAAGGCACAATGGCAACTCATAGGGTTAATAGACCTAAACCACACAGACCATACACGTTTCAGCCTATAGGCCTTCATCAGTGGTCAAATAAAAACTCATACAATGCACACACAAATATTAAACAAAAGTATTAAACAAAAGTTATCTATCTATCTATGGTCATACATTTGTTTAATAATTTTGGGTCTATTTTTGGTTCGGTTACATTGATATAGGAGCTCCGCGACACAGAGTGTTAAGCTGCAGTACTGCAGTCAAAAGCTCTGCTCACGACCTGAGTTCGATCCCGACGGAAGTTGGTTTCAGGTAGCCGGCTCAAGTTCGACTCAGCCTTCCATCCTTCCGAGGTCGGTCAAATGAGTACCCAGCTTGCTGGGGGTAAAGGGAAGATGACTGGGGAAGGCACTGGCAAACCACCCCGCAAACAAAATCTGCCTTGAAACGTCGGGATGTGACGTCACCCTGTGGGTCAGGAATGACCTGGTCCTTGTACAGAGGACCTTTACCTTTTTTATATCAATATGCACAACCTAAATCCACTACTGCTTTCTCAGTCACTTTGCCTAGAAAAGGTAGATTAGAGACTGGGAATAATTAGTCATATCATTTTTGTCTAAGGATGGTTTTTAAAGTAGTGGACAGTTAACACCCCCCTGTTTGCATGCTGAAGGAAAAGTGCCATAAGTTAGTGACTAATTTATGATAGTAATCAAGCACTCGTGTATGTGGTCCTTACATGATTTGAGCAGTCAGGATGGGCAACAATCCAGTGCACATGTGGTGGACTTCACAGATTCCAGGATCCTGTCAATATCCATCATGGTAACTGCTTTGAAATGAACCATAAGGAGACCAGACAATGTATTAATCATTTCTTCTGCCAGGTGGCATTGAGACCAGAGCACATTCATGTTATTTTATCAGCAAAAAAAAAAAAACCTCAGAAAGGTGTCACAGTGAATTAATTCTTGAGACAGTAAAAGTTCAGATATAGAAGTCATCAGATTATGAGATACCTTAAATCAGGGGCATCAAACTCATTTGTTAAGAAGACTGATTATGGCATAAATGCCATTTGGTCAGGCAGGGTCATGTGTACCATAAAATGTAATGCCAGGTATCAGAGATACAAACTTTATAGAAGACACAGGCAAAGCCAGTTAATGATTTTTTAAAGTTTATTTTTTACTTAAAATACAAACATGCTTCCCAGCCCAGATCGGGAGCAGGAGGATGGCTGCCTTGGCTGGCTCCTGGGCTAGATAAGAGCTCTCAAGGGGCCACATCCCACCCCCAGGCCTTATGTTTGATATCCCTGCCGTAAATGGTTTGGAGGGTTGTGAGTTAGTTGATGCAATGGTTTCAGAGAAATAACATTTCTTTTCTGCTATCGCAGCTGTTTCATAAATCCCCCAGTGGGCTCTATTGCACTTTCTGTCAGACTGTCTAAATGACCAGCTGGTAGCAGGGTAGACATAGAATCATAGAATCATAGAGTTGGAAGGGACCACCAGGGCCCTGAGAGAAGGGAAGAACCCCTCCAAAAGTTGGGTGGGCTTAGGAGTATGGAGCACTGCTAGGCAAAGACCTGGGACAGCCAGTGAGTGTCAGCGTGGTGTAGTGGTTAACAGCGATGGTTGGAGTGGTGGACTCTGATCTGGAGAACCAGGTTTGATTCCCCAGTCTTCTACATGACTGGCAGTCGCTAATTTGGTGAACTGGATTTGTTTCCCCACTCCTACACATGAAGTCAGCTTGGTAACCTTGGGCTACTCACAGCTCTCTTAGAGCTCTCTCAGCCCCACCTACTTCACAGGGTGTCTGTTGTGGGGAGGGAAAGGGAAGGTGATTGTGAGCCAGTTTGATTCTTCCTTAAGTGGCAGATAAAGTTGGCATATCAAAACCAATTCTTCTTCTTCTTCTTCTTCTTCTTCTTCTTCTTCTTCTTCTTCTTCTTCTTCTTCTTCTTCTTCTTCTTCTTCTTCTTCTTCTTCTTCTTCTATTTATTGGAGTGCCCAAAACAAAACTATGCATGCTTTTCACCTAGGCCATTCTGCAACACCTTCTAATAACTACAGCATAGAATCATAGAATCATAGAATTATAGAGTTGGAAGGGACTAAGTCGGTCACGCAGTATGCAAGCGAGTTTCAGTCGCTCTCGAGTAAAATTTTGGACTGGAGTGAAGCTACCAGGGTGCAGTATTTCCGCGAAGGTTTGGTGTCATTTGCAAACTGGGCCACAAAACTGTTCTCCCCACTCTCTGATTCTCGATTATTTATTAACCCATTATGGGTTGCCAACCACCAGGTGGGGCCTGGAGATCTCCCACTTGATCTCCCAGTGACAGAGATCAGTTCCCTTGGAGAAAATGGCTGCTTTGGAAGGTGGACTCTATGGCATTGTCCCTTCCCTCCCCAAACCCTTCCCTCCCCAGGCTCCACCCCCAAAATCTCCAGATATCCCCCCTCCCAAACTAGTAACCCTACCCATTAAACAGCACGGGGGTTAACATCAATCCATGGGAGACGCCCCCCGCCACAACTTTTGTCCCTCCACTGCCTGTTCACTCTTGCTCTGTACAAGGTCTGTAATTTTCTGGATCTCTTTGAATCCCTTCGTATCCAGTGGGGTACAATGCCATAGAGTCCAGCCTCCAAAGCATCCATTTTTCTCCAGGGGAACTGATCTCTGTAGTCTGGAGATGAGTGGCAATTCCAGGGAATCCCCCGGTCCCACCGATATGGAACACGGAGAGAAGAGTTTGTAAGTGAGTGTAAGCTGGATGCTACTATAAGGATTTTGTAGATGGAACTGATGAAGTTGGAAGACGACATGAATCAATTATGAAGACCGTCTTCCTGTAGGTTGTGAAATCAGTTCATTTTCAGGTACAATCCTAAACAGGTCTGCTAAGAATCCTACTGATATCTGTTCCATGTGGCTTTCTCCCAAGGGAGTGTTTCTAGGATTGCTGTTACAATACCTAATGCTATGCCCAGGGCCAAATGCTAGAACTATTCATTGTTACCAATGTTAGAAATTAGGAAATGCTCCTTTTAGTCACTCTGATGGAGATTTTCTGAAGTCAGGAAGGAGACCTTATTTTTTTTGCCATCAGCGCATACAGGGAGGTCCTATAAGAAACAAGCCCATCAGAGTCTTTTAACAAAAATACTAATTTCTCAGCAATAGGACAAATATTTAGGCCAGATCAGTTCACCTGGAGAAAATGGCTGCTTTGGAAGGTGAACTCTATGCCATTATACCCCATTTACGTCCCTCTCCTCCCTAAACCCCGCCTTCCGCAGGCTCCACCCCCAAAATCTCCAGGTATTTTCCAACCCAGAGCTGGCAACCCTACACTTACAGGGCTCCGCTTTGCCTGTGGAATGTCCTTTTCCTTGAGGGTGTCCTGATATCTTTTTACCTTAGACACCAGGAGGACCTTAACCTATGATTTTAAGGAAATGGTTCCTCTTTACAGGGACTGTTGTTAGAGCCTCCTTCTAGCCTGAGGGCTGACTTTAAATACAACTTCTTCTTCTTCTTCTTCTTCTTCTTCTTCTTCTTCTTCTTCTTCTTCTTCTTCTTCTTCTTCTTCTTCCAATTATTCTTTTGTACCATTTTTATGTCCCAGGTTTGCTTTTTATTTTAATATTGATAATGTTAGGTTGGTATTTGTTATTTTAATGTGTTTAGCTGTTGTGTCATTCGTACTTTGTGAGGTGCATCAACTAGTTCTCTGAGGAGGTGGCATACATTTTTCTAAATAAATAAGGTGTGCACCCACACGTGTGCACACGGCTTTTTTCTACTGTTGTCCGGTCTGGTCAAATAATTGGTGAAACTAGACAAACCTGAAAAACTGTCTACTAGAGAGAGGGTGGATTGTTATTGTGCCAACCACCTTCTTTTCCCCTGGATGTCAGATCCTCTTATAGAATTAATGAGTGGTTTAGTGCAATTTACAATCATGTAATGGGATAGAAGTTAAGACTAATTCCACAGAAAATGAATGGATCATGTACTGAATATTCCAGTTTTAAGATCCAAGGCAAATAATGACAGGAAAAGAATTCTAATAGCCTGGTAAACACACTGGCCATTCACCTTCATGGCATTGGTAGCATTGCTGCCAAACTGGAAGCTGGAGATTTTTTCAAAAATAGCACGACGGCGTCATTATAACTTTTTGTATATTTAACTATTTTCTTTTCCCTTCTTAATATATATAAACCCAAGCACTTTTTCTTTTCTTTTAATGAACAGATCTGCTCACTCTTCATCGTTGTGTTATTTCCCTCACCTTTGGAATATGATCGTTCTTTAATTATGGACGTTCTCCCATATTATCTTGTTTTTATATTGTTGCTTGGTATCATTTTACTGGCTCTCTGTGGTGAGGTTTTAGGGGTCGTTTTAATGGTATTTTGACACTTAATACACATCATCTCAGAACTGTTTTATTGAAAGGAGGCAGAAAAATACCCAGAAAGCAATAGCTATGACCACCCTCGATCCTTCATCAATTCTTTCTCTGACTCCACTTTGACATTAACCCCCTCCCCCTCTCTGAGTGCTTTCACACATACTGAATAATGCACTTGCAACCATAACGACTCTGGCTCATTTTAACTAGTAAATTATTGTTTGAAATTCTTTTAAATTGTGTGATTGATATTTCTTATTACAAAGAGATTATTTTATTTACTTATAGGTTTGCAATTTGGTCGATGTGTTCTGGTGAATGCCGTGAAAATAAATTCATTGATTCATTCATGTTCAATCCACTTTCAAAGCACTTTAATGGTCGTTTGCAAGTGGATTTTGCCATTTCACAGAGTAAAATCCAGCTGCAAAGTGCATTGAAAGGGGATTGAAAGTGCATTATTTGGCATGTGTGAAAACGCCTTCCCGCTTTCTCTCTCTCTCTTGAATAGGTTTGGCAGAGCCAACCTGTGAAACTCTCAGCTACTGTACAGGTTTATCACGAAATCATGTCTTTTTTTGTTTTTGTTTTTGGCAAGCTACCTAAGCCTAGAGGAAAGGGTTTCTGATAACTCAGCGTTTGCCTGTGTACTTTACGAAAGCCAGTAAATTGCTACTTCAAGCAAGTGTGCTTAGAGAAACGTCAATCCGACAGCAGTCTTGAGAAATGAAATTGAGGGGAAAAAATGAAGTGGGAACATTTTGATGCATGACCATATGTCTTCCTGGCTTTGAAATTGTGGATTTTTTTCTCTTCTCTTTGAGACTGCAAGTTATGAAATGTCTGAGATGAGATTTCAGTATTGAGCACCTTCTGGACCCAGCAGCTGATTCAACCACATGAACTCTTATAAGATGCACTTAGCAGGCATTTTCATGGAATGCAGAATCAACTAGGGATGATTTTGAGGTTCTCATCTCTTGTTTTGATGTTAAAATCCTTGTTTTGACTTTTGCTTCTTCCTTGTGCGAATGAAACTCTTGATTCTTCATTTTCCTGTCTTTCCCTCCACCCACTGACCACGCATTCCTGAGCCGCATTGGCGTCCAGGACGAAAGGCCTCTGGAGGCTGGCGAATGCCAGCGCAAGGGCCCACAGCGCCGGCATCCAGGCAGCATACGCCGGCGTTTGTGGTCCCAGCATCATTGTGAAGGCCTGGCTGCTGGCTGCTACTGTGGTAGTGCCAGGCCAGGATACTGATGGAGCCTTCCACCGGTGTCTGGATGCCGGCAAAGGCCATGGCAGAGTCCTTTTAGGTGGCATATCTCCCGTGCAACCCTATGCGGGTTGCACGGATTTTTGGCGCCAGACGGAGGTTTTAGCAGGGCCGTAACCTCCTTAGGAGGCAGCACCGCTGTGTTGTCTCCTAAGCCCAGCGCAGGGATTCCCCTCAAGAATGCACGGTGAATCTTTCACATGAAATGCACACATTTTCAGCATTGTCTGCCAGTCAGCGTTATAGGTACCTTGTACATATAAAAGATCTATATTGTAAAATAAGCCCCACATGACTGTTTACACAATGCAACTATGCATACACAATGCAAACAGATCTAAAAACTACTTGTAGAGATCCCAAATCTTGGACAAAAATTCAAGCAACTATAAAAAAGAAACAAAGCAGGAAGCATTTGTGCATCCCAAGAGCCCTGGACCACATGTAGAACCCGCTTTAGTATGGACAGAAGCATATCCCTCAAAGTGATGTGCAGCAGAATCCTGTGTGCAGTTACTCCAATCTATGTTATAGAATCATAGAGTTGGAAGACACCACCAGGGTCATCTAGTCCAACCCCCTGTACAACACAGAAAATTCATAACCACCTCTCCCCCCACACCCCCAATGACCCCCAGTGACCCAGAAGAAGGGGGGAAACTCTCCAGGATCCCTAGCCAGGCCTGGAGGAAAATTGCTTCCTGACCCAAAGTGGTGATCTGCATTACCCTGGGCATGTAAGAAAGGGCCAAGAGAGCCAATGGACTCTGATGGGGAGGGGCTGTGGCTCAGTGGTAGAGCATCTGCTTTGCATGAAGAAGGTCCCAGGTTTAACCCCCAGCATCTCCAGTTAAAGGGACCAGGCAGTAGGTGATGTGAAATACCTCTGCCTGAGACCCTGGAGAGCTGCTGCCAGTCTGAGTAGACAATACTGACTTGGACGGACCAAGGTCTGATTCAGTATAAGGCAGCTTTGTGTGTTCATGTGATGGGAGTAACTCTTCATAGAATTGTATTACTGATGACTTTAGGGTTGTGATAAAGAGATGCCCAAAAGATAGTAAACTGGTGGCCAAAGATTGCCTCTGAAGATTGCCTACTGGTTTTGTCAGGGGTTGGGAGAAAGCTGCAAGAGAGCCAGAGGCAAAGGTGGGGTTCTTATTTTCATTCTCCTGCACCCAAATCTAAAGGACCTAACTGATTACCCTTACAATTGATTACCTACAATTGATTACCATGCCCAGTGTAATTTCTTCTACTCATTTCACAAGCGAACTTCTGTTTAAAATCAATTGTACCAGCAGAACAAATTCTTATCACTATACATGTGCTATTTGAACTCCATCTTAATTTGGCTTTTCTGTGCAGTGCATTAAAACATGCCACAAACATACATCCTTGCATAGCATGTGGGCTCAGTCCATTTCCAGCTGCCTTTTTTGTGGCTTTTATTTTGTCTTTAAAATTAATTTCTGAACAGATGGCGAAAGCAATGTGGAAATTAATATGTGCAGCAGAGTGAAATGAGATACGCTGCCAATAATGCGTATGTTTTGCATTTCTATAGCAAATTGCCGCCATCTGATTTTATTGACTGAACCTAAATCTGAGCTGTATCAAGACAAGGGGAAGAAATGAGGCCTCTGGAAGAAATCGACAAAAGGGGATCACTGTACAGAAGTGTAACAAAAGGTTGTGTGGGTTGAATTTCTTTTCACAAGGTTTGGGGTTGATGTTTGTTGAAAAACACGTACGCTGTAATCTACTCTATTGGCTTGCTTCTTGGGGATCTGTGAGCTCACGCTAGATGGTCATTCCATGTCTCAAGCAAACTTTAAGTCAGTGTAGGAGTTTTGGCTTACCATTGCTTTCTTAGGAAATGTATTCTGAACTGGGCACAACTTGAGGGAAAATAATAATGCAGCATATATTGGTATTAGGGCTGTTGGAAATTTTTTTGGGAAAGTTAGGCTTCGGCAAAATTTGGCCTTTTTAAATTCAGGCCGTGCCGAAGTCCAAACTCTCCTGCTTCGGCTCCCCGAAATTCAGCCAAGATCTGGAGTTCGGGGGGAAATTAGGCCCCCCCGCGGGCCTTCACAGGGCTTCCATGAAGGCACGCAAGGGGCTCTTTAAACAGATCTGCAGGCAGCACAGAGGGGTTTAAAGACCACACCTCTTCCCTGGAGTCCTGGGAAGGCGGGCGGTGGGTTGTCAAGCCCCTCTGCACTATCTGCGCAGGCAGCGCAGAGGGGTTTAAAGACCCCCCTCTTCCCGGGAGTCCCGGGAAGGCAGGCGGTGGGTTGTCAAGCCCCTCTGTGCTGTCTGTGCAGGCAGCGCAGAGGGGTTTAAAGACCCCCCTCCTCTTCCCGGGAGTCCCGGGAAGAGGGGGGTCTTTAACCCCCTCTGTGCTGCCTGCGCAGACAGTGCAGAGGGGCCGCAGATCTGTTCCCCCCCGCGTGTGCCTTCAGCAAAGCCCCGTAAAGCCTGACGGCTGCGCCGAACCCCGAATTCATTTGCCGAACACCCCGAAGTTGGGGAATTCGGCTCCCCTGTTTCCCGCCTTTTTTTATTCGGTTCATCCCGAACCGGAAACCGCCGAATCGGGGAAAATTTGGCGGGTTTTCGGTTCGGGATGAACCGAAACGACAGCCCTAATTGGTATGAAATAATAGTTGCATTCAAAGGGATGATATGTGTAGGGTTGCGATTTTTGAAAGGAGTTAGATGGCTAGAACACATTCCACATTTTTTAAATGCTTTTATTGTATTTATATAGGATACAGAAGGGAAAAAGGGGAAGAGGGAAATTTCATTTCTGTCTGCAATAGACAGTGTTCTCTTTGGTCGATATTATACATTCATAAAACAAGTTTTATGCTTATTACAGTTAATTCAATGTACTAATTTCTATCCTAAGCTTATTCAGTTAAAAGATTATAAAAAAATCGAATAAATGAATTAAGTATATACTCCAGCATAAAAGACAGCCGCTAATATAAGAAAGAATAGTGCTATAAATGTACCGTGGTTACCGTTTCTCTAAGAATTGCTCATTATTTAAGTGAATCAAATATAATCTTAAGTATAAAAAACATCTACTCACATGGAAAAGAATAAAGCTAAAGCTAAATATTTAGAGACATACAAGTATACCATGGTAACCATTTCTCATGAAATTTCTCTACAGATTGCGTATCAGCTGAATTCATCAAATAAGTCATTTTAGCCATGTTTGCATATTCTAACATATTTTCTTTCCATTCATCGATTTCTGGTAAGGTTATTTGTTTCCATCTCCTTGCAAGCACCGCTCTTGCTACCGTTGTAGCATATTTAAACAAGTCTTTGAGTCTTACTGGTAGATTTGATGGTGTTATTCCACATTGACTTGCCAGGAGAGGAACATCTGTATGCCTTCCACCTTAAGCCTGTGCTTCAAGGAGACTTTTGGGGACATCAGTTTGCATGGGATATTGGCTAGGCTTTTGGCCACTGTAAGCCAGGCATCCTAGAATCCAGAATAATTCAGATTCTTTCCTTTTCAAATTTTGTAATGATCACCATCATTACTATATTGTACGTTTACTTTTAACTGGTCATCATAGACTTTCATAATCTTAAACAATATCCTTACCGACAGTCCCAAAACAGAGTTATACCTTCTAAGCCAATTGCTTTTGATGGACTTTGCTTAGGATTGCACTGTGAATCCCCTTCCTGATTTTACTTTGCATGATGAGAGAGCAAATGCAAAACTAAAAATATTTCTGTGTAACTGTGGTCTTGGTATTTTCTTTCCTGAAGTTTCACCAGCAGCTGTGGCAGGCATCTTCAGAGGAGTAACACTGAAGGACAGTGTCTCTCTGTCCTTCAGTGTTACTCCTCTGAAGATGCCTGCCACAGCTGCGGGCGAAACATCAGGGAAGAAAATACCAAGACCACGGTTACACAGCCCGGATAACCTACAAGAACCAATGAACTCTGACCGTGAAAGCCTTCGACAATAAAAATAATTCTGTTTTCTTATGCACTTACTTCAGAGTAAACCCTACTGAACTCTGTTAGATTTATTTCTGAGAATACATGCAATACATGGGCTGCAGAGCAAAATAGATGTTTATCTTGGCTCCATGCCCAGCCGATGGCTCAGTGTTAGTAGAAATAAAAAATGTTATAACAGAAAGTTATCTGTATGTCTAACATATGCTAAGTTATCCAGCAGCTCTTTTTCAGGTGTCTATCCCAGTAAGTCAGATAAGATGTTGGTTTTTATACCCTGATTTTCTCTACCTTTAAGGAGTCTCAAAGCAGCTTACAATCGCCAATAGACTCCTTGAGAGGTAAGTGGGGCTGAGAGAACTGTGACTAGCCCAGGGTCACCCAACAGGCTTCATGTGGAGGAGTGGGGAAACCAACCTGGTTCATTAGATTAGAGTCCGCTGGCCATGTGTAGAAGTGGGGAATCAAACCCAGTTCTCCAGATTAGAGTCTTAACCACTACGCTGTAGGTATTGACACTAATAATCATGGACAATGGGCATGATCCACGAGCCAGGGGGCCAGTTCATGCACTCTAAAATGCTTCCTGCATTATATGGCTACAGCACATTGAAGTACAGATAACTTAGTCATGTGCAGGTGTGTGCATCATTTATTTTACCCATTGTGTGTGCACAGATCATTTCCAGGAAGCTGTGGAGTCCCATCAAAACAATACATTGCTTCTGCAACTGGCTGGTGTCCACTAGAACACATGAACACCTGAAGCTGCCTTATACTGAATCTTGGTCGATTAAAGTCAGTATTGTCTACTCAGACTGGCAGCAGCTCTCCAGGGTCTCAGGCAGGGGTCTATTCACATCACCTACTTGCCTAGTCCCTTTAACTGGAGATGCCAGGGATTGAACCTGGGACCTTCTGCATGCCGAGCAGATGTTCTGCCACTGAGCCACAGCCCCTCCCCTGCCCATCAAATGATTTTTAGAATGTTTGCACTGTTTGTGTGGGTGCTACACATCCCCATCTTTTTATTTCCTATTGGAAGAGACTGACCTCATGTGTTGAGAGAACCTCCTTCCCACTTGAGAATTATGAATGACTATTATTTTCTTGATTTTCTTACATGTAGTGACCCTGGTCTAGCATGATATTTATGCACAGGAAAGGGGTTCTGCACATGAACAAAGTCTTGGAAGAGTTCAAAAGGCTACTGGAAGGAAACATAAAGCACAGTTTTTGTAGCCTAAGCATGATGCTGCCATGCATACTCTCTGGTATGCCGTCACCAGTTAGGCAAGGGGAATTGGGAAGAAGATTCCCAGATCCAGACTATAAGTCCTCTTTTTGCTTCTATTACTTGATCAGGGGCTGTTATGCATACGTGCACGACAGTGCTCACATGAAAACACAAATTGTATGAATAGGGTTGCCAACCTCCAGGTACTAGCAGGAGATCTCCTGCTTTTACAACTGATCTCCAGCCGATAGAGATCAGTTCATCTGGAGAAAATGGCCGCTTTGTCAATTGGACTCTATGAAGTCCCTCCCCCTCCCCAGGCTCCACCTCAAAAATCTCCTGCTGGTGGCGAAGAGCCTTTTGGCAACCCTATATATGAAGTAGCATTTCCTCATAGAGATCACTTGCAGTTTCCAGGGCTGGAGTCACTCTTTACTGAAATGGTGCAAATCACAGAGGCTATGTGGATAATCCCACACAGAGGAACCAGATCAGCTAATTGGTTGGATCCTACCAGTTTTGCCTCTGTTGCAAGAAGGGGACATTTTTGACATCTGAAAAGTCCTATGCTGGGGATCGCAACACAATGTGGGATGGGAATATAGTAAGGAGGAGCATCAGTGCAATCACCCTTCTTGCACCCCTGAAAAACTTAAAATCCATTCCAGAGCATGTCTCCATGTGCGTGACACCCAGTTCATGAAAAACACGGCATCCTATGTGCTCCTGAGGGCCCATCAGTTTGTGAACCGAGCAATGGTGTGTAGAACCGGTTAGCTAATCAGATGTATAGGTGTTCCTTGTGAATAATCTCATAGGGTTTGAAAATGAAAAGGATGTAATTGGCTCAATATCTCTAATTACGATCCTGTTTCAACTAACCTCAGCTGTGCCTAAGAGCTCATTCCTGAGCCTGGGGGCCAAACGGGCTTAGGAGGCAACCAGCCCCCTGTGCTGGCATCAGAGCCACTTGTGCCATGCAAAGTGGGATGAATGCCGGTGTAGTGCCACTTACGGCAGCACCCCAGGACTGGTGTGGCAGTGCAGCCCATGGATGCCAGCTCAGCCTCCCGCCAGCGTCCTGCCAGCACAAGTACTCGCGCCGGCATCCTGGAAGGAATTCCAAGGATGCCTGCTAACCCCTTCCATCCTGGGAATGCCCCCCTCTGAAACAGCATTGCCTCACTGTTCTCTATGGGGGGAAATGCCCCGTTTTTTAATTTTCAAATTTAAAAAGGTGTTTTTTAGCCTTTTGGCAGCCGGGGAGCCTCTTGGGAGGTGCTGCGGCAGCGCCTCGGCTATGCCGTCCTCGGCCTCTGCAAAGCTCAGGAATGAGCTGCCCGTCCCATTAAAATTAGCCATCGTTATGACTAATGCATGCCCATGGATTTCAGTTAGAAATATTGTTGAAGTCTTTCACGGTCAGAGTTCATTGGTTCTTGTAGGTTATCCAGGCTGTGTGACCGTGGTCTTGGTAATGAGGGTGTGGAATGTTAATATGGAGGAAAGGGCCGCTTTCCATATCTTGATACTTACAGGACAATGATTAGCACATTATCCTTGATACTTTTTGCAGGACAATGGTTCAGTTCAAACCCAACCCCTTTCTGACTATACATTACTCTTCCTACACACTTGACACTGAGAGACACTGTCCTTCAGTGTCACTCCTCTGAAGATGCCGGCCACAGCTGGTGGCGAAACATCAGGAAAGAAAATACCAAGACCACGGTCACACAGCCCGGATAACCTACAAGAACCAATGATTTCAGTTAGATTGAAGTGTGGCTAGTGTTACTTTGGGGACAAAATCTTATCTATCTGTCTGTCTATCTCTCTATCTATTTTATAGTCTGCCTTTCTTGCTAGGACTCAATGCTGATTATACAGAATAGTTCAATACAATCAACAGGGTGAAGCAAAGCATAAGCATTAACATGACATGTTATGCAAATGTAAAAATTCGTAGTAGGCACCTACTTACAACAACAAATAATAAAAATCATGCACAATAGTATGTGTGTGTTTTTTTGGGGGGGATCTGAACTATAGTCCCAACACTTCTTGCTCCTCCCTCTGTTTCCTGAGCCAAGGCCAGTTTGTTCCATTTGTTGCCTTGAGGGCACAAATGTATCTAGACGGTTATGAACTGCTTTATGCCCTTCATAAATTCGCTAGACTTTGATGAATAGGCCTGTTTATGTATAACCATTACAGAAAGTTATGCCGCCTTAATCCAGGTGATGAAAAGCAGAGCAGGGTTCTTTCTAAAAAGCATACAACAACATTTTAATTCATCTTAATTAAGGGGGTTACTACACTTTGTATTCCCAGCGATGTAGTAAGAGTTTGAAAATGTTATAAAAAACATCGCTTTAAAAGGGTTTTTGGATACCACGGCTTATAAATGGTTGGAAGACATCTTCACAGCTAAAGGGGCCAAACAAAGTGCGAACAGTATTTTTTTATAACGTTTTCAAACTCTTAATACATCGCTGGGAATACAAGTGCGGTAACCCCCTAAATCTCCGAAATGATTTCACATCACTTTGGGAGTGAAAGGAGAATGCTGATATGTTGGCCACTATCCAGTGTATTAGTGAACACAGACTATAGATGCCGGAAGGGAAGAAGGAATAGCTCAGCAGGACTGGCAAAGCAGGTGTTTTGCATGCACATGGTCCCAGGTTCAATTTTTAGCATCTCCAGTTAAAGCTGCTCCAAATCACATAGCTGGGTACCCAAGGTTGGGTGGAAAAGGTAAAATAATATAACAGAACAATATTTTTATTTTAAGGTGCTTATATCCCTGGTCTATTCCTTTTGTACCTTTGTTTCCTCCATGTCTTATAATTAGGCTTGCCAACCTCCAGGTACTAGCTGGAGATCTCCTGCTATTCCAACTGATCTCCAGCCGACAGATCAGTTCACCTGGAGAAAATGGCCGCTTTGGCAATTGGACTCTATGGCATTGAAATCCCCCCTCCCCAAACCCCGCCCTCCTAAGGCTCCACCCCAAAAATCTCTCACCAATGGCGAAAAGGACCTGGCAACCCTACTTATAACTGAGTTGTGTGTACAACATCTCAGTATTTGTGTGGATGTTTCACAATTAAATGTGGGAGTGAAACATATTTATGTATGAGATACTTGAGTCGAAACGGAGTTGTGTGATCTGGGGTGGCTATTCCTTCCTCTTAGGATGAGTGCATGTTTCCCGATTTTAACTTATTCTTCTGTTTATTTCTAGTTTTGTCCAGGGTTTCTGTTTGTGGCTTTTTCGCTGTTGGTTCTGTAGATTTATTTATATTGACTACACAAGATGTGCTCTTTTTATATACATGTGTATGCTGTTTATCTATGCTATAAATGTGTATCATTTATATGCATAATATGTGTACAACATATAATGTTGATTTATTGGGATATGAATAATGTTGGAAAATGCGTACATTTTACAGGTGAAAAAAAATCAGTGTAACAAAACAGAAAATGGTTTAAAAACGAAGAATCATGGGTTTGACTTGCACAAGAGAAAAGTAAAACCAGAACACAGCTTCTCAATTATAAATTGCTGGGAGAAGCAATTCAAAAGCTTTCCTGCTCACATGGCAGCCATTGCTTCTTAGTGCAGTCACTGAATGATGCTTATGCATGTATAAATTCATCCACAGCCCTAATAAATTCAAGCACAGGGCATTATGTAGCCAAAATAAAAGTCTTTTAAGTCCCATTATTTTCAACAAGAAACACTGAAGTCAATGTAAGGGGAGCTTGTCTAATGGTATTTTTAGGGCAGAGTTATTTGATGGTGTTCACCATCATCACTAGCTTATTCCTAGTGACAGCTAACCACCCCCTTCTTCCTCTTCCACACATCACCTTTGTCTTTGTTAAGTCATTCTACACAATTCATCCCAGAAAACACCCAAAGAGACAATTGCATGACCCATGTATTATAGAATCATAGAATTCAAATTCAGAATTGAATCATAGAATCATAGAGTTAGAAGGGGCGTCCAAAATTAGGTGCAAATTGTTGGAATGACCTGCCTTATTATCTATCTATATATAGTAACATCTTTTTAGGATTTTATGTAAGTGGAATTCCTGGTTTTAATGTTTAATGTTTTAATGTTTTTTGTATATGTCTAGAAATGTGCCATATCAATAAATGACTGACTGACTGACTGAGTTGGAAGGGGCCATACAGGCCATCTAGTCCAAACCCCTGCTCAATGCAGGATCAGACTAGAGCATCCCTGACAAGTGCTTGTCCAGCTTCTGCTTAAAGACTGCCAGTTAGGGGGAGCTCACCACCTCCCTAGGTAGCTGATTCCACTGTCGAACAACTCTTACTGTAAAAAAACTTTTTCCTAATATCCAGCCAGTACCTCTCTGCCCTCAATTTAAACCCATTATTGTGAGTCCTATCCTCTGCTGCCAACAAGAACAGCTCCCTGCTGTCCTCTAAGTGACAGCCCTTCAAATACTTCAAGAGAGCAATCATGTCCCCCCTCAACCTCCTCTTCTCCAGACTAAACATTCCCCACTCCCTCAGCCTTTCCTCATAGGGCTTGTCCTCGCAGCAAAATAGGGCTTGTCCTTGCGGCAAAATGGCAAAGTGGCTTTGTTCTGGATTTGCATTTTGAATGTTTCGATTGCATCACTGATGAATTTTTCACACACCCCACGTTTGGTTTTCAAGCTAGCAAAATCTGTTAACAGATGGCAAGGGAGCGAAGGGTGCATCGGGTTATTTTGGTAGTTGTTACCATTCACTGCACAGGTTTGTAGGAGGAAGACGGGGAAACACAGCCCGACCAAATGCCTTCCATTCTGTTTTCTTTTCAAATATTATAAGAGGTCGACACAGTCTTTTTTTTTTAAGTAGTTTGAATAAATATATTTATGAAACATTGATGAAATGAAGGGTTGATAAGCAATCAATATCAAATGCACTGGGTTCTTCATTGACATCAGGTATAGCCAAATAATCTGACCCAAGATTTTTTAAAATGAGATTATTGTGGAAGATCAATATATCTAAGGATGCAAAAATGGAGATGATTACTAAACAGCCATCTGTTCAAAAACAGGATGTTACTTAAACTATATTCCTGAATCTATTCAGGTCAATTGTCACCAACTCCAGTAGGCTAAACCACTTGCCAGTTGCCACCTTACCCACCAAATATATAGTATTTTATCTTTATTCACTTTAATCCCATGTCTACCATCATTCAAAGTGATTTACAATGAATACATTCAAAAACACAGTCTGAGGCATATAGTAACAGTAACCAAAAATTACTCTCAGCCTTTCTAAACCATCTCTTACCCATGATAATCATAGATATTTAATCTCAAAAGCAGGTGTCCTCCATCCTAAGGAGCCTTCCTCCAGCCTTGGTGCTGGGAGGAGGTTTTGGACAGGCCGAAACCTCCTTAGGAGGCACCGCCGCTGCAATGCCTCCTAAGCCCGGCACAGGCATTCCAGTTAGGAATGTGCTGTTAGCCTGTGTGTATCAATTATACAATTTTTAAAAATCAATTAAGGCTCCACACTTACTGCAGAATAACAATTAATATATATACCTGCAAGACTGCCTCATCTGTTTTAGGCTTCCATACAAATAGGGTTGCCAGGTCCCACTTCACCACCGGCAAAACGTTTTTGGGGCCGAGTATGAGGAGGGTGGGGTTTGGGGAGGGGAGGGACTTCAATATCATAGACTCCAATGGCCAAAGCGGCCATTTTCTCCAGGCAAAGGAATCTCTATTGGCTGGAGATCAGTTGTAATAGCAGGAGATCTCCAGCTAGTACCTGGAGGTTGGCAACCCTACATACAAATAGGCAACTAATCCCTGTGTGTGTCTCCCTCTTAGAGATGTTATATTTCAGCCTAAAAAAACAGTCTAAGGAGTATTATAAAGTAATCCAAGACCCTCCTATACATTCCCCATTGAAAATAATGGTCCTAAACTCTGGAACCCAAAAAACCCACACAGATTTGAATCCTGACTGGTAATGTCCTACTGTCAGGCATGGCCTGAGAAAAGGATGTTGTTGTTTCTCCAGGTGCTGGCCAAGGCCAGCTCTAGCCTTCAAACAATGTGTTTTGACTGGACTCTGCCGGTAGAATCCTACCTCCCTGACAGCTCCTGGGAGGGGGGTTGCCATGGCATCAAGATCTACCCTGATTTGCCCTATGCTCTTTCATATATGCCCTGTACCCTGTACCGTGCTTATATGTACCCTGTACCGTGCTTATATGTACCCTGTACCGTGCTTATAGTTTTCATTAGTGTCTTAGCTTCTGTTAACCTGTGGATTTTCCAATAAATCAACTCTCTTTTGGACTACTTGTCTACAGATGTCTGTTTATGGGATTATCATGGGACTAGAGTTGACACCTACCTGAAAATAAGCAATCACAGTAAAAAAAACCACCCCCCCAAAGCCAAATCAAAAATTATAACATTTTTTTTCTAGTGCACACTTTTAGGTAGCATCGTGATCTTCTATTTCAAAGGAAGGTGTAGAAAACAGATCACCTCTGGATAAGTTTACAGGTCTTGAAAAATTAAAATTCATGTTGACAATCCCCCAGGCCCTCATTAATTCCAGACCTATATAGATAATGATGCCAGAAGAAGTTGCCATCACGACTTTTCAAATCACAGGGTGCAAAGATCTGTAGCTGATGACTCTCTCTTTACTGACACTTTTAATTTGATATCTCGGAAAGGCAGGGGACCTCTTGAGATATTTTAATCAAATAGAAACTCGGCGATCAGTTGATGGGAACATTTGGCATTTGGCAAGAAATTAGTCATGATTTTCTACAAATAGCCTTCGAAGAGGTCACTCTTGATTTTTATTATTATAAGATGAACTTTCTAAATAAGAAACTAGGGCAACTCAACCGACCATATCAGAATGAGCATAATGGCATTCAGTTGAACTTTTGCTTTCTTATATGGTTATTTAATCTTTTGGGGTTTTCCCCCCCTCTGATTTTTGTTTTTATTTTTATTGAAATACAATTTCTTTTGTTTGGTTCTTTTTTATTGGTACAAAATCACAAAGGTTCCTTTACTGTGTGAGGTATTGTTTGGTTTTGGTTTTTGCTTCCAAGTCATCGCTGACTTATGGTGATCCTAGGTTTTCAAGGCATGAAATGTTTAGAGGTGGTTTGTGATTAGGGTTGCCAACCTCCAGGTACTAGCTGGAGATCTCCTGCTATTACAACTGATCTCCAGCCGATAAAGATCATTTCACCTGGAGAAAATGGCCGCTTTGGCCATTGGACTCCATGGCATTGAAGTCCCTCCCCTCTCCAAACCCCGCCTTCCTCAGGCTCCACCCCAAAATCCTCACACTGGTGGTGAAAAGGGACCTGGCAACCCTATTTGCGATTGCCTACCTCCCCATCACGCCCCTGGTATTCCTTGGAAGTCTCCCATCTAAATACTTGCCAGGGTCAGGGCTGAGAGTGTGTGACTGGCCCAAGGTCACCCAGCAAGTTTCCATGGCAGAGCGAGTATTCGAACCTGGGTTTCCCAGGTCCTAGTCCGACACTTCAAACTACTATACCACACTGGCTCTCTTGTAGGGCTTACATCAATAAAATGCCTATGAAGAGCTTTGAGCTGACTGACTGAATTGAAATGGAACAATCTGGAGGACAAGATGTTACACCCCATTGCATGTAATTAGTTTGCTTTAAATAATAAAAATATTATTTAAAAAATAATAAAATAAAAATAATAAAAAATAATAAAAACAATCTGGAAAGACTGTAGTTTCGAATGGAGGAATGTAGAGTGGGGGTGTTTATTCCTTCCCTTCTCAACATTCCCTCAGCAGTCCTTGTAAATACACATCTGGAATACTATGAGAAACTGTGGGGGGAGGAAAGATTTTTTTTAGCTTTGAAATGCTTGCAAGAAAGGAATTGAATGTCATCCCTCCACTACCGCAGCTATATTCAAAATTACGCTGTCCTTCCTGGCTGCTTTTCATCAAACACATTTATCAGAGCTTTCTTTGCCCCCTGAACCAATAGCACGTTGGCGTACATAGAAACTTCGTCTGTTAACAGGGTCATTAGAGTCAATCCTGAAGGTGGTTATTTGTAATGAAGTTGGCCCTTAGATGTGGGTCACACCGACATTCCAGGTAAATACGGTTAAATGAGCTGTGTGACGGAAGAAAGTGAATATCACAGACAATGAGGCATAAAGCCAATATCCTTGTTTTGAAAAACCAAGGTACTAGTTATCAGAATTAATTGTTTCTACAAATGGAGGTGTTTCTACCTCTTTATATTCTCTACCTGAAAGCATTTTTTAAAATTTTAGAATTTCACATACACCCCACCAAAAGTGATGTACACACGTTTAATAGGAACAGCAAGTAAACATCTTATACCTCACTCTGTAAGCTTTATTGTATAAGAAGTATATTCATGTGATCTTAGGACAAGTCCACAAATTACCAATTGCTTTATGTTAACATTTTTAAATGTTACTGTATTAACTTTTACTGTGTGAATCTTCAGATTTTTTTTATTTGAGTTCATATGTTTAGTGTGGTTCACTCAGTGTTGGTGAATAATTTGGGAAGTCTAACAATGAAGTTTTTGTGTTATGGACAATTTTACTGACAATAAACAAACTTACCAGTTCCTTGATACTGTAAAATACAAGGGAATGTCTCTAAACTATAAACTTTAGCACTACAATCTCCTAATGTGCTGCTGAGTCAAATATTATAGGCTTTGAAGCCAGTGGTCCTGTTACCCAATTGGTAGAGTAGATTCATTTTGTTAATCACTCTTGAGATGTTTTTTTTTTTTTTTTTGGAAGAGCAGGATATAAATATTTTTAAATAAATAAATACAAATAAGGCTTAATTAGAAGTATTAGAAGTCCACTGCTCCAAATTAAGAACTCTAGCATTATAGTAGGGGGGAATCAGTTTGTATACAGATATGTGCCCCCTGACCAATTTATTGAGAAATTGTGCCCAAGAATATCAGTCCTGGAAAAAAATTACAATAAATTCCTCAATTTAGAATGACTAAAGAGATGTATATAATGACTAACAAAACTTTATTTTAATTATTGATTTACAATATTTATAGTCTGCCTTTCTCACTGGGACTCAAGGAGGATTACACAGAGTAAGTCAATACAATCAACAGGATGGGACATCCAATAAACAATGAAATAGGATTAGGATTGTAGACGTTTGGAACCAGCCTGTAATTTTTCTTTTTTAAAAAAAAACCCACAGCAGCCAGGCAATGTTTGAAGACCTCTACTGCATCACTAGGAGATTTAGATAAGCCTATACAGAGCTGGGCATTGTCAGCGTATTGATGACAACCAACCCCCAAACTATGAATTATTTGTCCTAAGGGCTTTACATAGAGATTGAAAAGTGTGGGGGATAGAATTGCACCCTGTGGAATCTCACAAGATAGGAACCATACTGATGATAACTAGTTTCCAATAGCAACCCTTTGAATCCAATCTGCGAGAAATTATTCAAACCAGTTCAACATCCCCTGATACCTACTTCTGCCTCCAACTATCTCAATGAGATGGCATGATCTGCTGTATCAAAGGCTGCAGATAAGTCCAATAAGAGCAACATGGAGGTGCGGTCTTTGTCTACACTCGGAGGTCATCAAGTAAAGCTAGCAAAGTGGTCTCTACCCCATAGCTTGGCTTGAAGCCAGGCTGAAAAGGGTCCAGAGCAAATGAATTATCCAAGAAGACCTGGAGCTGATCTGCTACTCCTCCCTCAATCACTTTGTCCAGAAAGGTTAGATTAGAGACTGAGTGATAATTGGCTTCATCATTTCCCTGTAAGGATGGTTTAAGTAATGGACAATAACTGTCCTTTTTGTGGCTGGGGGAACATTCCCTGAGGTAGAAACTGATTTATAAGAGGTTATCTGTGCTGTGTGACCGTGGTCTTGGTATTTTCTTTCCTGACGTTTCGCCAGCAGCTGTGGCAGGCATCTTCAGAGGAGTAACACTGAAGGACAGTGACTCTCCTTCAGTGTTACTCCTCGGAAGATGCCTGCCACAGCTGCTGGCAAAACGTCAGGAAAGAAAATACCAAGACCACGGTCACACAGCACGGATAACCTACAAGAACCAATGAACTCTGACCGTGAAAGCCTTCGTCAATATTTTGATTTATAATAGATTCAAAGGTTTTGTTCGTCTGATCCTTACCAGGTTGGGCAGGGATCCAGGGTACAAGTAGTAGCCTTCACAGATCCCAGGATCTGGTCAACATCCATCAACAAAACTGGGTCAAAATGGTTTATAAATAAGCCAGGCAGTAGGCTTTTCTTCTGGTGTGCCTATGTTATAAGCGACATCCAGATCAGAACATATACTCCATATTTTATCTGCAAACCCTTGTCAAAAGTGGTACAGCTAAGTTTCTGTTGCTGAGACAATAAAGGCTCAGATTTAGGCATCAGCAGATGCTGAGTCACCATGAACAACTGGGATGGTTGTGAACTAGCTGATGCTATAGTAGTAGAGAACTAACATTTCTTTGCCGCCATCACCACCACTTCATAGGTATTCCAATAGGCTCTATAGCATAATCTGTCAGAGTACTCCACCAGAGTCATTCTGGAGATCTCCCTGCACTTTGCAGGTCACCCAGATCCATAGAAAACCAGGGGGCCAGTTTTTACTCCAAGGTCAAGAGTGGTCAACGAGGGACAACCTTGTCAATAGCTTCAAGGAGCTTCACATTTCCCACTCCCACTGCCACTTCAGCTGAGCATGAATTTGGGATCCTAAAATTCCCCTGAGTCTTCTGGTATCCAGTAGGATCCACAAGACAGGATGCTGCTGTCTTGTTTGTGGGCTTCCACCTGGTTGGCCACTGTGAGAACAGACTGCTGGACTTGATGGGCCTTGGTCTGATCCAGCATGGCTTTTCCTATGTTCTTAAGCCTCTGTGGGTGGACCATTTTAACCAGGTCCCTTTTCCAGCAGGGGGTTGGAGCTAGTTTCACGTTTGCCTTGAGTAGGCAGTGGCCAGACCATGTTTCAGGTTGAATCTCCATCCACAAAACCAAACATTCCTTCGAAGTCTGGGTGCAGAAAATTAAATCCAGTGTATGAACACTTTCATGTGTTGGGCCATCACAATTTGAGGAATCACTGGTGGGTAGAGGTGTAGTATTTTTCCTTTGGATGGATTGATCAAATGAAATTGATACTGTAAAAAAAAAACTATTTTGCCATCATATAGATATATAGGCCCATTGCAGGCATAAATGGCTAGCATTTTCAGCTGATCAGCATTGGGTAAGCTGAGCTCGATTCTTGAGAGGACGTTGTTGCTTTAGTGGAATTATACAATGACTAACTCCAAGATCCTTGAAGGAATTTGGATGAGCAATTTTTCTGCTGCAGAACACAGGAGCAAGATTGCTTCCTTTCAGAGAGCTGTACGCCAGGATTTGATTAATAGCCTCTGAGTAGCTGGATGCGTTCCTGCTGTCCTACAGCAAGCGCCATATGGTACATTATCACTTTCATTATAAACTGTATCTTAGAACGGTGACAAGTGCAATCCATGACAAGCGGGGAAATCATCTAATAGGAGAGAGACCATAATTTGCAGCAGTAGAATTTGCTTGATGTCCTAGGGCGTGAGGGCGTACTCGTGGGCAAAGTGTGTAGTTTTATTCAACGGCGCCAGCATATGCCACAACAGAGAGGAGGTTTTGATGTTAGTCCACACAGTACTCCAGTAAGAACAGGTAGACAGTTAATATTTAATCTGTCATAAAATGAAAAGGCTAGGGGGGAAAGTAATAGAACAAAACTTAATACATGGGGAGGATTTATAGGCAGAAATAAACTCAAGTTTCTGAACACAGTGCTAGAAAGGAAAATTTTGTGTCAGTAGGTGCACATCTCCTCAGGCATGTTCACATGATCATTTTTTTAAATAGTGAAATGTCACCACAAACTGAGAAATCAGTGTTGTTCTTCCAAATAGTGAAGTCACATAGAATGGAGGTCAGTCACATGGACCTTATTCATAAGGTCCAAGATATGAGGGCCTATCAATACGTTTTTGCCCTCACATAAAAGGAATTGAGATGGAATCATGAAACTTGCATGGTATGTTGTCCCATGTCTTGTCAACTTGTGTTCCAATTTTTTTCTTTTAGGGTTGAAGCATTTGTGAATTAGACCTGCCAGAATGACCAAAGGTGGTTCGCTACCAACACTTGAATACTGGGCAGTAATGAAGTTCCTCCATTTAAAAGGCAAAGGAGCCACAGAGATCTACGAGGAAACGAAAAGTGTTTATGGGGAACAATGTCAATCTCTAAGCACCGTAAAAAAATATGGAAAAGACACCTGAAATGTGGACGCACAAGGCTGGAAGATGAACCCAGAGAAGGAAGACCCAATTCTGCAGTTGATGCTGACATGGTGAAGAAAGCGGAAAGGCTATTCATGGAAGTCAGATGAATTACCATCCATTCTATTGTGGCCAAAGTGGGAATTAGTTATGGGTCAGTGTCCACCATATTACACAACCACATTCACCTGTTTGAAGCAAGCAACAAGGGCTGGGTTGTGCTTCTTCTCTGTTGGCCATTTGTCAGTCTAATGAAGATAGATAGATAGATAGATAGATAGATAGATAGATAGATAGATAGATAGATAGATAGATAGACAGAGAGACAGATGATAGATAGATAGATAGATAGATAGATAGATAGATAGATAGATAGATAGATAGATAGATAGATAATTTATTTACAGCCTTAGCCAGATAAAACAAGATAAAACAGAAAACATGGGCCTAATGAAGAAATTTTTTTGGTGACAATGGATGAATGTTGGGTGTATTACTTTGACCCTGAGAAGCCGTTTTCATAGGATGTTTACTGAGAAGTAAGTCTGAATGAGCTCAGTGCAACTTACTCCCTAGGAAATGTGTTTAAGATTATGGCCTCTGATTTCTATGATATTTCCAGTCTAAAATGCTAGTCTGCACAGTTTCCACCACTTAAGAGAAAAGGAGGATCACAATGTCTGTATAATGTCTAAGGCATTCCAAGGGGTAACTGCTGTGTTTTTTCATTATCCCTACTATATGGTAGCATTAGGGATTGTTTTACTATTGCTTTTCTTTAAAAAGCTTTCACTTCTTATTGTTAAATGCTACTGTTGTAAGATTTTATGTAGATCTATACCAGATTTTATGTAGATCTATTACATTTTGGAGGACTTTCATTCATAGGGTCGCCATGAGTCGGAAGCGACTTGACGGCACTTAACACACACACACATTACATTTTTGGTCAATTTGTTATATTTTAGTAATTTTTACATGGTTGCTAGCCATCTTGGTGCTATGAATAGCAGAGAGCTGAGATATAAATATTCTAAATAGGAAATAACCAAATAAATTCAAATATTTAGCTGAGGAATGTATAAATGAAAGCTACTTCATAGACTACCACTGCTGACTCCTCCCCAGAACTATCTATCAACCTATGTATCTAGACAGTGTGTGATGTTTAGCCTGCATAGGAGAAGAGTGGGAGGTTATATGATAACCATCTTCAAGTACTTGAAGGGTTGTCATATAGAGGATGGTGCAGAGTTGTTTTCTGTTGCCCCAGAAGGTCGGACCAGAACCAACAGGCTGAAATTAAATCAAAAGAGTTTCCCTCTAGACATTAGGAAGAATTTTCTAACAGAGCGGTTCCTCAGTGGAACAGGCTTCCTCGGGAGGTGGTAAGCGCTCCTTCCCTACACGTTTTTAAGCAGAAGCTAGATGGCCATCTGTCAGCAATGCTGATTCTATGACCTTAGACAGATCATGAGAGGGAGGGCATCTTGGCCATCTCCTGGGCATGGAGTAGGAGTCACTGGGGGTGTGGAGGGGAGGTAGTTGTGAAATTTCCTGCATTGTGCAGAGGGTTGGACTAGATGACCTTGGTGGTCCCTTCCAACTCTATGATTCTATTTACATCCCATCAATTGATTTTTTTTTTGTGTGTGTGTGTGTCGTCAAGTCACTTCTGACTCATGGTGACCCTATGGATCAATGTCCTTCAAAACTTCCTATCTTTAACAGCCTTGCTCACATCTTGCAAACTGTGGCTTCCTTTATAGAGTCAATCCATCTCTTGTTGGGTCTTCCTCTTTTCCTACCACCTTCAACTGTTTTAGATACTATCCAAATATGATCATTATATGGTTCAGAGAACACCCAGTGTCAGAAATCTAAAAAAAGAGAAAGGAACAAACTATATTTAGAAGAACTATTGCAAATAATTACTCATTGCATCTTTTCATAGATCTTTCAAAAGGGTAATGGATAGCTTTTTCACCTTTACCAGTGGGGTTGTTTTCACTGCAATTATGCTTAGCATTCTCAAACCTCTAAGACATAGTTGCATGTAGGGCTGTTAAAAAAAAAAATCGGTAAAATTCGGATTTGGCAAAATTCGGCCCGTTTTTATTCGGAAATGCCGAAGTCCGAACTCCCCCACTTCGGGTCCATGCAATTCGGCATGAGATCCGGAGTTCGGGGGAAAATTCGGCCGAATAAGGCCATTAAAAACACAATCGCGCCTTTCCATGGCTCCGGGGGGCATTTATTTGGGTAGAGGTCCCAATCTTTCAGCGTAGCTTGAGGGGACCCTTCTTGCAAGAACCCCCAAGTTTTGTGAAGATTGGGTCAGGGGGGGCTGAGATATGGGCCCCGAAAGGGGTCCCTCCTCCTTAATGTGCATCTCTGACAATGGGGGTTTGCAATTAGCAGAGCTTGCCGTCCACTCTGGAAGCTCCCAGCCCCGCAAACAGCTGAGCTGGGGGGAGCAAGGGCAGGGCAGGTGCGAAGAAGTTTGCAAACCATGCAAAACAACACGTTTGCAACCATGCAAACCATGCAAACCATGCAAAGCAACACGTTTGCAACCAAGAAGGGTCCTCTGAAGCTATGCTGAAAGTTTGGGGGCTCTAACCCCAAAAATGCGCCCCCTGCAGCCACGGAATGGCTTGAATGTGCACACGCACCTCCCCCCCAAGGGGGATCTCTCTCACACACAAACAGATACTCTCTCTTTCTCTCCCCGGGCCACCCATCAGCTGGGCTCATGCACTCAATTGCGACTGGCCAGAAGAAGACCCAGCTTGGCCACCGATTGGCCGCGGGAGAATGCTGCTTACTAACTGACGGTTATGCTGCTGCACTGAACCCCGAATTTGCTGAATTTATTCTCTGAAAACCCCGAACTCGCTGAATTTGGCTCCCCGTTTTCCCACCTTTTTTGAGTTCGGTTCCATCCGAACTAAAAACCGCTGAATCAGGGGAAATTCGGCTGTTTTTCATTTTGGGACGAACCGAATCGACAGCCCTAGTTGCATGCATACGCACAAAAAATAAGGTTAGGTGTACTTCCCTAGAGGTCTAATTGGATACCTTTTCTTAGGTAGGCATAAGTAGTCAAAGACAATTCATCAGCATTTCTGGCTGAGTTATAGATTTATCTCTGTTTTATCCCTGTTTATAGATTTACCTGTTACAAAAATAAATGAAATGTTGAATTAGTATGGTTCTGCAGACTTGTCATACTCAGCCACAATATTCAACATTGTTTTCAAATCTTACTTTAACAATATTGTTCCAGCTGTTATGGCTTACTTGGGCATCATTTGGGAGAACAGGGAGATAGGATTTCCTGCCGGTGGTGTTTCACACTATGTATGAGTATGCCTCAAGGAAGGGTCATATTCTTGGCCAGCTCATGGCATTACACACTGAATGGATATAGTGGCAGATTTAATAATGAAAAGGTCCTAAGGACTATGTAGGTGTGACAAAGAAACTCCCGTTTAAAGGGAGGTGGAGAAGACGTTTTGTCTCCTGTCTGTATTGTGTCCATATTTATATTAAAACAAGAACATAAATCACAGTCAGTGCTGTTGAGCAAATGCTGAACCTTATTAATTTGGGTCCTGTTCTGCCCCAAGGGGGGACAGCTGCCAGAAGGCAGATTCAAACCCAAGGGTTTAAGTGTTAAAAATTAAACAGTATAAGGCACTGAAATCCATGCATTGGTTTTGATCCAGATAGCTTTTCTACTGGTAAAAAGGGGAGTAAGGGGACTTCTTTGACCGCCTAAAAGGCAATATTTGGATTATGGGACCTACTTGAGAGCTGGTTTGCTGTAGTGGTTTGGAGTGGTGGAGTCTAATCTGGAGAACTGGGTTTGATTCCTCACTCCCCAACATTAGTGGCGGATGTTAACCTGGTGAACCAAGGTGGTTTCCCCACTCCTCCACATGAAGCTAGCTGGGTGACCTTGGGCAAGTCACAGCTCTCTTAGGGATCTCTCACCCCCACCTACCTCATAGGGTGTCTGTTGTAGGGAGGGGAAGGGAAGGTGATCGTAAGCCAGTTTGATTCTTCCTTAAGTGGTAGAGAAAGTCGGCATATAAAAACCAACTCTTCTTCTACTTGGACAAAAGCTATGTGGGACACAGCCTGTAGTAAGAAATGCCACTGAATGATAAATGCCCCAAACTGTGCTGTAGCAAAAGTAGCACAGGATTCTGGGCAAAGACAAAACGACTTATGGCAAACAAAGCAGTGCAATATGGGGGATTTGTTTTTTTGAGCATCCGATTTGTGGAAATTGAATGCTCTCAAGTCATAAGAACTGGCGTGATGAACTGCCTATTTTTAACTTAACTCTTTCCCATACAGATGAACCTGCCCGATAAGGGATGTTTTCTTGTCACCTGAGATCTCTTCTCAGCTGAGGAAACAAGGGATCGACACTAGGACCTTATATATATGTGCTCTCCTGTTGATCTATGTATGGCCCATTCAGTGAGACTGATTCACTTCTTTCATGCACTTCAATCCATTATCATACAATCAGGACCTCTCTATACCACAATACTTTTTGCCTCCTGAAACTGATCAGGTTTGCATATCATACCCATCAGAAATGCTTACCTTTGCCACTGGTCTATGCTGGGGGCCTTATGTGCCTGGAAATGTTGTTTCTCTACGCATCACATTCTTAGCAACAAAGGAACTATAATATACTTTGCATAATGAGATTGCCAAATGAAGTGTTTCTAAACAGAAAATAATATTCACACAAGGTCAGCTAGAAGAACTAGTACTTTTGCAGCTGTCTGGAGATGCTTTTATCTGGGTACAGATGTTTGTTTTGCTTGGATGTTCCTTTTCCTTATCGTTTCTTTTCTTACTTTTTTTGGGGGGGAGGGAGAGGACACACTTTTTAACAATGCAAAGTTGAAAAGTGCTGCCTTAAAATTTGCAGTGAATGCACACTATCTTCTCTAATAGGATTCTTCACTGTTATCATTTGTGAAAATGGTTCTTGACTAATGCTCAGCAGGACAGTGGTGTCAAATTAAAAATAATAATAATTTGATAATTCCATAATTTTTTGTGCTTTTTCATTTGGCTGTGATGGAATGGTCATATACCAGTGACCTAATCCTCTGGACTTCCTTGATTGCAAATTTTCCCACCCAATGTTTTTAATTGTTGCTTTTGTTTTATATGTATTTTAGCCCTGCTTTTAATTGTGTTATTGATGGGGTTTGGGGTGGTTTTAATGGATTTAAAATATGGCTTTACTGTATATGTTTTAATTTGTTAGCCCCCTTGTTAGTCCTTTGAGGGCAGAAATGTGGGATATAAAGTTTGTAAAATAAATTAAATAAAAATAAATAAAATCTGAAACTCAAGGGTTAGATTGCGTATAGTCAGGGATGGTTCCAGGTTTTGGGGTCCCCACTTGTCCCTACTCTAGTGAAAGGCATCAATACCCCAAGCAGCATGGCAAATTACCCATCATTGGTATAGCTGTTCCTCACAGCAGTGTACGGGCACTGCAACCAAGCCCTAGCAACGGCATGGTTGCCAATTTAATGGCACTTTGTGGTGACTTCACAGTGCAGGAGCTATGAAGCTATGAAATTCTTCTCTGGTGGCTGGCCTGCACATGTGCAGTTCCAATGTGGGACTGCACAGAAGGTCAATGATGAGCTTATGCTTCTTTCATTATGTCCAGAGTTCAAAGCCGAAGAAAAACCCTTCAATTTCCATGATTTCCCATGTCACATGAACAGGTTCTCAGGAAGAGGTCTTTCACATCGCCTAATCCCATTAAGTGGAAGAAGCTGGACATTGAACCTGGGACCTTCTGCATGCCAAGCAGATTCTGTACCACTGAGCCACAGCCCCTATACATAGGTTATTGATCCTGGTTACCCCCTCTCGCTCTCTGTCTCCAGCTAATTCCTGCTCAGGATAACATCCATTCCTTACAATCCCACAACTGAGATCTTCAAAGAGAGGGGAAACAGGAGCCAGGCACTCTTTAGTCATGCCTGGACCCAGGTTCAGCTGAGGTCTTCTTTCTTTCAGTTTCAAACTGCAGATGCTGAGGCCATTGAAGATATGCAGAAAAAGAAGAAGAAGAAGAAGAAGAAGAAGAAGAAGAAGAAGAAGAAGAGATGGTTTTTATATGCCGACTTTCTCTCCCAAATAAGGAAGAATTAAACTGGCTTGCAATCACCTTCCCTTCCCCTCCCCACAACAAACACCCTGTGAGGTAGATGGGGCTGAGAGAGTGTGACTAGCCCAAGGTTACCCAGCTGGTTTCATGTGTAGGAGCAGGGAAACAAATCCAGTTCACCAGATTAGCATTCGCCGCTCAGAGTCCACCGCTCCAAACCACTACACATGTTGGCTCCCTAGACAACAGTCAGGCATTCTTCCATTGTGGCTGCATCAGTTAATCAAAAGTGTTCTTCAACACACACAAATGAACACATGAAGCTGCCTTTTACTGAATCAGACCATCAATCCATCAAGGTCAGCACTGTTTACCCAGAACAGCAGCGGCTCTCCTACTATCTGATATTTTTAAGTAGAGATGCCAAGTATTCAGCCCGGGACCTTCTGCACCCCAAGCAGATGCTCTACCACTTATCCATGGCCCTTGTTTGTTTTGCCATGATATAATCATTCAACCTTTTTCATGTCAACAACTTTGAGAACATGCAATGAAAAAGAGTGGAAAACCTATAAATACATAAATGGATTTTGAGATGCTTTTAGCCCACTTCTGGATCGTTTTCAATTGACTTCAGACCAGCAACCTAGTATGCAAGATGTGGAAAATTCCAAGAAGATGGTGCCCTCTGTTATTTTTTAATTCCTTGAGGGGTGGGGGACAAGCACGTGGGAGCCCAATTCAGAATGGGACCCCAGCATGAGGGAGAGAGGCTGGGGTTTAAGCCTTCCCACCATCCCATTTTCCCAACCAAAAGGGCCACAGGGAGCTTTAATTTGCCTTGTAGGGACAAAAATAATGGTGCACGTAGTTGCATATCTGGACAAAACATGGCTTCCGGGGACCAATTCAAACCATGAACATGGCACTTTCTCCAATCTGAATCAGGATCCTGTCAGGATCCAATCTGAGTCAGGATCCAATCTAAATCCCAATCTGAATCAGGATCCCTGACGCCTGATTATTCAAGAGAAAAAAAATATTTACAGATCTTCCAGCATCTTGTGCAGTTGAACCTCAAGGGTAAAGTAACAAGTAGGCTGGAACCTCCCTGCGAGGAAAAGCCAGAGAGATTTATTTAAAAAAATATATTCAGCACCTGCACAGTTCCTTGACATTCTTTCCTGTAGCACCGATGAATATACTTCTCTTGTTTTGGCATTCCCAGAGAATAATATATTTACATTCACTCGGTTTCTTCAGCCTATTTATTGGATAGCTTTGCCTCAAGTTGTTTTTAATTAGTTGATAAGGGAAGCAATGACTCTAAACTCAACAAACATTTTATTATGGCGAGTTGGAGTATTAATTGCTGCCAGTTCATCTGCCCCAGAGCTCTCTACTGCTATGGGGGAGAGAATGGATTTATATTGTTTGCTTGGTATTTATGAGCACAATCTCCACATCAAAATATTAGCAAACAAAAGGGAATATATCTTTGGAGTAAGGATCCCCACCCTGTTTTGTTCACTGCTCGAAGAATAGACCCTGGATGGGATCTCGTGCATTTAGGACTTAGCAACTGAAGTTAATTAAGATCCCTTGATTTCTGCTTTCTGCCTTTTAAAAACTTACTGTGATGGTTTAACTTGCATGTTAAAGGCTTGTGGGTTTTCAGGGTTTCCAACCTCCAGGTACTAGCTGGAGATCTCCCACTATTAACATGGATCTCCAGCTGTTAGAGATCAGTTCACCTGGAGAAAATGGCCGCTTTGGCAATTGGACTTTATGGCACTGAAGTCCCTCCCCTCCCCAAACCTCACCCTCCTTAGGCTCCAACCCCCAAATCTCCAGGTATTTCCCAGCCTGGAGCTGGCAACCCTATGGGTTTCAGAGGCTGAAATTTAGCCCCTCCACACCTGGAGACCCAGAGTCCGAGGCCCTCTCTGTCCATAGAAATGTCTTTGATTTTCATCTCCTACATCAGCACCAGTGAGATGTTAACAGCACCAGTAACTGCCATAGTTGTGTACTGTCTGGTTAAGAGGCTAACCTGGAATGCTTCAGTGGAACCAGGAAAGTAGGAAGGTTCAATTCCCAATCCGTAACCTGCAGGAGTTCTGGGTTTACACAAACAGCTCAGGACCAGGCCAGGACACTCCTGGGCATAGTGGACAAGAAACAGCTTTTAGTTAAGCATCGTTGCATCCTCTTTTTCAAGTCAAGCTATCTGTTCTGAGGTTTCGATGTTAAATGATGAACCATTAACTTAAAGGGCCCTAGGTGTTTTTTGTGTTGTTGTTGGCTTCACTATGCAATAAGTACTGAAGGTTATAATACAACATGGTGGGGAAAGGGGTAGCCAGGAGGGGCTGACTTAAGGAAAATGGTGCTGAAGCATACAGGATCTTTGAACCTGTGAACTTCTCCATCCATCCAGATTGTGGGTTAATATGCTCAGTCAGCATTTTTTCCAAAAAGAATTGAGCAAAGCAGGCTAGGCCCTTACCTGGATAGCCTCAGGATAAGCAGGGTCGACCCTGGTGAGTATTTGGATGGGAGACCTCCTAGGAATACCATGGGCCATGACAAGGAGGCAGGCAATAGCAAACCACCTCTGAATGTCTCTTGCCTTGAAAATCCTATGACTGTGACTTGACAGCAACTCCCTGCCACTATTTTAAAATGGACTTTGTTAAGATAAAAAGTTTGAGGAGGGTCCATGGCTCAGTGATAGAGCATCTGCTTGGCATGCAGAGGATCCCAGGTTCAATCCCCAGCATCTCCAGTTAAAGGGACTAGGCAAGTAGGTGATGTGAAAGACCTCTGCCTGAAACCCTGGAGAGCTGTTGCTAGTCTGAGTAGACAGTACTGACTTTGATGGACCAAGGGTCTGAATCAGTATAAGGCAGCTTCATGTGTTCATATGTTCAAGTAGCTAGAATGAATGGACAATTTTATATATTCCAAGTATAGATAACTTTGTATGGTGTTTGAAGTTGTAAGATAACCAGGGGTCACCACAAGTCAAATGGAACTTGACGGCAACCCCCCCCCCCAAAAAAAAACACAATTAAAAAAAATGGCATACTGAGGATGGGGGGAACTGGGAAAGCGGATGATTAGAGGATGGTGTCAAGTGAATGTATCAAAAAACAGCTCTCGACTTTGGAAGCAAATGTAAAGAAAAATGCCCATGTAGAAGCAGCTTCTAGTGTTCATTTTATGCATAATATTTTGCCCAGAGTGGAGCAAAGAGCCTGCTTACTCTTATTGACTCGTGAGGATTGATTTTGACAGAACAGGCTCAGGCTGTTGAGGTGCCACTCTCCCCAAACTCCACCCTCAAATCTCCAGGAGTTTCTCGACCCAGAATTGGCAACTCGGCGAGGGGGATCAAGCAAAGAGTCAAGTGCCCTCTCAACCCCGAGAACCCCGGGAAAAAAGTGTTGACCTCACACTATGTAGAGCTCCTCCCATCTGATTTCAATTATCTTAAATTGGAGGTACTCTGCAAAGGGTTGGACTGTAAGTCTTCTATTCACTCCCATTAAGGTTACACAGTCTGAACTATGGATGTATTGTAGTGCATTTTTATGCATTTTATTTGAAAACATATTTTTTAAGAAAGTAGAAACAATATAATGTAAGCCAGTTATCATGCTGTTTTATAAGGCAGTAATCCATTTCTTTACAAAAAAAATGCCTGCAAGAAGATGTTATCATATTTTACTCTAATTATAGGGGGGTTATTACTTTTTGGAATCGCTCATAATGAAGTTATAAGTGCTGTGCATTTTGTAAATGTCTGAATTGTTATATTTCTTTTTTTTTCTATGAGCTTTCCCAAGAAGCTTACTTTCCTTTTTTTTTTTTTTTTTGGTTAAAATATTCCACTTTGCAAAACAAGTAGCTGTTAAAAATAATATTGCTTCCTCTGAAATAAAAGGAAAAGTCAGAAAATCTGGAACCGTGCTCCCATCAGTAGACAAAAAGAAAGGGGAAATGACCTCCCCATCCACATACAGCCACCTTCTCCACCCAAGTGTTCAAATCCCATCAATGTGCAAATCTGAATATGATCAGAGTAGCCTACTAATTCCCTTTACCTGTGCCATTTTCGCTGCTAGCAAGCCATACTTTGAGTCCGGTAATACCTGTTTATTTATTTATGTGTGTGTGTGTGTTAAGTGCCGTCAAGTCGCTCTATGGTGACTCTATGAATCAATGGTGACTCTATGAATCAATGTCCTCCAAAATGTCCTATCTTTGACAGCCTTGCTCAGGTCTTGCAAATTGAGGGCTGTGGCTTCCTTTATTGAGTCAACCCATCTCTTGTTGGGTCTTTCTCTTTTCCTGCTGCATGGCTGTTTTTTCTAGTGACTCTTGCCTTCTCATAATGTGACCAAAATACAATAGCCTCAGTTTAGTCATTTAGCCTGTTTATTTATAGAGACATCAATTTAGCATTTGGGGAGGAAGGAAGACCCCATGGAGAGTGGTAATCTAGAAATCAGTCTCAGTTCCCCTGACTCTCAGCCAGTATATGTTGCTTTTAACAGACAGCTGTCCAAACAGGTTTCCCTGGCTACATTTCACCTCCAGATTCTTTTGCAGAGACTATCCTATAGACATTAAAAGCCTCTGATGCTCATTTAAACAAGCATTTTTTTTAGTAATCAATGCTGATCAATAAATCATTTTATCCATTAGCTGTCACCCCAGTGAAATATTTGCATCCCCACCTGACTATAATGCTAGAAGTTTACAGATTCTCCCTGAAGAAATCTTGCTCATCATCTTTTTGCTTTCATTAAAATTCTTTAGGTGCTCCTCATAAAACAGAACCTCCAAATTCACCTCAACAATTAGCATTATTGTGCCTCTGAAAGTGTAGAATTTGGACATTGGGATAGACTTCTCACAAACTACTGGAGAAATACTCTTCAGTTTCAAAAGAGGTTCACCATGCAGCATGGGGGCAGTTGCTTGTGAAGAAACAGTCACACAAACCTCCACTGGGATCTAGTTGTGGTACATTAGACCGATGCCTATATTCAGGCCTGGCATCAGGGGTAGATACCCACAAGCACTTCTGTCCAGCCCAGCCTGTGAGCTCCTCTGTAGGGTTGTGCATATCGATAAACCCAAACCGAAAATAAACCCGCAATTAGCCATTTCGGCAATATTCAGGTTTCGGTTTTACCCCATACCGAAACCAGGGAATAAAGCTGAAACCGGATAGCTGATCGCCAAATCAACTGAATAGGTATTCGGCTTATTTTGGCTTCAGATTTCCCTAGGCTTTTCCCTATGGGAATTTTTTAATGAGCTCTGGGGGAGACATTTTTGTAGGGACAGTTCCCAAATTTTCAGGTTAGCTTCAAGGAACTCTCCTTGCATGATTCCCGACGTTTGGTGAAGATTGGTTCAGGGGGTCCAATTTTATGGCGTCCAAAAGGGGTCACCCCCTCCTCCATAGAGAAGCATTGCAAACTTTACCATACTTCTCGGTTTTGCTCTTGTCCTTCTGCCTCATCCTCTCTTGCCCAGCCTGTATCCCTTTGGAGGCCGGGAACTGCAGCTGGAGCTCCAAGGAGTGTTATCCCGGAGACTTCGTGGGGTATCCAACTTTACCATACTTCTCTATGGAGGAGGGGGGGTGACCACTTCTAGACCCCACAAAATCAGACCCCCATCCCAAACTTTACCAAACTTTGGGGTTCATGCAAGGAGAGTTTCATGAAACTACGCTGCAAATTTGGTGACTCTACCTCAAAAATGCCCCCCAGGAGAATGTTAAAACTACTTAATTTCCACAGTCTGTAATGGCTGGATCCATACCCAAGAATCATGAGAAAACTCAGTTTCCCATGATTGCTTGCAATGGGCCTGCACAAAAGCCCCCACAGAAGCTTCGGGGGAAAAATCCCCATAGACTATAATGGACCTGATTTTGTTTTCTGTAAACCCAGAAATAAAGCCAAAAAAACCCCTTTACTGGTATGGTTATTCGGCTTATTTCGGGTTTACTGAAAAAGAAATCATACCCAATAAACTCAAACCTGACTTTTTTTGTGTGTGGGCACTACCTCCCCTGCCTAAGGGAAGGAACAGGATGACTGAGCCAGCAGTAGATTATGACGGGTAGCCAGGTTAGTTTGTCTGTAACAGTAGAATAGAGCAAGAGTCCAGTAGCACCTAAAAGACTAACAAAATTTCTGGCAGGGTATGAGCATTCATGAGTCACAACTCACTTTTTCAGATACCTGAAGAAGTGAGCTCAGCTGTGACTCACAAAAGCTCATGCCCTGCCAGAAATTTTGTTAGTCTTTTAGGTGCTACTGGACTCTTGTTCTTTTCTACTGAGCTATCAGCAGCAGTGCTGTTACCCAAAGTAGGCAGTCTCCACTTAAGTTGGGGAAATTAGCTGAGGAGACAGAGCAAGTGAGAGGGGGTGTAACTGGGATCGACAATTTATGTATACTAGGATAGTCCTGGGGAAAACCCTCAAATGAGCAGGCAGTTGTACCATTAAATGGGTCTTATTAAAGAATAAAAATTGTAAAACAAGAAATATATTTCAACCAATGAACACACACTCATGAAGCATCTGTATATTTTTCTATATGCTCCATCTATATATTTTCTGCTATTTTTTTGTTTTGTTCAGCTGGTGGCCTCTGTGTTTTTGTGCAGACTCTGAAATACTTTTGTTTCTTTCTCTCTCTTTTTTAATGTTTCGAATTAATTCCAGCCCAGATAATTTCAGGCAGCAGCATTCAATCCATGCTGCAGACTGCAGTTATCTTCTCATTTGCTAAAGTGCAATGATAATTTCTGATAAGACACAGATAATTAGATAATAAGACAAGATCCTCATTTTATAAATTAAGTAGCGATGGGTTCTGTTGTTCTCTTGATCTGCATGTGCAGGTCTCGCAACTATTAACAGATATTAACCATTAATAGATATTAACCATAGATAGATATTAATCTATGTAATGCTCAGGCATTACAGTGAAAGGAAAGTGAAAGGAATATGCCTCTATGTAATGCTCAGGCATTACATAGAGGCATATAGAGGCATAGAGGCATATTCCTTTCGCTTTCAATGAGCCAGCATGGTGTAGTGTTTAAGAGCAGAGGTTAGTAGTGGTGGACTCTAATCTGGTGAACTGGGTTGGTTTCCCCACTCCTACACATGAAGCCAGCTGGGTGTCCTTGGGCTTGTCACAGCTCCCTTAGAGCTCTCTCAGCCCCCCTACCTCACAGGGTGTCTGTTGTGGGGAGGGGAAGGTGATTGTAAGCCAGTTTGATTCTCCCTTAAGTGGTAGAGAAAGTCGGCATATAAAAGCCAACTCTTCTTCTACTTCAGTATTTATGCTCTCTGAGTGAGATGGCCAGGTCTTGCAGATGTTGACACTATGCAGCACAAAACTATACAGTCAGCATATATGCCTTGTACACAGAGATGAAGTCTTAAAGCATTCTTGCAATCTTAAGTGGTCTCTACAAGCATTCTCTACACTGGCATTGATGCCTATGTGGAACATACGGATAACCTGATGGTGAGCTTGGAAGTCCCTCATTCAAATTTCATGCCAGGCATGAACTCAGTAGATAGCTCTCAGTGAGCTACTGCGTGTAATATTTATTTATTTTGAAAATTCCTGGGCCACCCCTCCTGAGACCAGCTCAACATTGTTAGTAACATGGAAATAACAATACTATCCCAACTTGTAGGGTTAATTAAAATAGTACTATGACAAGGTATATGAAGGTCTTTAAACTGCCAGTGTCTTTATATTAATGGTTGCCCCGGTTCTCCAGATGCTAACCTGGGAGCCAGAACAATTCAACCCTTTTTATTATACAGGTCAGCTTTCTAAAACAAAGTTGGCATTAGAGGTGTGCATTCTGTAAACCTGAATCCAAAATAGCCCTCCCCGCAAAAGATGAAATGGCTTTTTATTTAATATTCTGCTGAATATCAAACCTGGGAATCCAGCCTGAGCCGGATAGCTGAAAAGTCGAAAAACATACTTTAGATTTTAAAAGAGCTTTATTGTTTTCCTTAAAGGACTGATTGGTTTAGTAAAATTTCTTACCAACAAAGGGCCAAGTGACAACAAACAAATTTGCTCAGACACTGTCTAGATGGATTATTTCAATGGTAAAACTCTGCTACAATCAAGTTGGTCTGCATTTCCTGCTCCATGTTCATGTTCATTCCACTGCAGCTCAAGCTTCCTCGGGAGCATTTCCCAGGGGAGTTCCACTTCAAGAGATCTGGCCATCAGGGGACACCTTTGCCAATCAGTGGTTGGCAAAGCTGTTCTCCAATCATTGTTGCAGTGAGAGCCTCACCCCGCCTCCTTTGGTGAGTAGCTTGCTAAAATCCCAATGTGGGACTTCACAGAAGACTAAAGATGAAAACAGGGTTGCACTTACTCATAACGGTTCTTCATCAAGTTGTCTTTATGCAGGCACATATTCCCTCCCTCCTGCCCTGCTGTGAGCTTGCTGGTTTTATAAGGATTATGAGTTACAGGTCATGGCATCTTAGCAGCATTGAGGGGGAGGGTGTCCCCTGGTGTTTTAGAGCTCGACAATGCCTCTCTGTGGCAGGCCTCCATGTGCACAGCTCCCAGTATGTGCCTGCGCAGAAGACAACTTGATGAACAACAGTTACAGTTAAGTGCGATCCTGGCCTGTTGTGTTTGTTTATTTGTGAAGATTTTGAGCACTTGCACTACAATGGCTGAGATCATAAATAAGAAACAAACATGCTTTCTAAAAGATCTCCCCAAAGAGAACAGATGGCAGTGGACTTATGTCTGGTAGAGGTGCCACTCATATTTCCTGGGCATACAGCACAAGTTCTAGTGGTGTGTAATGCATGTTGATTTGGAAGCGAGCATTATAATTTCGAGTCCTTCCCTGGCTTGGATGATATCCTCTCCCTTTCCCCCCATTCCCAATTACCTTGTTGTAGCTGCCATAGATGAGTGGATGGTCAAGCAGGCAAGGAGCCTCTCTTTCTCTGTGTCCCTTTTTTTTCTTCGCCATCCCCCGTGCCTTTAGGCACCACAGGGACTACATTTCCCAGAGAGCACATTGACAGGTGGATGAGATCAAAGCAACATCTCTGCTACCGGAGAAGGGGGCAAAAAGGATGGAGAATCAAGGAAAGGTATTTCAGCTGGTCAACTACCTATCAGCTGGCTAGTTGGCGAATTGTTGTCGCAGCTTAGCAACCTACAGGTAAGTTGAAGGTGGACATCTGAGAGAGGGGCAGACCCAAGTGTTATGAACCAAGAGAACTCTTGGGATTTCCCCACACACACACATACAGAGCTCACTGCTGACTATTGTAAATTATGTTGCCTTTCCTGAATCAAGTTTGTGGGAATTGACTCTTCTCTGCATTCTACAAACCACATGAGCAGCAATAGAATGAAAAGTTCATGAAATACGCACAGAATCGCTGTATAACTTAACACATATTCATTTATATTTGTCAGGGCCACTGTTAAAGTTGCTTTGAGGGCCAAATCTGCCCCATGGGCCACCATTTAGCCAATCGTACTATAAATAGTAAGCATTATCATCATTCATTTAGCCAACTGACTCACTGGCAGTTCATTCAGCTGACTGAAGTCTCTATCTAATTACTTAAGGACTGCTTGTTGCCAAAGGAAGTACTAATTCCTTATTTACATATTAGAAGGCACACATAATTTCAAAAGGCCATTTTGATAGCAGCGATACAGTTCGGTAAACTCCATTAAATGGCCATCGAGCAGTAGCAATGATTCATGACTTCCTTCATTATCTTTTACCCAATTTAGATCAAGAGATAAATTAATGCATGGAAAATTTAAAGGGCAACTTCCGATAACCTTTGATAACCTTTGATAACGCAGAGATTCGCTTCTGCCACAAAGTCAATGGAAACACTGAGAAAGCAAAAGCAAAACAGTAATGGTCACAAGGTAGGCACCCAATTGGAAGACTTGGTTCATGGATGCAGAAAAACAATGAAATCAGCAGGACTGAGCAAGAAAATAAATATGGTGTGGGTAGAAAAATATATATTTGTGCTTAATATTAGAACCCATAATATTTCATTTATTTATATTCATTTTAGATTTATCTTCCACCCCTCCCCCACAACGGTGGGGCTTGGGGAGGGTAACAACAAATCATATACATTTAAAACAGAAACAATTGAAATAGTTTAAAATCCATAAAATACAAATAAGATGGCGCCCTAAGCTCTCAACAGAACTGACTCCTGAGAATAACAAACCCACCACAAAGTAAGTGAGGAGGGGGACCGAGGGAAGCATATGGAAGAGGGGAGGCTCTGCCCAGTGACGGGTGGATGTAATAGCGCAGCTGAAAGCCCTTAACCATATGCCTGGTGGAACATCTCTGTCTCATGTTCCCTGCGGAACTAGATCGTTAATTGTGTGAAGCATTCCTTGTCCAAAAGTCAGGGGCATTAATAAGGGTCGGTGTGCCAGACTTTACTAGTAACTCCATTGTATGGGTGTCCCAGCTGTAATTAAACACAGGCTAGTTGCTCATTGTCGGAACAGAGTAACAGAGACTCCAAACAGCAGCAGCAGCAGCAGCAGAAGAAGAAGTAGAAGAAGAAGAAGAAGAAGAAGAAGAAGAGTTGGTTTTTATATGCCGATTTTTTTTACCTTTTAAGGAAAATCAAACTGACTTACAATCTCCTTCCCTTCCTCTCCCTACAGCAGAAACCTTGTGAGGTAGATGAGGTTGAGAGAGTTCGAAGAGAACTGTGACTAGCCCAAGGTCACCCAGCTAGCTTCATTTGTAGGAGTGGGAAACAAACCTGGTTCACCATATTAGAGTACGCCGATCATGAGGAGCCCTTCTAGTCTATAAAGGAGATGCCTTAACTGACAGACATTTAGTCGCCCATATGAAATTTGCCCCATGGCACAGTATTATTGAGAGCCAGCGTGGTGTAGTGGTTAAGAGCGGTGGTTTGATTCTCTGATCTGGAGAACTGGGTTTGATTCCCCACTCCTCCACATGAGCGGTGGAATCTAATCTGGTGAACTGGGTTGGTTTCCCCACTCCTACACATAAAGCCAGCTGGGTGACCTTGGGGTAGTCACAGATCTCTTAGAGCTCTCTCAGCCCCACCTGCCTCATATGGTATCTGTTGTGGGGAGGGGGAGGGGGAGGTTATTGTAAGCCGGTTTGATTCTTCAGTGGTAGAGAAAGTTGGTGCATAAAAACCAACTCCTCCTCCTCCTCCTCCTCCTCCTCCTCCTCCTCCTCCTCCTCCTCTTCTTCTTCTTCTTCTTCTTCTTCTTCTTCTTCTTCTTCTTCTTCTTCTTCTTCTTCTTCTTCTTCTTCTTCTTCTTCTTCTTCTTCTTCTTCTTCTTCTTCTTCTTCTTCAAGACCACCTTCCTTATCTGGCTGACATAACAGCATTTACTTCATTGTGATTTCAAACCATGCCCATGGAGCTTCTTGCTGGTCACTTCTCAAAAAAACCACTGGTTCAATGTATTTGTATATGTGGCAGCTCAGTGGAAGATCGACCTCATTATGTCCTCCTTGCTTGTCCTCTATATATTGAGCCTAGGAATAAGTTCCTGGCCACTATACTAACTACTCTACATGCCTTATCTGATGCTGATAAATTAATTTTTTTGTTATCAGATGTGGATTCTTTTGTCTCCCCAAAAATGGTGCTTTTCGCTTTGGCAGCCAGGAAAAGTAGGGCAAAGAAAGTCATTAACTGAGTAGAACCTTGTTTTGAAGAAAAGATGGTTAGAGCCAAATTTTGTCTTTCTTGTTTTATACATATTGTTTTAATGAGAGATGTTGGGTGCAATTTGAGAGGCATATCATTTTCTGAGTCTTATTAGTATTCTAGCTCACTGTTACCTACTTGGAGCACCAAAAGCTTTCCAGAGTCTCAGGCAATATAAGGTCGACCTTGTATGTGCAAAACTTATGCTCTGTCATGGAGCTGAGCACCACCCATGAATGTCAAATCCTGCTTTTTAGTTATAAAACAGTCAAATCTTGCCATTTTCAAGACTGGTCCCTGCTTGAATAAAATCATCTGACAAAATCATTTCTAGTTATTCCAAGCATAGAAGTGTATTAATAATATATTTCAATTAAACCATATTAATAATAACATTGACAATAATATTGTTTTAGTGTTGGTGGCAAGTGAACCGTGCCATGGAAGATTATGTGCTGTGTCTGCAGGCTTGCCAGAGCAGCCTGACTTTTATAATAATTCATGAGAAATTAATAAGCATTCATAATGAATAAACTTAGGGACAGTTTAATGACTATTCAACAGCAGTTCATGCACAACCAATCCAAATGTTTATCAAAGATGTTCATAAACTTGTTATATGAGCATCTTTAATGAACTGATAAAAACCCTTAATCAGCATCTATTATGAATTTCCTTTTGACTAGAGAAGCATCCTTCTTATTAGCCAACTTTTCTGTGGAGAAAAAAGTAGGAAGGATACTCTGTAGTGAAAAAGGGGATGGGCCTTTGTTTCATAGTACAATACAATGTAAAGAATAACCTTAACGTTGGAGTTTTCAATAGAGTACAAGTAATTCAGATGAATTTGGAATCAAGGTCAAATCCCCCACACCAGGTGTTTGCATATTCCTATTAAACTGTGAGTTGTTTGAAACATGAGAATGGTTGCCATTGGTAGTGTATGAATAGTGCATAGCAGTGCTCTTGCGCTACCAAGTTTACAGCTTGCACCACCAGTTCTGACTGATGACACCCACTATATTATGCCAACTTGATTTTCTTTTCTTTTTTTGACAGAGAGCAGGGTGAGAGCCAGTGTGATGTAGTGGTTAAGAGCGGTGGTTTGGAGCAGTGGACTCTGACCTGAGTTTGATTCCCCACTCCTCCACATGAGCGGCGGAGGCTAATCTGGTGAACTGGATTTGTTTCCCCACTCCTACACAAGAAGCCAGCTGGGTGACCTTGGGCTAGTCACACTCTCTCAGCCCCACCTACCTCACAGGGTGTCTGTTGTGGGGAGGGGAAGGGAAGGTGATTGTAAGCCAGTTTGATTCTTCCTTAAGTGGGATAGTCAGCATATAAAAACCAACTTCTTCTTCAGTCCCAATTAGTGGGCCGAGCAGGCAGAGATGGATGGAACTTCCAAAGCAAACGAGAAACTAAGGACTATGGGTTACTTGAGTATTTCTTTCACTAACCTCATTTCTACAGAATACATACAAACCCTGACACTAACCTCAAAATCATCTCTCATTCTTTTAAGGGATGATATGTTCCATGTTATCTTTTGCTATTGTTGAACCACAGTCCAGCTGTAAGATTTCTGGGACCCTACTGACTACAGCAGTCACCCTCCCACACATACCCATGCTGGCCACCCCATTTTCCTTTCCCGACCTCCATGCAAGACTGGATTAACCAATAAGCACATGCTTAGGGCATCAAGGGAAAGGGGGCAACACAAAAAAATTCCATTGCTGGATTTACCATAGACCATATGGTGCAAAACTGCAGATGGTGCAGCTGAATCAGGGTCTACAAAAAGCCCCTCCCCACAATAAATGAATAAAAATATATACATACAGTGACTCAAAAAACAAACAAACCCCTGAACATCACATTTTTTTACTCTTATCCTTTAAAAAACATAAGGATGAAGAAAAAGTGGGAACTGAGAATAATCACACCAATGGCGCTAGGTTCAATATATTATTTTTAATTATTAAATAATTTAATATTAATTGTTGCTTTTTAACATATATATATGTAAAGCATTTCAACTGCTCCTCATAGGGCAGTTGCTTTAGCCCCCCAATCATTTTGGGTGCATAGGATCCAGCCCATTATATTTTCCATTCCCAATGCATATGACTGGATTTTACAGTGAGCGCAGGGGAAAACAGCATTGTTACTGGGTCGAGTCCTGGTGTAGCTTACAGTGGATGCTACAGGGAACAACAAGGGAATGATGAAGAAGAAGAGTTGGTTTTTATATGCCGTCTTTCTCTACCAATCAAACCTGGTTCTCCAGATCAGAGCCCACCCCTCCAAACGACCGCTCTTAACCACTACACCATGCTGGAATAACACAGTGCTACCATTTTGGGCAGCAGCACTGTGTTGTTGTACACACAGTTCTACCCTAAAATAAAGGGGGGGAGTGTGGGTTTTCTGGGAATGATACGTGGGGGTAGAATATTCTGTCTATTTTTAGAGCCTTGCAACATTTAAGTTGAGATGTTTTTTTCTCTCATAAACAAAATAAATTAATGTAATAAATAAATGTATTAACCATGAGAATTTCAAAGGAGCAAACCAGAATCTGATGTTTCATGACACCAGCTCATCAGCCATTCCGCTCATTTTAGGATTCCGGTTATGCATCGCGTTTAAATTAAAAGGATAAAACGTCATTACAGTTACAAATTACATATCATTCATAGTGATTATCATTTCAGCACCAAGAAGCTGCCCTCTGCAAGTCAAATTTTATTCAAATTACATTCATGACCTGCACAAGAAAATGTGTATTAGGTATTTATTATTTAAGATGAGGGCATTTTTATTGGCGCTGCAGTGAAAATTGCACTAATCTTAGTTAAAATTCATAAAATCCATGTTATACTGGAAGAATAGTCGACGAGGTTCCCTGAAGGAGTAACAACAGGACCTAGTAAGAACTTCTTCAGAACAATTCTGCTTTTCCGGAGGCATGTGCAAAGCAAATTAATTGAATGCTCTAATTAGTTTATTTACATGCTGGTAATTTGCTTTTGCTGACAAAAATGAAGATTATAGTATCCAGGTTAAACAAAACAAACATGATAGGTAATACTTTGGGGGCAAACAGAGAATGGGTCTGCGCAGGATGAGAGAACTGGTGAATAGAGAACTCAATTTTTTTTAAAAAGACTGAGATTTTTTTAGCGGTGTGATGCACACACACACATATATATGACCATTCCTTGAAATTGTGACACATATCCCCAGGCATGTCCCATCACAGACCTTCCACCCTGGCTTTATCTGGGCTTTTGTGAGCAGTGGCCTCATTATGGGCAGGAGTAGCAAAAAGTCATTCAGCTCTGACCACAGGCTGGCAGGTTCTCTGCACCATAGAACCTCCGCAGGCTCTTTTCCTTCTTGGCCTTGGCTCTGCAGTCCAAAGAGGTTTCTCGTGAAGTGCTCCCACCTTCTTGATCTGCTTTGGCCATGGGCTACCAGCAGTCTCACGACACTTCCTCTTGGTCAGCCTTGGAGGAAGGGCCTTGCCCTTTTCACCCCTTGCTATTGCTGTTGTGAAGAGGAAGAGGAGGAAAAAGAAGAGTTGGTTTTATATGCCAACTTTCTCTACCACTTAAGGAAGAATCAAGCCAGCTTACAATCACCTTCCCTTCCCCTCCCCACAACAGAGGGGGGAGGGTAGGTGGGGCTTAGAGAGCTCTAAGAGAACTGAGACTAGTCCAAGGTCACCCAGCTGGCTTCATGTGTAGGAGTGGGGAATCCAACCCAGTTCACCAGATTAGAGTCCACCACTACTAACCTCCGCTCTTAAACACTACACCATGCTGGCTCACAGAGAGTGGGCCTGTCAAGGATTTGTCTGTCAGAGGGCGTAGCGTAGCCTGTCAGGCCATCAAAGATGAGGGAGCCACCATGAGGTAAGTGCAGTGATGCCTCCTGGGTTGGTGTGGTTTGGGGTGTTGTGGAGGTGCCCCAAGAGGAGCAAGGCACATTCAGTGCTGCTCCTGGAGAAGACTGGGGGGTCCGTACTTTGGGCATCCCTGGACAGAAATTATTATTGATGTTGCTCCCAAACAAAAGCTTTCAAACTTGCAGCACAATTCACTATTGATAGAAACTGGTGACAGCTTTGAAGATTTTGCAAATCCTCTGTCTAAACCTAAGAATATATAAACATGTCACTTTACACCAAGTCACATCATTAGTCCATCTAAATCAGTATCGTCTACTCCTGAGTGGCAGAGTCCAATCCTCCAAAGTCTTAGGCATAGAAAGATCTTTCCCAGCACTTACCTAACTAAAGATGCCAGGGATTGAATGCAGAACATCCAGTGGGTTGGATTCAAAGTTTTCCACTGATGAAAAAGGAAGAAAATGGTCCACTTCGACCATTAAAAATGCTATGCTGGGCATCATGAGAACCACATGGATACAAGCCATGTAGAACAGGTTTTGTAGTAAAGTGGGGAATTGGGTGAGATAGAGTGAACAAGCTGGCTGAAGCCAACCCAATATGTAAATGTTTCACTGATCCACTCCTACAGAATTTTGGTCTCGGTAATACCCTCCAAATTCACCTAAAACTTTGCTTTAGGTTAAATTTGGGAACAACAAATACATATTATGTTAGGGTCTGTTGTTTCTTTTATATCAAAATGAAGACCATCCTGCGACTGGAATTCCAAAGTTTTATTTCCCCACCCTCCTGCAAATTTCACCATGCTTGTACTAAAAAATGGTACCTGTAATTAGAATTCTGAAATTTTTCAGGGAGGGCTTTTGTAAACTATGACGCATTTGGAGGTTCACCATGACGTATAAGTTCTTCGGAATTTTTGAAGAAATTAAAAACAAATTGCGAGGGGAGCAGGGTTTCCACATATCCATAAGAGTGTAATCCCAACATTAATCATTTAGGAAAATACAGGTTTCAAACACTGAGAGCCCAAACCAACAGAATTGCAATAAAGCTCACCTTTAGTTGAATATGAAGATCTGCAAATCTCAGTGGTGCTTCAACTCTGGGCAAGCATTTTTGTTTTTCCACATGGCACAGTGACTGAAATATAATATGTCAGAAATAATTTTAGTCTGTGCTGTGGAACAAATTCCTCTGAGTTATGGAAGAAATCCAAGGAAGACAGCCATGTCATTCACTGTATTCTACAGACTGGGTGAGGTAGTGCAATACAACTGGGAGAGATGCTCAGGGATGAAAGGTGTAATATCTCTGGGTCCACAGATAAAGGTGATTAATAGAAAAGAGCAAGAGTCCAGTAGCACCTTAAAGACTAACAAAATTCCAGGCAGGATATGAGCTTTCATGAGTCACAGCTCACTTTTTCAGATACAGCAGGTGATCAGAAGGAAGTATTTCTTCACACAATGCATAGTTGAATTGTGGAACTCCCTGCCCCAGGATGTGGTGATGGTTGCCAACTTTAAATAAATCTGCAAAACCGACAGTGATAAGCAGCAAAATTATATTGCTGACAAAAAATGTAAAAAAAAAAAAAAATCGAAAGAAATGAAAAAAAAATCCCACCCTCAATCCTATTTTTTTTTAATTTATGTAGGAAATTTCTGCCTTCTTCAGAGTCTGGCTCAAGGTGGCTTACAATTAAAACCATGTAGCAATGTAAAAAAAGCAATTAAAAACAAGCCATTGGACATAAGCAGCATTAAAATTATCCATAAAACAGAAAAAGACCATTAAAAAGCAAGTGAGGTAAACACCTAAAATCCTTTTTTCCCCCTCCTGGTTAAAAAGATATATTTTGACCTGGCACCTAAAAGAAAGTAAAGTAAGAGCCAGGTGAGCCTCGGGGGAGGGGGAGAGTAACCCAGAGGTCAGGTGCCACCACAGAAAATGCCCTGTCTCTAGTCATCAATTGTCTATCTTTCCTTGGCTTGGCCCTCAACAAAAGAGCCTATGGCCAGGGATGATTACCTCAATTCTGTAGAAGAAGAAGAAGAAGAAGAAGAAGAAGAAGAAGAAGAAGAAGAAGAAGAAGAAGAAGAAGACGAAGACGAAGACGATGAAGACTTGGTTTTTATATTCCGACTTTTTCTACCACTTAAGGGAGACTCAAACTGGCTTACAATCACCTTCCCTTCCCCTCCCCACAAAGACACCCTGTGAGGTAGGTGGGGCTGAGAGAGCTCTAACAGAGCTGTAACTTGCCCAAGGTCACCCAGCTGGCTTCATGTGTAGCAGAAACAAATCCAGTTCACCAGATTAGCCTCCGCCACTCATGTGGAGGAGTGGGGAATCAAACCCGGTTCTCCAGATAAGACTCCACTGTTCCAAACCACTTCTCTTAACCACTACACCACACTGGCTCTCCAATGGTGCTATGCCTTGGGCTCTGGTCCTGTTGACCTCCAGCTGAAAGAAGAATTTCAGACTAATAAAACTGCAGCTGCCGCGCAGAAGGCACGATCGGTTGCGGTGGGGGGCAGAAGGCGGGACAGCCCACCCATCAGCTGGCCGGTGGGAGCACGCTGGGAGAGGGCCCGGCAGGCGAATTACCGTATTGACCCGAGTATAAGCCGAGATGAGTTTTTAAAGCAAAAAATCATGGCTAAAATACTCGGCTTATACTCGAGTATATACGGTATGCGAATATGCTAGAGATTTTTTTAAAAATCTGCCCATGACAATGTGATATTATTCCTTCAGAAATAATAGAAATGATAGCAAACAACATCAACCTCCTTACATATAACTCTTTACATACGCGATCTTGGGATGCATCAACAGAGGCAAAACATCCAGACTGCAAGCTGTCATTGTTCCGTTGTATACAGCATTGCTCAAGCCACACTTGGAGTATTGTGTGCAGTTCTGGAGGCCTCACTTCAAAAAGGATGTAGACAGAATGGAGAGGGTGCAGAGAAGAGCGACGAGGATGATTAGATGTAAGAGGATATAAGAGCCTTGCCGTGGTCATGCTTGTTTCTGTTCACGTGTATCCAATGTGTTCGGCATCTCTAATGTGTTCAAGCGGTCAGGAGTCATGCTGATCAGACAGGCTCTTGACATGAGTTAGGCCCATTCCTGTTCCTCTGCTATTCTTTGGATTTTGATTCCCTCCTTTCTCTCCCCCCTGTCCTGGCCTTGAATCTCTAGCAGGCAACTACTGTATTTTGGTTAGCTCCCTCCCTGCTTCCTACCAGGCGCTGTTATCTCATAGTTCCCAGGCCGCTTAGCTGTGCATCTGGGATGACTCCATGCTTAAATATATGCTTTGTAGTTTGGCTTGCCATTAGCAGTTTTGAAACTCTGGATTGCTTATGCTGTATCCTGCGGCTCCTGAATAAACGTTTACCTGCTTTTGACCTGCCTGTCTGAGCGAGTGACTTTTTGGGATTGGCGAGGTTGGCTGGAGAACCTCACAGGTAGGGCTGTTGGGAAAAGAAATTCGGGAAAATTCGGGTTCGGGTTTAATTGGCCTTTTTCCCCAGGAAAACCCGAATGCTGAATTCTCCTATACCGGTAAAGGTTGGAATTCAGCTTTAAATTCGGGATTCCTGAAAAATCCGGCCATTTAAATGCATTAAGTCCCTTTTTGCGGCTTTTCGCAGCTCCTGGGGGGGGCATGTTTGCAGGTGGAGGTCCCACATTTTTAGGGTAGCAGGAAGGGACTCTCCTTGCAAGAACCCCCAGGTTTGGTGAAGATTGGGTGAGGGGTTTGGAAGTTATAGGGTCTGGAAGGGGTCACCCCCTTCCTCCATTGGAATGCATTGAAACCGGCAAGTAGGTGATGTGAAAGACCTCTACCTGAGAGCCTGGAGAGTCGCTGCCGGTCTGAGTAGACAATACTGACTTTGATGGACCAAGGGTCTGTTTCAGTATAAGACAAGTTCATGTGTTCATGTGCTGCCTCCCCAAATCAAGCGACTGGCAGGCTGGCGGGCTGCATTTTTGTTAGTAGGGCACAAATTATTCAGGCCTGGCATAAGTGTGCTGAGTAAACAGGCATTGCATTCTACAAGTAATCCTATAGTTGCCTGAAATCTCTCTCTAGCTGGTAAAATACAAACACCCCTTTCTTTTCTTGTGAGGAGAATGTATGCCTACCAGCAAATCTGTTATCGAAATATTCCAGAGCAAATGAAGTAATATCTAAAATATTCCTTTCAGTCGCCGCGTTTGTTCATCCCAGTTCTTCAAAATACCCCCACCACGTGGTTTGCTTGCTTATACTTATTATTTGACAACTCCTCGTCTTTCTAGAGCCTTCTGTTTAGCTAGACTGAATGCTAACCCCTCTATGGTTATGCAGGGCAGAATTTTGAATATACCATACCCAGACAGGACCTGTCCTTGCTCTTCTGGCTCTATTGATTCATTAACTCATGCCCTCTTGGAATGTTGCTTTTATGAGGAACTTCAATCACATTATATCTCTCCCTTTTTAACATATAAATCGAATGCCTCTGTGTCTGACGTAATGCCTTTTTTACTAAGTGACAGGGATCCCAAGGCTACATTGTCAGTGGCAAGATTTGTTTCAGTCCTTATATCCCTCAAACATTAGTTATATGCTGCTCAAGATCAATGGATCAAGGAGCTTCTAAAAGATAAAGGAAAGGAAATATTCCTTCCAGGGCTGGAAAGTATTCTAGACTCCAGAATGCATCCAGTTCAGGTCTCTAAGGTCTAGCATACAGCAATGGTATAAGTGTGGTCTGAATGCAAATCCAAGTCTAGGATCGGAAGTGTTGACAGTATCAGTTGAGGCGGCTAAAAAAACCGTCCTTTGAAGATTTATGAAGTTTCATTATTCAAATCAGGCCTGTGTGTCTCCCGTGACTGAAAAATATATGAAGCACAGTATAATTAAAAAGCCTTTATGCTTTTCTCCGGATGGAAGTAAATATATTAATTACATTAATTAATACGCTGAAGTAATAAATCTGAGAGAGCCTTTCTCAGGGCTAATAGAAACAAATCAAAAAGGTAAAGATCCATCTTTCTCTGGAGGCTGAAGAAATTACATGCCGTTAAAAAGACCCCAGGGCTGAATAAAAGAAATTAAAGTAAGCCATTCTCAGCTCCAGATATGATTAGCAATTCTCACATGCAGGCTGGGAAAAATGTGTTATACCAGTTCAAGAAAAAGCCACACATCGCTCTTCTAGAGCCAGAATGTGATTCCCCACAGCATAGTGCATTAAAGATCAGAACTAGATAAATTTGGCTCCTTCGTAGCAGCACATCTCTCTGGAGTTGCTGACTCCAGCCGGAGATCTAGGGGCAATGGCTGGGGAGGGAAATCAAGAAGGATGTGATGGCACTCTAGGATTAACATTTCCCCTAGAGTCTATGGTAATCCACTCTCCAAAGCTGCTGTTTCCTCCTGGGAACTAATGTCTGTAGTCTAGAGATTAGTTGTAACAAATGGGGACCTGCAAGAATTCCCCCTTTGCATCCTTCCCTCCCCTTCTCTAACAATCTTCTGCCTCTTTCTCAACCCTCCCTTACTGTCAATCTCCCACCCTTTCTTTCTCCCCCTCCCCTTCTCTGACAATCTCTCCCTCTCTATTTCTCCCCCTGCCTTTATCTGTCAATCTTGCCCCTCTCTTTCTCCCCCCACCCCTTCTTGGTCAATTTCTCCCCCTCCACTTCTCCATCAATCTCTCCCCTCTATTTCTCCTCTCCTCTTCTCTGACAAATCTACCTCCCTCTCCTTCTTCCCGCGACCCCTTCTCTGTCAATATTTCCCCCCTCTCTTCTCCCCTCCTCCCCTTTTTACTTTGACCTCCTCTTGGGCCACTGGATAGGGTTGCCAGGTCCCTCTTTGCCATCAGTGGGAGGTTTTTGAGGCGAAGCCTGAGGAGAGTGGGGTTTAGAGAGAGGAGGGACTTCAATGCCATAGAGTCCAATTGCCAAAGTGGCCATTTTCTCCAGGTAAACTGATCTATATCGGCTGGAGAGGAGTTGTGATAGCAGGAAATCTCCAGCCACCACTGGAGCTACCCTTGCTCAGAGAGCCACCATGTTGGTGGCAGGGCCCTGGGAGTTGTCAGGTCCCTCAGGAATCACTGGGTCAGCAGAAGGCTGCTGGGAGTCACTATATTGGCAGGGCCTTCAGGAGCTGCCATGTTGGCAGCAGGGCCTTGGCAGCTCCCAGGACCCTTGGAAGCCACACCATCGGTGACAGAGCCCTCACATGAATCTACCTTATACTGAATCAGACCCTTGGTCCATCAAGGTCAGTATCCTCTGCTCTGACTGGCAGTAGTTCTCCAGGGTCTCAGCTGAGGTCTTTCGCATCACCTACCGCTTGGTCCTTTTAACGGAAGATGCTGGGTATTGAACCTGGGTCTTTCTGCATGGAAAACACAGGTTCTTCCACTGAACCACAGACTTTCCCTTTGAGAGCTGCCATGTTGTCAGCAAGACCCCTGGTAGCCAGCAATGCCCCCCCGTGGGCTGCTATGTTGGTGGCAGGGCCCCTGGCAGCCAGGAGCTGTGGTGTTGGCTGCTCAGGCAACTCATCTAGCCAAGCTCAGGCAGCATTATAGTTTGGGGGGAATTTAAGCCCCCAATATAAGTAAGTTTTAAGGTTTTTAAGATTTCTCAGATGCTCTTTTGGAGAAGGACTGGAGAGTGACACATTTCCACTTCTCTGAAATTATTTCTTGCTACAGTTGTGATCAAGCTTTATTCAGGAAAGGGAGGGAAATACAGGTTGCTGCCTGGGGGAGCTTGCTAAGGCCTCGTATTTGCAAAAGATGTGATGTACTGTCAAAGTAGAGTTTCTTTTGTTTATTTTAAAGAGCTAACTTCTTAGAGCCCCATGTTGAAGAACATTTCATTTCCAGAAATAATTTGCTGTTGAAACCAAAGGTGTTAGTGAATTTGATTCTGTATCTTGCTTTGCCAGTTTCTCACAGAAAATGTGGGGGCAACACTGATCCCTCCCTCTGGATGTGTTTCCCCCCCCCCCTGAGCTCTGTAGAAAAAAACTCCCAGTCTCAATCTGAAGTAACTTTTCCTTGCCTCTCATTTTAACTGGGGAAATCATACTGTTTTGTGGAATCAGGAGTTTTTCCTCCATTTTCAAAGAATCTTAACAATAAACCTAATCGTGAAAAAGATAGCTGGGTGTATAGAGCTAACTGACTGTCAGAACAACCTTTTTAATCAACACAAAAGATCCTGGAAAAGCAACAGATGTCTCAGATTCCCCAGATCATTCTCTAATGCACCCAAATCCTTTTGGTTCTTTAAAAAATAAATAAAAAAAATTAAAGGCAACTTCAGGGACTGAAGGTAGTTTGTTTTTGATCACCATTTCATCTCTCCGTTAAATTAGTCAATAGGGAAATCAACTGCCATAAATTTTGAGGCGGCTCTTCTCAGAAACAGATGGTTTTCAGGAACTCGTGGTTGTCTGTTAGTTTCTGGGTTCAATTCAATTCTGGGTTCCTAGATATGCCAGCTGGGTGGAAGGGCCCTCACTAATGTCCCATGCCAATGGTCCTGCCAGTTCAGCAGCCAAGGTTGAAAGGCATCCAGGAGTGAAGCACAGGCTGGGCTCCTCAGTGGGCCTCCAAAAAGGAAATTGTCCAAGAAGAGTGTGCCATGTGGGAAATGAAAGCGATCCTTGATGGCCCATTCAAAAGCAGCGCTGAAGGTCATGACTTGGGCTGGGTCAGGCATTGGACTGGGAGGGGGGGAAAGTGCTCCACATTGCCTGGGCAGGCAGCGCAGAGCACTTTAAAGACCCACCGCCCCCCTTCTTGGGCAGCGCTGAGCACTTTCCCCCCAGGTTAGCTGTTTTGCAGGAGCATCGGGACAGGAAGGGGGGAAGTGCTCTGCCCTGCCTGCCCAGGCAGCGCAGAGCACTTCCCCCCCCCAGCTCAGCTGTTGGGCGGGAGCATCGGGACGGGAAGGGGGGAAACTGCTCTGCGCTGCCTGCCCAGGACTGCCCAGACAGTGCGGAGCACTTCCCTCCCCTTCCCGGTCCGATGCTCAGCTGAGTTGGGGGTAGTGCTCTCCGCTTCCTGGGCAGGCAGAGCAGAGCACTTCCCCGCTTCCTGTCCCAATGCTCCTGCCCAACAGCTGAGCTGGGGGGGGGAAGTGCTCCACGCTGCCTGGGCAGGCAGCGCAGAGCACTTTAAAGTGGAGTCCTGGGAGTCCCATGGAAAGCGGGCGGTGGGTCTTTAAACTGCAAGCAGTTTAAAGACCCCCACCCACCTTTATTCGGCTGAATTGATTTGGGAATTCGGCTGAATTCCCCGGATCAGAATCGGGGGGGATTCGGACTTCGGCATTTCCTGAATAAAAACGGGCCGAATTTTGCTGAATCCGAATTCTCCTGAATGTTTTTTTTTCAACAGCAGTACCTGAATCTGAATTTTACCACCACCCCCATATCCCCTTACTTACCTTCACTCCAGGGCTGCAGCTGTGGTGGTGGTGGGTATTCAGCTTTTTCAGGAATCACATATTCGGCTTTGGGCAGATCCCCAGGTTTTCATGTTCGGTAAACCCCAAAATTACCGAAATGGCTAATTTTAGCTTTATTTTCAGTTTCGGTATATCAATATGCACAACCCTAAAGACAACTGCAGCAGCAGTATCCTGCCTGTGTTCCAAAGCACCTAATATAATATGCTTGCTTCTCTGATCCTGGAGAGAATAGGTATGCATCATGAATAGTATCCATTTTTACTAGTAGCCATGAACACTCCTCTCCTCCACAAACATGTCCACTCCCCTCTTAAAGCCTTCCAAATTGGCAGCCATCACCACATCCTGGGGCAGGGAGTTCCACAATTTAATTCTGTGTTGTGTGAAGAAATACTTCCTTTTATTAGTTTTGAATCTCTCACCCTCCAGCTTCAGCAGATGACTCCACATTGGGGTATTATGAGAGAGGGAGAAAAGCTTCTCCCTGTCCACTCTCCCCATACCATGCTTAATTTTATAGACCTCTATCACATCTCCCCTTAACCACTTTCTTTCCAAGCTAAACAGCCCTAAGCGTTTTAACCGCTCCACATAGGGCAGCTGCTCTAGTCCCCTGATCATTTTGGTTGTTATTTTCTGAACCTTCTCAAGCTCTGCAATATCATTTTTTAGGTGTGGTGACCAGAACTGTACACAGTATTCCAATTGTCGTCTCACCATAGATTTGTACAAGGGCAGTACAATAGCAGCAGTTTTATTCTCTGTTCCTTGTCTAATTATGGTCAGCATGGAATTTGGAGAGTAAAGGCAGAAGAAAGCAATTCCTTAGAAAGGTCATCAGCTAGAAGTGGGGTGGTAACTCAGAAACACAGAACAAGCATTTCATGCAGACATGGGCAGTGATAGGTTCACTGTAAATGTTGTCGCTGTTATATATAGAAGGCTTCATACTGCAGAGTTAACTGGTTGACCTAAATACTTTTTGCCATATTTTCATAGCCCTTTTCTTCCTTGCTAAATCTAGCAACAGATCCTGGATGTATTAGACACAAACTTTTTGTTTTCTTGTAGTGCTATTTTTTTTCAAATTTTGTTAGTTCTAAATTAATTTTCCTCCTTTAATTACGACATCATAAAACTCTTTGGTTGAAAAACAGGGATTTCCCATGTCCCTTATTCAAAACCACCTATTTCTGCTGTTGGGATTGGAAACAGGTGTGAACTTCTGATTTCTAATCATGGAAGACAATGCAGAAATGGAAGGTTCTAATTTTTGACCATAGCATGACCAACTGTGCATCAACTTGTTAATGATGTAATTGTCTTTGCTGCAATACATTAAATAGGTAAAAAAGGTAAAGGTAGTGAAAGCACTGGGTTATTACTGACCCATGGGGTAACATCATATCATGACGTTTACTAGGCAGACTATGTTTATGGGGTGGTTTGCCATTGCCTTCCCCAGTCATCTACACTTTACCCCCAGCAAGCTGAGTACTCATTTTATCGACCTCAGAAGGATGGAAGGCTGAGTCAACCTTGAGCCGGCTACCTGAAACCAACTTCTGTTGGGATCGAACTCAGGTCATGAGCAGAGCTTGGACCACAGTACTGCAACATGCCACTCTTCTTCTCCTCCTCCCCCTCCTGGATTAAGCCTCTGCTTAAATAAGCCTAGGAGGAACCAGCTGTTCCTGTGACTCAGCACACCTTGCTGGAGGAGGCTCATTATCCTCACTGCTGTCAGCTGGCAGTGCTCTTAGTTGTGTTTGCAACCTAGCACTTCTCCTATGCTCAAGTGGGACTGATCTAATCTTCCTGCATTGCTGCTCCAGAGGCTGTGGAGGGCTGCTGTCAGATGCAGGTGAGTACCCTGCTCTGGATGGTTGTAGACACAGGGAACATTCATCTCTTTGTGCCTGCTCTGCTTGCTGTGGTTCTTCCCTTTCACTGTCTGCTGCTGCCAGGTCCTCCTCCTCTGAGGAAGCCTCAGCAGGCTGACTCACAACATTTATTGTCAAGGAGGCATTTGAACTCAGGTGTTCCAGTGCCAGTCAAACACTCTAATTCTTACACTACGCTTGCTCTTTACTGAAATTAGGAAACATGCTTATCTAAAACTCGGTCAATTGCATAAACTTATTTCTGGATTATTGTTATCATTTTAGCAAGTACAGTCATAATCAATACAGAGATGAATTTAGGAAGCTTTTTTAAAAAAAACCCACCAAATATTGGCCATTTTTAATATTCCAACTCTCAAGGCAAGTGCCTAGCACAATGTATGTGTTAATCAGACCATTCCTGTTGAAATCTTATTCTTTTGATTGAGCTTTCCTCTCCTTTTCCTAACTTGATGCACTTGGATGCTTTAAAGAAACTCGTTAATCATATTTTAAAGGAGAGTATTAATATTGATCTGGTTTCTCTCTGGGTCTCTTAATGCACTCAGTGCTGCAAGCCACAGCTATTATTTAATTTCTTACAAACTGTGACACACTCATTCTTTAACAAGAATGCTAATGTAATGTCATCTAGGAGTGTGCATTTGGATACGCCTGAGCCAAAAATATGCCCGAAAAATACCTTATTGGTATTTTTCAGGTGTATTTGGAGTCTCCCAAATATACCCAAAAAATACCAATAAGGTATTTTGGGGGTCTCCCAAATATATACAGAATTTGTCGAGAAACTGAAAAAACCGTCCGGGAAAATCCCTGAAATATTATAGATTTACCATGATAGTCAGGAACCAGTGTTTGCAGGCTCCTGGGGACTGTTTATTTATTTATTTATTTTTTTGCCCTTTCTTCCCTTTGTTTCTGCATCTCAGAGGAGTCCTATGGGCTTGTATCATGATCCCTCTTATGTGGGTACTAAGGGAGAGAGAGCTTGCCTGTTTGTTCGCCAGAATGTTTATTTGGAGTTTTAATTTTCTCCTTCTTAGTCCCCTTTACTTATTTTACCTCAGAAGAAATGAGACACCAGAAACCTTTTCAGTTTAACACACAAATAACAAATATTTATTAAACACTGTGCAAGGGATGGATTTGGAGGAGAAACTGTGGTTAGGAGAAGCATAGAACCAGAGCTATTTTATAAGTTTCACTTCTGAGAAGTCATTGATCTTAGATAGCTTAGTTGATACAGAATTACAGCTCTTAGATTCAATTCCCAAATTCAGTTCAGTTCCCAGAACCTCTTATAGATGTTTCTGTTCAGACTCTGCTGCCTAGCTATCAGGGAAGTTGGAGACAATATAATCTCTCTTCCTCAGAGAAAGACAGACGTTTGGAGATTTCTCCTCAAATGTCTCTTCCAGTTCTCAGTATAGATATACCCCACTTTCATGACAGTAATCCTTCAACAACACCCTGTATCTGGAATATCTCCTTCCCAGAGCCTACTCCTTTCCAGTGACCCAAGAAAGGGTCCCTTTCCTTCTAATCTCTGCCTGTCACTCCACAGGATTTGTTTCACACCAGCTTAGGCAAGACTGAACCCTCAGGTTCCCAGAGTCAAACACAGCTACTGAGCATGCAGGTTAAAAAATCAGAATCCAATTCCTTTCTTTAGAACAGAGAGAGTTCCTTAGCTCCACCCACTCCCTTTCTCTGATCTTCTCTCAAAGATTAACTCTTTCTTCATCACAGCTTGCCATGCTGCTTCCGCAAATTTCAGTTTCTTTGTTAGTTTCAAGAGGGTTTTTTCTTCTTTCCAAGGGGTTGCTTTGTGTTCCCTTCATGGCTTTTACAGCATTGCTCACTGCTCAGTGCTTGGATTTGTTCTTCTCTGGTTTGACATTAGTCCTGTTGAGCTTGAACTGCCACAGTGGCACTGGGTTCTACTGGGCATTGTGTACAATATCATTTGTTTCTGTTGGGCTTGCAAAATCCCCCCCCCCCCCGATTTGGATTTGTTCTGCTGTCTATGTTCATTTGTGCATGGGTACTAGGGAACATTAACAATTTGAGATATGCCGATGATACTACATTACTGGCAGAAATAGCGAGGACTTGAAATGACTACTGCTGAAAGTTAAAAGAGAAAGTGCCAAGGCAGGACTGTAGCTGAACATCAAGAAGACAAAAGTAATGACTACAGGAGAATTACACAACTTTAAGGTTGACAATGAGGAAATTGAAATTGTTGAAGACTTTCTATTCCTTGGTTCCATCATCAACCAAAAGAGAGACTGCAGCCAAGAAATCAGAAGGAGACTGAGACTGGGAAGGGCAGCCATGAAGGAGCTAGAAAATATTCTTAAGTGTAAAGATGTGTCACTGGCAACCAAGATCAGGTTAATTCATGCCATCGTATTCCTTATTACTATGTATGGGTGTGAGAGCTGGACAATGAAGAAAGCTGATAGGAAGAAAGTAGATTCCTTTGAAATGTGGTGTTGGAGGAGAGTGTTACAGATACCCTGGACCGCCAAAAAAACAAATCAATGGGTTTTAGATCAAATCAAGCCTGAACTGACCCTAGAAGCTAAAATGACTAAACTGAGGCTGTCGTACTTTGGACATATTATGAGAAGAGAAGAGTCACTGGAAAAGACAATAATGCTAGGGAAAGTAGAAGGCAGCAGGAAAAGAGGAAGATCCAACAAGAGATGGATTGACTCTATAAAGGGAGCCACGGCCCTCAATTTGCAAGATCTGAGCAAGGCTGTTAAGGATAGGACACTTAGGAGGACATTGATTCATAGGGTCACCATGAGTCGGAAACGACTTGATGGCACTTAACACACACACACATTCATATTTGCCCCCTGTCTGACTTGGTTGTTCCTTGAAGTTCTGCATGAGTTTTTCGCCCATTATAAATTACCTCACTGCCAGCCTTCGCAATATCTGGGTCTTCCCAATCCTCTGTTAACCCGACGCTTCCCTCTTCCCTGAGCTCAGCCCAGCTGAAATATCCATGCAGAAGGTAAAGCACTGGACACAGAAGCTGGATTTCCCTCACAGCTAATCACAAAGTAGTGTGTAAAGAGGCGGGGATTCAAATGTTTTTGTTCTTAAAATGCTTTTTAATGAGGCAATTGGGTTTGGGGGGGATTTTCTCTCACAGTGAGCACTGCGAAATAAGCCAATTACAAAACAGCATTTAAAAGGGTGGGACTTGATTTTAGTTTGGAGACTGCTGGTGCAGGGATACCCAGCTGGAAAGTGTGGGTCCAGCCAGCAACAAACCTCAGGTAAAACTCCCATGCATAAATGACCTGTGATTCTATGGATGCACAATAGTCCTGTTGAGCTTGCACTACCAGAGTGCCCGTTGATTCTGCTGGGCATTCTGTACATTGCCTTTCATTCTGCTGGGTTTGCAAAAGAGCCCTCCTTCAGTTTCCACTTCACAGATTATCTGGTTTGACATTAGCCTCGTTGAGCTTGCACTGTGAGAATGCTCCTGGGTAGTTCTGGGTATTCTGTACTACATTGCCATTCGTTCTGCTTGGCTTGCACTGCCACAGTGGCCCTATGTTCTGCTGGAAATCGGCACACTGTCACTGGTTTTGATGGACTTGCAAAAGTGCCTGCCCCCACCTTTAGTTTCCTCTCCAGAGATTCTCTGGTTTGACATTACACTTGTTGAGCTTGCTCTGCCAGAGTAGCCCTGGGTTCTGCACCAGCAGCTCCCCTGAAATTTTGTTGTCTATATCTTTAAAAACAATATCCCCTTGCCACCTGGAATTTTCCCAATGGGGAATAATGGACCCAAAAAAATCATATTCCTGAGAAAAACCCAAATCCGAATACCATACTGGTATTGGAATTCGGGAATATTGGGAATACCATTATTTTTCAGGTCCAATATACCCAAATCCTAAAAATTCTATTTTTTGCACACCGCTAATGTTATCTGTTGCCCTGACCTGGATGTCCTACGCTAGTCTGATCTCATCACATCTCAGAAGCTAAGCTGGGTTGATCATGGCTAGTACATGGATGGGAGACCAACAAGGAATACCAGGGTCTCTATGCAGAGGAAGGCAATGGCAAATCACCTCCGTTAGTCTCTTGCCTTGAAAATCCTACTGGGTTGCCATAAGTCAGCTGCAACTTGATGGCACTTTACACACACACATGCCATTTATTAATGTGCTTTTGACATTTCTAATGCAAATGTTGGACCCAAGTCTAGAAGTCATATTTAACCAGCTAGCAACACAAAAAAATCTGTTATTTTATTTTAAAAGACCACTGTGCCTTGTACAGGGGTCAGTGGGGTGGAGTAAATCTTTCTTTTCAAATTCTTTGATTCTGGAAGTCCCACGGATGCAACTTTTATCTTACTAGCACATTGATTTTTTGCCTATTGCCTTTAATGCTCTGAACTCTAAAAGCACTTCAGTTCCAAAAGAAAATGTCTCTCAAACATCTGAAGGCCCCAAAAGGGTCTTTTAAATGTGTATTTTATTTCTCATTTTTGTTTCAAAAGGATATTTTTTTAACAGAGCAGCTTATGATCAGCAATGGCCTAGTAGTTTAAAGAATTTTAATGACATCTAGTATGACAACAGAGTCTAACAGATATTCAGCTAAACAGTTATGTTGTGGAAGGACTTCCAGAGAGCTGGTGTGGTGTAGTGATTAGAAGCGGTGGACTCTAATCTAGAGAATGAGGTCTGATTCCCCACTTCTTCACATGAGTGGCGGATTCTAATCTGGTGAACCGGGTTAGCTTCCCACTCTTCCACATGAAGCCAGCTGGGTAACCTTGGACTAGTCACAGTTCTCTTTGAGCTCTCTCAGCCCCACCTACCTCACAAGGTGTCTGTTGTGGTGAGAGGAAGGGAACGAAATTGCAAGCCGGTTTGATTCTCCTTAAAAAGTAGAGAAAATAGGCATATAAAAACCAACTCTTCTTCTTCATCATCTCAAAATATGTCAATATACTATATCAGTGACCACCAGCATTGTGTTCCTGGTTGGCAAGGTGCCTGCCAATGTGTTTCCTGGTGCCCACATGTTACTTCCTCAAAGCAAAGAGTTATTCTAGGCTTTCCTCCACCTCATTGGAACAGGACGTGATTCTTCTTCATAAAGTAAAAAGTGAAGGCAATTGTGTTGGTCCATCAGGGAAGATTACCATAGTCTTTATTAGGACCAAGTAAAAATCTCACAGTATTGAGCTTTTTCCCAGTTCCACAGACACTCAGAATTCCTCCAATTTCTATGGTAATGACCATAAAGACTGGGAAAATTCCCAAAGACTGGTCGTGATGTTGCCTGCCATGTCTGTGATGTCATTCCTCCCTACCTTATTTTCTTGCATTGTGAAAATGGGGACGAGTCAGTGGGGGAATGGAGGTTGCCTAGTGTGGTGGGCAACCTGGTAAGCCTAGCTTATCTCCTCACTCACTCCTCACTCCCTCAGACCAAAATGGGGGCTGAACTCTCAGAAGAGGAAATGATTTCGTGAAAGTCCAGGATGCCCCACAGGACATGCCCCAATCTCCGCGCTGTTTTTCAAGAAAGCAGAGGCAGTGATGCTAGAAAGAGAGAAACCTCCTCTGGCTCCTAGGTGAGGGTGGTGGCAGCAGAGTGCAGATATAGTGGCAGGGGCTACTATTGCTGACACATCACTCAGCAAAACACCCTAAGCCTCTGCTGTGAGCTCCAGTGACATCACAAAGGTCTCTGGGACAATCCACAATTTCCTGGTCAGAGAAACTGTGGGGGGAGTGAAGCGGTAACCCTATGGCTTCCTGCATCCTTGCCTCACTGAGATCAGTAGGGTTGCCAGGTCCCTCTTTGCCATCAGCGGGAGGTTTCTGGGGCAGAGCCTGAGGAGGGCCGGGTTTGGGGAGGGGAGGGAATTCAATGCCATAGAGTCCAATTGCCAAAGCGGACATTTTCTCCAGGTGAACTGATCTCTATCTGCTGGAGATCAGTTATAATAGCAGGAGATCGCCAGCCACCTGGAGGTTGGCAACCCTAGAGATCAGAGAGGGAGGTAAGGTTTGCTCATGAGGATGTATGTGTGTTTGTAGTGGTGTAGTGGTTAAGAGCAGTGGACTCTATTCTGGAGAACCGGGTTTGATTCCCCGCTCCTCCACATGAGTGGTGGACTCTAATCTGGTGAACTGGATTTGTTTCCCCACTCCCCACTCCTCCACATGAAGCCTGCTGGGTGACCCTGGACTAGTCAAAGTTCTCTCCAAACCCTCTCAGCCCCACTTACCTCACAAGGTGTCTGTTGTGGGGAGGGGAAGGGAAGGTGATTGTAAACTGGGTTGAGACTCCTTAAGGAAGAGAAAATCAGGGTATAAAAACCACTCTTATTCCTTTTGTTCCTTTTTTCCTTCTGCTTGTGCATAATAGGAGCAGATGGAACCTGCAACCTCTATTCCCCACTGACTTTTCCCCATTCTCACAATACGAGAAAATGGGGAGGGGCTGTGGCTCAGTTGCAGAGCATCTGTTCGGCATGCAGAAAGTCCCAAGTTCAATCCTCAGCATCTCCAATTAAAAGGACTAGGCGAGTTGGTGATGTGAAAGACCTCTGCCTGAGATGCTGGAGAGCCGCTGCCAGTCTGAGTAGACAATACTGACTTTGATGGACCAAAGGTCTGATTCAGTATAAGACAGCTTCATGTGTTCATGTGAATAAAGAGGATGGATGAGGCATGGCATTGCTTGAGTGGGGTCATTGGAGGGCATTCCCCCCAAATTGAAATTGTTTTTCTAGTAGCATTGGAAACACATCTTCAAAGAGGCTAGGTGAGTTGCACTAACAACATTCTACACAATTTCAGTCGGCGCAGTTTCCATGTCGGAGTGCTATAAACTTTACCTGTCAAGATTTTTTTTTCCAACAGAATTATCAGACGTACAGGATCATAATCTCCTGCTCCATCAGGTGATTCTGTTAATCTCTAGAAGTTATTTATCAGTAAATCCTAGTCAAGGCTGTTTTCATCTTCCAGATGGAGAGCTTTGCATAATGGTAGGCTGATGAATATCCCATTTAAGGGCTTGTGGTGGGGGATCTAAAAGCTGATTAATTTATTCCTTAGCTTTTAAAAGAAACCTGATAGACAAAACAACTAGAAAATAACAGTCAATGCAGCAGATCTTCAGCAGTACAGATACAATCTGACATTGAAGTTATTAATAAACACTACTAGGGTATTTCAGTTCAGGAGAATTTTGTCTAATACCACATCCCCATGTACAAGGATGTGAATATTTTGGAACCTTATGATGTTGGCTATTATTGGGCATGTTATGGCTCCTTTAAAAAGAAAAGGAAATCTTTAAGTTAAGGTATGCCCTGGCCTGGATAGCCGAGGCTAGCCTGATCTTGTCAGATCTCAGAAGCTAAGCAGGGTTCATCAGGTTTATTGGGCCCAACCTTTTTTCAGTAAACATGGAATAAGGTGAATACCCATATCGGTAAAGGAGTATTTAACTTTATTTCCAGGTTTACTGAAAAAATCCGAGTCCATTATAGTCTCTGGGGAATTTTTGAAGCTCCTGTGGGGGCATTTTTGGAGGTAGAGTCACCAAATTTGCAGCATAGCTGCAAGGGACTCTCCTTAGATGGAAACCAAAGTTTGGTGAATGTTGGGGCAGGGGGTCCAATTTTATGGACTCACAAAGGGGTCACCCCATCCTCTAAGGATTTGCGAGCCAAGCTGTCCATCGGTTTTAAGGTTCAAAAGTTCAGTGTGGCTGAGGACTGGTAGAAAGAGCTGATTGACAGACTGGCGCCTCAAAGTCTGGGGGCTCCCTTCATATCTGGGGCACATAGTATCATGTCCATGCAAATTAGCTTCCAAACTAAGGAAAACAACTTAAATGCAAGAAAAATAAGGCATGGAAAACATTTCTTTTGGTAGCAAGTTACATCCTGTGAACAGTCTTTTATTATAGTCATCGAAAATCTGATTGCAAGAGATAGTCATGGTGTTGGGAAATGAAGCCTCTGCTCAGGGCTCCCTTCAGTTTGAGAGCAGGTTTTCAGGGAGGGGGGGTGATATCAGAGCCAGCCAAAGTCATGACCAAGGCAGCTCTTGTGAATGAGATTACTCATCCGCATGGGTGAGGTGTCTTCTTCAAAAGACTGGCAAGCACCTGTAGAAGCTGGCATTTTTTAGTTGGAGGGTATATCCCTCCAGACGGGACTGGGCAAGCCCCATGTTTTAAACAACCCTTCTGCCTCCATCCTATCCTGATCCAGATCAACCCACTGAATGGTGATGGATAGTTTGGTCAGACCAAGTTGACTACAATTACAAGACCCCAGCTTACAAAAGGACCCCAGCTATGGGGCCCTAGCAAAACCAGTCCAAGATAGAAAAACGGGAGAAAGCACCAAGCTGTCCATTTGAGCAAAGGCAAATAGCCAAAACTTGAAAAAGTCGAATATTGGAAATTGTGTATTTGACTCCGGACACATTCCCAGGTTTTGGTATCCAGTCTACCTGAAACCTGAATATTGCTGAAATGGCTGATTTCGGCTTTATTTTCAGTTTGGGTATATCGATATGTACAACCCTAGCAGTGGATTTTAATCTGGAGAACCAGGTTTGCTTGCCCACTCCTCCCCACACTCTGTTGTGGGGAGAGGAAGGGAAGGCAATTGTAAGCTGGTTTGAGACTCCTTAAAGAGAGATAAAATCAGTGTATAAAAACCAACGTTTCTTCTTCTTATACACTATGTGAATTTTTTCTGCCCTCAAATTTTGATGATATCATTAATATGGTCATATGAGGTGCCCAATTCAAAATGAAACAAGGCTTTTCAAAAAAAAAAAAAAAGGCCCTTTTCTTGAACACTTTATGAAAATCAAATTCTCCTCGTTCAGCACCAGTGGCTGTATGCACATACTTTACAGCCAAATTCAGTTACATTTACACTACCCAACACATGATAGGCGGTTTGAAATTTGACCTGTTTGTAGGAAAAGGGGAGAAAGGATGCAATGGTTTGACACTCCTTCCAACAGGTTCTTAAAGGAATTTCTGCTGGTTATAATTGGGATTGAAGGGGAAAAAAGAAAAGGGAGGACTTCAACAAATGCTAGTAAACAAGTGGTTATGTATTTTAAAATTTGGAGTATCTGTTAAAAAAAAACAAGCAAACAAAACTGTGTTTTACAAATATATGAACAATCTGGTGTTTCCAATAGAATCATTCCCAGTCAAAGTATTTCCTGGGAAATGGGATAAAAATATAGCAAATATAATTCGTGCTATGAACTGCATTTTTAAATAATTACTTAAAATCATTATTTAAAGTCCAGAAATACTCACTTTTATTATTTTCTGCTTTGTTTTTATAATGATGCAAATAGAAAACATAATGAAAAAGAACAACAGCCAACAGCAGTGTTATTAAAAGGTACATAACATTTGTTCATGATCCTAAGATAAGTCGTCTAATAGTTTTAACCTCTTAAAGAAATAGCTCTTTAAGAACCGGCAGCAGATTTAACAGTTGTTCTAACAGCAGTGGTTATTGTTCCCCATTAAACTACTGTCACATATTGTCTATGATATTTAAAATGCCAGTGGCCACCCAGAGCAACAGTTGCTAATGATCTTGTGTTGGCATTGAGCTCTGCCTGTCATTACCTTGGCTAAGGAAAAGCGACAGCATTCATTTTGGTTTTCCTGTGCTCTTTTACAAATCAAAAGCATTTGAAGAAGCTAGTCATTGCAAGGGATGATTAGGACAAAACCATGCTTGATAATGAGCATCGGCACAAATGGGGGAAAGATGTATACTAATTAGGTAGCAAAATCAAACTGGGTATCCCAAAATTGAAACTTCCCAAGTGACATCACAGGGAACTTTTAAAGTTCCCTGTGATGTCACTTGGAAAGTTTCAATTGTAAAGTTCCCCGTTCCATTCTCTTCCCCAGATCATTTGTCTCATTTCTGCACCACTGTGCTGTAGGAGGGATGTCCTTCGGGTAGGGAAGCCAGCTCCAGGTTGGGAAATACCTGGAGATTTTGGGGGTGGAGCCTGAGGAGGGTGGGGCTTGGGGAGGGGAGGAACTTTAATGGGCCATAATGCCATACAGTCCACATTCCAATGTGGCATTTTCTCCACAGGAACTGATCTCTGTCACCTGGAGAGCCATTGTAATAGCGGGAGATCTGGTCGGCAATACTACCTTCAGGGTGGATGAGCTTGATGGCTTCCTGGGGTGCCCGGCTGCAAGGGCACCAGGTTGAGCTGCAGGAAGTGACTATCAACTTACCATGTCTAAACTACAAGTTGCAATTAATTTACACAGCAACAATGAAAGGAAAACCATCTATTCCTGTGTTGAAAACTGCTTGTGAAACTTCCTGTTACAAAGGGGTATGCAGATATATTAAACTATGATAGCTCCTTTGGGTTGTCTAGTCAACTGCCACAGCGGTTGAGAGACCAACATTTTGACCAGTGTATTTCTCGATGGATAGGATAGCAAGTGATGTGAGTATCTCATCTCCCATGGTAGATCATACATACATTTTGATGGGCTTCAGCTTGGAGAATCTCTGCTCAACCACTGGCAACTGTCACATGAAGGGCAGGAGAATTTGCAGGACCCAGAGATTTGGGAATGCATCACTCATCTCAGTATTGTGGTTGTAATGCAGGGTACCTGTCACATGAAGGGCAGGAGAATTTGCAGGACCCAGAGATTTGGGAATGCATCACTCATCTCAGTATTGTGGTTGTAATGCAGGGTACCTCTTGGGAAGCCTTTTCAAATCCATGGCAGAGGGAGGATTTGAACTTGGGTTTCTAAATCTGATAGTGACTGGTACACCACACTGGCTTATCTGTAAGTTCAGAAGCTGGAAAAAATAATAATGAATCCCCCCAAGACCAGATGTGGGCTGAGCATGTTCATTGTCTTCCAGGAAGCATGCAATCATGATAGCAGTTGAGTTTCAATAAAAAGAAAAAAAGAAGGGGTGGGAAATTTGCCTTCACTGGACTTTGGGCTCTACCTCAATGCCAACTGAGGAATCATAAGCAGGAACCAGGGTTGCCAGTACTGCCCTGCCATATGCCAGAGGATTTGAAGGTTGTACCTCTGGAGGGTGGAGTTTGGGGAGTATGTGATGTCACTTCCAGGTAACACTCTAGACATTTCCCTTGATCTCCATGGAAGGGGCCCAATGACATGGGGAAATGCCTAGAGCATCATCATGGAGGGCATTTTCTGGGCTTTTTTCTTCTTCTGCTGCTCAAATTCTTAAGGGTGGGGGACTGAGGCAGAGGGCAGGGGCTTACCCAAAGTGGATGGGCAAATGGCAGGCCTAGCAGGAACCCAAGCCTGAGGCCAAGGACGATGGAGATGGAAGATAGGTGGACCTTCATGCTATGATCTGGTGTTTGAACCTGCAATTCTGTTATTGTGAGCAAATTGTGCAATAAATCAAAACTGTAACTGCCCTCCTCCTGGTGTCTACCTTGGGAAAGAAGCTAGAAAATGATTAAATGTCTACAGGTATTCCAGCCTGCAGGTGGGACCTGAGGATCCCTTAGAATTACAGTTCATCTCCAGTTCCCTGGGAGAAAATGGAGACTTTTGGGGGGTTGACTCTATGGCATTGTACCCCACTGAGGTCCCTGTCCTCCCCAGACTCCATCCCCAAATCTTTAGGAGTTTCCCAGTCTGGATCTGGCAACTTACCCCCCATCCCCCATCAGTGGCCAGGGGGGACCTGGCAACCCTAAATGCCTAGGTGGAGAAGTGATCACTGGCCTTTGGGGCTCAGTACACCTCAGATGTCCCCATTTCACAAAAATGTTCCCCAATTTTGGCTCACCGCTATGCCAAAGTGTGTTCGTCCCAAGTATGGCGTCCAATCTCTTAATGAAAAGGCCTCTTATAAAAACTCTGCGCTTTTTAACTTTAAAATGTTTTGTCAGCAAGGGGGTTACCATGCCTGAGGCAGAGTGGGGGGGGGGGATGGAGATGAGAAGCATTATAAGCTGGTGACATCTATCATGCTTTCCACTCCTGAAATAATTCCCCAAAGATAAAAGGAATCTGAGAAGGATGTTGGGCTCACAGTGGCGCGACGCCACCTCAAGGGCATGATAAGCTCAGAACAAGTGCGTTAGCCAAAGATCAAATGAGACAATGAATTAGTTTGCATTTTTAACCTCTGACCAAAGCACACAATATCCTGAATAGTGCTGCTGTTAATTGGGGAGCTTGAAAGGCAAGCTGCGGGAAGGGGAGAGCCGTTGTTAAGAAAAATGTTCTGATTAATTATGGCATAATCCCTTGTCTATCTAGCACATTTGTATAAAGTCCTTCCCCCCCCCCCCAACACATATTGTTCCTTCGGATATTATTTAAATTCAGGCTCACGCAGAGAGGAAAAAAAGTGTGTAAAAAGTAATTTGAATAGACTTCAACAGAAACATAACTCAGGGTTGCCAACCGCCAGGTGGTGGCTGGAGATTTCCCGCTTTTACGACTGATCTCCAGCCAATAAAGATCAGTTCACCTGGGGGAAATGGCCGCGTTGGCAATTGGACTCTATGGCATTGAAGTCCCTCCCCTCTCTGAACCCCGCCCTCCTCAGGCTCCGCCCCCAAAATCCACTCCTAAGGTAGGGTTACCAACCACCCGGTGGTGGCTGGAGATCTCCTGCTATTACAACGGATCTCCAGGTGACAGATGAGTTCACCTGGAGAAAATGGCTGCATTGGAAGGTGGACTCTATGGCATTATACTCCATTAAAGTCTCTCCCCTCCCCAAACCCCATTCTTTTCAGGCTCCGCCCCCAAAATCTCCAGGTATTTCCCAACCCAGTGCTGGCAACCCTACACTCAGGACATAAAAAAGCATGCTCAAATGCAGATGCAGCTGTTATAGTTGCCCTCAGAAGTGCAACAGCTCTGGACAGGATGCAGACAATCTCGGGAACAGCTATGGTTTAAATGCTTGGCAGGTTTATACCAGTTTAAACAAGGTTTCCCACAAAGAATGAGAGATTTGAATATTCTTTTATGCCCCTCAGTCTCATGTTCCCTCTGAAATAAGTTCCCTTTTGTTCATTGGAACTTACTCCGTCAGTTTGTGTAGGATTGGAACCCTTCTTGGAGCCAACGTGGTGTAGTGATTAAGAGCAGTGGTTTGGAACGGTGGAGTCTGATCTGGAGAATCGGGTTTGATGCCCTACTCCTCCACATGAGCGGCGGACTCTAATCTGGTGAACTGGATTTGTTTCCCCACTCCTCCACATTAAACCAACTGGGTGACTTTGGGCTAGTCACAGCTCTCTCTGAACTCTCTCAGCCCCACCTACCTCACAAGGTGTCTGTTGTGGGGAGAGGAAAGGAAGGAGATGGTAAGCCAGTTTGATCCTCCTTGAAAGGTAAAGAAAATCGGCATATAAAAACCAACTCTTTTGTTGGAAACTTCCTTCTTAAATACAATTCCAAGGGTTCCGTGCGAAGAGAGAGGAATTACTGTTGGAACAGTTGAAGTCTGTAGTGCTGGTGTACCCTTGTAAATGTTTGGAAATGCAGAGAGCAGTGTTTGGGGAGAATCACTTAAATTTGATCAACTGTAGCATGTTGAATATCATTGGGAAATGGTGAAATATGTTTGGAGGTTCACAAGATGCTCCATATTTTCACCAGTCTTTCAACATCCTTCATGTGAATGTTTCCAATCCCACACAAATCTTGGGAATGTTGGAATGATCACAATGGGAATGACTGTGCCATTTCCTCATGTACGTTTTTGTACCTCATTTTTACATCCACATTAACCAAGACAAATCCATTCCAACTCGCATCTGATGAAGGAAGCAAGCTGAAAATCTTGTTGGTCTCTGAGGTGCTACTGGACTCAAATCTACCTGTTCTAGATATAGTTTATGTTTGAATGTTTTTATGTTTTGAAAAGAAATAAAACCAGCTGTTTTAAAAAAAGAATGTTGGACAAGCTCATTTCCTTTTACTTTATAAAAAGGCATTCTAATAGAAAATGGGGTAATCTTCAGCCTTTTAGGTGCAGCAGATACTTAATCTTTGTGGCAGGTCCACTTTTGCTATTAATCTAAATCTGTCTGCTAACTCCTCTTGCTTGGAGGAAGAGACAGCAACACAGTAACCAAGTCTGAGGTCACAAGACAGTAAAGAAATCATGCTAATAGGCCTATTAATACTCCACGATGGAGATTCTTTATGCATTATGTGTCATTCATTAGCCGAGATGTTCGCTTTTGAGAGAGGGACCTGGTTACCATAATTAGTAGCAATTAAAGGAATTGTGTAAGGTATTTTGCCATTCCTCCCCCATTCCTTTCAACACAAGGTCAAGGAGGAAAAGAAATTGCTTAATTAAAATGTACATATGTCAACTGGAATTTGATACTAGCATATTAATGATTTAATTAACAAAAAAGAAACTTTCTCACAAACTGACCCGGCTTCTGGGATGTCTCATTGACGCGGGTTTCAGCCTAGAAGAGGAACTGTCTTCGGCACAGAAGGAAGAATTGCAGCAAAAATAACTCGAAGCAGCGACAGGGCTGAATGCTAAATGGCTTATATTTTGAGAACTCATCAGGCAAAGGAAATTGGGGGGGGGGAATACGACGGAGAAAGCTGTCAAGCATGTCAGAATGTTCACTTGGGTAATTTCAACTTTTAAAAAAGTAATAATATGAGTAATAAAAGCCTGATACATTTAATGGGGAAAAACACTGTGTTTTAAATGAGGTCATTTCACCGAGGGTCTATACAGATACAGTCACTCAAACCCTCTGCTGGGTACTGTTCTGAATATTAAAGTCCTATACCTTGAGCAGAATCTGAAGGCTGTGTTATTCTAGGAATGAAAGTAAACTAGTCTCAATTCCTCTATTGAATCACAGTTGTCCTCTCGATCAGAGATGGTGTACTTGAGAAATAGAAGCAGTCCCTGAAGGGACTTTATTGGGGTTCTGGTGGTCTCATCAGTGTTCACGGGTAGTAAAAATGTTGTTTGTCTTAAAGTTAAAGAAATAAAGCACTTGGATTAAGGATAGGCTTACCAATTGCCTGGTGGGGGCATGCAAAAGCCCACCAATCCCCCAGGCTGCCGGCTACCAGCTGAGGATTGGCGGGCAAAAGAGAACTATGTAGAGGCAGAGGCACGCAACCCGTGTGCTGCGCCAACATTGCTTCCGGGTTTACCCAGAAGCACCACGAACGCCCTAGCAACCTCTGGTGAAACTCTATGAAAACCATAGAGTTTCAGTGGAGATTGCTAGAGCATCCACGTTGCTTTTGGGTAAACCCAGAAATTACGTTGGCACATTGTGCGGGGCGCATGCACATTGTTCAGGGTGCATGCACGTATCACGCGGCCCCAGCCACGCCCCTGCAAAGCTCCCGCCGGTGGAGCAAAGGGACCTAGCAACCCTAATTAAGAAGGAACAGATTTCCTTTGTGTGGCTTGGTCTTCCTTTGTTCCACCCCTTCTGAATTGCAGTTATCAATGCATAGGTGCACATCACTAATAAAATGCAAAAGAAAGTGAACTGAATCCTTTTAGAAGAATTCCTTAAAACCATTCAGAAACAGGAATAGATTTCCGTGTGTGTGTGTGTGTGTGGCTTGGTGTTCCCTATGTTCCACCCCTCCTAAACTACAGTTATCAATACATTGGTGAACATTGGTAATAAAATGCAAAGGAAAGTGAACTAAATTATTTTAGAATTCCTAATTTTTTTTCCAGAAATAGGAACATATGTAATTCACAGTGGGCAGCCGTGTTAGTCTGTCTGCAGTAGTAGAAAAGGGCAAGAGTCCAGTAGCACCTTAAAGACTAACAAAAATATTTTCTGGTAGGGTATGAGCTTTCGTGAGCCACAGCTCACTTCTTCAGGTACAGCTAGAATGTATCTGAAGAAGTGAGCTGTGGCTCACGAAAGCTCATACCCTACCAGAAAATATTTTTGTTAGTCTTTAAGGAACATATGTAGTCTGTGGTATCTTTGTTCATTTGTATAACATTACTGATGTACATGTATACAGTGCTAAAACAGTGTAAACAATTGATGTGATCAGATGTACAATTGCATCAAGATTCTTTTGGTGTGGTGTTTTAGTTATGCACAAGTACACTTCAGTGAACTGATAAAGCATCACATCCAAAGCATCTTGCTGTGCTTGGTGGATACAAGATAGTACTTTGGTAGTGCTTTAAGAGCGAAGTAGTGATTTGGAGCAGTAGAGTCTGATCTGAGGAACTGGGTTTGATACCCCACTCCTCCAAATGAGCGGCGGAGGCTAATATGATGAACTGGATTTGTTTCCCCGCTCCTGCACACATGAAGCCAGCTGGGTGACCTTGGGCTAGTCATACTCTCTCAGCCCCACCTAACTCACAGGGTATCTATTGTGGGGAGGGGAAGGGAAGATGACTGTAAGCCGGTTTGATTCTTCCTTGAAGGTCAGCATATAAAAACCAACTCTTCTTCTTCTTCTTCGCTGTGTCACAGTGTGTCCACCAGTAAACCTCTGCACAGAAATAATTTTGAAGCAGTCCTATGTATAATCACCTAAAAATTGGTTTGTTTTCAGTATTCTATCAATCCAAAGTTCATGTCAGACACATAGAGTAGAAGTTTTTTGTGGGCAGGAAGTCAGGATTGCAGGCAGCAGCCCTCCTGATATGCATGGTTGGCAGGCTCCCGTTAGGGCTGTCAATTCGGTTCGGTCCGAACTAAAAATCAACCGAATTTCCCCTGATTCGGTAATTTTCTGTTCGGACGGATCCGAACTCAAAACTGGCGGGCAACCGGGGGGGCCGAATTCAGCGAGTTCGGGAGTTCGCGAATAAATCCGGCAAATTCGCCCCCCCGTCAGGGGAGCCCGCTGAAAGGCGCGGGCTGCCCTTTAAACTGACCTGCGCCTCGGCGCAGATCAGTTTAAAGGACAGCCCGCCCCCCTTCAGGGGAGCCCGCTGAAGGGGGGCGGGCTGTCCTTTAAACTGATCTGCGCCGGGAGGGAACCCGCTGAAGGGGAGCGGGCTGTCCTTTAAACTGATTTGTGCCTCCCGGCCGGGAGGCGCAGGTCAGTTTAAAGGACAGCCCGCCCCCCTTCAGGGGAGGCCGCTGAAGGGGGGCGGGCTGTCCTTTAAACTGACCTGCGCCTCCCGGCCGGGAGGCACAGATCAGTTTAAAGGGCAGCCCGCGCCTCTCCAGCGGAGCCCGCTGAAAGGTGCGGGCTGCCCTTTAAACTGACCTGCGCCTCCCAGCTGGGAGGCTCAGATCAGTTTAAAGGGCCCCCGCACGCCTTCAGGGAATCCCTCTGAAGGCGCACGGGGGCCGAATTTTCCCCCGAACTCCGGATCCCCCCGAATTACCGGGGATCCGAAGCGGGGGAGTTCGGACTTCGGCACGTACCAAACCCACAAGGGTCAAATTCGGCCGAATCCGAACTGTACCGAATTTTTTTTTTTTTTACAGCCCTAGCTCCCGTACATGTAATCACAATGTCTGAAAAGGGCTGCAGAGGGCTGGATATTTTCATTGATTCACCCTTGTGGCTGCAGCCCCTTCATCATGTGCCATCTTGTTCTGGATGGTCCCTTGACCCTCAGTAGTGGCTTGAGGAGGGGCTGCAGGAAATCGCTGGAAAAGAGGGAGGAGATAAAATAATGCTCGTGAAACTGTTCCACTTGTGGGGGACTTGAACCCAACTTATAATAACATAACAAAGGCCCTGCTGGATCAGGCCAAGGCCCATCAAGTCCAGCAGCCTGTTCACACAGTGGCCAACCAGGTGCCTCTAGGAAGCCACAAACAAGACGAGTGCAGCAGAACCATCCTGCCTGTGTTCCACCGCACCCAAAATAATAGGCATGCTCCTCTGATACTAGAGAGAATAGGTATGCAGCATGACTAGTATCCATTCTAACTAATAGTCATGAATACCCCTTTCCTCCATGAATATGTCCCCTCTTAAAGCCCTCAAAGCTGGCAGCCATCACCACATCCTTGGGGTAGGGAGTTCTTCAATTTAACTATGTGTTGTGTGAAAAAATACTTCCTTTTATCTGTTTTGAATCTCTCACCCTCCAGCTTTAGCAGATGACCCCGTGTTCCAGTATTATGGGAGAGGGAGAAAAACATCTCCCTGTCCACTCTCTCAAAACCATGCATAATTTTATAGACCTCTATCATGTCTCCCCTTAGCCGCCTTCTTTCCAAGCTAAACAGCCCTAACGTCTTAACCGCTCCCCATAGGACAGTTGCTCTAGTCCCCTAATCATTTTGGTTGTTCTTTTCTGCACCTTCTCAAGCTCTGTAATATTCTTTTTAAGGTGTGGTGACCAGAACTGTACACAGTATTCCAAGGGTGGTCTCACCATAGATTTGTACAAGGGCAGTATGATATCAGCAGTTTTATTCTCTATTCCTCGTCTCATTATGGCCAGCATGGAATTTGCCTTTTTTACAGCAGCCGCACACTGGGTTGACATCTTCATTGAGCTATCCACTACCACCCCAAGATCCCTTTCTTGATCTGTCGCTGCCAGCACAGATCCCATCAGTGTATATGTGAAGTTGGGATTTTTTGCCCCAATATGCATCACTTTACACTTACTCACATTGGATCTTATTTGCCATTTTAATGCCCATTCTTTCAGTATGCAGAGATCCTTCTGGAGCTCTTCACAGTCCGATTTTGTTTTAACCACCCTAAATAATTTGGTGTCATCTGCAAACTTGGCTACTTCACTGTTAACCCCAACTCCAAGTCATTGATGAACAGGTTGAAAAGCACCAGTCCCAACACAGATCCCTGAGGCACCCCACTGCTCACATCCCACCATTGTGAGAACTGACCATTGATTCCTACTCTCTGCTTCCTATTTTTCAGCCAGCTCTCAATCCATAAGAGGACTTGTTCTCTTATTCCGTGACTATGAAGTTTGCTTAGCAGTCTTTGGTGGGGGACTTCGTCAAAAGCTTTCCCCACCCCACCCCCAGGTTCAGTTTAAAAGCTGCTCTGCCACCATTTTTATACTACGCGCCAGCAGTCTGGTTCCATCCTGGTTCAAGTGGAGCCCATCCCTTTTGTATAGGCCCGGCTTGCCCTAAAATGTTGCCCAGTTCCTTAGAAATCTAAAGCCCTCTTCCTTGCACCACAGTCTCATCCACGCATTGAGACTCACCAACTGTTCCTGCCTAGCTGGTCCTGCACGTGGAACAGGTTGCATTTCTGAGAAAGCTACCTTAGAGGTCCTGGCTTTTAGTTTCCTGCCTTGCAACCTAAATTTGGATTCCAAGAACTCAGGACTACATTTCCCCACGTTGCTGGTGCCAACATGCACTACAACCACTGGCTTCTCCCCAGCACTATCTACCAGACTACCTATATGATGGGTAATATCCGCAACCTTTGCACCAGGCAGGCAAGTCACCATGCGGTCCATGCACTCGCCAGAAACCCAGCTATCTACATTCCTAAGGATTGAATCCCCCACTACAAGACGCCCCCCCCTCTGAGGCATATCCTCAGTACAAGAGGATATTTGTCCATCCACCAAGGAAGAGGTCCCTTCTAAGGTAGAACATCCCCTTACATCAGTGAGATGGCCTCCTTCCCCAAGGGCTCCATCATCCGTGACTGGCAGTTTGCCATCACCTTGGAACTGGGATGTGACTATTTCATCCCCGGAGTCCTTAGTCACCTCTCTCTCTGCCTGCCACAGCTCATCCAGTTGAGCTACCTTGGCCTCAAGGAAGTGAACTCGCTTCCTGAGAGCCAGGAGCTCCCTGCACCGAGCACACACCCACAACTTCTGTCCAGCAGGCAGATAATCATACATGTGACACTCCATGCAGCACACTGGATAGCCCCCAACCCCTGCTGGCTATCCACCTTAATAACTGGTATTTAATTAATTAATTAATTATATTATATTATTCTTTGGTGTTATAACCCTGCCCTTTATTCTCTTGTACTCTTCCTGTACCAAATAAGAACTGAGTGCCAAAGTTCCTTGCCCTGCAGCTATCTGCTGCTAATTCACATAGATATTCAAGTTGCTTGGTACTCCAACTGGATGGAGAGAATTACTCTGCCAAGATAACAAGATTTTATACTCACCCTACAGATCCCCAGTCACGATCCACAGGCTAAGAGCCACAGGACCTCTGGCGAGCAGGAGCCTTGGCATTTAAATGCTCACAGCCTCCACCTCTCACACACAAGCTCCAATCACAACAACCCCACTTAACAAGGTAACAAGCAAGCTTTCAGGCAGCAATCAACCTTAATCACCCACTGGCACAACAATCACAATCCTCTCCCAGCAAACCTCAATTAAATTCTCAGTTTAGTTAGGCTTCCCAGAGTTTTAAGAAAGGCAAAGTTTAAACTCACCCCTGCCTGTAGTCCCCAGCTCAGCTCAGCTGAATCAAAATGTTATAAACATCTACTGTCAAAAGATGTAAAATGTTAACAGTACATATAGGGTGTTTGCTTTGATCTTAAATGAATGAAATGTCATGGGTCTAGATTTGCTTTGTCAGCTTTCTGGATGCCTTAACCCGCCCCCTTTTATTATATTTATACTTTCATGTAAATCATAGGAATATTAAATATAACCAAATGACTTCTTTTATGGATGATGCCTTCCAATTACATGTGAACTGGGATTTTTTTTTTTAAGGGTTTTTTCAATGAAACAAACATAAATTACAACCCATCTCTACCAACTGAGGCAGTTGCATTTTCTACTGTGTGAATAATTTCCTAGTGTGTTGCTTCATGGAGTATCTGTTTCTCCTTAAGCCTGTTTAAAACACTAATATATTTAAAAACCTTTTTGTAGATGGCCTAAGAAGTAATCTAATGCATACAAACTTGAGACTCTCATATTAATTTTCTCAAGACTCTTGAGCACTTTATAGTGCTAATTACATCTATTACTGTGCCATTTGCTTTGAAACAGTGTGCGTTTTCCCCTTCTCAGACCGAAATCCCCAATTTTGCTTAGTAATGAAGAAAGTTCTATTTCAGTAAGCCTCTCTGATCTGGCGACTCCGATTTCATTTAGAAATAATAGGTTTATGCATAGAAAGAACAGGGACACATATGTTTAATGCCGATAACTGACTCTGCTTATCAAACACATTCTAACTAAAGAGTCTTGCAGTATAGGATAATATAGGTTCTGCCAGGACACAATATAGAAAGCATGTGCTTTTGGTAAGCAAGACAGCCATTTTCTAATGGCTGGGAGTTACTGCTGTATAAATTTGCAACAATAATTCACTGTTTCAGGCGTCTGGAGGAAGCGGTTATAAAGTTGGCGCCAAGAAATTGACAGTTTTTCTGGCAAGAAGTTACCTCCACACCCAGCATTGCTGTTTACATATACATGAGAGCCAGCGTCATGTAGTGGTTAAGGGCAGTGGACTCTAATCTGGAGAACTGGGTTTGATTCCCCATACCTCCACATTGTTACGCCAAGTGCAGGGGTCTCCTTTATTTGGGGAAATTAGCTGGAGACTAAATAGAGCTTTGCAAGAGGCTGACCTGGGGATCTTTCTAAACCAATTCTGCCCCTAGGTGAGCGAGCCAAATGGAGAGCAACCCAATAATGAGGAGGCCTTTATCAATTTTAAGGGTTTTATTAAAAGTAATCAAATAGGGTTAACACACACACATAATCAAACAATTCCCAACACACACAAAGGTAAGAAAGTAAAGGGTTGAGATTCCCAAGCGGTTCATAGTCATCTTTCCTGCAGAATGAGGTCTCAGAAAGGCAGCTACAAGAGGGGAAGGTGAAAGGACTTCCCTTCCAGGAGCAGGGCTCACATCTCATGTTATGGATCCAAAATGAGAAGCCATTGACATGTGGCAGGGCTCTCTGTTTTATGGTCAAATTGTGCCCCTGGGGCAGACTAACAGGGCATGTGAGCAGTGGGGCACAAAGGTAAGATTGCTTCATGAGTGGTGAAAGATTATGGGTGAAAAGGATTGATGGCTGTCAAGTATCGATTGATTGCAATATTGACAGATGGCTGGGAGTTAGGAGGAGGAGAAGGGGAAGGAGAGAATGGGAAAATGGTGTTAGCATGTAGTCAGACTATCCCAGAGAAGGAATGCAAAGTGAGGAAGGGGAACTGTCATTGTTCAGAGTCCAAGGTCGTTAGGCAGATCTTGATATGCTGGTTATGCAAAGGTGTCCAGGAAGGCAGCTGTTCCAGGGGTGAGTCCCTGGCAGGGAGGCTCAGGAGCAGATTTTGGAGTTCTCTGTTCTGCTCTGCATTCACCTCCAAGATGGAGTTCAGGCCCATTTCCCTTCTCCGGGTCCAGGTGCTGTGTGCCATTCGCAGGTCCCTGCTGGCTCCATACAGCGACATCCGATGGGGTATCTGGGGTGCTCCTGTGCCTTGGAGTGTGGTGCTGTGTCTTGATGTGCCTCCCCTGCCATTGAGCAACAGTTCCAATGTGCAAGCATGAGAATCCACGAGTCTCCATATTATAGGGGGTATGAAAGAGTATCGTTACAACATGAGTGGCAGTCTCTAATCTGGTGAACCAGGTTGGTTTTCCCACTCCTACACATGTTGGGTGACCTTGGGCTAGTCACCATTTTCTTTGATCTCTCTCAGCCCCACCTATCTCACAAGGTGTCTTTTGTGGGGATAAGAAGGGAAGGATATTGTAAGCCAGTTTGATTCTCCTTGAAAGGTAGAGAAAATCGTCATATAAAAACTAACTCTTCTTCTTCATCATCTCATAATATTTCAATATACTATATCAGTGACCACCAGCATTGTGTTGCTGGGTTGCAAGATGCCTTGCCAATGTGTTTCCTGGTGCCCACATGTTTCTTCATCAAAGCAAAGAGTCTAGGCTTTCCTCCACCTCATTGGAACAGGAAGTGATTTAGAAGGTATCACCTTTGTGTTTCCAGGAAATCTCCATTCATACACAACTGTCTCTGTCATACGATGACATTTGGCTTGAACCATCCTCCCAAACATTTTGCAATGTGCTCCAGCTTCCAGACATTTTGAAGTTGCCTGCACCCCTCCTTCATAGCAACTACTTTTGGTATGTGTGTTTTGCTGTCCAGTCACAACTGACTTATGGTGACCACGTAGGCTTTTCAAGGCAAGAGACATTCAGAGGTGGTTTGCCATTGCCTGCCTCCATGTCATTCCCCTGGTATTCCTTGGAGGTCTCCCATCCAAATATTTGTCATGGTTGAGGCTGAGAGTGTGAGATTGGCCCAAGGTCACCCAGCAAGTTTCCATGGCAGAGTGGGGATTCGATCCTAATCCAACACCTTAACCAATATACCAAGCTGGCTCTCAACTTTGTGGTAGTGGCCAGAAACTTCTCAAAATTCCAAAAGTGTCCATAGGCTCAACAAGGTTTCTGACTCTATTCTATAGATTTTTAAATGTCACAATTCACATTTTGGTGTCAAATTTCTACTGCTCCCCTCCAATTTCATGTTACGTTTTGGAAAATAAAAATGACATCAGCTTTTTAAATCTGCCCATTTGGGTTTTTCACCCTTTCAATTAGATGTTTTTGGTGCACAAGGCAAAATGAATGGACAAGGCAAATAGGAAACTGTTGCAAGTCATCTCTCAGATAATGTCAGATATTGACTGCTACGCGGCAACCCTCAGAGGGTGGCCAGTGTTGATTGTGGCAGGTCGAATATTTCCCTAAATGCAATCAGTGGCTGTCAAATGCTATTATTACAGGATAATTCATTATCAAATGCCAAAGCTGGACATCAGACAGCTGATGAGTAGTCACATATCCAAAAATATTTGGAAAATGTTCACTGTGAGAAATGTGAGAAGACATTTGAAGGGTGTGAGAAAATATGCTAGCTTTGGCTCAGCACTTCTGCTTAGGATTTCTTCCTCAAGATGAACTCAGGCAGAGGCATGGATTGTAGGATCCCAGTTTTGTAAGTAAGTAAGTATTTATTACGATCCTAGACCAGAATGCTATAATATACATAGAATTAAAAGTGTTATTATAGGTTGTAAATATAAATATCATGTCTTCAATCAGTCTCCATTTGATTGATGAACATTCGTCATCACTAAAATATAAAGTAAAATACTAAAACAGATTTAAAAAATAAGTAAAAAGGAAGATATACAATATTAGCTGCTTATGATCCTTCTTGAACCTGTGTAGTCCAAGATTTCCTGGTCTTTAAAACCAGCCAGCCAAATTTTGCCACCTTAAAAGTCATCTCCTGATTCTTATCTGATAACATACTGTAAAGGTAAAACATTCTATTCTTCCCTTCATTACTGGAACTTAGGGTTTCTTCCTCAAGATGAACTCAGGCAAAGGCATGGATTGTGGGGTCCCAGTCTTGTTTTCTTTTATTTCAGTTCATGTTGCCAGTGTTTGTGGGTTTAAATTTCCATCCCACAAATTTCTCAGGATCTGCCCCATATTATCTACCTGAAGGCAGAGAGGACCATTATATTATGGCAGTGTTCAGGCACTTTCCTGTAGCTTTGGATCCACAGGCTTCCATTAGTGGGTTTCACTTCACTTTCCCTGGCTTGTTTAAGGAGAAATGTTGTCATGTTTTGTAGCTGGGATGGGGCAGAGAAACAACAAGTTTTAAAAAATAATCTGAGTCAAAATCCCTTTAAGCTTCAGCTTGGTTTGTAAATAAACTTGACCTCATCCCAAGCCCTCCCCTTCCCATTTGTTATCTTCCAACAGCAGTGATCATATGGGAGGGGAATAAGGTAGTGCTGCTTCTTGGGCCTTCATTAGTAGGGTTGCCAGCCTCCAGACGGTGGCTGGATATCTCCCGCTTTTATAACTCATCTCCAGGCAACACGGATCAGTTCCCCTGGAGAAAATGGCCCCTTTGGAAGGTGGACTCTATGGCATTATACACAATTGAAATGAATCTTTCTCAGGTAAAAGCTCCAAAACAAACTGTTGAGGAAGACAGATCTAAGGAAAAGAGGGAACTCTGTACGAGGTCAGAGGCATTCCTCCAGTGAGCTTGTGTATGCAGGAAGAAAAGTAGAGCCTTTCCTTTTCCTTTCCTTTTATCCCTTAGAAGCTCCTTGATCCATTGATCTTGAGCAGCATATAACTAGTGTTTGAGGGGTATAAGGACTGAAACAAACTTGCCACTGACAATGTAGCCTTGGGATCCCTATCGCTTAGTAGAAAAGGCATTATGTCAGACACAGAGGCATTGGATTTGTAAGTTAAAAGGGGGGAAATATAATGTGATCGAAGTTCCTCGTAAAAGCGGCATTCCAAGAAAAGTAGAGCCAGTTCATGCTGCGACTTCTATTGTTTAAATATGGGGAACAGTGCGATGGAAGATGCTGGTTTGTTTTGAAGCTGACAAGCATCTCCAAGTACTGTTGTACCATGAACTCTGCAGAGTTTTTAATATGTTAATTTCTAGATGGGGGTTGGAGAATGTGAGGAAAACATCCTCGGGGAACCGAAGCAATAATTCAGGTTGAGAAAAGCACCGGCAGCAGAAAGGAGGAATTTGCTGAATAGAGTGAAACATATTCATGAAAAGAATCAGGAATATACTAAATATCATATTGACAGAGAAGGATTACACTGTTTAATTAAAAAGAAGGGAGGATATTAATTCAAGCCATTTATACCTTATCTGGGCAATTGGAATCCCAGCAGGAGGCACCTAATGCAGCTTATATTTTGGGGCCCATTTAAAATAATTCACTGGGAGAATAAAAATGCAAAGAATGCATGTTCCGAATGAGCATAAAGACATCCATCACACCCCTGCAGGGCCACTTGAAAGAGTTGTGCCGGATGCGCACCTCTCTTGTTCTGCTAGAGCACTTTCTGCAGAAGCAAACCTGACTCGACTTTCAAAATGTAATTATGAAGGGAAAGGGCGCTGCACTAGATTAACTACTTAAAGCATTGTGGGGACTTAAAACAGGGATGCTTGTCATCTATGAGATACTTTATGTTGCAGTCGATGAGATATTTTAAGACCAACCAGTAAATGAATGCTAATTTGCTTTTTCTCTCTCTCTCTCTCTCTCTCTCTCTCTCTCTCTCTCTCTGTGTGTGTGTGTGTGTGTGTGTGTGTGTGTGTGTGTGTGTGTGTAAAAGGCCATCAAGTTGCTGCCGACCTATGGCAACTTCTAGCGAGTGGCTGTCAAGGCAAGTGATCAAGCAGAGGTGGTTTGCCAGTGCCGTCCTCTGCAGAGTTACAGTGAGGGGGGAAAGTATTTGATCCCCTGCTGAATTTCCCCTTTTGCCCTCTGACGAAGAAATGACCAGTCCATAATTTTAATGGTAGGTCTATTGTAGCTGTGAGAGACAGAATAACAACAGGAAAACCCCCAGAAACCCAGAAGACAAAAGTCAGAGATTGATGTGCATTATAATGAGTGAAATAAGTATTTGATCCCTTTGCAAAAGATGACTTAGTACTTGGTGGCAAAACCCTTGTTGGCAATTACAGAGGTCAGACGTTTCTTGTAGGTGGCCACCAGGTTTGCACACATCTCAGGAGGTATTTTGTCCCACTCCTCTTTGCAGATCCTCTCCAAGTCAGTAAGATTTTGAGGCTGATGTATAGCTACTTGAACCTTCAGCTCCCTCCACAGATTTTCAATGGGATTAAGGTCTGGAGACTGGCTAGGCCACTCCAGGACCTTAATGTGCTTCTTCTTGAGCCACTCCTTTGTTGCCTTGGCTGTGTGTTTTGGGTCATTGTCATGCTGGAATACCCATCCTCGACCCATTTTCAATGCCCTGGCTGAGGGAAGGAGGTGCTCACCCAAGATTTGACGATACATGGTCCTGTCCATCGTCCCTTCGATGCGGTGAAGGTGTCCTGTCCCCTTAGCAGAAAAACACTCCCAATGCATAATATGTCCCCCTCCATGTTTGACGGTGGGGATGGTGTTCTTGGGGTCATAGGCAGCATTCCTCCTCCAAATACGGCGAGTTGAGTTGATGCCAAAGAGCTCGATTTTGGTCTCATCTGACCACAACACTTTCACCCAGTTCTCCTCTGGGTCATTCAGATGTGCATTGGCAAACTGTTATTCTGTTTCTCACAGCTACAATAAATCTACCATTACAATTATGGACTGGTCATTTCTTCGTCAGAGGGCAAATGGGCAAATTTAGCAGGGGATCAAATACTTTTTTCCCTCACTGTATCTCCCTTCCAAGTACTGACCCTGCTAAGCTTCTGAGATCCAACAAGATCAAGCTATACCATACTGCCTTCCCTCCCAATTTGCTTCCTAGCAGCTATCTTTACCAAAGGAGGAGATGACTGGTTTTGAAGTAGTGGGGCAGGAAGGGTAGGGTTGCCAACCTCCAGGTAGTACTACTGGAATACTCAAGCACTTATCGCAAAACAGACAGAAATATGCTGATTAGTCAATCACTATATTGTGCATACAAACACAAAATGCAAAACAGTGTTATACACAAATCAATTCCAAAGAAGAAAGTTCAACAGCCCGTATAATTTAAGGTCCTTGCAGCTTGTAAAGGAGTCCTTGCAGCTGTGTAGGTGAACGCCAACTTGTAAAGGAGTCCTTGCAGCTGTGTAGGTGAAATAGGTTTCCGGTAAAAGTCCTATTTCGCAAAACTGCTTTTTCATCATTGGCAGTCCACTATAACATTATCCACAGAACGTATGTTCTGGCTGAACAAGCTCTTAGCTCACTTGTAAGGTGGATGGCGAATCTGCGTCATCCCAGGTAGTAGCTGGAGATCTCCTGCTATTACAACTGATCTCTAGCCGATAGAGATCAGTTTACCTGGAGAAAATGGCTACTTTGGCCATTGGACTCTATGGCATTGAGGTCCCTCTCCTCCCCAAACCCTGTCCCCCTCAGGCTCCGCCCCCAAAATCTCCCACTGGTGATGAAGAGGGACCTGGCAACCCTAAGGAAGGGTTATCCACTGTTAGGGTTGCCAGCTCTGGGCTGGGAAATACCAGGAGATTTTGGTCCCTCTTTGCCACCAGCAGGAAGTTTTTGGGGCAGAGCCTGAGGAGGGTGGGGTTTGGGGAGGCGCTTCAATGCAATAGAGTGCAATTTAGGGCTGTTGAAAAAAAATTCAGTATAGTTTGGATTCGGCCGAATTCGGCCCGTCTGGATTCAGGATATGCCAAAGTCCGAACTCCCCCGCTTCGGGTCCGTGCAATTCGACGGGAATTCAAAGTTTGGGGAAAAAATTTGGCCGAATAAAGCCATAAAAAACACAACTGTGCCTTTCCGTGGCTCCGGGGGGGGCATTTTTGGGGGTAGAGGTCCCAAACTTTCAGCGGAGCTTCAAAGGACCCTTCTTGCAAGACCCCCCAAGTTTTTTAAAGTTTGGATCAGGGGGGGCTGAGATATGGGCCCCGAAAGGGGTCCCCCCACCCTTAATGTGCATCTCTGAGCAGAGCTTGCTGCCCACGCACAAGGCTCCCAGCCCCGACAAACAGCTGAGCTGTGAGGAGCAAGGGCGGGGCAGGTGCGAAGAAGTTTGCAAAGCAACACAACTGCAAAGCAACACGACTGCAAAGCAACACAACTTAGAGCTCTCCAAGCCCACCTACCTCACAGGGTGTCTGTTGTGGGGAGAGGAAGGGAAGATGATTGTAAGCCAGTTTGATTCTTCCTTAAGTGGTAGAGAAAGTTGGCATATAAAAACCAACTCTTCTTCTTCTTCTTCTTCTTCTGAAATTATTCTTCTCTAGAACTATGCCCAGTCTCGACAGATCATGGAAGCTAAGCTGGGTGAGCCCTGGGCCTGGCTAGTATTTGGAAGGGAGACCACCAAGGAATACCAGGGGTGTGACATGGAGGCAGGCAATGGCAAACCACCTCTGAAAGTATCGTGCCTTGAAAACCCTATGGGGGTCACCATAAGTCAGCTGTGACTTGACAGCAAAAAAGAAGATGCTATTAGACTGCATTTCTCTAGATAGTTTATTCATAATACAAGTTAGCCACATCTCTCAATAAATAAGTATCAATCCAAATAAGGAATATTATTGGGCATATGAAAAAAAATGCAATAGACTGATTGGTGATATGAAAGCTTCTAGTAACAGATGGAAAAATTACTTGTGAAAAGTAGTTTTGTAAATGACAGGCTACAATTTGAGGCTGCAAAAAGCTAAATGAATTGGCAAGGCCGGCTGATGGAGTCAGAGAATAGCTATAAAGGTCTCATTCAAACAGCCAAAGATTACTTAATGAGTCATGAAATCCAATTGTAGAAATGACACCATAACAAGGAAATATATAGCAATCTTTCAGCATCCCGCTGAAATTTAATTCATCAAATTGATAGAACGGGCTCCTTTTTCAGCACAAATGATCGACATCTAGCTCTACGTAGCACAAGAACAGCTATAGAAGAAGAAGAAAAAATGAAGTGTTTAAGTTAGTGCATCATTTTGTTTAAAAGGGTAAATAAATACTGAAGTTTGGATTAATTATATATCATTCATTCTCCCTGGCTAAAATCAATGCTTCCATCTCAAATACATTCAGATTTTGCTTCCTGTCATAGTGTTAGGTAGCCTACCTGCCCTCCAGATGGTATGAGTAAAGGCAGGGGCTATTTTCTCCCCATTAGTAAACACACCTCAAAGTAGACAATATTTGAGGGAACCATGATGAGGAAGGATCAGGTTATTTTCTAACTGCTGATTCAGGTTCTGAAATTTTCAGTGATGGTCTTTTCATTTGGTATTATGGTTTATGTAACTGCAAGCTAGGTACAAATTGGGTGGAGAAGGTAAAATTGTACAATAGAAAAATATTTTAAGGTTCTTATATCAGGGTTAAAACATTAAAAATGATAAAACAAGGCACAATGGCAACTCATAAGGTTGATAGACTTGAACCATAGACGTTGATAGACTTAACCATACATGTTTTAGCCTACAGGCCTTCATCAGTGGTCAAATAAAAACCCATATAATGCACACACAAGTACTATACAAATGTGTGACCATAAACAGATATATAACTTTATACAAACCGAGACATGCGTATAGGATGTATAACAAATTTCAAATTAGAAATCCCTCTAGGTAGAATACCTGTAAGTTGTTCTACACTGGGCTGTCCTGCTGAGATCTTCTAAGACTGCATTGTGAGATCTTGGTGGCCATTTTGCTGGTTGCTGGCAAGGTAAAAGAAAGGGGAAAGGATGCAGGCACTGCCAAGCTATCGTATACCCTTGATCGAAGAACGGTACACTCCTTCTATCTGGAATGGTCAGCCTCTTCCATCAAGCACGCAGCTTCGGGAGGGATGCACATGGATCAGGGAGGGAGGGAGGGGACACCCACCTAGTCAGCCAGATCAGCTGAATCAACCCTGGTGATCAATGGGGTGACAGATGTCACAGCCAGATCACCCTCACATTTCATGCAATATGAAACTACAAGTTGAAACTTACCATGGAAGTGATTGTTTACCTCTTTCACTAACAATTGAAGAAAATTTTGATGTGTGAGGTCCTCCTTTCAAAAAGGAAATTTACTGAAGCCAGCTTGTTGGTCTACCCATGTGGAAACTAAAGTAGCCACTCTTTTTGAAACTCCCGATGCCCAGGCACTAGTTAATGAACTGGAAAACAGGCAGAATATAGACAGTGCCCCTGTAATTTTAGAACTTTTTAGAACTGTAATTTTAGAACAAATTATTAGAACTTTTAAGGCTAGCTTTTACCTGCCCATCATCAAGAACCAAGAATTTCTATAGCCCATGGCTCGATAAGGAATGCAGGACCATGAAAAAAGTTATACAAATCAAACATCAAAGATTTAGGAATTGCCTCCTGCACTGCCAAGGAAGGGGAGGATGGAAAAACAAGAGGGAATGAGGAGATTAGCTTTCTTCTGTAAGCCCTTGTGGGTCCCTGTCTTCTTTTTCTCTTATCTGTATAAAATTTGGAAGTGAGGCTCCCTTGTGTGAGGGATTATGTCCCTGTGAATGTCATCCCAATATGGCTAGCATTGTCTTAAGGAAAATGAAAATCCCTCAGTACAAATGATGAGGGTTTTTTTAAAAACAGAATTGAATTTTAATCATGGATGATGCCACTGTGAATCTGACTTTTTATGCCCCCACCAAGTTTATGATGTTCATGCCAAGCCTTGCCCCTGAGCAGTTTCATACTGACTGTTGAATAAAGGGATCAATGTTGCATATCCCTGTTTTCCTTCTGTGCCTGAAGACAAAGGGGAATTTAACACTCACCGTCCCGAAATGCTTAATAACCTAGATCCAAGGCTCAGACTGTGAGGTTCCTGGTTCATTTCCCAAAGTCTCTGGCAAAAAATAACCAAGAGGCAATGATCCAGCCAAAGGAAAAACATCCTTTCGTCTCAATGACTCAACTGTTGACTCATTGAATATGTTCTCAGTTCTCTTTGATTGAAATCAAGGACATTAAACATGCTTAACTTTGGATCTGAATTGTACCCTCTTTCAATAGATATTTTCCCACTGACTAAAGCTGCATGTGACATATACCGAGAAAGGATAAATTTGCTATTTTAATATCACATAAAAAGAAAGTCAAAATAACCTTGAGAAATAAAATGACACAAAATACTTGTGGGGTTCAGGAAGTACTTTGGCAACTCCAAAACAAAATGATGATGAATTATGTCTCTGCAGTTTTAAGTGCTGCAATTAGGAGCTTCTCAGAACAGCCTCGGAAATGATACCGTTGTTCAGCTACATTTATTTTTAAATGAAACTTACTGAGACATCCCCTGCTGAATTATTTTCCAATGTTGTTGACAGTAAGGACAGCCGTCCCTTTGAGCAATCGGAAAACACTGTGACATCTCAAATAAATTCTGTGAGTATTGCCAAGGAAATTGGGAGAAGGCAAAAATGTGTGTACATTTTTACTAAGTAAATGACAAGCTGCTTTGCCATCAAAATCAAACATCAGTCTAAGCGACTCTCTTGTCAGGCTGATCATAAGCCTAGTCCAGGAGTTGTAAATGAATACATGCTATGAAAGTGTTTTTCTGGGTCAGGATTACATTCCCCTTCCACATATTCCAAAGTCTTGTCTGCATAGAGCAGGGGTGTCGAACTCAATTGTTACGAGGGCTGGAGACGACATAAACGTCACTTGGTTGGGCCGGGCCAGGCCATGCCTTGCCAGCCTAGATCAAGAGGGGGGGGGGGAGTGGCTGCCTCGGCTGGCTCATGGGCTGTATAAGTAGGGTTTGCCAACCCCCAGGTACTTGATAAATAATCATAGCCACTATGGCCAGCCAACTTCTGTTAGATAAGTAATTAGATAAATAAACACTGATGATCAAATAAATATTAATAATGCAGCATATATGTGTACGTCTTCATTCATTAATCACAAAAACAATTACATATCAATACGAAGACTCACATAACAATGCAAGGACTCATAACTAGCTCAGTGCACCTAACTGTGACTAGAGACACCAAGCCAACAAGCCCCTTTTACATATGGGATCATACAATGTAATATAGCCACTTAATTCTACAAAACAGGATCAGTTCTGGCAAAATTCATCAACACAAAATCAGTTCTGGCAAAAACTCCCATTTACGTGGTCTTCTTCAGTTGCATCTTGTTTAATTTGATGTTGCCAAAACTATGGTGCAAGAGGTGCCGATAGCACTTTCCCTCATGCTCCATAATTATCACAATTGTAGTGCAGGGGATTCCTGTGGCGCACTCCTTTAACACCGCTCAGTGAGCAAGCTGATTCCTTGCATGCTTATGTGAGTCTTTGTATTGATATGTAATTGTTTTTTTGATTAATAAATGGTGTCAGGAGCAGGCCATGAGGACAGTTCGTGGTTGTGCTTCCAGGTGTTGTTTTGCTATTCCGTCCAAGGCTAGTCCATGCCCCGTGTTTAGTCTTCATAGATTCACATACTGTGGGAATCGCCAAGTACTCCTTCCTGCCTCTGGGAGGGGGGTTGCCTGGGTTACCAGTTATCTCCTTTTGCTTTTCCATACATGCCATGTACCTTGCCTTTGCCCCTTACTAGTGTCCTTTTGAATATGGCTTCTGAAACCTGTCGATGATAACCAATAAAACTGCTTTCATGGATTTGCCATCTGCTGGAATCTGTTTATGGTTTGCCGCAGGGCTAGAGCTCATAAATGGAGACATACAGATATACGCTGCATTATTAATATTTATTTGATCATTATTTGTTTATTTATCTAATTACTTATCTAACAGAATTTGGCTGGCCATAGCGGCTGTGATTTTTTTTAATCAACCCCCAGGTACTAGCTGGAGATCTCCTGCTATTATAACTGATCTCCAACTGATAGAGATCAGTTCACCTCGAGAACATGGCCGCTTTGACATTGAAGTCCCTCCCCTCCCCAAACCCCACCCTCCCCAGACTCCGCCCCAAAACCTCCTGCCAGGGGCGAAGAGGGACCTGGCAACCCTATGCATAAGAGCTCTTAAGGGGATGGATCCAGCCCGCGGGCCTTGTGTTTGACATCCCTGGCATAGAAACTTATGAATGTTGCTGACAACTATGCAATCTGTACTCTGTAAAAGCTATAGGATTCAAATTATGCATATAGGACACTGGCAGTGTACAATCCTAAGAACTCTTTCCTGGGAGGAAGTCCAAACACATAGACCTGAGAAGGATTCTGAGTAGATGTGCTAAGAATAGCTCCATACCTTTACAGGCCCTATGCAAACAAAACCTTAGAATGCATGGATTCCAAGCTGGAGTAGATAGGGTTGCCATCTCCAGGTAATTAGCACGGGAAAGTGGTACACAAATGCACATAAACAGGTTGCAAAAAAAAATACCTACTATTGGATATCGTGCTGAACTGATTAATTTTGAAACTCAGAAGAGGACTTTTTGCTTCCAGATACACACCAATAGACTGTTTCATGCTTACTTGTACATTTGTATATAACCAATCACTTAGTTGCTAAGCTTTCATGTTGTACACTTGTTTTGTTCTTTCCATCTTCATTACTCATTATAGACGTGTTTTTTTCAACCTGTTTATGTGCATTTGTGTACCACTTTCCCGTGCTAATTTCCAAACCTATTTGGTATAGGCATGGAGGTGCTTTTGTTTTTGTTTTACTCATCCTCCAGGTAATAGCTGGAGATCTCCTGCTATTACAACTGATCTCCAGCTGATAGAGATGGGTTCACCTGGAGAAAATGGCTGCTTTGGCAATTGGACTCTATGGCATTGAAGTCCCTGCCCTCCTCAAATCCCGCCCTCCTCAGGCTCTACCCCGAAAACCTCCCACTAGAGATGAAGAGGGACCTGATAACCCTAGGAGTTGAACCAGTAGGTACAATACTGAATCCCCCCATAGGCTTTTTCTGCACTATAGTTTTCAGCCTCCAGGTGGTGACTGGAGATCTCCCAGGATTGCAACTGAATTCCAGACGTTCACTCGGAGAAAATGGCTGTATTGGAAGGTGGACTCTATGGCATTATATCCCATTGAAGTTCCTCCCCTCCCCAAGCCCCACCTTCCTTAAGCTACACCCCCAAATCTCCAGTTATTTCCCAACCTGCAGCTGGCAGCACTACTCTGGACCCATTTAGGTTTACCACAAGCATTTCTTATAAAGTTGAGGGAATGAAGGCTTAATGGCAATAGATTTGGAGTATGGATGAAAAAATGCAGGACTGCCATGCCCCAGAGTGGTAAACTACAGTACTGCAGTCAAAGCTTTGCTCATGACCTGAGTTCGATCTCGAATGAAGTTGGTTTCAGGAACCCCACCTCAAGGTTGACTCATCCTTCCATCCTTCTGAGGTCAGTAAAATGAGTACCCACCTTGCTGGGGGTAAAGTATAGACGACTGGGGAAGACAATGGCAAACCACCCCATAAATATAGTCTGCCTAGGAAACATCGTGATGCAACATCCCCCCCTGGGTCAGTCATGATCCGGTGCTTTCACAGGGGACGACCTTTACCTTTATAGATGAAAAAGTTCTGCTTCTTAAAAGAACCCTATGGAATATCTATAACTAATGTGTTATCTAAACTGTAACTGGAGTTGCTTTAACTGTAGCTTTGTGCTCTTTAATGCAAGATTGGTAGTCAATGTGCAATCCATGATTCAGTCCTAGATGATTCTGCCTACTTTTTATCTGTTACCAAGTTTTGGCACTGAGTAGACATATTAGCAGCTGATGGTTTGTAATGTACTCATGCTGATACTGATTGAATCCTGCATTCATTTGAATGCAATCTGTCCTCATTTGTTCTCCGCTTAGCAAATGCTGCCTTTTGAATTTCTTAACCTTTTGTCCTCACTTTGCTAAAAAGCACATTTTCCCCTTCTTTTTCTGTCCGTACTGGAAGGAACATCACACATCTAAAAAAGTGGGCTCTGGCCCACAGGAGGTTATGCAATATTTTCTTAAGTTTTCAAGGTGCCACAAGGCTTGATTTTGCTGCAACTAACAAAACTACCTCTTTGGATTTTAAGAATTGAAAGGGTTGAACTGTTCTTTATTGGCTGGAGATCAGTTGTAATAGCAGGAGATCTCCAGCTAGTACCTGGATGTTATGCTATCAAAAATTCACCTATACTGTAAAGTTAGTTAGCAAACAGAAACCACAGTATAAAGTCTCTCATTCAACAGTTGTAGTAACCATAGAAATATAAGACACACCATTTAGTGCAAGGTGATACAATTACAAATACAGTAGCTAACATTTACAAACCCTCAAACAACATGTAACACAAACTATATACAAATTGGTTTTTTCAAACCTCAGTGGCTCAGACCCAGAGAAAAGTTCATGAAGCAGATATTTCTTCTTAATTCTCGCTGTTGCCAAAATTTTAGCATGTAGGGTCACTCCTCTGTAATGTACAACATTGAAAGTTGCAGCAGAAATCATCTTATTTTGAGTGCATTTTCAGATTTCTCTTCAAACAAAATGTTGGAATAATTTCAAGGGGAAACAACAAGAGCTTTGCTAAAATTTACCACCAGATTGCTCCTAGAGCCCTGTTTGATGTTAATTTGGAGGTAACTCCTGAAGCAAAACATCTGAGGGATTTTAAACAAAGGGAAACATTTCTCAAGAGTCGATTTCGCACACACCTGCATTACAGAAATCCCAAGAAATGTTCCCAAAGCTTGCATTTGAGAGTTGCTGTGGTGTAATGATTAAGAGTTTGCCCTGTCAGGAAATCCTTGGTCCAAATTTCATTTCTGGAACAACCTCAATGAATAGCTTTATATGAGCCATTAACTCTGAGTTTCAGCCTTCCCGTCTGTGATATGTAGATAATAATGCTGTCGTAACCTATGAGATTACTGAAATAATGCATGTGGAAAACCACAAGCCTTGAAAAGCGATGTATAAATATTAGTTTCGCCAACCTCCAGGTAGTAGCTGGAGATCTCCTGCAATTACGACTGATCTCCAGCCGATAGAGAGCAGTTCATCTGGAGAAAATGGTCCCTTTGGCAATTCTCTATGGCACTGAATGACTCTATGGCATTGAAGTCCATCCCCTCCCCAAACCCCAACCTCCTCAGGCTCCACCCCAAAAACCTCCCACCGGTGGCAAAGAGCGACCTGGCAACCCTAATAAATAGGATGCTTTATTATTCCAATGATGGTAGTATCACTGAGTAATATTGGAGTAGTGATGGTTCTGAAATTAAATAGGAAGTATCTTACATAATTATATTCCTTTAACGAATATGGACCAAATATTATTTCTAACACAATGTTAATATGGAATTGACAATTGAAGACATTTATGCACAATATTCTTACACTACATTTCTGTATAAAAAAGATTCACAGGCACTTTGCAGATTAAAGTCAAAAATAGAAAACCAATAAAGCTTTGCTCCAAGTGTATTAGCCGTTTATAACATCCAAACACCAGCAAGAACCTAAACCATAACTCTAGAGCAGTGGTTCCCAAAGTGGGCAATATCACCCCCTGGGGGGGTGAGATTACCTAGGGGGGCACTAAGAGGCAAGAGGGCAGCAGGGGGACACTAGAGGTGGGACCCTTCAACTGCTGGCAAATTTGGTGGAAACTATCAGAATTTTTTTCCAGACTTTGAAGAGCTGGTACCGCTGGATCAAGTTCATCAATTTTGTTGAATAAATTTCAACTAAAAAGTTTTAATTTGATTTTGAATAGATGTGCAATTAATGGTTACTGTTTTTTAAATGTTATTGTTATTATCTTCTTTAGTGAGTTATGCAAACCCCTATTTTGAATAATGCTTTTTATAGGGTAGGGTAGGGGGTGCTGGGGTTGAGTTTGTGGAACCACTGCTCTAGAGACTGGATTCCAGTGGGACAGACTAGTTTCCAGACTAAGGGGGCAGTGGCCTGAAAAGTTTGGGAACCACTGCTCTAGAGACTGGATTCCAGTGGGACAGACTAGTTTCCACCTGCCTATACAGAAGCCTGTCAAGGAGTCAGACGTCCCATGGAAGCTGGTTTCACAACACCGGGGTAACAACTGAAAAGGCCCTGCTTCTGGTGAACTCCACCCTCCCAGGCTCCACCCCCAAAATCTCCAGGTATTTCTCAACCTGGGACTTTCCACCCTAGTGTTGACTGAATCCATACGAGATGATATTCTCAGAGAGCAGGACCTCACTGGTCAATAGGGTTGCCAGGTACTTTTTTGCCTCCGGCAGGAGATTTTTGGGGCAGAGCCTGAGGAGGGTGGGGTTTGGGCCATTTTCTCCAGGCGAACTAATCTCTATTGGCTGGAGATCAGTTGTAATAGCAGGAGATCTCCAGTTGTTGCCTAGAGGTTGGCAGCCCTATTGGTCAATCTTAACAAGCTAGATAACCCATGTAGGAACAGGCTGTTGTGGAGACACTCTGGGCCTAGATAACTTGTAACTTTAAAGGTCATAAGAACATAAGAAAAGCCATGCTGGATCAGACCAAATCCAGCAGTTTGTCCACACAGTGGCCAACCAGGAGCCTCTAGGAAGACCCCAAACAAGACGACTGCAGCAGCAGCCTGCCTTTGTTCCACAGCACCTAATATAATGGGCATGCTCCTCTGATCTTGGAGAGAATAGGTATGCATCATGACTAGTATCCATTTTCACTAGTAGCCATGAATGCCCCTTTCCTCCATGAACACGTCCATGCCTCTCTTAAAGCCTTCCAAGTTGGTAGCCATCCCCACATCCTGGGGCAGGGAGTTCCACAATTTAACTGGGCGTTGTGTGAAGGTTAAAAGTAGCACCTTAAATTGTGCCAAGGAATATATACATTAGCCAGTGTAGTTCTTGGAGCACTGTTATAGTGTGCTGCCCTGTTTGTTTATGACAAAATTTGAGTGGTAGCCTTTGTGTTAGGGTTGCCAACTCTGACTTTGGAAATTCCTGGAGATTTAGAGGTTGTGCCTGGGGAGAGTAGGGATCTCAGCAGAGATGTGATGACATAGAGTTAGGGTTGCCAACTCTGGGTTGGGCAATACCTGGAGATTTTGGGGTGGAGTCTGGGGAGGGTGGGGTTTGGGGAGGGGAGGGCCCTCAGCCAACTATAATGCCATAGAGTCCACCCGACAAAGCAGCCATTTTCTCCAGGTGAACTGATCTTGGTTGCCTGGAGATCAATTGTAATAGCGAGAGATCTCCAGGTGCTACCTGGAGGTTGGCCAACATCTTCTGGAGGTGCTATTTCCTCCAGGGGGAGTGATCGCAGTAGTCTGGAGATCAGTTGATATTCCAGGAGATCTCCAGGCCACACCTGGAAATTAGTAATCCTATTTGGGATGACCTCTGACTTGGCTTGTCTGTCCTAGTAACATATCCATTGTGAAAGGATCTCGCTCTGCTTGACCTTCAGCCTGCTTACAACTACACTTCTTACCTGCCTGCATATGGAATTTAATCTCCAGTTGCTTGCCTACAACCATGTTGCTTGCCCAGGAAAACGGATCTACTTGGAATCAGTCCTGATCAATCCTAACACCTGGAAATTCTTTGGTTCCAGTAGACTGTAAGGATATAGCTACAGTTGTGTTGTGGTTGTTCTGATGAAGACTGGGGAGACCCAGGTTCAAATCTCTACTCAGGCCGGCTGAAACTCACTGTATGATCTTGGGCTAGTCTCTCTTGGCTTACCCTACCTCCCGGATTTGTTCTGATAAGGACAAGGGGAAGAGAAAACAATGTCCACTGACCTGAGCTCGGTGGAGATAGATGAGATTAAAAAAATAATAGATTGAAGATGAACATCAAAGATCCGTTTTTATTCTCTCTCTCTCTCTCTCTCTCTCTCTTTCTCTCTCTCTCTCTCTCTCTCTCTCTCTCTCTCTCTCTTTAACCTTCAGTTGTTGCCCTTCCCTTTCAGGGACACCCCCCCCCATTATATCACTAAAACTACTGGACACTTTCTCTAAATTACACTTGTATGAAAGGAAATGATAATGGGACAGAAAGTATATCCAAGCCTGAGATACCATTTCCATATCACAAAATGAAGTTGTAGACAATATTCTCCAATATGAATGTGGCAAATTTTGAACTGTCATTTTTACTCACACATCACTTCTCAAGAGGACTGAAAAATCATCTCGTCACGTAGACCATTTTAAAGATTCCTTTTTCCTGCCTGAAAGAAAATATGATATTAATCCATGGAGAGTCAGACTCCATGCGGCTTCAAATAAGATTAAAGGGACTCCCTGTGAGGGCAAAGTTCTATTAAGTTTATAAATATTCATGGCTATTTCAAAATGTTTAAAGCAGACTGAATTTCACTTAATTGCACATGGAAAGTAATCTTCTTTTAAAAAAGAATATTGTTAATTAGATTTACAAGTGTGTGTGTGTATGCGGGAATCTTGGAACTGATGCAAAAAATGAACTGTATAATAGAAGATGGTGCCATACCAGTTACCTGGAGTAAAACTGGTTTGAACCAGGATTACTTTCATCTCAGAGATTCCATGTTATTGTCTTGTAGAGACTGGAAGTTTGATTATCCATATGCCACTGACATTTCAGGCTTGTCTATGCAATCAAGACATTGGCTTTTAATCCTGAAAAAAATTACTTGAGAGTAAGTCTCATTGAATTTAAAAAAAAATTCTTTCAAGTAGACTTGCATAGAATTGCTTCCTAAGAGGTTTCTATCATAGGATTATTAACAGGAGATAACTATTTCCATGCACAAAGAGTTCCATGTTGCATGATCTAAGAACATAAAAACATAAGAAAGGCCATGCTGGATCAGACCAAGGTCCATCAAGTCCAGCAGTCAGTAGTGAACCAGGTGTCTCTAGGAAGCACACCAACATGACAACTGCAGCAGCATTATCCTGCCTGTGTTCCAAAGCACCTAATATAATAAGCATGCTCATCTGATCCTAGAGAGAATAGTATGCACCTACCTCTTCCTGGATTATAGACAAGTTGCTTTGTTTCACTGTACTACTGTGAAATCCACTAACCAGAGAGAGGTAGATATTGTACACACATATTCCAGTTGCACTTAGAAATCTGATTTTCAGGACCCATTTAACTCTGTCTTCAGGCCACAATTTGGAACAGAGACTGCTTGGTTGATGATCTCTATCAAGAACTAGATCAGGGAAATGTGACCCTGCTAGTTCTGCTGGATCTCTCGGTGGCCTTTTGATACTATCTACTATAGTATCCTACTGAGCTGCCTCTCAGCACTGATACTAAAGGGCATTGTATTATGGTGGTTTGAGTCCTATCTGGAGGATCAGTCTCAGAAGACAGTGTTGGAGGATTCCTGCTCTGCCCCATGGTTGTTGACCTGTGGTGTGCAGATGCTAATCTGGTGAACTGGATTTATTTCCCCACTCCTACACAAAGCCAGCTGGGTGACCTTGGGGGGCTATTCACACTCTCTTTGCCCCACCTACCTCACAGGGTGTCTGTTGAGGGGAGGGGAAGGTGATTGTAAGCCGGTTTGATTCTTCCTTAAGTGGTAGAGAAAGTTGGCATATAAAAACCAACTCCTCCTCCTCCTCCTCCTCTTCTTCTTCTCCTCCTCCTCCTCCTTCCCACCTAATTCTGGGGATGCTGTTAAAGTTCTGAACAGGTGTTCATAGTCAGTAAGGGTCTGGAGGAGGGGGGGGAAGCTGAAACTTAATCCTGATGAGACAGAGGTTATCTGAGCTAGCAGAAAGACAGGTATTAGCAGTCGGATCCCTCCTCCCATTAAAAAGCTTCATGGAGGCAAGGAGGACTCTAAGGTTAATAATAGAGCAGGGAACTGTTCCCCCAAAATGGATGCACCTGAGAGTTTTGGGATCTATCTTGTTCTCAAGCCTGGTGCTTTAATCAGCACTCTGAGCAGATCATTTCAACCAAATCTGCATCCAAATGGTCCAGGCATTGACATTTACAAACCATCAAAGCTATCCTACCCTTTTGGTCCAAAACCTTGGAAAAGCAATCTACTCTTTCAATCAACCCTTTTGATCTCTGGCATCACTGCCATAACACCTCGTGTTGCCTGAGGTCCCATTTTAGAATATAAAACCAGGTCCTTTGGCTCCTGTGTGTGTGTGCGTGTGTGTGTGGGTGTTGGAACTATGCCACACATCCCCACTTGTGTGTGCGTTCTCTTTGTTTCTGAAAACACTGGCTATTTTCCTCCTTCATGTGCTGCTTCTGCAGACCTTCAGGACTGGTAATTATTACCCTGCCCTAAATACTATCCACCTCTTTCCTGTCTTTCTATACCTCTTTTTTTTTTGTAATTTTTTATTTTAAAACTTATATTCAACATACACATAAAACAAAACATACAACTTTAAACACATCCTAACTACATTACATCTAACATAACATAATATAGCAAACGTGCCTTATTTTCTCCTAAATTGACCAATTATGCTGACAATTCTTACTACTACCTTCCTTTCCATACTATCCTATTATAATATTATCCAAATTTCTCCTTATATTCTATTATACAACATATGACTAATCATGAAAATTTTATTAAAATCTACCCAATATGGTAATAATGAAATTTTAGTGTATTTAACTTTCATAAACAACTGTATTAAACTGTTAATACCAAAATTTTATCCTCCAGTAATTATTATTATTCGATATTTGATATGGATTACATATGTTTATTCTATATTTCTCTTATCCTACTAAATGACTAAATGACTACTACATCTATTACTCTTCAATAATAATATTAAAATAAACAAAGCATATCAATTACACAGGTGACATATTTGCATAGTCATACTAGAGCTTCCATTTTCTTTTCAGTTCTTCTGCCAGTCTTCTATTCAACAGATGTGTCAGCCTGGCCATTACTTCATATTCTGCTATTTTCTCCCACCATCTATCTATATCTCGTGTTTCTTCTTGTTTCCATTTTGTTGCTATTGTCACTACGGCTGCGGTTTATCATATAGTTGAATACTCCTGTCTTGTTTCCCCCCCCCCTCCAAATCAGGTGGTAAAATTCCTAATGACATTGTCTTCAGGTCTAGAGGGAAGTTGGTTTTCAATTTTTTTTTTTTTTTGCATTTCTTGGTAAACTTCAATTCAAAACTGTTTTATCTTTTGACATGACCACCAAGCATGAAAATCAGTCCCCTCTATTCTTCTTCCTGTACTTAACTCTTGTATGCTTTGTGTGTGTGTGTTTTGTGGTTTAAAGTTCATTTTATTTTATTTTTAATAAAACTCATTTCTGTTCCAACAACTGCCTCTTTACTATAAATATTCTCACCTGGGACAATCTTGGTATACACCGGTTATTGATAGTAGTTCTCCTCCCATTCTGTCTCCAGCTGATTTCCCCAACTTAGGTGGAGACAGCCTGCCTGGGGTAACACAGGGACTTCAGATCTCTCCTATCTTGGATAAGCTTATACACCCCTTGAAAAGCCAGGTTCACAGCTTGGGAGTGCTACTTGACACAACAGTCATCTTAAAAAACCAGGTGACTACTGTGACTTGGAGTGTGTTTGCCCGGCTCTGCCTGATACGCCAACTGCATCCTTTCCTAGGTCAGTCAGATCTAGCCACAGTGATCCATGTTTTAATTACATATAGGCTGAGCTACTGCAATGCACGCTACTCGGGGTTACCCTTGAAGAGTGTTTGGAAGCTTCAGCTGGTGAAGAATGCCACAGCTAGACTGCTGGTTAGGGGCAGGTATGGGGAGCATATGTCCCCAATACTACAATTACATTGGCTACTGATCTGCTCCCATGCCCAATTCAAGGGTTTTTGTTTTATATGGCTTGGGACCAGAGTATCTGAAGGACTGTCTTCTCCTACACATTGTGGGCTAAGTGCTGTCAAGTCGCTTACAACTCATGGCGACCCTATGTATCAATGTCCTCCAAAACGTCCTATATTGAACAGCCTTGCTCAGGTCTTGCAAATTGAGGGCTGTGGCTTCCTTTATGGAATCAATCCATCTTTTGTTGGGTCTTCCTCTTTTTCTGCTGCCTTCAACTTTTCCTAGCATGACTATCTTTTCCAGTGACTCTTGTCTTCTCATAATGTGACCAAGTACGACAGCCTCAGTTTAGTCATTTTAGCTTCTAGAGTCAGTTCAGGCTTGATTTGATCAATAACCCACTGATTTGGTTTTTTTTGGCAGCCCATGGTATCTGTAACACTCTCATCCAACACCACATTTCAAAGGAATCTACTCTCTTTGCTATCAGCTTTCTTCATTGTCCAGCTTTCACACCCATACATAGTAATAGGGAATACGATGGCATGAATTAACCTGATCTTGGTTGCCAGTGACGCATCCTTGCACTTAAGAATCTTTTCTAGCTCCTTCATGGCTGCCCTTCCCAGTCTCAATCTCCTTCTGATTTCTTGGCTGCAGTCTCCCTTTTGGTTGATGATAGAGTCAAGGAATAGAAAGTTTTGAACAATTGCAATTTCCTCACTGTCATCCTTAAAGTTGAGTAATTTTCCTGTAGTCATTACCTTTGTCTTCTTGATGTTCAGCTGCAGTCCTGCTTTGACACTTTCTCCTTTAACTTTTAGCAGTAGCCCTATACATTACTGCCCAATAATTAAGATTTCAGGGAGACGCCTTCCTGACTGTCTCATGAATTAAAGACACTCATTGGGTGGGTACACGAGAGAGGGGCTTTTCCGTGGTTGCTCCACAATTACAGCCTCCCCAGGCAAGTGCACCTGGCCCCCTAACTTTTGATCTTCAGGAGTCAGTTGATGACAGCTTTATATAGGACTGTGCTTTAAGTGATTTAACTTTTATTATCAGCAGTCCTAATTTGGATATTTTTAAATTGTGACTTTTATGGGTTTTATAATAGTGTTCTATTGTGTTTTTGTAATTTTTTATTCCTACTGTAAGCCACCTTGAGTTCTGCAAGGGAGAAAGGCAGCTAATAAAGGATTCAAGTAATGAAACAAGAATAAAATCTGCTGAGTGTGCACTGTGAGAAAAAACTAACCAGGTGCTCTTAAAATACAACTTTTTGATATCTAATCTTGAATAAATCTAAGAATAGTCCTTTAAACCTTGCTGAGAATCATGTCCTGCCCCAAACCCCTCTGCTCAAGTGTCTACTGAACCAGAGACAGTGATCCTGCTAACAGAAATGTCAACTCCTAACAGTTTCTTGGCAAAGGACAGATAAGCGTGGATTCTTTGTTCTTGCTAGACAGTAGATTCTTTTTTCAACTAGCTTCAGTTTTTGATGTTCTTCTTAAGCACGTAGAGGCTACACGGAGTTCATATATACAGAGGCCCCCAGAGTGCTTGTCAAAAACCCGGCATTTTCCTCCGCGTAAGTATACTGGTAAAAAGTTTTCTCTGACCCTTGCAACAGTACTGACTTGATCTGTCACAGTTACCTTGAAGATGCTTAAGAAACTCTTTGTGAAGCCTTTGCATTTGATGAGTTTGTCACAACACCTGCAATCTATTATTAGCGGTAATACTACAAACCATGTCGCTATGTATCATTACCCAAACCTGCCATGCTGGGCAGCCATTCCATAAATTGTCATTTTCCGATCCAATGTAGCTGAGAAGCCGTGCAAAGGAAATGGCCCGTTTGCTATCACAGATGCTTAATTTGATATCCTGACATTCCAATTGCATCACTCCATATGACTTCAGAAAGTCAAGCTACGTGGTTAGGAAAATGACATGGTAGAGCTCTTCTTTTTGGAATGTTTTATTCTTAACCACGGAATGTTTCCTCATGACACTATTTCACACATACCTATACTATTACCCATGTCGAGCTCTTCTTTCATTTACACTGTTCTTTTGTGACATAACAATGCCAAAGTTCTGTTGGGTAGCAAAAAGCACAATAGAATGCAAGGTTTCAACATGTCTAACAAGAAAAGCCATGGTAGATCAGACCAATGGTCCTTCTGGTTTCCAACTAGAGATATCACTGAATTTCCTGAAAGGCTAAGGATATGACCCTAGAGGTCTAAGAATACAAAGGCAATAACAGGCTGAAATTCTCTTCCAGCTTGACCACATACCCAAACAGGAAACAAATTCCTCCTTCTGTAATCCTTCATCCTCCTCCTCCCTCTCTCCTTCCCCTTGGCCTGTCTCTCCTCCCAATCACATTAACTGCTACAGCAGACTTCCTGTAGAGCGTTTGGTCCGAGCGCCATTGTTTCCTGGGGGCTCCCAGGAGACACCAAGAGTCGTTTAGATTTGGAGTGCAAAAAGCACTCCAACTCGGTCCTAAATAGTGGATCGGGAAGCAGGAAATTCCCCTGCAGCCTTCAAGAGCGGTTTGGACTCCCATATTCTCTGAGAGAGCTTTTATTAAGCCTCTCTTAGACTTGGAAGTTGTCCCCGCCGGCACATAGGGGCCACCATTGCCACGGACGACTCTTTGGATTATAGGCTTTGACCTCCTCTATACATTAACATCAAATAATCTATGAAAAGAACAAGAAGCCTCACCTTTGGAAGTCAGAGTGAGTAAAAAGACACTTTTTGCCTTTATCTTGATTGAGAAGACCTGAATGATGAAACAAACACCTACGAAAACCGGCAACTCCCTGCCCAGCGTAACGAGACTTTTAAAATAAACAAATGCCATAAAATGAACTGACTAAGACCTTATCAACTTGATCAGTGAGTAGACGCAATAAAAGGGACTTTTGAATGACTTTACAACTACCAATTAAATGCTTTGAGGGGAGGGAGGGAGGGAGACGAAAACCTCCCCCCCCCACTTCCGGCTTTCTTTGATTCAATGTCCAGCCACGTCGCCTCTTAAGACCGGAAGATAATAAGAAGGGCTTTGTTACCATCGAAAAGACAGGGCAGATTGGAAGACTTGAAGTGAATCTCCCCGGTGTAACCATCAAATCGTTCCTACCACTTAACCACCGAGAGGAGACGACGCAGGGTCTATGATACTGCAGTTTCCTGTCTACTTTCTTTTCTTTATCTGTGCTGCTTTGAAGCGTAATTGAGGATATCTTGAAAATTACAAAGCCTGCTTCTATATAAGAATACAAGCAGATATGTCAAACAAGAGGATGGAAGAGATTACTCAAACAAATGGACATGTTTGCAGTGCAACAAGATTTAGTCTTTGAAAAACAACAAGCGCTCTCACATCAAGTATTTCAACTAGCTGAGGTGATGAATATCCTATTTAAATCAATTAATGGAAAACTGGACACAATTATTGAGGAGATCCACGATATGAAGACCCAAGATATGACAACAATTATGTCAATGGAAAAAAATGACAATGAATTAGAACAATTTATTTTTAAAGAGGTAGCTGCAAGTGACCAGCTGGCAATGAGAGAGAGCAACATGAGAGAACTCAATACCTCTACAATCTACTTGTCTGAGTTACTGCTGACAGGAGGAACATTATTATCCCAAGAAAACACTTCCTGGCAGCCAGCGATGGAGGGAGACATGACGAAGGATTTTACCAAGAAGCTGCTGGAAATTTTAACAAGAAGCCAATGGATACAATCACTGGGATCTTTTTTTACATTTTCAGAGGCCAGAATTGCAGCTACTATATTGAAAAACGGGGGGTGGGGATTGGGAAATAAAGAAGGACTGGCAGATCCCCTCCCAAAACAAGATAATGGCTAAAATGATGCTTATTTTTGGGGTGTAAGGGAGCCACGGTGGATTTAGTTTGATGAATTTCTAATGGAAAAATTTGTTTATGTATTGATCTAATCCCTTTATTATAGAATAATAGAATGTTATATAGAGACAATGATGATAATATTATAACTAGGTAGGACTTGAAATTGCTTATAGAAGTAGTATAGATGGCTTAAAGCAAGTCTGTATGAGAGAAAATAAGGATTAGAAATTAATTTGAAATGCAAAAGTTTTAACCAGTAGAATTAGTGACTGAAGAAGATGCGGGGAAGTCACATATAGTAGATAGCATTGAATATTATAGATAACATATTCTCAGTAATAGCAATGAATTTTTTTTTGTTACAAGCAGTTACAACTGAATATATTGTTGAGATATGTTTATTTTTGTTGAATTGTAGAAAATAATAAAAATAATTAAAAAAAAACATTAACTGCTACAGCAGTGGCTTCCATGGTAGGCGGCAATAGCATTAGACCCTCAACTTTCATAGTGATAACATTGAGATCAAGTGCCATGGGGACTACATTCCCCAGGGTGCACCTGGCACTCTGGATGCTGCCAAATAGAGACATGCACTTTGAAAAAAATGGTGTTTTTCACATTCAGATTTCAGGAGAACCAGCATGGTGTAGTGGTTAAGAGCGGTGCTTTGGAGTGGTAGACTCTGATTTGGAGAACCGGGTTTGATTCCCCACTCCTCCACATGAGTGGCGGAGGCTAATCTGGTGAACTGGATTTGTTTCCCCACTCCTAGACATGAAGCCAGCTGGGTGACCTTGGGCTAGTCACACTCTCTCAGCCCCACCTACCTCACATGGTGTCTGTTGTGGGGAGGGGCAGGGAAGGTGATTGTAAGCTGGTTTGATTCCTCCTTAAGTGGTAGAGAAAGTCAGCATATAAAAACCAACCTTCTTCTTCAGGAAGAAGAGAAGAGAAGAAGAAGAGTTAGTTTTTTATAAGCCATATACATCCATACTGGCATTCTGGATTATTCAGGTTCCCAATACCATTTCAGGATTCGGAATATTTTGTTCAGAGTTCACAAGTACTGGAGGATGCAATACTTTATTTTGCCTGACCCATCTTGAACCTCTTGTTGATCAGTTTGTTGATCAGCAATAGTTCTAATATTATGAAAGAAAAGGAAGCATTTTTTTAAACCTGTATTTGCTTTCCTAACTTTATGTGACACAAGTCTGGGCCTTTGGAGCATTGCTTAAGACAGGTGGAACAGAACAGCAGCACAGTTGATAAGGATGATATTCATGGAGCAAAAGGGAAGAACTTGCTGTGTCTGAATGTAACGAAGGCTTGCCAAGATGGATGATTTATGGGCTTCAAGCCTGCTTTTACAGAATTCTCTGTAGATACCAGATGGTATGGAAAAAAAGATTGCTTGATATTTAACCTTCCGCTTCATCATGTCCAGGTAGTACTGTCTTTCACCTCCACTGAGGATGGCTATTCAAATGAAATGATGAAATGACTGCACTGGGGTGAAGTTGTCAGCCAACTTTGCTGAAAATGGAGGTGATTTTAAGAACATACGAACATAAGAAAAACCATGTTGGATCAGACCAAGGCCCATCAAGTCCAGCAGTCTGCTCACACAGTGGCCAACCAGGTGCCTCTAGGAAGCCTACAAACAAGACAACTGCAGCAGCATCCTGCCTGTGTTCCACAGCACCTAATATAATAGGCATGCTCCTCTGATACTAGAGAGAATAGGTATGCATCATGACTAGTTTATTTATTTTGACTAGTAGCCATGGATAGCCCTATCCTCCATGAACATGTCTACTGCCCTCTTAAAGCCTTCCAAGTTGCCAACCATTCCCACATCCTGTGGCAGGGAATTCCACAATTTAACTATGCATTATGTGAAGAAATACTTCCTTTTATCTGTTTGAATTTCTCACTCTCCAGCTTCAACAGATGATCCTACGTTCTAGTATTATGAGATGCTCTCTCCATACCACTCTCTCCATACCATGCATAAGTTTATAGACTTCTATCATATCTCCCCTCAACTGCCTTCTTTCCAAGCTAAACAGACCTAAGCGTTTTAACCGCTCCTCATAGGGCAGTTGCTCTAGCCCCCTAATCATTTTGGTTGCTTCCTGTTCAGGCAAAGGAATTTCAACAGATATTAATGATGCATTTTAGGACTGGGAGTAGGGAATTTGCTTATCTCCAGCAGCACCTGAGGGAAGCAAAAAGCATTTGATATGATGATATTCTAGCACATACCTGGGAGGGAAGAACCCCTCACCTGAGAAATCTCCTTAATCTTATCTAGGAATGCTACTGAGTTGCCCAGTTGCACCAGGGAGTCTCAAAATTCCCTGTCTCATTTTTGTTTTTTCTTTGCACAAGACCATAAACCTTTATTTTTTGCTCCTTTTTTGTTTCTCTGTGCTGAACGTTTCCTTTTAAACCTTTAATATTACTTTTTTTTTTATTGTGGCATATAAATGAAACACAACACATACATGGTGTATAAATGGTGGATAATACATACATGTCAATTTCAGCTAGCCAGCTCAAGGTTGACTCAGCCTCCCTTCCTTCTCAGGTCAGTGAAATGAGTACCCAGCTTGCTGGGGGTAAAGGGAAGATGACTGGGGAAGGCACTGGCAAACCACCCCACAAACAGAGTCTGCCTAGTAAAAGCCGGGATGTGACGTCACCCCATGGGTCAGGAATGGCCTGGTGCTTGCACAGGGGACTACCTTTATCTTTAATATATACATGATGTACAATTCCATAGAAGAAGCAAATGGATTAGGAACATCATGTACAAGAACAGAAAAAGGGATAGGATTCCAATAGCAATATATGAAAACAAAACTACCAGCAAACACAAAAAAGGGTGTGTGTGTGTGCCTCTCTGGTTTTATCAGAACTTGTTTTTGCTTCCTTTGACCATTGTTTGCTATTTCCCTTGAGCAAGAGTTGTCAAATTTACCTTGAAAGTTTACTGTAGCAAATAGTAGCATATTAAGTTATTTTTGCACTCTAAACTTGATTTCGCTCCTGTACTAAACTCCAGGTACTAGCTGGAAGTTTCCTGCTATTACAACAGATCTCCAGCAGATAGAGATCCGTTCACCTGGAAAAAATGGCCACTTTGGCAATTGGATTCTATGGCATTGAAGTCCCTCCCCTCCCCAAACCCCACCCTCCTCAGGCTCCAACCCCCCCCCCCCAAAGCCTCCCTCCGGTGGTGAAGAGGGACCTGGAATCCCTATGAATGGTGAACCAAAGAGTTTTCCCTCTGAGCCAGAGAACGGGAGAAACTGGGCGCGCACTTTACAGTCTAAGACTAATAGATGCACAAGTTGGGCTTCAGAAGGCATCCTACAGCATGCAGTAAAAATGAAAATGACATGCATTAGGAGCCGATAAACTTTGAATGAGCTGACGAAGCGTAGCGAAACGTGCTACAGCTGGATACATGTTCTCCTCTTCAAGTTTTATTGTTTTGCCTTGGGGCTCTCCCCTGGACCTTTCTGAACCCTAGGAGGAATTGGACCTTTGGGCACCATTTGGAACCTTTGAGGTCAAGATTGGGTGCAGACGCGGTTGCTTGTCTTTGACTTGGACCTTCTTGCATCGTTACTGAATTGCAGTTCTTTTCCCTTGTATGTTTTATGTTGTCAGGTTGTCTTAGGTAGTTAGGGGATGTTTGCTATTGTGTTTAATTGTGTTCAGGCAACAGCATGGAGTAATGCTGGCATTGCCTTGTAATAAAAGATGCAAAGTGTATAATTTCCTATTATGTACTATTGATTTATGAGCCTTCAGGCAACCTCCAGGTACTAGCTGGAGATTTCCTGCTATTACAATGGATCTTCAGCCAATAGAGATCAGTTCACCTGGAGAAAATGGCCGTTCTGGCAATTGAACTCTATGGCATTGAAGCCCTTCCCCTCTCCAAACCCTGCCCTCCTCAGGCTCTGCCCCAAAAACCTCCCGCCAGTGGTGAAGAAGGACCTAGCAACCCTATTTACATGGTCATACAGATATCTCAAAGTCATTTTTGTACATTATGTCAGTATTTCTCACATTAATCCTATAAAGTAGATTGAAACTGTAGTGCAGATGCCTGGGGAAAGTGAGTTAAGGGTGGCTTGCCTAAGACCACCTACATTTATGGAAGGGAAATTTGAACCAAGAACAGCCCAGCTTTTGAGCTTCTTTACAATGGCTTTCAACTGCTATATGAATTCTTGGCAAATTTGTTTTTTTTTTTTTTAAATGGCACGAATTCCCAGTGGGACATAACAGCTGCCCAGGTTCTCTTTTTGTACTTGTTCTACTTCTTTTCCCTTACCTGAATGATAACAAAGCAACCAGATCAAAACCTTGGGACAATTAAGAAAATCTAAAGTACTATAATACATTCAAACACCGCTAACGTGATTATCTTTTCTTTAGTACTGTTAACTCTCACAGCTGGGTTACAATTTCCTAAGGTGGATGCCATTTCAGTTTTGCTGGGGTGGAAAACAGTTGAAGGGAGTACTCTGTTTCTTTAGAGATTGCCTCCTACTAGGATAATGGCAGAGAGATATAATGGCTGGCTTCATCAGCATTCTGCATTCCACGGAAGACGCCGCCCAGATTGCCGTGATGTGAATGAATTGGACTCTGTCAATTGCAAGGGAACACTTTTCAAAGGATAATGCAAACGGACCTATTCTTCCAAAGGAAGAATTAAATCTATTCATTTGATTAGATAAATAAAATAATATAATTTTAGGAAGCTAGCATATTATGATAACGCATTTTCATTAGAGCCATGAGCAGGTGTACCTGGAGTGTATGGGCATTAACGCATGGGCAGAATGTTCCTGGTTCGCTCCTCTGTTATCCCACAATATTTTAATCCCACAATATTTAAGTCTGGATAATCAAACGCATGACGCCAGCCTATCCCACATTAAGTCTGAAACAAGTAGCTGCTGGAGGCTCCCCGTGCGTTTGAACCAACCATATAATGTGGGATAGTTCGCAGTGCGGGATAGCAGGGGAGTGACATCGCCCAAGGATTGGCTGAGGGGTTAGCCAATCAAAGGGCGATTCTCCCCCTTTTTTTCTTGGAACACCAGCGTTCCGGTATACCATCGTCTCAACCTGTTAAGCATTGATCTTCTCAGGCATAAAATGGCTTTTTGGAGTGGGGCAGTGGAATGCATACTAGAGTGAGGGAGGTGCGTTGGTGCTACTGAAAAAAAGATGTGGGTATTTTTTTGCTGAGATGTTAGAAAACCGGCAATCTGGTGAAGCTAGCATACCTCAGACGTTTACAGGCATTGCAAACGAACTCACTAGTAGAAGCTGGTGTGGATGACAGGATGGATTGTGCTAGTCCCATGGGCTGTCATTCCAGTCCCAGAGCTCTGGGTTTAGAGATCTTACTGGAAAATCCATTCCACATTTTCTTTGCAACTCTGTTTGTGCTGTAATGTATTTCAATGGAGCTCATGCAAGGCAATTGGCAATCCAGGCTCCTTCAATAGGCTATGCATCCTCTCCCATTGTTTCTAATCGGCTAGCCTGTCATTCATTTTAGTGCATCCCGACTTCACCTCTTTGCTTCGTGGCCAGCCCAGAGGAGAGGGGAAGGAAAGCCTCGTACATTTTTCAGCGTGCCACTTCAGAGGCTCGCAACAGCACAGCGGATGGGAACACGTTGATCAGATTGACGGACCACGTTTTGCTTCCACCCAAAGCTGGAAAGTTGTGCCTTCTCCTTCCGAGTGTAAATAAAGCTGTGTTGTGAGGGCGAGGCAACAAAACTGGCTGGGCTTATTCAAAACAGGACAAAATGGGCATTTTAATTAAAAAGACGGGACGGCCAGGAAATGTGACAAAAAATGGGTCAGCCTATACAAAAGGAAGGTAGGACAGGACTGTGCTTCAGCTGCCATTTGCCTTGGGGTGGGGGCTCAGTCCCCCCTCGCAAGTTCAGGGGGGGCTCGAGGGCTTGAGCCCCCCCCCAAGTTTACGCCTATGTGAGGGAGACCAGTAAGGGGCGTGTCCTTGAACGAAAGGAGGTTAGTAGCGGGCTAGTCGTGTGATTACACGCACGCTGGCGTTCCAGTAATGTAGCGAAATTAAAAAAAAGTAGCGGTTTAGCACTGAAAAGATCGCTAGAAAACAGGGATTGCTTAACCCGGTTTTTTTTGCCTTAATTCGCGACTAAGGTGGGTCCGATGCGCAGCACTTGGACGGTCGTGCGTGTGGACCACGGAGATTCGCTACTATTAAGGCACAAAAGTGAGACAAATTGGCCGTGCGTTAAGCCCCTATGTCTCCATCCCAAAGTGCCTGGAGCTAGAAATTCAGGAGCAATCGTGTACTGCTCTGTTGGTGTGGTAAAGAAAGAACCCAAGTTGATAATATTTATATGCCAGGCCAATCTCAAGGTATCATACAGGACCAATGCTACCTGCCTCTATTCCTTTACATACCTGAAAATAGATCTGAAGTATGAACAGACTCAGTCACAGAAACAGAGATTCAGGCTCTTTCTTAGCTACTGGAAAACCAATGATTTGGAAAACAGAGAGTCTTTGCTCTCTCTGTTGGATGTTTGCGTGTGAAATGGTTACCCAGTAGTGTTAAGTGCCCTCTCTGTGCTTTTCCCACCACCAAGGTGCCTTGCTCTAAGTCCACATAGCAGGGAGCTGACAAACAGAGTCCCATGCTGCTCCCTACCTCATAGAGTTGCCAACCTCCAGGTACTAGCGGGAGATCTCGCGCTGTTATAACTGATCCCCAGGTGATAGAAATCAGTCCCCTGGGAGGAAATGGCTGCTTTGGCAAGTGGACTCTACGGCATTGCAGTCCCTCCCCTATCCAAGCCCCGCTCTCCTCAGGCTCCACCCCAAAAATCTCCAGGTATTTCCCAATCCAGAGCTGGAAACCCTACTACCTCATGAGTTGTGGAGTGTCCTGGCTGGGGTTTTTGTAGGACCGGGGGGATGATTGGGTACTGGGGAGGGGGCTTGGCCACCACAAGGGAGGGAGATGATGGTTCATGCCCTTATTCAGCATCCTGAGCTACTTGGGGCCTTACGGCCCTAGCTGTGGCAGTGGGGGGAGGAGCACTTTTTTTGTTGCTCTATGGCCTCCTATGGGCTGCACTGCCTTTTTTCTTGGCACAACTTTTCACCTCTGTCAGGGGGGTGTTCCAGGGCTGAAAGGCATTAGGGAGAGGATTAACTCCAGCCACACATGTCGATCCTCCTACAACTGGTCTGAGTCCGCAGGCACCTTTGGAATTCTGACACCGGGTGGTGGGCGCAACCACAAAGTGGCTGCCACAAGAGGTGGAGTTAACCACAAAAGGTTTGCTGCAGGAGGTGGAGCCACACACAGAGGAAGGCCAAGTGCAGGGGAAAGGGAATAATTTAAAAAATATACTGGGAAGAGGAGTGAGAGAGAATAAAAGCTACACTGTGGTGGCAGCTGTCACTGAAACAATGCTGAAACATTGAAACACTGAAGCAATATTAATCTGCCCGGCCAGTGGCCAGTTCGAAGGCCTGTTGGGAAAGTGCCCAGACTTGTCCCACCCACTTTCTAACCACACTTGCTGGGCACCAGGAAAGGTGTCAGTGAGTACCATGGTGCCCATTGGGTACCCCTGATCTAAGGTGGCCACGGGGTGCGGTCGCACTGAAAGGAGCTAGTGCTAGAAATGCACTGCCCTGCACTCCTCCACTGCGCAGGAAATCCCGGAGATTCTGCACTGCGTTGGGAAAGCGATACAATAAAATTAGTGCAGAAGAATGAAAATGTCCATTTTGTCCGGATCAAATCGACTCCCTAGCCCACGTTGTTTTAGCATGTCCACAAAATAATATTGCATAAAATAATTGTACAACTCCCTGGATAAAACAGCTAAAGATGCTTTCTGAGAAGCAGGTACTGCGTTATCTGCTGTCAAATTGATCAGTCAATTGCATGAGAGTTGTGGCAACTTGTCTCTTTATAGTGTCAAGAAAATAAATAAATTTCATCTCTCCTTTTTAAAGCGTGAAGTGGTTGATGGATAGCCAGTGGCTGTTAAATCTAAGGAAAGGAAAGGAAGGCATGAACAAGGGGAACCTCATTGTAGGTCTTCCTGGCTCATCTCCCCTCCCTGCCACCTCGGTCTTCAAATGGCTGCAGTCATGCTGAAAAGGGCTAGTGCTGGGAATGTGGCACCTGCTGGTTGCCTGGCCATGCCTCCCCCTCCACTCCCCAGATGGGGAAGCCCAGAGATGATGCACCATGCAGAAAAGGCAGGACCAGGAGGAACCTCACTGCAGATCTTCCTGGCTATTTTCACTTCCCTGCCACCTTCACCAGTAGAACTTTTACATCACCCAGTTTCAATGGAGACTTTCCATACATTCTCCAGAAAAATCATCAGTTGTTGAGTAACTAAGGCCCAAAATAGATGAGACACATGAAAGAGTATCCTTTTTTAAAGGGAATCCCCTCCCCCCGTCATTCTTTGTAAATGTACTGCATAGGGTTGCCAGGTCCCTCTTCGCCCCTGGTGGGAGGTTTTTTGGGCAGAGCCTGGGGAGGGCAGGGTTTGGGGAGGGGAGGGACTGCAATGCCATAGAGTCCAAATGCCAAAGTGGCCATTTTCTCCAAGTGAACTGATCTCTATTGGCTGGAGATCAGTTGTAATAGCCGGAGGTCGCCAGCTAGTGCACGGAGACTGGCAACCCTAATACAGCAACTTTGATTGTTGTAATGGCAGGGCAAGGAGATGTGCCATATTTTTTTCCTTCTGAAAAGGAAAAAAAAGATGTGCCATTTTTTCCCTTCCTTTCGCCTCTACTCCTTCCCTGTAAAAGACAGGGAGATCCTGCGTCTCACCCCGCTGTGGGTAGAAAAGCATCTAAAGGTAATTTTGATTGAGAAAATAGCCCACAGAGTTGTGGATATTTTCCTTTCTTTTCCTCACCCACCTGCTTAGATCCGTTTAGGACCCCCATTGCTACATTTCAATTTTAAAGAACTCTTTAGAAGACTGTGCATGTGTCTGCCTCGTCACATTTATTCTGGCCCTAAGAGATGTGCATGATCATGAGAGCCACCTCCATATACAGTGTGAAGGCATAACGATGGATTTGTTTTATACCATGCCCCCCCCCTCTTCCCTGCAAGATGCAAGACATTCAGATACAACAGCAACAAAACACACACACACAACAGGGTCTTTAGAAACCTGAAGCATATTGTCCTTCTGGATTGTAACTGATTTCTGAGTTGTTGTGTCAGCATTTCTTTTCACCTCAAGGATAAAAGGAAAATACACCTGCATTATGCTTGGTGGACAGGCTTCCTTTAAGAGCCCTTTCTCGTAACAGGGCAAATTCACCCACTGACTGGTCTTCAATACTTTCCTTTAATTGTCTTGGCAATGCTGAGAAAAGACAGGCAGAGAGAAGTGTAACCTGATCCTAGCCATGTTTACTCAAATAAAAGGCCATTGATTTCAAGTGATTTTTCTTTCAAGTAACTGTTTTAGGATCACTGAAGTCCTAAAGTGCTTATCTGAAAGTAAACTCGGTTGGAGTCAGTAGGAATTATTTCCATGCAAATGGGTTTTAGGATAGAGATACTTGTTACCATTAATTTTTTTCATTGATTCAATATTATTTGGCTTTCATGAGCATATTTTATAGGGCTCCAAACCCCTCTATCGGGGCATTTTTTTCCACATTCCTTGCTAAAACGTTCATGTATGCATTTCAATAGCCTTCATATGTCCTACAACACGTGTCCCCAATGGGTAGGGTTGTCAACCTCCAGGTACTTGGGAGCCCAGCCCCTAGCTGTATTGAGGGGCAACAGAGACAGGCTTTCTTTCTGCCTCCGCTGCCCCTCCACTGCCTCTGAATGCAGCTCGGGGTTGCTTGCAGGCTCCCAAGTGCACTTGGCAGAAACGGAGACAGAAAGACACGTGGGGGTAGGCTAAAAACACAGGAGAGGAAGGGATAAGAGAGAATCACAGGAAAGGTGTCCAGGTCCATTTGTGAGCATTCTCAGCACAAAAGGGAGCAGTCCAGTTCCCAAGAAGTCTGAAATGTCCACCAAATTACCCTCCTTCATACCATTCTGAAAATGTTTGCAGCCCAATCAATTACTTCTTTGAGAATGACAGATTAACCTGCTAATGTCCACCACCTTGGGAACAATATGTTGAGAGGTGCCCCCTCAAATGTTGAAATGAATGTAGATCTGGTTTATTTATATGTTTGTTTGAGTGGATCCACATGGCCCAGCCCAACCAAGTGACATTTATGTCCTATCTGGCCCTCCAAACAAATAAGTTCCACAGCCCTGATCTATCTGATCCCTGAGCTTGACTGAGTAATCATGGAGAGGCTTCCCAATCTAAATGCTCTGCAGTTTAGCAACCTTTTTATAAGCTCTCTGTAATAGTAATGCCAAAAACTACAATTAGTAATCACATGACCATATATTCCTGATTAGTAATCGTGTGATCATATATTCCCAATTGAAGAAACTGGCATGAAATATATCCTTTTGAAGGCAATTGCTGACCCTGACCCTCTGAACTTTCCTCCCCAGAACTTCTCTGTTGAAAGCCTTCTACTGGCAACTGGTAGGAGCTTTCTGGGGCTGAGGAGATGCAACTTGAAAGTGATGCGGACGCTCTAGCAATCTCCTCAAAAAAACTCTATGGTTTCCATAGAGTTTTTTTTTGGGGGGTGCTAGAGCATCTACATCCCTTCCAGGAGATCTCCAGTCAGCTCCTGGAGGTTGGCAACTCTACACAGGCTTCATCAGGCTATCTGGCATCATATTTCGCTAGGATCCATTACCCAAAATTTATTATGAAGGGAAATATCTGTAATAAAGTAACAGGTCTGTGGACATAGTCTTTAATTCTGAAAAAAAGAGAGAGAAGAGAATCATGTTTTGTGAAAACAGCTTTTCAAAATAGTTCATTTTAACTGAATCTTTTCTTTTTTTATAAAGTACTCTATCAGGCATTGCACTAACCTGTTTTCAATTATACCTGTCATATGGATACATACAAAAGCCCTTTACATATTGATATGTATTGTATATTTTGAGAGTATCATCAGCAACCTTACCTTAGAGTTAAATAAATGCCAAACAGAAATGGCTTTCCTTTGTGGCATTCAAATCTTAATGGGATGGAAGCAAACAAAACATTTTCTAGTTTTCGTTGAATCAGTACCACACATGTGGTCAAACAGGATTACTGCAGGGGTTTTTTTCTGCCAGGCAAACCTGGATAGATACTAACAAGCTATGGACACTGATGTGGGCCAAATGTCTGACATTAATTTTCCTCAGACAGTAACTCAGAATAACAGATCCTAGAATAAGCACAATGACTAAACCTTCCAACAATTTTTTAAAGGTTACAGACATTGGGTTGGATCAAAACAGCTTTTTCACTGCCCAAAAAGGGAGGAGGGTGTCCCCTTCTTTGATTAATCAAAAAGGTTATGCTGGGGATCATGGGACCTGCATGGAAAAAGGCCATGTGAAATGGATATTTTAGTAAGGCGGGGAATTGGTTGAAATTGAAAAAGCTGGATGGATCCAACCCACTGAGGATACTGTTATCTGAAGGAACACTGGTATGTAGAATTAGGATGGCTTCAGTTGCCATGGCAAATCAGGGAAAGTAGCAGAAAGAATAACTTTGCACTGATCCATTTGTGATTACATTAGAGTTGGTTCTGGTTCCCATATGCGTGTTCACTATCACTGTACTGTATATCTCCACAACTTGGACAAAACAGTCTAGAGGCAAATGATTGCTATAGTGCTACAGCAGGGCAATATCCAACAAATGTGTCAATGCATCCTACAGATAACAAGCAGTGTTTATGCCTGTGAGTGGCTGGCAGCTGAATTATGAATGGAAAAACTTGGGCTGATTAGCCTTTGCCAAGAATTCCTCCAACCATCTTTCTCCACTACAAAAAAGTCATTCTCCATTGGAGGAAATCTCTCACTGTTGAAGGAAGATTTGACTGAATAGAGTCCTAGAATCCAACCCACTATATCCCAAGGGATGTAAAAAAAAAAAAAATCTGTCATGTTCTTCCATGATGGCTTTTTCATACATGAAGTGTGAACTAGACCTTTCTAGCAAGTTCTGCACATATTTACAACTCACACATTTCATCATGGGCACCTTCTCTCCCTTGATATTTTACCGGGACAGGGACCATATAGTGAGATATAATTTAATATTACAGTATTAGTTTTGTTTAATTCCTGCCATTACATCCATAAAAGACAATGGTCCATACACTAATCTAGTGTAGGGCACCAATATGGCTCCCATGGGTATTATGGTGTCCACCAATATGTTTCCTGGTATCTACTTCCTCCATCCTGAACAATTATTTCCACAAATCTACAAGCCAATTGGGGCTATCCTCCACCTCAGTAGAGAAGGAGGTACTTAGAAGACCCCAGAAATAGCTGCCCACGTCATATGAGGATGCTTGGCTTAGAGCAGTTTATAATTGCCCCCTCATGGCAGGCATTTAATGATGGGGCCCTGTACTGTTTCTGACAATCCCAAAAGTGCCCACTGTCTCACATGAACACATGAACACATGAAGCTGCCTTATACTGAATCAGACCATTGGTCCAACAAAGTCAATATTGTCTACTCAGACTGGCAGCGGCTCTCCAGACTCTCACATCACCTACTTGCCTAGTCCCTTTAACTGGAGATGCCAGGGATTGAACCTGGGAGATTCTGCATGCCAAGCAGATGCTCTACAAGCTGAGCCACAGCCCCTCCCCTCAACAAGGTTGAGGTCCTGTGCACTAACCAGTATCATACAAGCTTTGTGACTTTACATATATATTATTCAGTTATGCCCCCCCTCCCAAAATTTGGAAAGAGTATCTCAGTAGTGAACAGGTGAAAGGCTCGTATTCTGTCCCTACTATCTCCTTTCAAAGAATCTCAGTAAGCAGGTAATGGGAAAGGTGTTTCTTCAGCTCAAACCTCAGAGAACAGCTGAATAGCCAATAGTGAGTGACTAGAGTTATAAAATTGAATGGACCTGTGTACTAGACAAATGTTGAAAGTACAAGGCCCTTTGCCTTAGCAGGGGGATATGTGGTGGGGTGACTGGCTACTGTTTAAAAGTTTGTTAGTGAGAGGTATAGAAGACAGCTTTCTATCGTTTAACCTTGAATATATCCAAGAATGAGTATTCGGACCTGACTTCAACCCCTTCCTCTTTCCCCACAGAACTGTGAAATGGTACTGATAGATATTATGACAGTGAGAGCAATTCTACTATTAGACAATTTGGGTAGTTTATCAAGAAAAATAAAGTGATAATGTAGCATTTGTATATTGCCTCCCCATAGTACTCATCTCAAAGTATGTCAGACATATTTTGGTGTTTCAAATGTCATACTAAAGATAGAAAACTGTTGCTATGGTTGATTGAGTCTTTCAAGAAGTCCATTTCCTCTCATCAATTGGATCACCATGACATCTGGCTTCTTTCAGTTCGGTAGCAAAGAAGACCAAAATAGATTTGACGGGGCACTTCGACTGACATAAACGGAAATGTATTTGTACACGATTAAAGCAAATCCTGGTTTGTTTCTCTGACAGAAGAATGGAGGGATTAATTTATTTGAAATTGATTTTTGTGACTTAATCATGTTTTCCAAATATGCTACATGGCCAACACATCTATTCATTTCTGAAACCACATTCTATAACCTCTCCCACCATATTTCTGCATTTGACAATCCTCCATTGTTCACAGTTCCTTGGAAAATATCAAATAGAGTCAGGGATGGCATCAGCATACCTTCAGGTATGCCAGGGGCCACTGCTATAACCCCCTCATGCTATCCCGCACCCTCTTATTTATAAATGTTCTACTACCTGTGATCCCAGCTACTCACTCTGCCCAACACCATCAGTAGGGTTGCCAACCTCCAGGTGCTAGCAGGAGATCTCCTACTATTACAACTGATCTCCAGCCGATAGAGATCAGTCCACAAGGAGAAAAATGGCCACTTTGGCAATTGGACTCTATGACATTGAAGTTAGGGTTGCCAGTTCCCTATTCACCACTGGCGGGAGGTATTTAGGGTGGAGCCTGAGGAGGGCAAGGTTTGGGGAGGGGAGGGATTTAAATGCCATCGAGACCAATTGCCAAAGCGGTCATTTTCTCCAAGTGAACTGATCCCTATTGGCTGCAGATCAGTTGCAGGATAGCTGCAAGTGACTCGCCTTAGAATTGAATGTCTGCGCAGACAGCGCAGAGGGTCTTGCCAGCCCCCTGCCAGCCCTGCCGGGAGTCCCAGCAGGGCTGGGGGGGTGGGCTTTAAACAGATCTATTTAAAGGGCCGGGAGGCACAGATCTATTTAAAGGGCCCGCCGTGCGCCTCCAGGGGAGCTCCCTGGAGGCGCGCTGGGGGACTTCAAACAGATCTGTGCCTCCCGCCCGGGAGGCACAGATCTATTTAAAGCCCCCCCAGCCCTGCCGGGACTCCCGGCAGGGCTGGCGGGGGGCTGGCAAGACCCTCTGCACTGTTGGCGCAGTCAGCGCAGAGGGTTTCCAGACCACCCCAGCCCTGCCGGGACTCCCAGCAGGGCTGGCGGGGGGCTGGCAAGACCCTCTGCGCTGTCTGCGCAGGCAGCACAGAGGAGCTTGCCAGCCCCCCGCCAGCCCTGCCGGGACTCCCGACAGGTCTGGGGGAGGCTTTAAATAGATCTACGCCTCCCGGCCCGGAGGCGCAGATCTATTTAAAAGGCCCACCGAACGCCTCCAGGGAAGCGCGCGCGCGGGGCGGGGGGAACAGATCTGCGCCTTCCAGCTGGAAAGCACAGATCCATTTAAAGGGGCCGAATTCACCGAATTTATTCGGGAACACCCCGAACTCGGCGAATTCGGCTCCCAGTTTCCCCCCTTTTTGAGTTCAGTTCGTCCGAACCGAAAAACCGCCGAATTGTGGGAAATTGAGCTGTTTTTCGGTTCGGACCAAACCGAATCAACAGCCCTAGCCACAGGCTACCTGCCTTTTCCACATCCTGGCCATAAGGATGATTTTCCGAATCAAAATAAAATCTGAAAAAGGGTCAGTGAGCATTGAGATTTCAATCACGACTTTCCTTTCCTTACCATTTCTTTTGGCACCTGAGCAGCTCTACAACCACCTCTTGAATTTTCCCCTGAAGTGGTCTCCATGTTCCATCTGAACCAAGATGTTGCCTTGCCAGTTTGGTTTCCACCATCACAAGGCAACAAAAGGTGAGCTCTCTGCACTCCCGACATGCATAGAGCTCTGCTGTTGTACCTCAACAGGACCAAACCCTTCAGGCAAGACACAAACCTGCTCTTGGAGCGGTGGACTCTGATCTGGAGAACTGGGTTTGATTCCCCACTCCTCCACAAGAGCAGCGGAGGCTAATCTGGTGAACTGGATTTGTTTCCCCACTCCTACACATGAAGCCAGCTGGGTGACCTTGGGAAAGTTACAGCTCTCTTAGAGCTCTCTCAGCCCCACCTACCTCACAGGGTATTTGTTGTGGGGAGGGGAAGGGAAGGTGATTGTAAGCCGGTTTGAATCTCCCTTAAGTGGTAGAGAATGTCGGCATATAACAACCAAGTCCTCCTCCTCCTCTTCCTCCGTCTCCTTCGCCTTCTTGTCTTTTATGCAAATACTTGGGGTTGGATCCAACCAGATTTTCCACTGGCAAAAACAACAACAACAAGGTGGTCCCTTTCGACCTGAAAAATGGCTGTGCTGGAGATCATGGGACCCACATGGACGAAAGCCTTGTAGAGTTGGGGCTTTTGTAAGAAGCCAGACTGGGTGAGATTGATTGGCAATGGTAGCTGGAGCTAACCTTTGGGCTGCATTTTGGCATGACATTTCTCATGCCAAAGGTTGGAGACAACATTTGGAACAGTGCTCCAGCTAGTGGGGTCAAGGGCCAGTGTGGTGTAGAGGTTAGGGTGTCTGTTGTGGGGAGGGGAAGGGAAGGCGATTGTAAGCTGGTTTGAGCCTCCCTTAAGTGGTAGAGAAAGTTGGCTATATATACTAACTCCTTTAAGTGGTAGAGAAAGTTGGCATATAAAAAGATGAGAAAGCAGCATGGGGAAGGGGAAAAGCACACTCTCTGGCCTTTTTGTGCTTCAAAAACTTCTCCATGGAAGGCCTGCACATGTGCATTACCTGTGTGTGACTGCACAGGTCACCCGCCGCTCAATGAACAACAGTTACAGGTAAGTGCAACTCTGTTTTTCCAACTAATCCTGACTCTAACTAAACAATTGATATATATGGAAGATATGGCAATACAAACACGGATTTGAAAGTGTGGAGGCATTTTCTATTCAAATCAACTACTTGAGGCATGAAAAATGGATTTCAAAACTAAATTCCTTGGGTGAATTTTGCAGATGATCCAATAAACCGTTTGATACAAATATGCATATATCTGTGTATAAGTAATACACACACAGAGAGAAAAAACTATGTTATTTGCTTCTAGTTTTCCCTGTAAAATTTGCACTTACCTCTGTCTAAGTCATAAAGGGAGAGTTTAAAGTACCCCTTTATTTTCATTTAACCAACTGGATACAAACGTGCTTTGAAATCAAACACTAATACCATCAGGGAGATGTTTTGCATTGTGGGATGAAAATTATTTTCACACTTTCAATCCTTACTTTTGCCTTGATATTGAAGATGCACTCCAGAGAATCAGATAATTCTGATTATTTTACTCTTCGCTACACTCAGAGGTCTCCAAAGACGACACTTATTACTTCAAATGTGAGACACCGCTGCGCGGATGAAATAAGTTTGGAAGTAATAAGAGCAAATTTTCTGCGGCAGTGCAATGTTTCTCAGAAATGTCCTCTACTGTGTTTGGTTTCTTTTTTTTTTCTTCTTCTTCTTCTTCTTTTTTTAAAATAGATACAGTAAACCCTAAGAGAAAGGCCAATATACAGTGAATTTGTTGGTAAATCAATTGACAATTCTTCGTTTTCTAAAGGAAATGAAACTCTAGAAAAATATGCACCAAACTGCTACAGAATATAAATGCGGAGTGTGGCAGGAAGCATTTTGTTTGGAATTTGGCTTTCTTGAATCTTAGGAATGGGCCTACTGTTATCGTTTTGCATAAGCTTGATCCAGTAGTAGAAGAGAATGCTCAATGGTGCTGAATGGCTGGGAAACTGTCTACCCTTTGTAGTATCATACCTGTCTGAGTTTGGGCAAGTACAGGGAGGAAGTTTTGCCAGCTAATTAAAAAAAAGCCCTCAATGTGTTAACCTCTGGGTCAAAGGTCGAGATTTTTGTGTGGTAAGACTTGCAATGGTTCATAAAAATCAGCAGCAGCATTTTAACTTAGGATGTATGTTTTAACACAATCTGTCCTGGCTTGGAATTGAAATGGACCTGATTCAACTGAGTTAATTTGGGATTGAGTCCCATCAGGCCTGAATTAGCTCCTTTGAGCTTGGATCCAGTATGAATCCAATCCTGCTGCCTCACCTGCTACTTGAGAATTCTGGTGCCAACAACCTTCTTTGCTGGCTAGGGTTGCCAGGTCCCTCTTCGCCACTGGCAGGAGGCTTTTGGGGCGGAGCCTGAGGTGGGCAGGGTTTGGGGAGGGGAGGGACTGCAATGCCATCGAGTCCAATTGCCAAAGCGGCCATTTTCTCCAGGTGACCTGATCTCTATCGGCTGGAGATCCATTGTAATAGCAGGAGATCTCCAGCTTGTACCTGGAGGTTGGCAACTCTATCGCTGGCTTTCTTCTTTCCCTATTACTAATTGTTATGCATTTCATTTTACTCATTACTGACCTATGTGTCATAAAGGATAATTACTTCCTTTCTGATAATAGCTACAGTTACAGTCCGAAGAAGGCTATCGAAACGGGATACTAGCCGGCAGACCTGTCACAGTTGTGGTTCTGTGTTATATTATCAACACTTTTGCTTTTTGCGTTTGCTCATTATTTGTATACTGTAACACATGTTTTGCAATTTATTTTAACCTTTGTTGTTGCTACTGTTTTGTAAAATTTCGGAGCAGCTACAAGTTATTAGATCAACGCCTTGAAACCTCTGGTGCTTTGCACATTTTTTTTCTGTCCTCTCTCGGAGGTTTCTCCCCCTTCTTTTTTTCTTCTTTCCCAGCCATACCTGGGGATGGTGATAGCAACAGGGAATGACAACAGTAGAGACCTCCAGCTTCAGGCCTGAAGACTCCTACAGAAATGGAATGTATGTGGGCTAATAAACTGAAGCTTCATCCAGACAAGGTAGAAGTACTATTGGTATGCAGAAGATCTGACCAAGGATTTAAGGTGTCACCCATTCTGGATGGGGTTGGAGTCCCCCTTGAAGGAACAGGTCCATAGTCTGGGGGTTCTCTACTGCTGGGTTAATAAATGGCAGCTGTGGCCATAAGTGCCTTCTACCAGCTTCAGCTGGTTAGCCAGCTGTGGTCTTTCCGGGCCAGAAAAGATCTGGCCAGGGTGGTGCATGCCCTGGTTACATCTATATTAGATTACTGCAATACACTGTACATGGGGCTGCCCTTGAGAAGTGTTTGGAAACTTCAGTTGGTACAGAATGCTGCAGTCATGATGTTGACTGGAGTGGATTGTTTGGACCAGATAGATAGATAGATAATTTATTTACGGCCCTTAGCCAGATAAAACAAGAAACATGGACTAATAAATTCTTACAAGCAAAGAATTGCAGTCTGAGTCTTATAACACTTAAAAAGAAAATTACAACTGAGACACATCTGTCAATTGCGCTAATAGGCTGTTCTATGGCTTCGAATTTTCATTGCTGCCATGCAAAATTTTGCAACCTAAAGAGTGATTGAGGGATTATCCCCTTGTAGGAGTGTCTCAATCCTTTCTCTTGCCCTGTCAGGTCCCATTCTCGATAAGAGGGGCTCAATAAACTTCGAATGGGGTAATGTATAAAAATTGCAGTTCAGGAGGGCATTCTCAATCGTTTCTAAGTCCCCTGATTTGTAGGGGCAGAATCTCTCCTCCCAGGGTATCTTCTTAAATTTCCCCTCTAGCATAGCAGAAGGTAAGGCTGCACATCTGGCCAGAGTAAAGGCCCTTCTATAATTATTTATCTCTAAATAGTGGAGATAGGCTGCTGGTGCTAGGATGTATTTAGAATGGAGGGGTGCCATGAATAGAGGCACCCTTGCTAAATCTGCTTGCCTCTCAATGTCTTTAATCCTTTGGGATATAATTAACTTAGCTTGTTCCCACCCTAACTGAAGTAGTAATAGGGGTGTAAAACCCAAGTTATTTGATTTGTCTTCTATGGCTATCACCCATTTTGACCTAAAAGTGTCACAAAGGATCAGTGGGAGAAAGCCCTTAGGGTTGAAGTTAATTTTTAGCCAGAGATAAATCGAGGACTGGACGATCCTTGCCTCCACCTTCACCATGCCAGTTTCTAAACGGATCAAAGCATTTGGAACACATCTTGGCAATTGTAGGGCAGCTCTAAGGAACTTGGATTTGTTTGGACCATATCGCTCCAGTCTTGTTCCACCCACGAAGAAAAGTGCCTTCACCCTCCTTTGGTTTCAGCCATCTGCAGCTGTACAACATCATTGTGAGGACTCTGCTTCCAGCCCACTTTATGACAATGTCATAAACAAAGTCCCTCAGCCTTTCCTCATAGGGTTTGGTCACCAGGCCCCTGATCATCCTCGGCGCTCTCCTCTGCACCCACTCCATTCTGTCCACATCTTTTTTTGAAGCAAGGCCTTCAGAACTGCACACAGTTTTTCTGGGGACAGGGGATCAGGAGGAATGATGGGGGGGTAGAGGTGGAAATTTTTGCTATAGTTTTCCCCATTAATATGTATGGTTATGAAAGTGAACAATGAAGAAAACTGACAGGCAGAAAATTGATTATTATGAAATGTGGTGTTGGAGGAGAGTTTTACAGGTACCATGGAGCATCAAAAAGACAAATAAGTACATTCTAGATCAAATCAAGCCTGATTTCTCCTTAGAAATCAAATGACTGAATTGAAGGTATCGTGTTTTGGTGACATCATGAGAAGACTCAGTAGAAAAGACAGTAAAGTTAGGAAGAGTTGAAGGCAGTGGGAAAAGAGGAAGACCCAACATGAGGTGGATTGACTCTATAAAGGAAGCCATGGCCCTCAGTTTGCAAGATCAGAGCAAGGCGGTCAACTAGGGTTGCCAACCTTCAGGTACTAGCTGGAGATCTCCTGCTATTACAACTGATCTCCAGCTGATAGAGATCAGTTCACCTGGAGAAAATGGCTGCTTTGACAGTTGGACTCTATGGCATTGCAGTCCCTCCCCTCCCCAAACCCTGCCCTCCTCAGGCTCTGCCCCCAAAACCTCCCACCAGTAGTGAAGAGTGATCTGGCAACCATACAGTTAATGCTAGGACATTTTGGAGGTTGTTAATTTATCGGGTTGCTATAATTTGGAAGGGACTTCACATAACACAGACACAGGTGAAAATCACCAATTTACTCTGGATCCAATCCCCTTTGTGTTAATTACCATTTTTAATGAGTATTTATAAAGGCTGATCAATATACATGGTACTTTATAGAGGCACATAATCAAAAAGACAGGTTCCTGCCCCAAGGAGTTTGCAATAATTTTTGACAGGTACAAGATACAAGGCTGTGAACTTGTTCGGGCTTCCTTGGGAGTCATTCCCACTTATTTCTAAGTAACCAGGCATAGGGATAGGTTGTAATACTTAAAATGGCTTATTATATGTCTGTGGAACAATTCCCAGTTTATTTTATGTTTGTCAAAATTAGCAAGTATCTAGCTAAATCTGTATGTAACTGCAGCTGTTCAGCACATAGGCTCTGGCATATTGATGCAAATTAAGTCATTAGAAATTAAGGAAATAGCCTTGTGTTCTCCAACTGCAACCCTAATTGTATGTGCATAATCCAGTTTCTGCCCTGAGTTGGATGGCCTAGGCTAACCCAATCTTGTCAGAGTTGGCCCTGGTTTGTATTTAAATAGGACACCACAAGGAATACCAGGGTTGCTATGCAAAGGAAGGCAATGGCAAGCCATCTCTGATGGTCTCTTGCCTTGAAAACCCTATGGGGTCTCCATAGGTCTGCTGTGATTTGGCAGCACTTTACACATACACACACACACTCCGGTTAACCATATATATATTTTTCCCCAGGGGCTTCCACATCAAAACTAATTTCTTTAGGACTTTATGACAAGGAGGTGGTGTTCATTGATTTGGGGGTTCTGTTAATGCATATCTCTTGTTGACTGTAGCATCCAGTGTTGATTGTTGGATGTGTGAATCATTTATCACTGAATTGTTACTCCAGATAGAACAGAATTCCTATAAGTCTGCACAAACTCCATACTTTTCCGTGGAGATTGCTCCCAAATGGGGAGAAAAGTGGGGTGTAAATATCTAGTACAAATTAATAGAGTACCAAAGAAGTGATGCAGGAACAAGATGTAGATGGGATTTTATCTAAGACAGTGAGTGATACTCACTTCATGTCTCTTTGAGATAATCATCTGTGGCTCTTCTTCGCCAATGTGACACCAGCTCCATGTTACAGGAAAGTGAGCAAGGCCATTGCCCAATGAGGCTTGTGGTTGGCAGATGGTTCTTACCATGAAGCAGTTGCTGCCACTAGGACTGGAGGACAGGTGCCCCCTTTCCACTGGTGGGAACTTTGTTATGGTGGGGCTGGGGGGGTGATAGGTGCAATAACGTCACTTCCAGGGTAAAACCGGAAGGGACAGGGACAGTCTGGCATATTCCTCCAAAAACTCTATGGAAACCATAGAGTTTTTGGAGGAATGTGCTAGAGCATCACCATCACTTTGGGGATAAACCCAGAAGTGATGTTAATCACCTACCTCTTCAGCTGGCCTGCTTCCTCCCACCAGCTAGCTGAGGAGTGGTGGGTAGGGCTGTCAAAAAAAAAAAATTCGGTACAGTTCGGATTCGGCCGAATCCGGCCCTTGTGGGTTCGGTACATGCCGAATTCCGAACTCCCCCGCTTCGGATCCGTTCAATTCGGCCGGAATTCAAAGTTCGGAGAAAAATTCGGCCGAATATTGCCAGACCAGACTCTCGGTCGGCGGCTCGCGGCTGCGTGGGGAGGGGCATATTTTGAGCGGGACGTCCAAAACCTTCAGCATGGCTGATTTTGACCCTAAATGAAAGGGACGCCAAGTTTGGTAACGATGGGTTCCCAGGGAGTCGAGATATGGATCCGGGAAGGAACTTCCCCCACTGCCCATCGCAAAGCATAGACGGTCCGTGATTCAAGTTACTCGGCTGCTCAGCAGCTGCATTTTCAAGTTTGCACAAATCACTGTAACACATTGGACTTTGAGAGCCCACACACGCAATCCACATACTGCATCCCGGGCCCGGGGTGAGGCGCGAAAGATAAGCATCGCATGATCGCACCGCACGACTAAAAGTGGTTGAACTTGAAGGGAAATGATTGGCCCCCCTTCCTTTTTTCTCTCTGTGTGTGTGTTTTCTCCCCCGTCTATAATCTCCCACTCCCACTTTGTTTTTTGGCCGCCGCCCGGCGGCTTTTGTCAAGCCCCGGTTGCAAAGGTTGTAGCCGGGGGTCGGGGGCGGAAGACAGTAACGCTGGATTCAAGACCATTACACGCGACTTCCCCAGCATTTGAGAATGAGGTCCGTGGTTGCCTAAGCCGTTTGATGGGACAATGGAATGGATCCACACACAGGCTGCAAGCGCTGCGCTCCAGCTCAGCTGTCCACGACGTTACAGACAGCCTAACTGAGTGAAGAAGCTGCCCGCCCGCCCCAAGTGTGGGGGCTTCTGAAACATCACTGCAAGGTGATTTCCCCCCCCCCCCCGCAAAAGTCGGACGTCCAACTCAAAGCGCAACCTTCTGTGTTAATCAGAAAACCAGGCAGCATTCGCTTAGGTGAAGGCAAGTGTTTGACAGCTGTCAAATCGACGGCCGCGGTCAGAGACCGAGCGCTCCCGGCCGTGAAATTGACATGTGCCAAACCCTCTGGTCCAGACCGGTGTTCGTGAGAATCGTGACAGTTCTGTCTGTGGCGACACAGACAGAATTACTGCAGTGCAACGACCCATTGAGCATCGGAGGAAGTTGGGAGGGGGAGCAGCTCGCATTCAGTAGTACGTGTGGTTGTGTCACGTCAGCTGAGCTCTCTGCGAAATGGCTGCTACTGGAACGGAGGTTTTACTGGAACCTGGCTCCTCTCAGGCTCACAAGAAACGGCCCTTGGCTTGGCGTCTTCGTCTTGTTCCATCCTGATGACGGACCGGGCTGGTGAGAGCGGCTGTGTGTCAGTTTCAAAAAAGCCGCGCCCGCCGCGACTTCACTCACAGTAGCGTTTGAGGCGGGCGCGCGGCTGGAAAGCAGTGCTTTTGCATACTGGGTTGCCAGGTCCAGTCCTGGAGATTTAGGCAGGCCCGTATGCTATCATTTCCCCTCCTTGCCGCCTGAAGACAACGTCTGACATGGCGGCACACTTAACACGTATTGATTGAAGTCTTGCTTGGGGACAACGGGGTCGGGTTGTGTTGGCCAATGGTGTTTTGGGATGACCGTTTGTACTATACTAAAATCTTAGATTAAAAACGTGGGCCGGCTAGGGAAGTTGGACAACAACCTCTCAAGAAGTGTGCATGGTTAAATTTTAGAGCTTATTCCGTGGTGGATGCATGGGTGCATAAGTCAAAGCATCCTGTTAATTTAACAATACCAAATAAAACATTCCTTTTTTTCTTAAGTCAACCTTTGATGGCTAAACTAACAGACTACAGTAATATACATGGACTCATAACAGTGTGCATAGGATACAAAGAAAAAACCTTACGCGGGGCTGCCAGATTTTAAAATTTAGAAGGAAAGAATTTGTACCCTTTTTAAAGTTACAATAAAAAAAAGTAGGAAGACGACATGCCTCTGGTTTATTTGTTCAGCAGAAAATCTCGTTCCCCTCCTAGCAGAAGGGTGAGGTACACATTTAGCGCAATTCGCTCCTCCCCACAGTAAGGGGGAGGGGGCCTAACAAAAAGACTTCTTTGCCTCTTCCGTTGGCAATCGGCTGGGCTCGGCTATCTTCGGGCTTCTTCGGTAGCACTCTTTGGGGCCTGGCCTGTCTCGGGGGTTGGTAATGGGATGGCCTGGCTAAGGGGGCGTGGGGTGATTTACATACTGCCTTGCAAGGCAATCTGGTTGGATCCATGGACATGCTAGGGGCACAATTAGATTACTATATCATTTCACTCTGGCACCTCTGCCTGTCATCAAGGGGTCTCTTTGTCCAGGATTCCGGGGACCCTTCCTGTGCACTGGTTTTGTGTCCACTGTATCCTTTTAGGGCTGATCTACTGTAGTGGATGCCCTCGCCTTGCGTAGCCATTCATCAATCATGAGGACTTGCGCTTGCGCAGTTTTCACTATGGGAGCTCTCGGGGGTGGCGCCTATCCGGCGAGTCACCAAAGGTGACCTCGTTGGCTGACACTCGCGCCATTCTGGTTTCGGACCGGATGATCCCGCCGTGCGGGTAAATCCGGGCGAACCTTCGAGGCTCTGACTAACGACGCGATTCCATTTGGTCAGGCTGGAATCGCGTCCTCGGGAAGGGCCTCAATATACTTGGTAAAAGATAGATTAAACAAAATACACATACAACACATGCAGTGAGACATTTATGCACAATTACTGTCTTAGGGCTGGAGGGGCTGTCGTATGCAAATTGGCGAGCATACTGGCATGCTGGGGCACCTGTGGCTGTGTGGTGGGGAGGGGACTCCTAGTGCGGCTACATATCAGGTGCTCCGTTTGGAGACCTGCAGGGGCATGTGCGGGGGATTGGGTCTGTCTCTGACCTCCTTAGTGTGGGCTGCTTGCAATTTTTTGTCGGTCGCCATGTTCGGTGCGTCTACAGGTGCCCTTGATCCGGACGACTTTCTAGCCCCTACTCTTTACCGAGCCGGCCTAGTGCTGGCCGTGGGCTGGTGGTCCAAAATCGGCCTGACGATAACTCGCCTGGGCTTCCAGGGCAAAGGCCAGATCTGGCAGTTCCATTCCCGCGAGCACCATAGTGAAAATGCCATCAATTTCCTGATCCTGACTGTTCCCACTTCCCAGCCAATTTTTCCAAAGGGGCAAGCCGAGAAATGGTAGTCCCGCCTATTAAGGTCAAAGAACAGACTTAACAGATGAGGGAGAGGGGCAGGGTGCAGTCCCTTCGGCAGAGATCGGCCTTTCTCGGACTTCTCCGTAAGGGGAGGTGTGTTAATCCTCCCTGTTCTCGCGGCCTTTTGAGCTGCGGACCTTCCTTTAGGGATATCACGTTGGAGCCGGGAGGCGTTTTTTGGGGGAGGAGAGGCATTTGCATATGGCGAGAGGCATCCTGGTACACAATAAATTTACACTTCCATTAATAAAGCATTTTTAATAACATTCCTATATCCATGTGCATGTGAGGCTTCCTGGTTTCTTATTCTTACACATATGAGAAAAAAGAATTGGACGAGAGGTTTAGTTGGACAGTGGACACAGTCTGCAGAAGGTAACCGGGGCTAGGGCACCAAGTCAGACCGAGGTGCACTCCATTAGCTGTGAGCTAATTCTCCCTGGTGGCATGTCCTCGCACCCACCAGTAAATGCGGTCCTCCCACTAGACCCGTGAGGGTCTCTTGGATTGCGCTCGGGCCTTTCTGGTTTTGGATAGTCAGCCCACTGAGCGGGCTAACTATGTAACCAGGACCTTGAGGTCTCTTCCTGACAGGGCGATTCCACAGGGGCAGGAATCGCCTTCTCGGGGGGGGGGGGGCTCTCCTATACTGGTAAAAGATAGAATCTCAAACACAGCAACATTTACAACATTTCCTACAAGTTGCCTTGGTATGCTCCAGGGGAGGGGGCCAGGGCCCTTCATGCTCATAATGCGCAATCTCGGTCTGCACCAGAGGGTTAGGTGTATGCAAATTTTTATGTCCAGGGGCATGAAGGGTATCTGAGTGCTCCTGGTGTTTGGACAGGTATCCAGTCAAGGTGCTGTCCGTTAAAGAGATAGCGACAGGTTATTCAGACCACGGGAGGTGCTGGTCTGCCAGGGGTGCTTTTGTTTGTCGAGGGAAAGGGGTCCCTGTGATCTCAGGGTGGGTGTCTTTGGGAGACCATGCGGTGGTGGGAGGCTTTCCTGCATTGGTGGGTGGGCCGTCCAAAACCAGGATGGCCCGAGCGTTAGCGCAACCCACACTAGCGTTTACCTATTGGTTTTCCCAGAGTTTTTTTCTCCCCCGCCATTGCACGGCTTTCCTTCATTAGCCTGAAATCGCTCGTTGCACGGAGGCTCCCGCCTTTGCGGTGGGTGCGATGACACGCCGTCAGCGGAGCTAATCCTCAAAAAAAAACTTTTCAATTTTTGTGCTCGGGGTTTGGCCAATAACAACCCCACCTTCACTGTTAAAGAATAGATCTTGAAACGATGGCAGGGGGGGTGGCTCCCTTCTTTCCAACTAGAGGGGACTTTGGAATGCTGGGGCTGTCTCTTTGGGAGGGGGCAGTCTCTTTGGGACGGGGCTGTCTGACCTTCCCTTGTGAGGAGGACTACAATTCATATGATGCCTTTGCACACACACAATACACAAAATTAAAATAATAAACAAAAAAAACCGCTTTAAAATCGGATGACAGAAAGGAAGAAAAGGGCGGGGGGGGGGAAACTTAGAGAGTTCAGTTTCCTCCCCTCCTCCTTTCCTTTTAGAGCGGCTTATATGCTAGTGCGATTGACGACCCTCAGCTTGGTGAGCTGTCGTTTCTACCAACACCCAAGGAAAATTAAAACCGCTTTAAAATCGGATGACAGAAAGGAAGAAAAGGGGGGGTGGATACTTAGAGAATAGAGAGTTCATTTTCCTCCCCTCCTCCCTTCCTTTAAGAGCGGCTTATATGCTGGTTGGTTGTGCGATTGACGACGACCCTCAGCTTGTTGAGCTATCGTTTCAACCAACACCCAAGGAAAATTATCAGCATAGTTAAGCAGGCTTTTGATAACCTTGCAATATTTTGTTTGTTTCTCCCTTCTGAAATTGTTGCCCACACACATGCAATCCACACATACCGCACCCCGGGCCCGGGGTGAGGCGCGAAAGATAAGCATCGATCGCACAACTTAAAGTGGTTGCGAAGGGAAACCAGTGGCCCCCCTTCTTTTTTTCTTTCTCCGTGTGTGTTTTCTCCCGTCCATATCTTCCACTTAGTTTTTTGGCCGCCGCCCGGAGGCTTTTGTCAAGCCCCGGTCGCAAAGAGCCTTGGAGGGGGGCGGGGGCCAAAGTAACGCTGGATTCAAGACCATTACACGCGACTTCCCAGCTTTTGAGAATGAGGTCCGTGGTTGCCTAAGCCGTTTGATGGGACGATGGATCATCACACACACAGGCTGCTAGCGCTGCGCTCCAGCTCGCTGTCCACGTTAAAGACAGCCTAAACTGAGTGAAGAGGCTGCCCGCCCCAAGTGGTGGTGTTTCCCCCACTCGAGCAAAAGACGGACGTCCGACTCAAAGCGCAACCTTCTTTTAAAGTCCGAAAACCAGGTAGCGTTCGCTTAGGTGGCAGCTACATTGTTTTGACAGGTGTCAAATCGCCGGCCGCGGTCAGGGGCCGAGCGGCGCTCCCGACTCGGGAGTCCCGACTTGAGTCCCGGCCGTTTAAATGACATGTGCCAAACCCTCTGGTCCAGACCGGTGTTCGTGACTGTTCTGTCTGTGGCGTCTGGCGAGGCAGAAGTACCCCACACCTACCCAAGGAGTTGCAGTAGCAGAATAATGTTAGACCGTGGACAATTGTCCTTGTGGCGGGGTGAAACGGAAGCTCAGCCAGGCCAGCTGTCAGTCACTAACCCCAGCGCCCCAAAATCTGAGAAGCGATATTGGTTAAGGAAGAGGGGGAGAACAGAAAGCTTTGCTCCCCCACCTCCCTCTCCCTCTCCCCCGCTGAGGAAGTGTTTTAACAGACTTTCAAATCTCCCGCCCGGCAACTCCCGTCATTCCCCAACCCCACCCCAACACGCCGCGCGTAGCTCCGCCCCAGCACTAGTCCGACCTCGTGCGCTAACATGGCGGGGAGAGCAAGACGCGCCCTGCAGTGGAGGGGCGTTGAGGTCGAGGAGATGCTGAGGATCATTGTCCGTCATGGGCTGGCCTTTGACGTGACCCTCAGCGACCTCCCCCAATGCCCCTTGTTTACCAGGGTTGCGCGGCTTCTCTCTCGCGCGGGATATGCGCGGAGGACCGCCAACGCCTGCTACAGGAGGTTTAGCCTCCTATTCATCTCCCTCCAGATGTTCGACTTGTTGGGGGGGGAGCTACCACCCCACTACGACCGGCTGATGGAGATTCGGAATGCGGCCCGCGCAGAGCTGGCCGCTCGTAGGGGTGAGTCAATCGCTTTACCAAGACCTTTTGTTTTTAGGTGATGGGCTTGTTTTGTTGGCCTAATGACACATTAGGGGACATCAACGTACATTTTCAGATTTTAATGGGAACATCTGGTCCTGCCTCAGGCTTTAATTCCAACTTTAGGTAACCTTGTAGTTCCTTCCAGGTAGAGTCACCTTCCTTCTAACTTATGGATTTGCCATTGAAAGCCCTTTACCATTTTCGGGGGTTTAAGCTTTCAAGAAGAGTCCAAGCTCCCACCCTCACAGCAGGGGGATCACAAGACAATGAAGACATGACACTCTGCAAATCTGGTTGGTCTTCCGGTTTAAGGTGCTTATGGAATGCAATTGAATGACCTTGCCCTCCCTCATTCTCCCTTTCAGGGCTTTTTTTGGGGGGGGAATTCCCAACTCTAACTTCCCCTTCTCTGCATAATGGTGAACCTCGGTCATCTCTGCAAAACTGCGGGTAGGGTTGCCAATGTGCAGATGAGGGTTTCCCTGGAGATTCAGGGGTGGAGCATGAGAAGGGTGGGGATTGGGGTGCATGGGCATTCATTGGGATTATGTGCCAATGTGAGGACCTTTACCGCTTACTGTTTTCAAAGTGTGCTGGAGATCCAATGTGATATCTCAAGCTAACGCCTAGAAGATTAATAACCCAAGCACTCTTCAAACCAGACCCTGCACCCTCACACCAGCTGCACATTGCCTTCCCTGTGTCACCTTCTCATCCCAATCTCAAGTGTGCACAGGATATTCTATTATGTTCCTACCTTCTTGCATTCCTAAACATCAACTTCACAGGCACTCAAGCAGCACCTAGAAAGGAAGAAAATTTTACATTCTTCCCATCGTGGTTGCTGGCCCATGATGCGAGTCAATTAAAGGGTTTTTTTTTTTTTATGCCCCCGCCTCAGGGGCAGAGAGGATCCAAGCTTCTCCTCCAAGCTTCATCCAAGCCTTTTGTAATAATTTTCTGAAAGTCAACACAAACTGGTTTTTGGGTGCTGCGTCCTTGTCAAATCTTTGCTCTGGTCTTCATGATAAGCTAGAAAAAATTGGTTTCTCCCTTCTGAAATCATTGCACTCTACAAGTGAGTGCATGTTATGAACTGTGAAAGGTGAATGTGTCAAAGCAGTGCTTCGTATTATGGGCCAGGTATGAGGACACCACGGGGAAGCGTAGAAATTTTTTTTTTAATTTTTATTCTTGGGGCATCACATTCCTGGCCAATTTTCATGCACAAGCCAGGGTGCCATGTTTCCCTCGACTTGGGATCTCTCGCATCTAATGCCCCTTCTCATGTCTTCAGCATTTGCCCGTCATCACAGAATGTTGATCTCATGAAACGGGATGCTGAAATCATACCTTTAATGGAAAGCTTGGTATTTTGAGCGGTGGGTGGGGTCTCCGTTGGGACGGCCAATTAATTACCCTCCCCTGGCAACTGCTCCCACAGTGTTTGAATGAAGATGGAAGGATTCAGCAGGGTAACAATAACCACCCTGCTGAAATTTCCAATTAAAATACCACATCACCTAACAGTTTTAGGCAAATTCTTGATTTGGATAAATTACCAGGGGTTCCCAGCCAACGTCACACCTCGACAAGGAGGGCAGCAGCTCAACGCTTACTCACACTTGTGGAGCGTAAGTCTAAGAGTGGCACATAGCGCAATTTCTGGGTGGCCTTGCGTTATTGTAACCACGCTCCTTTTCTATCTCCCTCTCCCCCCAGAGGCGGAAAACCGAATGGACATGGCTGGGCAACAGGGCATTCAGCAGTGCCTCCAAGAGCGGTGAGTATGGAGTGTGGGCTGGGCAGGACCGTAACAGGAGTTGTTGCCATCCCCACGTCTCCCATCATTTAACACTCCTCAAAGGCCCACTTTCTGTGTCCTTGCCATCACCCTCCGACCCTCCAGCAGCTTTAAATACACAGTCTGTGTCTCGGACTGTGTTCTGGCCTGCAGTTAGCGGAGACTCACTGAGCCTATGAGCATTTGCCCGCACAGCATGCTTCCCCCATGAATGGCCGCTTCTACATGTTGCAATGTCATCATCTGGTCCTAACTTCAATTTAAAGTTTTTATCCATTTACAAGCCCAAGATTACAGTAGCACCTTGAAGCCTTGCAAAAAAGGGGGGTTGGAGGGGATGATCTCTCGTGAGCCAGTGTTCACTTCTTCTGATAAGACGGTGAGCCGTGGCACACTCAAACTCATGCCCTCCCATCACTTATTTGTGTAAGGCTTAAAGTTTGCAACGGACTATTGCCCTATTTGACCGCCACCAGAAAATTAAGGCGGCCGCCCAATGCGAACGATCTTACTGAACAAGTTTTTCCTCTTACAGATACCCTGGTCATGGGCCAGAGTGCGAAATATGGGGGTTGGTGAGAGAACTGCGTGCCTCCGGTGAGTCCTTGCAGTGATTTGAACCATTTTTCTGTATTATGAGGGACCACATTGGAAGCCCACATTGCTTAACTCGCTTAGAAGTGGCCAGGCTGCAACTATCTGTGTTCTCTTCTCCAAATCCCCCCCCCCAAAAAAAAACACCCACACATGACCTGCAACATGGGCATAGCTCTACAGTTCTTCCTGAACGCTTTCAAAGTATTCTATTTCTAAGAAAATTTTAAGCTACTTGGGGAGCTATGACCTGAGGAGCGCTGTGATTTGGGTGGCGGCTCAGTTCAGCCAACGCTTTGCCCATACAGTCATTGATACTGGCATTGCAACCCCCCCTTTCAACACATTAAAGTTGTGAACTGACATGTCAACACTGTTTCCCCCCCCCCTCTGCAGTGGAAAACCTCGAGCAACGCGTGTCGCTCCTGGAGGAGGAGCGGCGCTAACCAGAACCATGGGGAGCCAGAGGAGAACACCAAGTTTAATAATGTTTTTGTATTTATACTTGTTCGGTTTAAAATGTTGTTTTATTGAGGTTTTTTCAAATTTTTAAATTTTAATAAAGGAAAAGTTATTCTTTGGCATTACACAAGTGTCCTCAGGAAGACTCATAAGGTTACAGACATTTCCCCAATGTTTCCTTTTTAAAGAAAAACTCAAGGTTTACACCATTAAGGGAAGGCCTCAGAGCAATTGGGGGAGAGGGGTTTTACTGCGCCTGTGTCCAGGGCAGCCCTCTCCGGTACGACACATCAACAAGCTGCGTGCAGACAGAGGAGCTTTTCAGTGTGCGTGCCCAAGGTGTCATCACTGGCCTTCGAGTTAAGGGAACCACCCCCCCCACCCACATAAGCGTGATGAACGTTTATGGGTGCGGCCCACACCATGCTGTGTGGCCTTTGGGCCTGGGTGGAAAACCGGAACATTATTCCTTTAGAACCAATGGGTCATGAGAGGCGTGGAAGCTCATGCGACAGATCAGGCCCACACTTCAATTACATGGCGCTCAGTGACAGTAGAGGCTTCCTGGATGGCTCACGCCAGAAAGGACAATCTGACCTGCGAAGGGGAAAAAAAAGGGGAAATGAGGAAGGGAGACAGACTGCCAAACAGCCACAACTCTACAGAAATTAGTCCCTCAGCACTGACAGGTTTTTTTTACTCAAGCCAAATCAGAATGGGGAACGACTCGTGATGAAAGCTTCTGGACTTGAATCAGGAGCAGTGGTGGGGAGCAGAGCAGAAGTGGCTGCAGGCCTAATTCTTACACTGACTTTCCTCCACACACAGCCCAATCCCGAACATTAAAACGGCAACTCATGAGCATTGCGCGTGAAGGGGTCCCCCTTCTGCTACGTGTTGTTCTAAAGCAGGGGTCCTCAAACTTTTTAAACAGGGGGCCAGTTCACTGCCCTCAAACACTGTTGGGGGCCAGACTGTTGCGGGGGAGATGGCGGCGGCGGCGCGAGGCGGCTCTCCGGAGAAGCATCCTCCTTACAAGCCCAGACCTTCCCCCTGTAGTGGTTAAGAGTGGCGGTTTGGAGCGGGGACTCTGATCTAGAGAACCGGGTTTGATTCCCCACTCCTCCACGTGAGAAGCGGAGGCTAATCTTGTGAACCTGGTTGGCTTCCCCACCCCTACTCACGAAGCCAGCTGGCTGACCTTGGGCAAGTTACAGTTCTGTTAGCGCTCTTTCAGCCCCACCTGCCTCACAGGGCGTCTGTTGTGGGAGGGTATGGGAAGAGGATTGTAAGGCAATTTGAGTGTCCCTTTAGTGGTAGAGAAAGTCGGCATGTAAAAACCAAGGCCATTTATTTATGGAAGGGTTTGCCTTGGATTTGCCGCTCTCCAGATGCACATTTTCCCCATCCGAATTCTCCAAACCGTGCCCGGGGAAGGGGAGAGCTTACTTTTGAGTTCTGAGAATTTGGATGGGGAATATGTGCATCTGGAGAGCGGCAAATCCAAGGCAAGACCTCCTGTGCATAAATGACCACAAGTCTTTTTCTTCTCCCTGGAGATATTCCCAGCCCCCCCCAAGGGCCGGGGAGGGTGGGAGAGAGAGGGGGAAGGGGGCAACTGGGCGGCGTGCGAGGCAGGAAGACACCTTGTGCGCCCAGGAAAGGGGGTTTTGGATTGGAGAGGGTGGGAGGGAGAGGGGGAAGGGGGCGACTGGGCGGCGCGCGAGGCAGCAAGATGCCTCGTGCGCCCAGGAAAGGGGTTTTGGGCTGGAGAGGGAATAGGGAAGGGGGCGATTGGGGCGGGAGGGAGGCTTCTGGCTGTGCGCACGCCGCCAGGAAGCCCAGAAAATCTCTGGGGAGGGGGGCAAGGGGGGACTGGCTTTCTCGGTCTCCGGGCCAGACAAATGCCCTCCGGGGGCCGGATCCGGCCCTCGGCCCGTAGTTTGAGGACCCCTGTTCTAAAATGAGAATTCCGGACCAGACACATGAACGCTTGGGGAGAAAACGGGCAGGGGAAGCCCATGAACCAGATAAAGTCTCACCTTTCTTTGCATGAAGCTCGGGTGCAGTAGAAGCCTCCAGGATGTCAGCCAGAAGAAAGAAACACCAGAGCTCATCCGGGATGCAAAAAAACATACAGAGAAGGTGATTAGAGAAGTGAGTGAGCACACGGAGTTTGAGTCTTGACTACAGCTTTAGACCTCGTTTTGGCTAGTCAGTGGTCAAATTAGTCTGCAGAGGGGAATGGATGCTCTTTCCTTTTTTTTTTTTTTTTAAATCGGGTAAGAGCGCCTCACCAGATTCCCACCGACACAGTCCACGAGGACATGCGGTGACAACATGCTTGTTCTAACCTCATCCTTCCTCAGTGTCCAGGTCGGGGAAGCCAAACAAGGGCAGGTTGACCTTTAGGAATGCCAACTGCTCAGCGTGCCAGGGTGCCAGGCTTGCGCGCTGTGGGCGAAGAACTTCACCCAAATGAGAAAATAGCTGCTCACTCTGGACGCTCGTAGGAGGGCAGGAGAGGAGCCTCTGGGCCACGACTGCGAGGTCCGGCCAGACTGACTGTTTCGCGGCCCAGTAGGTCAGCGGACACGTCATCTGTGGCTCGTAGGGCTCAGAAAGGTACTCCCTTACCATTGCTTCTCCCGTGTCCTGTCTCCTGCGCTTAGACAAAGCCTCGGAGGGGCCAACTGCCCACCCGATGATGTCCATCTCCATCGCCATCGAGGCGGTGGCCTGCAGGGGGACGGCACAAGATGCTGAAGGTGTGGGATGGGTGACAAGGGAGTCTTCCTCCCTCTCCACCTCCTCAGTGTCAATCCCCCGTTGGGCCCGCAATCGCTCAACTCGCTGGGACAGCTTGTCTCTCCAGCGCAGAAGCTCGCTGGAACGCTCTGCAATGCTGCCCTTGATGCGCGGGTCGCACATGCTCGCCAACATGTAGACCGGCTCCTGAGCGACAGGCATCAGACGGTTGGACACTCCTTCAAGAAGCCTCGTCACTAGGCCGGTCAAGGCTGTCTGATCTTCTCCCTGTTCCTGGAACTGCTGCTGAAAGGTCCTCATCCTAACACGGAGCCTGTGGGCCATGGGGGTGAACAGAGCCAGCGTAGCCGTGTCCGAGGAGAGCATCTCTGTGCAATGCTTGAAGGGCTCGAGCACTTGCACAGTCTGAGCAATAATCTGCCACTCACGTTGGTTGAGCTGCCGCTCAGACCCCATGGATTCTGATTCCAGAAAAAATGCTCTGAGGGCCCTCTTTTGCTCCACCAAACGCTCGAGCATGGCGTAAGTGGAGTTCCAACGCGTGTCTACATCACCCTTCACACGGTGCTCTGGCACGCCTTCCCGGACCTGCATCTCACGCAGTGCGTAGTTGTCCTTTGGACTGCGCGAGAAGTGACTTGCAAGCTGCCGGCATTTTACCATGAGCTTCCGGAACTTGCGAGTCTGCCCATCCATTTTGGATTCAGGTTGTGATCCGAGGCCCAGGGCATCTTTCACCACGAGGTGGAGAAGATGGGCCGCACAGTAGATCCGTGATTCAACACCCAATTGCCCTGCCGCCGCCCTGATGTTTGCGCCACCATCGGTCACCATGAATCCCATGGTGACTTCCCTGCCTAGCCAATTCTGTATGTGTGGCTTCAGGACGGCGACGATGTTGGCCGCCATGTGCGCCTCCGCAAACTCCTGCGCGTGTAGCATGGCCTTGCAATAGCCGGGCCGCCGACAGTCTCCCTGCCTAACGCTGCCCACCCCTCCCCCACCCACAAGGTCCTGTGGTTGCCACCAATGCGCGGTGAGGGAGATGAAAGATTCCGCATTCAGACTTGTCCAAATGTCGGATGTGAAGTGCACAGTGCCGCCGGCAGCGCGCGACAGCTGTGCCCTCACATGCGCCTTTGCGCCCTCGTACAACGATGGCACAATGGATGTAGCCATTGTGTTGCGAGATGGTAACTTGTACCAGGGCGCGAAGAATTGGATGAGTCTGCGGAATCCAACCTTCTCAACAACACGATAGGGCATATCGTCCACGGCAATCATTTCGCCAAGCAGACGAGTGGCCTTTTTCGTGGCTGCTCTGACCCCACCTCTCGGCATCCTACAGACGCCATCCCCCACACCAAACATCTCTGAAAGAGTGGTTTGGCGGGTCTTTTCTAGGGGAGTCGCAGCATGGGGCGCGACGGGGAGAGCAGCAGACGATGGCGGTGCAGTGGCCCCGGGAACCCTTGTCAGCGAAGTACCAGCCTGTCTCTCCTCCTGGAGCAGCACCGCGTTGTGGTGCTTCCGGAGATGGTTCCGGAGTGCGGTGGTCGAGAGATGCTTGAGATCTTTCCCTCGACTCACCCGCGCCCTGCAGAGCTGGCACTCGGCAATGCGGGTATCATCCTCTGCCACTTCGAAATGCTTCCAAACCGAGGATGTGAAGTGGCTCCCATGCGGCTTGTGCGCGGAGGTTGCCGCAGGAGCAACCTGCCTGGAGGTGCTCGGGGCAGACTCTTGCTGTCTAGGGACCTTGCGGGGAGGGGACGGCGGGGTAAGGGTTTGAGATGGCTCCAGCAACAACACAAACTCTTCCTCTTGCGACTCCTCCACCCTCTCCTCACATTCCGTAGTTCCCAAACTGCTTCTGGGAGTTGGAGAAGCAGGCAAAGTCGGCGGGCTGTCCATCGAGTGTGCAAACTCCTCGACCACTCTTCTTGAAGTGGGGGTGAGATACCTCAATGCATCGGTATCAAAACATTCCATCCCGAACTCCTCCCCAGACAGCACCCCCTCCTCCTCCTCCCGCTGCCGCGTGACAGGCCCCTCCATGTCAACAATGGGAGGAGCAGGAGGAGGTACGGTCTGGACAGCAGCAGCATCAGCAGCAGTCCCTGTACCAGTGTGAGCATCACCTCTCACCTGTGCAGGATTGGCAGCTGCGGAGGCACCGTCTGAGAAATCGATCCGCCGCTGCACCCCTGAGGGTGCCACCGAAGCTGATCTACGCACAGGGCGGGGGTGAGCCGAGGCCCTCCCCCTCCCCCTCCCCTCCACCCCTCTGGTCTTCTGCAGTGCTTTCCCCCCAGGGCCCCTGTTTCCTGGACGCCTGGCACTCATCTTTCCCCTTGGCAAAACCCAGAGGCGGGTTTGCTGGGTCAGATAAGGTGGCACGCAAGCACGGTGGAGGGGGTGGGATGGGGTCGCACGAGCCTCAGCGGCGAGAGGGTCCTCGCGCCTCCGCACGGAGACCGCACGCCCTTCTCAAGGCAACCGGGGGGGGGGCTAGGCCGGACCGTGGAACCCCAAGCAAAGCAACCCACCGCACCACTCACAGGCCACACGAGGCAACCAAAAGCCGAAGGCGCTGGATGAACTCAAGTGGCACCCAAGCACCGGGGGTTGGGATGGGAACTCGGGAGGCCCGGCCGGCGGCGAGAGGGTGCGCCTCCGCACGGAGACCGCACGCCCTTCTCAAGGCAACCGGGGGGGGGGGCTAGGCCGGATCGTGGAACCCCAAGCAAAGCAACCCACCGCACCACTCACAGACCACACGAGGCAACCAAAAGCCGAAGGCGCTGGATGAACTCAAGTGGCACCCAAGCACCGGGGGTTGGGATGGGAACGCGGGAGGCCCGGCCGGCGGCGAGAGGGTGCGCCTCCGCACGGAGACCGCACGCCCTTCTCAAGGCAACCGGGGGGGGGGGCTAGGCCGGATCGTGGAACCCCAAGCAAAGCAACCCACCGCACCACTCACAGGCCACACGAGGCAACCAAAAGCCGAAGGCGCTGGATGAACTCAAGTGGCACCCAAGCACCGGGGGTTGGGATGGGAACGCGGGAGGCCCGGCCGGCGGCGAGAGGGTGCGCCTCCGCACGGAGACCGCACGCCCTTCTCAAGGCAACCGGGGGGGGGGCTAGGCCGGACCGTGGAACCCCAAGCAAAGCAACCCACCGCACCACTCACAGGCCACACGAGGCAACCAAAAGCCGAAGGCGCTGGATGAACTCAAGTGGCACCCAAGCACCGGGGGTTGGGATGGGAACGCGGGAGGCCCGGCCGGCGGCGAGAGGGTGCGCCTCTGCACGGAGACCGCACGCCCTTCTCAAGGCAACCGGGGGGGGGGCTAGGCCGGACCGTGGAACCCCAAGCAAAGCAACCCACCGCACCACTCACAGGCCACACGAGGCAACCAAAAGCCGAAGGCGCTGGATGAACTCAAGTGGCACCCAAGCACCGGGGGTTGGGATGGGAACGCGGGAGGCCCGGCCGGCGGCGAGAGGGTGCGCCTCCGCACGGAGACCGCACGCCCTTCTCAAGGCAACCGGGGGGGGGGCTAGGCCGGATCGTGGAACCCCAAGCAAAGCAACCCACCGCACCACTCACAGGCCACACAAGGCAACTAAAAGCCGAAGGCGCTGGATGAACTCAAGTGGCACCGAAGCACCGGGGGTTGGGATGGGAACGCGGGAGGCCCGGTCGGCGGCGAGAGGGTGCGCCTCCGCACGGAGACCGCACGCCCTTCTCAAGGCAACCGGGGGGGGGCTAGGCTGGATCGTGGAACCCCAAGCAAAGCAACCCACCGCACCACTCACAGGCCACACGAGGCAACCAAAAGCCGAAGGCGCTGGATGAACTCAAGTGGCACCCAAGCACCGGGGGTTGGGATGGGAACGCGGGAGGCCCGGTCGGCGGCGAGAGGGTGCGCCTCCGCACGGAGACCGCACGCCCTTCTCAAGGCAACCGGGGGGGGGGGCTAGGCTGGATCGTGGAACCCCAAGCAAAGCAACCCACCGCACCACTCACAGGCCACACGAGGCAACCAAAAGCCGAAGGCGCTGGATGAACTCAAGTGGCACCCAAGCACCGGGGGTTGGGATGGGAACGCGGGAGGCCCGGCCGGCGGCGAGAGGGTGCGCCTCCGCACGGAGACCGCACGCCCTTCTCAAGGCAACCGGGGGGGGGCTAGGCCGGATCATGGAACCCCAAGCAAAGCAACCCACCGCACCACTCACAGGCCACACGAGGCAACCAAAAGCTGAAGGCGCTGGATGAACTCAAGTGGCACCCAAGCACCGGGGGTTGGGATGGGAACGCGGGAGGCCCGGCCGGCGGCGAGAGGGTGCGCCTCCGCACGGAGACCGCACGCCCTTCTCAAGGCAACCGGGGGGGGGGGGCTAGGCCGGATCGTGGAACCCCAAGCAAAGCAACCCACCGCACCACTCACAGGCCACACGAGGCAACCAAAAGCCGAAGGCGCTGGATGAACTCAAGTGGCACCCAAGCACCGGGGGTTGGGATGGGAACGCGGGAGGCCCGGCCGGCGGCGAGAGGGTGCGCCTCCGCACGGAGACCGCACGCCCTTCTCAAGGCAACCGGGGGGGGGGCTAGGCCGGATCGTGGAACCCCAAGCAAAGCAACCCACCACACCACTCACAGGCCACACGAGGCAACCAAAAGCCGAAGGCGCTGGATGAACTCAAGTGGCACCGAAGCACCGGGGGTTGGGATGGGAACGCGGGAGGCCCGGCCGGCGGCGAGAGGGTGCGCCTCCGCACGGAGACCGCACGCCCTTCTCAAGGCAACCGGGGGGGGGGGCTAGGCCGGATCGTGGAACCCCAAGCAAAGCAACCCACCGCACCACTCACAGGCCACACGAGGCAACCAAAAGCCGAAGGCGCTGGATGAACTCAAGTGGCACCCAAGCACCGGGGGTTGGGATGGGAACGCGGGAGGCCCGGCCGGCGGCGAGAGGGTGCGCCTCCGCACGGAGACCGCACGCCCTTCTCAAGGCAACCGGGGGGGGGCTAGGCCGGACCGTGGAACCCCAAGCAAAGCAACCACCCGCACCCGCACAACACAAACACCACAAAACACCCTCAAACCAGTTCCAAAAGATGAACTCAGGTGGATCTCTCACAACTGCAACAATTCTGCTGGCTGGATCTCGCCACCAAAATGGCAAACACTGGGGAAGGAAGGGATGGGCGGCAGGCGTTTTAAACTTTCTCTTGGCCAGTTCAAAACTTCAAATCAAAGCTCTGATTGGCCAGGGGAAGATTCTGCTAGGCTACCATTGGCCGTGGGAGAAAGCGGCCGGATCAGCTCCTGCGCATGCGTCTCCGCCGAACCACCGAATTTGCCGAATTCACACGCCGAACACGCCGAACATGAAGAGTTCGGCCATCCGGATTACTCTCATTTTGGAGTTCGGATCCGTCCGAACTGAAAATCGCCGAATCAAGGAGAATTCGGCTGATTTTCAGTTCGGGCCGAACCGAATTGACAGCCCTAGTGGTGGGTAGCCCCCTGGTATCTTGCAACCCTACTCATGCCAGGGATGTAAAGGGCCCATCTCCCCCACCCCCAATTCTTCTCCACAGCCTCTGCTGACTGATAAGGTCAAGAGGGAAGCCTCTTTTCATTCTAGATACACAAGGGCTGGCTAAGGTTCAGCAGTGGTAGGGAGATAGGATTGCCAACCTCCAGGTACTAGCTGGAGATCTCCTGCTATTACAACTGATCTTCAACTGATAGAGTTAAGTTCACCTGGAGAAAATGGCTGTTTTGGCCATTGGACTCTATGACATTGAAGTCCCTCCCCAAACCCTGCCCTCCTCAGGCTCCACCCCAAAAACCTCCTGCTGGTGGCAAAGAGGGACCTGGCAACCCTATAGGGAGATATAACCCTACATGCCCAAAGGTACTCCACTAATTAACACAGTTATAGTTAGTATTAATAGTTATGCCTTACATTATTGTGCATGCATGTTCTGTAGGGTGGTATAGAATGCATACAATAGTCATGCGGTTCTTTTGGTTGAAAATGATTGTGAATGAGGCTCTCTATGAGCTACAGAGTGAGTATCAGTGATCTAAGATAATGTAGTTGTGCATAACTCCAGTTCTTCTTCATATTGCGGTACAGGATATAAATTAAACAGCATGATTTAAAAAGTTTCAGCACAGGTATTATGTCACCCTTCTGAATATTTGCTTTCGCACTGGGAGAAATCCACTAAAAACAGCAAGCAGTTTTTCAAACAGAACATAATTTCTCATAAATGTTTTCCTGTCTAAACCCAGTTGTTAGCAGGTAGATATTTTTTTTAGGTGTCTGCAATTTAAAAGCAAAATTGGAAAGAAAAAAAACCCCAACCCACTTAGAATAAAAAAAAATGGGTGTTTAAAAATCAATTGTAGTTAATTTCCCGAGAGGAGAGATTGTAATAATTGTGAAATGAAGTTGTGATAAACTAAAAGAAATATTGCACTCTCTAGGTTTGAATCCCAAACCACAGTTTAATTAAACATCAAAATGTTATGCAAGAAGCAACAGGGTAGCGTCGACTGTCAATTAACAGCAATCGAAAAGGGAAAAAACTCACAAGGTTCACATGGCAGTTACAAGGCGAGTCCTTAACTACCACTTGTGCTTTTGAAAATTGCCTGCGATAATTATAACAATAAAGTCGTCTTAAAGCATATAATCTTGGAACCAGAGGGCTACAGTGTACCAAAAAGGTCAACTGACTCAGCTTTGCCATATCTGCAAACCCTCAAACGGAAGGCCGGCGCCTATGGAGCAGCCAATTGTTATGTGTCACAAGCAAAGGGAACGAAGGAATGGGAAGAACGGATGCCAGAGGTCCTGAAACAGCAGGAAGTATGCTTGCTCACTGGTGGGCAAGCTTGTGGGCAGGCGCCTCAAAGGTCGAGCCAAAGCTTTGGATAATCCCACTCCAGTGTACAGCCATAGCACTTACGCATCCTCTATGCCCTACCGTGGTGTTACCTCTAATCCAGAGGACCAGTCAGCGGGGAAATCTGGTCGAAGCAGGCAGGAGTGCCGGCCAGCTCTGTGCTGAGCCAGGTCAGGCCGGTGGCGGAGGGGTAGAGACAGCAGAGATTAAAAGGGAGACTTCTGACAATGGCTGGGGAAGAGATGCAGGCTCAGCTCCGAGAGCGGCTGCCCGTGGACAAAAAGAAACAAGTTGAAGCAATCCCCGGCTTCCGATTCTAAGAGCTGGGGGGACGTGGGGCTTGTGACAAGATGGCAGAGAGGTGGCTGGACGAGACAGGGCAGGAAGAATGCTTAGGGTTGCCAGGTCCCTCTTCATCACCGGCAGGAGGTTTTTGGGGCGGAGCCTGAGAAGGGAGGGGTTTGGGGAGGGGAGGGACTTCAATGCCATAGAGCTCAATTGCCCAGGCGGCCATTTTCTCCAGTTGAACTGATCTCTGTCGGCAGGAGATCAGTTGTTATAGCTGGAGATCTCCAGCTAGTACCTAGAGGTCAATACAAATTACAACAATAGGCTCAATATTAATCAAACAGTATCAAGTGTATTCAAAACAACAATCCACAGACAAGGACTATACACAAAAACAATGGTGCTGAACAACAAAAGTGTACTATATACAATATTTACAACAAATAGTCACCACCAGATGCATCCATCAAGCTATTCAGCTTACTGGTACTAATAGTGTCCGAAGACTCAAAATAAAGCGCTCGGCTTCATCTGTTTCTTGATATTCCCTTAAAAGGGTAATGCCAAATGTCCAGTGGGGACCACAATTGAATCCAAATTGTTCAGAACCAGATCAGAGGAAGGAACGCAGATCCATGGTATTAATTGTGTTTCACCTAAGGCTTCATCAGCCTCGATTAGTTTCTCAAGTTGCCCAGTCCACATCAGTCAATGTTCAAAAATACATGCTCAGAATAGCTAAGCTGGTTTTCCAAGGCTTATGCTCAAGAAAACCTAGAGGTCAGCAACCCTAGGAATGCCACATGATTGAAAGAGACTGTCGGTAAAGAGGAATGTAGGGAAATACCATATGACTTCCTTCATTAGGGGGCTGGATATAAGCCATGATTTGGTACTGCTGATCTGGATGTGTGTGGCAAAACAATTATTATGGCACACATGGGTACGTTGTGCTAGACCTCATGGAAGTCCATCAGTGATTATTGATGCCCCACTACTCCACATGAAGCCTGCTGGGTGACCTTGGGCCAATCACAGTTCTCTTTGAGTTCTCTCAGCCCTACCTACCTCACAAGGTGTCTGTTGTGGAAGGGGAAGGGAAGGTGATTGTAAGCTGCTTTGAGACTCCTTAAAGTTAGAGAAAAGTGGGGTATTAAAAAACCCTCTTCTTCTTCTAAAGAGAGCCCCCACATCCAGAGGTAGCAAATCTCTGAATTCCAGTGCTAGGAGGCAACATCAATGGAAGCCCTGGGCCTACATGCCCTGTTATGAACCTCCAGTAGGGATACCAGCCTCAAGGTGGGACCTGGGGAGCCCCTGTAATTACAGTTCATCTCCAGACCACAGACATAAATTCCCCTGGAGAAAAAGGGTGTTTTGGAGGGTGACTCTATGGCATTGTACCCCACTGAAGTCCCTGCCCTCCCGAGTAGGGTTGGCAGCTCCAGGTGGGGAAACACCTGGGGATTTTTGGGGTGGAGATTGAAGAGGGCAGGATTTGTGGAGAGGAGGGACTTCAATGCCATTGAGTCCAATTACCAAAGTGCCCATTTTCTCCAGGGGAACTGATCTCTTGGCTGGAGGTCAGTTGCAATAGCAGGAGATCTCCAGCTAGTACCTGGAGGTTGGCAACCCCACTCCCGAGGCTCCATCCCCAAATCTCCATGAGTTTTCCAACCTGGAGATGGCAACCCTACTGTCTCCCATCCCTCACTGGTGGCCAGGGAAGATCTGGCAATCCTACCCTCCAGGCAATTGGTTGGCCGCTATGTGAAGTGTGATGCTTGGGGTTGCCAGGTTCCCCTCCCAATCGGTGGGAGGTTTTAGGGGGCAGGGCTGCGGTGGCCGTGGGGGCACGCACGCGATGATGGCATTTCCGGCTTTACTTTCAGAAGAACCACATCGCCGCGGCTGATTTAACACTCAAACCCCCCAGATTTTGGGGGGTCTGAGCTTTAAAAAAGCTGCAATGATGTGGCGCTTCGGAAAGTAAAACCGGAAGTGCCGTCATCGTGTGCACGTGCTCACATGTGCACGCAGCCCAGACTTTGGAGCAGCTGGGTGGGTTGGCGGGTAATTGCCCACCAATACCACCCACCTGGCAACCCTAACAATACTGGACTATATGGTTGACTGTTCTCATCCAGTAGGGCACCTTGTTCTTACCTCATAGAGCATGTGAGCCGAAGAGCTAGATACACAGAAGCATGTAAAAAAACACACACAGAAAAAACACAATGGTCATATCTATATTGGAGATCCAGGTTGGCTCTTGGGGAAAATATTTAGAAACCCCTTGTGCTTGCTTTCTCTCTGTACACTGTAAATAAATTTATTGAGTGAACAAGCTGTAGGAGAAGATTAGTAGCACCGTTTTCACTTAAATTGGCAGGAGGTTTGCTTTTCCCTGAAAATGCAGCCTGGCTTTCCCTCCTCCACTTGCTGTGATACTTTTTTTTTTTTTGTTTAGGGAAAAATACAAACTTATTTGCATATGGAATATTATTTTGCTCTGAGAGATTAGAGCAATTTAATTTGAATCCTTCTAGAAACTGGTGTATCAGCTTAGCTAGTCATCTGTGACATCTGTGGGCATTATCTCTCGGAAAACCCTACTGTACCATCATTATTTGTATGTATGTGCACACTTTGTGTGTGCACGACAACTGAAAATGTGCATTCTATTATGTGCATTCTAGTAAGCACCCATGATACGTTGTGTGTTGTGGACGGTTTAATGGGATGGATGTCAAACCATATAAGTATTTATGGGGGAACGTTGATTTTTACACAAACAGGGGTATTGCCAGAGATGTGCAAAACCTGTCGTTTTGTCTGCACAGATATTTGAAGCTTGCAACACATCTTTGTTCATAATAGTAGAGATGCAGTTTGCAAGAAGCAGATCCCAATAATTGTTGTGTATGTACTATCATCCAGAGCTTTGCTTTGTTTTCCCTCACCCAAGCCTCAAGAGCCAGTGTGGTTGACTCTAATCTGGAGAACCAGGTTTGATTCTCCACTCCTCCACTTGAGTGGCAGACTCTAATTTGGTGAACCAGGTTGGTTTCCCCACCACTGTGCATGAAGCCAGCTGGGTGACCTTGGGCTAGTCACCATTCTCTCCAAACTCTCTCAGCCTTACCTACCTCCCAAGGTGTCTGTTGTGGGGAGAGGAAGGCGATTGTAAACTGGTTTGAGACTCCTTAAAAGGTAGAGAAAATTGGGGTATAAAAACCAACTCTTCTACACCAGCATGGTGTAGTGGTTAAGAGTGGTGATTTAGAGAGGCGGAGACTAATCTGGTGGATGAGATTTGTTCCCCCCACTCCTACACACGAAGCCAGCTGGGTGACCTTGGGCAAGTTACAACTCTGTTAGAGCTCTCTCAGTCCCACCTACCTGACCGGAATGCCTGCGCCGGGCTTAAGAGGCAACGGTGCTGCCTCCTAAGGAGATTTCAGCCCATCCGAAACCTCTGCCTGGTGCCAAAAATCCATTGCCAGGTCCTTTCAGAGACTGCCTGACAACAGATTCAGACTCTGATGAAGACCAGATCCAGGGGCAGAGTCCTCCTTCCCCACCCACACTGACAGAGAAAACAGCTGATGATGATGTATTGCCAAGACAAACCTTAAAGTCACTAGCTAAAGAGCAGCCTAAGGAAAACCAGACGCCGGCCGACCCGGGAACATTGAGGAAGCTTCCAAGGGAGCCGGGAGACCATGAGGAGCAGATGTCTCCTGGGACTTGTCGGAGGAAAATGGACCGGGTCCTGGCAGAACAACGCCGGCGTTTGGCCAGGCTGGAGCAACAAAGAAGGAACTGGGACAGCAATGGAGATAGTGAGTGAGTCTTTACAGAAGCTGCCTCCCCCAGACAGCTGCAAGTATTTAGGAGGGCTGAGTCAGCAGAAGCTGTGGAAGCAACACTTGGTGAACCTGCGACACTCCACTCTGGCTGATGGTGTATCCACTCGGACTGTTTTGAATGCTGCTGGACCGGACCGAGCTCGACTCTGCCTCTTGCTCTGACGGATTGCCTTTCACCCTGACTGAACCTTGGACTTTTACTGGACTTTGTCTACTACACCCATTCCCAATTAGTACAGCTGCCAGCTGTAGAAGCCTCGGCTTCAGAAACCCCAGCCTGTTGCCTCGCCCGCGGTAGGCCTCTTCATAGCACCGCGCTGCTACAGCAGCACCCTGCCCTGGTGGGCCAGCAAAGGCCCCCACTCACCTTCGGCGGGAGGTTTCTCTTCAGTTGTGTGCATTCTTATAATGTAAGAATTTGATGTGTCTGTTTATATGTTTGTATGTTTTGTAATATTTGTTTGGAAAAAAAACTTTTAAAAAATCCAAAGTTGTCTATAGGCTCAAAAAGGTTTGGGACCCATAAACTAGTACATTTCTATCCTGCTCTTCCTCCAAGGAACTCAAAGTGATGAACATACCCCCCCTCCATTTTATCCCTCTCAGAAATCTGAGGTATGTTAGGCTGAGAGAGAGTGACTGGCCTATGGTCACCCAGGAAACTTCTATGGTGGAGCACAGAGTTAAATGTGGGCCTCCCAGACCGGATCCTTAAGTTCTAAACACTACAACATGCAGACTTTTTATATGGCCTTGCCTCTGGTATGTTGAGAGTTCTTGATCATTTGACATAGGGTTGCCAGGTCCCTCTTCACCACTGGTGAGAGGATTTTGGGGCGGAGCCTGTGGAGGGCGGGGTTTGGGGAGAGACTTCAATGCCATAGAGTCTAATTGCCAAAGCGGCCATTTTCTCCAGGCGAACTGATCTCTATCAGCTGGTGATCAGTTGTAATAACAGGAGATCTCCAGCTAGTTCCTGGAGGTTGGCAACCCTACTTTCATAGTCCATCTAGGTCGCAACCAATCACAGCCTGTGCTTTAATGGTTTTAAAGGGAATTCATTTTCTTCTTGTAATTAAGCAAAGATGTAGATCTGAAATGCAAGAAAATGAGAAAAAGCGGTACTCCCTTACCAAGCTTACATTTTTTTCCCTGTTAACACTACAGGGTCGTTGACGATACCCATGAGCCTACCACAGATGCACATTAATTACCCGTTCTCTAATTACTAGGGTTCCAATATAACTGTTCAACCATTCATTAAGCTTTCTTCTCAACGTTTCCAAAGCCCTAGGGACGTATGCAAGAAGCCTCCAACTCAGCAACATTAATTGAACCCTATTAACTCATAAAATGAATAAAAAGCTTTAGCTATTGATAAAAAGCCCTCTTCATTAAGTTTGCGAAAGCCATGGTGCACAGATGAACATTTTCCTTCTGTGTGTGCGTTATAGTTGGCTATCAGGAAATGCAGCTGCTCACCACATTCGCTTCAGCTAAAATCAACAGCACAAAATAGCCCGGCTAGTTTCTGGTTTATCACGTTGCGCACAAGGGGTAGATAGTTGTACATGCCAAGTAAGACCAAGCCACCAAACAAATAAACAAGAAACAACTCAGCATGGAGTTAATTACTTCTCCAGAACATTAATAATACATTGCAGTTGTGTTGGTGCGCCACCAAATTTTCATGAGATTCAAGTTGGGCGAACAAAACGTGTCCAGGAAAATCTGTACCACACACTGATTTGTGCATTAGTGTTCCTCTTCACATTGTTCCCAATTGGCTTCTGTTTGGGCTCCATTGTTGTTGGAAAGACCTTCTTAACAGCTAGTCAAAAAGCAGTCATCATCACCAAATAAGGAGTGTCTGTGGACAATGAGGCACCAACAAGAGACATTTATGTGGGTGTTGTAGTAGAAACCAATATTGCCTAGCCTACCTCCAGTCCTGAAGGTATATCGGTAATTCAAAAATTGCAATATGCGATAGAAAAATTATGATGATGATGACAAAAATAGACGGTTATATCATAATACATCCACAAATCAAAATGGCAACAGTTCTCTCCCAACTCTTTCAGTCCCACCTACCTCACAGGGTGTCTGTTGTGGGGAGGGGAAGGGGATTGCAAGCTGGTTTGAGACTCCTTAAAGGTAGAGAAAAGCAGGGTATAAAAACCAGCTCTTCTTCTTCTTCTTCTTCTTCTTCTTCTTCTTCTTCTTCTTCATGCTCATCGCTGTTCACATTGGACCACAGCTTGTCAACCATGCAGGCCTGGAATAAAGGTGGAAGCATCAGCTTGATTCCTTCAGCAAAAGGGGCAAGGTCTTTGTCTCTCTCTCTGCAAAGAGACTGAGAACCTTTCAAGGAAGGGCTGCATAAAAATCATGGAAACAGGAGGGTGCAGGCCTGCAGAGGGTAAAAAAGTTTACTAAAAGCCTGCCCTCCTTTCAGCTCAGTAGTCCTGCGCCTCCCACTTCCCGCAAGCACTACCACTTTTTATTTGTATTTAGCTCTCCGAAGTTAATGACTTCTTTAAAAATCAAGGCAGTCTTTCCTCGGTAAAGTTAATCTTTCAGTGTGTTCTGCTTGAGGACTGAGAAATCTCCAAATCAATCTGTGTCTCTTTTTTTAAAAAGGTCTTTGCCTCCTAACAATACTGAGTCTGCCACTTTCAGGGAAAACACTGGAAGGTTACATGTTTCTAATTGAAACCTGATGGATTTTGCCATCATGGCAATTTACCTTCAGTCCACTGGATAGTGAAATTATTAGGAAGAAAACATTTACTTGCTGTTTTCCTTCTGAATCTCTCTTCTTCCGCAATGGGCTTTAAAGGCAGAGCTACTGCTGTGAATTATCTTAACTCAGAAGGGCAGCATTCCAGGTAGTGTGTGTGTGGGGCGGTGTGGGGACAAATACAGTAGAATGCTGAGCCTTAGACTGGGGAGATTTGGGTTCAAAACTCCATTCGGCACAACACATTGAGTGATCTTCAGCCAGGTACAGTCTCTCATGCATTTTGTGGGTGGTTATGATAAGACTGGAAGGGCAAGGCTATATAGGTTACTCAGGTTGTTTATGCATGGGTACCTTCACTCACGTTTGTACCCGGTCTGTCTCGGTTGCTCCTTGGAGTTATGAATGAGTTTTCCATCCATTAGAGATGACCTTGCTGCCACAAATCCCAGGTCTTCCAATTCTTCTCTTAACCCGATTCTTCCCACTCCTTCCATCTCAGCCTGGGTGAAATCCCCATGCATAAGACAAAGTGTGGGGCACCAAGCTTGGTATCTCTCACAGCCAATTGCAAAGCAGCATGTAAAGAAGCGGGAATTCAAATACTCCCTGCTTCCTCTGAGCTCTGAGTAGAAGAAAGGATTTTCAAAACCGAGGCTTGGATTTCTCTCCCCCCCTCCCCACACACACCATTCAGATTGCTCTGTTTTTTGTTCTATGTTCTTACAATGCTTCTTTATGTGGTAATTGAGTTTTGGGGGGGATTTTCTCTCCCAGTAAACACTACAATGTAAGCCAATTACAAAGCAGTATTTAAAGGGGCGGGGACTTGGTTTGAACTTGGAGACTGCTGGCGCATAGATTCCCAGCAGTAAAGTGTGGGTCCAGAAAGCAGCAAACTTCAGGTAAAACTCCCATGCATAAACGACCCTAGAGGTCTTAGGAGGAAGACACAGATCCAAATGTAAGATATGTGATGGAAAGCAAAGACAAGGAGTTAGCTACAAAAAGCAGCTGGGTGAGGGGTAATATTGTTGTGGGTTATAGCACAAGAGAATAAGGGGTTCCTCTCTGGTGTATCAAGAAGAAGAAGGAGGAGGAGGAGGAGGAGGGTCACCTTCCCTTCCTCTCCCCACAACAGACACCCTGTGGGGTAGGTGGGGCTGAGAGTGTATGACTAGCCCAAGGTCACTCAGCTGGCTTCATGTGTAGGAGTGGGGAAATAAATCCAGTTCACCAGATTAGCCTCCAACGCTCATGTGGAGGAGTGGGGAATCAATCCCGGTTCTCCAGATCAGAGTCCACCACTCCAAACCACCATTCTTAACCACTATACCATGCTGGCTCTTGGGAAATAGTTATTTCCCGGCTGCTTTGAGCCCTGGAAGGGAAGAAGAGATTTACTTGTACTATGCTTTCTCCTCTCTTCCCAGAGCTTAACACAGTCCCATGGGTGACATTTCCCATTGGGGAAAGTTATCCCTCCCTTCTTCATGGAGATGGCCCAAATCCATATAGAGCCCCGCCACAGCTGATTTTGCAGCTAAATGGCATGTCCAAGGATTCCTAGTGTCATGTTTAGTCTAGTCCTAAGAAAGGGACCAAAAAGGAGGGGAAAGGAAAAAGAAAGAAAGACAGGAGAAAGTGTTACACGATGGTCTCCTCCCACATCCAAACAGAAAATCTGGACTAATTCGTTCTGTAAGAATTAATCTATTAAAACATCTCAGATATCTCCAGTTGTCAGAGAAAAGTGGTCTTGCAACCTTTCATTTCAGATAGCACAAATGAATTAATTTGTGAGTTCTGTTCTTTGAACTATTACCAGCAAACCAGACAGAAAACCTTCAGAGAGTTTAATCTTTCACTTAAAAATTAGCTCTCTGTATTAGACAAGGTGTTAGAAAAGACAAGCATGTGAAAATTAACCCATTAGGTAATGAAAAAACAAGTGCCAAATTGATCAGAAGAACTCCTAATATTTCTCAACCATATTATGGTACCTAAAATTTAAAGCAAACCAGCTTTCGGGTTACTGTCTTAAACTGCTTTCAGAATTTTTTCTATAAACCAAATCTCTCTCTCTCTCTCTCTCTCTCTCTCTCTCTCTCTCTCTCTCTCTCTCTCTCACATACACACACACGCACGCACACACACACATACAAACACACATACTCAGCTAATCTCTTCTCAGAATTCCATCCAGAAAATCTGATTTGCTTATCACATCAAAGCATTTTTACAGAAAAAAATTGCAGTCTTATACTAAATCTCTTCTAACTTAAATATGTGATTATCTTTAAAAATGAACTATTGAATAGGTGTATCATACAGTGTGAACCACAAGGGGGGCAAAAGCACTGAGGAGGCGGCATGACCCTGGCGCCAGCATCAGGGGCATTTATGATGGCCTTGTGGCACTTACGAGAGTGCTGGGGAGCGGCACGGCAGTGCCACACATGGGCGCTGGCACAGCCGTACACACCGGCACAGTTCCGGTGCAAGGGCTCACACTGCTATCAAAGGGAGCATGCCCAGATGAGGGGCTGGCATTAGTCAGCTCCCTGAGCCCTTTTGGCATGGGAATGCCCACGTTTGCTGGAGAAAATTACGCTGGTGAAAATGTAGGTGCAGCCCATTAAACTGCATACATTCCATTTCCATTCCACTTATGTACTGTTCAAAGACCAACAGGTCACAAGCAAAAAAGAACAATAAAATACATATAAAACAACAAAATAACTAAGACCATATAAATATAGGTTATAATTTTAAAAGGTAATACCATTAAATGCCATAGACAAAAATTTCACGACCGCCAAGGATACATTTGGATCAATATCTGCTAGTCGTTTAACTGCAATTTCTTGCTTAGTATCAAGACTCCATTTTTGAATGTATCTATAGATCCATTTCTCACAGGCTGCGTACAGAATTTCCACAGGGGTTGGGGGAATGCCCATCAAGTTGATGGCCACAGCACAGCCAGCCGATTAGGAGGTGGCTTGGCTGCGCCATCCCCACCTTTGGATTGTGCTGCCCGAGTACATCTGCTATGTACTCATTATCTTTTCTCAAGTAGGATTATTAGGCCAATCTTCCTGCCTTTTAATAGAGAAAGCCAACAAATCTAATATTTCCATAACTGTTTTAATTAGCTGTCAAAGAGAGAAGAAAAACCTGATGCAGTCAGAGTTCACCATAGTTGAACCTGGTATCTGCTCACTCTACAGGAAAACATGCCTGATCAACAAGAAAAGTGATGATATAATCAAAATATTGCTACAAAAGTTTTAGTTAGTTATGCTCCATCATCACATGAAACTGCCTTATACTGAATTGGATCCTTGGTCCATCGAAGTCAGTATTGTCTGCTCAGATCAGCAGCAGCTCTCCAGGGTCTCAGGCAGAGGTCTTTCACATCACCTACTTGCCTAGTCCCTTTAACTGGAGATGCCAGGGATTGAACCTGGGACCTTGTTCATGCCAAGCAGATGCTCTACCACTGAGCCACAGCCCCTCCACTGCTCTGGTTTGCTGGTCAAGAGAGCCTGATCACCTGGTCAGATGCAGAAAATGAGCTTGGTTGTGTCCATTTGTACAATTAAACTGCCTTTTCATACGATTAGACTGCTTTCTTGGAGCCACTGCCCCTTTCCTGTCAGTTTCTGTGGCTTCCAACTATAAAAGGCACATAGTAAACAGAAGGGGGGAGGGAAGACTTTTTTTTAGTTGAGACTAACTACTTAGATGTCTGTGTATCTTCCATTTCTCCTGGTGATCCTAGATAATCTTGTGGTCACTTCATAAAAGGATGCTGCTTACCATGCAACCACAAAATCGAGAAAGTTTGATCATGGTCATGTTCTTTTTAAAATTCTCAGCATAGAACCATAGTATGTAGAATCAGTGAACAGATCAATGATATAGATATTTCCAATCACGTGAGACCTATAAGCCAAAGAGGGCCATTCTCCTTCCGCTCTCCTTAAAATAAAAATGGAAAAGCTGTTATAGTTGGCATAGGAGATGGCATCATTGACCAATAGGGGAGCAGGGCCCATATGACATAGTGAGGGACTTAGAAAACTGTGAAATTATGGGCTTTTCAGTCTACATTAATAGGTTGCAAGCAAAAATTATTACATTGGGATTGGGAACAGTCTTGGAAGTGCAGTATTAGGCTGAAAGCCTGTCAGTTGCTATCTATCTTAAACAAAATACTTGTGTTGCTAAAAAAAGAATCCAGGCATTGGCCTCCTAGCAAAATTCTCCATTGAAAAGGAAGAAGATAAATAGTTATCTGTAAAAGAAGGTCATAATCACAAAGAACAGTATAAAAATGGAGTATGTGTGGGATGATAGATAGATGATAGCTAGGTAGGCAATCCGAACTTACCCTCTTCTACATATAGGTGAGTCTGTACAATGCATGTTTTCAAAAGAAATTATATTCATCATGGGTTTTTGTTGCAGATCAAGTAAGTTATATGGATATCAGTTTGACCTAGGATGATGCACTTTAGGCTGGTTTGCACATCTGTCTTCAAGGCCTGTTTTTTTTTCTACAATGCATTATCCAAAGACCAACAGCTGGGAACAAGAACCAACTTACTCTCTCGCCCCCCTCTCATTCTTACTCATCTTTCATTCATCCTGCTTCCTGTCCGCTAAGATCCAAACTTCTGGTTAGAATGGATCTTCAGAATTAAAGAACACACTGTAGTCTTTTACACCTGCCAACCCTCATATTAAAGGAATAATTGCTGGAAATCAGATAGGGAGATGCTTGTAAGAGCTTCCTTACTGAACGCTCTGAACTAGTCATCACTTTTCCTACCAGATGGCTGTCACCTCAGAAATGTCAAAGATAATAATTAAAATCTTTATTTTGGAATGCATTTCACAGTTTGTGGCTGGTGAGAAGTGCTTCGCACCATGTGAACTTTAAGAGAACACTGCTGAATATAATTTGTAGTTTTATTTTCAGTAAACTCCTCAAGATCTTCATCTCTTTAAGAGTCTTCATCTCACATAATGGCACCCCGGAGTAAAATGAGGAACTCCCCTACCAGCAGGCTTCTTTCAAGAAGCCTTGCTAAGCTGTTGGCATTTAACTGGTGCAGCCAATAAAGTCATGTTTGTGTCAGATAACCTGTGCTGAAAAGCAAGTAAGTGTCAGTTTCTGGCCTTCCTCTAAACCCTTGACCCGCAGTGTTCCGCCAGCTTCCATCTCCGACGGCAATGAAAGGATGCTACTACCTGGAGAATTTTTGCTCATCTTAATAAAACTGTTCTCACTTTCACATTCCTTCAGCATTTCCTGAGCAGCCATTTTAAAGTTAGTCTTTAATTTTGCAACGAATTCCTCCCTTTTATCCCAGCCCCCAAATGAGAAGCTCATGAATTTTCTATTTCCACACTGGATTATTCTATTCTGCAAGAGTTGGAATGAATACCAGAGATGGTATTTCTAAGTCTTGTAACACATTTCAGTAGTGTGACCTTTACCAGTCTTGCTTCTGCCCTGCCTGTGGGATAGAAATCTCCTGGATCACTCCATTGGATGATGTTTGTTTGGAAGAGCGGAGATGGGGTGTACTATTGACAGGGGGGGGGGATGTACTGCTGGATACTTGCGTGGAGGGGCCTTTTTACTATGGCTCTAAACATTCCTGGCACATAGGTTCCAGAAGGTGGTGTCAGCAGACTAAACTGATGCCTCCAGCACCCCTTGTCTTTTGGGATTTTGCCTGGTTACATAATCTGGAGATTTGGGGGGGGGGTGGAGCCTGGGTAGGGCAGGGTTTGGGAAGGGACCTCTGCAGGGTATAATGCCATAGAGTCCACCCTCGAAAGCAGACATTTTATCCACGGGGACTGATATCTATCGTCTGGAGATCAATTGTAATAGCAGGAGATAACCAGCTAGTAGCCTGGAGGTTGGCAACTCTATTTTAAAATGATGAGATAAAACTTCAATTAAAAGTTTGAGTAAACAGAGATGTTTTAGCCTGGTATCTAAACGACCACAGAATAGTTACCCTTCTTGGGAATCCCCAGGGATATAGGGTGAGCCACCATGTGACCCAGAATTGTTAGCATTGCTAATAAGTAAATATTTATAATACAATCATGTGTGAGAAGCCTTTGGTGGTTGGTAGGTTTCTTAACCCCCAGTATAAGAGAGACATCAAAAATAATCCGAACTAAATTGGGAAAGAGGCCAGTCCTGATGTACCAATCCTGCCAAGACTGGCTGCAGAGCTACACATGCAAATCGGATCCCTGTTTTTCTAAAACCAAATTGGGGTGATAAATACAGTCTAACAGCGCATTCCTGACTTCTGAGGACAAAGGTCTTCAGGAGGCCAGGAAGGAGCTGTGCCAGCTTTGGGACCCCCTGTGCCAGTTCCCGGGTTATTTACGCCATTGTGAATGGCCACAATGCCAGCGGGGAGGCCCGGATGCCGGTCTCTTAGCATTGCTGCAGCAGCACCACCTTGGAACACCAACTGGATTTTCCACCGGTGTCCCACTGGCATAAAGGTCTGTGCAGGCATTCCAGGCGGTGTGCCAGTGTCCAGGGGGCATTCCCGGGGCATGCCGGGGGGCGTAGCTGCCTGTAGGCAGCTCCCGGTTCCCTTTTGACACCAGATGACAGCATGGAGAATGGCGGGACGGTGACTGCTATTTTGCAGGCACAGCCTCACTATTCTCTATGGGACATTTTGTCCCGTTTAAACTTTAAAAAGCCGGCAAACAGCGTTTTTAAGGCTTTCAGCAGCTGGGAAAATGGGTTAGGAGGCACCTCGGTGGCACCTCCTTCCCACCGTCACACGCTGCTGACAGCTCAGGAACGGGCTGCAAATTTGGAAGCAATTGTGGAAGCAATCTGTAGATTTTCTTCACAAAATTCAATCTGGTTTGACAGGTTTTATGGAATGTCAAATAAATATCAGCAACTCATGTAAGCTTTAACACCCATAAAGGTAAAGGGCCCCTGTGCAAGCACCAGGTCACTCCTGACCCATGGGGTGATGTCACATCCCAACGTTTCCAAGGCAGACTTTGTTTGCGGGGTGGTTTGCCAGTGCCTTCCCCAGTCATCTCCCCTTTACCCCCAGCAAGCTGGGTACTCATTTTATCGACCTCGGAAGGATGGAAGGCTGAGTCAACCTTGAGCCGGCTACCTGAAACCAACTTCTGTCGGGATCGAACTCAGGTCATGAGCAGAGCTTGGACTGCAGTACTGCAGCTTACCACTCTGTGCCACAGGGCTCTAACACCCATACACCCATATATATAATGTGCAGAGAGCAGTCAAATAATGTCGAACAGACAGCTCAAAAATTAAGTGAAATGATGCTGAAGTTCCTACCTTTGGGATCTGTGCATTTGCATACATGCCAGGTATTTTCCTGGCGATGAGACTGGTGCCAGAGTTGAAGTGGGAATTTGGACTCAAAACAGAGAGGGTCCAGCATATGGGATCTCAGCCGCTATGAATGTGTATTTTATTAAAAAAAAATGGGGGGGGGTGTTCTTCTGACATGAGATTTTGAGGCTCTTCTCTGCCCTTTCTAATTTATGCAGTTGGCAAGGGTTATCAGTGGCATAATTCAGCACAGCTTGGCAAATGGTCAGTGAACTCCAGGCCGCAAGTGAGACTCGCTTGTGCCGTTCTTGTTGATTTGGCTCAAATACACTTGGCAGATGTAGTTTGTGATGCATATTCTGAGACTGTGCCGTGACACAGGATATCTGCTTTCAAAGCATAGTAGGGAGAGTATTTGGCTTTGTTTTACAGAAAAGAACAAGCAGAAAGCATTCCACGGCAGTGGACTCTTTAATTTTATAAATTTTATAGAATACATTGGGCACAGAGTCAAACTGGAATGTAAGTAAACCCAATACCCCTATGAATAATTACAAAATTTGGTAAAGTTTAATTGAGGTTAACTAGTTAGTGTTTCTTTTTTCAGTTCAGTTTCAGTCACCTTTAATGGCATGATAGTTTCTTTTTTTCTTTTCAGACATCCCTACATACATACCTGGGTTGTTATTATTTTGCTATAGTACTGTTATACATGTTGTATTATGTATTGGTGTGCATTATAAGTGATGTTATTAGACCACTGATGAAGGCCAGGGGGCCGAAACGTGTTTGGATTGTAGTTTTAGTTTATCAGCCCGTATTAGTTGCCATTGTGCTTTTTTAAACATAATTTTTAATGTTTTTAATGTAGACATCAGCACCTTAAAATAAATATATTTATATACATAACTGAATCTTTTCCCACGCACACTTTGGGTACTCAGCTTTGGTTTTAGGTTTGGTCTCCCCCCCCTTTTTTTTTTTGTTAGTAGGGAGAGGTACAGAAATTTTATTCAGGTTTGGATTTAGCTGGTGGCGGGCAAACCCTTGGCAATTTACCCCTCTGCCCACCAACCACCTGAGGGCTGTAGCTCACCCCTCCCTTCAGCTGGCCTGCTTCCCTTGCTGGCCTGCTGAGGGGCAATAGGTGGGTCTGCTAATTGGCGGGCAATTGCCCATCATTAACAGTCACCTGGCAACCCTATATATCTGGGAACACCAGTGACCTCTCAGGTATCATCTGCATCATTTGACAAATCATTTTTGGTAGTGCTGCTCTAATTGGCAGCCGCTGGAATACAAGGAAAAAAAACACCCCTGCTTCAGCAGTGTGTACAAAAGCATGAAGTTTTTAAAGACTTTATTAAGGCTTGACGTGGCCATAAAGCAGAAAGTTGCCCTCATGGGACCACCAAGTAGATAGATTAGATGGGCTTCTTCCTAACAACATTAATGCTACTGGTCAAGAATAAAGCATCCACAAACGGGTAATAATTGCATAGTGGCCCTTTATCTGCATTCATTGTTCTCCCTTGCATTGTATCCACTGTAATTATATTTAAAGATGGGCAAATATCTGCTTTGTATTCTAACTAAGGCAAAACTATAGGATTAAAAAGATGCAGTGACTATTCAAGGCACGAGCAAGGAGAGTAATTAAAACTCCAGAATGCAATCCCTAGAAGTTAGACATGCTTCGGTTGCCACTCAAATGGTTCGCGTTTAGGGCTGCAGTTTAGCACTTCCTTGGGGAATAAGTGCCAAAGAACTCAGTAGGATTTACTTCTGGGTAAATGCACTGTTGGGATGTAGTTATAAGACACACTGATCTCAAGGAGCCTCAAGCACAGCTATTTGGAAACCAATTTGTGTAATAAGCAACAAGAGCCCTTTTTTTCTTGGCTAGTGAATATGAGATCCTCCCAAATAACACACTTGAAAATTGAACTTTTCCTGCTCGCAATGCCGTTTTATTTTTTCTCAGAGTCCATCAACCATACCCTCAAACTGCTGAAGAGTTAGCTGTTTTAAAAGATTTGCATTTCAAGGATACATGTTGTCTTTGCATGATGATGATGATGATGATATAAGAAGTTCTGGGAACTGAACTGAATTTGTGAACTTCAAACTTCCATCCACGCCGCTTTCAGGATGTCCATCGGCCCTCTTGGTTGACGTCCAAAGAGCAGCTTAAAGAGACTGAACCATAATAATAATAATAATAATGATGATGATGCTGATGATGACGACGACGACGATGACGATGACAACAACAGCAACAACAACGTTATATCCCTCCCTTCCCTGACAATACTGGACTCAGGGCAGCTAACATTAAGATAAAATATACATCAATTATAATTCATCTAATCATAGCGATATCAGAATAAAATACAATAATTAAATATATCCAATAATACAGCACATTGAAACCATCTTAATAATGCTGAAACTTAAATTTACACTAATTCAAACTGTGGTGCCAAATTTAATTCCCCTCAGGGACAGATGAAACCATGGCAGAACGTCTAATTTAATACTATACCACGAGGGGGGGGGAGCAAGTGGATCATAAGTTGACAATCTGAATTGGAGACATGTAAGCAAAGATGGGGAAGGATCAACAAGGAACTGGGGGTATGGGAAACAGAGGAAGAAAAGAGGAAAAGGGCGGGGAGGTTGGTAGCATTCGTTAATATCCTGGTCAGCCATTGCATAATCACTGTCACTGCACACTTGCCATCAAAGCATTTCATTTATTTGCTTAGACATTTATACTCTACTTTTCTCTCCAATGGGTATCCAAAGCAGGTGTGTGACACTAGTTTAAGGGCCTGTGGGGAAAAAAAAAACTTGGATCTGAGATATTAATCTCAGTGGGAGGTTAGCAGTATAAATCAACTCTGCTTCAGTCGTGAGTGGGGAGAAGGGACTGCCCAAAATCCAGATTATGCCCCCTGTTTGCCCTCAAAAGTGTAAAATGTGCTGCAGAAGGTTGAGTGTAGGAAAAGGATGACATCCTAACCACTATAGTAAGAAGCTCAAAAGCCAATAAAAGCAATATAAAACCATGGCGGTGTCTGGAGTAGCATGCCCCTGCACTTTGGACACGGATAATAACGACACTTCCCAAGTAGCATGTTGCAGTAGTCCTAATAACCACAAGGAAGGTCCCTATTTATCATCACTCTCTTGCACATGGATAGCTGTGATTGGGCGATATTAGCTGGCCTTTAGCCACATGCAGAAGGGAAGAGGGCATGGGATACTCCAAACTATTGCCTGGCTCAAACGCAGGGATCACGCGTTTGTGCGGCTGCACCAATGCGATTGTGTCACTTCTGGGTTACACTTGGAAATGCCGCATCGCAATGGGCCTTTTACCACTCAAACTCCCAGGCACACAATTAGGGCTGTTGTAAAAAAAAAAAAATCGGTATAGTTCGGATTCGGCCGAATTCGGCCCGTCTGGATTCGGGATATGCCGAAGTCCGAACTCCCCCACTTCGGTCCGTGCAATTCGGCATGAATTCAAAGTTCGGGAAAAAAATTCGGCCGAATAAAGCCATTAAAAACACAATCGCGCCTTTCCGCGGCTCCGGGGGTGGCGTTTTTGGGGGTAGAGGTCCCAAACTTTCAGCGGAGCTTCAAAGGACCCTTCTTGCAAGACCCCCCAAGTTTTGTAAAGATTGGGCCGGGGGGGCTGAGATATGGGCCTCGAAAGGGGTCCCCCACCCTTAATGTGCATCTCTGAGCAGAGCTTTCTGCCCACACACAAAGCTCCCAGCCCCGACAAACAGCTGAGCTGCGGGGAGCAAGGGCGGGGCAGGTGTGAAGAAGTTTGCAAAGCAACTCAACTGCAAAGCAACACAACTGCAAAGCAACACAACCATGCAAAGCAACACATTTGCAACCATGCAAAGCAACATCTGAAACCTGGGAGTTTGCAAACCATGGAAAGGGACAGAGGCAGCTAGCTATGCATAATGAGCAGGAGGGGTGGAATTTCCCCTTTTGCATCGGACTCGGGACCAGGAAAATGCATTCTTTAAGTCACCATTTGAAAACCAGTTTTGAGCAAGCATCAAAATAGACCTAACCGATCTTACTGAAGCCCCCCCTCAAACCAGGGAGAGAGAGACTCGAGGGGGCACACACACCCCAGGCAGAACGGGCGAAAGCCCCCTTTGGTTTCCCCCCCACCCACAGAAGCTGCTCCCTCCCCACACACAGATTCTGCTTCCCCCCCCCCACACACACACAGGAGAAAAATTATAGATTAAAGCCCCTAAAGGGGTCTTACTGTGGCTGTCTTCTGTTCCATCAGGAGGGGCTGGGAGGAGGACTGGTTAATCCAATACGATTCTATTTAAGCACGGGAGGTTTTGTCTTGGAAATGCTACTCTGGAGATGCATACACGATCGGGTGATCCATTCATTCCAATAGAGAAAAGGGGAAAGCCCATACATATCTCGGGACCCCCTGACCCAATGTTTACAAAACTTGGGGAGTCTCTTAAGAAGGCTCGTCTGAAGCTATGCTGAATGTTTGGGGGCTGCACCCCCAAAAATGCACCCCTGCAGCCACAGAAAGAGAAAAGGGGGGAGCCCATATTTCTGCCCCCACTGAACCCAACTTTACAAAACTTGGGAGGTCTCTTAAGAAGGCTCGTCTGAAGCTATGCTGAAAGTTTGGGGGCTGCACCCCCCAAAAAGCGCCCCCTGCAGCAACGGAAATGGAAAAGGGGGGAGGAAAATGGGGTGGAGCCCATATCTCGGGACCCCCTGACCCAATGTTTACAAAACTTGGGGGGTCTCTTAAGAAGGCTCGTCTGAAGCTCCGCTGAAAGTTTGGGGGCTGCACCCCCAAAAATGCACCCCCTGCAGCCATGGAAAGGAGTGAATGTGCACAAGCACACCCCCCCCCCATGAGGATTTCTCTCTCTTTCTCTCCCCGGCCGGGCCGCGCAGCAGCTGATTCCTCCCGTACTCAATCCTGACTGATTGGCCAGAAGAAGACCCAGCTTGGCCACCGATTGGCCAGGGGAGAATGCTGCTTACTGACAGTTATGCTGGCCCCGAATTTGCCGAATTTATTCGTGAACTCCCGAACTCGCTGTATTCGGCTCCCCCATTTTCCTGCCATTTTTGAGTTCGGTTCGTCCCGAACTAAAAACTGCAGAATCAGGGGAAATCTGGCTGTTTTTGGTTCGGGCCGAACTGAATCAACAGCCCTACACACAATCCCTGCCTCATCTCTGAGTATATTCCAATAAAGGAATTTATATATATGAGTATATATGTTTCTGAGTATATTCCAATAAAGGTCAATTGATTTGTATAATGGACCCAAATTTGTGTGTGTGTGGGGGGGGAGGAAACCGGAAATAAAGCTGAATACCCATTTGCCAGTATGGGTATTCGTCTTATTCTGGGTTTGCTGAAAAAATTGGGCCCAATAAAAAAAGAATCTGAAAATTACCATATTTTTTTTGCATACCCCTAGTGTGGTCTAATGCAACTTGGGGGTTGCTTTAAACCAAAGGGCCCATAGATCATCAGTAGAGCACAGGCTAGCACATGCAGGAGGTCCTGCCTGAAGAAACTCAAACCAAAAAGCTCTCCGGAAGCAAGGAGGTGTAAACCCTTGTCTGAAACTACAACCAACCACTGGGGAATAAATACCAGACAACATGGAGCAATGCTTTGGTCTCAGCACAAGGCAGCTTCTTATGTTTCCTGCTGTTCCTACAGCAGTCCCCCTAGTATACATAACTGCTAACATTTGGATCAAGAATTTCAATTACGCATCATTTAGGCTTCTTTTGAAGTCAAACGGTTTTGCAAGCTTCGAGCCAATCTCAGACACATTGACATGCTGCATTATGTATACATTGCCATGAAATCAATTGAGGATGCCATTCTAAATGAGTGATCTCAATGACCTTATCTAGCACAATGCTTATGTACAAAATGCAGACTAAAGGACAATGTTAAGCCATCCTTTAGAACAAGGGTAAGCAGCTGGTGTACAACAGCCCAGCTCTGTTTCTCTAGAACAACAGACTATGAACTTTCAATCTAGCTATCATGGGAAAGGACCTAACTTGGATGGGCCAGGATAGCCTGATCTTCTCAGATCTTGGAAGCTAAGAGAATTAACCCTGGTTAGTACTTGAATGGGAGACCATCAAGGAAGTCCAGGGTTGCTACACAGAGGCAGGTAATGGCAAACCACCTTTTGTTTGTCTCTTGCTTTGAAAACCTGATTGGTTGCGACTTGATGGTACCCTTATCCTCGCTGCCATGCCTGTAAAAAACCTCCACAAATTGTATTCTGAAGTATATTCATAGTCACCCCAAGCAAAATTCCAATGGGGTAGGGAAACATCCCATGGAGAAAAAAAAAATCTGTGGTGACAGAACACATTCTGTTTCACGATACCCAAAGACTCAGAGCCTGAGAACACACTTTCACATGAGACAAAAGATATTTGGCACTAATAATTGCTAACATGGGGGTTTAACGCACTGCCAATTTGTCTCGCCTTTGTGCCTTAAAAGTAGCAAATCCCCGTGGTCCACACGCACGACCGTCCAAGGGCTGTGCATCGGACCCACCTTAGTCGCGAATTAAGGCAAAAAAAAACCCGGGTTAAGCAATCCCTGGTTTCTTTTCGGTGCTAAACCGCTACTTTTTTTTTATTTCGCCACATTACCGGAATGCTGACTTGCGTGTAATGACTCGACTAGCTCGCTACTAATGCCCCTTACCGGTCTCCTCCATCCCGCCCCCTTTCCTGCGCGAGCAATTGCCGCTTCCGGTCTCCCGTCCCTCCCCCTTTCCTGCTCGAGCAATTGGTTGACACGATGGTATACCGGAACGCTGGTGTTCCAAGAAAAAAAAAGGGGGAGAATCGCCCTTTGATTGGATAACTCCTCAGCCAATCCTTGGGCGATGTCACTCCCCTGCTATCCCACATTGCGAACTATCCCACATTATATGGTTGGTTCAAACGCACGGGGAGCCTCCAGCAGCTACTTGTTTCAGACTTATAGTGGGATGGGCTGGCATCATGCGTTTGATTATCCAGTCTTAAATATTGTGGGATTTAAATATTGTGAGATAAAAGAGGAGCGAACCAGGAACATTCTGCCCATGCGTTAATCCCCATGGTTTGTATGTAGGGTATTTTTACTGCACCATGAACACAACTCCTTGTGATGAGATAAATATTCTCTTGATTATCAGAAGGGCCTGTCTCTCCAGAGCAGGTAAAAATAAATTCCACGTAACAGTGTTTTCTGAAAACAAATCCTCACAGGTATACATTTGGGGGGACTAGGGTAACAAAGCTCTTCACTGGCAAAAGCAATGGATTTCTGGATGTTGTTATAGAACCAGGATGCTTTGTGTGTGTGTGTGTGTTTACGTAAAGAAAATGTTAAGTTCTAAGTGGCTGTACTTCCAAAGCATTTTTTACTCATTTGTATGTGACAATGTTATCAGAGGAAATAGTTCTAGAGCAATTTCTGTATGCATTTTGCCCCCCAAAAGCAGAGTCATGGCTAGGGGTGTGCATTTGATAAAGCTGACCGCCCCCCCCCCCCAATAGCTGAAAATACCTTACCAGTATATTTCAGCTTTTTTTCAGCCAAAAACAAAAAGGCAGTTTAAGTTGTAGCTGGCAAACCTGATCCCGAAAAAGCCCCAAAATGGCTTTCTTTTGGATAATTTTGCAATCCCTGGCTACAGAGGTAGAAAGGGAAATGATCCCTTTAAAACAGAAAAAAGTGATCGATTGGCACATTCACACTGGGTTGCAGGGCTTTAAAGTTTAACCCCCACTTTGGCTCTATTATAGCCTATGGGAATTCTTTCCAGGGCTCGGGGGGCTGTTTTTTTTAAGGTAGGGACACCACATTTTCAGCATAGCTGCTGGTGTCTCTCCTTCGATAAACCTTCAAGTTTGGTAAAGATTGGGTCAAGGGTCCAATTTTATGGGCCCCCATTTTTTCCTCCATTGTTTTCAATGGAAGATGGATGGGATTCACCCCCCAAAAACAAACCTGGAAGGAAACCAAATCAGTATGGGAATTCAGGAATTTTTTGGGATTCCTGAAAATTTTCAGTTTCGATATACCCGTATCCGAATTCCCCCCATTTTTTTTGCACACCCATAGTATTTTTGCACTCCCATAAATTAATCCCCAACAAAATTAACATACTGAGCCTATTGCATATCACCTTCACAACACGGGAGCTATTCCTCTGTTAACATTCCATGAAGAACCCTCTTTCTCCATTCCTTAGACGAGCCTCTCTGCAGATCCTCTCTATGCTAGCATCACCCTTCCTCAAACTGGGACAATGCAAGCATGTGAAGGAGCCACACTATGAGGGCCTTGCCCATATTTTATTTATTTATTTATTTTTCATACTTCTAGCCCGCCCTCCTCTGGCCAAGCCGGGCTCAGGGCAGGTTACAAAATTAAAATTTTACAATATAACAATAAAACAATAAAATATATAAAACCATAAAACCATATGCCCCAAACTTCTAATTTTATTTATCTATTTATTAGATTTGTATTCCACCCTCCCCAACAAGCCGGCTCAGGGCAGATAACATCATGTAAAACCCAACAATCATGCTATATTAACAATAAACCATCAATAAAATCAAACCTTAAAACCAGTAATCAGAGATGGCATATAAATAGAGTTGCAAGGTCCCTCATCGCCACCGGCAGGAAATTTTTTTGGGGTGGAGCCTGAGGAGGGCGGGGTTTGGGGAGGGGAGGGACTTCAATGCCATAGAGTTCAATTGCCAAAGCGGCCATTTTTCTCCAGGTGAACTGATCTCTATCGGCTGGAGATCAGTTGTAATAGCAGGAGATCTCCTGCTACTACCTGGCAGTTGGCGACCCTACGTAAAAATCCCACTCTACTGTAACAGCCCACACAGGCAGCTGCCCCTCAACTAGGGTTGCCAGCCTCCAAGTACTAGTTGGAGATCTCCTGCTATTACAACTGATCTCCAGCCGATAGAGATCAGTTCACCTGGAGAAAAACGGCCGCTTTGGCCACTGGACTCTATGGCATTGAAGTCCCTCCCCTCCCGAACCCCGCCCTCCTCAGGCTCTGCCCCAAACACCTCTCATTGGTGGCGAAGAGGGACCTGGCAACCCTACCCTCAACCAAGCCGTTTCAAATACATGGGGAGGGGTGGGGAGGCCACAACAGATGATATTTGCGGCTTCCCTCAATTGTAGGCTGGTGAAAAAGCTCTGTCTTCCAGGCCCTTAGGTCTCGCATGGCCCTGATGTTCCTCGGCAGAGAATTCCACCAGGCCAGCACCAGGGCCAAAAAAGCCCTGGCTCTTGTCGAGGACAGCCGCAAACTCTTAGGGCCACACACTCTAGTGCAGAAGGATATGGGTTTTGAATTACAAACCTACACATGCCAGAAAAATTGCAGAATAAATCACCGATTCCCCCCCCCCCAAAGCACCCATTGGAAAATCTGTGTGCCCTCAATACTCTAGATGGGTGATTCAGCATTCATCTGTATAATTAAACCAACAACAATAGCACAGCCATCCTGCCTCAACGGTGGGACTCGCACAAGCTCAGAAAATCATTTCCTGGCTTGGAAGAGACCTTTTCCCCGCCATAACCTTGACCGAAGGACTTTACGTTTGTACATCAGATAATTTGTAAGACAGAATCACCTCCTTTAAGTACTCGATAGCCAATTAACACGGTGACCTTACAGTCATGGCATGCTTAGCTGCTGTGAAGAGCTGCACATTGGATTTAGGATTAAAGGAGAATCTGATGATCGCTACAGTACATAGAAGCCATTAGCACATAATGCAGCAATGTGTTTGATTCCTGCCATTTAATTGACTGGAATAATTGTGAGGTGCTTTTCCTTCACAGAATCTTTTTAGACGGTTCTTAAAGATGCAAGCTCACATTTGGCTGGCTTTTCATTTCACTAAAGGACAGCCAAAGCTATTCAATTGGGTTTAATTAGAGACCTTAGGTAATCTCACTCGACTCTGTCTCAAGGATATCCTTTGATTTTTAACAGCCTGGTGTTTTCTTTATCTAAATTTGAAAATTGGATTAAATGTGTATTGATTTTTTTCCTGGTGCCTAAAAGTGCGGCTGAGAAATTAATTCATAGCTACAGCAGAGACTGCTGAATACATATAAATGTATAATTTTAACTAGGATTGGTACGAGGGTTGCGCCTCTGGGTTGGGAAATATCTGGATATTTGGGGCTAATATATTTTGTCACTTGCTGATATGGCAACACATCTGGATTTTTTTTTTTTTGCACTAGACTTGTGTAAGGAAATTACAATGCTGAAGGACCTATGACTGGTGTTATTAATTTGCATCTAGCCACACAGGATATAAGATTTATACATTTCTGATATAATACCTTGAAAAATGTATTTCTGGGTGTGTTTTTAATAATCATGTTTTATATAATTTGACCACTGAAGAAGGCCCAAAATGCCGAATAGCATATGGTTATTTATATTTTGTATATCATCATAGGTGTTGATTATTTTCGTAACTCTTTACACTAGTGGTTTTATACGCAGCCTGCATTCCAGGCCCAGTGTTTTAATCCTTTTTATTGTGTACACTTAATTGATATATTACTTTATAAGAATTTCCTTTCCTTCTTTCAAGCTCCCTTGACCACATGGACTTGAGCAGTAAAAGGGGAGCCTTTATTTCTTTGAGAAAAATCTGGTGGAGAGATATTTATCTACTCCCAATGTTGTTCTTGGGTTTCTGTCCGCCAGCAAAAAAGGGACTGTTTATCTTTTGTTATGGCGGCAGGTAATTTGATTAAGATAGGGGTAATCCATTGATTGTGGTAGGAATTATATCGGGGGCATTTCAATGTCATATGGGATAATGAATCCTCTCTCTTCAGATCACATGGACAAAGCCTACCTGAATAATGTAAGTTGCCATATCTTCCATTTAACACCACTGAAGGGGTGGCAGTCAAGCGAGCAAGCATGAATGTGTTATGGTAACGAAGGACTATTAGATTGAAAGTAAGCTGTTCGCAAAAGTAGAAGGATACCTAAAAATTGGGTAGAGCATACTCTCCTAGCATGCATTATAGAGCTGGAGTAATCTAATTTTATATAGTCCTTGATGGTTAATATAGATTGACTTTTCCCCATACCTAATAAGATTTCCTTGTCTATTTCTTGCATCCAACGGGAGCAAAACTGGTCTTTGTTTAATTTGTAGATCAGGCCATCCTTCTCAGTGATGTTTGAAAGCTTGTTGCCATGCTTTAGTTTTAATAGAACCTTGGCCTAATGCTAACCTTAAACTTACTCCAGCTACACATCTTGGGGTCCCTGTAATTCACCTTAAAAACTGACACAAGGGGAGGTCAATACTCTCATCAACCTGAGGAATCCATATTGAAGCTCCATATAAGAGCTGTGGGATAATTTTCATGTTGAACACTTGCAATCCCCCTGGAATACATTGACCTCCCTCATGAAAGAAAAAGCATTCAATTGCTGCCACCAAAGGTTTAATTTTTGTTTGTAATATATCTGAGATGGGGTTTCCAATTAAGGTTAAAGATCATGCCCAGGTGTGGACATTTGGAGACTTGTTCTAATTGGGTACCATCAATTCTCCAAGTACTGGGGGTGTTTTTCTTATCTTTTGAGAAGACCATAACTTTAGACTTTGAATAACTGATCTTAAGTTCCTCTGATTTACAATACTTTGAGAAACAATTTAGACATCTTCTCAAGCCTATCTGAGTGCTGGACATTACAATGGCATCGTCTGCATAGAGGAGTAAGGTTAGGGCCTTTGAAGACAAAAATGGAGGATGAAACTCTGCTGAGGAGAGATGCCAAAAGACAGCCTTGCTTCACGCCTCTTTATAAGAAGTTTTAGTTTCCAGCTCAACCCTTAGGTTCCCTCCATTTTGGGGGTGGAGCCTGAGGAGGGAGGGGTTTGGGGAGGGGAGGGAGTTCAATGGGGTATAATGCCATAGAGTCCACCTTCCAAAGTGGCCGTTTCCTCCAGGTGTCACCTGGAGATCAGTTGTAATAGCGGGATATCTCCAGCCACCTCTTGGAGGCTGGCAACTCTAATTGGTATGTACTGCTGATCTTGAAATGGTGTCCTAGAGAAAATGCATGACTGCTATGCAGCTGTGGCCAAATGAGGAAACAGAAGGGACCACCCCCCCCCAAAAAAAAAACATCAGTAGCCCAGAGCTGGTTTGGTGATAATGAAGATGGAGAAGGAGAAGAGTTGGTTTTTATATTCTGACTTTCTCTACAATTTAAGGAAGAATCAAACTGGCTTACAATCACATTCTCTTTCCCTCCCCACAACAAACACCCTGTGAGGTAGGTGGGGTTGAGAGAGTGTGACCAGCCCAAGGCCACCCAGCTGGCGTCATGTGTAGGAGTGGGGAAATAAATCCAGTTCACCAGATTAGCCTCCGCTGCTCATGTGGAGGAGTGGGGAATCAAACCTGGTTCTCCAGATCAGACTCCACCACTCCAAACCACTGCTCTTAACCACTACACCACACTGGCTCCCATGATGAACACTTGCTCCCATGAAGAACAATTCAAGGCAGGTTTGCCTGCTCATCTGAGTAACTAAGAGACCTGCATCTCCCAGGTACCCTTCTCCTTTGCCCTTGCCTTGCCTTCAGATGTCATTCTAAAATTCTGCTGGCTTAGGACTGTGTGTGGAAAATTACTTAACTAATAGCTGAAGAATGCCACATCTCATGTACCTTCACTGAAATATTACTTGGAAACTGTAAAGGCAGCCGAACCATGAAAAATTGTCCACAAAATCTGTAAGTGTCTATCCTCCCTTGTAGCATTTGCTCCAGGATTATTTCAGAGGAGACACAAAAAAAGTGTCAGTTTCAAAGGAGACACAAAAAAAGTGTCAAGTGCAACAATTGTTTGTGATCCCTGATTGGCTGGGATCACATCTCACTTACAGAGCAAGCATTATCCTTATCCTAAACGAGCTTAGCTCTGTTAGTAAACAGCCAAATGGGATTGGTTACTTAGCGCTGGGATGTCATCATGGGTCTAAAACACACGGTCACTTACTCCGGTTTCTGCCCAGTCTACTCCCTGTTTATTCCCTGTTTCACCCAGGATCAAATCTTCGCAAACGAACGGCACCTCAGTTGCTGCTGGCTGAGCCCTGTCTCGACCCAAAACGAACCCGGTTTTGCAATTGAAGACCCAAACCATTACCCCTGGCTCGTTTCAGATTAACACGAGCCGAGTCTTCCAGCGTCACGACGTCCCAGCCGCCTCCAAACCCCTCCCCTCGCAACCTCACTGCCTTTTTTGCATAATGTTTTCCCCGATATACTGGAAGCGGGGCGTGGACACCAGAGCCGTTACTCTCCTGCCTGCCAAATATTCCCACTCTCACCCTCCTGCCCGTTATTCAGCATTCCTGCGTGCTCCCAGTCCTAGCCAAGGAAATGTCTGCCTCAAGCCGCCCAGTTGGGATGAGGGGAGTCTAAGGAATGAGCTCCCATGCTCTCATTCATCTCCATAGGGGGAAGCTCCCTCCCCAACATGCACTCCACCGCAATCCTATGGATTTGCCGCTCTCTAGGTGCACATTTTCCCCATCTGAATTCTCAAAGCTCTGCATGGGGGGCTTATTTTTGAGTTTTTGAGAATTCGGATGGGGAAAATGTGCATCTTCAGAGTGGCAAATCCAAGGCGAAACCTCCCAGGCATCAATGGCCCACGTCGATTTCAAGGAGCTTTTAATAAGACGCGGAAGAACTCTTCATAGGATCTGGCCCCGACTGTACTGGAGGAAACTGTGCACAGGAGGTTTTGCCTTGGGTTTGTCGCTTTCTAGGTGCACATTTTCCCCATCCCAATTCTCAAAACTCAACAATAAGCCCCCCAGGCAGAGTTTTGAAAACTGGGACGGGGGAAATGTGCATCTGGAGAAAGGCACAGGCAAAACCTCCAGTGCATAAATGGCCTGGGTCCACTTCTATCCATAACCCTACCCACAACATTACGGGTTCCCATGAGCCCTGTCTCTGGCTCACGGGACGCCCCCTCCACCTGGAGCTACCGGACCCCCCCCCTTCCACCCCACAAGCGAGGGGGCCTTCTGGGGCTTTCTGCCCTGGCCCGATCCTGCGCGCAAGGCTATCATTGGTCAGCTTGAGTCGACCAATCACCAGGGGCAGGGGGCATTGCTGAACGACCAGGAAGTACGTGTCTCCCGCCTTTTCTGTTTTGACGGACGGATCAGCATGCTGTTTCACCACGGATCAACAAAGGTGATGCGCACAAATTCTCCCCCCGCCCGGGTTCATTTAACCCTGGCTGGAACGGGGAGGAGACTGGGCAGAAACCGGAGTAAGTGACAGTACGTTTTAGACCATGTACAATATGTGATTCCTGATTGGTTGGGACTGGCTCTTCAAGGACAATGAAACAGAGGGAAACATGGCTGCCAAAGTGACAGCAAAGTGACTGTAAACAATAATGGACAGCCAAGAAAAACGTTGAGTTAAAGTTGTTGAGTCAAAGGTGTCTTTGCAATCACATTCCAGTCTTTGCAATCACATTCTCAGGATCTCTCCCCAGTTTACTTCATGAATTCAGAAACTTCTGTATAATTTTTTCCGCTCCATATTTTTGTTCCATGTAAGTTATTCTTTTACTCTTCTGTTTTTCTCTTCCAAACCATGCTGTTACTGGCCTGGATCCAACTTCACATTGCAAAGATTTAAGGGCATTTAAGTTTTCTTAAGAACAGCAGTGTATTTCCAACTTGTCTTCCCTCTCATCACAACCCTCCCACTTTGCCCCTTATGCTGTTCTTGAAAGTCCCCTGGACCCCTCCCCCCCAGGAGCAAACTTTGGAGGGTATTAACAGGCTGCTGCAAGAGGGGGGAGTTGAAAAGGCCCACTTCTTGGATGGTTGAATGCACACTTCCGTTGCTGTATGAGGAAGGGCTGCGATTTAGAGTACTTGCTTTGTATGCGGCAGATCACAGGTTCATTCTTCAACATCTCAGGTAGTGGATTAGTTAGTGGATTATGAGGAAGACCTCTGCCTCAGATCCTGGGGAGCTGCTGCCAGCTAGAGTAGGCAATACTGCCCTCGATAGAGCAATGGTTGGACTCCGTATAAGGCAGCTTCAGGGGTTCACATGACTTACAATCAGTGCACAATGAATACATTACCAAATCACAAAATCACACAAGGTTGGAAGAGACCACAAGGGCCATCAAGTCCAACCCCCTGCTATTAGGCTATTCAGTTATCAACCCACCCTTAACCTGCTGCCAGGTCTTGAGCTTCCAGTGGATCTTGAAATTGTACTCTGAGGAGTTCTAGAGTGCGACTGGCAGCACAATCCTCAGCAGAGTTACACCTTTCTAATTTTAAGACTGCACTGTACCTCTGCACAACACCACTAGACTATGAACAAAGCAAGAAACTCCGGAGATAAGCTCATCTCTGTACAGCAGTTTTTGTCTTTTTTAAATTTACATTGTTGCTTTACAAATGATTACATGAGTCAGCACCATATACACTGTTGATTTTTTGGGAAGGAACAAGTTTTCCATAATAGCTCGAGTTAGACTGTATTTTCTGACCCCCTCCCCCATGCTCCCAGATTACATTTGCTTGCTGATCTGAGCAAGCAGGAGACCTGGTCTTGCTGAATAACAGACTTTGCTTCAACTACCCTCAGCTGTACAAATGCTGACAACTGTATTCTTGCTGTCATCTGCCATACCTTGAAAAATGGATCATATTGTGTTGTGGCTTATAGGATTCCACCCTACAGGGTCTCCCATGCAATTTAGCATCTACGTGAAACCACTGTGACGGCTACCCTGCCACAACGGTATGTGAAGATCATCTCAAAGTGAAACAGAAAATGCATAGAAAATTGTTGGTCTATGGGTGCTCTCTTGAAGCTTGTGTTGTTAGAGATTCATACCATAAATATCTGTCCCCCCGCCCCCAATCAGGAAATACATGTGTCTAAATATTTTTTGAGAGTGTAGTGGTTAAGAGCAGCGGACTCTAATCTGGAGAACGGGGTTCGATTCCCCACTCTTGCACATGAGCAGCGAACTCTAATCTGGTGAACTGGGTTGGTTTCCCCACTCCTACACATGAAGCCTGCTGGGTGACTTTGGGCCAGTCATGGTTGTCTCAAAAAACTCTCTCAGCCCACGCAGAGGCAGGCAATGGCAAACCACCTCTGAACATCTCATGCCTTGAAAACCCTATAGGGTTGCCATAAGTCAGCTGTGACTTGAAGGCACACACACATACACCCGTTAGTATCCCTATCTCTGTTCAAAAGAGGCTTCATTTCCCCCCTAAGATTTCTACATTTATGAATGGGGTTGTTTGTTTAGCTTTCTCAGAACTATACTTGTTATGTCCAGGAATTAAAACAGATTAAAACTTGACTGCATTCAGTGCTTCTGCAGAAGCTCTTGTGTATAGTTTGAGCTTATAAAATGGAGGAAAATGGCATGAATTAAAACACAGAAGCAAAACAAACACCTCTGTCTAAAGCAAATGGGAAGAGGAAATAAAAACAAAGTTAACAATGGATATGGAAAGAAAGGTCTTTTATGCATGGCTGTTTCACTCACCATCACCCTTCCTATGACTTTGGGTCTTTGTTGAGATTATGCATGCCGTTTCTGAATCAGAGGTCGCCTTGCTCACCCTCTGCATTTCCCCGCGTTTTCAAATTCGAGATAAAACAAGTACCTCAAAATGCGAGTGCAACGCGGGGAAACACAGGGGAAGAGCAAGGCAACCTCTGATGTTCGGAAACAGCACGCATAATCCAAAGACCAAAAGCCATCGGAGGGGTGACGGCCATGCATGAAAGACCAAAAATGGAATGATACATGTTCAGATACACTGACAGTTCTCGAATTTGTTGAGCCTGTGGGCACTTTGGAATTTTGAGAACAGATAGCAGGCACCCCCCTAAAAATAGCCACCATGGGGGGTTTGACCAACCATAGAGAAACTGCCAGGTGGGAGAGGTCAGTCACAAAATGTTGGGAGGTTAAAAGCCAAGGGTCCTCTATGATGGAGGCAACTGTTTCAAAATGGGTGTTTCCTATATAAAGGTCTGCAGGAAAGCCTCCTGGGCACCTCATAAGTACCTCCTTCTCTAAAGAGAGGGAGGAAAACCCAGATTGGCTCTTTGCTTTGAGGAAAAAGGAAACAGGTCTGGAAGGAAAGGACCGCAATGATTCTTGAGATTTTAGTAGCCATTTTAGGAGTTGCTGAGATTTTGAAAATTGTAACTCCAAGTAAATATGCATGAATAGGTTTGGGGAAGGGAGGGGCTTCAATGGGGTATAATGCCAGAGAGCCCACCTTCCAAAGTGGCTATTTCCTCCAGGGGAACTGATCTCTGTCACCAGGAGACCAGTTGTATTAACAGGAGATCTCTAGCCACCACCTGGAGGCTGGCAACCCAGCCAGTTACCAACCCACCACTGGCATCTGGAAACCCATTGGTGGGCAGCTGGAGAGAATTTAGTGGTAGGGTTGCCAACCTCCAGGTGGTGGAGAAACCAAAACAGCACACAAGGCAACAATGCAATAGAAATATATTAAAGTGAAAGTGTGAAATTTCTATTGCCTTGTTGCCTTGTGTGCTGTTTTGGTTTCTCCATTAACTATACAGCACAGAGCCTGTTTTTTTTCCGGTTCAACCTCCAGGTGGTAGCAGGCGATCTCCTGCTATTACAACTGATCTCCAGCCTACAGAGATCAATTAACCTGGACAAAATGGCCACTTTGGTAATTGGACGCTATGGCATTGAAGTCCTCCCTCCCTCTCCAAACCCTCTCCTCCTCAGGCTCTGCCCCCAAAACCTCCTGCCAGTGTTGAAGAGGGACCCGGCAACTCTATTTAATGGTATACAGCAGTGTGAACCAGTGCTCAGTTTGAAAGCTTTTACGATGATTTCATCTCTAACTAAAACGTTCTTGTACTTTTTTTTTATTTTTACAGCAAAACCATCACCTGAAGAGTGATACGTTGCTAAGGGGCAGATATTATTTACAAGCCAAAGGGTTCAAAGCAACATTCCCAGCTCTGAGCAGCCCAACTCCCGATCAACTCAACAGAGAAAGGAGAACTGTGCTTTCTCCGTAAAAAAAGCAGGGACTGCTTTTGAGTACATATCTTCCATCAAGCCGCCAATTAAAGCCGAATTGAATGCTGCCATTGCCAGGAAAAGTAGTTCCATTCTAATGAGCTCCTAAGATTGTTTACATTCCTGGTTTGTCACTTTAATTTCTTGGCAAAAAAAAAAAAGAAAAAGAAAAAAAGGGGAAAAAGAAATAAAGAAAAATGAAAAAGAAAGAAAGACAGCTTCAGATCACAATGACAGGGAAAGAATCCTTGTTAGTGAAAAGTTTGCAGGAATACGGTTTCCCTTCTGAGATCTTCACAGGATGTGGAAGTGAAGGGAAAACACATTTTATTCAGCAATAATTGCTGGAGCTCTTGGATGTGTCTGTAAGATATTTTGAAGGCAACTTACGTCTCTCTGGCTCCTTCCTCTAAGGAAAGCACCGGAAAGTTAAGGCTTCTTTCACATTGATGCACACAAAAGAATTGAAAGGACCAATCTTTTCACAATGTCAGCGCTTAACAAGGACTATCCGCATAAGTTTGTTGCAATTGTTTTGAGCGGGATTAAAACACCCCCCCCCAAAAAAAAAAACCCACTGTGACAAGCAATGATACGAAAGCCGATTATGTGCATATCTCCTCTATAGAAATTTGGGTGTTATAGACATGTGGCAAATATTCTCCCATTTCGATTTGGGGGGAGATAGAAACATTTGGGGGAAGGAAGTAAAAACACTTTCTCTCACCCCTCATATCTTTACTTTGCATATGAGTAGAGTCAGAGGGTGGCATTCCTCTCAACCTCAATGTCTTCTCAATGGATGGCTGAACACTGAATGATCCACACCATCTGTTTTTGAGAAGTATACTGTACTTATAACTGAAAAACGTATGCCCAACAAACAGGGTGTGAGAACACAGGTACCCTAAGGATAAGGGAGCTCACATTAGCTGCAGCTCACTGACAAGGGACGCATAGTGACAAACCTATGCTTTGCTGCTTTCATAATGCATGGAATTGCTCTGAAGGAACAATTTCCATTCAAAAGTGAAGCTGGGTCAGGAGGAAACTCTTGTTGGGCTTCAAGCTTGGGGATGGGCTATGGTTGCATCCACATGACAATGATTCTGTGTTGTGGATCCATTGCTTCTGTCAATCTGGAAACATTTGCAGTGGCAACAGAGTATCCCCATGGAAGTTTCTTCTGCACCTTCCTCAGTCATTCCCTGATGGCCACCGTTTCCCCCACAATGTCGCATACAAAAAAAAAAAGCCCTCTGGTGGCGTGGTAGGGGAAATGGAATCTGAGAATAGAGCCGCACAGATGTGGCAGGTTCAGAAATGCACCTGTGCCCAAACCTGCTCAAACTGTGATCATACCATAGTAAAGCAGATTTATGAACATCAGAGCATAGCAGAGCGGTAATATCCTCTGCTATGCCACTGGGGAGGATTTTTTTTTTAAAAAAATCAGCAATAGATAAATGGCTACAGTGTTATAACATTATAATAAACCGCCTATTAGGTTGTCAGAAATTCCAAGCTTTCATTGCAGAGGGAAACCTTTCCCCTTCTATCTTCACAATGAAAGAGGTTAGATAGTTCTTTAAAATGAAAGCGTGGAATTTAGACAACCTTACAGATAGTGTTTAGAAGACCCCGGATGAACAATACACATGGATAAATTCACCCCAAAGGTCCGTGTCCCACTGACTGTGTTCAGCTTCATTTTCAATATAACAACACTTCCATTTCCCCCCCAAATTGGTTTCCAGTTATTTAAACAAACAAAAAATGCTATTCAGAATTTTGACATTTCGCTTGCAAGGAACATAGAAAGGGTAAAACAGCTGCTATGTAATCCAATAATTAAATCGTCATAATTTTCAGGGGTATGTCCTTTTTGCTTTCTTTTTCTTTTCCTCTGCTGTCATAATGACCTTTTCCATCTCACTCATTTGCAGTTCTTCTGATTTCTTTTCTTTCTATAGCATTTTTTCAGCATTTATACTATTTTGACACTTTGTTTTTTACATTGTATATATGTTGGATATCATATAAATGCCATTGATACTGACATTAAAATCAAACATTAAAATAACATTAAACTTGCATGAACTTAGTGTGGAAAGGCTAGCACAAGGAAACAAAATACAGACTGAACATAAAGATTCATTGGTTTAATTCCATAACGGACAAGGTGAAAATAAAATGGGAATGTTTGCGCTGAAAACAGTTGTGCCAGGACATATCAAGGCATTTCTAATTTTCAGTGTTACTTGAAAAAAAAGTAATTATTGTATATCATTCCAACACAGAGTGTTAAGCTGCAGTACTGCAGTCAAAAGCTCTGCTCACGACCTGAGTTCGATCCCAACGGCAGTCGGTTTCAGGTAGCCGGCTCAAGGTTGACTCAGCCTTCCATCCTTCCGAGGTCGGTCAAATGAGTACCCAGCTTGCTGAGGGGTAAAGTGAAGATGACTGGGGAAGGCACTGGCAAACCACCCCATAAACAAAGTCTGCCTTGGAAACGTCGGGATGTGACGTCACCCCATGGATCAGGAGTGACCTGGTGCTTGCACAGGGGACCTTTACCTTTACCTTTTTAGTGTGGTGTAGTTGTTAAGAATGGTGGTTTGGAGCAGTGGACTCTGATCTGGAGAACTGGGTTTGATTCCCCACTCCTCGAAGTCAATTAAAGTCAATTCAGTGAAGTCAATTGAATTGACTTTAATTGACTTCATTGAATTGACATATCAACGCATTTCTAATTTTCAGTGTTACTTGAAAAAAAAGTAATTATTGTATATTATTCCAATGTGTAGTGTGGTGTAGTGGTTAAGAGCAGTGGTTTGGAACAGTGGACTCTGATCTGGAGAACTGGGTTTGATTCCCCACTCCTCCACATGAGCTGTGGAGGCTAATCTGGTGAACCGGGTTGGTTTCCCCACTCCTCCACATGAAGCCAGCTGGGTGACCTTGGGCTAGTCACAGCTCTCTTAGAACTCGCTCAGCCCCACCTACCTCACAGGGTGTTTGTTGTGGGGAGGGGAAGGGAAGGTGATTGTAAGCTGGGTTGATTCTTCCTTAAGTGGTAGAGAAAGTCAGCATATAAAAACAACAATAATAACAACAACAACGATAATAACCTTATTACATTATTAATGGATTTGAACCAGGATTTCATTATAGCAAACACAGGACGAACATTTTTTCCAGCTGAATTTAAAATGAGGTCTTGCAGCCCTGCATTTGTTTTTCAGCTTTGCTTTGCTTGTCCAAGAAGTGCTAACTTTCCCCAAAATGTGGAGTATTACGGCATTTGGATTTTCCTATAATAATTTTGGGTTGTGTGCAGCTAGCCCCAAAGAAGAATTTCTGAAGTATGAAAGCTCAGGAGAGGCAAGAGGGAATGAGCGCCCCTTCAACCTAACCTACCAACCTGTCAGAACTGTGGCTGCGGCAGAGAATCCCTTAACCATGAATAGTTGCCCTTGAAAAACATTCTGAACTATTAGAGAGAACACAGATGAACATCCCTGGGAATTACTGGAGGATTTTTTAAAAAAAGAATAAACAGTGCTGGATTTTTTTTTAAAAAAGTTTTACTCTATACCCTCTAAAAGGTCCATTGGGGTAAATTTGAAGTTCTTTTTAACAAGATTCAACACTCAGGAAAAAAGTGAGAGAGGGAAAGTGAAGCTGACTTTGCTTCAAAAAGGTTTCTAATGTTTTCCCCAAGTTAACACTTAAAAGTGCTTCAGCAGAAACTTGAGGGGAATTTTAAAAGGCAGGACTTTTCCACATCTCCCCCACCCCCAAGGATCCTGGAGTTTAAACGTATATACAAGCTGCGGTGCTGCCCGAAAACTATGCCAACACAAAGCAACACAAGAGATAACACACAGCAGGAGGTGCCGTGTGTTGCTCATGTTACTCGGACTGCTTCCAGCTCAGCACAACCAACAACCGACACCAAATGTAACCCCGGAAGAGCAATTTGGCAGCTTCTCTTTGGCAATATCTGGACTGGCTTGAAAACTGGACCTTTTGGGCCGACATGCAGGCAGATCCGTGCCGCCCAGAACAGGGTACCGAAGTAGGGTTGCCAGCTCCAGGTTGTGAAATACCTGGAGGTTTTGGGGGTGGAGCCTGAGGAGGGCAGGGTTTAGGGAGGGGAGGGACTTCAATGCCATAGAGTCCAATTGCCAAGGGAGCTGATCTCTGTCGCCTGGAGATCAGTTGTAATAGCGGAGATCTCCAGCTACCATCTGGAGGTTGAGGAATCAAAGTTATGCACTTGTGGAGAGCTCAATAAAGCACATATAAGCAATATGCAAACAATTGTATTCAGAGGAAAAAGAACCTCACTGCAAAGATATCCAAAGGATATAGAAACTGAGCAAGGTAAGTTAATACACAATAGGAATACAAAAAAGTGTGTACAAGAATAAGTCAAATATACAATGATAGACTATCCAGAATGGTACAGCCCAAATAAGCACGGAAAAAATCAGACGCAATGGGCTTCCGGTTGGCAACCCTATGCAGAGGGGACAGGCAGGAGGAAATAGGATGGGAAAGTGTGGGGAGGAAAAAAAAGGGAAATCAGCTTTCCTTCTGGGGAGGAAGAGACTGGCACATCTACTAGAAACTGCTAGAAGCTGCTTCATTCTCTTCGCCTCAGGCTGGGGACCAGATATTCCAAAATATGGAAAGATCCAAAATGCAGACCACTTCTGGTCCCAAGCAATTCAGATAAGGTATATTCAACCGGAAATAATAATTTATTCAACCTGATACATTCAACCTGAAATAATAATTTTTATTTCACCGTCCCCCTGCCAAGACAGGGCTCAGGGAGGTTCATAACACAGATTAAAATACATTAAAAATATATTTTTAAAAAATAACAATAGGTATACATTAGATAAAACAAAACAGAACCACAACTGTAAAACATGATATTTCTTAATCAGCAACCCACTCCCCACTATTAGCCAACGTCTACACAACACTATATACAATATTGGTAAGGTTGCCAGGTTCCTCTTCACCACCGGCGGGAAATTTTGGGGGTGGAGACTGAGGAGGGCTGGGTTTGGGGAGGAGAGGGACTTCAATGCCATAGAGTCCAATTGCCAAAGCGGCCATTTTCTCTCTGTCAGACATGACCTCGCTAAAATAACGCACGATTGCGAGTCAGCCTGAAAATAACACTCATACTTTATCATTTGTGACGTGCTTTCACAACCCCCAAAGTGTGTTAGGGATCATTACAACAGCCTTGTAAGGCAGGCTTTTGTGACTGCCCACATTACTGATGAGAGGGAAGAGGCTGGAAGTGAGTGCCTTGCTGAGGATCACCTATGTTTTTATATTCATTTTTAAATTGGTATCCTGCCTTTATCCCTAATGGTGACCCAAAGGGACTCATCACATTGTTCTCCCCTCTTCCTCACAACAACCTTGTGAGGTAGATTAGGCTGAGATACTGTGACAGGCCTGAGGTAGCTTGGTGAGCTTACATGGGGGAGCAGGGTTTTGAACTCAGTTATCCCAAATCCTAGTCTGATGTCCTAACCACTACGCCATGCTGGCTGAGGTGAAATGGAGGGTTTGGGGCTCACTAATGCCCAACCAACACCTTTTGATATATGTCCAATATTCATACATGCCGCTTGGATGGCTCAGTAAAGGTTAAAAGATTTTACATACGGTAAAAATGGTCTACATACATGTTAACTGAACAGCATAAATACCATTCATCTTTTTTGTAATGAATATTTTTTATTGATTTGTGATATTAACTTGGGGATACAGGAAAGGAAAAAGGGTAAGGAAAATTGTTAGCGAAAAGAAAATACATATTTTTATCCCCTTTACAATGTTCAAATAGTCATCATTTGTTAACATGCTATGTTAAATCATCCACTTCATTTTTGTATCGTTTAAGAAATTTTATTGTTGTTTCTTGGTTTTAATAAATTCATAGAAAACGTGCCATTTGTCTTTCTTTAAATTTTTGGTGTCTGGTTGTAGTAGTTCTGTTAAATGCGCCATTGTTGTAAGTTCATAAGCTTTATCAATCCAGAGTTCAATTTTTGGTATTCTTTCTGTTTTCCACAGTGAGGCTAGGACTATTCTTGCCGCTGTTATTAGATATTTTAATAAATTTAATAAATACCATTCATCTTAAAGCTTTTCATTCTCTGGCCCTGCTTGAAAGGCACTATGCACACACGCTCGTATTCAAAGCAGGTGCCAGGGACCAGTTTTTTTCATGCCAAGAGTGATAAATGTGTGAAACAGGCTGTCAGGCAAAGTTGCTGAGGCAAAAACACAGGGGTCATATGAGAAAAATGAGATGCCTTCCGTGGGGAAGTGGAGTACCAAGAATGGATGAACTTGGAAGGAATGGATGGCCCCTTTCACTCCCCGATGAGTTCTTCTGTTCTCTTCTCAGTTGTCTCTCCAGCAATCATTTAATTGAAAAATTCAGTCCGGTTACAGCTTGCCGCCTCATGGCAGTGCGGTAGTCAGAGCGACTTCATCCTGGACAACAACCGATCTTCCTTGTTCCACAGGCAGACATTAGTATAACATCCCACAATTTTACACAGGCGCTTGTAATATATATATATATATTTTGGCTAAATTGGCTGTCATGTTTGTGTACATGCCAGGGTGTCTTACAGTACCCTCAAGTCTCATTTGAGCATCGCTTTCTGTGCCATTATGATGTCTGCTTGATATAAGCATTAGGTCGGAAACCGGAGGGCTGTGGGCTCAATAGTGACAGGGAAAATATTGTGATATATATTTCTTGTCATCTTCCCTAACACCCTTCCTATCTTGCCTAAGCAGTCAGTAACCGGGGGGTCAAGTTGGATTTCCGAGTTGCTTTCTTTGTTTAGATGCAAAAGTTGCCAGAGCTGTTTATGACATCAAGCACACAATTCCTCAGCCCATGTGGTGCAACAGCTAGACCACTGGTTCCCAACCGGGGGTCCGTGGACCCCCAGGGGTCCGCGAGAACTAAATTAAGGTCCGCGAAACAAAGTTATAAACCCATAATAAATTAATATTTTCAATTAAAAGTTCTCTAGTATAAAAATAGATATTCAAATATTATTCTACGTTTAATGTTTAACTAAGAGTTATGATTAAAGTTTATTTTCAAATACTCTGAATTTTTTATTTTGAACCTTGGGGTCCCTGCACCGAACAAAAAAGTCCTAGTGGTCCCTGGTCAAAAAAAGGTTGGGAACCACTGAGCTAGACAGACAGGGTGTGGGGAAACCAAGGGTCAAATTCTCAATCGGTTACGAAGTTTATTAAGGACCTTGGGGTTAGGGTGGTATTGACACATTTGATGTCTCCATTTTGTCCCTTTCATGTCCATCTGGGAATTTGGCCTACGTTTTGCATTCGAGCAAGTAAACTAGTCGCTAGCCAACCAGCCTGTCACAAAACATGGAGATGGCAAGCAGAGTAGACAGGAAGGCCAAAACTGTTATGGTTATGGTGTCTGCCTAAGAGCTGGGTGACCCTGGCTCAAATCCACACTCTGCCATGAAGCTTGCTGGTTGACCTTGTGCTACTTGCTGCCTCTCAGACTTACCTACCTCACAGGATTGTTATGAGGAAAAAATAAGGAAAGGCCTATGTAAGCCACCATGAGCCTATTGGAGGAAGATTGGGATGTAAATAGGCTAGACAGGTATGCACCTAGTAGCAAATTTCCCCGCTTTGGTGTATTGTATAGTTCAATTTTTATAAACTGAAGTTCTGTTTTGAATCCTATTTGCATTCTCAGTTTTCCTTCCAAGTCTGCGGTAGCACTCCATCACCTCATCCAGATCTTAAGTAAATAGCGTTGCCAGATCCCTCTTCGCCACCGGCGGGAGGTTTTTTGGGTGGAGCCTGAGGAGGGCAGGGTTTGGGGAGGGGAGGGATTTCAATGCCAGTCCAATGGCCAAAGCAGCCATTTTCTCCAGGTGAACTTATCTGTATTGGCTGAACATTAGTTGTAATAGCAGGGGATCTGGAGATGGCCCCAGCACCTGGAGGTTAGCAACCCTATAAGTAAAGCTGTCGGAAATGAGGGAGGGAGGCATCGGTGGATGGATAGATGGATGGCTCAATCTATCATTCGTTCGATCAGTCAACCTCCCCTTTGGCCCTTCTTCCCTCCCCCTTTTCCTGGTTGTGTTTTCCCTATCCCCATTGTCTGTCTGTCTCCATCCTTTCTTTTCCCCAACAGACTGAGTGACATCAATGGTTGGCACTGTCACATATCCACTTTATAATATCCTCCCAAAGGTGTAGTGCCATCAGTATGGGATTTATTAATTAGTGATGTTTTAGATTGTTTTAGAGTGTTTCAACTTGTATTTATATTTGTATATTTACCTGTTGTTAGCCGTCCTGAGCCCAGTTCACCAGGGGAGGGCGGGGTATAAATAAGAAATCGTCTTCATCATCTTCATCATCATCATTATTAGCAGACAATAGCACAGCAATCAAAGTGTTCACGCAAAGTTATCTAATTTCATACTTGGAGAAAGTAAAGTTACTTTCTTTAATAAAATATATGCGTAACCAATACATTTATCACACACACACACACACACACATGTTAACTTGTATGAGTTTGTGATTAAACTACTGTAGCACTGTTCTGGAACATGTGGATTTTGGCCACACTGATTTCAAGTCTGGAGGGAGGAAAGTGGTATCCTGGCTCTGGAAGCACTTTATTGGTTTCCTTTCTTAGAAATGGAAGAACACACGTGCCTTGTTGACTTAGATAAGCTCTCCATTTGTTCTGCTATGAGACTAGCAGTGTATTCCTGAGGTGGGAGGCTGAAAGTTCCCTGGAGGCAGCGTGACCCCGCCGCCAGTGTGACCTCTTATCACGGAATAAGAGGCACTTACGCTGGCGGCGGGGGCAGTTCCGTTGGCACCTGGGTGCCACAGAGCTGCATGCTGCTCCTCCAACGCCGCAATCTCTTTAGGACCTAAGTCCCGGAAGAGAAATGCGGCGCCGGCATGGGGTGTGTGTGTGTTCCGGGGAGGAGCTGACGGTAGTCAGCTTCCAAAGCCCCTCCAGCCCAGGAACGCCCCCTCCAGCAACAGGGTTGGTGCAGGTTTTTCCTGGTGCAGCATCACCGTTTTCTATGAGGCTTTCCCCCCCATTTTTTAATTTTTGTTTCGACAAAGGGGGTTTTAAGCCTTGCAGCGGCCGGGAAACCTCTGTGGAGGCACCGTGGAAGCACCTCATCCCCGGCCTCTGCAAGGCTCAGTAGATGGAGTCTATCAGCAAGCAAATAGAAAAAAGTAAGAAAATAGAGCTGGACCTGTCAATTGACAGACACGTCCATCTTCCACTATCATGCCATGAACATTTGTCAATGCCATTATTCCTCTAACAACTCACACTAAGACCCTGACTTACAACTTGTCACTTTAAATTTTCAATTTAATATTATCGACTGAGGACAGGGGGATCTTACCCTCCCATCCTCTTCATAATCTATCTTTTTCTATTTTAATTAAAATATTTATTTGTACTAATAAGGGGCAGGTAGTATTTAGATCCCAAGTTTCTTGGACTGTTTTTGAACAGAACTGGAGTTGGTTATGGAATGGGATTTATAGATTATTGCTCTGGCTGCAACTACTGTTTAAATACATATCAGCAACTCCCTACGCAAGGAAGGTCCCTTCCTCACACTTAGCTACTTCAGGTTGGATTCGGGTTACAATAAGAAAGAGGGCCAAACTGACATATACACAGATCAAGGGACACGGCCCCTGACCAAAAATGTAACAGTGGGTATAAACTAAAGTCTCCTTTTCCCCCATCTCAGTTTTGCTTTTCTATGGTAGAGGATGTTGTGATTCCACTGATCCCCCTTCCTACTGCAAGCCTATTTGTGTAGTTCATCATCCCTTATTCCCAAGAATATTTCGTGGCCATCACTGAGTTGTAGTGGAGGTGGGGGAGAGGAAATTATGTTCTGCTATTGGAAAACATAGTCTGGGATCCAACCCATTGTATGGGAGGAGGTTCCCCCTAAAGCCAGTGTGGTATAGTGGTTAAGAACAGTGCTCTAATCTGGTGAACCGGATTGGTTTCCCTAGTACTACACATGAAGCCAGCTGGGTGACCTTGGGCTAGTCACCATTCTTTCCAAACACTCTCAACCTCACCTACCTCACAAGGTGTCTGTTGTGGGGAGGGACAGAGATTGTAAGCTGGTTTGAATCTCCTTAAAGGAGAGAGAAAGCCGGCATATAAAAAACCAACCCCTCTTCTTCTACAGTATGCTGGATCCAGGCTGTGTAAGCCTTTAATCTTACGGATAAAAAAGTCACTCTGATTCAACCTGGATCAGGCAGGCAGTCTAGCTCTGCTCAGGATCTGACAGCATCTTTATCACTGCCCCCCTCTTTGAAGAGGAGCACAGATTTAGGTGCGATGTATCAACACTTGAGATGACTTCTGCATATTGTCCTTGAGTATTCATTGCACTGTTTTCGATTGCTGTGTGTTTTTGTAATGCGTGTCAACATTCATTCAACCATCATCATTAGGTTTTCCTCTCTGATTATGTTTTTAGCATCACAGAAACCGGGGGGGGGGAGGCATAGAGTAAAAATTTATCCAATTCCCCCCCTCCTTTTTTCCCCATTAGCTCTTCAGTTTCTTCAAGCATTAGTGGCTGATGAGGATGAACTCAGTCGATGACCGTAACGATCGTAGTTCTTTAGGCTGCCCCCTGTTTCCACTTCCAGTGCTTTGGGACCAAAAAAAGGTGCCAGCTGCCAGAAGCTTGCCAGGTGTCACCATGCAAGATTCCGCTGCCAGTTTTGGAGCCCATCAATCAGAGAAATTCTGTTTGTCCGTTAATGGACAGCAGTAGCCAGCTGGAACCTCTTCCTGTGGTTGACACACAATAGTGTTGGCGCACAGTTGCTAGGATGCAAACACATCGCCCTGCAAAGTAAGATGTCATCGAGCTGACCACAAGTTTTGTGAGGGAAAGAATCTGTCCAGTATATTGTTTTCTCCCTCCCATGTTTCAAGGAGCTTGGAGCAGCATACATTTTTTGTGTGCCGTCAAGTCACAGCTGACGTATGGTGAACACATAGGGTTTTCATGGCAAGAGAGGTTCAGAGGTGGTTTTCCATTGCCTGCCTCCATGTCATGACCCTGACATTACTTGGAGGTCTCCCATCCAAATACTTGCAGAGGAGTTTTTTCTGTGGCATCGAACCTGTGCTGTGTATTGGCTAGAGAGTTGTAGTAGGATCTGGGAGACCTGGATTTGAATCCCTATCCCACCATGGCTGACTTTGGCCAACCACAAACTCTCAGCCTAGCCTACCTCACAGGGTTATTGTGAGGATAAAATGGAGAAGCAGAGATTGATGTGAACCATTTTGGGGCCCCTTTGGGGAGAAAGAGGGGGTATAAATGAAGTGTGTAAGCTTGTTTGTTTTGTTTTTTGCATTTTTTACCCTTCCTTGAGATTTAAAAAAATACTTACAAGCAATTCTCATTTGCTAATATATGCGGCGTGAGATATACTCTTCTTCTTTTAACTGAAGCATAATTTCAATAATTTGTATGACATAGATGACATCTGGAAGGCTTTATATTTTACTGTATCAAACACATCAGTCATTTTAAATTGTGTTGATGTGTTAATTTGTTTTTTATTATGTGAAATTTAATTCACGGTTTGCCAGTTTCCTGTGAGAAGATTAAGCAGCCTGGAGGGGCAAAAAATAATCTTCCTTTGTAACTTTGTAACATTATATGCCAGCCCTGAACTTCCTGACCGGATTTAATGTTCATTTGATGCTAAAATTGTGTACTTTTTTCTAATATAATTTGCCACCTTTTACAGTATATTTCAGGCACAGCAACTGTTTTAAGAGTGCAGTTGTTGTTCCCTTAACAGAACTCTAGAAGCTATTTCTTGTGCTAAACTGTGTGTAAAGGAGGCACCTGTAGCCAAGCTTTATGGGATGGGAACTCTGCAGTGTCCTTACGAGATCAGGTTTAACATATTGGCTGGGGATTGAGGGCAGGAGACAAGTTTTAAATAATCAAATAAACATTGCAATGCATGGCATATTTTAAAAAATTGATCTATTGCTCTTCACATGCTTCTTTGCACCTCTTCGGAACCCCAAAGGGAAAGGGGTGGTCACATTGCCACTCAAAACAAGGGAGAGGCTGTGGCTCAGCAATCAGAGTACCTACTTTGCACACAGAAGTTGCCTGGTTCAATCCCTGGTATCTCCAGTTTAGATGATCATGTAGGAGGTGATGTCAAAAACCTTGGCCTAAGACCCTACAAAGCTGCTGCCAGTCTGATTAGACAATATTGGCCTTGATAGATCTTGGTGGTAAGATGCATATGCTCGTATTCAGGGCTACAATCCAGCCTAGTTTAAGTGGGAATGGGCAGATCCACTGGGTTCTGCTCCAGAGACTTTTATTTGAGAATTCTGGAGTGGATTGCAGAAGTCGGGTTGCCAACCTCCAGGTACTAGCTGGAGATCTCCTGCTATTACAACTGCTATTCTGCAAATAGAAATCAGTTCCCCTGGAGAAAATGGCTGCTTTGGCAATTGGGCTCTCTGGCATTGAAGTCCCTCCCCTCCCCAAACCCCGCCCTCCTCATGCTCCACCCCAAAAACCTCCCACTGGTGGTGAAGAGGGACCTGGCCACCCTATGCAGAAGCCAGAAGCCATTTCACAGTAATTCTTGGACCTTATAGAGCAGGTAAAGTCGCGTTCTAGAATGGACTTGGGATGCATGTTATTGGCCGCTTGTGCTCTCAGATGACTTTTGCAATAGTCCTGTTCCCTTCTAAAGATGCTTCTGCTCTATCAGCACTCATTTCTGGCCTGGTATGGTTTAGTAGTGGGGATATGGAATGATATAGTATAGCCCAATTTTGGAAGCTAAGCTGGGTCGGTAGTTGGAAGGGGTACCTCCATGGAAAGCTCTGCAGAGGAAGGCAATAGCAAACCAGCTCTGCTTACTTGCTCTCCTAGAAAAATACCACCATGGGCTGCTATAAGTCAGCTGTGACTTGACAGCACTTTACACATGCAAGGTATAGTAGCCAGAGTGGTGGACTAGTTAAATTGTGGAACTCCTTGCCCCAGGATGTGGTGATGGCGGCCAACTTGGAAGGCTTGAAGAGGGGAGTGGACATGTTCATGGAGGAGAGAGCTATCCATGGCTACTGGTCAAAATGAATACTAGTCATGATGCACACCTATTCTCTCCAGGATCAGAGGAGCATGCCAATTAGATTAGGTGCTGTGGAACACAAGCAGGATGGTGCTGCTGTGGTTGTCTTACTTGTGGGCTTCCTAGAGGCACCTGGTTGGCCACTGTGTGAACAGACTGCTGGACTTGATGGGTCTTGGTCTGATCCAGCAGGGCCTTTCTTATGTTCTTACGGCTAGGAATGCAGGGACCCAGGCTCTAATCTTTGTTGTGCCATGATGTTCACTGGTGTGGTTTGGGCCAGTAACTGTCTCTTAGGCTAACCTACATCATAGGGCTATTGTGTAGATGAAGCTGGGAGGGGAGGGCGTTTCCTGCTAGTCTGAACTCTCTGGAGGAATAGTCAGAGAACAAGACAATAGAATTCAGTATCATCCTGACTATACATTGGACAGGGGAAGGGCCTTTCTGGGCAGTAGCAATGCTCCTATTTGTGATGCCGGTGAGGCAAAAGAACTTACCTTTGTGACTCTGTGCACACCCAGCATCCGGTTTAAAGTAGTGTTGTGAAGAGGAATTCTCTTATTTTCTCTTTATCCAATTTGTCCCCCAAATCCATTTCTTTCCCTCTTTTTAGGAATTTGGAGTATATTTTAAACCAACTCCATTTTGATCAACAAAGAAATCTGAAGGGGGGGCAGGAAGGGAGGGTTGGTAAGATTTCTGAATTTTGCTCCATAGATACTCAAAGGCAGGCCATGACTAACCAAAAATTTCTACCCTCCTGCTAGCACTTCATCCTGTGATAGGGTTGTCAACCTCCAGATTCTTCCTTAAGTGGTAGAGAAAGTCGGCATGGAAAAACCAACTCTTCTTCTTCTTTAAAAAAAAGGAAAATATCATTTTTTATTACAGGACTAACGATCCGTATGGTACCGTTCATGGGGCTCCCCCATATTGCTCCCCTACATCTCTCCAAAAGTCTTCATAAGGCATTGTTGTCGCCCAATGTCTCCTTCAACCATTAACCCTTCCCTCTCACCCATTTTCCAACATAACCCCTTCACCCATCTTCCATCCATTTTAAAAAAAAATCATTAATTGCATCAGTGATAAAATGCTAATGTAAGCACTGGGGCATGTGAGAAGAGTGCTTGGAGCAATGGAATCGGGGACTCCCACGCATAGTAAACATGGTGAGTTAGCGCATAGCAAATTTGGCTGGAAAATGTAGGGTTTTGTGGAGGGTGGGCTGGCTACATGTTGCTGTTCCTTCAGGTAATGGCACCTGCTTCTGTGGGGGTTCTTTTGCTTTCATTTTGTGCTGCTAGTTCTCAACATTACAAATGGAGGCTGAGACATTGCATTGGTGCTTCAGTGTAACTGCGCAGTAACACTAAAGCGCCTGCTCAAAAGGAGAAAATGGGGGAGAGTTGTTCTTCAATGTCATGGATGACATTCCACCACCATCAGGAATAATACATTTTCAGCAGAAGGGTGTGGAATTAAGGCAACTGAAGAGACAAGGGGAGGGGAACCCCAAAACAATGGTGGGTGAAGGAGGTGTGCAGAATGATTTCACATACATTGTTTCCAAGACATAGGTCCTGAAAGACTCTTGATGCAGTAAATGGTTGCGTGTGTGTGTGTTAAGTGCCGTCAAGTTGCTTCCAACTCATGGCGACCCTATGAATCATAAGAACATAAGAACATAAGAAAGGCCCTGCTGGATCAGACCAAGGCCCATCAAGTCCAGCAGTCTGTTCACACAGTTGCCAACCAGGTGCCCCTAGGAAGCCACAAACAAGATAACTGCAGCAGCACCATCCTGCCTGTGTTCCACAGCACCTAATAGAATAGTCTGCACCTAATATAATATCAGTGTCCTCCAAAATATCCTATCTTTGACAGCCTTGCTCAGGTCTTACAAACTGAGGGCTGTGGCTTCCTTTATTGAGTCAATCCATCTCTTGTTGGGTCTTTCTCTTTTCCTGCTGCCCTCAGCTTTTCCTAGCATGGCTGTCTTTTCTAGCGACTCTTGCCTTCTCGTAATGTGACCAAAATACGACAGTAAATGATTACCCATTAGATAAATCTAGTAGGTTAGTAGGCTGAGCTTGAAAATACGCACATATCTCCAAACCTTTCTTCATCTTGAGCCTACTTCTCACTAGGTTATCCTCCAGCTGGGCAATACCATGTCAGATTCAGGTGGGGGTTTCATTGACTGCCATACCAAACTACCCCACCATAAAGAAAATGAGATGGCAGGGAGAAGAGTTTAGACGAGCCTTCTCCTTGACAGCTTTCTTTTCTAGCTGCAGGGATTTTTTAAAAAAAGAATGGGAGATCATTCCATCATGTGACACCACCCCTACAGTTTGACCCCAGCACAGGATGACCCCGCCTCCTATTTCAGAAACAGAGAAAGGAGCTCCATTTTAACTCTGCCTTGAACTGCGATCGACATTTGTGCCAGTTTAAATTTTCTGGTTACTACTTCTCCTTAGCTTTTAATAAATTCCCTTATCAAAGCTGAAAGTATTTGCACATCTTGTAGAATTCTTCGACACCAAATCTATCCCTGAGGTATTTCTGAATTAATTTTAATAGATTTCTGTGCCGGAGAAATCATTCTACATTTCAGCGGAGAGCATCAAATGACAACATTGCATACAGAGATTTTTTTTAATATTCTCTGCAGGTACGTCCCTGTCATTACTAAGACTCTGTGCTCTACAAGGGTTCCTGCTAGGGAAAAGGTGTTGCTATAGCTGCAGGCTAATAGTAACTGCCAAGGCTGATTTTATGCCTTTCCGTTTGCATCTGTCCCACATAACCCTCTCTCCTCGTCGTATCTTTGGGGGCTGCTAATCACTACCGCTCATCAACACCAAAATACATTTTTTCGCCTGACAGAGCTGAAACAGGAAAATCCTCTGTGCATGATGAGAAATTCAGAGGCGCACATTATTACAGCATTGACATTTCAGGCTTACCACTGATGGAGGGCGGACAAAAGCACAGCGAGGGATTCAGCGATGATGCCCTCCTTCCTGCTCTTCACTGTCTCCTACAGCCATGTGATTTTTTTTGGGGGGGGGAGTTTAAAAGTTTTTCCCCCATGTAATAATATTTGTGATACAGAGGTTGGAGGGGGGGGGGAATAACCTAGCTAGAATCATATAGTCCTTAGTGTAGTTTATCAGTGCCAATCAGTACCTAACATTTAGTGATGGGTGAATTTCCCTACTGCACAGATTGTAACTGGATCACCAATTACAAGGGGCATCTACAAACACTAGCGGAGGGGGGGGAGATAAATGATCAAGAGTTCTAAATTGGATCACTTTAATTTTTTCACATGCATGTCTGTGCATTTACTTAATAAAGGGAGCCATGGCCTTCCTTTTCTGACCTGAGCAATGCTGTCACTGATAAGATATTTTGAAGGCCATTAATTCATAGGGTTACCATAAGTTGAAAGTGACTTGATGGCTCATTCCTCAATATATGAAGGCTCAATCTTGCATCCACATTTATAATTTGAGGACTGGCAGACAAACATGGGAATTGTCTCCAATGACAAGCATTGTGCATGAGCAGCTTTGGGAGGTATGAAAGTTCTGTCCATGGTGCTGATTTGTGAGAGACAAACAACATATGCAACGCAGGGAATGTTGCTAATCCATGAGCAAGGAGCTTGTGTGAACTATGCTGTTATAACTAAGGAAGCAGGTAAAACATACCTAAGACTACTATTTTCAAAAGCAGCAGGTTTTCTTGACAGATATGTGTAACTGTTTCCTGCACAGCAGAAAGAATTCTGACAGGAGATGACTTTTTTTCAAAAGTTGCATTAGTGGTAAAGCCATCATTGGGCACCATAAACTCTGGCCTAACAGGCTTTGTAATGGTTATCAGTGCCAGTCTATGCAGATCTTACCCTCCATTTTACTTAATGGTTTGAGACTGGAATAACTCTGCATAGGATTGCATTGCCCAAACTTTGCAAAATCTGTGTATGAACACATCACAGCTAGGGATGGCCCTCTTGCGCACTCCAAAACCAACCAGCTCTCTCCACATTTCGTATTGCCACCTATCATGCACAAGGACATTTATTTATTTACTTAATTTTTATCCCACCTTTCTCCCCAGTAGAGACTCAGGCAAGGTGAAAGAACTGCCCCTGTTTGGGCAATTGGACTCTATGGCATTGAAGGCCCTCCTTCCCCAAACCCCACCCTCCTTGGGTTCCACCCCAAAAACCTCCCGCCGGTGGCAGAGAGGGACCTGGCAACCCTATGGAGGTGGGCGGTTGGCTGCTGAGAGTATACACCCTCAAGTTCATATCTTCTGACTATAATTCTGCCTCTAAATGTTCTTTTAAACCAAGGAAGATATTTTCCCTTGCAGTTTAGAAGACCAGATGGAGAGAAGGAATCAGGAGGCATGCATGTTTTCCAGGCTTCTAGGTCTGCATGGGAAATTAGGTTAGCAAGGTCACATAATCTCATGACAGGTCCGGTTTACTAGTTCCAAAGTCTGAGTTTCTTTGATAGTTTCTGCCCACAATGAAGCCAGAGTAGTCTCTTTTTGCAGATCATATTTAATGTAATTCAGGAGACTATTGCTGTTTTTCGCATCAGTTACATATACATGGTGAATAATGGTTTATAAACGAGGTATATAAATAGTGGAGTGCATATTCAGATGTGCATTGAATGCACACTCTAATAAAAAAAACAATGCAGTGCAGGTAAATAGCATCTGTGCTCAGTTGCACATCTGATTTAGGCTGAAATTCCTGATTCATCTAACTATACATGCACCAAAGCAGCTTTCTTTCTTTCTTTCTTTCTTTCTTTCTTTCTTTCTTTCTTTCTTTCTTTCTTTCTTTCTTTCTTTCTTTCTTTCTTTCTTTCTTTCTTTCTTTCTTTCTTCAAATGAGCTATATTCTACACAGAACAATTCAAAACTGCAGTGTTCCCACAGACAAGAGAAATCACTGCACCCTGCCAAAGGGATTCTTCTCACTGCTTGCCATTCCCATCGATCAGGCGCTTCTTGTGGGCATCAGACTCCAGGAAAGCGTTGAGAAGGGGCTGGGTGTCAAGACACTGCACATAGCCAGCCAGCAAGGGAAAGGAAGCCAGGCAGTCAGGTACCAGGACCAGGTGCACATACTCCCAATTACAATGATTGGCATCCTCCCTGGTGTTTGAAGTTATATGTGTTTATCTGTTTTCATTAAATTATTATTTTCTTGAATTATTATATTGTTTTCTTGAATTATTGTGTGTGTTTGTGTATATATACATACACAAACACACACACACACTTTGAGAGCCAGCGTGGTATAGTGGTTAAGGTGTCGGACTGGGACCTGGGAAATGGAGGTTCAAATCCCCACTCGCACCATGGAAGTATGTCAGGGAGTATGTCAAACAGAACAAAGAAGTCTTCACTCGCTGGTAGAAGGTAACAATAGAAGGAGACAGATGAATCTGCCTGGAGAGAAAGTTCCAAAGTAGTCACAATGATAACTGAAGTCTGCCAACTTCAACGGAAAATGATCAGAGTGAAACCCTACAAGTGTCCAAAAGGAACACGCTTGGTTTGCCAAAGGTGAGCCCATGGTAAAAGAAGAATAGCGCCACCATAATCTGTACTGGGCCCTTCATAATAGAGGCAGTAGCAATTCCAATGATGCATGTGTCAGGGTTTTATTTAAAACCTTGTTTGTCTAAAAGGCAAATGTAAGCAGCCCATTCATTCTGTACTCCCTGACATATAAGCTTGAATCTGTCTATAGCCTCAGTAATGCAAGAATTATCAATAGCATGGATTTATTTAATGGGCCTCCCATTCCTGAGAGAAGACGGGATCTCAGGACCAGTATTCAAATGCTAGATGAAAAGTACCCCTCATTGTTTTTTACTGGGAGCAAAAACTTATTGCCTATTACCTTCCCTGACAGCAGAAGCCTAAAATGTCCAGGCTGTTAAAGAATGGGAAACATTTTACAAAGATGCTTGTCACCCAACCCTCTGATTATGGTGAAATGCCTTTCCCTTCCAAAACTATCCTCAATAAGGGGGGGAAATATACGCAGTAATTGCTTTGCAGAGTAATTTAAAGTGCTGAGCTAGCATTGTGGGTTCGGTAAGAAACTGAAGGATGTCCTATGGAATGAAACAGTGCATTTAACAAACTGCCTTCTGAGCTGACAAAGTCATGGAAATTTCACCGTTCCGACAAAGCTTACAGAGAGGAAATAAGTGCTTTGGAATAACAATGGTGTTGTAACCTTGGTGTCCCTGCTGGCATTTTAAATACCATTCCCTCTCTACCCACTATTCCTTGCTGCTGAAGGATCTATAGCAGCTCCTCAGGCTGGAACAAAATGTCATAGCAAACACAAGGATGCTGCTGAAAACTGCAGTCCTGTGTCTTGTTCTGTTTTCTCCCCAGGAAGAAGAAGAAGAAGAAGAAGAAGAAGAAGAAGAAGAAGAAGAAGAAGAAGAAGAAGAAGAAGAAGAAGAAGAAGAAGAAGAAGAAGAAGAAGAGATTTGGTTTTTATACCCTGATATTCTCTAGCTTTAAGGAGTCTCAAACCGGCTTTCAATCGCCTTTCCGTCCTCTCCCCACAACAGACACCTTGTGAGGTAGGTGGGGCTGAGAGACTTTGGAGAGAACTGTGACTAGCCCAAGGTCACCCAGCAGGCTTCAGGTGGAGGAGTGGGGAAATCAGAAACCAACCCGGCTCACCTGATTAGAATCTGCTGCTTATGTGGAGGAGCGGGGAATCAAACCCGGTTCTCCAGATTTGAGTCCACCATTCTTAACCACTACACCATGTTGGCTCTCAATAGTTAGTCATTAACAAAAATGACATGATGCCATCCCACTGCAAGTGTGTAGTCAGTGAAGAGGAGTGTGGCAAAGGAAACTTGAAGGACAATAACATTCCAGCCTGTATCTTGTATCACTGGACCCTACAAGGAAGGAAAGTGGATGGACTTGTCAATAGTTGCTGTAACATGTGCCATTACATCTAATTCCCACCCATTCTCATCCCATGGACACACAGTCTTTTCTGGTTTCCCAGTTCTCCTCATTGATTCTTTCCTTTTGGTCTGTTTGTAGGCTGGTTGTAGTACTTCAACTGGGACGCAGCCCTTGCTGAAGGGCATCTTATGAAGTGAAATCCATCTCTTTTTGTTTCCTTCTGGGAAAATGAGCAGAAGCTAATGGATGAGTACGTCAGCCTTTTCTGCATGGTTTCCCTCCAATGACTTCAGGTCTTTGTTTTGATTATGCATACCATTTCCAACTGTCAGAGGTTTTGTGATAAAACAGGTCCCTGAAAATGTGGGCAAAGCACGCGGAAACGAACGGGGAGAGTGAGGTGACCTCTGACGGTTGGAAATGGCATGCATAATCAAAACAAAGTTATGGAGGGGCTATGGCGAGGGAAACAGCCATGCATAAAAGGCCTAGGTGTTGCAGTTTTTTAAAATGTTTATTTTAAACAACTAAAAAAAAGAACCCTTTTGCAAATAGAGGGGCCAAGGCTGTTTTATCCTGGATGGTGTAGGGACAGAAGGGCAATTTAACCCTTTCCTTCCTTGCAGCTTTTATTCTCCATGGAAATATTTGGGTACCTCTTACTAGAAAGATGGCAAGAACTCTCCCCCCCCCCCCATGAATAGTGGAATGGATCAGATGTTGGGCTTCCTGCATGACTCATTCCCACATCTGGTGCCTCATTCCCTGATCCTCAAAGCAGGAGGGCTGTTGAAGGGAAAGGATCAAACTAAGATGCTGGGAACCATGAATGGGTCTCCTGAGCATATTTTATGGGGCCCCAATTTGTATCACAGCAGCCTAAATAGTGCAGATTAGCCTGAGCTCATCAGAGTTTGGAAGCCAAGTAGGGTTGGCTATGGTCACTAGTTAGATGGGAGACCATGAAGGAAGACCAAGGTTTGCTATCCAGAGGAAGACAATGGCAAACCACCTCTGCTCATCTCTTGCCTTGAAACCCCCCTGAGATGTCACTGTAAATCACTTGCAATTATTGGTTTGTATCATGGCCATTGCTGGGGGAGGGGGAGCTTTCCCCATGCCCCTTCCTTGACCAAAACAGTCCCATGAAACTATTGGGAGTAACACGCAGGTAACATATAGGTAACCAGTTATGTTTTACCCAGTAGGCCAAATAGCAGCTCTAAGGGTTCGTTTGAGGTTGAGGGAAGGACAGAGAGGGAAAACATTAAACCTTCGGAGGTTGTGATCTGAACTGGATCCCTTGCAGCCATACTGCTTTCTTTCCTGGGGTTCAATAACCCTCAAGAATTCTAGTGTTTTGGGAAGCACCAATAGAGGGAGGGGTGAGAGAGGACAGGGGCTCCATTGTTGTCACTGATTCTTCTGTTGAATAATAATAATAATTGGTTTTTATGCCCCACTTTTCTCTGCCTTTACGGAGTCTCAAAGAGACTTACAATTGCCTTCCCTTCCCCTCCCCACAACAGACAGCTTGTGAGGTAGGTGGGGCTGAGAGAGTTCAGAAAGAACCGTGACTACTTCTAGCCCAAGGCCACACAGCAGGCTTCAGGTGGAGGAGTGGGGGAACCAACCCGGTTCACCAGATTAGAGTCTGCCACTGAACACATGAAGTTGCCTTATACTAAATTCGACCCTTGGTCCATTGAAGTCAGTATTGTCTGCTCAGACAAGCAGCAGCTCTCCAGGGTCTCAGATAGAGGTCTTTCACATCACCTACTTGCCTGGTTCCTTTAATTGGAGATGCCGGGGATTGAACCTGGGACCTTCTGCATGTCAAGCAGATGCTCTACCACTGAGCCACAGTCCCTCCTCATGCTGGCCCAGCTGATATGTGGATTTGAAAAAGAGAAGGCGATATGGTAGCAGCAGCCATCCACGTGAGCTCCTGCAAGCCCGTTTCTTAATTCAATAGGTTCTGATCTTGCCTTGCCTTATGTTGGGATAAGCAGTACTGAACAGGGGGAACTTGCATTGTGTTCTCAACGAGGACTTCATCAGCATCACTAGTTGAAGAGGAACAGTTTTGGCTGGGAATCAAGGCTGGGGCCTGGTTCACATGCAATGGCTATACACATTCAAGCCCTCTGGAATATAGAGCTTGCAGGTTTGCAGCTTGGATGCGTTTACGTAGCAGTGATGGGAAGTGCCAACAAGTTGCAGCCGATTTACGGTGATCCTCTAGTGTTTTCAAGTCAAGATGGTTTCTCATTGCCTGCCTCTGCAGAGCAACCCTAGACTCCCGTGGTGGTCTCCCATCCAGGTACTAATGAGGGCTAACCCCTCTTAGCTTTTAAGAAATGATAAGATCAGGCTAGTCTGGGACATCCACCAGCATTTTTGCGAACCAATGGCTCCATGTGGCAGCTGTGTGCCTGTCTGCCACCATGATTTGTGCAACGATGGTGGTTATTTTTCATGTTGCAATGTTCATGGATATCCCAGCAGCAATGTGAAGGCTTCTGGGTGCCAGTTCAAATCCAAGCTATACATTTTAACTCTAAACTGCCTTCTACTGAATCAGACCATAGGTCTATCAAGGTCAGTATTGTCTACTCAGTCTGGCAGTAGCTGGGGATTGAACCTGAACCTTCTGCATGCCAAGCAGATGCGCCACCACTGAGCCACAGACCCTCCCACTGGGTGGATGCAGCAGTGGATAAAATGGATATTTCTTTGAATTTCCATGCCCTGTCCCAGCAACATCCCATCGAGATCACATAGGAACCACAATGGCTTCCAAAAGCTCCATTGGACAGATAAATCAGCTTAGGTCAGAGAAAGTCTCTGAATTTCCTCAAGTCATTTCGAACCGTCTCTCTTTTCTTCTGTTTTAAAGTCACAACACGATTACTGATGAAACAGCAGGCGTTGTGGTGACAGATCTCCATCCAAGCTGTAGGGAGATTAACAGTGAAGGTCATCATAGATGAAGGATTTCACGTTCCTGTTTATTGGGGTTATTTGTTTGAGTCAACAGCACACGGCTAAATAAGTGGCCATTTTGAGTCAAATTACCTATCTAAATGAGATGAACAAATGCCACCTCCCATTTAGGGACACGCGTTGAGATCTGTACTTTGAGTTATTCATTTCCATAAATAGTTTGGGGAAGACAAGCATTCAAGCGATATGCGCCCATTATTGTGTTAATAGACCTTGCTGCTTTAAATCGACTAGGAATGCAAATAACTGATAATTCTAGATTCATCTCCAGAGACTTACTTTGGTTAAATGCTCCAAAGGGGCATGTTTAGCACTTCTGTTGGGATTGATGAAATTCAAAATAAATAAATAAGCCACCAACCCTCGCACCCCAGTAAATTAAAGTTCTACAGAGTGCCATACAATATGCATAATGAAACCCTTGATGTAAATTAAGAAGATTTATATGGCTGCATTCTGCTTGCGTTATTCAATCTGAATGCTTCGCAGGTTTTTATGAAGCAAAGAAAGTGCTGTTTTTTCCTTTGAATTTCCTCCTAAATGGTCACCGTGGATTCATTCATACATTGCCTCCTTCACATATTAACGATGGAATTGTTCTTTCAGGCCATATATCATCAGAAAGTTTTAAAAGCACGAGACAGTGAAGTGGATTTCACATTGTCATGTTGGCAGCAACACAATAGGATCGCAAGCTCTTAATCCAGTTTAACTCCCAGAGTAATCAATAAAAACTTCTGTTGATGAACCAAAGGAAGCTGGGTTTAAGCAGAAGAGCTTGGTGTGAAGGAAATAGGTTACTCGAGGCTCTTTAGGATCTGCCTTGTTAATGTGATTGGGAACATGGAAGACATTAAAGATAATCTTTCTTTCTAATGAGGAGTGAAAGCTTTCTGAGGGACAGCGCAATCCAAAAGAGGGGGTCGTTGCGGCACACCCAGGGATGGCGCAGCCACGGCGCAGACGCACCGCCTCTGGAGCAGCTTGCAATGCTGTGGCCAGCAAGCCACACAGGAACATTCCCCGAAGCCCATGAAACTGCCATATGCAGTTCTATGGCTGCACCACCATTTTTGCTCGTTTACAGGGCAAAAGGGCTCAGGGAGCTGACTTTGTCAGCCCTGCCCCCGGAACACCCCCTTTGGAACCAGCACGAGGCCCTGCGCCAGAGGTGCGCTGCTGCTGCGGCTGCCCTGGCAACCATGCCAGCTATGGTTGCCAGCTCCAGGTTGGGAAATACCTGGAGATTTGGGGGTGGGGCCTGAGGAGGGCAGGGTTTGGATAGGGGAAGGGCTTCAATGCTATGAAGTTCAATTGCCAAAGTGGCTATTTCCTCCTGGGGAACTGATCTTTGTCTCCTGGAGATCAGTTGTAATAGCAGGAGATCTCCAGCCACCACCTGGAGGTTGGCAACCCTATGACAGCACTGCCGCACCACTCCCAGTGCCAACATAAATGGCCCAACACTGGCGTAAATGCCCATTTGTACGGCGCTGGGCTCACACCGTCTTCAAAACCCATTCGCTCCCTTCCCTTAAAATTGCGTTGTTAGACATAAAATCATACAAGACAAAAAAAATATGAGAGAGACTCAAATGACTATAGCCAAGATATTGTTTACCCCGGTATAATGACTCCACTACTACTACTACTTCCACTTTTAGAACTACTGGTAGAGGTAGACAACATGATCACGACAGTGAGTCATCTAGCCTATCCAGTCGCACGTCAGGTAGAGAACATAACTTGAGATCTAGGTATGTAAGGGGACGTGGCAACTCTCGCCCTTTTCCGAAGCGCAGAGGCGGGAGAGACAGGAGATAGTTGTTAATCTCTCTAAATATCAACTCTCCCCGCAGGAAATCAATGTGTTACAATATGGTTTGGGTTTCATCCCGACACCACCTTACTCCTCATTACAAACTAAAATTGACATATTTAGACTGGGGCGTCTTTTAAAGTTAAAAGAGAAATTTGGCAATGACATTACCGAGGAACCTAGGACTCGATTTAAGCCTAAATCTAAATTTCTACCCTCCTCTACCAATCACTTTATAGCAACATTTCAGGAAGTTGTAAACCGTGATATTGCTAAGATGGAACAACATAAGATGCGTAGGAGGAACAATTTACCAAAAAAAAACAAAACACTGGGACATCATAGAAAAATTAGCTAATTGGCCAAAGATTGTGATTAAGCCTGCTGACAAGGGCGGGGCTATAATGGTCCTGTCCCGTGATGACTAAGATAATGAAGTCAGGTGGCAACTTAACAATATGCAGTTCTATCAACGCCTCACACATGACCCAACGGACGAAATACAGCTCATTATCCATATGGTAATTAATGAGGCATTAGCGTTAGATTATATTCCCCAAGAAACTGTGGAATTTCTTTACAGTGAGCATCCTAAAATTCCAAAATTTTATGTCTTGCCAAAGATTCACAAACAGACTCGACCACCATTAGGTCGACCAATTGTTGCTGGGATCTCTTCAATCTTAGAGCCCTTGGCGAAATACTTAGAATTTTTCCTGAATGAGTTTGGCACACAAACCAGTGCATATATCAAAGATACTCGACATTTTATTGCATGGGTTGAGAATATCTCTGTCCCTTTAAATGTGGTGTTGTGCACTTTAGATGTTAACGCCCTTTACACGAACATTCCCATGGATGCAGTACGCAGCATTATTGCTGACCTGCTTAATTCTCGATCTAATTTACCACCTCCGACCCAGTTTCTTTTAAATCTCCTGGATATTGTCATGGAGAAGAATTACTTTATTTACAATGAGGATTTTTATTTACAGACACATGGCGTTGCGATGGGCAGCGCATGCGCGCCATCAATAGCTAACATTTATATGGTGGCCTTTGAGCATGTGCACATATTGAATAACAACCCTTTCAGTGAATTTTTTTTTTCTATGTCTGGTACGTGGATGACGTTTTTCTGGCCATGTATGACTCCCAAAGCTTTGCAGAGTTTAGTTTATGGATTAATGAACGTGATCCAAACATTAAACTTAATGGGGAATGTAATATTAGTGAAATCCCGTTTTTAGACTTGAGCATCTACAAGAAATCTAACGGTCATTTGGGAGTTCGCCCATACAGAAAACAAATGGCACGAAATACTTTATTGCACTATAATTCGTTTCATCCGCCCCATTTAAGGGATAATCTCCCATACAGCCAAATGCTCCATCTTAAGAGGAATGCTACAGACGAGAAAGATTTTTTAAGGGCAGCTCAACACTTTGAGCACGATTTAGCACAACAGGGATACCCCAAGAAAATTATCCAACAGGCAAATTAAAACTCAATGTAAGCCCAGAAATGAATTACTAACTCAGACTGCAAAACAATCCTCCACACGACTCACTTGCGTTCTGCAATACACATCAATGTCCCCTCTGATCAAGCGGGTTTTGCTTAAACACTGGCACCTTGTTCAGCATCTACCAGGTTGCCAGCTACCACCACGTATGGCATATAAATGCACAAGATCATTTAGAGACCTTTTGGTTAACAACATACCACGTCCAATAATAACATCCACATTACCTAAAGGTAATTTTAGATGTGGTTCCTGCCAGAGTTGCAAATTTATGCTGACAGTTAAAGAAATTACCAATCCTGTTACAGGTCGTACGTTTACCATAAACAGCTTCAATAATTGCGAATCAAAAAACCTTATTTATGCAATTAGATGTGCATGCCAATATTGGTATATTGGCAAAACACAGAGAGCAATTAAATATTGCATCAGTGAACATCGGTCCAGAATCAGAAATTCTGTATTAGAAGCACCCTTGACTCAACTAGGGCTGTCAAAAAAAAAAAAAAAATTCGGTACAGTTCGGATTTGGCCGAATTTGGCCCTTGTGGGTTTGGTACGTGCTGAAGTCTGAACTCCCCCACTTCGGATCCGTTCAATTCGGCGGGAATTCAAAGTTCGGGAAAAAAATTCGGCCGAATAAAGCCATTAAAAACACAATCGTGCCTTTCCACGGCTCTGGGGGGGGCATTTTTGGGCTTAGAGGTCCCAAACTTTCAGCAGAGCTTCAAAGGACGTATATTGAAAGACTCCCCAAGTTTTGTAAAGATTGGGTCAGGGGGGGCTGAGATATGGGCCCTGAAAGGGGTCCCCCCACCCTTAATGTGTATCTCTCAGCAGAGCTTGCCGCCCACGCACAAAGCTCCCAGCCCGGACAAACAGCTGATGAGAGCAAGGGCAGGGCAGGTGCTAAGAACTTTGCAAAGCAACACAACTGAAAAGCAACACAAGCACGCAATGCAACACCTTTGCAACAGTGCAAAGCAACACCTGACACCTGGGAGTTTGCATACCATGGAAAGGGACAGAGGCAGCTAGCTATGCAGGAGGGGGTGGAATTTCTCCTTTTGCATTGGACTTGGGACCAGGCAGATGCATTCTTTAAGTCACCATTTGAAAACCAGTTTTGAGCAAGCATCAAAATAACCTAACTGATCTTATGAATGAGGAAAAACCTGAAGAATAAAAATGAAGCCCCCCCTCAAACCAGGGAGAGAGAGACTGGAGGGGGAACACACACCCCAGGCAGAACCGGCAAAAGCCCCCTTTGGCTCCCCCCCACCCACAGAAACTGCTCCCTCCCCACACACACACACAGACTCTGCTTTCCCCCACACACACACACACAGAAAAGAAAAATTATAGATTAAAGCCCCCAAAGGGGTCTTACTGTGGCTGTCTTCTGTTCCAGCAGGAGGGGCTGGGAGGCTGGGTAATCCAATATGATTCCATTTGTATCCAATATAAGATCCATATGTATGCATCTCTCGAGGGTGATCCATTCATCCCAATAGGGAAAAGGGGAAAGCCCATATCTCGGGGGGCCCTGACCCAATGTTTACAAAACTTGGGTGGTCTCTTAAAAAGCCTTGTCTGAAGCTCCGCGGAAAGTTTGGGGTTGGCACACCCAAAAATGCGCCCCCTGCAGCCATGGAAAGAAAAAGGGGGGAGCCCATATCTCGGGACCCCCTGACCCAATGTTTACAAAACTTGGGTGGTCTCTTAAGAAAACTTGTCTGAATATCCCCTGAAAGTTTGGGGTCTGTACCCCAAAAAATGCGCCCCCTGCAGCCACGGAAAGGAGCGAATGTGCACAAGCACCCCCTCACACACACATGAGGATTTCCCTCTCTCTATCTCTTTCCCCGGCCGGCCGCACATCAGCTGATTCCTCCAGTACTCAATCCTGACTGATTGGCCAGAAGAAGACCCAGCTTGGCCACCGATTGGCCGGGGGAGGAGAATGCTGCTTACAGAAGGTTATGCTGCTTACTGACGGCCCCGAATTGGCCAAATTTATTCGCGAACTCCCGAATTCGCTGAATTCGGCCCCCCCGGTTGCCCACCAGTTTTGAGTTCGGTTCCTCCCGAACTAAAAACCGCTGAATCAAGGGAAATTTGGCTGATTTTCAGTTCGGGCCTAACCGAATTGACAGCCCTAGACTCAACACTTTCTAGATAAAAACCATACTGACGAGGAACTCTCATTTTTTGTACTTTGGTGCTTTAATGCCACATTTAAACATGATAGATCTAATGTAGACTTGATACTGAGGCGCCAAGAATCAAAACATATACACCTCTTTGATACCCTATACCCTAAAGGGTTGAATACAACGATGGATTTGGCATGCTATCTGAAATTAATCTATTTAGTTATGTATAATTGTTATATGGTAACTGTACCTTTAAATCTGAATGCTCCAGGATCACTAACCTCTCATGTGACTGTATTGCTTAAATAGGCTGTAATAGTTGGGCTACTTTGCCAACGCGCAAGCAAGTTATTAACAGCAAGCGTGTAAGTGTTTGATTTATGATAACTTTATGTATTCTGTTTTTATGCCATTTTGCTTCTGTGTACTTTATTAGTTGCTTTATTATTATTTAGTGGTCCCTGAGGAAGGCTTTTATAAGCCGAAACAGATGGTTACCGGACTTCTGTAGAACGAACCTGAAATATACCTCTTGGACAAGGGACGTGCAACACATGCAATTTTGCATAGTGATTTTCCAGAAAAACGGAACATATTTCACATCCCTGAAAGGACTGTACCTTTAGATACTGTTTGTATCAGAGTGTTATGCACAGAATTTTTTGTATATGTGCTTATATGTAACAGTGGCTATGATATATTAATACCACTATTGTTACTTTCCTTGTATTGTGCAATTTGTTGCAGTTTTTGTTTGCTAAGTTCTTGTCAGCACGCTAACTTTAGTTTGCCAGACTACCTGGAGGTTGGCAACCCTAATTATTGAGGATACTGTTGAATTCCTGTATATGTAGACATCTCTTGTCAAGTAATTGCTTTTGAAGGAATCTTGCTTGATTTTTTTTTTCACTTGAGGGAAATGTCATTTCCCCTCACAACTGTTGCAAGCTGCGATGCTTTCAAGATTTAACAGCGAGATAATGAAAACATGAGATTGTGATTAAGGGACCAAGGGCAGATGTTGTTTGAGTAATGGGATTTGTCACAACTCTGCAAGAAGACTTTTTAAAAAACCCCACTAACATATGACTTATGTCATTAACATTTTTAATGAAAGCTACAGTAGGTGGTTGTGCACACAAACCCCGCTAAGTAAACTCCTGAGAATCAATTCACTGAGTACTTTAATTCTGATTGCTTTGGAAGAACCGCAAAAGCAAGAGACCCTAGGAGATGTCACTCAAAAGGATGAATGTTGCATATAAAGAGTAAACATTCAGTGTGTTTTACTTTCTGTATCTCCTTTTTTCTTCACATAATATTCTACAGCAGCAGTTCCCAAACATTTTGAGTCATGGAGCACTTTTCAGGAGAGAAATTCCTCGCGGAGCACTAATTTTCACCTAGCACATATATACTAAACTGAATGACAGTAGTATTTTTCTTTCCAATCTCTGCACAGAACACTAGATGTTTCGTGGAGCACCAAGTGTTCTGTGGAGCACAGTTTGGGAACCACTGTTCTACAGTGTACTTTATCTACACTGGTGTACGCTTGTGATAAGCAGGAAGAAGAAGAGTTGGTTTTTATACCCTGTTTTTCTCTACCGAAAGAAGTCTCAAAGAGCCTTACAATTACCTTCCCTTCGTATCCAAACAACAGACACCCTGCGAAGTAGGTGGGGCTGAGAGAGCTGTGACTAGCCCAAGGTCACCCAACTAGCTTCATGTTTAGAGTGGGGAAACAAATCCAGTTCACCAGATTAGCCTCCACCACTCATGTGGAGGAGTGGGAAATCAAACCTGGTTCTCCAGATCAGACTCCACTGCTCCAAACCACTGCTCTTAATCACTTCACTATGCTGGCTTTCGAAAAAAGTAGATGGGGTATTGAGTATCAAACTCAACTAACTAACCAACTAATCAGTTAACTAACCATTGCATCAGTTGCAGGCTTTTAGTAAGTTTTACTAAATACCTTCTGACCAGGTAGGATCATAGATAGGGTTGCCATCTCCAGGTGGGGCCTGGAGATATCCCAGAATTACAACTGATCTCCATACTACAGAGATTACTTCCCCGGGAGGAAATGGCTGCTTTGGAGGGTGGACTTTATGGCTTTATACCTTGCCCAAACTGTAACCTCCCCAGACTCCACCCCCAAATTTCCCAGAAGATATCATTTTAGTAATCAACCTTGGGCTCCTTTAATTTTTTTTGCCATCCTGCTTTTGTATGTATCTGAATGTCGGTTTGTGTCAGGGGATTACTCAAACATCATTTCTAGCCATCCATTCTATAGGAAACATTGTACCTTCACTATGGTTCTTGGTGGCACATTGCACTCTGAACTAAATGTGTGTGTGAGTGTGTTAAAATATAAATAATGCAAGGTTGGGTGAGACATTAGACAGAACCAAAGTTGGGTGAGACAGAATTGTCTGGTTCTGTGTTGTCTGGAGGCAACAAAGAGGGCGCTCTTCATTCTTCCCTGAGGAATTATCTTCCTTAGTTGGGAATCCATTTTAGTGAGCTCCATTGGCATCTTTAGGATAGTGGTAAAAACCATCATGCAGGACTAGACTGGGACTGTCCAATGATGCTGCATTTTTAGACCTGAGATCATTTTGTCTGGCTGCTGGATTAGTTTTTAAGTTCATTTTATATGTTTTATATTGGTATTTTTCTCTTCCCATTTTGGAAATTTCCCTTTTTGTTTGTAAGTCATCAGGAGTAAACTCAGAGATGGGGTAGATGTTTTAGAATAAATGAATAAATATGATTTTATAGTTCCTTATTAATGCCCTCTATATGTGAAACCCAGGGCTAAATTTCTTGCCGGGTTGGTTTCTGGCCTAAACACTTGTCCTAGTGCTGAGAGCATTTTTGTAAAAAGAAACTGATGGGTTTGTTTCTTGTAGGACTTCCCTGTATGCTCTGGTGGCAAAGAAAATAAGGTCTACTATGGTTGCTAAGACAGCTGATCCTTCTAGTTGATTTTAATGGTTGCTAGGTCCCATTGACCACAATTTGTAGTTATTATTTCTTTGTATGCATCGTTTTTAACACAGTTTTGTTATGTACATTTATTATCAATCCAGAATTTTATTAACCTCGTATTTCTTTTATTATGTACCTGTGGTATCCTTGGCATGTTTGTAATGGCCTATGGCTAAATGCAAATAAAAGTATTCAATAGTACCTTATTAAAATAGAGCGGTGTTTACTTATGGTGACCTAATGTGGAATGTGTCTACACTTTGGTTATTGGATCATACTAGCCATCAGCCTATGAAAAACAGTGGGATTGTCCATTCCTGCTTTTAAAAGGGGATTAAAAAAAATACATTAGTAATCATCAAAATGCATATCAGCTCCATGTACACATGGAATTAGTTCCAACACACCTCAGAGGCTTATTCTTATCCATTAAGATCTTTGAGATTTAGGGCATCTTCTGAATTATTCCAACTGTGACTCCCCCGCCCCCATCTTAATGATGCAAAGGGCTATCTTGTGCGGCTATGCCGAGATTCAATGTGAATATCACCCCTCATTTCACCACTTTGGAGTTTCAAGATGTTCACCAAGCAAGTGGCACCAGTGCTTAGACTACAAGGCTAATGGTTCAATTCCTGGCACATCCTAACAGTGAGAAGCTAAAAGAATTCCGGTCAGATTGGCAACTTTCCAGCCACCATATTTGTGTGAAGGTAAGATTGGAGGAGAAAGTTGAATGTCTCATCCAGGAGAAATATCTGCAGGGATTTCAAGAGCTGTTTAAAGAATTTTGATACAAGTAGTCGAGTTTCATGGGAGTAGAATCTTTCCTTTCAAGTGCCCACTCTTGCAGGGATATTTGTTATTCCAGAAGTAATCTGATTTTAATATTAATGTTTCAAACAGGATGTAATCCGTGAGGGAATAGTTTCCCTAGAGAAAATGCTTCCAAACAAAATTTCTCTATAGCTGTTTTCATCGCATAGAGCAAAATGAAATGAAAATGAGACTCTTCCTCACAAATGAACTACAGCGCAATCCTAAGAACACTTTCTTGGCAGTAAGCCCCCTTGAGGTGAGTTCAGTAGGATTCTGCATAGATATGCTTAGGATTGCGCTGTTAATACAATGCAATGCACATGTGTGATTGTTATTCCTCTCACGCTACCTTAATTCTTGCGTGGAAAAAGAAAATGAGTAAATAGTGCTTTTTTGATTAATCCATGCTATTAGCATAGTTTATTTGACTGTTGACTATTATGCATGAATGTATGGATTTCTTGTAGGCGATTAAAAAAATCAGATAACCAATGGGAACTGCAGAAAAGTTCAGAAATACCAGTTTTGCTTGGTACTAGCAGTGGGGATAGGAAACAGGGCAAGAGTCGAAAAATTAAGGAAAATTCCTTACAATTCAAAACCAAAACATAAAGTGAGTTTGTCCAAGGTTGAAATGGTGCAAATATTTATATATCTTAAGACATTCTGTAGGTATTTCATCCTACCTCTATAAAGTACTTTCACACATCAATTGAAATCCTGGACAGGATAAAGTGAGCTCACTTGAGTTTCACGATGAGGGAAATGGTCAGGAGAGACCAGAGCTAGAATTGGCAAGGATATGGGTCTGTGCTTTGCTGAAACTCTTGAGAAAGAAGATTCCACTGGGAGTCCACCTGCCTAGATAATCCAATGGTTTCCCTGCCTTAGCAGCACTATAAATGCTCTTGAATCAGATATGGACTTTGCCTGGGCTATAATAATCTTTGATTCTCACAGATGCTAAACCCTGTGCCTATTCATGGCAATGTTTTCTCTCTTGTATTCTTGATTCTTCCTAGGCCCCAATCCCAGGGACACATTCCTCTTGCTTTCCACCCTGCATGATTGCTCCAATTACCAATACCCCAGCATCCTGACAGAATACATGATATTCAACAGATTTGGAGGAACCTGTTCAGAAAGAGATTGCATTGCATTAGCAAAATTGCTGTTTTATGTTTAGGGAACCTCGTATCTTAGACATGTCACTGGATAACATCTGAGAACTTAGTGTTCCAATCCAAGATAGATAGATAGATAGATAGATAGATAGATAGATAGATAGATAGATAGATAGATAGATAGATAGATAGGTAGGTAGGTAGGTAGGTAGGTAGGTAGGTAGGTAGGTAGGTAGGTAGATAGATAGATAGATAGATAGATAGATAGATAGATAGATAGGTAGGTAGGTAGGTAGGTAGGTAGGTAGGTAGGTAGGTAGGTAGACAGACAGACAGACAGACAGACAGACAGACAGACAGACAGACAGACAGATAGATAGATAGATAGATAGATAGATAGACTCCTCCTCTGTCATAAGATGCTGTGTCATATGACCTTCTTTCACAAGTTTATAGCTCAGTGTGTTTGTGTTGCCACTTGGAGGTTAAAGGTGAGTCCCTGGTATGCAAATATGGAAGACAGCTGGTTCGGATAGCAATTTATTAAGGGGGAATCATGTCCAACAAATGTATCTGAAAGATTTCACGTTTTACTATCCTGAAATGCCTTTACAGGAACTACAGTGCAATCATAGGTCAATTATGCATGGTCGCTTTACCCTCCTTTATTCCCTGTTTCAGCCAGGATTCAGCCAGGATTGAACGCATGCGTTTCTGTTGGGTATTAGAGAGCGAGCTTTGTTACATGTCAGACAGTTAAAGGGTTAATATTGTAACTGACCATTTGGTCAGTGTAGTGGCCATTGCAGTCGTGCCCCGAGGGTCACGTATACAACTACTTTGCATGTTCAACTGCTTTCGATTTCTTTGTTAGAAGAGAAAGTAGTTGATCACCTTTCTCCTTGCTTGACTGCTGAACAGGCAGGATGGAGAGAGGCTCTCCTTTTGCTAAGAGTGCCTACTCGTAAGTAAGCTTAGTGCCTTGCCAAAGGCTTTTGGCAAGTATAGGAAACATAGAATGTAGACAGATATTATTTGTTTTGTATCCCAGTGACTTTTTCCCTACCCTGAGTTAGAGTAAAGATTGTTTTACTTCAAGACAAATGCGTCTTGCCTCTTTTGTGCGTGTGTGTGATCTCAATTCTCATAGTTCAAGAGGAACGATCCATTCCCTCTGATTTGGTAGCAGACAAATTAAAGATCGGGGTTCCCTTTACAGGAACTGGGGCCCCGATTACCCAATAAGTGGTAGCTGAGTACGCTTGGTTTTTATTTTGGCTATTGAGATAGGATCACACCGCACTCCTTTTTTTTGCTTTTGGGATCTTCACTGGAGACGAAAGGATTTACAAACGCCCAGAGGGAATTTTTCCTGTGACGGAGCCAGCAGCCTGGTCTGCAAAGGACGGCAGGAAACTTAACCCCGCGCGCCGCGCTTGGATCCTGTAAGGAAGAAAGCAGCCCTGAGCCGCTGGAATGAGCAACGACAAGGGAAGTATGAATTCAAAACAACCCCAATCCGTTTCTGTCCCCCATATCACCCAAGCCTCCTTTCCAGTATGGAAGAGAATGGTGGAAAATGCTTTAACAGCAATTGGGGTGAATCACGTTTTGAATGAAGACCCGCCAGCTGACACAGATAGAGAAGCCCTAAAGAAATTTAAGATTGCAGATGCCCAGGCAATGAATTTGATTGCCAACTCAATTAATCCGGAAGAAACTGCGATAATTTTGAATAATGATAGCGCCAGGAAAATGCTAAATGCACTCAATGAGAAATTTGGAACTGTGTCAAAAACCCAGAAAATGATTTTAAAAACTAGACTGTATGCAAATAAAATGTCTGGAGATATGACCCTCTTGCAACACCTTAAGAAAATGCAAGATATGGAATCAGAGTTGAAGGCTGTAGGAGGGGAAATCGGTGAAGAAGAGTTTCTTGTACTATTTCTGGGAAGTTTGCATTTTAAATATAACGCTGAAAAAAGGAATCTTTTGGGTAGAGAGGACTTAACCCTTACTAAGCTGGTGACTGCACTTAAACAGTTTGAAGCAGACAGGAGCCAAGAGAGGGAATTATCTCATGGAGTGTCTGTACTGCGTGTAAATGACAAATCCACAATCAGATGCTTCTTGTGTGGAAGGCATGGTCACCGGTCGTTTCAATGTGAGAGACGTGAAACAAAGGGAGAAATTCCCCCCCCCTCTCGCCGGGAAGAAAAGCCCGCCAAATCCTCACAAAGGGAGAGGGATGGAAATGGGAGGCAACAGCCCCAATCGTCCACAAGAGGGAGCCCAAGTACAAGCCAAGGGAAGCCCAGATGGCACAGTCACCCAAAGGCTTATCTAGTCTCGAATACAGCTTCAACCAAAGATTATTTAAGGCGTGTAAATACATTTGTTCTGGACAGTGGTGCAGATGTACATGTGTCTGGCTTGAGATCAGCTTTTGACTTTCTAGAGCCTTGTGATGAAACATTAGTTATGGCTTGTGGAGAAAGATTTCTATGCACTCAGAAAGGAGAAGTTTCTATTGCAATTCAAAGCTATTGTGGAAATGTAATGCATTTGACCTTACAAGACGTATTCCTAATGCCTAATTCAGATGAAAATTTACTGTCCGTGAATAAATTAGTGGATGCAGACTTTGAAGTGTCTATAACAAAAGACAAATGTCGCTTATTTGATTCTAAAGGAAGAGAATACCCAGTGCTATCAGTAGGCTCGCACTATTGCCTGGAGAATGTTGCAAGTCAATTGGAGGAATATGCTTGTAGTGATTTTGAGAGCAATGTTGATTCTGATGAAAGTGATTTTGATGGAAATGAAGATAATGTTGAGGAAGAATCAAAATGCCTAGTTGCTTTTAATAAAGGATTGGCAGAGCAGAAGGCTGCAGATTGTAACCACAAGGACTGTTTGTACCAATGGCACGTGAAACTAGCTCATAAAAACTTTAAGTCAGTGAAGCAACTGCTGATTGATTGTGGAATGCCAGTTAAGGAATGCTTTAAGGACAAAGAACGTTGTGAAGTGTGTCTCAGAGGAAAGGGAACAGCGCCTAAGCACGTGCAGAGGCCAAGCAGTGTTAAGGCAGAGATTTTGGAAGAAGTGCACTCAGACTTGATTGGCCCACTCAAGGCTTCAGCAGGAGGGGCAAAATATGTTCTGCATTTCATAGACAGCGCTTCAAGATTTGCATATGTGTATTTGTTGAAATCAAAGACTGAAGTAGCTGAAAAGTTTAAAGCTTATGTTGCCCTGATGAAGAATAAACATGACAGAGGTATACAGTTATTGTTCACTGACAATGGAAGTGAGTACATTAATAAAGAAATGAAAGAAATTCTTGAATCTGAAGGAATAGAGCATGCAACCTCAGTTGCATATACCCCTAGGAACAATGGGTTGTCAGAAAGGTTTAACAGAACTCTGATGGAAAGTGCAAGATGTTTAATGCTACAGGCAGGCTTGCCTTACCCCTGCTGGGGAGAATGTGTAAATACAGCAGCTTACCTTTACAACAGGACAATTTCAAGTGCTATCAACATGACTCCATATGAAAGATGGAATGGCAGGAAGCCTAGTCTGAAACACTTGAAAGCATTTGGATCCCGTGTGTTTGCATACATCCCAAAGGAGAAAAGGGGAAAAATGGATCCTACTACAGAACTTGGAATTCTTGTGGGATACCATCCTTTCTCAAGAGGATACAGGATAATGGACATTAAGACTTACAATTTACAAATATTGAATGCAGTATATATAGATGAAAGAAATGTTATTAATAATCAACAAATTAATAACTTTGATGATCCAGAGGTTTGTGAAGAGGAAACCATAGAGATTCCATTTACAGCATGGGATTGCAATCCACCTGCTCCTGCGGAACAGCAAGAGACTGCAGATTCAAAAGGGGTTGATCCCGGTGCTGATGGAACAGCGGAACCCTCTCAGACCTTAAGGAGATCTACAAGGACTACAAAAGGAATACCAGCAGAGAAACTGAGTCTTTTCACTAGAATTGACAGCCACGTGGAACCCTCAAGTTGGGACGAACTGCAAAAGTTGCCCGATGGGGAGCGGTCGAGATGGCTGAAGGCAATTCAAGAAGAATTAGACTCACTGCAGAAGAATAATACCTGGAAACTAACCAAACAAAAGGACTGTGGGATGTAGATGGGTGTTCAAGGTCAAGAAAAATTCGGATGGAACTGTTGACAAATACAAAGCAAGACTAGTTGCAAAAGGATTTACCCAGAAGTATGGAACTGACTACACAGAAACCTACGCACCTGTGATTAGTCACACGGCTATAAGGACTTTGCTGAGTATAGCCGCCTCCAGGAATAAAGTGGTACTGCAACTCGACGTCAAAACAGCTTTCCTGAATGGAGACTTATCAGAAGAAATATACATGGAACTTCCACCAGGATTAAAGGACTGTGATACTAAAAATCAAGTTTGTAAACTTGAAAAGACTTTGTATGGGCTCAAACAGTCAGCTAGAGCATGGAACCACAAACTAACCTCATTATTGAAAGCTCAAGGCTTTGAACAAGGAAATATAGAGAAATGCTTATTCAGAAGGAAGAAGGATGATGGATGGGACTTTGTTTTGGCCTTTGTAGACGATCTTCTGATTTGTTCTGACACTGAAGAAGCTGCAAAAGAAATTGCAAACAAACTGAATGAATCAGTAGAAGTGAAACTACTTGGAGAAGTAAAGAACTATCTTGGAATGGAGATTGAAAGAAACCAAGACAATGGATTTTCAATCAATCAAAGGAACAAGATACTGGAATTTCTACAATTCATGAATATGAAGGAGTGCAAGACCAAGAACACTCCACTTGACCCTTCATATATGGATCTAGACGGAGGTGAACTATTGCCTAACAATCACAAATACAGAGAAGCTATTGGAAAACTTCTATACTTGAGCAACGTTAGTAGACCGGATATAAGTGCAGCAGTTGGAATCCTAAGTAGAAGGACCAGCACACCTGCAGAACATGATTGGAATGCAATCAAACACCTCACACAATACTTAAAGAAAACTATTGATTTGAAGTTGAAGATAACTCCAAATACTGAGCTGAAACTGATAGGATACATGGACGCTAGTCTGGGTGGTACTAGAACAGACAGCAAATCTACAAGTGGATATCTGTTCTACTTTGGAGAAAACCTAATCTCCTGGACCAGCCAGAAACAGCAAGTTGTGTCAACATCTTCGACTGAAGAAGAATGCATAGCAGCCAAGTGCGCATGTACAGAGCTGGAAGAGATAATTGAACTGCTACGCGACTTTGGATTAGACGAACTGACACCTGCTACAATGTTTGAGGACAATCAATCGTGTATAGCACTACTGAATGGCGAGAACTCTAAGAAAGGGAAGAGACTTCTTCGACTCAAAATGGACTCAGTAAAGGACAAACAAGAAAGAGGTCTCGTAGTAGTGAAGTACTGTGAAAGTAAAGAGATGGTGGCCGACATCCTGACGAAGCCACTGCCTAGACAACAGTTTGAATACTTACGTGATGCATTGTGTTTATATGTCTGAATGTAACTAAACCTCGAAAAGCGGATTGTTGGGTATTAGAGAGCGAGCTTTGTTACATGTCAGACAGTTAAAGGGTTAATATTGTAACTGACCATTTGGTCAGTGTAGTGGCCATTGCAGTCGTGCCCCGAGGGTCACGTATACAACTACTTTGCATGTTCAACTGCTTTCGATTTCTTTGTTAGAAGAGAAAGTAGTTGATCACCTTTCTCCTTGCTTGACTGCTGAACAGGCAGGATGGAGAGAGGCTCTCCTTTTGCTAAGAGTGCCTACTCGTAAGTAAGCTTAGTGCCTTGCCAAAGGCTTTTGGCAAGTATAGGAAACATAGAATGTAGACAGATATTATTTGTTTTGTATCCCAGTGACTTTTTCCCTACCCTGAGTTAGAGTAAAGATTGTTTTACTTCAAGACAAATGCGTCTTGCCTCTTTTGTGCGTGTGTGTGATCTCAATTCTCATAGTTCAAGAGGAACGATCCATTCCCTCTGATTTGGTAGCAGACAAATTAAAGATCGGGGTTCCCTTTACAGGAACTGGGGCCCCGATCCCCCAATAGTTTCGCCGAACGTGCATTCAATCCTGTCTGAATCCTGGCAGAAAAAGGGAAAATATCCTTGATAGTAATGCTTGATTGAGTAAATTTGACAAGATTTGTCTTTTGCTCTGTGAACTGAATAAATGTTATTCCTAGGTATGTTTGTTTGCTTTGGCAGCATATAAGATTTATTATAAATTTATAAATGAAGTCCATTTAGCCAGGCTGTTGCTGTGGAGTATTTTTTTTAAGTATTTTAAATCTGAATACTGTTAATGCTGCCTATTCTAGAACATATCTTGTGACATTGTTCCAATTTTAATTTGTGACAAATATTGGTTTTGAACAAATAACAATGATTGACTTGCTGGTCAGATTAGGTTAAAATGTTTCAGATTTTCAGAAAACTGGCACACATTTTTTATTTCTTTGAATGTTCCCTGTGTGTTAATGGTACCCAAACAAGGACTATCATTTCAAGACCACAAGCATCAGCAGTTTCCAGCATTACACTTGGGCCCTCCTGTAAAGCTCCATATACCTGAAGCTCTCAAAGTACCATACTAACGGTCTTTCAAAACTGGTCTACATACTTCTCATTTTTTTCCAAATGCCTTACAATGTCAATAGCCCAAACTAAGTGATTCGAAAGAATATTATATATCTTCACTACCTTGTGCCTTAATGGCCGCAAGACCGGCAACTGGAAAGACCATAAGCGATGAAACTCCCGTTGCTTTTCTTCCATGATTGGTAATTGTATTAAGTATTGATGATGTCAGCTGCTGTGAGCTCGGCCTAGGCTGGGGATATATGGCAGGTAGGGTTGCCAGCCTCCAGGTGGTTCAACCCAAAATCACACAGAAACCATATTATCTAATAAATCACAATTATATTCCAATAATTAAATCTACAACCTAGTAGTAGGTATAACAAACACAGTCAGGTAACATATAGAAATATACAAAAAAGATGGTTACACAACAAAATCCACAAAAGAGTGAATACAGGTCAGTATATAAATATCTATTTCTAATATACATATGTCTATTCATATTTATTTCTTTCATAACAGGATAAAGGTTCATCAGATGTCAGACAGGCAAGGAAGACGGCCATTTCTGTTCTTCATCAGTTCCTCTACCTCAATTTCTTCAGTTGTTGTATATTTCCTTTAGCCTATCAGTTATAGATATAAACTCCCCATGGGTAGAAACTGGTCCTTCTGCCTAAACAGGCTAGTCAAGTCAATCAGACTTCAGAGGTTCCCTGTAGTACTACTGAGTACCCAGAAGTGTCTATCTTTTGCCAAGCCTCCAGGTGGTGGTTGGAAATCTTCTGCTGTTACAACTGATCTCCATGCGACCAGTTCACTTGGAGAAAATGGCCGCTTTGGCAATTGGACTCGATGGCATTGAAGTCCCTCCCCTCCCAAACCTCAGGCTCTGCCCCAAAAATCTCCAGGTATTTCCCAACTCAGAGCTGGTAATCCTAAAGGCAGGTTATAAATTGGAAAAAAAATCTAACCCTATGTTTATAAGGGGAAAGGGTTCTAGCATGACAAGGCTGATAGCTTGCTGGCTAGAACCCCTTTTAGAGCTTTTTCGAAGTGGTGGTGATCATTAAAAAACTTACCATTAAGACCATTAAGAATCTTAATGAGTCACTCTTGAGAGCATTAAGGTCATTAAGAATCTGCTCTGCCACCAAACTATCTGCTCACTGTCACCCAGAAATGTTGTTTCTTTTACATCTGGGACTCCAGGAAGAATTAGTGGAGCTCCTGACAGCCCACAGTGATCATATTCACTTCGACTCCACACGAGAAGGAGGCCACTCTTCTGTTAGCAACTGATCTTCTTCCTTGGGAGAACTGCTTCTCCAGTAGGAATCGTGGCACTTCTTCAGAAACACCTCAGTCCCCTCCAACCCATGGACTGTCTCTCTTCCCTCCACCAGGCATCTATCTTATGAGTCCATTTTTAATCCCACCTTCATTCCAAGGAGTGTAGGACAGTATACATGGCTCTTCCCTCTGTTTTTCCCTCACAACAACCCACCTGAATTCAGTGAGATATGATTAATGTTCTCGAGGCCCCTGCGGGTTATGTTCCTATGCATGTTTGTTTTGCTACTAGGTCACAAATGAATTTTACCAGCTTTGGCTGATTCATGAAATGCCACCATTCTTGGAAAAATGGATCAGTCCACCGTCACACATACCTCAGTAATATCCACATTGGATTACTATAAAGTACTTTATGTGGGGGATGCCTTTAAAGATGGCTGAGAAACTTCAGTTAATGCAAAAAGTCTGGATGCCACCCTTAGGTTGTAGAATTCTCTTCCTTTGGAGATATGGTTGGTGCTATCTTTGTTGAGACCAGTTGGGTTTTGTTTTTTTTTAATCTGCCATGCCATGAGATTTTAGATTCTAATAATCATTGTTTCTTTGTCTTCATTTACTGTTCTTTTCCTTTAGTTCCGAGTGCTATTCTTTTATTACTTCCTGTTGCTGCTCTTTGTGTTATTGCTTTGCCTTTTTACATTTGGTTCTCGGGTCTGTCTTCAGCATTATCTGTCTGATTTTATTTTAGTGTTCCCAGCTAAGAGCTAATACCAACCTGTTTTCTGAACGTTAACATAATGGTCACAGCTGCATCCACACCAGAGATTAATGTTTCTGGATTCATATGCATCTTCTAAACTTCTGCCATAAACATATCAGTGATCAAGTAGATGGAGTGGACTGGGTCCATTTTTTGCCATTATGTGATACTTGTAAGAGGTTAAATATATCCAGCATCCATAACTTATTTGTTGTGCCACATTTTACTTTATTGGAGATGGTAGCTTTTGTTTTGCTTTATGGAACTATATTTTGTTGTGTTTTTTGAGATGCAGTGGGTTTTTTTTTTATTACTGCAGGTTAGATTATATTTATTGTATTCTATTTTTTTAAATACTGTTGTTTGCCAGGTGGAACATACTAGATTGAAAATGGGGGGGGGGATAAAAGCTTTAAAATAAACAAATACACGAACTGTTTCCGTTAACCAACATTGCATCTGAATGGACAGTACAAAAGTTCTAAATGTATATGATAATGGTTACACATCTGTCAAAGTTTAAAAGAATTTAGGATTGCTCTGTAGGAATTAGGTGAGGGACTATTGCTGAAGGTTGGGGCAATCTTGCATAGTTTTCTTTCTAAACCTGAGATTTAAATTTACAAAGCCAGAGTACATACTCAGAATTTTTTATTAGAATCTTAGAAACATAAAGTTATGCTGCTCAAGATCAATTGATCAAGGAGCTTCTAAGGGATAAAAGGAAGGAAAGGAAACATAAAGTTGGAAGGGACCTCCAGAGTCATCTAGTCCAACCTCTTGCACAATGCAGTAAATTCACAACTGTCTCCCCACCACACCCTTAGTGACCCCTACTCCATGCCCAAAAGATGGCAAAAAAACCCTCCAAGATCCCTGCCCAATCTGGCCTGGAGGAAAATTACTTCCTGATCCCAAAGTAGTGATCAGCATTTCCCTGGGCATGTAAGAAAGGGCCACGAGAGCCAAATATTAATTGAGGCATAGTTTACCTGTGTCCACTAATCCTGAGTATGCACTCTTGATTAAGAGCATAGGAAGGCCTAGTTGGATTTGTGGAAGGTACATGTAGTCCAGCATTTCTTGCAAAGATCTCAGCAGATCATTACTTTTGTTTTCTTGATGTTCAGCTGTAGTCTTGCTTTGGCACTTTCTCTTTTAACTTTCAGCAGTAGTCATTTTAAATCTTCACTGTTTTCTGCCAATAATGTAGTGTCATCAGCATATCTCAAATTATTAATGTTCCTCCCTCCAATTTTCACTCCACCTTCATCTAAATCTAATCCAGCTTTCCTAATTATATGCTCTGCATATAGATTGAAGAGATAGGGAGATAAAATACATCCTTGTCTGACACCGTTTCCGTTTCTCCATATTCTGTTCTAACTGTGGCCTCTTGTCCAGAGTACAGGTTGCACATCAAAACGATCAGATGTAGTGGCACACCCATTTCCTTTAAAACCAGCCATAGCTTTTCATGATCCACACAGTCAAAAGCTTTGCTGTAATCTATGAAACACAAGCTGATTTTCTTCTGAAATGCTCTCGTATGCTCCAGTAACAAGCGTGTATTTGCAATATGATCTCTAGTGCCTCTTCCTTTTCTGAAACCAGCTTGAACATCAGGCATTTCTCATTCCATATATGGTAATAGCCTTTGCTGTAAGATTTTGAGCATCACTTTACTTGCGTGAGAAATTAATGCGATGGTCCGATAGTTGCTGCAATCTTGGATGTCTCCTTTCTTGGGAATTGGAATGTAAATGGATCATTTCCAGTCTGTGGGCCATTGTTTTGTTTTCCATATCTGTTGGCATATTCTTGTCAAGATTTTGATGGACTCCGTTTCTGTGGCTTGGAATAGCTCTATTGATATCCCATCTGCTCCTGGTGATTTGTTTCTCCCGATTGCTCTCAATGCAGCTTTCACTTCACTTTCTAAAACTGTAGGTTCTTCTTCAAAAGATTCTTCTTGGAAAGAATCTTTTATCCTTTCATCTCTTCTGTATAGTTCTTCAGTGTATTGTTCCCACCTTTTCTTTATTTTGTCCTGTTCAGTTAATGCATTTCCATACTGATCTTTCAGCATGCCTAACCGTGCTTTAAATTTCCCTTTGATTTCTTGGATCTTGTGGAACAGATCTCTTGTTCTTCCATTTTTGTTGTTCTCTTCTATTTTTTTACACTGGTTATTATAATAGGTCTCTTTGTCTCTACGTGCGAGTCGCTGGAACGTTGCACTTAGACTTTTGATTCTATTTGTCACCTTCTACTTTTGCTTCTAGTCTATCTCTAGCAATTTTAAGAGTTTCCTCAGACATCCATCGAGGTTTTTCTTTTCTTTTGGCTACAGGAATAGTCTTTGCACATTCTTCCTTGATAATATCTCTAGTTTCCACCTATAGTTCTTCAGGTCTACATTCACTTGAAATCAGTAATGCAAATATGTTCCTTACATGGGCTTTAAACTCTTCCGGAATATTGCTTAGATTGTATTTTGGTGCTATGAATGTTTTGGTGTTTTTCTTAAGCTTTATCTTGATTTTCGATATTAACAATTCATGATCTGTACCGCAGTCGGCTCCTGGTCTTGTTTTGGCCGAGAGAATAGAGCTTCTCCATCTTCTGCTTACAATTATATAATCTATTTGATTTCTATACTGCCCGTCTGGTGATGTCCATGTATACAATCGTCTATTTGGTTGCCTGAAACATGTGTTTGCAATGAACAGATTGTTGTCTTCACAGAATTCTATGAGTCGTTCTCCTGCTTCATTCCGTGCTCCTAGCCCAAATCTGCCAACAACATTTGATTCTGCTTTGTTTCCTACTTTTGTGTTCCAGTCACCTATGATTATCATCATATCTTGTTTAGGTGTGTGGTCAATTTCTTCCTGAACACTGTAATAAAAACTTTAAATTTCTTCCTTATCAGCATCCGTAGTTGGGGCATAAACTTGAATGATGCTTATGTTGATAGGCTTTCCCTAAAGTCTGATTGATATTATTCTATCAGACTTTGCATTATAGCTCCTGACTGCTTTTGCTACATCTTGCCTCACTATTAAAGCAACTCCGTTTCTTCTCTTTTTGTCATTCCCTGAATAAAACACTTTGTAATTTTCTGATTGAAAATGTCCTAATCCAGTCCACTTTAATTCACTTACTCCCAGGACTGAAATGTCCATACGTTCCATTTCTTGTTTAACAATTTCAAGCTTACCCTGATTCATGCTTCTCACATTCCATGTTCCTATTATATGTGTCAAACAGCTTCAGATTTTCCTTTTGTATCTATTCATGTCAACCACTGAACGTCCTTTGGGCTTTAGTCCAATCGCATCATTAAGAAAAGTGCTACTCGTACTTGTCCTCTGCTCTACCCCAGTAGCAGATTGAATGCTATCCGACCTGGGGGTCCCATCTTCCAACACTATATCTTTTTTCATTTTGGATTGTCTCATCATAGGGTTTTCAAGGTAAAGGTTGGTCAGAAGTGGTTTACCAGTGCCTTCTTCTGCACAGTACTAACCAGGGTTAGCCGTAGTGGCACTGCCATTGTCTACGAAAGATCCTCCGCCAGTGTCACCTTCCACTACTGCTGCTGCCCAGCAGCTAACCTTCAGGGATTCCTCTGCCCCCATCCCCATTGGAACTGCCTGTTCTCTTCTGCATATGTGGCCACTGATCCCTTAAGGGGGTGGATGCATCTTCGCCTGGTGTCTCAGCTGTGACCATTCCGTCTTGAGTGACTCTGCTAGGAGTTTAGTCTCTTGATAGAGTCTAGACCCCTTACGGTATTGCTCTCAGCTTCCCTGACACACACAAACCCCCTCACCACGTTAAGGTGTGCATCCAGAAGGATGTTTTGGAGGTCCTTAATTCATAGGGTCACCATAAGTCGGAAGTGACTTGATGGCATGTAACACACATAAGCAGCTGCTTGAGTTGCTTGTGTAGTGACCTGGCCCTGATAGAGCCCAAAGTGGAAACAAGAAGAGATTTCAACACATGGTACAAACATGAAAAAAAAAACAATAAGGGAAAGTGAATAATTTTACAACAGAAGAGAATATTTAACATCCAAAAGCTCTTGTTGATTGTCAAAGCAGTTAAGTTACTTTAAGCCATTTCAAGGTTCTGTCCAGTGCACTGAAACTATTTATGGCTGTATCTATATAAAAAGCTGGGGAAAGTGTGCTTTAAACAGATCCACCAATCAACAACTTCTGTTATGCCAGGTGTAATGATAGAAGAATTCCTTTAAATGAGGGAAATTGTGCATCAATTATATCAAATGCGTACTGCAGTGCAAACGCTTGCTTGCAGTCTCAGTTAATGACCCGGTGAATTACTAGCAAAGACAGATTTGATTTTAATGTAAAATGTTTGCAACTATTTAAGCTCCACTCATCATATTATGTCTGAATACCTCAAGGCAATCCCAGGGCCATTATTTTAATAGGGAGCCATTGCAGAGTGTCCATTAACTGTCATAGTTTAAGTAATTTCCAGGTATCTTCATTTTCATATGGCACTAAATTACATTGTTGTTAATGGATCTGTATTACTAAAGTGTAAAACTGTATCAAGCGTAGCTTAATTGATATGCATTTTAGTGGCAGATTAAATATGAAAGAAACCAGAGTTTGGAACAATAAGAAAAATATCCCTACATACTTCATTTTGCCATTATTCTGTTCATGAAGAGCGCATGGTGAGTTACTGATCTTAACAGGTTTTATCCTGGGATTGCTTGTTATTCTGTGGAGGAAGAAATAATGCAATCCTGGAATCCCTTGAGAGGAGGAGGAGGAGGAGGAGGAGGAGGAGAGTTGGTTTTTATATGCCGACTTTCTCTACCACTTAAGGGAGAAGAAAACCAGCTTACAATCACCTTCCCTTCCCCTCCCCACAACAGATACCCTGTGAGGTAGATGGGGCTGAGAGGGCTGTAAGAGAACTGCGACTAGCCCAAGGTCACCCAGCTGGCTTCATGTGTAGGAGTGGGGAAACCAACCTGGTTTACCAGATTAGTGTCTGTCACTCATGTGGAGGAGTGGGGAATCAAATCCGGTTCATCAGATTAGAGTCCATCACTCCAAACCACCACTCTTAACCACCACACCATGCTGGCTCTGAATGTGACCCCCACTGGAGGATCATGGGACAACTGGGGTGGCAGCAAGGTATGGCCTCACCTTCCATAGGCTTCTAAGTTGCAGAGCCTTCTCATTCCTCATATAAAATAATAAGCACATTCTCTTTGGGAGGATTTCTGAAAGTGGGGTCACACCCCCTAAAGTTAATTTCAACACAGATTCTTTCCATCTTTCATGGGGCCCAAATCTTCTTCTTTAAATACATATTGTTTATGGAAAACACCATTCAGCCTTAGGCAACATATGGTGACCCTGTAGGGTTTTCAAGGCAAGAGACAAACAGAAGTGGTTTGCCACTGCCTGACTCTGGGTAGTAACCCTGGACTACCTTGTTGGTCTCCCATCCCAGTACTAACCAGGTTCTCTGACTCACTCTGCTTGCTGCCACTGTGAAGCTGGCAGTTGGTGATCTCCTAGGGTTTCTTGTCTCTAGGTGTTGGCTGGAAGTCTCCTGCAATTACAAGTAATCCTACTACAGAGATCTGTTCCCCTTTAGGAGATATGGCATCACATCCTTGCTGAGCTCCTCACCCCACCCCCCAACTCTGCCCTACCCAGACACTACCCCAAATATCCAGGAATTCCCTAAGCTTTAGTTGACTAACATACTGTCTCCTGGCTTGTTGCTCATAGTTTGGGGAGGGGTTACCAACCTCCAGGTACTAGCTGCTATTACAACTGATCTCCAGCCGATAGAGATCAGTTCACCTGGAGAAAATGGCAATTGGACTCTATGGCATTGAAGTCCCTCCCCAAGCCCCACCCTCCTCAGGCTCTGCCCCAAAATCCTCCTGACAGTGGTGAAGAGGGACCTGGCAACCCTACTTTGGCAGACCAAAGTAAGCACTTATTCAAAGTTTAATTAACACATGGCATTCATTGTCACAGGATATAGACAGGGCCTACTAGTTTAGTTGCTTTGAAGAGGGAATTAGACCAATTCGTGTAGGATGGCACAGATAATGGCTAGTAGCCATGATATCTAAATGGAAGCTCCTAACTAACTTAACTTACTTTAATGATACTGCTCATGTAGCCAATTTGACCTTGAACACTGCCACACTGGGATTGAAACTAAAGAAAAGGGAACTCTATATTTTTATATTTGTATATAAATAGATATCAAGATAACCAATAAAATATTTTTTTTTATTTTAATTGATTGGGAAAGAAACTTGGCAACTACCAATGTAATATTAAAATCCACCCCTTCTAAAACGACCCTCGGATTATCCAGTTCGCACACAGGGTGCTGGATAAAGGTTTTATCCATCTGTTTCTAGCCTTATTGAGCAAGGCACAACTAAATAAAGAATGTTGAAGAGTCTCTCTTTGGCCAGAACCACATTGACATACTCGTTCAGAGTATGGAACCTTATTTAAATGACCCATTAGCTCCCCTGATGGAATAGCATTTAACCTTGTCAACATGAACAGTCATCTGTATCATGGGACTGTCAGGAAGTTGAAATATGTTGCAAAAGATTGTGGCAGATTTAAACCTATGTATAAAGGTGAACATACTCTACATGCTAAATGGAACCTCCATGGCAGTAACCCTCTGAGTACAAGAGGAAATTTTGGTCTCTATGGCCTGCTTGGGTGAAAGTGGATTCTGAACTTGATGGGTTGATCTTCTGGTTCAGCAGGGCACCTCTTCTATTCTTTTAATCTTATGGGGGGGGGGGAGTATGTGTGCAACTGGGAGCTCCTTAGAGAAAAGGGTGGATAAGATGTAAATAAATGAATTTAAAAGGTAAAGGTCCCCTGTGCAAGCACCGGGTCGTTCCTGACCCATGGGGTGACGTCACATCTCGACGTTTTCTAGGCAGACTTTGTTTACGGGGTGGTTTTCCAGTGCCTTCCCCAGTCATCTTTCCTTTACCCCCAGCAAGCTGGGTCCTCATTTGAATTTACACAATGAATTTACACAATTTTTAACTTCTACTCTTAAAGCTATGCTTCACAGTTGCATCTTCTTTGGAGGCAAGATTGACCTCCATGAGATACAGGGCCCTTTCTGTTGCAGCCCTGGAGCTGTAGAACATCCTCTTTTGGATGATTTATTTCTCCCTTTTCCAGAAATCCTTTTAAAGACAGTTAAACAAAACTTCCCTCTTTCTGTTTGCTTTTAGTGATCTGGATTTTTGTTTATACTGTGCTTCTGCTGCTTTGTAGAAGAATGATATTATCTTACCATATTTTATTCCTGGTTTGAATTCAGGTATTAATTTTTTTGTAGACCATTGTGAATTCTTTTGTGTGTGTTAAGTGCTGTCAAGTCACTTCTGACTCATGGCGACCCTATGAGTCAATGTCCTCCAAAATGTCCTATCTTTGACAGCCTTGCTCAGATATTCCTTTACTGAGTCAATCCATCTCTTGTTGGGTCTTCCTCTTTTCCTGCTGCCCTCAACTTTTCCTAGCATAACTGTCTTTTCTAGTGACTCTTGTCTCTGCCTGAGACCCTGGAGAGCCCCTGCCAGTCTGAGTAGACAATACTGACTTTGATGAACCAAGGATCTGATGCAGTAGAAGGCAGCTTCATGCGCTCATGTGTGTTCAAGTAATCAGGTCAGTTAATTGACTTAATAATATAAATATACAGTTTCATTGTTTTGTGGTTATACTTTTGGTTTACCTATGATAAGTTCCAACAAATCTTCAACTGACACAGCTGGAAAATGCATCTCTTCTTAAGCATTGGCATTCATTGGGAGCTATTTAATTTGGAACACTTGCAAAAAATGTGCAATGTGAATTGATTTCCTATCTAAAGGTTATTAGACTAATGACTGAAACCTCTGATGGTTTCCAGCCAGGTGTTCCCCATGAATATCAATATAGTGGCCTGCAAACTCCCTTTCCTATATATCATTCTCAAAGGCCATCCTGACATGGACACGTAATAGTACAGATGTATGAGAAAATAGATGTTCAATAGATTGATGTGTAATAGTACAAATGTATGAGGAAACAGATGTCCAAGAAGTTGGCTTTAGTTGCTATTCTGATAAATATGATGACTAAGAAACTGACACAATATTTACCATCGAGTTTAGCATAGAGCAAAATTTCAAGGTGAAATGGTGGTTTGTAAGCTATGATTTGTTCCTGCATATCCCTTAATTGCAAATGGGGTTTTATTAAAAGTAGTGATTGCTTTTGTGTAGTATTTAAAGGATTTTTGTATTGCACTTCAATAAAAGAATTCCTTTGAAATGTGATGTTGGAGGAGAGTGTTATGGATACTGTGGACTGCCTAAAAAACAAATCAGTGGGTTAGAGATCAAATCAAGCCTGAACTGACCATAGAAGCTAAAATGACTAAACTGAGGCTATCATATTTTGGTCACATTATGAGAAGCTGGCTTCATGTGTAGGAGTGGGGAAACAAATCCAGTTCACCAGATTAGCCTCTGCCGCTCATGTGGAGGAGTGAGGAATCATACCCGGTTCTCCAGATCAGAGCCCACCACTCCAAAACACTGCTCTTAACCACTACACCATGCTGGCTCTTTTTTGGTCTGGCATGCTGGTGCTTTTGGGTATGTTTGCTGGCCCGGGGCTAAGAATGGGGGAAGGAAGCGAAGGGCAGCACCCATAAGAACTGGACATAACATAACAATGAGACAGAGACTGGTCTGGAGAGAAACGGCCACAACTCATGTATTCATTGGCAACAGCTGAATGCTGCATTGGTGCAGCATATGGGCTAGTTAGGGTTGCCAACTTCCAGGTACTGCAACAACAAGTTACAAATAGTGCTGTAAAATAACAAGTACAAACAAGAAAAACAGCACAAGCTCCAATTTCAAAATACAAAATATATATTCACAACCAATATTCAATAGTCAAAGGACTTGCACATCATATACACAAAATACAACTGTACCATGGAGGTATAAAGAGTTCAAAACCAAAAGGTAAGTGGAAACATATCCAAATAGTCTTAATGGTTACAAAAAAATCAAACAATCAATGCTTCATAGAAACCCCAAAGGTCTATTCCCAAAGATGGCAAGCACAGAGGAGAAGGCCTTTCTAGGATGGAACTTCAACAGTGGCAGAGGTTGATCATGCTCAGTAGAGGTGATAGAAGCAATTCCAATACCAGCAATGCTGCTCATATGCAGAAACTGGTAGTTAGATCGTGCACAATAGGAACTGCTGAAGGAACTCAGTTGTCCATAGCAGTGATCTTATTAAAGGAACCAATGTGTGGTCATTATAAATGTGGGACATGTACAGTATGTCCACTCAGTTTACCTATAAAAAATCTGAAGGTCCTGCAGAGCCTGTCCAATCGTCACAGCCAGGTGCACCAGAGCTCACCTCTGCCCCTTCCCCCCGCCCGGACCAGCAAACGGGGCTCCAGGCAAGCCCCTGGAACCTTCCCTTGTCATCAGTAAAGTCACACCAGAAAGTACTATCTTGCTAGAGTGGTTCTCTGGTATGATATTTTTATTTACAGCCATTGGCCAGCATAGTTCTCTGGTATGGAAATCATCCTTAGGGGGATGGAGTCTGTAGGTTTGTTGGTTTGTTCTAGAGTGGCAGACTAATATGTGAAAACCATTCCTCAACTGACCCAGGAAACAATGTTATTCAAAACTGTTAGCTGCCTGTTTACTATAAAAGCCAACAAGTGGTCAAAGTCTTAGGTTCTGGCCACTGTTCTGGTGGTTGGCTATATGGGGAGTCATTTCCCCAACAAAAATAGCATACACTCACAGCTTCTTCTTCTTTTTTATAATAATTTGTATTATTTTTTCAATGTATATAAACAAACAAATCAACAATTAGTAAAAGTCATCAAAATAGAAAAACAATAGATTATTGTTGAAAATACAATTAACATGTTTAAATAAACTGTGTGACTTCCCCTCCATCTCCGTCTATCTCATTATAAATTTGTATACTCTTTTGATATAGTTCTAATCCTAATATTGTAATATTTTATATAGTTTATTTCAAAACCAAATATAAAAATTCATGTATATACTTACTGTATATACTCGCGTATAAGCCGAGTTTTTCAGCCCAAAAAAAGGGCTGAAAAAGCCCAACTCGGCTCATACGTGGGTCAATACAGTAGGTGGAGGGAGGGGGGACTTACCGCCGCCGCCTGCCCGAGCGCCTTCCCTGCGGCCTGGGAGCGGCCTGCGGGGCCTCCTGCGCTCAGGGAGGGGGCCGCCGCCGCCTGCCTGCGCGCCTTCCCTCCAATAGTTTATGCAAAACTTCCCTGCAAAATCTGGTGCCTCGGCTTATACTTGGGTCGGCTTATACTTGAGTATATACAGTAATTCAAATATACTTGTTATCTATCTTGTAGTCAAACCTATTATAGTAACTATACATTCTGATGTGTACACATCCCTAAAATTGATATAAAATGGATCCGTTCAAAGAGTAACCTTCAAGTTTCCCCAGTTGCAATTAATTTTCTCAATAACTTCTCCAAGCCTCCCACTCTCCCATAAATTGCATATTATCTTTTTGATTTATCAGTGCCGTAAGTTCACTCACAGCTTCTATTAGCTTCATATGGCAAAAGAACAAAGACAGGTTTTAATCCACCGAGGACATTTTATACATCCTTTGCCAAGACCAGTGTAGTTGGTTTCAGCTCATCCAAATGTTTTCAGGATGTGTCCAAATCCACACTAATTTTAAGGTGCAACAAATTGCTGGCCCTACAGCAAACATTTTTCTTTTACTTAATGTATACCTTAGGTATAACCTCTTTGTTTTATAACCTGGTTTTGTGTAGCTTAGCTCTTGCAACTTGCATAAAATGTACACCATGCTAAAGCTTTTGTCATTTCACTACATTGAAATCAGCATCACAATTAGTTCCACCATGACTATTTTTTCCTCAGAAGAGATGCCAATGAATCATTGCAAACAAGCTTTGTTTAATTTGCTGCCCATAAATTTTTCTACTCTGATTTATTGACTATAAACACCTTAAAGTTTTTAAGGATGATATATGAAAAGAATACCATTTTTCATTTACAATGTTGTTGAAATACATTTAACAACTGCTTCAAACAGTTACACACACATACACACAATGTAAACTCATTTATATTTCTCTTGAGTCCTTGAAATTCATTTAATAACTGCTTTAAAGAAGAAGAAGAGTTGGTTTTTATATGCCAACTTTCTCTACTATTTAAGGAAGAAGCAAACCGGCTTACAATTACCTTCCCTTCCCCTCCCCACAACAGACAGCCTATGAGGTAGGTGGAACTGAGAGAGCTCTAAAAGAGCTGTGACTAGCCCAAGGTCACCCAGCTGGCTTCATGTGTAGGAGTGGGGAAACCAACTCAGTTCACCAGATTAGAGTCCGCCACTCATGTGGAGGAGTGGGGAATCAAACCTGGTTCTCCAGATTAGAGTCCACCAGTTCAAACCACCACTCCTAACCACTACACCATGCTGGCTCTCTTGTGTGTATGTGTGTGTAAACAGTTACACAAATATACACTCTATGTAAAATCATCTTCGTTCCTCTTGTGTCCAAAGGAGATGATACAAAAACTCAGGTACAGGGACTTCTGCATGTTTTTTTTTTTAATGCTAATTTTCAGACAAAAGATGGTTGCCTAGAAGATTGCAGATGGATCACTGAGAGAAAAGATTTTAACCCTTTCCTCTCATGTATCATGATTTTTAAAAAAATACTTCATTTGTCCCCTGCCTTTCTACCCAACGGAGACACAATGCGACTTACATCGTTCTCCTCTACTCCATTTTATCCTCACAAAAACCCTTTTGAGGTAGGTTAACTTAAGAATGTGTGAGTGGCCCAAGGTGACCCAGCAAGGTTCCTTGGCAGACTGGGGAACCTGGGTCTTCCAGATCCTTGTCGAACACTAACCTCTAGTTTCCTATCTTTGGGGAAATTTCAGGGGTCAGCATAGCCAAAGTGCAGTAGATTACCCTTCTCCTGGGAGCCTCACCTTGCTGATCACTGGAGAATCTCCTCTGCCAGGCACAAATTTTCAAGAAGATGTTTCTCCTTAATTCTGATATTAGGAGAATTTCCAAATATTAGCCTGTATCCTACTACTCCACTCAGCAAACTTTGAAGCCTTCCGCTAGCCTAGGAAGCCTTCCTCCAATGAAGGAGCATTTTCCACCAGTGGAACAGCTGTTTCCACCAGAGGAAGGCTCCTTAGGTCTAGAGGAAGGTGCGACTGGCAGCTGAATAATGATGAGTTGTCCCATTCATGACACCAGTTATGAGTGATAGGGGGTTAAAAAAAAAAATACCCTGTGAATTCTACCATTGGCAGTTGAGAGGGACCCTTAAAAACGGATAGATGAAAACTGACTGTTAAAGCTGACAGTTGAGGCTGGGAGCTTGTGTGACAGGGACACAGTTGTGTAGGATCAAGAAGGATCCTGTGTGTGAGGGAAGCGATTAGAGTGTCCTTACCTAAGAGAAATAGCTCCTAAGTAAAGGGGGTGATCACTAACCAGTTTTGAGGAAGAAAACTGGAAAAAATGTTTCCAACATTTGAAATATTTTTCCAAGCAGCTTAGTCTGTTTGACTAAGCAGTGACTGCCAAGGGTTCTCTCTCTCTCTGTCTCTCTCTCTCTGTCTCTCTCTCTCTCTCTGTCTCTCTCTCTCTCTCTCTCTCTCACACACACACACACACACAAAATTGCAAGGGCCCATTGCAAGCTGTTAGCCAAAATGCCCGGTTATGAATTGTTATTTGGGGGAATTAGCGAATCAATAACCGGCAATGGGCATAACTTGAGCAAGGATGCAACCTTTGTCTACCAGAGTCCATACCATGACCAGTAAAGAGGCAGAAGCAATGGAATTAGGTTAAAAGGAATTTACTCAGATTATATGTTCACACGCACATACAAAACTACACATACACATCACACAACATACAGAGTCTAGGAATCAAAGAGAGGAATAAAGAGATTTTTGCCATGTGGCAGGCAGAGGAGGAAATATACTGCACCTCTCTTGCAGAGTAGTTGTCCGTCCTGAATTCCATGCAGCTTTGGGGGATAAAAAGGGGACGGGGGGGGCTAGGTGTCCAAGCATGAACACCCACTCTGGCAGAGTGCCAGGCAGTATGGAGGGGAAGGCCCAAGGGAGAGGGGGGAGAGAGCAAATGGGCTGGGAGCACCGCAGTTATACTGTTTTTCTGGGGGCGGGAGAGGGGTTTCACCCCTCCTAGGTTCTCAGGTGGCAAAAAGGTGACAAAAGACTTAATCTGTGGCTACCAGGGTGGAGTAGTGAGAATTTGGAAATCTATTCTAATTCCAATGGCTTGTGCAACCCCAGGAGAAGTCAGTAGTCTCACTGATTGGCTTAATGGCTTGAAACAAAAGGTGTGATCGCTGCTAATGTCTGGAGATCGTTGCTGAAGAGCGAGTCATTGTTATCTCAATGTCTGCTGAATGGCTTTGCTGAACTAGTCCGATGTTGCAAGGGGGGGTGTTGGTTCAGGCAAACATGACTGCATGCTTTCCACGAAATGGCTGCGGCTGGAACAGGCTTTGCACAGGAACATGGAGTCTCTCTGGCTCACTGGAGATGGCCCTTGCTTCTGTTTCCTAGCTGCTGGCTGCACGGAGCTCGCAAGAGCAGCCGTGTCAGTTTCAAACGGACCGCGCAGTGACCGCCCAGTAGCATTTGGAGCGGGCGTGTGGCTGGGAAGTAGTCATGTGCCTGCATAGCGGGTTGCCAGGTCCAGTCCAGGAGTTTTTGGCAGGCCCGTATGCTATCAAAGCATTCATACCCTATCCTCATAGTGTATGGGTGAGTGTGTATTGGGAGGGAGAGGGGGGTTTATTGGTGGTTTTAAGGATTTGTTAAGGATTTGTTCTTTTGGTTTGCTCCTTGTAGTGTTTGATTATTAGTAAAAACATATTTCATTTAGTTTTAATCAGTCTGTCCCTTTTCTCTTGGGAATTTTGCTCTGCAATAAAACCTCCATATCAAATGATGACAATGCATTGAGACTTATTACTATGGATAAGTAAGAATTATTCTGATGAAGACTGTTTCAAAACAGGGCAAGAGCCGGCTACACGTCAGAAGACATCTATCTGTTCATTCTGAGAAGACAGTTTATAGATTTAATTGCCAAGGATTTTCCTTTGAGAGAGAGAGAGAGATCAAAGAATGGAGAAGAGAAAGGTTACAGAGTGGAGTAGGACTTTTGATCCCTTGCCAGGAGGTTTTCTGTGAACTGTTTATCACAAAGAAGGATCACAGTATGAAACAAGACTTTCAGTTTCCCGTAACCAGCATTATATATACATCTTTAATATTTACTTGTTAAAATAAATTATTTAGGTACTGTAATTAGTTGGTGCCCTATAGCCACATACTCTATATCCTGTATACCCTGTTGGTGTGGCTCAGCTACTGTGTTTTTGTCGAGACTTCCAAGGAATAGCAGGGTTTTGATGCAGAGGCAGGTGATGGCAAACCACCTCCACTCTTGAAAACACTAAGGGGTCACCATAAATCAGCTGTGACTTGATGGCAAAAAAAAATGCAGACAAAAGATCCCTTCTGGAGACCCCTTTAGTGCCAATTCCCCCTCTCTGGTTCCAGTTTGGGTAACACTATGCACACCTGAGCACTGATAATATACAGCAGGGGAAGACATAAATGTGCTTAAAGAATACATACACACACACACACAGAGAGAGAGAGAGAGAGAGAGAGAGAGAGAGAGATGTCCTAAAATACATTTTTTTATGCAAGCAGAGAAATTTGAAAGTCAAATATTCTGACTCATCAATCGTTGTGTGTGTGTGTAAAGTGCTATCAAGTCACAGCTGACTTATAGCAACCCCTGGTGGGGTTTTCAAGGCAAGTGATTAAACAGAGGTGGTTTGCCATTGCCTTCCTCTGCAGAGTCTTCCTTGGAGGACTCTCTTCCAAGTACCGACCCTGCTTAGCTTCCGAGATATGATGAGATCCGGCCATACCATGCTGCCTTCCCTCCCTCGATCCTTGTGCTTAGTGTTAAATAAATTGTTGCACTGATCCTAATCGGAGGGTGCAAACCCTGAAAATCACTCATCAAGGTGAGTTGCCCCGTGGGCCCTTTGCTTTGCCTTTCCCCATCCTAAGGAAGTTTGAAATAAGAGGCTAATTTTCCCCTGCTGGAATCCTTAGCCAAGTTCCTGCTGTAGCCTCTATAGAGGTTAACAGAACAAACAAGCAACCCCACCCTGCCTTCAGCTGCTCCCCAGTTACAAGCAGCCAGCTTAGCGTATTCCTTCCTCTCCAAGGCTCAGACCGCTGTCAAGGGCAGTCGTCACATTTCTGCCTCTCTTAGGTGACGCTGAGGCATTAAACATTTTGATCCCATTTGCGCAGCTGCCCTTCTGTTTATGTGAACTGGGATTCTTATCCATGAGTCCAATAAAACAGAAAGCAACATACACTATTTTGGAGAAATTGCTGGCTGTTGACTGCTGTACATACTTCATTTTGCAATTATTCTTCTCATCAAGAGAGCATAGAGAGGTACTGATCCTAACAGGTTTTATCCTGGAATGGTTGTCATTCTGCGGAGGAAGAAAGAATGTGATCTAGGAATCCCTTGAGAGGAGAATGCATGTGACCTTCCCCACTGGAATATAATGGGAAGGAGCCATGGGAAGGAGCAGTAGTTCAGTGGTAGAGCATCTGCATGGCACCCAAAAGGTCCCAGGTCAATCCCCGGCATCTCCAGTTAAAAAGAGCAGGTGCTAGGTGATGTGAAAGACCACTGCCTGAAGCCCTGGAAGCCACTGCCAGTCTGAGTAGACAATACTGAACTTGATGGACCAATAGTCTGATTCAGTAGAAGGCAGCTTCATGTGTGTTCATGGGGCCCCAAACTTTTTAGAAATACGTCAGTGGTGAAAAACACCATCAAGATTCCAGCAATATATGGTGAACTTATAGGGTTTTCAAGGCAAGAGATGAACCGACGGGCTTTGCCACTGCCTGTGTAGCAACCTTGGACTTCCTTGGTAGTCTCCCAAGTACTGACTGGGGCCAACCTTCCTTATCTTCTATTATCTGACGAGGTCAGGCTAGAGTGGTCTATCCAGGTCAGGGCACTAGAATATTAGTATCATGAAAAAGAAAATTAAGGACATTCTGTCTGGAGCAGTTCCCCAGGGTTGCCAACCTTCCGCTGGTGGCTGGAGATCTAGAATTACAGCAGCTCTTCAGGTGACAGAGCTCAGTTCCTCTGGAGAAAATGGCTGCTTTGGAAGGTAGACTAGATGGCATTATACTCCATTAGAGCCCCTCTGCTCCCCAAACCCCGCCCACTTCATGCTCCACCCCAAAACTATTTCCCAACCCGGAGCTGGCAACCCTACCCATGGTAGATTCTAGCCTCATTCCATGGGAACCTGGATTCCACCACTAGTGTCCCCAACAGTTGCAAAAATAATTGTGCCGTTTGTTAAGATTGTCAGGTTTGTAGCCTCCTCTTTTATGCTTTCAGTCTCTAATCTATGAATTGTTTTAAATCAGATAAAAATTGGTGTGAAAGAAATAAAATATTCTATGCTGAATGATGCCTAAGGAGATAGGTCTTGTAATGATTTTTATCATTGCAAGAAGACTTCTTGCCCAGAACATCCCAGTAGGTTTCATAAGTACAAATTATGCCTTTGCTAATGAGCACAAGAGTCAGACATTCTTTCAAAATCAGAAACTGTGTAATTTGGGGAGCAAAGATGCATTTGCTATTGTGAGGGGGATAAGCTGTTAAGGGATTGCCTTTAAATGGCTTTGATTAACTGTAACAGGAGCTTTACAAATATATATTTCTGCATCAAAACTTTTCCACAGTGATTTCAGATTCCCCTAAAACAATTCAAGAGGAAAAATGTCTAAGTCTACACCATAATGTTGAGGGGGTGATTGTGTAAGTTAAAAGAACCATAAGCCTATAATTAACAAAATTATCAACTGCTCAAGAGTTCTTATAGAATGACAATCATAATGATATGTTTTAAATCCTTTTGGAGTTAAATAGTTCATTAAGAGAAGAAGAAGAAGAAGAAGAAGAAGAAGAAGAAGAAGAAGAAGAAGAAGAAGAAGAAGAAGAAGAAGAAGAAGAAGAAGAAATGATTTTTGAACTTGTGATGAGTCTTCAGTAAGGAAAAACCTCACTAGGAGAATTAATGAAGACATATTGATGTATGTAAAGTTCATGGGATGTCGAATTGTGTTATTCCCTACATATTACAATAACACTGAATGGACTTTGATGCAGTAAAATAAAATAGGTGGTTACTTTTGGATTTTTTTTGAAAGTATTAATCCACATGAGACTTCAAAAGGAAAACTAGGGCAATAATTTCAGAGGAAGAATGGGAATATCTTACTAATGCTACTTGTCCATTCTTTAGGAAGACTTTGGGTATTTAGACCTTAAACAAACAGGACCTATGTCCAAAAACCTGTGGCACGCAAGTGTAATTTGGTGTAGAATGAAAGACAAACTTTCTTTTCGCTTTTGTGAGCCCAATCAATGCTCAGTTATGTGAAATGCCCACCCTGTTGAGGCTCACCCAGTGCCTACTATACTGTCTTTTAGGTACCAGGGCAAAAACAAAAAACAAAAAACTTTCTACCCAGGCTGTTAGAAGAAGAGTTGGTTTTTATATCCTGCTTTTTCTCTATCTTTAAGGAGTCTCAAAGAGGCTTATTATTGCCTTCCCTTCCCCTCCCCGCAACAGGCACCTTGTGAGGTAGGGGAGGGGGCTAAGAGAGTTCTGAGTGAACTGTGTCTAGCCCAGCAGCCGTCATATGGAGGAGTGGGGAAACCAACTCGATTCACCAGATTAGAGTCCGTTCAAATGTTCAAAAGCATTGCTGAGGATTGGCAGAAAGCTTTTAAGCTGGCATCTCAAAATCTCTTCGTTTCTGAGTCGCTTTGCATGATGTCCATGCAAATGAGCTTCCAAATGGAGGGAAAGGCTTAAATGCAAGAGAAATAAGGCACAGAAAACATTTCTTTTGGTGGCAAATGACATCCTGTGAGCAGTCTTTTTTGTGGTCATGAAAAATCTGATTCTAAGAGATGGTCACAGTGCGAGGAAATGATATCGGAGTCAGCTGAAGTCATGACTAAGGCAGCTCATGTTAAGGAGATTGCTCATCCACACAGGTGAGGGAGTCTTCTTCAGAAGGGCCATAAGCAGCTGACAGAAACTAACATTCTTCAGACTGGGTGAGCCCTGTCTTTTAAAGTGCAGAACAGGTCAGCTCACTGCTGTCATTTGGTCAGACCAAGTTAGCTCTGATTACACAATCCCCATCTCAAAAGGGCCCCAACTACAGGGCCCTAACAAAACCAGAGAAAGAAAGAAAGAAAGAAAGAAAGAAAGAAAGAAAGAAAGAAAGAAAGAAAGAAAGAAAGAAAGAAAGAAAGAAAGAAAGAAAGAAAGAAAGAAAGAAAGAAAGAAGGGAGAAAGCACAGAGTCATGCCTCTGAGCAAAGGCGAATAGGCGGACCTGAAAAAGCTGAATACGTATTCGGCTTTTTCAGGAATCACCTATTTGGTTTTGGCTTTATCCCCAGGGTTTGGTATCCAGTAAACCCAAATCTCAAAAAATTACTGAACTACTGAAACAGCCAATTTTGGGTATATTTTCAGTTTGGGTTTATCAAAATGCACAACCTTAAGTGGGATGGGTGCAGATAGGGTAAGTAATGGTCTGCTTGGAGCATTGATTAAATCACTTTAGGGTGACACAATGGGGATTAACTAGCCCCATTATCCAGCCAGGCCCACCTTAAGGCCAGTGGAAAAGTTCAGCTGCCAACTTCCTATCTACCCAGACTTGACACACAAGATTGATTCCAAAACTCTCTGAGGCTCATCCCCCATGCTTTTCACTTTATTTCATACCTTTAGAACAAATCATTCATTGGTTCTTGTAGGCTATCATTCATTGTTTGGAGGCTAGTTGTCACCAATATACTGATGATACCCAGCTCTTGGAGGTCTTGAAGGATATTGTTCTCACCACTTTCAATGGCAATCAGCTGACCCTTCATGACTCAGTTAAAAGCTTTGGAGTTATACTGGATCCAGCCTTATTATTGAAGAAGCAAGTAATATCATCTGTTTGTTCTGGCCCGATCTCCCTGAGCTTTGTGATAAAATATTCCCAAGATATCTTTCACAGTCTATTGAAAATGTTGGGCCCCAAAGAATCACATGAACCAGATCCTCAATGGACCTATGGTCACAAGAACAGACTAGCTCATTATACAGGGCTGTTTTGTTTTTAGGAAAGAGATAATAGTTAAATTACTATGCGGTAATCTGATTTTAATTTTTGATAACTTTTTATATCCTACTTTATTTGAAATGCTGTCAGATTGTTACATATAGTGTGTATTTATTGGTCTTTGACCACAAATAAAATTCACTCATTCATTCATCATATGGGGTCTCATTATAATGGACTCTCCATGCCCTTAGTATAGCTAAAAGATTTATACTGCAACACTAGAAAGATAAAAGCCCCCCTCTGGTAATCAGCGGATTGAGGACCTTAAAACTCTACCAATATTTGTATTCATGGCATATAGATAGCAATTGAGCACTGACTTGTTTTTAGATATTTAGAAACCATTTATAGAAACGTATGTCTAGCTCCACCACCACTGTTATTGTATTTTTCTCTTTATGTATATTCTTCATATGTTTTTTTCTTTGCTTTTGTTCTGTTCTTTTTTTGGAGGAGATAAAAAGAGAGAAAAAACTATTTTTAAAAAAAGAATGTTGTTTTCTTAACAGACTTCCTAACGGGAAGGAATTTGAAAGGATCCTTGAGTCCTGTCCTCTACACAAGAATGTAGTCTGGTGAACAGACCCCAGTTCCATACCTGCTATTTCTTGATTTCTTCATAAGCAGTGTGTTTTCTTACCTATATCACATTTTCTCCTGAATTTTGGAGAGGAAAATCGAAATGCAGACTATTAGAAACAGACCTGTGCATTGTTTGAGGGATAATTTACAGGGAACACATAAAAATTCATCATTTCAGGGCTTTGCTTTTCTCTCCCACATCACTGCTCATCTTTCTTTACTGCAACCCTCTTTGTTCTTTGATAGAACCGATGCTCTCCTAGAAATATTGTGCAAAAATAGTAATTAATCTGAAAAGCATATAAAGCAACTCTTATAACAATCATTGTAATGAGGATGAGAAGATGTTTTAATTTATGTTCGGAAGAAGTGAGTCTGGAAAGAGAACTATAATGGCACTGTTTTCCTCAGAGTGCATTCACAAATGAGCTTGAATGGAGTTTCAGAAATTAACAGTGCAAAATGAAATGCCGTGACTATTTTTGCACAATTATTGGGGGTCCAAAAGAACCAGGAGCCCGAGACAATAAATCATTAAAGAATAGAGACACACGTATGTTCAAGGAGACATTTCACTCCCCTTCATGCATCAAAAACAAATTAGCGTGTTAGCAAACCTTTACCCAAGGCAGCCTGAGCCTCCCACTCAACACACCGCAGCTGCAGTTGTGTGATTCATACAAACCGAGTTTGTGTTAATTAGCAATTTCTGTGCGGGTCCCAGAGGCTGCAAATTACAGTAAAATAATGACTACGAGAGTCTCCTAGCCCGTTGCAGTACCGTTCTTTTTAAAAGGGAGAAAGAAGAACTTGGAGACGCGAGCATAATTTGTACTTGAAGACCCTGCCAGCAGCTTGTGCGGTCCACTCTTCGTCAGCTGTCCTGTTCTAATTAGCATCCCACTTCCGGATTGCTTTGCAGCGATGTTCGGGCCTCAATAATCAGGCACTAGCCTTACCACTGTGTTACTTAGGATAACTTAAAGCAAACATTTTGCAGTCTCTCTCTCTCTCTCTGCCCAACCCAGTGGTTCTCCATCAGCCATTGCCAGCGTGGTGTAGTAGTTAAGAGCGGTGGTTCGGAACGGTGGACTCTAATCTGGAGAACTGGGTTGGATTCCCCACTCCTCCACATGAGCGGCGGACGCTAATCTGGTGAACTGGGCTGGTTTCCCCACTCCTCCAGATGAAGCCAGCTGGGTGACCTTCGGCTAGTCGCAGTTCTCTTAGAGCTCTCTCAGCCCCACCTGCCCACCTACCTCACAGGGTGCCTGTTGTGGGGAGGGGAAGGGAAGGTGATTGTAAGCCGGTTTGATTCTTCCATAAGGGCTAGAGAAAGTCGGTGTATACAACCCATTCTTTCTTCTTTTTTTCCCCCTTTCCCATTCTCCCTTTTCTATCTTGCCTGGAGAGGAAGAGGAGGAGAAGGAGGAGGAAGAAGAAGAGGAGGAGAGTTGTTTTTTATATGCTGACTTTCTCTAACATGTAAGGAAGAATCAAACCAGCTTACAATCACCTTCCCTTCAACTCCCCACAACAGACCCTGTGAGGTAGGTGGGGTTGAGAGAGCTCTAAGAGAACTGTGACTAGGCCAAGGTCACCCAGCTGGCTTTTTGTGTAGGAGTGGGGAAACAAATCCAGTTCACTAGATTAGCCTCTACCGCTCATGTGGAGGAGTGAGGAATCAAACCCGGTTCTCCAGATCAGGGTCCACCGCTCCTAATCACCACTCTTAACCACTATACCATGCTGGCAATTGCTCACCAGCACTTCCAGGTTTGCAAATATTCTTTCTGGGATCTCCACTCTATTGAGAGTTGTTTGGTTCTAAGCAAGTCTTGCTACCTGTATAGTGGCAAGGGGCATTGTTATTTCCTTTTGATCTTTCCCTCTTGTTGGGTATAGACAAGTCCTAACCCTACATCAAACAAAGCACCTTATTTTTTTTTAATACAGAGTTCTTCTCTTACCATCCCCCTGCCCCACCCCCCCCAGGTTATGTGTATCATTGGCTTAATCCTATTGTGGCCATGCAGTCCTGGAAAAAGTTATTCAGTCAAGTTGCCTTGTTCGGCTGCTTGTATGATAAAAACAGTAATGAACACAGCCTTGCAAAGTATTCCTAATAAAGCCATCAGAATAGGCACTTGTGACACAGCATCATTTACGGGGGGGGGGGGAGACAACATCTTCAAAGGACATTATAGCACTGAACCCTTTGTTAAGAAAATGAAAATGAATTCCTCATTTTTAAATGTGGCTGAGAAGGTTTCAAAATTATGAGCGAAGGCTAAACTTTCCTTACATTTGCATTTCTAATTATCTAGTGGCCCATTTTTACAGCAGATTATAGCGAAACCTAATTGTGTTATAATAACATTGGCGCTCTAGTTTGAGAATGACTTTTTTCAAACTTGTTTTTGCTGATTTACATACATTTGCATAACTTACAAAAAATTTATACTTGCTTTTTTGGTTGCTTGTTTGTTTTGTTTTGGGTTTTTTTTTTGTTATGCTTTCCCCATTCTTGTTAAAGGCACATAATGGCAAATGCTGAATTAAGCCGTTCCCTCTGAACCATAAAGCATTTTTATTATTGCACAATAATGATTTATGTAATAAGATGCACACATTTTTTTTTCTTGCCGATCTACTAAAATGGCACCTCACACAACAGATAAGGGGGAAAACAAAGGAGATTAACATTGAATTTCAGCAAATACTTCAGTTGGAAGCTAATTGCAGGTGATGAGCAGAGATTTAATAAGTCCCCCCGCCCCGTGCACTAGATGCAAATTTGAAACTTCAGATTAACTTTAGTTAGAATGGACAAAGAAGCCCCCTTAAAAGCTTTCCTGGAGTTATGTAACTGCTAGCATCTTCACCATAACCTCTTTTGAGATGGAACAAGGATGCTGCAGGTGACGTGAATATGGGAAATCAGATTCCTTACATGGGTGCTGGAGGATTCTGGGGGCATGATTTTCTTCACTTCAGACTCTGAGAGATTCACCATGCAGAGGAAAGTGAAAGATTTTGTTATGATCTGGGTCAAGATGAAAGAACATCCAGGTCATGTACACATAGGGTTGCCAACCAGGTAATAGCTGGTAATCTCTTGCTATTACAACTGATCTCCAGCCGATAGAGATCAGCTCACCTGGAAAAAATGGCCACTCGATGGCATTGAACTCGATGGCATTGAAGTCCCTCCCCTCCCCAAACCCTGCCCTCCTCAGGTTCACCCCAAAAACCTCCCGCCGGTGGTGAAGAGGAACTTGGCAACCCTATGTATGCGGTGACTATGAACACCATGCCTAAAATCAACATCCGATAGGACGAAAACCAGCCGAGTCTAATCTGGAGAACTGGGTTTGATTCCCCGCTCCTCCACATGAGCAGTAGAGGCTAATCTGGTGAACTGGATTTGTTTCCCCACTCCTACACATGAACCAGCTGGGTGACCTTGGACTAGTCCCACTCTCTCAGCCCCACCTACCTCAAAGGGTGCCTATTGTGGGGAGGTGAAGGGAAGGTGGTTGTAAGCTGGTTTGATTCTTCCTTAAGTGGTGGCAACGTTTTTAAACAAACAAACAAACCATGATGCAAACCTATTCCACAGGTATTCAAGTCATGGGGTGCTGCACTGAACAGACCCAGTGATCAGCTCCTGTCTGATCATCACAGTCGAATAATGTAGGTTTTGACAGTCAAATATATCTGACACAAAGTTTGTGACATCACTAGTAATAAGGTCACAGTAATAAGGTCACTAGTAATTGATGTCACCAAGTCTATCCATGTCCTTTTCCCGACATTTAAATAGGGACCCCTCCCAAATTCTCACCAGAATTTTGAGTTGGGATTCCCCCCATCTTGTTCCAAAATAGTGTTAGAATTTCAAAGGAATAGAAACAGGCTTGGGGAGTGGGGGATGAAGGTATTCTGTTTTCCCTGTTTTTAAAGCCACATTTTGCTGGATACCTACATATAGTGTTTTGTTTGTCATCTGTGAAAACCTAAAACTGTTGAGCTGGATGTAGTGTGGCATTATTAGTAGCCAGCTTTACAATGCTGCATGTAATAATGAAACTCAAACAATAGTACTAGATACTCATGATAATACTGATGCCTCAACAAATCCCTCGAGGTCCTATTTGAAGCCGCTGTAAGTAATTTGCCTCAATTGAAATTCAAAGTCATTTTAGGGATTCATCTTCAAGAAAACGTCTCAGGAATTCAAAGAGTTTTGATAGGACCAGAGATATTTTTGAGTGGATTAGCACTGCACTGTAGTCCTCATTTATTACATTTATCTCGCAAATTACCTTCCATCACAAAATCCATAATGGTTAGGGTTGCCAGGTCCCTCTTTGTCACTGGTGGGAGGTTTTGGAGGCGGAACCTGAGGAGGGCGGGGTTTGGGGAGGAGAGGGACTTCGATGCCATAGAGTTCAATTGCCAAAGCGGCCATTTTCTCCAGGTGAATTGATCTCTATCGGCTGGAGATCAGTTGTAACAGCAGGAGATATCCAGGTAGTACCTGGAGGCTGGCAATCCTAGTAATGGTGTACACAGTATAATTAGGAGGTCATAAACAATTCAGGTGCTGAATAGACCTAAACCTGCTTAACTTCTGCAAGATTCCTTTGCCATAACCTGAAATGAATTTACATCTGCCTCCCTCTTGGCAATCAGCATCCAGTTTGGTTGGTTCCTCCCTCCCCATTTTGATGCTGGGACCAATTCTTTGCATGCCCTACTCGGCCAGAAATGAGGAAAATCTGGCTGCGGACTGGAGCCAGAATCTTTTGCTAATGTGAAATGTTGCAGTTCCAAATAGAGTAGCCAACTCCAGATCGGGAAATTCCTGGAGATTTCAGGGTAGAGCCTGGGGACGATGGGATTTGGGGAGGGGAGGGACCTTAACGGGGTATAATGCCATAGAGTCCATCCTCCAAAGGGGCCATTTTCTGCAGGGGAATTGCAGCCTGGATATCAGTTATAATTTCAGAAGATCTCCAGACCTCATCTGCAGGTTGACAAGCCTCGTTCAAAGCCACCTGTGTGTGTGTGTGAGAGAGAGAGAAACCTGTTCTGTCCCTTTTTCTATTTTCTTTTGAATTACTTATTACTTGCTTAAATGCTTGGACCCTTGCCTTGGGAAATCAGCCTTCACTTAGGCCTGCTGTGAGGAAGTCTGTTGAATTGTTTCTTTCACCTCTGTTGTCAGGTCTGGCCCGTACAAGCGGTCAGGTCCTGGTTCAAGCTCTTGACATGTCGTAGGCCTGTGTTTGCTGTTCAGTTGCTCTGTGATTCCCACTCCCTGTTCCTCGCCCCTCCCGAGTCCCAACCTTGAGTAGCTAACGGCGTGTTTAGATTCCTGCTTCACTCCTTCTTCCCTCCCTTCTCCTGCGCTCTGCTATCTCACTGTTTCCCAGGCCATTTGATCTTGCACCTGTGATGTAATCATGTAACCATGCTTTAAGTGAGGCCTATAGCCCAGCTCTGTATTGGCAGCTTTGAAGCTGCAGTGTATCCATGCCTACTAGATGCTCTCAATAAACGTTGACCTGCTTCTGACATGCCTGTCCGAGCGAGTGACTTTTTGAAACGACCTAGGTTGGCTGGAGGACCTGACACCTGCTCCGGTAGAAGACCAAAATCTACCTTCTCACTTTATCTATAATTTGGTCTCATGTCTGTCTGTCTGTCTGTCTGTCTGTCTGTCTGTCTGTCTTCTTAATATTTTAACACAACACAAAATATAAAAGACAACACTAAACACATACTATAACCTAATATTACCAAATATTTGGATGCTGTTCTGTTATTCTCATAGGGTTTACAATTCTGGATAGGGCAATTCCTGGAGATTTTGTGGGTGGAGCTTGGTGAGGGTGGGGTTTGCAGAGGGACCTCAGCAGAACATAATGCCATAGAATCCACCTTCCAAAGCAGCCATTTTCTCCAGAAGAAATGATCGATGTAGTGTGGAAATTAGTTGTAATTTTAAGAGATCATCAGCCACCAATCTTAATCTTCAATAGGTTTGTAGCAGCCTAAATAGCCCAGACTAGCCAGAACTGGTCAGAACATGGAAGTTAAACAAGGTTGGCCATAGTCAGCACTTGGCCACCAAGGAAAACCAGGTTTTCTATGCAGAGGAAGGCAATGGCAAACCACCTCTAATCGTGCCTTGGAGAACCTCATGAAGTGGAACTTCATGGGGTCATCTTAAAGTGGTTGTGACTTGGTGGCACTTAATTACTATTATTATTATTTAATAGGCATATTATTGGTTAAACTCCATCCAGTTACTCAGAATGTCTCTCAAGATTCTCACGGCTTTGTCAACAGATTTGTTAATACTTTTGTGTGGCTGTTCCTTAAACTAGACCTAGAAACTAAGCCAGCAGTTCTTAGAAGTGAAAAGCTGCAGATGGAGCAGCCTTAGACTATTTTAGTGCGGATTTGGTCTTGAATTTACATTCACACCAACATGGGTCTCATGAGATGGGTATGTTCCTGCTTACACACAGCAACATCCTAGTATATTTGATGGATTTCCAGGGAAGCCAAAAGAATTTCAGCTCTTAAGAACAAAACCTCTCAATTTGTAAATCCTTATCTTCCTATTGACTTTGCCTCATTGCCACAATGAATGGCCAAGCTATAATTCACCAGGGTTAAAAATTGTCAACTTCCCACTTGACATTCCAGTAAGACATAGTCTGAATATGAACTGACTTGAATTGTATTAGTTCAGTCTGTGAGGAATTTGTATAATTGGCATACAAGGTCTTTGATGTCAGGGAACTAGGTCTTAGTATACACTGGGGTGGCTCTGGTTAATCAAAGAGAGGGAATGTGATATTCTCCACCCATTTGCTGTGGCTTTTGGGGAAAACCATATGAGGGAAATAATGTGAAAATGTTGTGAAAATGCTGTCTCTGACTTTTCTCACTGTTTGACACTTCAAAGAGACAAGTGCAGCTGCTCACCTAGAACAAACACTTGTTTACCTCCTGATAGCATGGGCTGGCCAGCAGCCAGAAGCAGACTTACTGTGTAAATATGTTTAAAAGAATCCACTCTGGACACAGAGGAATGGAAGCAGGCAAATGGAAGCAGGAATGGAATGGAAGCAAGCAAAAATAAAACTTCAGGGTGGTCTGTGAATTAAGGTTATTTATCTAGCCAAGGTGATCCACAGTGATCAATGCGACTGTCACCTCTAGGCTAGACTACTGTAACAGAAAGTGGCAGTGAGACTCCTTACAGGGGTCTCGCCCCAAGAGCATATAAAGCCAGTGCTGCGACAACTTCACTGGCTCCAGCTGGAGTATCAGATCAGGTCCAAGGTGCTGGTTTTAACCTTTAAAGCCTTACACAGCCTGGGACCTTTGTATCTTCAGGACCACCTCTCCTGGTATACCTCCCGAAGACTGTTACGGTCATCTGATAACAACTTACTGGTGGTCCCTGGCCCTAAGAGGAATGGAAGCAGGCAAATGGAAGCAGGAATGGAATGGAAGCAGGCAAAAATAAAACTTCAGGGTGGTCTGTGAATTAGGGTTATTTATCTAGCCATGGTGATCCACAGTGATCCACGTGATGGTCACCTCTAGGCTAGAAGAAATGGGCCCTGAACTGGATAGCCCAGGCTAGCCTGGATTAGGCAGATCTCAAAAGCTAAGCAGGGTTGACCCTGGCAAGTATTTTGGAAGGAAGACCTCCAAAGAATACTAGTGGTGTGACGCGGAGGCAAGCAGTGGCAAACTACTTCTTAATGTCTCTTGCCTTGAAAACCCCACCAGGGGTCACCATAAGTCAGATGTAACTTGACGGCGGAAGAAGAAGAAGAAGAAGAAGAAGAAAGGTTGTAGTCAGAGATCTCTACCAGCCATTAAGGGAAAAACATCACATTGTAAAAGGCAAACACCCATTAAAACTCTCAATTTGAAAAATCATACAACATCCCAAAATTAGCTGGGGCAAGTTGAAACATGTAAAACCAGCATAAAGTAATGAAATCACAAGTCTATAGCAAAGAGCAGCAAACAAAACTAAACAATAAAGCAACTGTATAATATCAAGAAACCCCAAGATAACCAACTGGGCAGTCCTATACCAAGTCAATGGACTTAGAAGGGTATAACTCTGTTTAGGGTGGTATTGTAAAATCAACAAACCTATAAATCCAGAATGATGTCTAGACATAAACAGGTGCTAAAAAGCACAATAGTTGGTTATATATGCTCAGAAGTGGGGGGAAAGGTTCAATTAAAACCTGGGAAAATAAAAATGTCTTAACCAAGTGCCTAAAGACAAAAGAACAGACATCACATGAGTTCCAAGAGATTTCAAGGTTCTACAGATGGGGTGCCACTAGGGAAAAGGTCCTGTCTGTGGTTGCCCTGGGCTATCCAGTTCAGAGCCCATTTCTTCTAGTTTTAGTATATTGTTGAGTCTTGTTGCTTTGCCCACTTTCATTTGCTGATGTCCCTGATCTCTTTTTTTTGCATTCCATTTTTCTACATTTCTACATCATTTCATATTCTATTCATATGCTCTTTATACTGAACTGGTGCCAGTTTTATGAGAAAAGTACAGAGCAAGAAAGCAGAAAAATGGCACATTTTCATTCACCTAAGATATAATCAAAATTCAGAGAAGATTTTTTTTTTATAGTCATAACTCCAGGGGCTTGAAATTCAAAATAACTCTGACAGCCTGTTCCTGAGAGCTGTAGCCGCTAAGGACAGTGTGGCCATGGTGCTGCTGCCTCACCTCCAATGAGGTTTCACGGCTGCTGTGAGGTAAAAAAAGGGGGTGTTATTTCTCAAACCTGATAATGGGGGGGGGAGCCCCATAGAAAACAACGATGCTGGGCCACCAAAAAGGTAGTGCGGCACCAGCATTGCTTTTGGGGGCTTTCCCGGGATGAAAGGGATTAGGAGGCTGCCTAACGGCAGCTCCGCCCCCCCCAGAACACCCCAGGAAAGCCTCCTAGGATGCCAGCATGAGGACCTGCACCGGGAGGATGCTGGCATCCGAGGGCTGCTCTGCCGCCACAGTCCAAGGTAGCTGGTGTGGCGCTATGCCGACGTCTGTGCCAGTTTGTACAGCACAAGTGGCATGGATGCCAGTAGCCTCCTAAGCCCATTTGGCCCCCAACCCAAGAATGGGCTGTTAATGGCTGTTGTTTCAGAATTTCCTTTCAGATATTGGAATCAAGACTCACCATCTGAATGGAAGGAACTGGGTAACTCAGCCTCACCTCCTCTGAGGATGCCCTTGAAGGACCTAAAACAAAAACTGGAGCCAGTTGGTGATTGGTTCCTAACAAAAAGATGACCTGCCATAGAGTGATAGTTTTGAGCAACATGTGCATTCATTTTCTAATCTCTTAAGGCATATGAGACCTATGAGTGCCACTCTGACCTATGAGTGCCACTCTGTTTGGCTCTCCAAAGTGTCTTGGCACCATCAGCTGCATGAGTCTCTGACTCTAGGATGGGTATTCTCTCCCCCTCTCTCTCTTTTGGCACCAACGCCACCAATGGGCCATTTTAGGAATTACCCTCTGTGAAGGCCGATGCTCCTAGTTTCCCTTCCTGCATTGCCACTTTAAGCGTTCACCCAGTGCCCACATCTGCCACTGTTCAGCAACTGGTTACCACAGGGACCACTTACCATACATGAACATTCCCAAGGAAATACTGATTTACCAACTGATTACCTTCCTTCTTCTGGCACCCAATTTGAGTTACATGTTTGGAGGTCTATGTGGTATGGAGAATCACTACCAGAATTCAAAATTATAAAGAGTTTATAAAAGTAAAAAGTCTACAAACATACTCTCTGCACAGCAACCGATAATGAAAGGCATGTAAAAGAAAAGTGTGAACAAACTGTTCCTCCGTCTTTCACTCTGGACATGCCCTAACGGATCTTGTTCTAAGGCAGGCTCTTAAACTTAGAAGTAGACTTCTGCATATCGATAAACCCAGATTGAAAATAAACCCAAAATTAGTCATTTCAGTAAATTTCCAATTCAGGTTTACCAAATGCACAAACCTGGGGAGAAAGCTAAAGCCGAATAGGCAATTCCAGGAAAAGCTGAATAATTATTTGGCTTTTTCAGGTCCGGGGGGGGGGGGCATTTTTTGAGGTATAGCCCCCAAATGTGCAGCATAGCTTTAAGGGGCTCTCCTTGCATGACCCCCAAAGCTTGGTAAAGATTGGGTCAGGGGGTCCATTTTATGGGGTCCGGAATGGATTGCCTCCCCTCCATAGGGAATAATTGAAAACGTCACAATATTTCTCTATGGAGGAGGGGGGCAACCCCTTCTGAATCCTATACAATCAGACCCCCTGACCCAATCTTCACCACATTTTGGGGTTCATGCAAGGAGAGTCCCTTCAAGTTACGCTGAGAATTTGGGGCTCTACCTTGAAAAATGACCTCCCAGGGCCAAATTGTTTCATGATACCCGAAAATAAGCCAAATGCCGATATTTATATGGGTATTCAGCTTATTTCAGGTTTCCCCCCAAAAAATCGGGCCCAATAAACCTGAACCCAATATTTACCATTTTTTTTCACAACCCTACTTAGAAGTCACAGGGTTCTAAAAGCATCCCATTACCTTAAAGTCTTTGTCTACTCCACATGACAATGACAGCCATCAGATAGAGCTTAGGTGTGGGACCTCCTTCCTCCAGCATACACATGGTGAAATGGACTCCTCCCCTTCCATGCCAAGGGATTTGATTTCTTAACTTTTCCCACCCCCTTGTGGGTCAAAGAATTCTTTCCAGAAACCTCCAAGAAGATACAATCTAACCCCAGTCTCTGTGTCCCTTCTAGGTGTAATGTCAGGTTTAGGGGACATCGATTAATCCTCTGATGAAGAGTCAGTCAACAGTCCTGTCTTCTATACACAGCCAGCAGCTGAGGTGGCACAGGAAGAAGCAGCTCCTGTGGGGCCAGACCAAAACCCGCAGCCAAGAACCAGCACAGCAACTCCTCAGCCCTCCAGCTCTGAGTTGGCTGCAGAAAGCCAGCTGCTGGCTACTCACCCTCCTCATCGCTAGAGCCTCAGGAATGGCAGAGGAGGCAAACATGTGGGACCTTGCAGGATTGGAGGAAAAGTGCTAGACTGGAAGCTCAGTACCGACCCAGCACTGACAGCGGGGATGAATGTTTGCAGGAGCAGGTCTGAGGTGGCTGGCAGGTGCGTGGCATTACAGGCTGCCTGAGTGGCATGCTGTTGATAAGCATCTGGAAAGGGCGTAGCTGTGTGGAAACAACACATCTATCTACTCCTGACCATACTGTGAACTGTTTGCTCTGTCTGGACCTCGGCTTGAACCCTTGGACTGGGCTTTTGGATTACCTTTGAATTTGCCCCTGTGATGTTTGAACCTGTTCAGTGTGTGTGTGCTGGGGGACCATGACATGTAAGATTGCCAGTTGAAGTGTGAGCTAACCATTTCATTGCCTTCGTTCAGGATGGCTATTTGCATTTCCATAGCTTTGAAGGTTGTTACTTGGCTTGGCCGGGGAACAATTAACTTCCCAATCCTGCCTGACTTCTGCCAAGAGAGAGAAAAACTTTTCAACCTGAATGTGGAGGCTCTGTCAAGCCCAAGCTTCCAAATAAAATGCATTTCTCTACAGTGGAGAAAGAGATTGCATATATGCTGATGGTATGCAGACAAGACTCAGAAATGAGGAGGTCCTTCTGGCATGTTTCTGCAGAATCCAGTAAAAAAATAATAATGAATTTTATCTTTGATACAATTTTCTAAGCTTTGTACCACTTTTTTTCATGCTTGCTTCTGTCCATACTTCTATCTTTAAATAATCCATTCTACAATATTACATTTCCAAGCAAGTTATACATTTATGCAGCACCTTTTGCCTTTCGGAGCTGGCTGCATCTTATCGGAATGTAAATTTGCTCAGTGACAATAGACCGCAGCAACTGTACAGTCTCGGGGAAATTGTTCATGTTAATGCTGTTTAATAAGCAGCTCTCACAAGGACGTTGTGCCGTTTGCCGCAATCCTTTGTTCTCAGAATAGCTGCATCAGCATGATGTGCGGCGAAAGAGATGTTGAATGTCACTGCTTATCGAAAGAACTTGTGATCTTTTATAACCCAGGAATACTTGTTGTTTTGAAATGATGATTTGAAAATCTGGCCTTGAAATTCCTTTGATAAACTGTGAAGAAGCGCTCTGAAGTTCTGCTACTTGATGTTAAATTAATGGGACAGTCAAGTTTTGCACATTTTAGAGAGCGCTCTGCCAATATTGTATACAACCAAAGCAGCAGCAAAGTGTGTGTAAGAGGTGTGGGCTCTGGGTTCCCCACCCGACGTTCTTCAGTAGCCTGTAGGGGACGAGCCAAAGGAGCTTCCTCGGCCTCAGACCATTCGGAGGGAGAGTCTGAGTCGACCTCTCCCTCCGAAGAAGCCAGAGTCTTGCCACTGCCAGTCGCCAGCATGGAGACTATCCTCCTCCTCGGCCTCCGCTCAAGTGGCCTTGATATAGGCCTGGCTCTCCACCCTTTTCCCCAGGCCCCGCCTCCAAGACCTTATTAGGGCTCTGAGAGCCCTCCCCCGGAAGCTGGCCTTCCTCGGCTGGCCTTCGTCCCCACGCCGCTGCGATCCCGCCCTGGATGCGCCCGCCCGCTTGTCAGCAGGGCGGCGGGGCGGTTGCCTTTGAGGCTGGCTGGGACGCCGCGGCTGCTCGACTCCCCACCGTTCGGCCGCTTTCCTGCCGTGGCTTCTCCTGGGCCCTCCTCCTGCCTTCGGCCTCGCCCTCCAGTGGCGATGTGCTGGCTGGCTCCTTTTCCTGGGTTTTGCCCGCCGGACCTGGCCTCTTCGAGGGCTGTCTCCTTTCCCGCCGCTGAGCCTGCTGGAAAGAAAAACCCTGCCGGTAAGGGGCCAGTTACCCCGTTGCCCCTGGGCCCCTTCTGATCCCTCCCTGTCTCCTGCGCTCTGATTGGGGTGGTGGGGCTGTTCAGGCCCAGATGGACTGGGTCCGGGTCCATCTCGGGACAGTGTGTGACCTCTTTTAATTTATTCTGATATATCCCCCTGATAAATCTACCAAAAATCAGTTTGTTCTAGTGCTTATTCTGATAAGTTTGTTAGGTCAAATCTGTTCATTTGGATCCAACTGTCATTACAGGAAAGCAAGTTGGAGTTTATCTGCCTTGGTGGTGGAAAGTACTGTCTAGTCACAGCTGACGTATGACAACTTTGTAGGGTTTTCAAGGCAAGAGATACTGGGAGGTCATTTGCCATTGCCTGCCTCTGTGTGGACAGAGAGCACTGAGAGAACTGTGACTGGCCCAAGGTCACCCAGCAGGCTTCATGTGGAGGAGTGGGGAATCAAACCCAATTAATCCAGATTAGAGTCCACCACTTGTAACCACTATACCACACTGGCTTACTCCCAGTGTATTACTGTTGCCCCCCCCCCCCCAACAAAACAGAGTTAGTTATACTGAGTGAGGGAGAATAATTTCAGGGAGAATGGAGTTAGCAATTCCTATTAGGTGTAATGGAACTTTCATGAGCAGAAGTGGTATATCACCAATAAGGACTATATACCCTGACCATACCCCACCCTCCTGAAAATTTTTACTAGTCTTATCTAAATCTTATCTAAATCTTTTTCAGATTTTCACTTACTGAGCAAACCCCCAATTGATTTCAAGGATCCCTTCAGGTGAAGTCTCGTGACATGCAGAAATTCCCCACAATTTTTGCCTCATGACTAGACCAACAAATTCTCTTTGAATGTAGCTTTACAAAAAATGTAGTGGGAAGGTGCAACACCTGCTTACTGGAAGTGTACAGGCAAACAACAGGAAATAGGCATCAACATATTCCTGTTCTGCTTGTGAGTTCTAAAGACATCTGACTGTTTTTGGAATACAAGGCTAGATAGACCTTATCCAACAAGGGAAGAAGAAGCAGAAGCAGAAGCAGAAGCAGAAGCAGAAGCAGAAGCAGAAGCAGAAGCAGAAGCAGAAGCAGAAGCAGAAGAAGAAGAAGAAGAAGAAGAAGAAGAAGAAGAAGAAGAAGAAGAAGAAGAAGAAGCCTGAGGAGGGCGGGGTTTTGGGAGGGGAGGGACTTCAATGCCAGCTGGCTTCATGTGTAGGAGTGGGGAAACAAATCTGGTTCACCAGATTAGCCTCCGCCATTTGTGTGGAGGAGTGGGGAATCAAACTTGCTTCTCCAGATCAGAGTCCACTGCTCCAAACCACCTCTCTTAACCACTACACCACGCTGGATCTAACAGCTAGGGTTGTTAACAGAAGTTGCTCTACATGCTCTTTGCCCAGTTTCTGAAATCCAACAATGAGTTTCTTTTTCTCCTCTTAAGAACTTGGAGTCTGTTTCAAATCAATTCCAGTTTAATCAAATAAAAGGTTGAAGAGATGAGGGGCAGGAAGGGAGTTTCTGCAAAATGTTGAACTCTCACTCTGCAGATGCTCAGAGGCAGGCGATGTCTTCCCAAATGTTCCTGTGCTCCGGCTACAGCACCAACCTGAGATGTGTAATATAAAACAATGGCAACAGCTGAAGCTTAAAAAGGGTGAACTGGTTTCTCAACAAAGTGAAATCAAAGAGAAATCACTCTTTTAAACAACAAAGGTCATTTATGAATGGGTACTCACTCACGTTTGCCCCGTCTGTCTCGGTTGTTCCTTGGAATTATGCTTGAGTTTTCCGTTCATTAGAGATGACCTCACTATCAGCCATCACAAATCCCGGGACTTCCTGTTCCTCTGTTAATCCGATTTTTCCATCTCCCCTGAAATACCTGTGCATACAGCAAAGCGTGAGACACGCAGCCTTTGTTTTTCTCACAGCCAATTACAAAGCAGATTGTAAAGAGTTGGGGATTCAAATGCTTCCTGCTTCCTCAGAGCTCCTTCTGAGCAGAATAAAGGCTTTTTAAAACCGAAGCTTGGATTTCTCTCCCCCCCTTTCAGATTGCTCTGATGTTTGTTTTTTTGTTCTTAAAATGCTTTTTTTATGCAGCAATTGGGTTTTTTTTTGGGGGGGGCAGATTTTCTCTCACAGTAGGCTCTACAAAGTAAGCCAATTACAAAGCAGCATTTAAAGGGGCGGGGACTTGATTTAAGCTTGGAGACTGCTGGTGCATAGATTCCCAACAGGAAACGGTGGGTCCAGCTAGCAATGAACCTCAGGTAAAACTCCCATGCATAAATGACCAAAGAAAGAGAATAAGGGGGATCAATGGCTGTATAGCAACAAAATGAATTTTGGAATAAATTCCCTCCCTGTAATAACACTAGTAACAGCATTCTTACATTGCTTGTTCACACATTATAGACAAGCACTATTTATTTGTTACTACATTGCTACACCACTTTTTGTTGTTACTCAAAAGCGGTTCACAATAAATGAACAGATTTAAAACCATCCAGAATTGTGATGTGTTAAACACTAACACAATGAAAATCAACTCAGGGAAAAGCCCATGTGGACAATATAGCTGTGTACTGCTATCTGAAGTCAGTGAGACCCTTCCATTCAACTGGAAGCCCATTCCATAAAGGGAAGACCATCACAGAGGATATTCGTCGCCTGGCAGATACTGATTTTGCCTCCTTTAAGGGGATATAAGACAGCAGATCTTGGTTGTCATGCTTATTTAATTATTTACTTCATTCCAACTCTGCCTTTCTCCCCAATGGGGACCCAAAGCAGCTTACATCCCACTCCTTTCCTCCAATTTATCCTCACAACAACCCTCTGTGTGTGCCTCATCCTGTGTCACCCACTGGGTTCCCATGGCAGAGTAAGGATTCAAATCTGGCTCAGATCCTAACCTGACACTCTAACCAATACAAATGCTTATTCTGGTTTCTCTTCAGATCGTATAAATCATTCATACCATGCAATGAAAACGAATGTTCCTGCACAATTGCGCAGGCCCATTGCAAGCATTCATGGGAAGCTGAGTTTTCCCACGACTCTTTGGAGAGGAAGCAGCCATTACAGACTGTGAAAAGTGAGTCTTTTTAAAATTCTGGGGGGGAGGCATTTTTCAAGATAGAGTCACCAAATTTGCAGCGTAGAAGGGATTCACCCTCCCTCCTCCATAGAGCAGTATGGTAAAGTTTACAATGCTTCTCTATGGAGGAGGGGGTGACCCCCTCTAGACACCATAAAATTGGACCCCCTGACCCAATCTTCACCAAACTTCAGGGTTATTGCAAGGGGAGTCCCTTGAAGCTACCCGGAAAATTTGGGAACTCTACTTCCAAAATTGCCTCTCCCAGAGCTCATTAAAAATTCCCATAGGGAAAAGCCTGGGGAAAGCTGAAGCCAAAAAAACCATACCTACTTGGCTAATTCGGCAATTGGCTATCCGGCTTCATTTGTATTCCCAGGTTTTCATATTCAGTAAAACTGAAACCTAAATATTGTCGAAATGGCTAATTTTGGGTTTATTTTCGGTCCAGGTTTATCAATATGCTCAACCCTACTGTGCAGTATTCCAGATCTTTCCAGATCATCTGGAAATTCTCTCAAATTGTCTTCTATATTACAAATTATTTAGACTTCTCCTTGACAGAAGCCAAACCATCGTTTCCTCAGGCTTCTTTCCTTGCTCTCCAAATGAGTTCCGTTCAGGTGTACAATCCCCACCACAAATTACTGAAAACACCGGGAATGAATCTATATTTGTTTGGAAATAATTAGAATTCAGCAGTGAACTGTTATAGTGTGATGTCGCCCTGTGGAATATATAACAGCGCTGATTTGATCTTAACTGTCAGCTCCAGTGCTTGTTCCAATAGAATTAGAAAGGTTAATGTATATGTCTTTCCTTATACAAGTACTCACACTGTAAACTCAAGAGGCGTCCCAATATCCCAGTATGCTTCTCTCCAAATGAGAACATAAGCTAAATTGGTATTGCTGGTGGGATTATTTCCTGTGAGTCAGACTCATATCATTTGGGCCAATTACATTTTAAGAAACCGAATCTGCTGCACAGGTATCGTGGCAATCGGTGGCTTTGCGTTCTGTCAAATCAGCATATAATAAGACTGCCACTAAGACTGATTTCATTTATACCACAAGACAGTGGTGGACTTACTTATGAACTTACCTTTGGGTTATGCTTTAAATTGATACTGAATTTTGTTCTGGTGAATGAACTTACCTTGTACTTACCTTAGTTTGTTTTCAATTTGTACACTTTGGACTGCATCAGTGCATGAGGCAATGCTTTTGTGTTTTGTGTTACAATAATTTTGAATACAATTTTGAAACAGTGCATTCACGTTGATTGTGAGCCTTCGTGCTGCTATTTTTACAACCTCTAGATACTAGCTCGAGATCTATTAGATCTATTGCTATTAGAGCTGATCTCCAGCCAATAGAGGTCAGTTCACCTGGAGAAAATGGCCGGTTTGCCAATTGGACTCTATGGCATTGAAGTCCCTCCCCTCCTCAAACCGCACCCTCCTCAGGCTCCAACCCTAAAACCTTCCGCAAGTGACAAAGAGGGACCTGGGTTGGTTTCCCCACTCCTACACATGAAGCCAGCTGGGTAAGCATGAGCTAGTCACAGTTCTTGTAGCACTCTCTCAGCCCCACCTACCTCATAGGGTGTCTGTTGTAGGAAGGGGAAGGGTAGGTGATTGTAAGCCAGTTTGATTCTTCCATAAGTGGTAGAGAAAGTCGGCATATAAAAACCAACACTACTACTTCTCATTCTCATTCTCCTTCCCCATGTTCAATGGCAGAAAATATAAGGGCCACTTCCCTGTGGCACAACTCTGCATTGCAGGGTTGGGGCCTTGGCTCAGTGGCAGAGTATGTGTTTTCCAAACATGTGGTCCTCCCTTCAGTCCCCATCATCTCCAGTTAAAAGGCTCAGGTGACGTGAAAGACCTCTAACTGAGTCCTTGAAGAGCTGCTACCAGTCAGAGGAGACCATAGTGACCTTAATAGACCAATGATCTGTCTAGGGTGCCACAAAGTACAGTAGGTGATAGGGTTGCCAACCTCCAGGTGAAGTCGGGAAATCTGCTGGAATTATAGCTGATCTCCAGACTACATAAATTACATATTTATTTAATGAAATAATTTCATCCACTTCTCCTGGAGAAAATGGCTGCTTTTAAAGGTGGGCTGCATGACATTATACCCACATTAAATCCCACCTCCAAATCTCCAGGTATTTCCAAACCCAGAGTTGGTAACCCTACTAGGTGACCTTGGGACAATCAGCATCCCTCAGCTTAACCTAGTAAAATGGGGGAAGTGATGCACATTCCCCTTAGATGTAGGATAACAAATATTAGAAAGAAATCTGTTATATGACAATAAAGCCAGAAAATACTATAATGCTTTAAAAAAATTCTTCTTCCTGGTTCTTTCCCCGACAAAACAATCACCAAGATCTAGTGTGGAAAAGAAGCTAGAAAATGTCTTGGAAATGCTTAAAGAACCTGCTATATTGAAGCCAATTAAGGCACTTGTAAAGTTGGTATTTGGGACCCCTGTTGATTTCCCCAGTGCAAGGATTCACATAATACAGAAGAAAAGGCATTTTTAAACCATCTATCTGCTTTCCTTCAGTTAAAAACCACCTGGCCTATAAAACTCAATGACAGGAACTTCCCCAGGGTGCCATTTTTGGACAAAGAAAACAAAAAGGAGCGGAAGCTCTTTCTTTTCCCTCAGTGGAGCTTACAGTGCACTCTCTCTGTCTCTCTCTGTCTCTCTCTCTCTCTCTCTGTCTCTCTCTCTCTCTCTCTCTGTCTCTCTCTCTCTCTCTCCCTCCATCTGTTTGCCTGGCTCAACTTGGGGCATCAATGTGTTTAAAGAAAGTTATAGTGTTTGCCCACCAGAACTCTGCACTCAGCAGCCTTCTTTCTCTGGAAGAAATCAGGCCAACAAAAAAGTTGTGCTTAAAACTTTTTCTTGACGAGAAACAAAAATGTCACCTTTCCAACTGACTGCAATAAAACTTTCAAGGACTCGCTCAGAGGACGGTATGTTTACTAATAGGAGGAGACAATCAAATCTCATAAAAGTGAAGTCTTCAGAATAAATAGAAAAGATTTTATTTCTATTCTTTTGAAACATTCCAGGCCAGATAACAGCTGTTCTTGGATTTTACTGCCTGTCACCCAACAATCAAATCTGGCTCCTTTCTTTACACACAAGAGGTAAGTGAACAGAGACAAACATTTGATTAAGCTCTTGGAGTTATGCATTAACAATAGTTTATTTAAAAAGAAAGAATTCCAAATCTTGACAGCATAAAACATACTGAGGTTTCAAAATACCCACGGTGTCTTCTAAGATTCCCCCCCTCACTGAAATGTCACTAGAGAAGGATTTTTTTTTTCTGAGGAGATGAAGAGATCTTCCTTCAGTCCAAAGATACAAGATCAATTGAACAGGTGACCCAAGAAAAATGTGTTAAGAGTTAACCAGGCTACCCATTACAATTACCACATGAACGCTTCTTCGCTCTTCCAGAACTTAAAAAAAACGATAAGGCAATGTCTTCTTGGGGGCAGATGTAGGATGCATGTATGTAATGTTCTAAACCACTAGGACACAGATATCAAATGCTATTATTATTTCCCCCTCCTTTCCCCTAATTTTTTTTTCTGTACCCTTATAAGAAATATAAAATAATTATTACTAAAAAAGGAGAAAAAAAGAAGAGTTGGTTTTTATATGCCAACTTTCTCTACCACTTAAGGAAGAATCAAACCGGCTTACCATCGCCTTCCCCTCCCCACAACAGACACCCTGTGAGGTAGATGGGGCTGAGAGAGCTCCAAGAGAGCTGTGACTAGCCCAAGGTCACCCAGCTGGCTTCATGTGTAGGGGTGGGGAAACCAACCCGGTTCACCAGATTAGAGTCTGCCGCTCAAGTGGAGGAGTGGGGAATCAAACCCAGTTCTCCAAATTAGAGCCCACCACTCCAAACCACCGCTCTGAACCACTACACCATGCTGGCTTTTCTACACCACGCTGGATGTGGGAGGGAAGGTAGCACGGTATATCCCAACTTCATCAGATCTCGGAAGCTAAGCAAGATTGGTACTTTGATGGGAGATCACTGAGGAAGAATCTGCAGAGGAAGGCAATCGCAAATCCCCCTGCTTCTCGCTTGCCTTGAAAGCACCTTACTGGGATCATTATAAGTTGGTTGCAACTTGATAGCACTTACACACAGATGTGAGAAAAATGTCTCTGCAGCTCAAAATGGCAGCCCAGATTTCTCAACTTCCCCTCCATAACATGGATTACAACTAGCTCCACATCCTAATATGGGTAACCTGTTCATTCTTCACCCTCTTATGGCAGTCATTGTTATTGAAGAGGGCTAGTTAAAAGTACATTAACAACATTAGGAGAAGAGGTAAAGTTGTACAGGAAATTGCAGCTAATGGAGTGCAGTGCTATTTTCCCATGTCCTTTAGGTACAGTTTTGCCCAGAATCAAAGCAGTTTTAGAATAACTTCCAAATACTCACCCTCCACAACATAAAAAACCCCATCAGTGCATATATATATTTCAAATCAAAGAAGTATTGAATGCTTAAGGAGTATGTGCCAGCATCTATACAGTTTTGTGGCCAGACATAGAACTCTTTATTGCATGTTAAACTCCTTATTGCATGTTAAAATATGAACCTTTTTTAGTAATCATCTACTACGACCTTTAAGGTTGACAATGAGGAAATTGAAATTGTTCAAGACTTTCTATTCCTTGGTTCCACCATCAACCAAATGGGAGACTGCAGTCAAGAAATCAGAAGGAGACTGAGACTGGGAAGGGCAGCCATGAAGGAGCTAGAAAAGATTTTGAAGTGTAAGGATGTGTCATTGGCCACCAAGGCGAGATTAATTCATGCCATCATATTCCCTATTACTATGTATGGGTGTGAAAGCTGGACAGTGAAGAAAGCTGATAGGAAGAAAATAGATTCCTTTGAAATGTGGTGTTGGAGGAGAGTGTTACGGATTCCGTGGACTGCCAAAAAAAAACAAATCAGTGGGTTATAGATCAAATCAAGCCTGAACTGACCCTAGAAGCTAAAATGACTAAACTGAGGCTATCATATTTTGGTCACTTCATGAGACGACAAGAGTCACTGGAAAAGACAGTCATGCTAGGAAAAGTTGAGGGCAGCAGGAAAAGAGGAAGACCCAATAAGAGATGGATGGACTCTATAAAGGAAGCCACAGCCCTCAATTTACAAGATCTAAGCAAGGCTGTCAAAGATAGGACATTTTGGAGGACTTTCATTCATAGGGTCGCCATGAGTCGGAAGCGACTTGATGGCACTTAACACACACACAACACACTATGACCTTAGGGTAGTAAATCAACTGTGCCATGATAAGCAGAGTTATGGCCTTCTAAGTCCATTTAGGTCAGCAGGCTTAGGATGGCACTGCTAGACCTGTAAATACCAGCTAACATTGCCAAAGAAGTTATTTTCACTATTGGCAAAAAAAAAAAACCCAAACACACTCTCTCTCTCTCTCTCTCTCTCTCTCTCTCTCTCTCTCTCTCTCTCTCTCTCTCTCTCTCTCTCTCTCTCTCTTTCTCACTCACTCACACACACACACACACACACACACACACACAAAAGCAAAAGGCAGACCATTCCTCAACTATTTGTGTGTGCAGTTTCATGAAAACAAGGACAAACATGCAATTTACATTTAAATAGCTCTCGGGAATATTAAAAATGTAACATATCACTTGTCAGTTTGGACACAATCTAGACAAATTTGGCTTACTTCACTTAATAAGAAGATCCTTCTGAAGGCTGATACAATACAGAGGACTTAATTTGAAGTAGAGATTATAACTCTGTTCTGACATATGCTGAATATTAGTCAGAGTTACATTCTAGAGGGGGGAAATGATTGAGGCCTATCACAGCACAAATGCTGAGGAAATTGAAACCACCACCTTAAATTCTAGAGAATAAAATCTTTTTGGAGGAGAGTAGAGAAAGGTCAGTTTTGAAAAAGCCATGTTCTGAGCAAATACAGGATTCTCAACCCCGTATTTGGTCAGGAATGCTAATGCTGAGGATGAAATATGTATGGGAAGAGTGTACTTAAAACCTTCCTCTATCTCTTCCCACCTGCCCAAGCAAGGCTCTCAGACAGAAAATGTCTGGTTGGGGCAAAAACAACAACAACTTGAGGACAATTGCCGGAAGATGGGAAGGATGGGAAGAAGAAACACTCTGTGGCCTTTTACACATGGCTGTTTCCTTTGCAGTCACCCCTCTGATGACTTTGGGTCTTTGCTTTGATTCAACATGTTATTTCCGACTGTCAAAGGTCGGCTTGCTCTCCCTGTGCATTTCTGCACATTTTGCCCACGTGTTCAGAGACCTGTTTTGTCACAAATTTATTTCCTCGGAACCATCCAGAGTGGGTGGTTCCCACGGTAACGTCCAGGGTGTGTGAACAGGATGCCATACTGGTAGGGTTGCTACCTCCAGGTAGCACCTGGAGATCTGCCACTATTACAGTTGACCTCCAGATGACCAAACACAGTTCCCCTGGGGGGAAAAGACTGTTTTGGAGGGTGTGTGTATGTGGGGGGGAGTAATTTATTTCTCCATAGAAGTCATTCCACTCACCCACAGAACTGTGTTTTGCTGAATTACAGCCCCTGCTTGGAAACAACCTTTTTGCAATCAATGAAGCTTACTGATGTACAGAGAGCTCGGAGAAAGGTGTTCTAGTGCATTTTGCACGTGTTTGACAGTGAGTCAACCCCTTTAACTTCCCAAACGGCCATCTTTGTTAACATCAAATATCTTCATAGCTAGTTATTTTGTTTGGGTCTCAATTTGTGGATGTAGATATTGATTGTAAACAACAGTTCAGTGTGTGTATTCAATCAATGAGCCTTTTATTATTATTTTTTAAAAATCTTAATAGTTATTCAAGACACACAGTTTCATCATGAGGGTGGATATGTGAGATTCCAAATTGTCCTTAATTTGTAGAAAATGTCACCTTTTTGAAAAGCATGACCAGAATTCCCAAAGGACCAATTGCATTCAAAACCATTTATTCAAGCACAAATTGACTCCTGTGCAGATTACCTTTCTGAAACTGAAACTTTTGTTACCTCCTTTATGCATTGAGAAGCATGCATGAGCATGAAGTCATAATCTCCCATTACAGAGCAGTGGTGTATTACAATCACCCTGCGAGAAAGTTGGGGCAAGGCACCTAATTGGACTGTGGGGTTCCCCCCTCCCCTTTCTACGGAGAGCAAGTTAATTGACAAGTGATTTTGTTGATTAATTTACTGGAACAGAACCGGACAACAGGAGATGAATGACTTTGCGGCTACTTTGTTTTCTGGTGAGGAAACAGCTTTGCAAGGCTTTGTAGAACACCGGCTCTGCAGCTGGCTCTTATATTTATTTAATTGTCAGAAAGCAAGAGGCAACCCTAGCTGCACTGGAATTGGTTTTAGTAATCAGCTAGTTAAGGGCTTGGATCCTACTTGAGCATTTCCATGGGCTGAAGGATTTCTGACTGCAAAGAGTGACTTTCTTGCCTCCCTCTGCCACTGCAGCCGACAATTAGGGCTGTTGAAATTTTTTTTGGTAAAGTTCGGCTTCAGCAAAATTCGGCCCTTTTACATTCGGGACGTGCCGAAGTCTGAACTCCCCCGCTTCACATCTGCGAAATTCGGCATGAGATCTGGAGTTCGGGGGAAAATTCGCCCCCCCACGGGCCTTCATGGGGCTTCCATGTTTAAAGATCCTCCTGCGCGCCTTCACGGGGCTTCCCTGGAAGCCCCAAAAGGCGTGTGGGGGGGGACAGATTTGCGCCTCCCAGCTGGGAGGTGCAGATCTGTTTAAAGAGCCCCCCGCGCGCCTTCATTGAAGCCCCGTGAAGGCGCGCGGGGGGCTCTTTAAACAGATCTGCGCCTCCCAGGAAACCGGGCAGGGCGGTCTTTAAAGGAGGGGAAAAGGCAGGTTCGGGGAACGCCGAATCTGCTGAATTTATTCGGCATTTGCCCAAACTCGCCGAATTCGGCACGTACTTTTCCCGCCTTTTTTTTTTTTGTTCGGTTCCATCCGAACTGGAAAACACCGAATCGTGGGAAATTCGAAGGTTTTTCGGTTCAGGATGAACCAAATCGACAGCCCTACCGACAATGTTCCTTATCATTCCTTCTGTCTAAAGAAAAGCTCTGTGAATTATATTTCAATATGTTTGTTGCTTTATATGCAAATTAGTTAGTTTTACTACATAATGTAAGCCGTTCCACTTTAAAAGAAATAACAGCTGCTTTACTTTTTGCACTTATTATGACATTATTTCTGATGCACCATACACAAAGAGAGAGAGAGAGAGAGAGAGAGAGAGATGCCTAATGATATAGCAAAGTTATTGCAGTCTGATATAACCAGTTAGAACCTTAATAAGATCCTTTATGGCTTACCCTAAAATACTAAATCAACAGGTACATTCCAGAAAAGCCACAGACAATGACAATGAAGGTAATACGGCGAACCTATCTATTCACATTTGTATCCTGCCCTCCCTGCCTGGAGCTTATGTTGGAGTAAATGCCTTTCCTCTCCTCCAGTGAAAAACTTGATGCATGATCTTTGAGTCTCTCTCTTTCTTCATCTTAATTTATCTATATATCTATTGGTCACATGTGAACAGATATATGGGTATCTAAATCCATGGATCGGGCCCACACTGAGAGATAGATTTTTCTCCAAACTTGTTAGACTCCCCAGGTTTACAGACAAATCTTTAAAGTTATATATATGTGTGTGTATATATATGTGTGTGTGTGTATAATATTATTCATTTTATATGCAGATTACTTACCTGTGTAGCTGATGTGGTGGCTGCCAGGGGTGCTGCCACCCACGCTGCAGCTGAAGAGGAGGTCAGGATAAAGAGGGAAGGGGGAAAAGAGAGGAATATTGACAGAGAAGGGGAGGGGGAGGGGGAAGAGAGGAGGTACATTGTCAGGGGAGGGGAGGGGGAATGAATAGAAAGGGAGATTGATTGATGGAGAAAGGGGAGAGAAAGAGGATGGTAAAATTGTCAGGGAAAGAGGGGATGTAAAATTATTTGAGAAGGGAGGAAAGGAAAGGAAACAAAGACATGAAGAATTGCTTTTTGCAGATGAGGGGAACTTGAAAAGAAGGTTTTGATATCACACTCACTTCATGTTCTATTGCTTGGAGAAAAGGTAATCACAAAATTCATACTGAGTATCCACGAGTTCCTTGGAACCTAAACATCCCAATTTTAGCAGCAATATGGAAACAGGTCAGTTTTCATTTCATTTGTCAACTACCAGGCAACTCATTGCTGAACTGTTATCGAGTCTCCTGTCCCAACAAGTGTTTCCCCATTATCAGCATTCTCACAGCATCTTTGCAAACTGTACTTCTGAAGATTCAGCTCCCCCAGGGGAGATACGCTAATGGAGAGAGATCAAGTACTGAGCACAGACTGTCAATAGACACTGAGAAGATGTACATTTGGAACAACAACCCAGGGGAGACACAATTTGGAGTGAGATCAAATAACACCACATGGTTATTAGGTACCCAAGAGAGACATATTTTGTTAACAGCATCCAAATTGTCTTATTGTACCAGTAAGGTATCCAAGAATGTGTTGAGCAAGAAATGAAACATTGGGAGATAAACAGACATTTATTACCTTGGGGTGGGGGGAGAAGTATCAAGCTATGTTAGGGCTTGATCTAATATCGGCTGCTAAGCTGATGGTGCTATATTAGTACCAGATAATGAAACCGAAAAAATACCATGATTCAGCACAGTCTTAAATCTAATGATAGACATTTCTAATCAAACAAAACAAAACTGTATTTTCTCAAGACAGAAGTAATATTGAAAAGACGCTCACTGAAACCAAAATGATCAGACCAATTAATTTAACAAGCTTATGAAAGCCAACCCTGAATTTCATAGATCCCCCCCCCCGAAGGTCAGGGGACAAGAACATGCTCCTGATGCCTTGGATTCAAATCATTCCATAGGCTCAGTCAATCTCAATAAAGGCTCTGCTTCTGCACATGGATTTCTTTTATTAGAAGAATTCTTGTGTCATGTAGGAATTCTCAGGAAGGATCAACTGGAAGATTTCAGCGGGATAATGTTTGAACATTTTTGGAATTTTGAGAACAGGTAGTGGGTGGCACTATAAAATGGGGGACCAGCCCTGACCTGGATGGCCCAGGCTAGCCTGATATCGTCAGATCTCAGAAGCTAAGCAGGGTCAGCCCTGGTTAGTATTTGGATGGGAGACCACCAAGGAATACCAGGGTTGCTGTGCAGAGGAAGGCACTGGCAAACCACCTCTGTTAGTCTCTTGCCTTGAAAACCCCCAAAAAGGGGTCGCCATAAGTCGGCTACGACTTGAAGGCACTTCACACACACACACAGGTCCAATTACAAAATGTTGGGACGTTTCACAGAATGTTAGGATGTTCCAAGCGAAGCTTTCACCTATTATGGCAGAAACTGTTTCCAAATGGGTGTTCCTTATAGCCATTCACAGGCTCTTCTAAAGTGCCTCTTGTTCTAGAGAGGTGGAGGGAAAGCCAGAATTGACTCTTTGCTTTGGGAGAGAAGCAAGTGAGTGCCATGAAAAAAAAATTGACAGTCAAAGTCAGTCAAGGTTTCCACATTTACTTCACCAGGATGGAAGCAATAGTGATATGACACTGACTGTATGATGAATATATAAGAATATTATGTTGGAGAATTGAAAAAGCTTAGTTCATTCTGATCAATGTGAAATGGTCTTTAAAAGAGGCAGCCAGGCTGTCTTCTCTTTTTTGAAATTTTCTCCTTTGGAGAAGGAAAAGAATAAAATACAAGCTTCAAGCCATATGGACTATTATTCTTCCATTTACCTTTCCTTTGTGATGTATTCATTGTTCATATCTCCTGCAAGAGATTAAGAAAACACCATGTCAGTAACCTCCAGGTACTTGCTGGAGAACTCCTGCTGATCTCCAGCTGATCAGTTCTCCTGGAGAAAATGGCCACTTTGGCAACTGGACTCTATGGCATTGAAGTCCCTCCCCTCCCCAAACCCTGCCCTCATCAGGCTCTGCCCCAAAAATCTCCCGCCAGTAATGAAGAGGGACCTGGCAACCCTACCACCAAGGCAAGACTATTCTTTCATCCATATACTAAGTGAGCCAGGGTAATTTCTCATCTAATATTGAACTGAGACTATCATTATCACAAATCTTGTGATAAAATAAACTTCCTTTTTCTTAAATCATCTGGTTAGATGTTCAGTCTGGGAAAGAGGCAGCCCCTTGCTAATAAATAACATATACCATAACAAAACAGTTCACCCAAAATATGGATATGGTATAGGTAAGCTTTGTTACTTATCTTCCAATCAAAGGTGCAACTAATATGTGCATTTTTGGGCTTCAGATTATATTAGTTGCTGCAAATAACTGCCCCAAAACAGGCAGAATGTTTAAGAATACTCTCACTAGGTCTGCCAAAAAAAATCAGAAAAATCTGTGCTTGGATTTGTAATTTATCCAGTTAACTGATAATTTCCCTGATGTAGCCAAAGTTAGTAATGTCTTTGTCCCACTGAAATCAGTAGAAGAAAATTTAACGCATCTAACAGGATTTTAGTCCTCAGACTATGGAGGGAAGATATAAGAAGGTCCCTATAGCAGAAAGGCTTTGCCCTTGTGTGGTCAGGGGATATAGAAACTTCAGAACATGTCTTGATCCGCTGTTCATTCTACCAAGAGGTCCGCACAAGGGTTCTTTCCCCTTTGCTTAACACTTTCCCTGACCAACCAGATGAGCTTCTGGCTAAGAAACTCCCAAATGATGAAAAATCACAGTTAACACTCTTGACTGCTAAATTCTGCACTGCAGCTATTAAAATACATCATACCCTGACAGGATAAGAGTAACAGAAATACTTTATTACTCAAAATATTAAGGAGGTCACACCAAGCTATACAATGTTTATATAAATTTTATTCATACATGTAATATGTAATTTTTAGGCTTAGATTATTTGTAGTAGCAGTAGTAGCTGTGGTTCTCTTATTATTTGTTGTGGCTGTTGTTTTTTGCTGGCCAGTGACCGTATTAAATTATGATGATGATGATAATTATGATTATAATTATGATGATGATGATGATGATTAACAACAAAACAACAACAACAACAACAATCAGACTAACTTGATTTGAATTAGAGTAGGGTTTCCAATGTTTGTGCACTTGTGGGCACCCTTACATCTCTGACACAGGATAATGACTGCAACTAAAAAAATGGCTGTGGCAGGAGGCGGAACCAACTACAAAATGTTAGGAAGTGACATCATGCATAACTCTAATAGTAACAGTTCATCATTTCAGGCACGAGCTCTGTTTAACAGGATATCTTTCCAAATTAACAATTGGTGGATGGATGGATGGACAGACAGACGGATGGACGGACAGACAGACAGACAGACAGATATATGCATACACGCACAGTAATACAATAAAGATCCTTGTATCTTGGCCACAGCTTTTGCTTAAGCACCTTTTTTTGGAAAGCTGCACAGCCAATCAGATTACCAATGGCCAATCAGAAGCCCTGCTGGGCAAAAGCCCAACCTAGCCCCTCTCACTTACTAAAAACACTTGGCAGGCACCGGGAAAGGTGTCAGCAGTCACCAGGCACCCATGGGCACCATGTTGGGAGCCCCTGGATTTAGGGTTGCAAGGTCCCTCCTTGGAACCAGCCAGAGGTTTAGGGAGGCAGGTTTAGGGGGCAGCGATCAGCATCATCTATGCTATGACATCCAATTTATGTGCTACTTCCGGTTTATGAGTTTTTTCATGAGTGCTAGAGTGTCGTGCCCTGCCCAGTGCAAGGTCGGCACTTTTGCATAAACTGGAAGTGATGTCATCACATAGAAGATGCTGATCGCTGCCCCTCTCTTCCCTGGGCCTGCTTCTGCCTGCCAACCAGCTGTGGGTTGCCAGCTCCAGGTTGGGAAATACCTGGATGTTTTGGGGGTGAAGCCTGTGGGATTTGGGGGAGGGAGGGACTTCAATGGGGTATAATGACATAGATTCCACCTTCCAAAATAGCCATTTTCTCCAGGTGAACTGATCACTGTCACCTGGAGATCAGTTGTAATAACAGGAGATCTCCAGCTACCACCTGGAGGTTGAGCAAAAAAGGGGTTGATATAACAAGCACACAAGCCACAAATGATAAGAATAAGCAGCATCTATTTAGATTATATTGTATAAGCAACATACAAAATCACAAGCCATGCATCAAGAAGCATATTACAGCATATGCTTGAATAATAAGGTACAAATGTCTCCACAACACAATTTCAGACCAATATACAATGTAAGGTAAGAGTCCCAAGATGTACAATAAATCTAAGTGAGAAAGTATCAGCAAACAGTAGCGTGTCCCAAAAGAAAAGAGCACTATGCGGGGCATGCGCATTGAGAACTATGAAGCTGAATCAGACACCGTACTTGTGTCTCAAAATAGCGTGTCCCAAAAGAAAGAGCGCTGTGCAGGGCATGCTCACTGAGAACTTTGAAGCTAAATCAGTCACTGTTTCTACATTTCAAAAGAAACTGGTTGATAAAGCGATATACATTCTGCTTGATGGTAGTAAAGTGGAAAGCAAATTGTAAATACCGTCCTTTAGAGCAGACCCAAAGGTTGACAAGTGTAGAAGGCAGTAATTTGCTCAGAGTAGGATCGGTAATCTCAGCCGTGAGCATGGCAGCCGTATGCATGGCATGCATGACAAGTACAGGTAATGCTTGTTTCCGTTATTTCCTTCTTCAGAACATTAATTAACATTCATAATCCATCTGACCCAGATAATACATAGCATATACCAATGGTGATATATCTAAGGAAATACAATTTAAAGTGAGCCCTTTTAAAACCACAAAGAAATGAAACCTTACCAGACTACAACATTTGCAGTTCTCTGAAAACCTAGTTGGTGGGCAGCCTGGTTAATTGGTGGGATATTGCCTGCCATAACTGGACAAATGGCAAGCCTACCTGGATTAGAGTTACTAATGTCCTTGTGTGGCATATTTGCATTACACTGGCTAGAGAAATATCTGTGCTTTTCAGTAGGGGACATTGTGCTCATTTAAGTCCAGTGTGGAAAACAACGGGTTGGAGCTCATCAGCTTTTCCTCTGGTGAACGAAGAAGGAAGAAAATTTCTAGCAAGCTATGCTAAGCATCATGAACAAAAACCACTCAGGGTTGGGGCTGCAGCAAGAGGGATCAGGTGACATTAAGCAGAAAATTTGGGAGAATCATCCAATTAATGGTGTCAATCTGGATTGCAAAGGTAACAAACCCGCTTTTGCAAGTAAATATCTTGACCATTTGCTTTTATTCTTTGGAAAAGTAGAAATATCTGCAGAGAGATATTTCCCACATCCCTACTTCTGAATGACACAAAGAGCTTTCTGAAAACCAAGGAAAAACTTCCAGTACCAAATCCCAATAGATATGCAGAGTTGGGGGGCTCTTTCTCAAAGCCTCTTCTTTGGAAAGACTTGCTTTCTTCCCTAAAGCGAAGTGAAAAATTAGACAAACATGTTTGAGCTTCGAACATGCTTCTGTTATTTTGCGTCCGGCTTTCGCTTTAGGAGTAGCACTTCTCATGCTAGCAAGCAAATGACCACAGGATGGCAGCTTGTAAAAGGAACCAAAGAAGCCCGACATATTATTATTTTTTTACCTCCTCTGTAGGCTGCGAAGCACAGCATTTCGAAAGAGACTCAAAGAGCTTCCCTTATCACGACTCTGGAGTCATTCTTATGGCATCACGTCAAGTGAACTCTCCAGCCTGCGCTCAGTTCATAAACACTGTAAGAAACAGATGAGGATCACCATAAAAAACAATTGCTACCTACGTGCAAGAGAGACACCCGGCCGCCTTCAGTGCGCAGGCAATTGTGATTCCATGAATTTTAGTTACCATTCTCTCCAGAGCAGAGTGTACCATGGTGATAGCATTAAAACTTTATTGGAAAGATCTCAGTAGCTGTGAAAAGAGGCTTGGATGTGTTCTTTAACTACTATATTCATTTCCTGGAGCCTCACTCAGATAAGCTTTTATTTGGTCAAAGCATATAAAACCGGCAAGCGACCACTGCAACCCTATTGTTTGCATATTATACCAAGCAACCCTGAGGTTGCTACTGAGAATCCTGCTCAGGCTTATTTTTGAGGGCTTAGCCCCAGGAAAAGGTGCTTACAGTGCAATCCCTTGCAAAGGTATGGGTAGCAATGTGTGGACCCATTGCAAGCATCCATGGGAAACTGAGTTTTCCCTAATTCTTGGGTGAGGCAGCAGGTGGCTATTACAGACTGTGAAAAGTAAGTACTTTTAAATTTCTCCCAGGGGGGCATTTTTCGAGGTAGAGTCACCAAATTCTTAGCTTATCTGCAAAGGACTCTCCTTGCATGAACTCCAAAGTTTGGTAAAGTTTGGGACAGGGGGGGTCTGTTTTTATGGGGTCCCAAAGGGGTTGACCCCTCCATAAAGAAGCATTGTAAACTCTACCATGCTTCTGTATGGAGGAGGGGGTCAACCGCTTCAGGACCCCATAAAACCGGATCCCCTGACTCAATCTTCACCAAACATTGGGGTTCATGCAAGGAAAATCCCTTGAAGCTACCCTGAAAATTTGGGAACTCTACCTCCAAAAATGCCCCCACATGAGCTTCAAAAAATCCCCATAGACTATTATGGACCCGGATTTTTTTTCCAGTAAACCCGGAAATAAAGCCAAAATACACCTTTACCAGTATGGGTAGCTGGCTTATTCCAGGTTTACTTTTTTTAAAAAAAACTGCCCCAATAAACCCAAACCCCAAATGTCCTTTTATTTATTTATTTATTTATTTTTTGCACAACCCTACTTCTGAAGGTCAGGAAAATCATGAATAATCCAGAGGAAGCCCTGAAGCAGTCTTGCAGGGATCGCAAGGCTAAATAAACAAGCATGAATGGCCATACTTTCCTTCTTAGCTATGTTTCCTGACAGCCAGAAGAATAGAGAGTGTTTTCATTTCCTGACACTTGGAAAAAGAAAGCACCTACAGGTGAAAAAAACCCCACACACCTCAGTACAGGAAAAGAATACACAGTGACCAATTTGTGAGCAAATAGAAGTGATTCAAGATCTATATTTTTGGATTTCCCTCAGCTTTGCCCAGACAATCTCAAATCACAGAGTCCCTTTGATAGTCTTATCATACTCTTTAAAATGAAGTCCCAGATGCGATACATGTTTATTTCCAACTTCTATATAATGTGAGTAAAACAAATCTATTTTTCTTGACAACTTGTCAAAGCAGAATATCAGAATGTAATTTGAATGTACATGCTACACTGGATCAAAAATGCATTCGATTTAAAAATGGCTCTCTTCTGCTTCCTATCTGAATCAGTAACGTTCGCAGATGACATGTCACTCATAATTCCACTTGCAAAACCTTCCCAGTCCAACCCAGGTTTACCCACAACTACATTTCATGGATTTGATTCAACTTTCCTCCCAAGCGTATGTGCTCTTGGCATTGTCACAGTTAGCCCCACTGAAGTCAGTGAGGCTTACTTCCAAGTAAACATGATTGGGATTGGATGGTAAGACTGATTCTGCAGAAAATCCTCTGTCAGCTGTGTGGAACTTCCTCACCTCCCCCTTCCTGCTGCCCCAAATGCCTCCCCAGATGTTGTGGAGGGCATCAAACCCCGAGAAACAGCATGAGGAGGAAATCAGAGGGCTGCAGTAGGAGAGGGGATTGGTGGAGAAGATCATCATCCAAAGGGTCCTGAGCCTTTTTGAGCCTGTGGGAACCTGTGGGATTCGGACAGAAGATGGTGGGTGCAACCACAAAATGGCTGCCACAGGAGGTGGAGCCAACTACAAAATGGCTGCCACAGGAAGCAGAGCCAACAGCAAAATATCCGGGAGCAAGGTTATGCATAACTGTAACACTGTGAAAACTGTGGTCTTCATTTACTGATTTTATAGGGCAGGTTTTAGTCATTGTTTTAATAAGTTCTTTTATTATGCTTTATTGTATATTTATATTACTGTGTGAATCACCCTGTGCCCAGCATTTGCAGGGGAGGGAGGGCTATAAGCCGAATAAAATAATAAATAAATTCTTCAACATTCCAGGCAGATGCTCTGTTCAACAGGATGCCTTTTAATTCGCACAATCAGATCTCCAGTGTTCAGTCAGAAGCCTTGCTGGGCAAAAGCCCTACCTGGCCTTGACCACTTTTGAAAAACACTTGGTGGGCACCAGCAAAGGTGCCAGGGGTTGCCATTGGTGCCAACGGGCACCCCGTTGAGAAGCCCCTGCACTATTCCATTAGCAGAAATTTCCTCTGGATCCAACCCTAAGCCTTGAATGTTCGGAATTATACCGGTTCTATTTTTATTCCTTCTTGAGAGCCACTTTTCACAGGCCATATTGTTGAATATTCCAAAGTGATGGTATTGAGGGCAAAGGATTGTTTTGGGAGGAGGGAGAGGACTAATATGACTACATACCTGAGAGGCATTTTTCCTGTCACGCTTTCTGGGTGTATGGGGGAAACAAATTTTGGGCACGTTTAATAAAATGGAAACAGTATGTACCCGTTTCACTGGTGTTTGATTCTGTGAGGCGCTGGCTCAATGGTGGGCTTCCGTTTGGGCTTATATAGTACTGGGACCACCTCTTCTCCCGCCTCCCTGCTCCTCCCCTTTTCCTCCTTTGGACCCTCATAGTCCCTGTGCTGGGGCTTGTTCCAGCCCTCATCGCCCATGGGGTGCCGCTGAGGCTTCTGCTGCCTCGGCCCCACCCTGGGAGGGCCCTCCTATCAGCTGGCTGGTGGGGTGCTGGGGTGGCAGCACTACTTCGGTGGTGTGGGGGAAGGTGACAGCCAGCGTTCTTCCTGCCCTGTCTTCTTCCTGGTTCTGTCCCACGGCTCCTCCCAGCAGGCCTATAGGAGGAAGGAGGAATGTTGGTTGGGAGGCTGAGCCGGCCACGGCTGCATTGGCTTCTTTCCTGGTGCAGCTGGTGGCGACAGAGGCCAGGCGCGGCATCGGGGACAGGCCTGGGATGCCGGGGCTTGCATCTGCAGCCCCCCTGCAGCAGCGTTCTGTGGTAGAGGTAAGGAGGCAATGGGGAAAGGCCCCACAACACCCAGACCCTGGGCCATTGCAGGACAGATTCCAACATATTCAGAAATATTTTGGCACTATAGAATTATGGAAAGCTCCTGTCCCTTTGCGCTGCTTCCAGCTGTTTCTATGGTGACCCCAGCCAAGGACTTCCAAGCCAAGAAGGAGGTGGTGTGTGTGTGTGTGTGTGTGTGTGTGTGTGTGTGTGTGTGTGTGTGTGTGTGAAGTGCCGTCAAGTCGCTTCCAACTCATGGGGACCCTATGAATGAAAGTCCTCCAAAATGTCCTATCTTTGACAGCCTTGCTCAGATCTTGCAAATTGAAGGCTGTGGCTTCCTTTATTGAGTCCATCCATCTCTTGTTGGGTCTTCCTCTTTTCCTGCTGCCCTCAACTTTTCCTAACATGACTGTCTTTTCCAGTGACTCTTGTCGTCTCATGACGTGACCCAAATACGACAGCCTCAGTTTAGTCATTTTAGCTTCTAGGGTCAGTTCAGGCTTGATTTGATCTATAACCCACTGATTTGTTTTTTTGGCAGTCCACGGAATCCGTAACACTCTCCTCCAACACCACATTTCAAAGGAATCTATTTTCTTCCTATCAGCTTTCTTCACTATCCATCTTTCACACCCATACATAGTAATAGGAAATACGATGGCATGAATTAATCTAGTCTTGGTGGCCAGTGACACATCCTTACACTTCAAAATCTTTTCTAGCTCCTTCATGGCTGCCCTTCCCAGTCTCAATCTCCTTCTGATTTCTTGGCTGCAGTCTCCCTTTTGGTTGGTGGTGGAGCCAAGGAATAGAAAGTCTTGAACAATTTCAATTTCCTCATTGTCAACCTTAAAGTTGTGTAATTCTCCTGTAGTCATTACTTTTGTTTTCTTGATGTTCAGCTGTAGTCCTGCTTTGGCACTTTCTCTTTTAACTTTCAGCAGTAGTCTTCAAATCTTTACTGTTTTCTGCCAATAATGTAGTCATCAGCATATCTCAAATTATTAATGTTCCTCCCTCCAATTTTCACTCCACCTTCATCTAAATCTAATCCAGCTTTCCTAATTATATGTTCTGAATATAGATTGAAGAGATAGGGAGATAAAATACATCCTTGTCTGACACCTTTGTCAATTGGAAACCATTCCGTTTCTCCATATTCTGTTCTAACTGTGGCCTCTTGTCCAGAGTACAGGTTGCGCATCAAAACGATCAGATGTAGTGGCACACCCATTTCCTTTAAAACCAGCCATAGCTTTTCATGATCCACACAGTCAAAGGCTTTGCTGTAATCTAAGAGGTGGTTTACCATTGCCTTTTCTGAGGTTCTGCCCTTTTAAAGAGCCAAGAGTCTAACCTTCAGATGTTTTACATGCAGGTTAGATTCTCTTCTCTGATATTTGGACCATGTATAAAGAGGGGCATACAGCTAGTGTGGATGTGCTGTTATCATACCTACTGTCGCTAGACATAGTTTGTTAAACAGTTTATCAGCAGATGAAAGGATAAGGATGCACAGGCAACTTATCTTCAAAGACATCTCCCCATACAGACAATGACCCTCTGAAAAACAAACACAGTTAAGTCAGCAAGGGATGCCAATTAACCCATCAATTCTTCTCCAAGACGCTCAATCACACACTGATTCCGGTTCGCAGCACATCTGCAGGTCGCAATCAGCGTTGACAAATGTTCAAACTGCGTTCAGTTTGCACATGTTCAATTATGCAAAAGAGCCCCTGGTGCATGCACAGTCTTGTTCTGCTTTCCTGCAGCCTCTCTCTTCTGCCTTTGCCACCTCCTCATCTGTAGTTCACCTTCACTCGTACACACAAAGTATTAAAACTTTATTGTTAGGGACTTATAGATGCAAGATACCTGCCTATTTTTTGGCTGTCTGATTGGTGTTTATTTTTATTTTATTTATTTTTGCACTTATATCCTGCTCTCTATCTTGGCCAGAGCCAGGCTCAGAGCTGCTAACATCCATTCAAAACACAATAAAACAACGGTAAAATATACAAAATAAATACAAATCCGAATTTAAAAACAACAGTTCTAAAAGGGGTTTCCAGGTCCCTCTTTGCCACCAGAGGGAGGTTTTTGGGGCGGAGCATGAGGGGTGTGGGGATTGGAGAAGGGAGGGACTTCAATGCCCTAGAGTGAATTGCCAAAGTGGCCATTTTCTCCAGGTGAACTGTTCTCTATCAGCTGGAGATCAGTAGTATTAGCAGGAGATCTCCAGCTAGTACCCGCAGGTTGGCAACCATAGCTAGGGCTGTTGAAAAAAAAATCGGTATAGTTCAGATTCGGCCGAATTCAGCCCATCTGGATTCAGGAGTCCGAACTCCCCCGCTTCGGGTCCGTGCAATTCGGTGTGAATTCAAAGTTCGGGGAAAAAATTCGGCCGAATAAAGCCATTAAAAACACAACATCGCCTTTCCGCGACTCCAGGGGGGCATTTTTGGGGGTAGAGGTCCCAAACTTTCAGTGGAGAAAGGGCGGGGCAGGTGCGAAGAAGTTAGCAAAGCAACACAACTGCAAAGCAACACAACTGCAAAGCAACACAACCATGCAAAGCAACACGTTTGCAACCATGCAAAGCAACACCTGACACCTGGGAGTTTGCAAACCATGGAAAGCTAGCTATGCATAATGAGCAGGAGGGGATGGAATTTCCCCTTTTGCATGGGACTCCAAATGCATTCTTTAAGTCACCATTTGAAAACAAGTTTTGAGCAAGCATCCAAATAGACCTAACCGATCTTATGAATGAGGGAAAACCTGAGGACGCACAACTGAAGCCCCCCTCAAACCAGGAAGAGAGAGACTCGAGGGGGCACACACACCCCAGGCAGAACAGGCAAAAGCCCCCTTTGGCTTCCCCCCCCATCCACAGAAACTGCTCCCTCCCCCCCCACACACACACACTCTGCTTCCCCCCCCCACACACACACAGAGGAGAAAAATTATAGATTAAAGCCCCCAAAGGGGTCTTACTGTGGCTGTCTTCTGTTCCATCAGGAGGGGCTGGGAGGACTGGGTAATCCAATACAATTCTATTTAAGCACAGGAGGTTTTGCCTTGGATTTGCCACTCTGGAGATGCATACAGGATCGGGTGATCCATTCATCCCAATAGGGAAAAGGGGAAAGCCCATATCTCGGGACCCCCTGACCCAATGTTTACAAAACTTGGGGGGTCTCTTAAGAAAGCTCGTCTGAAGCTATGCTGAATGTTTGGGGGCTGCACCCCAAAAAATGCGCCCCCTGCAGCCACGGAAAGAGAAAAGGGGGAGCCCATATTTCTGCCCCCACTGAACCCATCTTTACAAAACTTGGGGGGTCTCTTAAGAAGGCTTGTATGAAGCTATGCTGAAAGTTTGGGGGCTGCATCCCCAAAAAGCGCTCCTTGCAGCCACGGAAATGGGAAAGGGGGGAAGGAAAAGGGGTGGAGCCCATATCTCGGGACCCCCTGACCCAATGTTTACAAAACTTGGGGGATGTCTTAAGAAGGCCCGTCTGAAGCTCCGCTGAAAGTTTGGGGTTTCTACCCCCAAAAATGTGCCCCCTGCAGCCATGGAAAGGAGCGAATGTGCACACTCACCCCCCCATGAGGATTTATCTCTCTTTCTCTCCCCGGCCGGGCTGCGCAGCAGCTGATTCCTCCAGTACTCAATGCTGACTGATTGGCCAGAAGAAGACCCAGCTTGGCCACCGATTGTTCGGGGGAGAATGCTGCTTACTGACGGTTATGCTGCTGCGTCCCGAATTTGCCGAATTTATTCGTGAACTCCCGAACTCGCTGAATTCGGCTCCCCGAATTCGTGTTCCCGCCATTTTTGAGCTCGGTTCGTCCTGAACTAAAAACCGCCGAATCAGGGGAAATTTGGCTGTTTTTCGGTTCGGGCTGAACCAAATCGACAGCCCTAACCCTAGCTACAGCCAGGTATGATGGAAATCATTGCTGCCCTTAACTGTAGGCCTGGTAGAACATCTCGGTCTTACAGGCCCTGCAGAACTGCACTACATCTGGCAGGGCCCTGGTCTCATTAGAGAGAAAGTTCCACCAGGCTGGGGCCAGGGCTGAAAAGGCCCTGACCTTGGTTGAGGACAGCCAGACACTTCTTGGCTGGGGATCTGGAGCAATTGGGACATTATAGGGTTGTCACATCGCACCTGGCCACTGGTGGAAGATAGGGTTGTTAGATCCAGGTTGGGAAACTCCTGGAGATTTGAGAATGGAGTCTCAGTAAATTTCAGTAAATTTTGGGTTCAGGTTTATTGGGTCCAATTTTTTTCAATTACCCGAAAAAAGCTGAATACCCATACCGGAAAATATTGGTATTCGGCTTATTTTAGGGTTCCCTGAAAAATTCAGGCCCATTATAGTCAATTGAGATTTTTTTCAAAGCTCCTGGGGGGGCATTTTTAGAGGTAGAGTCCCCAAGTTTGCAGCATGGTCACCAAAGTTTGGTGAACTTTGGGATAGGGGGTCCAATTTTATGGGCCGACAAAGGGGTCACCCCCATCCTCCAGGCATTGTCCATTGGTTTTCAGGTTCAAAAGTTCAGCATTGCCGAGGGACAACCCTAGTGCCACGTTTTACTGATGGGAAGATTGCCTCCACTTTGAAAACAAGAACAGGTCACTGGAATTCCCCAATCCAGAATGAAATTCAGAGGAGGAGAATTTCAGAAGCATCCCGAGTTACTTGATACCTTTGTCCATACCACCAATATATCAGTATCAGATCTGCACATTCAAAGTGTTTTCTGCAGAAGATGCCTGTTCATTTCTGGAAAGTCTGATCTCAAACATCTGTACCTATATATCCTTTCTTCCTGTTTGCCAAGGCATGGTACAATAAGAAATTCAATTCCGGTCTGCATCCACATAGCTACAGAATGCATTTAGCAACCCCAATAGGATGAATCAGGTCACCAGCCCTCTGCATCAGAGGATAAACATGGCAGTTACGGGCAGGAGGAGAGAAAAGCTTAAAAGGGAATGGAGCATTGAGAGACAGAAATGATGTTAAGGGGTTGCTGGGATACATTTTAAAATGGCAGTAAGCAAAATTGTTCTTGCTGAATTCATTCCAGAAAGGCTTTCTGCAGTCACCGCAACAATTACATAAGGGTTACTAGAATAATAGCAGGCAGCATTGCAGAGAAGAAAGTCTGATCTATTCTCGGCAGTACTTTTGGGTCAATGTAACAATGCCTTTCTGTTCAAGTACCCAAATCATCACTTGGCTGCAGTCCAGAAGGCTGAAAAGGGACTGGTGTCCCATACTCTGTGTTTATACAGGGTGCAGAGGGTTCGGATATTATGTTAAATAACATCAATGAATGAATAGTTTTATTTGCATATAGTCTTAGCCCATTACAAACATGTCAACAATACCACAAATGCATAATAAAAGGAAAATACTAGGTTAAAAATTGCTAGATGGATAATAAATATACACAATAAAACTATGCTAAATTGATGCACACAGAGCAACGAGACCTTGCAACCATTAAAATCAACTTGAAGGATCAGCTGTCTTAGCAACCATGTTGGGCCTTATTTTCTTTGCTGCCAGAGCATACAGGGAGGTCCTATAAGAAACAAACCCATCGGAGTCTTTTAACAAAAATACTAGTTTAATAACAGGCATTAGAGAACTTTGGCATTTTGGGGGATTATAGAATTGGTGCGAAAACACTCAGCAGGGAACACATATGCTCATGACCCCCTTCCCCCCCCCATGCAAACACAAGGATTAATTCATTGGAGGTTCTCTGTCTCTCATTGCTTTTCAGCCTGGGGTTGGGTCCAAAGCATCACCAAGGGAATTAAGATGGTTAAAGGGAATTTCCCGAACTCTTGCTGCAGCCCATTAAGCTCCCCCTTTTGCTTCTGGCTTTCAAAGGACCCTCAGGGAATATTAGGGAGGGGCAACATGGGTGTCTGCAGTAGAAGGTAGGAAATGGCAAAAAGAAAAAGGAAAAAAAAGGGGGGGAAAAGAAGACCTCCACTGCTTTGCTTATGTGCTGTTTTGCAGTCAGGGTACACCTTCAGATCCAACCAATGTTAACACTTCTTGAGTTAGTGCCTACTCAGAAGGTTGTCATTTGCCTGCTGGCAGTGGGCCATCCAATGCCCCACCTTCAATCCCCCATCCTTGATAATTTGAGGAGGGGGAGGGAGAAAATGGGGGAAATGGAATCATTGGTGATGCTCTGAGAATTTCCCCTGGTCTCCAAGGTCTTTACCATAGAGATTAGAGGAAATTCCTAGCACATCACTCAGGAGTAGTGTCATATCCTCCTGAAATTCCACCTTCTCCTGGCATTTGCCAACACAGGGCTGTGAACTCTGCTGTCTCAGAGAATGATTCCGTATTTCTGATCTCCAAACAAAAATAGACAATTTTAACAGAATAAATCCATTTGAGCTGATTAACACATAATTATTACCAGTGCACTTGTTTGTAAATAAATCAGCGTTTTTCTCCTCTCAGATATAGTTTAAGGCAATACAAAAGGTACAGGGAACACCAAAGTTTTTTCTGCTCCCTAAAAAGTGCTACACATTTTGTACTGTAGGTAAATATGCCAAACAAGCCACAGAGAGATTTCACTTAATTACAAACAAAAGAGAACTGGGCCTCACTGTGAAATAGCTGGATGGATTTGTATTTTGAACAGGTAATGGGTAATAGCCTGGCACCAGACTAGGGTTGTGATGTCCCCCATTGCCACTGGTGGGAGCTTTGGAAGGGGGTTGTTTATGCAGGTGCTATGCACACGCACAAAAACATCCTTTATGGGTTTACACTGGAAGCGACAGGTATGCTCTAGCACATCCCTCAAAAAGCTCTATGGAAACCATAGCGTTTTGGAGGAATGTGCCAGAGCATCCCTGTTGTTTCCTGGTCAACTCTGGAAGTGATGGGGACACTCTAGCACATTCCTCCAAAAAATCTATGGTTTGCATAGAGCTTTTGGGGGGACATGCTGGAGCGTCCCTGTCACTTCTGGGTAACCCCCAAAGGGACATTATTTTGCTGTGTGCCACCACACAAGTGAGCAGATGCCCCCTCTTTCAGCTGGTCTGCTTCCCCCGCTGACCAGCTATGTGGGAATTGGTGGGCAATCGCCCACCAATAACACTGACCTGGCAACCCTACAAGAGACCCAATAGCTAGCTGGTTGCCTTGTGTAGGGAATCATGAACAATTTGCTATTTCTTAGCAAAGGAAGGATGAACAATACCAAAAAGACAGCGTATTCAGTTATCACTAGAAGTTGTCCTGAAAAGAGATTAGGCTTTAAGAGAGGGATTAGCAACATTATCCTAAACTGGGTTACCCCCTTCTAAGCCTATTGACATAAATGGGTTTAGAACAGCATAACTATGCTTAGGGCTGCACTATAGGTTACACAACCTGCAGAAACAAGAGTACAAAACATGAGCAAAGTATTTTTAAAAAATGAGCCAGAAGAATTTACAAACTGAAACTTGATTGTAAATTATCTTGTTATCTCCATCTGTCTTTGTGGGATGTAGCACCAGGCAAAAATCTATTAATATCTATTTTATAGCCTTTTGCAGAATTAATATGCAGTTTACACAATTTCACTCCTTTATTTCAACTTCCTCTGCTTGCCTTTTAAAGTGATTAATACTCAGAGCCTATAGGAAACATAGATTAAATAAAATGGGGGTGGGGGTGGGGAGAATAACCAGTCAGCTACATTTAGCTAAAAGCGTGGCTCTTGTAAGCAAACAATAATAATAACAAAGGAGAAAATTTTATCAAAGTTTGCCTCTGAGCATAAAATTCAATCTAGCCTTCTTTTAAAAAATAAATCAAGATACACTTGTACAGACTCTTTGGAATGACTTGTTCCAAGGGGAAAATATGCCAGTAATAAGTCAGTAAGTAATAGCAAATTGCTCAAAGAACAGCATGTAGAATGCTTTTCTTTGGGATTAGTGAAAAAAGCAGATCCATGCGTGCTTTCATCAAAACAGGATTGCCTCCAGATCTTTACAGTATACGCAAGAAATGACAGAGATCCAGAAGAACCACAACCTTTAATTAAGTCTGCATTCCCTCCCTCTCCGAGAGATGGAAAACACTTGAAAGCTGACGCAAGCCATTAAAAAAGAATCTTACCCTTTAATTCATTTTGTGTGAAGAAAGGCTTTCTGTAACAACCCCATCAACTTTGAAAGTTAAAACCCAAACAAAAGTAATCTGTGGTGCATTTACTTATTTAGCAAAGCTTCTTGTGAAAGTGCTTTTGGTCTTTGCTTCTTCCTCTGAAAGAATTCTAGCGATTCCATTTCTTAGCTTTTTGTCTCAGTGCTATCTACGTGCATTCATCCTTCTCCAAAGCTAGCCATTTTTCTCCTGTCAGGAATATCCTTCCTTTGTCCAGGAGTCAAAGACTCTGACCAAAGCTTCTTAAGAGTTCAGTCTTCATGGAAACAGACATACAAAATGGCTGACAAGTAGAAACTGACATCTTCAATGAAGAAGAAGAGTTGGTTTTTATATACTCACTTTCTCTACCACTTGAGGAAGAATCAAGCCGGCTTACAATCACCTTCCCTTCCCCTTCACACAACAGACACCCTGTGAAGTAGGTGGAGCAGAGAGAGCTCTAAGAGAGCTGTGACTAGCCCAAGGTCACCCAGCTGGCTTCATGCTGAGGAGTGGGGAATCAAACCCGGTTCTCCAGATTAGAGTCCATCGCTCCAAACCACTGCTCTTAACCACTACACCATAGTGGTTTTGACTGGAGTTGGAAAACAGCTGGTTTTAAAGTGAAGATACCCATATCCCAGAACAACTGTTTTATGTACAGTTCTACATCTAAAAAGATTTAGTCTATACAAATGTTTGTAAGCTGGTAGTGGAAAGCGCCATCAAGTCACAGCTGACTTATGGCAACCCCATCGGGTTTTCAAAGCAGGAGATGAACAGAGGTAGTTTGCCATTGCCTGCCTCTGTGTAGCATTCCTGGACTTCCTTGGTGGTCTCGCATCCAAGTACTAACCAGGGCTGACCCTGCTTATCTTCTGTGATCTGACAAAATTGGGCTAGCCTGGGTCATGCTGGCCAGGGTGCACTAGCCATTAACAGGGTTGCCAGGTCCCACTTTGCCACCGGTGGGAGGTTTTTGGGGTGGAGCCTGAAGAGGGTGGGGTTTGGGGAGGGGAGGGACTTCAATGCCGTAGAGTCCAATTGCCAAAGCAGCCGTTTTCTCCAGGTGAACTGATCTCTATTGGCAGGAGATCAGTTGTAATAGCAGGAGATCTCCAGCAAGTACCTGGAGGTTAGTAACCCTAGCCATTATCTTTATTTAAAAAATGGTAGGAAACAAATGTTGGGGAATGGCATCCATGAGGGGCTGACAGCAGGAAAATGGTGTTGATGTGCATGGGACATTTGCAACAGGAAAACATATACCATTTCTTTCACATAATGCACCAATGCATTTGGACTGCTTTCTTTCAAAATGCTTCTCTTTTGGGGAGAAGCATATTGAAGAAAGAGAATATCTTCAAAGAGGAGATTGCGTGGATGCTCCACATTTTTGAAAAAAGACTCTTGTTTGGATACCAAGAAAAAGAAAAAAACCTGTGTGGAAACAGCTCTTGAGACATAAATTAAACCCAGAGAACACAAATAAACAAACCCCAAATCAAGTTATCACATGAAAATCTCCCTTCACATTCTATTTCCTGGTTCTTTTATATTCTCACTTCTAGAAAATTTCTCTTTCAATATTTCTGCTGATTCTTGGGAAAAATCCACACAATTCTTTATAAAAAAAAATCCTACTGTGTTTTTTGTTCCTTTTTTGCAAGTTGTAATCTAAAGCACCTAGTTATATTTGCAACATTTTAAAAACTTATGATAATACCTTTAAAAAAGGGCCAAAATATTGTACCTTTTGTTTTGAGACAATATTTTCCAGTATCCTGATGGGCATAAAATTGTGTTGTTTCATAAGACCTTAAGTGCATTTTCATCTCTTGAAGACAAATCCAATGGAATGGGGGGGGGGATGTCTTTTGCTGCTAGCAAGTTTGATACTCTTTGAGACTAGATAAGAATTTTCCTTTGAGTCACAAACAACCCTAGAAATGTCCTCTTCAACTACTGATGAACTATGAGAAGGATCCTAGGTATGGATTCAAAGGATATATTCCACATTTTCTGGAAGACAAAGCTTTTGCAACTTGAAGGAGGGGGTGGGGACAGAGATAGAAAGACCTGAAGGAGGGACAGAAATACTATTTTTGTTCCAAAAACTGGAAAAAAAATTTAAAACAGTGGGAAAATGAAAAAAAAATGAAAAAGGAAGCATCTTCTTTTTTAGAATGATGAGTGGAATAGTTCTGAAATCAGTGTTCAAAAATGATAGGGTTATTGTCATTCACAAAGCTGAAAATAACAAAATAATAAACAAAATGATTATTTTGTTGTTTTTAGCTTTGTGGTTGGCAACCCTAAAGTGGTGGTTGGCAATCCTAAAGGCAAGACCGACTCAAGAGATTGTTATTATTGATATCCACAGTCTGGAACACAGAATTCTTTTCAAAAGAAAGATTTCATGGCCAACATTTCCTGCTCACCTGAAACATTTATGACACAGAACCACAATGACAAATAGTGCTATATTAACAAAACTTTGTGATGCGAGGGAAATGACCATAATTCTTCTGTGACTGCACTAGAAACTGATCTTAATGGCTTCATTTACAAGGCAGTTGGCTACTAGCTACCTCCATCCATTTCCATGTGGGTAAACCATTTGCTGTAAGCAGAGAGATTATTATTGGTTAACTTGGCTCTGGTGTGACTATGAGTTATTTGGAAAAGGGAAACCAAATCTGAAGAGGCATGCTGTTTGAAGGATTCGTTTGTTTATCCTTGGGGGGCAGGTTTTGCTTTGTCAGCTTTGAATACAGCAAGCCACCCTGACCCCAGTCAGAAGAAGGGAAAAATGCTACGTTAATTCAGCTACCCAATGAAGCTATGGAAATAAAGGGGGAAACATACTATGCATAGGGTAGGAGCTGTGGCTCAGAGGTAGAGCATCTGCTTGGCACGCAGGAGGTCCCAAGTTCAATCCCTGGCACCTCCAGTTAAAGGGACTAAGCAAGTAGGGAATGTGAAAGACCTTTACCTGAGACCCTGGAGAGCCGCTGTTGGTCTGAATGGACAATACTGACTTTGTTGGACCAAGGGTCTGATTCAGTCTAAGGCAGCTTCCTGTGTGTTCAACAAAGATAGTGAGGGGTCTAGAGATGGTGAGGGCAACAAAGATGGTGAGGGGTCTGGAGACCAAGTCCAATGAGGAAAGGTTGAAGGAGCTGGGTATGTTTAGCCTGAAGAGGAGAAGACTGAGAGGGGATATGATAACCATCTTCAAGTACTTGAAGGGCTGTCATATAGAGGATAGTGCCAAGTTGTTTTCTGTTGCCCTAGAAGGTTGGACCAGAACCAACGGGTTGAAATTAAATCAAATGAGTTTCCGTCTAGACATTAGGAAGAATTTTCTAACAGTTAGAGTGGTTCCTCAGTGGAACAGGCTTCCTGGGGAGGTGGTAAGCTCTCCTTCCTTGGAGGTTTTTAAGCAGAGGCTAGATGGCCATTTGTCAGCAATACTGATTCTATGACCTTAGGCAGATCATGAGAGGGAGGGCATTCTGGCCATCTTCTGGGCATGGAGTAGGGATCACTGGGGGTGTGGGGGGAAGGTAGCTGTGCATTTCCTGCATTGTGCAGGGGGTTGGACTGGATGACCCTGGTGGTCCCTTCCAACTCTATGATTCTATGACAAGGCAGGATTTATAATACAAGCTTTTTATTCGTCTCCCTGTAGCTCCTGCTCTATTTTCTCTTCCGTTTTTCTTTTCTCTGTCTACTGCTACTTTCCCTTTCAGCATTGCGGGATCCAGTCTGCCAGTAACAGACTCTGTAATGGGACAAACCTCTAAACACCAGCAATGAAACAGGTATTGAAATGCAGATTACTCCAAGAAGTATGCTGAGGAAAACTGTACCTTGGTGTTGATCCAGCGGAGGATGCCCATAGACGGAAGGGTTTTCCCCGATGTGATGATGTCACTTCCAGGTAGGGTTGCCAGGTTCCTCTTCACCACCGGCGGGAGGTTTTGGGGCGGAGCCTGAGGAGGGCAAGGTTTGGGGAGGGGAGGGACTTCAACGCCATAGAGACCAATTGCCAAAGTGGCCATTTTCTCCAGGTGAGCTGATCCGTATCGGCTGGAGATAAATCGTAATAGCGGGAGATCTCCAGCTAGTACCTGCCAGTTGGCAACCATACTTCCAGGCTTGTATTAGAAGTGACATCATGTAATTTGCAATGTATATCCTTGCCCCAGAGCCTCCCACCAGATTTTCCTTAAACCAGCAAGGGCTCATGCCCCAGAACATTTCTTAATCTCATACAGAATTTAAATTAGAAATGAAGATACTTTAGGTGCATTTTGTGTGTGTGGAAAAATACATAGCAAACTCTCTCTGCCAGTTCAAGGCAATTAGCTTAAACGTCTGATGCTCAGACATTTTAAATTGGATTGTTCAGAAATGTAGATATATTACACCCCTCTTTAGGTAGAGATGCTGTTCCAGATTTCAGGTTGATGGGACAAGATTTCTGGATGCCATGATGAACAGAACATTCAGGCATTATAATTCAAGCATTACAATGCAGTTTCATGAGTGTGGCTTAATTTATAAAGCTACACTTCCAGTTCAATGCAAAATGCAAAATTCAAAAAAGAAATATACATTCTTCAGAGCACCTTCTTAAAGGAACTTTGGCCCTGTTTTTCTGTATTCCTCCTCTTACTTATCTGATGTAGGAATTGCCAGGTTTTCTTCCTTCAGCGAAATCAACGTCTCAGTAATGAAAAAGATCATACTGCATCACCTGCCCCGCTGTACTACCAAATTTTGTTCCATCCTAGAAACAGAACAGACACAAGAAAGAGCCCCAGAAATGAAGCTATCAGCTAAGCAGCACAGAGAAAATCCATGGGGGGGGGGGGGAGAAGAAGAAGAAGAAGAAGAAGAAGAAGAAGAAGAAGTTGGTTTTTATATGTTGATTTCCTCTACCTTTTAAGGAGAATCAAACTGGCTTACAATCTTTTTCTCTTCCTCTCCCCACAACCGACACCTTGTGAGGTAGGTGAGGCTGAGAGAACTCAAAGAGAACTGTGACTAGCCAAAGGTCACTCAGCTGGCTTCATGTGTAGACATGGGAAAACCAACCCGATTCACCAGATTAGAGTCTGCCACTCATGTGGAAGGGTGAGGTATCAAATCCGGTTCTCCAGATTAGAGTCCACCACTCTTTTCCACTCCACCACACTGGCTCTAAAAAGCCTAAAGCAAATCTTATTTGTGCTCTTATCCGGGGTCTTCTAGGATATTCGTGAGCTACGCCGCAGCAGCTGACGAGCTACCAGTCAGAGACTCATGAGCTGATGTATGCTACAAACCACTGAAGACCCAGATCTCATGACATGTTCTTGGTCATACGTTGAGCAACATAGTAGCACATTTGTAACCCTGTGAAATAATCCATTCTGAACCTGTGAACTTTCCTTACAAGGTCTCAATTATTCCCAAGTCCCATTGAGCTCTGCACTTTTCTGGATGGCATTTATTAAATCAAATTGTATTTCCAGCCATTGTAATTTTTTCTCTCTGTCTGTTCCTGCTGCTCAATGCTATTAGCCAAGAGAGAACCCAGAGGGAAATAACCACAAACACAGCAAGGGACAGTCAAAACCTAAGGATGCTTGAATATTGCAGTTTGAGTTGGCACATAGACAGCATCAACCATTAACCATAGGTACTAATAACCTCAAGTATATGGAGGGGAGTATGTTAAGTCCAACTATTTTCTGTTGATTTTTAACAGTGTATGGATTGTTTCCAGTCAGGTTTTTGTTGTTGTTGTTGTTGCTCAGTCTTGTCCAGCTCTCCTTCTTCTCACAGCCCCCCTTCCAGATGTTTTTTTTTCATGCAGGGCCCATGATCCTCAACAATTCTTTTGGTGGTCACTTCCTCTCTTTTCCTGCAGCTGAAAAGCCAGTAGGATCTGAGGCAGGGTTTCTAGAGAGCCAACGTGGTATAGTGGTTAAGAGCAGTGGTTTGGAGTGGTGGAGTCTGATCTGGAGAACCGGGTTTGATTCCCCCCACTCCTTCACATGAGTGGAGAACTCTAATCTGGAGAACCACGTCTGGTGAACCACAAAACAGATCTTTTTGCACAACACATCCAAAATCCAAACTACACAATCAAGGGGCAGGGTTGCACTCAAAATCACCATCTTTTGGTCACTCAACTGAAGTATGAATGTACATTACACATACCGTGCATGCATGTGCAATACAAAAACTGTGCCCTAAACTTAAGGGGGGGAAAGGTGTCAGGAGGGGGCTTAGTCCCGGCCACTGGGAGGGTCTCTGCCCGGGAGGATGTCGGGGCTGAGACAGTCTCTTCCGCCTCAGACCAGTCCGAGGGGGAGTCAGAGCTCGATTCTCCCTCGGATGTTTGAACAAAGAAAAGCCGCGTGGACAGGAGCTGCCGGTGGGGGGGGGGGTGCCCCGGGGAGAAGAATAGGCGCCCCAAAAGCGAGTGCGCGCAGGTGGTGGTGCTGTTCTGCCTCACCTTAGTCCTCGGGAGGGGGGGTCCGGTGGGCCACCCTTGCCACACGTGCCTGGGGACCGGCCGCGGCACGTTCCTCGGCTTGCTCACTCCCAAGCCCCTTACCAAGCTGGAGCTTGAATCAGGCGCCACCACCAGGCGTCCCAGCTCAGGACGCAGGACTGCTGGATGAGCAGGGGGTGAGGGGTGTGTGGGAGAGTCGGGAGGCTCGGGCACTCCATCGCCTTCCCTGCCTCCCACTGGGCCGAGAGTCTCTTGAGGCCGCTGCTGGCCCTTCTTCCACGGTACCGCGCTCGGGTCGAAGAAGCGGGAGAAGGCGGTGGCGAGGAGGTCGCCGGCCTGGCGATGGAGACCTCCCTTCTTCCTGCATTGGGAATGGAACAGTCCAGCGACGGGAGGTGCGAAGGGGGACGGGCCCGTCCAGGTTCCTCCCGAGCAGGGCTGCTGGGGAGATCGGTGCAAAAACATTGGCTGGGGCACCCTCGAAGTAGTTGCAGGGGTCGCCCACGTCTTGCGCTACCGGGACAGAAGGTGCCTTCTCCACCTTTTGGGGCGGGGAAGCGGTTTAAATTAAAAGTTTGCCATTGGAGAGTCTTCTGCTGGGGAGAGAGACAGACCCGTTGGTGCCGCCCTGGATGAGATGCCGGTGAGTGAGGGGGCAGAGCCGCACTCAAGGGGCCAAAGAGCCGCATGCGGCTCACGAGCCGCAGTTTGCCGACCACTGCACTAGGACATATGCGTCTGCCCTAGAGTTGCATGGTCCCACCTCTCCTCTGTCGGGAGATTTTGGGGGGCAGGGAACGCACATATGCAGCTGCGAGGGACACAGTCCCATAATTTCCAGTTTGCTTCCGGAAGTGCCACAATACAACACGTCCATTTACCACTCAAATTCCCATTTGAGTGGTTAATCGTCCCTTTATGCTGCGGCACTTCCGGAAGCAAACCATAAGTGATGGGATTGTGTTGCTTGTGTCCACGTATGCGCGCAATCCTTGCTGTGAGCCAGCCAATTCCAAGCCACCTGGCAACTCTAGTCTGCCCTACTAGACATGGTAACATACATGTGAATGTGGAATATGCATCCCCCCACCCCATGGTTTGACCACCTCATCTGCTACAGTTCATTGCTAAGAAATGTAGAACATGCTTCAATATTACAGCATTTTTTTTCCTCTGGAGACTGAGAGTGACTTCTTCCTCCAATTAAAGAAAATTATTCTGAAATATAGAATACACAATTATTTATGGGAAATGTTCACTACTAGCTTCATGATCAGTTAGAGGAGATTTATGAGTGAAAAATTAGCATGTATGGAAATGAGGCAAAGATTTTTAAATTAAAATCACTGAATTTTGTGACTTACATTCAGTTTATCACATAAAATATGTTCGTTCAAGCTGTTCTAAAATGTTGTTGGTGAATTTTATACCCAGAATACTCATTAACTCTCAGGAAAGCAATAGGTAAATTACTGTGGTGAAGTTTTTTTTTATTACTATTATAGTTCAAGTCAATGTAATTTCATAGAGAGCCTGGAACATCATATTTTATTATGCTCTATATTTTTAAATCTGGGATTTATTTGACAAATTTAAAGGGGTATCTCCAGGGCTGATTATGTATAAATACCAAGAATGCTGGGAATTGATAGAAGAGTCTCCTCTGGAGAAAATTTGCTCTAGCAGACATTTTCAATGCAAGTCACATACACAGAAATGACTTTACCTTTGCATGGAGACCCACTTGAGGCAGACAGTTTTGGGTACAACAAGGACAGCATTAAAGCTCCCAGTTTGTTTCTGAACCAAATTCAAGGTTCTGTTTTAAAGGCCTAAATGGCTTGGATTTAGGGTATCCCTTTCAGAGTCCACCTGGGTTCTCAATAGGGTTGCTAGACCTGGCCTGGCAAACAGAAAGAGACCGGGGGTGGAGAACATGGGGGTCGGCTGTCAGTGGCAGCATGATGTCACTAGTGGGGGAGAAGAAGAAGAAGAAGAAGAAGAGTTGGTTGTTATATGATGACTTTCTTTACCACTTAAGGAAGAATCAAACTGGCTTACAATCACTTTCCCTTCCCCTCCCCACAACAGACACCCTGTGAGGTAGGTGGAGCTGAGAGAGTGTGACTAGGCCAAGGCCACCCAGCTGGCTTCATGTGTAGAAGTGGGGAAACATATCCAGTTCACTAGATTAGCATCCATCGTAGGGCTGACATGTCCCTCTTTGCCACCAGCAGGAGGTTTTTGGGGCAGAGCCTGAGGAGGGCAGGGTTTGGGGAGGGGAGGGACTTCAATGCCATAGAGTCCAATTGCCAAAGCGGCCATTTTCACCAGGTGAATTGATCTCTATCGGCTGGAGATCAGTTGTAATAGCAGGAGATCTCCAGCTAGTACCTGGAGGTTGGCAGCCCTAGTCCGCCGCTACTATGGAGGAGTGGGGAATCAAACCCAGTTCTCCAGATAAGAGTCCACCACTCCAAACCACCACTCTTAACCACTATACCACGCTGATGTCATACCTCTCTAGGAATCACCAAGAGAGTTTACCATAGAGTTTTTGGCAATTTCTAGACAGGACTGACATCACTTCCAGGGAGAATATGCTGGAACTGGTGGGAAAGGTTCTTCTGCTGTTGTCCCCCCTGCAGACCTACTTTCCTCCATACTGAAGCCATCACATCTATTATAATTGGAACAGTGCTTTCTAAAGTCACCTAGTCCACAATGGTTATTTGAACCTAGGTCTCCCTGATCCTTCTCCAATTGTATAACTCCCCCATTTTTAGAAGATTATTTGATGTTAATTTTATACTGATTTTATAATGAATTTTTATTAAACTTGCCATGAAGTGCCTTGAGGACCTTTGAATGAAATGAGTGGCAGCAGGTGTTGGCAGCAGTCACTTCTTCTTTGGCTGAGACACTGGTGGGGGATCTTTCATAGACAATGGCAATGCCACTTCAACTAACCGTGGTTAATACTGCCCAGAAGAAGGCAACAGTAAACTACTTTTGAACATCTCATATCCAGAATCCAATATTGTTGGAAGATTTGGACTGGGAACATGAAAGAAAGCAGGAGAGCATCTCATAGAATTCTGTGAAGACAACAAGTAATTAATTGTGAACACATGTTTCAGGCAACTGAACAGGTGATTGTATACATGGACATCACTGGACAGCCAATATAGAAATCAAAGAGATTACATTGTAGGAAGCAGAAGTTGGAGAATCTCTAGTCTCTCTGCTAAAACAAGACCAGGAGCTAAATGTGGTACAGACGATGAATTGTTCATATCAAAAATTAGAATACAGCTGAAGAAAAAGACCAAAACATTAAGAGTGACAAAAAACAATCTAAGCAACATTCCTGAAGTGTTTAAAGGCCATGTAAATAACAAATTTGTGTTACTAAGTTCAAGTGAACCAGAAGAACTATTGGCTGAAACCAGAGATATTATCAAGGAAGAATGTGCAAAGAGTCCATCAAAATCTTAACAAGAATATGCCGACAAATATGGAAAACAAAACAATGGCCATAGACTGGAAATGCTCAATTTACATCCCAATTCAAAAAAGGAGACATCAAAGACCGCAGCAACTATTGAACCATCACATTAATTCATCATACAAGTAAAGTGATGCTAAAAATGTTACAACGAAGACTGTTACCACATATGGAATGAGAAATGCAGGTTCAAGCTAGGTTCAGAAAAGGAAGAGGCACAAGAGATCATATTCCAAATTTACATTGGTTACTGGAGCATATCGATGAATTTCAGAAGAAAATCAGCTTGTGTTTCATAAATCACAGCAAAGCTTTTGACTGTGTGGATCATGAAAAGCTGTGGATGGTTTTTTTAAAAAAATGTTTATGCCACAGCATCTGATTGTTTTGGTGTGCAACCTGTCCAAGGACAAAAGTCGACTGTTAGGAGAGAATATGGAGAAACAGAATGGCTTCCAACTGGCAAAGATGTCAGACAAGGATGTATTTTTATCTCCCTATCGCTTCAATCTATATGCAAAACCCTGCTTAGCTTCTGAGATCTGAAAACATCAGGCTAGCCTGGGCTATCCAGATTATCATACCTTTGTTTTTATTGTAATATCTATTTTTGTTTTTGCCAGATAAACAACAATCTGATTTTCCTATTACATATACAAAAGGAAAAACATGGAATTCACAATTGCTTTTAAGTAAATTTAAAATGCCATTCTACAAAATTCTGTATTTGAAAATATGTAAGCCATAAGCTATATTTTGTAGGGAGGCATGAGGGATAGGTATTTTGTTTTCTTTGTGCATTCAATTTGTCCAAGAAGATTTGCAGGTCAAACTAGAAGAGATGACATTTCCAAAATCATCCCTAAAATTTAGATCTTCACTTTCTGGTTTTTCGAACAGATTGTCAAGAAATAAAACAGGCAATGTTACCAATTGAATTTTCACTGCCATAAGGTTTCTCAACCAGGCAGAAACAGAATTTATGGAATTAAATACCATTTCTCTCCACATGAAGAGGTTCAACTGTGGAAAATCTTTCCATTAATTATTCTAAATACTCATAACCTGCTTTTCTTTTAAAAAGAAATACACATTGATTTCCAACACCACAAATTCTATGTTCTTTCACTGACAGTTGCCTGCAAATGTACAGTGTCCTCGTACTTGTTGAAATACTTTCTGAAATACTGAAGAATATATCACTAATTTGAATATTAACCCCTAGATCCATTAGTCTGTTGATATACTGGGTTTGGGATGTTGTTCAGCAGAGTGCGTAACAGCCTTTGAGGCCTAATGGGAGCTCATAAAGATAGAGTTAATCAGCTATTTTCAATAACTTTATGCTCGAATGAATAGAGCTCAGACAGATAATGAATTAATCAATTCATTATTAGTTGTCAGTAAGCGATGATTATTGCATCAGTGTAAGGAAAAAAATTCACAGCTGGGAATCTGCAAATGGCGTGTGTGCTGCAAATAAAATGTTCATATTCGAGTATATAAAAACCCATGAGTTAATTTTGCAATCAAGCTCTTCACTTTAGCTCAATATATTAGGGGAATGGGGAAAAGCTAGGCTGTGCAGGCTGAACAGAAGAGTTTGAGTGTTACCATAAAACCATTAGACATATTTAACCTAAGTGGGCATGAAAATGAGTACGAGCAGAATGTGGAAGGTCATCTTCTTTGCGGGCTTTCAGTAGAATGAGAAAGCACCAGTTACGCTAACATGGAGAGGAAAGAAGCCTGCAACCCTGTGAATGCTTACTTAATAATAGTAGAAAAGAGCAAGACTCCAGTAGCACTTTCAAGACTAACAACATTTCTTGCAGTGTTTGAGCTTGCATGAGCTCACTTCTTCAGATATACCTAGAATATGAGTCCATCTATCCTTAAGTGTAGAATTAGACACTTAAGGATAGATTTAAGTGAATTAAGAATAGTGAATTTAAGTGAATTAAGAAGTAGAATTAAGTGAATTAGACACAGTATGGCAATGTAAATGTCAAAAGCAAGTAAATGACATCATCATCATCAGAGTTGGTTTTTATACCCCATTTTTCTCTACCTTTAGGAGTTGCAAAGTGGCTTACAATCGCCTTTTTCCCCCCTTCCCACAACAGACACCTTGTGAGGTGGATGAGGCTGAGAGAGTTCTGAGAGAACTGTGACTAGCCCAGGGTCACCCAGCAGGCTTTATGTGCAGGAGTGGAGAATCAAACCCGGTTTTCCAGATTAGAGTCCACTAGTCTTAACCACTATACCATGCTGGCTGTCGTTCCAGTGAACCCAGAGTTTTTTCTTCCAAAAATGCAGGAGTTTGGGATGAAATCAGGATGCACTGAGACAACCACTATTCAGGAAGCAAAATTACAAGTTCTAACTTTTCATTAGTCACAATCGATTACTTCCTTAATTCAATTTAATAAAATTCCCTTTTGTCAATGTCGATACAAATGTGTACAGCAGGAATTTAAATGCACTGGCCCATTGGTTGTTTAATTGCTGTCTCTAGGAGCTTGATGGTTTGACTCCCACCAGCTTTACAGTGGTGAAAAAAAGAGATGAGGGTGTCCCTTTTGATCACCCAAATGGCTATGCTTGGGTCATGGGACCCAAATGGACAAAAACCATGCAGGACAGGGGCTGCAGTGAGGAGGCAGATCAGGTAAGACTGGTCAGAAAAGCTGGCTGGATCCGATGACCAAGTCTTCTATGTAGAAATACATAGAATTCCTCTGAGAAAAATTGGTAGTTTTTTTTAAAAAAAGAAAATGGCAACACTGTATTTTGGGGATCCGCAGATTTGCTTCAAAATTTATTTTAGGTGATACTACACATTGGCTTTGGAATGAAAAGGAAGTAAGATGCAGGCATTTGGATAAACGGATGGTCACAGCTTAATTTTTTTAAAGATCTGTTGTAGTTATCTAACTCCACCCTCTGGCCCTTCCAAAATGCAGGTAACTGTCGCCCTGTTCACAAGTTATAGTGAATACAGATACAATCTGTGCACAGTTTTTGCATGTGCATTGAGCAATTCTCATGTTACAGTCAACTCATGTACAGTGGAACATGTAATACAAACTGCACATTTATCCAGGTATTGGCCCCTGGTTGCATTTATAAAATGGATGTGCTTTGGCTCTTTCTTAAAAAAACAGATGTACGCTTGTAAAGGCCGCATGTAAGATCATTAATTGCAACATGTTAACAGGGCTTGTGTGTTGGATCTAAAGTGTTAATTCTTCTAATTGTGGAGGAACCTTCTGCTGGTACAAGGAGCTTCTCCTGCGGGAACAAGACTTCTTCCACTGGTGGAATGGAAACCATGACTAGAGCCCAGTATTTCTCGGGATATTTGGATGGTGACTCAGTCTCATACAATATCATGAAATAGCTGGGTGACTCTACCCTTGGCTCAGAGTTCCAAAGTAACAGCAGTTACTTCGATTGGACCTTCACAACACAAAGATGTGCTGAGAGAAGGCTGGCTGTGTCACCACTCTTCAAATCAATAGTCCCTGGGAAGACATGCAGGCATGCTGCAATGACATTTTAGACCTTACTCATCTGCAGCTACATAGCTGTGAAAGGCTGGTCCAGAAAAGGCCCTCTTGTCTTCTCAGTGATACCTTGGGGTGTTCATCAACATAATTACTTTCTCCACTCTTCCACTCCTTATCTTCACTGACCCTGAAACATGATGAGGGATGTTCAAAACCTGCCAGGGTAGTTCACATTGTGCTCAATTGTTGCACATGGAAGGTGACTTTTTGCCAGTTGTTCAGCCGTTGGTGAGCAGTTCAAGAATATTCATCAGGTTGCAATTGTCAGTGCATTTTTTTTAGATTTCAGATTTTTCCACGAACCTGGGGTATTTTTCAGGTTTGTAGAAAGATTTGTCCTGGCCGTTCATGGCTCCAGTAACTGGATTTATGTATCTTCAGATTTGGCCAGCTTGGCTATTAGACTATACAAGTGGAGACCCAAAAGAAGCTTGTTTGGAGGGTGCCCCCCTTTTCACTCTACTTTGGCCAATTCCCTTCCTTACTATAACCCATATTCCACCTGACTTTTCTCCATGCAGTTCCCATGATCTTCAGCATAGCCTTTTTGGTGGTCAAAGGGGACCCCTTAACACCCTTTTCTTCTATGGAAAAGGTGGTTGAATCCAACCAAGAAGCACCAATCTAAAGCACATGCATTTCCAATTTGAAGTGGTCCTCCATGTTATGATTTCAAACCTTAAAATCAAAATTACACATTTGTGTTTTTTTTAAGTGTAGGAATTTTTTGTGTGCATATTCATTTCAGGGTCCAGTACATGTTCAACCATAGAGGGTGCAAACTTAACAAGAATTACGTAGCAAATAGGATGGACTGAATAACAGAAGCCTTAGTCACATTTTTAGTTAACTATACCGTAGGCAAGATAACTTGAACAGGGATTGGTTAAGGGCAAAGTACTTACTTTGCCAACATACTTTCCAAGCAAATAACAACCCTTGCAGAATTTGGAAGCTGCAAGTGGTGTGCACTGATAAGGAATTGACCCTGAGCAAAGACTTTTGCTTGTGCGTCCTTATCTTTTACCCATAATGTAACTAACTTGAGACACTGTGTTAGGCTCAGTGTTTTGGAGACTTCGGACTCTGTTTGCAATTTTGCTGACAGAATATTGTGCACAATGGGGAATCTGTCTGGTGTCTTATTGGACAATAGAATTGCAATACTTACTCTGAATGAGGGGAAGAATTAATATTGAAGAAGGTATCTATCTACAACCGGAAGCAGTGATCAATGAGATTTCAACAGTGAATTGTCTTAATCAGGACTGATTGTGTAATATACTTTGTGAGGGCCCATTGCTAACATTCATGGGAAACTGAGTTTTCCCACATTCTTCGGTGAGGAAGCAGGCAGCCCTTACAGACTGTGAAAAGTAAGTACTTTTAAAATGGGGGGGCTTTTTGACATGGTGTCACCAAATTTGCAGCATAGCTGCAAGGAACTCTCCTTGCATGAACCCCAAAGTTTGGTAAAGTTTGGGACAGGAGGTCCAATTTTAAGGGATTGACCCCCCTCCTCCATAGAGAAGCATTGGTCTTCCTTCATGGGAAGTCTATTTTTGCACCATTTTCTGTTTCCCTAAGCTGATTTTCCCCCATTAACACATCTCTTCCAAGTCATATTTGTGTCATTTGCATATAAATGGTAAATGAAAGCAAGAAATCACCAGCAAAGAAAACAGACAGAATGAAAAAGTCCCCCAACAAAATAAACAGGCATTTTTCTATATATCCCTAGATGTATTGTATATATCAATGTGAAGTGGTCCCACTACAAACCATTGATACAAACATTGATACAAACATGCTTCATTCTTCACAATATTACTTTGGTTCATATGATGTATTTATTAAACGTGTATCTTGTACTTCCTCCTAGGAATTCACAATGGTGTATTAACACTATCCTGTTTTACTGTTATGACAATCTCTTAAGGTAGGCTACATTGAGATATAGGATTGGATCCCACATATCTGTTCTATTAACACTGATGCCTCCCTTGGGCTCAAAGTGTCCACTGAAGAGCCTCTGGAATAAGGAGAATGTTCCTTGCAGAAAAGGAAGGTTTGAATATTAGCAAAACAGATCTGTAGGATCCAGCCCATAGGATTTGCCCAAGGGAGTTTCATGGCTGATCCCATGTCTTCCCAGCTCCATGACATCCTGAATCCTGTCATATGCTTTTGTGTACTTTGGGCTTCTGGTTGTGTGATTTCCAGCTCCTTGTTTCTGAAAATCATAGTATTTGCTTTCTTTGTAGACGAAGAAGAAGAGTCTGTTTTTATATGCCAACTTTCTCTACCACTTAAGGAAGAATCAAACTGGCTTACAATCACCTTCCCTTTCCCTCCCCACAGCAGACACCCTGTAAGGTAGGTGGGGCTAAGAGAGCTGTGACCAGCCCAAGAAACAGCAAATTCAGCTTTGCCAACCTCCCGGTTTTTGCAGACTCTGTAAACCCAAACCCGAATTTCACCGAATTTGCATTTTTGGGGTATTTTTTGGGTTCGGTTTTTACTGAATCAACAGCCCTAGTTTTAGATCCTTCTGATTTAGAGATCTGCCAGGACCCATGAAGGGCCAGACAAAATGATTTTGTGGGCCTTAAATGGACCCCGGGCTTGACTTTCCCCACCTCTGCGGAATGTCCTATATTGCTGCCCGGCTGCTGTAATGAATTGGCTAAGAGCGAAAAAACTGAAACTAAACCCTGAATAATGTTGGTTGGGAAGGTGGAGATCTTGAAGGACATTGGGCTCCCCACTTTTGATGGAGTTCAGTTGACCCTTGATGATTTGATTAAGAGCCTTGGGCCTATACTGGACCTAATGTTATTGCTGGAGAAGCAAGTTAAGGCAGCTGCAAAAATTAAGGCTTTCTCCAAACTGAGCCTAGCCTATGAGATGGCCCTTTACCTTAATTTGGCTGGTCTGGCCACCTGGATCCATGCCACAATGGCATCCAGACTAGACTACTGTAATGCAGTGTACATTGGCCTTCCCTTGTCTAGCTTAGGTCATGCTCTTACACTTCTTCTTGTCGCATCAAACCTTGCTGTATGCTTCCCCTTTGATTTTCAAGTCATTAAAAAGACCCTGTGCGGACACATTTGGTTTCCATTATTTTCTCCCGCAAACAAAGTTTGTGCCTTCAGTATGACATCTCAGCCCTTCTGAACCCATTCCTCATTTAGCATATCTTCCCATGCTGTCTGGTTTGTTGGCATTTGCTGTTGTTGTTGTTGTTTTTAAACCAACAACATATGACCTTTGCTGTTGTCTCTCTTTCTTAAGTTAAGATTTGAGGTTTCATCACTTTCTTTTCTATCAAGGCATCTTCTTTGTTCACATACTTCCCTAGCATTTTTTCTATGGATTGGGAGGGAAGGCAGCATGGTATAGCCTGATCTCATCAGATCTCGGAAGCAAAGCAGGGTTGGTATTGGATGGGAGACCACCAAAGAAAGCTCTGCAGAGGAAGGCAATGGCAAACCACCTCTGCTTCTCACTTGCCTTGAAAGTCCCTTGCTGGGGCCACCATAAGTTGGTTGTAACTTGATGGTACTTATCTACATATTTCCCTATGGGGCAACTTCTAGGGATGTGCAAATAAATTGGGAAAATTTGGATTCAGGTATATTGGACCCCCAAAATGTTGAGATTCCCAAATATTCCTGAATCCCCATAATAATATGAGTTTTTTGTAGGGTTTTTTTTCAGGAATCTGAAAAAATGCTTCTTTATAGCCTATGGAAATTTTTCTGAGGCTCTATGGGGGCTGTTTTTTAAGGTAGCGTCACCAACTTTGTCACATAGATTCTGGTGACTCCTCTTAGAAGAACCCCCAAGTTTGGTAAATATTGGGTCAGAGGATCCAACTTTATGAGCCCCCAAAGAGAATATACCCATCCATCCTCCATAGTTTCCAATGGCATAAAAATTGGCCCCATAAAATTGGACCCCCTGAACCAATCTTTACCAAACTTGGGTTTTTTTTTTTTGTAAGGAGCATCACCAGCATCTATGTTAAAAATAGGGTGCTTCTACCTTAAAAAACACCCCCCCCCAAGCCACAGAAAGTTTCCCTATAGGCTATAATGGAACAGAAGTGAGGGGGGATTTAAACTTTAAAGCACTGTGGACTTCAGCACAAAGGTGCCGAAGCGTTTTTTTCTCTCTCTTAACAGAGTTTTCTTCTCTTTTACCAGCAACAGCAATAGAAAAGGGGAAGAAACCCCTTTTAAAAGCAAAACCTGTTTTGGCACATTCACGCATAACTCTGCAGCACTTTAAAGTTTAACACCCCCCCTTCTGCTGTGTATCTCTGTGGGTTGTGTTCAAAGGTGATTGGCTGGAAGCCCTTGCAAGGATCCAATTGGAAGGGAAAAATAAGAACACGAGAAAATCCATGCTGGATCAGACCAAGGTCCATCAAGTCCAGCAGTCTGTTCACACAGTGGCCAACCAGGTCCCTCTAGGAAGGCCACAAAGAAGAAGACTGCAGCAGCACCATCCCGCCTGTGTTCCAAAGCACCTAATATAATAGGCATGCTTATCTGATCCTGGAGAGAACAGGTATTCATCATGACCAGTATCCATTTTTACTAGTAGCCATGAATAGCCCTCTCCTCCATGAACATGTCCACTTCCCTCTTAAAGCCTTCCAAGTTGGCAGCCATCACCACATCTTGGGGCAGGGAGTTCCAAGTTTTAATTATGCATTGTGTGAAGAAATACTTCCTTTTATCTGTTTTGTATTTCTTACCCTCCATCTTCAGCAGATGACCCCATGTTCTAGTATTAAGAGAGAAGAAGAAAAGCTTCTCCCTGTCCACCCTCTCCATACCATGGAGAATTTTATAGATCTCTATCATGACCCCCTTAACCGCCTTCTTACCAAGCTAAACAGCCCTAAGCATTTTAACCGCTCCTCATAGGGCAGAGAAACTCCATTGCTCAAGAGATCAGTAGGATCAAGGATGAATGTGAGTATATGCTTCCTGCACCTCAAGTCAACAATAACATGGATTTCTTCAGGGAGTTTCATTTCACAAAAAATCCCAGATTCCTAATACTGCTCCGAAACATCATGGTAATGCTCTGAAACAATATATATCTTTGACTCGCAAATTTCATTTTTAGGGTTGTCAGGTCCCTCTTTGCCACCGGCAGGAGGTTTTTGGGGAGGAGCTTGAGGAGGGCAGGGTTTGAGGAGGGGAGGGACTTCAATGCCATAGAGTCCAATTGCCAAAGCGGCCATTTTCTCCAGGTGAACCGATCTCTATCGGCTGGAGATCAGCTGTAATAGCAGGAGATCTCCAGCTTGTACCTGGAGGTTGGCAACCCTATTCATTATACACACCCCTAACGGAAGCCTCCCAACAATGGTCACACATCCACTGAGGTTCATATTAGATGAATCCTCAAAGTTTGCTCAGATAAAAAAAGCTAATGGGTTCAGAAGATACTTTAAGTTAAAATATCAGGATTTAAAAATTATTTTGTTAAGTATTGCAGTTTACAGCAGCATACCAAAATTACACTGTCCTGCAGTCAGTGTATTTGAAAGTTTAAGAACTACTCCCCCCCCCCATTTTATGTGTGCTGAGTGTGAAAACTCAATTTTTCCTGTTAGAGACTACAATCTTGTCATCACTTTTTTGATATGTTCTACAGGTGGGATAAGGGAGATCAGTACTTGGCAGGTAAAACAAAATCCTCACAGACCTGTTTCTTGGCAAAGAAAATGTATTTTGATTTGACCAAACTGTAAGCTTTCCAAGGCTGTGAATTTAACATTTATTTCTGTAAGGTTGTCAAAAAATGTGGAGATATTTTCCCCCCTGCTAAAACACTGCTGAGCTGCTTATTCACATCTCATAATGGGGTGCCATACAAGCCTTCCCACCAGTGAGGTTATTGCTGTACTGTGTGCCTATACCTTCTGAAGAAAGATGGGTGGCAACAAGTGATGGAGCACTGCTTGTGGGGTCAGGGAAACATATGTACATGTATACATGTGTCAGTGCAACCATCATTTCCCACTGTGGCTCAAATCCACACAATAGCCTGAGTCTAAGGATGAAAACACAGTGTTGTGTGGTGGTTAAGAGTGGTGGACTCTAATCTGTTGCCCCAGAAGTTCGGACCAGAATCAACGGGTTGAAATTAAATCAAAAGAGTTTCCGTCTAGACATCAGGAAGAATTTTCTAACAGTTAGAGCGGTTCCTCAGTGGATCAGGCTTCCTTGGGAGGTGGTTAGCTCTCCTTCCCTGGAGGTTTTTAAGCAGAGGCCTTGATGGCCATCTGTCAGCAATGCTGATTCTATGACCTTAAGCAGATCATGAGAGGTAGGGCATCTTGGCCATTTTCTGGGCATGGAGTAGGGGTCACTGAAGGTGTAGGGGGGAAGGTAGTTGTGAATGTCATGCAATGTGGATGTCAACTGGATCTGGAAACCTCCAAAGTAGATGAACACATGATACCTGCATAAAAAAATGCATACTTAATCAATATGCATAAAAAATCTGCCACATGCATGAATTTTCTTGTGAGATCAAGACCAGAGTATTTTTCTGTGGCATGACAAAATATGAAAACCATTGTTTTTCATAGTTAGAAATTCCTAATTTGCTCAACAGAGCCAATCAATACTTTTCAAAGTGGAGCATAAATGCTTATGCTATATTCTGCATACTGTACAGTAGGGCGAGATGAATATTATGAGGCTGGATTGAAGTTCTGCAAGTTTCTCAAACTGTCTTTGAGATCAGCAAAGCACCAGTTTGAGTATTCCCGCAGGCATCTGTCTCAAATCACAGTGTTCGATCCCTGCCTAGTGAGTTATACCTACTCCTGATCGAATCTGAGAGGGATTGCCTCCCACCCTCTTATATTTTGTGTTTGTTTAGCTTGGCATGCTACTAAAGTATCACAGAATTGGATGGAGTCTCTCCATTTCTTCTTCTCAATAATTTAATTTATAGCATTTTATTTCCCTGGAGTGATTCAATTTCAAAGACAACTGCACAAATGTTTTTCTAGCTAGGGGGAAGCTCCTACCGCAGAGGAAAGGAAAGGACTCTTCGGTTGGCGCGAGTGTTTTCTCAGCACACTGTGTGCATAGCCAGCACATATTTTCTCTGTTTATTTTCCCCCGTCTTTATTTCTGCTACGTCCCTTATTACTTGTTCTCTCCAAAGCAAAATTGATAAGATGCATCTTAGGCACGAAACGTCCAACCTACTGTGTTGAAAATTAGACCAAATCCCTTTGCTCATCTGAAATTGGCATGATAAAAAGAAAGGACTTTGCCTCATCAAGCAACCAGCAGTTGTTACAGAACCTGTATTGCTGTTAGAAAGGTTGTACTGACTACAGACACCTCTCCATATTTCATCTTCCAATAAGACCACAAAAGCTAATGCACAGACCTACATCAGTTTGTGACACAGTGATGAACTACCACTTTACACGTTAGACCTTTAAACAGTTCTCTTACAAAGGGATTTCAAAGGGAGATTAGAAAGAGAGACTGCTGAATTACAACTAATAATGAAGCGTAAGACAATGCACTCCTGGATTGAATATAGATCTGGGATTCCTGTCTCATTACCAATGCTAATTAATCCATGCCTACTATCCCTAATTCACTCTTCTCTACTTAAGGATAGATGGAATCACATTCTAGCTGTATCTGAAGAAGTGAGCTATGGTTCACAAAAGCTCATACTCTGCCAGAAATTTTGTTACTCTTTACTGAACTCTTGCTCTTTTCGACTTTAAACAATATTTCCATCTCATCTGGGCTGAGTTTAGCTTGTCTTCATCAAGATAATTACCAAAAACCTGTTAATGACATCCATAGGGTCATCAGATCTTAAATCTACCTCCAGAATTCCAGATGATCTACCCCAGCACTTTCAGGTAGATGTTAAATTGCATAGAGGACAGTGTTAGTACCCTGTGGATTATCATCGCAAAAATGACATGGAATCTGAGCAGCACTCTCCCAGCACCACCTCCTAGCACTACACCAGCGTGGTGTAGTGCTTAAGAGCGGCAGACTATTACAACTGATCTCCAGCCGATCAGTTCACTTGGAGAAAATGGCCGCTTTGGCAATTGGACTCTATGGCATCAAAGTCCCTCCCCTCCCCAAACCCCGCCCTCCTCAGGCTCTGCACCAAAGATCTCCAGGTATTTCCCAACCCAGGGCTGTCAATGAGTCACAGCCCTTTTGCTTTACTGAAGCTAATCTGTGTCTTGGACCTTCCTGTGTTCATCTGGAATACCACTAGCAGCCTTTTGTATCAATGTGGCATGAAGATCCTGATATGTTTTCCTTTAAATATGCTTAGGCCCAAATTATTGGGAGCTATATTTCCTGAGCGGTTTCATGTATTATTCAAAATACTAAGAACACGGAAATGTTTGTTCCGGTCTCAGTCACAAGCCCTATTAGTACTTAAAGTCTTTAAGGACACAATCAAAGGTATGGATGTCAATGGAAGAAAATTACAGTGCATTCCTAAGCATCGTGATCTATCTCCCAAGCAAATGACTCCCTACTAAACCTGTGGTGGTAACTCTGTTCAGGATTGCACATATTTAACTCTCCCATTGAAATAAATGGGGCATCAAGATTGAATTTGACATTCCTCAAAAAGAATCTGATATAACAACAGTTCCCAATTAATATTAAGGCACTCTTAACGAAAGAGGACCCATCATTTTTAACACCTGATGTTCAGTTCTTACAGGCCACCGGACAAAATCCCATTTGACAGAATCCTCTCATGTTGCTGACAACTGCCCTTTTTGATTATTTTGCACCTGCCTATTGGCCTTGTTTGCCAGAGGTCAAGGAAATGTACTTACACTTGAAAATTACCACTTGTCATTTCTTTGGGATGGGGCAATTGCCAAGAGGGGGAAAATAAGACTCCAAATCTTTTTAAGTCTCCATTATAGATAAGTCCACTGACCTTTCAGTATCACCAGCTTCAGCAAAAGAATTACATCGAACAACAACAACCCAGACCAAATTAAAACAGCTGAATTACCTTTAGCACAGCAGCAACATCCTGGTGGTGTTTGGCTTCCAACCAATGCCTGCCACCAACCTGCTCTTTCTTCCTTAATCAAACAACGACGTTTGAGCCAAGAGTTAAAACGTGACTCCTGCAGAACAAAATGTTTCGCGCACTGGGGAGGCCAATCAACATTCCAGTTAAGGCAAACGGTGGTGGGATTGTTGGCCCCATTGATTGAAATGGGATTGAATCGGCGGCAGGTAAGTTGCTTAGCTGAGCTGTGGGGAGCTGAGAACTACCAAATGGGGGAGTTACCCTTGAACTTTACCTAAAATGGTGATTCATAGGGTCCAGGAGATTCTGGTAATCCTTGGAACATTGTCAGTGCTTTCTCAGCTTGCTTGTTTGGAAGACAGTGTACAAGCTATCAGTTTACTCCTGCTACTGTGCAGAGGAAAGGGTTTGTTCCAAAGCCAGTTCACATGGGCCTCAAAAGACCCAGTTCCTCATGTGAAATGAATATGTACTCTGGGAAAACAATGCATGAGAATGCTCCACAATGTGAAGTGGTTCCTTAGGAGCTCTTAAGTAGACAAGTCAACAATAGAAGTATTCCCTGAAGGTAGGTAGAAAGTTGGAAAACCACTCACCTAAGTGAACTTTTGAGGTGAATTCGGAAGCTATTAGGCGAGAATATCCAAGGTGTTTCAAGTCAATGCATACAGAACAAGTAACACTTCATCCAATGCATAATTCACATATTGAATTCGTTCCCACAAGAAGGCATGCATGTGTGTGTGTGTGTGGAATAAGCTGTACAATTTCAGAATGGTGGGAATATCACATGTTGACATATCTCCATGACAAAAGAAGAAGAAATCTCCCTGCAAATAATAAATTGGATATCAAGGAGAAAGTGTCTTGACAAGATGTGCTAGTTTCCCATTTACAAGACATTATTGCGGGAAATCTTGAAAAAAATACAGTTTCTTACCCATATTCTAAAACAGTACCACCTACCAACTCAGATGGCTTTTTTAAAAGGGGAAAGACACATCTGTGGAAAAGAGATTTACCACTGAATATTAGCCATGTCAACGACTTCTATGTTCAGAGCTCTGGTGGCTAGAGCAAATTAATATGTGAGATTTACATTTCATCCTCTGTCTTGGGCCTATATTACCAGTTAAGGATTGCCAGGTCACAGTGTTAAGATGGCAGTAGAATTTCCAGTTGTGGACTGAACAGAAGTTTCCTCTTTGGCTTCTCTCCCCACCCCCCATTCATTTATATTTTCATCAGCTAATTTGGTTCTCAGGTGTTTTGCTGTTGCGAGGAAACAAAATGGCAGAAAAATAAAGAATGTTGAGTTTGAGTCCCACAAAGGAAGGCAAACTTGAAAAGGGGATTTGGCGGTTGAGACAGCAAAGGTGAGACATTTGAGTTTGGGACCACTTTCCATGGCAGCTATTTTGTGCTGACACACTTTCTCAAAAATCCCCAAAGCACCTACAACCTCAGCAAGGTTCAGGATCCCAGTCTAGACTTTGCTGCACTATGTCTATTGACTTCCTGTTGCATCTCTCCATTTTATGTCCCTTCTATGTCCAATTCCTGCCAACAGTACAGAGCTACAATACTATTTTCTACATGTTTCTTTTTTTTCTGAAGATCTGTCTTTAAGACCTGCTTTTCCAACCACATCTACTTCCTTTTGCCACACTCTCTCTTTCACTCTCCCTTGCACTTCTATACCCCCGGACATATTTCCTTAAATTTTATAAGAGCAATTCTGAATCAGATCTCCTCCTCTCATGTCTAGAGTTGTGCATATTAATAAACCTAAACCGAAAATTAATCAAAAGTTTTCATAATTTTTGGGATTTGGGTTTACCGAAGACCAGCACTTGGGGATCTCCCTGAAGCCGAATACATGATTCCTGAAAAAGCTGAATATGTGTTTCGCTTTTCTAGTTCGGCTGTTCATCTTTGCTCAGAGGCATGGTTCTGTGCTTTCTCCCCTTTTTCTTTCTTTTTTTGGCTGGTTTTGTTAGGGCCTCATAGTTGGGGCCCTTTTGAGTTACTGTAACCAAAGCCAACTTTGTCTGAGCAACTGACAGCAGCGAACTGACCTGATCTGCACTTTAAAAGATGGGGCTCACCCAGTCCCATGAACATTAGTTTCTGTCAGCTGCTCATGGCCCTTTTGAAGAAGACTCCCTCACCTGTGTGGATGAGCAATCTCTTAACATGAGTTCCCTTGGTCATGACTTCGGCTGGCTCCAATATCATTTCCCTGCATGGTGACCATCTCTTGGGATGAGATTTTTCATGACCACAATAAAGGACTGCTCACAGGATGTCATTTACCATCAAAAGGAATGTGTTCTATGCCTTATTTCTCTTGCATTTAAGCCTTTTTCCTCCGTTTGGAAGCTCATCTGCATGGACATCATGCAAAGCGACCCAGAAACAAAGGCAGACCCCAGACTTTGAGGCACCGGCTTGGAATTGCCTCTCTCCACTAGTCCTTGGCAATGCTGAATTTTTGACCCTGATGGACAGCTTGGCTTGCAAATGTCTGGGGGATGGGGGGACCCCTTTGCAGGCCCATAAAATTGGACCCCCTGTCCCAAAGTTCACCAAACTTGGGTGACCATCGAAGGAGAGTCCCTTGCAGCCATGTTGCAAATTTGGGGACTATACCTTGAAAAATGCCCCCCCAGGAGCTTCAAAAAAATCCCCATTGACCATAATTTTTTTCAGGAAACCCAAAATTTCTGGTATGGGTATTCGGCTTGGGTTTACTGAAAAAATAGGGCAGAAAAAACCAAACCAAAATTTACCATTTTTTTGCATAACCCTACTCATGTCCTTTTTTTGACTCAACCTCATTTTCAAGTGTTTGTGTATGTCTGTGTGCTGTCAAGTCACAGCTAACTTAAGGTAACCCTGTAGGGTTTTCAAGGCAAGAGGTGTTCAGAGGTGGTTTGCCATTGCCTGCCACCACATGGGCTGAGAGTTCTGAGAGAGCTGTGACTGGACCAAGATCACCCAGCGGGCTTCATGTGGTGGAGTGGGGAATTTAGCCCAGCTCTTCAGATTAGAGTCCGCTGCTCTTAACCAGTACACCACTCTGGCTCTCATTTTCAAGTAAACACCTTTATTTCTGCTTTCTAGCCACTGAGCTCCCTGTCCCTTAGATTTTCTACTGCCATCTTCCCAGTCCTCAGCCTTCCCTTGTACCAAGTACTCATCACAGCCAATCTGACAACTCCCTCTTCTGTCACAGCTACACTGCCAATCAATTAGTTCTCTGGGAAACTAAACATTCTATGCCATCACGCCAGCTCAGCCAATCAGTGCCAGAAGCATTACCTGATACAAGTGCAATGCAATATAGATAAGCAGTTACTATTTGGATAATAAAAAGTGAAATTGACGATGCAAAGAGCCTTCCAAAATAATTGTACTTGAGTTTGATCGGCAGAATGTTATTAAAGCTGCAAGATGAAGAACAAACAAGCTGGAAGTCTGCAGCATTTGGATGCACCATTCTGTTATATGTCTGTCGAACAAAAGCAAATAAATCTTTGTTTAACATTCTGGGCATGTTCACCCCATTGCTGTTATATCAGAATATTCTTAATACCCTGAAAATGCACAGGATAATAGATGTCTCCAGGAAGAGGGCAAGGAGGCAGAAGTGGAGATCAATATATGCAATAGACTGCCTTGGGCAAAGAACTTCACTAAAAATCAATGGGTCTCATTCACATGTTGCCTTGAGTCCTTTATGCAGCTGTGTGGGGACCCAATCTCATGAACAATGTCATGTCCGCCAGGTCAAATTACAGTTTCAATAGCAAGTTAGTGTCTATGAAGCTGACTTTGAATCAACCAGATACAAAATGGCAGAACAAGGGGGTTTGTTAGCAGTGAAGATGCATCAACCAGGAGGAAAGTATCTAATATTGCCAAGGGGCACAGCTTTTCCACTGTACCCCTTGCCCTCATCGCTGTTCCTAGCCAAGATTATAGGTGGCATATTTTCTGTGTTTTAAGGCAAAGGGCTGGGAAACAGATTTGCAGGGAGGAAAACAGCAGGTAGGGGAAGAGCTGAGAACCCCTCCTTCCATGGCAAAATTTTCATTTGCTGCACTGGTCAGCAGCAGTTGGGCAGAAGCTCAGGTTCCCAATCCTGAGTCTACAGTTTTGAGTTGACACGAGCTGATTCTTGCAGCTCTTTCCTGCTTAAGATGGGCTCTAGGGTTGTGCAAAAGTATATATATTGGTAAATTGCAGGTTTTGGCTTTTTGGGCCCAGATTTTTTTTGTAAACCTGGAATAACCGAATACCCTTACTGGTAAATTTCAGTATCCAGCTTATTTCCAGGTTTACCCAAAAATTCAGGTCCATTATAGTTTATGTGGTTTTTTTCGAAGCTCCTGTAGGGGCATTTTTGGAGGTAGAGTCTGCAAATTTGCAGCATGACTACAAGGGACTATCCTTAGATGGTCACTGAAGTTTGGTGAACTTTGGGACTGGGGGTCCAATTTTATGTGCCCGCAAAGGGGTCTCCCCCATCCTGCAGGCATTTGCGAGCCGAGCTGTCCATCAGTTTTCAGGTTCAGAAATTCAGCATGGCTAAATATTTGGTAGATGCAAAAGAGAGGTGGCTTTGCTCTTCCTAATTTTAAACTTTATGCGGAAGCTTCAGCTCTGGTATGGTTAAAAGATTGGATAACACTGAAAAATGCATGTTTACTGGACTTGGAAGGCTTTGACAATAGATTTGGGTGGCATGGGTATTTGTGGTTTGACAAAACTAAAATACATGTGGCTTTCCAACACCATATTATCAGATCATCATTGATAAAAACCTGGTTGAGATATAAACATCTGTTGGAGACAAAGACACCACTATGGATATCTTCTCAAGAAATGTTAACTTTGCGACCATTAAGACCATCACAATTTATAATATACCAAGATCTTTTAAAATGGGAAGAGAATAAATGTGCCCTGAAGGATTTTGATGAGGTAAAAGACCACCTAACATGGCTTCAATATTATCAAGTACAATCTATATACATCCAAGATATGAAAAAGGGATTTCTTAAAGAAAAATCAATTCTACAACAGACACTTTTGGATAATACTGATCATCTAATTTCTAGGATGTATAAGTTTTTATTGTTGCTGTATACAGAACAAGAAAGAATCAAGCCAACAATGATTACCTGGGCACAAACAATTGGTCACTCTATTTCCTTGAAAAGTTGGGAAAGACTTTGGTACTTGATGGTACTTGACACCGAAAACATTATCTGCAGTGTACAGTACAATGTCACCAAACTGCTGGAAATGTCAGGAAAAAGTTGGCTCATTTCATCATGTTTGATGGCTTTGTGATAAAGCTAAAAACTTTTGGGATATGATATACAATGAGCTAAGGTTAATTCTACAACAAAATATCCCTAAAACTTCAGAGATGATGTTGTTAAGCATTATACCAGACCACATTATAACACAACGGACTTTACTCTATGCCACCACAGCTGCGAGAATGGTATACGCAGCTAAATGGAAAATGTCTGAAATACCGGACAGAACTGATTGGATTCATAAAATGTTTGAACTAGCAGAAATGGCAAAATTGACTGAGTTAATAAATCAAAAAGATAATGATGAATTTGTTAAGGAGTGGGAGGCGTGGATTGTTTATTGCAAAAATGAACTTAATGTGCAAAATGTTAAAGGTTACAACTTAGACTAGGTTAATTTTCTTGTTTCTATTTTTCTTTCTTTTTTAATAACTGTAGAATGTTTTACAAATTTTTTTTTTATAAAGAATTAGAAAACAATTGCTAAGAGGATTACAAAGATAAGTTAGAGATAGAAAAAGGAAGAGGGGACGTCAAAGCAGGGGAAGATAATTGTTATATATATGTTAGTCTTAATTGAGAATTAGAAAAGATTGAAAGGTAATGTTAATTGATTGTATCGAATGTATGAAAAAACAATAAAAAAATTTATATAAAAAAAGAAATTCAGCATGGTTGAAGACTAGCAGAAAGAGCCAGTTGCTAGGCTGGCGCCTCAAAGTCTGGGGGCTCCAGCGTGATATCCATGCAAATTAGCTTTCAAATGAGGAAAACGTCTTAAATGCAATAAAAATAAGGCATGGGAAACATTTATTTTGGAGGCAAATTACATCCTGTGAACAGTCCTTTATTATGGTCATTAAAAATCTGATTTCAAGAGATGGTCACATTGCGGGGAAATGAAGCCTCTACTTGGGGCAACTTTCACTGTGACAGCAGGTTTTTGGGGTGGTGGTAAAATCAGAGCCAGCTGAAGTCATGACCAAGGCAACTCCTGTGAAAAAGATTGCCAATAAGTAGGGGTAGAAGTGGTCATTTTTAGTTGGAGGATATATCCCTCTGGACAGGACTGGTAAGCCCCATCTTTTTTAAAAAAAACCTTATGTTTGATCCATATCAACCCACTGAATGGTTGGTCAGACCAAGCTGGCTGTCATTACATGACTCCGACCTCAAAAGGGCCCCAACTATGAGGCCCTAACAAAACAGTCAAAAAAGATAGAAAAAAGGGTATAAAGGATAGAGCAGTGCCTCTGAGCAAAGGTGAATAGCTGAGCCCGAAAAAGCTGAAAAATTATTCGGCTTTTTCGGGAATCACCTGTTTGGCTTCGGGGAGATCCCCAAGTTCTGGTGTTTGGCAAACCCAAAACCTGAAAATTACTGCAACAGCTAATTTTGGGTTTGTTTTCAGTTCAGGTTTATTGATATGCACAACCCTAATAGGCTCCTTTGCCACTGCTGAGGATACAGACAGAAAATCCTCTGCCAAAGTTCATGAATTTTGATAGAGCACAGCCTCAGGCCTCAAGAAAATATCCATTCTTTCTTCATATGTATTTTACGAACTCCCCCCCACGGTCTATATAAACCATAGACCTGGAGGAATTTTTGGTTGGGTTACTCATCCTGTGGAACAGGGTTTGGTCTGATGAGCTGCCCTAGTAAATGAGGAACAAGATGTGATTGTGCAATATGATGCAACTGGATCTTCTAACCCTCTCTAGTTCCAACCCCAGCAAATCATGGATCTCTGCCACTCTGGGAGGAAGGGGTACTTCTTTCCAGCACGGTGTAGTGGTTAAGAGCACTCCATATGAGCGGCGGATGCTAATCTGGTGAACCTGGTTGGTTTTCCCATTCGTCCACATGAAGCCAACTGGGTGATCTTGGGCTAGTCACACTTCTGTTCAAGCTCTCTCAGCCTCACCTAACTCACCAGGTGCCTGTTGTAGGGAGAAGAATGGAAGGAGATTGTAAGTTGGTTTGATTCTCCTTAAAAGGTAGAGAAAATAGGTGTGGCAGCACTCTTTCTGGGCTCCCTTGCTCAGACAGTGGGTCCGTGTACCCAATTCAAATATCTTGGAACGACAATCCAGGCATCTGGCTCTAAGCTGGCCCATAATACCTATGTTGCCAATTTAAGGGAAATATCAGCCCATTCAATAATAAATTTTCTCTGGACCAAAGAGGCACACTATATTCCAGCCGCCCTTAAACTTTTTCAGGCGAAAACTCTAGCACAAATGTTATATGGAACACAGCTTGACTCTCCACCCTCATGTCTTATTCCCATGGAATGAGTGCAATCAAAGTTTCTTAGAGCTGCCCTGCAATTGCCAAGATGTGTATCAAATGCTATGATCCATTTAGAAACTGGCATGATAAAGGTGGAGGCAAGGGTTGTCTTGTCCTCGCTTTATCTCTGGCTGAAAATTAATTTCAACCCCAAGAGTCTTCTTCCACTGATTCTTTGTGATACCTTTAGGTCAAAGTGGATAATAGCCATTGAAGACAAACTAAATAACCTGGATTTTACCCCCCAGCACTACTTCAGTTAGGGTGTGATCAAGCTAAGTCAACTATAAACCAAAGAGTTAAAGATATTTAGCGACAAGTAGATCTAGCAAGAGTGCCCCTATTTATGGCTCCCCCCCACTCCAAATTTATCCTTGCACCAGCAGCCTATCTCCGTTACTTAGAGATAAACAAATATAGGAGGGCTTTTACCTTGGCTAGGTGTGCAGCCTTACCCTCTGCTATGTTAGAGGGGAAATTCAAGAAGATACCCAGGACAGAGAGACTATGCCCCTGCAAATCCGGGGATTTAGAAACCACTGAACATGTTCTCCTGAAGTGTAACTATTACACTATACCCCGTTCTAAGTTTATTGAGCCCCTCATACTGAGAATGGGACCCGACAGGGAAAGAGAAAAGATAGAAAAGCTCCTACAAGGAGATAATCCCTCAGTCACCTCTCAGGTAGCAAACTTTTGTATGGCTGCAATGAAAATTTGTTGCCACAGAGTAGTTGCTTAGTCCAAATGGCAGATGTAACTCGGATGTTATTTATTATATTATTTTAATTTTTTAAGTGACTTAAGACTTGGACTGTAAACCTTTGTCGGTAAGACCGTTTTAGTCCATGTATCTTGTTTTATCAGGCCAAGGGCCGCAAATAAACGATCTGATCTGATCTGATCAGTGGGTCCGTGTTGTGCCCAAGTGGCTGTGAGTCAGCCACCTTGGGTACCAACGGGTCTCTGACTGCCACCTCACCGGGTTGGTCGGCGGTTGGGCCTCAGAATGGGCAAGGGGAGTTAGCCTCACTCCACTTTCTCTGCAGAGTTATACTGCAGTTTTAGTCCTGGAGCTGGCTTCTCTGCTCCTGGACTGCAGCTCCTCTGTTCTCGTCCCTGGCCCTCTGCTTCCTTTTCAATTTGTGGGTGCAGTTTTTCTCCTCCCCCTCCTGGCCCCAACCCCCTAGGCTAGAAAGGGCCCTCCTTGCCCTTCTTCCTAGCTTTGGCCCACGCCCTCTCCAGCTGGTCTTCTGCTGTGTGGGAAACACAGCCGCAATCTGCGGGAACCAGAAGGGGCAGGGCGAGTCTTTCCCCGACATCTCTCTGCCAAGGTCCTTCCCTTGCTGCTGCTGGCAAGGTAGCATCCTTCAGCCTTTTCTGTGGCTGCCATGCTCGCCAGGCTCCTTTCTGGCCATCTGGCAGGGTCCTCTAGCTGCTGGCCCCACAGGTGAGTCCCCGGGTGTCACAGGTTGTTCAGCCAGGTTGACGGGGCTCTCCCACAGCTCAGGAAGTATGCCAAGAGGCTTTGAGGTGATGGGGCTCTCTTGCAGCTTGGGACAATCAGCATATAAAAACCAACTCTTCTTCTTCTTCTTCACTAAAATTTATGCTGCAGATTATAAAAACCACTGCCACAGGATGAAAATAATGAGCTGCAAGCTATGCTCACAGGCCACATAGTTCATGCAAACTGATGACTCATTTGAGCACAAATAAGTAAAACATGATCCTGGCATCATGTGCATTTAGGAAATTAAATTTTGATCTAAGAAAGCCCTGCATTCCAAACCATCCTGTTTTCTACTAGTTTTCTTTTATGTTCATCTAAGTAAACAGTCTCATATTGTCTGACTAGTCCTAACTAGGCCAAGCTCATTAAAACTTGGATGCCAAGTAGAGTTGGCCATGGCTTGTACTTGGATAGGAATCCAAAAAAAATAAAAGGGCTGTTATGCAGAAGAACACAGTGGCAACCCATCTCTGATCTTTTGTTGCCTTGAAAACCCCATAAATTGGTTGTGACTTGATGGCGCTTAATTATTGCACTGACCTAGATGGCCCATGCTAACCCAATCTCATCAGATCTCAGAAGCTAAGCAGGATCAGCCCTGATTAGTACTTGGATGGGAAATTACCAAGGAAGTCCAGGGTTGCTACACAGAGGCAGGAAATGGCAAACCACCTCTGTTTGTCTCTTACCTTAAAACCTACGGGGTTAACATAAGTCAGCTTTAAATTGATGGAACTTTCCGCCACCACCAAGTAAAGAGAATACTCTAGAAAAGAGATGCGCTGTTGGTGTAGAAATTGTCCTCAATGTACTTCGTTTTATTCACCTATGCCTACAGTAATTTCTGGTGCTCAGCAGTGAGTAACTATTATTATTGCACCCCACACTCCTGTCCAAGGCATTATTGTGCCCAAAATATTCAGTGTCATAAATGACCAGTCACCCAATTTCTTTTTTGAAACCTTTCTTGACGAAGTGTTGAGCTGTGAATCTGAACATGCATCAATGCAATCACACAGATGATTGGCTGCATGGAAAAATCTAATTGCATTGACTCCTGTGGTAAAAGGATCATAGATCACAGAGAGGGGGATAAAATCATGGACTTTTGTATGTAAGTAAGTAAATAAAGAAATGTACTCATAAGAATTCTATTGGCATTTATACATCGGGGTACAAAGTGATAAAAGTATGATGGGGAAAGCAGATACATTATCCGTTAAAACACAAGTTCATTATCTTGCTTAAAACTGCCTGTTCTTAAATTGTTACTCTGTGTGTTCCAAAGACCTACAGTGCCACATGTCCAGTTAATGGGTACCCAGTTGTTTCTTCCCTAGCTTTTAGAATAGAAGAGAACAGGGACTTTTTATGATGTTGATTGTTACAGTTCCACGCACAGAGACAAGACTTTTAGTGTTGGGGGTGAAGTCTGAATGGTGAGAAGTCAGAATAGGAATTCCTGAACTTGGAAAACTGCCACTCAAGTTGCAGATTGGACACAAACCCCTTTGAATCCAATTTGCAATAGACTTCCTCCTCCCTCTCTGATAGCTAGGGTTGCCAGTTGAGGCCTGGATAGGGTTGCTATTGTAATGTTTTCCTGCCTTATTGTATTAATATTCAGTCACAATAAAACAGTTGGAAGCTGAAGATTCAAAGCAGGTTGTTTTATTGGCCAATATAACAAAATGCTGGTGAAAATTGCCTAAAGCGCAGAGCAATTTCCACGCACATCAAAGGGTTGCAAGCATGGATATAGACTTTGATGATGGGTGGTTACAGAAGCATAATACACACGTCAGACTGAACTGTCCAATAAACCTTTTGGACGTATAAGCAATTATTTGCATATCCAATAGAAAACGCTCTTCAAGGCGTTGCCTAATGGTTAATGAGGAGGCACAACTTCACATTCCAGAATGACACTTCTTGTCTTAAATCAAAGCTCCAGGCTTAATTAAGGAACTTGCCTGTACCATGCGAGAATGATCTCACATTCCGCTGACTGCAAACAGGTCACTCTGACCCAGGCTCCTCAGCATTAAATGCCTCTTGACCAAAGTATACATGTTACCCATAATGCAAAGTGAGTCTAGACTTGTACATAAGAATATATATTTGTGTGTGTGTGTTATGCTATGTGAATATGCATATACGTGACAGCATATATGTTTTCTCTATAAACTAAGTTAATTAGGGCACTACACTATCTGGATATCTCCTGCTATTACAACTGATCTCCAGCCAATAGAGATCAGTTCACCTGGAGAAAATGGCCAATTTGGCAATTGGACTCTATGGCATTGAAGTCCCTCCCTTCCCCAAACCCCACCCTCCTCAGGCTCCACCCAAAAAACCTACCGCTGATGGCAAAGAGGGACCTGGCAACCTTAAATTGGGGCCTGGGAATCTCCCAGAATTATAACTGTTGTCCAGCCTCCAGCCTCCAAAGATCAGGAGCTGTGGATTCACAGACTTCTGATGCTGTTGTAGGAGACAAGAGATAAGAAGTGTATCCAGTCTCCCCCATGCCCTGCTCTAAGCACTGATTGTTCTATTAGCCTGTTGATGAGATACTTACTTTACCCAAGGCCAGAGTATAGAGCCGTTGCTTCGTTAGCATAGTAAATTGCCCACTCTAAAGGCAGAATCTCCTCCATTTTCTGATCATGGGTCATATGGAAAGATGTGATGTGGGCTTAACATGACATTGTATGTCTGAGGTGGGGAGACTGATGTATATAGGAGGAGAACATGACATTTGTAATAATAGAAGAAGAGGAGGAGGAGGAGGAGTAGTTGGTTTTTATATGCCTACTTTCTCTACCACTTAAGGAAGAATCAAATCGGTTTACAATCAACTTCTCTTCCCCTCCCCACAACAGACACCCTGGGAGAGCTCTAAGGCAGCTGTGAATAGCCCAAGGTCATCCAGCTGGCTTCATGTGAGGAGTGGAGAAACCAACCTGGTTCATGAGATTAGCATCTGCCACTCATGCAGAGGAGTGGGGAATCAAACCCGGTTCTCCAGATTAGAGTCCACTGCTCCATACCACCGCTCTTAACCACTACACCACATGGGTCTTGGCAAGTATATAATCTTATGCTAGACTGAAAATGGTTGCTTCTGCTTTGGACGAGAACCTGTAATTCAGCTGCATAATAAATCTTTAAACCTCCTTTGCTAGAAGACCGATTTGTCTCTTCCTTGCCTGAGCACCTGAGCACCTGGGATGGGGAGGGGTTTCCACTTTTGTAGCTAACACCTGAGCATATTTCCACCAAGAAACCTGGCAGTGTCTTTTCTACCTGTATGGAGTTCTCCTGCTGTGATGGACTCATTCCCTCTTTCTGAAGGTAAGAGAAGGGGGTTGGCAGAAGTAGGAATCATGCATAATCTACTCCATTTCGCAAGTGCTCTTTGCAAGCACACAAACAACCACGGCAGGTTTCTTGAGCTCCTGTAAGAAAAACTCACCAAAAAAAATGAGCATTTAGCGAGGTGAACCTCAGAGAGCTCAACCATCTGCTAATATTTGAGAAGCATCCTATGAACAGCAGAAGGGCACACCTGTTGTGTTCACTGTTGAATTGCAGATGCCTTGATCATGAATCGGGCATCATGATGTATGTGTAGGGAGCAGGATTGCCAGTCTCCAGGTGGTGACTGGAGATCTCTTGCTATTACAACTGATCCCCAGGAGACAGAGGTCAGTTCACCTGGAGAAAATGGCCCCTTTGGGATTCAATGGTATTATATCCTACTGAAGTCCCTCCTCTCCCCGAACCCCACCCCCTTCAGGCAGTAGGTGAAGTCCCTCAGGTGAAGTCCCTCAGCCTCCCCCAAATTATCCAGGTATTTCCCAACCCAGAGTAGGCCTTAATAAAATTACCGTATTTCATTTTAATTTGTAGTGTCCAGCCAAATAACTCACTAATGTTAACAAATCCAGTCTTCTTAAAGGCTTCAGGTTGTGGGATTTTGTTTTGTTTTGTTGTGGATGGGGAAACTGACAATATAAAAATCCATTAGTGAGTGTCTGTTTCCAGCAGCTCTTGATATGTTAGCAGACAGAACAAAGACACAAACCTATAGAACGATTTTCTCTATATCCAGAAATACCCTGACCTGGATGGCCCAGGCAAGTCTTGTTAAATCTTATTTATTTATTTGTTTGTTTGTTTATTACATTTCTACCCCTACCCTCCCCAGCCAAAGGCCGGGCTCAGGGTGGCTTGATAGCTAGTCAGGGTTGGCCCTGGTTAGTACTTGGCTGGGAGACCACCAAGGAAGATCAGGGTTGCTACACAGAAGCAGGCAATGGCAAACCACTAGGGTTGCCTGTGCTGGGTTGGGAAATACCTGGAGATTTTGGGGGCGAAGCCTGAGGAGGGCAGGGTTTGGAGAGTGGAGGGACTTCAATGCCATAGAGTCCAATTGCCAAAGCAGCCATTTTCTCCAGGTGAACTGATCTCTATCAGCTGGAAATCTGTTGTAATAGTGGGCAATCTCCATCCACTACCTGGAGGTTGGCAACCCTACAAACCACCTCTGTTCATCTCTCACCTTGAAAACCCTAAAATGTCACTGCCAGTTAGCTGCAACTTGATGGCACTTTCAACATCCACTGTATCTAGAAAGAAGCCTTTAATACAGGTGTCTCCAACAGATAAGTAACTGGTAGTTTGATGGTTAGTGTAGAATAGTTAATGTAGCCCCTAGAAGGCCCAGGAAAAGACTGCAGAAAGACATCCTTTAGTTTTTTTTTAATTGATTTAGTTCATAGGGGTTCTCTCGGTGCTGCTAAGTTGGTGACTTCATTTCTGGCACTCTTCCTAATCAATGTTCTGTTCGTAATCACAGAACAAAGCTTGGTAATAAGCTGAGACCATGGGAAGAAGCTCAGGATCCCCCCCCCCCCCCATTGCAAGTAGCTCTCATTCAAGAAAAGGTGCTGGCAATCTTCTCTAACTCTACTGCAATCTGAAATAGCAATAGTGGCAGCCAATGTTACGAACTGGATGCGTATTTAGGCAGGCCTGCTCATGTCCATCAGCAAGCTCAATACTGCTCACCAGTAGGGTTGCCAGGTCCCTCTTCGCCACTGGTGGCAGGTTTTTGGGGTGGAGGAGGGCATGGTTTGGGGAGGGCATGGTTTGGGGAGGGGAGGGACTTCAATCCCATCGAGTCCAATTGCCAAAGCGGCCACTTTCTCCAAGTGAACTGATATCTCTATCAGCTGGAGATCAGTTGTAATAGCAGATATCCAGCTAGTACCTGGAGGTTGGCAACTCTACTCACCAGCCATGCAGTTTTATTGGCTTGGCCATCCCTGGCCTTTTCTTAAGAAGTTCCACCCAGGCAAGCAGCTAAAACAGAAGGTTTATTCCCTAGTGGGTCCTTCTAACAATGGCTTCCTTACTGTTGTCTCCTTGGGTATGCCTGTTTTCAGGAAGAGAAGAGGAAGAAGAAGAAGAAGAGGAGGAGGAGGAGGAGGAGTTGGTTTTTACATGCCGGCTTAGAATCACCTTCTTTTCCCCTCCCCACAGCAGACACTCTGGGAGGTAGTTGGGGCTGAGAGACTGTGACTAGCCCAAAATCACCCAGCTGGCTTCATGTGTAGGAGTGGAGAAACAAATCCAGTTCACCAGATTAGCCTCCGCCACTCATGTGGAGGAGCGGGGAATCAAACCCCATTCTGATCGGAGTCCACTGCTCCAAACCACCACTCTTAACCACTACAACTCGCTGACCAAGGCTGCTGGTACAAAATAGGTAAAATATATATTTTACTCTGTGTGTGTAAAATGCCTTCAAGTTGCAGCCGACTTATGGCGACCCCTTTTTGGGTTTTCATGGCAAGAGACTAACAGAGGTGGTTTGCCAGTGCCTTCCTCTGCACAGCAACCCTGGTATTCCTTGGTGGTCTCCCATCCAAATACTAACCAGGGCTGACCCTGCTTAGCTTCTGAGATCTGAAGAGATCAGGCTAGCCTGGGCCATCCAGGTCAGGGCCAATTCCAAATAGGTACCCATAAAGTAACTGCAAAACCACTTTGGCTCTATTTTACTACTCAGATAAAACTCCCTATGATTTTGACCCAAAGAGGCTTCTTCAGGGAAATCTGTTAGTCTTGCAGTGCCCCCCCCCCAAGAAGAGTATATGTGCCTGTTTTCAGAACATTGAAAAAAGGTCATATCTCTGGACACCTGACAGTGCTATCTTACATAGAGTTAGTCCTGTCTAAGCCCAACGTTTCTTTCCATCAAGTCACAGTTGACTTATAGCGACCCCATAGCGTTTTCAAGGCAAGAGACTCTCAGAGGTTGCTTACCATTACCTGCCTCCACGTCATTCCCCTGGTATTCTTTGGAGGTCTCCCATCCAAACATTTGCCAGGGCCAAGGCTAGGGTTGCCAGCCTCCAGGTATTACAAAAAGAAATCACTAGCTACTATCTATACTAGTATGCAAATACGAAGCTATGATGGCCAAAATGGTTTCCTGGTAATAAATACAATTTACTCCATAAGCTGCTTAAATTTTGCAAAGTGTATTCACATGATACAACATATCATATTGGTCAATTTCACTATATACTTATTTAGTCCATAAACTGTAACCAAAAAAGTCCGCTATGCACCACGTGTCACAGGAGAGATTCCCCGTATAACATACAGTTTCCAAATACAAAATTATTCCAATAGGCAGGTACAGGCGACCAGTTACTTGGTCCTGTGACACGTAGTGCATAGTGGACTTTTTGGGTTACAGTTTATGGACTAAATAAGTATATAGTGAAACTGACCAAGTTAGAATCATATGTTGTATGATGTGAATACACTTTGCAAAATTTAAGCAGTTTATGGAGTAAATTGTATTTATTACCAAGAAACGATTTTGGCCATCATAGCCTCCAGGTACTAGCTGATGATCTCCCATTATTACAACTGATCTCCAGCCAATAGAGGTCAGTTCCCCTGGAGAAAATGGCCGCTTTGACAATTGGACTCTATGGCATTGAAATCCCTCCCCAAACCCTCCCCTTCTCAAGCTCTGCCCCAAAGATCTCCAGGTCTTTCCCAACCCGGTGCTGGTAACCCTAGTCAAGGCTGAGAGTGTGTGACTGGCCCAGGGTCACCCAGCTAGTTTCCATGGCAGAGTGGGGACTTCCAACCCCTTAACCACTACACCACACTGACTCTCAAAGCCCATCTTAGCCCTGGTAAGATGTCAGAAGGAATAAGCTCAGATACAAAGAAAGCATGTTTCATGCCCAGCTCCACAACGGATCATCTTTTTGCCAGAGAAGCCTAGAAATCAAGGCCAAAATAAAATCTAAACATGGAGTGGTTGAAGTAGGAACAGAGTAGGATGGTGCTGAAGTTAACGCTGTCGACAGCTGTGGCAGGGGGCTGACAGCCCTCTCTCTTCACAATAGCTCAATGCCAAAGCACTTCACTCACAACAAACACGCCATGCTGCTGCACCTTGCATTAGGCCCTTACGAGCACAGACAAGTCAGGAAGATGATGCCAGACAAGATGTTCGACAAGCAACCAAACCTGACAGGAATCAGCAAGGTCAGAGAGTAAGAAACAACAGCAAGATAAGAGCCCAGGAATTATAGCAGAAGCCCTCGACATGGCAAAAGCAAAATGAAACCTTACAACGCTATCTAAAATTCCGTTAGATGCAGCCGAGTCGTGCATCAGAGAACGAGACAGTCTGTAAAAAAAGAACGGCGTTTATTGTCTGCAGCTCAGGTAGGAGTTGCTTCACAAAAATAATTAGTTCATGTGTCGTGCAGCCAAAATCAATGGCTTTCATTCGCACTGGGTGGAACTGGCACAAAGCTGAACCAGTTTCCTGAATAATTCATCGGGTCTCCGGAATGAGAGGGAGCCTACATTCAGTCAGTCACTTCTGTGAATTTATAAAAATATGGATCAACTTAGGACCTTTAAAAAAAGCAGTTCAGCTCATTGTGATGACCTTTTCCACTCACTCAGAATCCCTACCCTGTCCACAATCAAGGGTTGCCAACCTCCAGGGACTAGCTGGAGATCTCCCGATATTAGAACTGATCTCCAGCCGATAGATGGAGAAAACGGCCGCTTTGGCAATTGGACTCTATGGCATTGAAGTCCTTCCCCTCCCCAAACCCTGCCCTCCTCAGGCTCCACCCCCAAAACCTCCTGCCGGTGGCAAAGAGGGACCTGGCAACCCTACCACAATCTCTGTCCCACGGGTTCAGGGTTACATGTAGGTCTGGCTGTCGCCATTCATCATCCATTGGGCCTCTTCTAAACCAGATAATCAGCCATGACCATTTCATATCCCAGGTTGTCTTTCTCACTCACAGAGACATCACCAGGCAGGGTAGCCCAGTCCTAGGGTTTCCAGCTCCAGGTTGAGGAATACCTGGAGATTTTGGGGGTGGAGCTTGAGGAGGGCAGGGTTTGGAGAGGGGAGGGACTTCAATGTAGGGTTGCCAGGTCCCTCTTCACCAGCAGCGGGATGTTTTGGGGGCAGAGCCTGAGGAGGGCGGGGTTTGTGGAGGGGAGGGACTTCAATGCCATAGAGTCCAATGGTTAAAGCAGCCATTTTCTCCAGGTGAAGGGATCTCTATTGACTGGAGATCAGTTGTAATAGCAGGGAATCTCCAGCTAGTATAATTTAACCACCAATCATCAATATATGATAAAATTACATACTTACATCCATTTTGCAGCCATGGGAAGACGATTCACTGGGGAAGCTATGTGCTAACACCTGTTTTGTATTTAACTGTGAGTAAGAAGTGAGTGCTTTTGCCATACTTGTATCCTGTTGGGAACTGGTTGACATTGGTGCTGCAGAATGTTGTATTGAAACAGACTGTTTTTCTGTGTAATTGATTTACTGCAAAATGGATGTAAGTATGTAATTTTATCATATATTGATGATTGGTGGTTAAATTATATTGGTACAATTTTAAAATAATTTATTTGAATGTAGGATATATTATGGGGCTGAAGAAACGAATGTGAAACGGCCGTCCCCCAATTTTGGATTTATACCTACAATTGGATATCCTAAGGAACTGGTTATCTTTGAAATCTAGAAGAAGACTGTTTGCCTCCTGATTTACACCAAAGACTATCTCATACTTACCTTGTAATTTTGTATATAGTTAGCAACCTAGTTTTTAAGATTTCGTGTTGCACACTTGTCTTGTCTTTTCTAGCTTTATCACTCATTATATATTTGCTATTTTGCAACCTGTCTATGTGCATTTTTGTACCAATTCTCCAGTGCTAATTTCCAAACCTTTCGGTACAGGCACGGAGGTGCCCTTGTTTTGAATTTGCTTAGTACCTGGAGGTTGGCAACCCTAATCGTCTCCAAGACAGCCATCATAGCTGTAGCTCATGTATTGAATCTCTTTTTTCTCGTATACTGGAGCTCTCACTATTTGAATGTATTTGTGAAGGAAATAAAGATTTCCCTTTGTTTTTCTTCGGCCTGAGCCAAGATTTCTTCACAGGCTGCAATTCTACTTCATTAATTTCCACACAGCTTCTTTTTCTGCCTTCTTCATTTCTCCTCTCGCCTTGAGTCGTCGTCCGCTTTGCCAATGACGTTTGTGCCTTTGTTTCATGTTGTTTCTCTCCCATTCTTATTTTTCCACCTATCCTCTAAATCGGCCTGAAACTAAATATGTCCTGCTGGGTGGAAAAGCTTTCCGCGCAACATGTCACTCCAGAAGCTTTATACACTGCTTCAATTAAAACACTTGCATTTTTAAAATATAATAAGTGCAATACGCCATTAGTGCTTCTTTCCACCAAACTATTCATCATCAGGAGTTGGCCACTTCAACCGATTCTCTCTGGGAGAAGAGGCATGAGTCCCATTAACCAACCTTCATTTCCCTGTAAGAATATTATGCCAAATATTTATTGAAACTTGGACAGACAAGGCAAATTTATGTTTGGGCAACCAATGCAATTTTGCCTTGTTAGAAAGGCACTTTAGCGCCTGGACTACCTCCAAAAATTACCACGTGATGGAGGCTTTTCAGCATCTTTAATTGTTGCATCCAAATGGACCATATGTCAAGTACATAGATTTCCAGCTGAGGTAACCGGGAGGGGGGGGGGAATCCCAGCATTCATTCTTTGACAGAGAAGAATGTAATGGTGATGTGCCCAGTCCCTGAGTTTTAATATTTCAGACACCTGCTGCTTCATTGTGGCACTGCCAACAAGGAATGGATGGGATGCCATAGTCAATTGTTTCATCTCTCATTCTGGACAGCTGTCTTCTATTCCTGAAAAGGGCACGGCAGACAATTGGGTGAGAACCTCTCCATCCTCTGTGAATATTGTTACCTACCATTTCACCTGCCTGGAGTTCAATAATCCTAGCTACAGATATCTGGTACAATATATTAGCATTTTCCCCCACTCTTGAAAACAGATGCAGTGGAGGAAGGAAAGTGTTCAAACTGTGTGTGGTAGATGGGGTAAACATTTGGGACACATTTTATTCTGATCTCTCAGGGCTTTAAGGAGATATTTATTTACAGTCAGAATCCCTTGAAAATAGTCCATAGGCTCAAACTAGGATTTGACTTTGAAATGTAGAATACGCTCATCATCAGTATATCTAATAACAACATGTGGCCCACATCTGCGGATATCTAAATCCACAGATCAGGGCCACACAGACGCCAAACAGATTTCTGTGCATACTTGGGGGACCTGCTAGGTTTGCATAAAATCTGAAATCTTTTAAAAAATACATTGAAAGTTTAAATTCCCCCCGCCCGCAGAGCCCAGGAGTTGCTCTGGGCCCCATGATGGCTGTGGTGGAGGCTGGGAGATGCTGTGCCTGCATCAGAACTTGAGAACCCTGGCAGGCCCAGTGGGCGTCTGTGTTGGAGACTGGGAGCTGTGGTGAGCCCAGTGAGAAAGTGAGGGGGGATGGGATTCTTACCTGTGAGTCTCGCAGGCCCACACATTTATATATTCTAATAGTTAAATTGGCTAAATCTGAGGATACTTAAATCCGGACACTGGACCCATGAACGGAAAACAAAAAAAAACCAGTTCTTTCTACAAACCTGAAAAATGCCTCAGGTTTGCAGAAATATATTGGGGGAGTGGGTTAAAAAACCCCAAAATGATTAAAGAAGTGCCTGTAGTCTGAAGAAACAGATTTCCTCATTGACTTTTGCTGGGCAACCCGACAGACTCGGTTTCTGTCAGTAAAAGGCTGGGGAGGACAGCACCCTTTCCAGGACTGTTTTGGCCTTTGAGAGAGTCCTCATCAGGATGACTTGATACCACATGACTTGCAAGACTCACCTAGGTCTGGCTGTTTTCCAATCTTCAACTGCAGCCACCCCACGAAAGTCGCTGTGTTGTAGTAGAGTTTCAGACTAGGACCTCGAATCTCCATTCTTACTTGGAAATTCACTGAGTGGCCTTGGGTCAGTTGCACAGTCTCAGCCTGACTTACCTCACAGAAGCAGGGCCAAGATTGACCATGAAGAGCACCTTGATGCCTCCTGGTAGGCTGATGGCCTCCCCTCTCCACCTCGGCCAGCCAGCCCTCTGACTTAAGGGCTGAGCCAACCCACCCACGCCCCTTGCAAGGTGGGAAAGGCAGTGTCTAGCCAGCCAGGGGAGAGCCTGGACCGTCAGAGCCCTGTGAAGGGGTGAGACAGGGAAGGTGGTGGCATCTAGCTCTACCTGCATGAAGCAAGGCAACAGTGAGGCACCCAGCCCAGCCAATGCCCACACGAAGCAAGGCAGATGGTGGTGCCAGGCCCAGCTGTGCCCCACACGAGGCAAGACAGAGGTAATTTATGTATGGGAGTTTTACCTGAGGTTTGTTGCTCGCTGGACCCACACTTTCTTCTTTAGAAGCTATGCACCAGCAGACTCCAAGATCAAAACAAGAAGCCCACCCCTTGAAATGCCGCTTTGTGATTGGCTGTAGTTCTTTCTTTCAGAGAGAAGTCCCTCCCCCTGCGGAAATCCAAGTGCCCAGCCAAAATGCATTTTAAAAGACAAAAACAAAACGGAGTACCCTAAAAGGAATGGGGGGACACCCAAGCCTTGTTTTAAAAGTCCATTCTTCTGCCCAGAAAGAACTCCCAGGAAGCAGGAAGTATTTCAGTCCCCACCTCTTTACACACTGCTTTGTAACTGGCTGTGGGAGAAACCAAGCTTGCGGGTGTCCTGCACTTTGCCTTGTGCACAGGGATTTCACCCAGGCTGAGCTCAGGGGAGAGGGAAGAATTGGGTTAAAAGAAGGATGGGAAGTCCCGGGGTTTGGAAGGGCTGGCAGCGAGGTCCTCTCTAATGGAGGGAAAACTGATGCAAAAATCCAAGGAATAACCAAGACAGACCAGGGGCTAACGGGAGTGAAAGTACCCATGCATAAATAATCAGAGAGAGAGTGGCCGTTTATGCTTGGTAATTAGCACAGCATTCCAGGCTAATTTTGATTTCTTCATGCTGAACTGTCATTCCAGACGTCACCGCGAAGCCGGTGCATACCTGCTTCGCATTTCTTAAGAGCCCCTTTAACACGACGTTTTGTATTTGCTCCGCCCCCGCATCAAAGCATTCACTGAAGGAAGCATGAAGAATCCCAGCCGTGGCTTAGCTATGCAAATGACCATTGCTAATGGCTGTGCCAATGAAGGAACGAAGGAGCAGGTGAGGGGGGGTGGAATTTGACTTTCTCCTCTTGCATCAGGATCACAAATAGTCATTTTAAAGGTCGGATTTAAAAAACAATCAACATTGAGCAAGGAGCAGAATCGACCCTGCATAAATGGCCAGTGAGACAGAAATGCATAAATAGCAAGCCCCTAACTGTGTTTGCGAAGCCACCCAAAGTTCTTTTAGCTCTCAGCGCAGAAAACGGTTATCCTGGACCAAGTGGACAACTGAAGTTAAATTATTGAATGTTCCGGAAACTTAGATCTAACAATGCATAATTGTTGTTTCCAGTATGATGTGTGCCCTTAAAAGTTTTATCTGTATCTTTTAGAAACAGAGCTTGTGGGTATTCGATGAATACGGCTGGTTGACTGATCTTGCACAGCGATAGATTTATCATGACACAGAGGCAGGGTTGCACTTCCATATGTTTTTAAGAGTCAGATTTAATGCCACTCTTTATCGGTGTGTCCTAACGCTAGAAAAAGGTAACCGTTGCCTTTATATTTTCTCCCTCTAACAAGTTATTTATGCATCATGGGAGGTAATATGAAAGAGGAGTCACCCTTCAGGTGACACCTGGACCATCATCCAGATGGCTAAGAACAGATGGCCACCTCCTGGCATTGAAATCCTGTATGGTTCCTCAACATTTATTTTTCAAAGTACCAGTTCTTCATTGACCCTGGAGTTAACATTTCTCAGGAACCGGCAGGCATCTGTTCTCTTCTGCTTGAGGTAGCATTCTGTGGACTTCCCACAAAAAAATGTAACCTCTTCAATGCTGCACAAATAACACCAAGAATGCCCTTGTCCACTTTCTTCAAGCATGGATCACTGCAGGAACCTTCTCACCAACTATCTGACATTGCCGAAGGCACAACTTTTCCAGTTGCAGCGCTGTATCCATTTCGTCTGCAGCTGCCTATGTTACATTCATTTAAAAACAACAGTGGCATTTGTTCCTAAGCTAAAGATGTACAAGGAAAAGAATCATTGTGCTTTCCCTGTTTTCAGATAGGGGGAAGCCATTGTGCTGCTCTGATGGTTAAATGGTAGGGTTGCCAGGTCTGGGGTGGGAAATACCTGGAGAGTTTGGAGGTGGAGGCTTGTGGGGAGAGGAAGGGACAGTTTGATTCTTTCTTAAGTGGTAGAGAAAGTTGGCATATAAAAATCAATTCTTCCTCCTCCTCCTCCTCCTCCGAAGTGGCCATTTTCTCCAGGGGAACTGATCTCTCTCTCTCTCTCTGTGTTAAGTGCTGTCAAGTCACTTCCAACTCATGGCGACCCTATGAATCAATGTCCTCCAAAATATCCTATCTTTGACAGCCTTGCTCAGATCTTGCAAATTGAGGGCTGTGGCTTCCTTTATTGAGTCAATCTATCTCTTGTTGGGTCTTCCTCTTTTCCTGCTGCCCTCAAATTTTCTTAGCATGATTGTCTTTTCTAGCTACTCTTGTCTTCTCATAATCTGACCAAAATACAATAGCCTCATTTTAGTCATTTTAGCTTCTAGGGTCTCTACTACCTGTAATACCAGGAGATCTCCAGCCATCCCCTGGCAGTTGGTAACCCTATTGAATGGAGCACAAGACTGGGGCTGTTCATGTCCCAGCCTGGCGTGACTTGGCTACCCTGGATTTGGGGATAGAGCAAGAGCTGCCATGCCAAGCCAAATGGTTTGGCAGGCTGCCATTCTGCACATGCACCAGGTGTTACCTGCATCTGCACTAGCTGACACAGAACCAGGAACATTGCTAAAATACTCCTCCTTGGCCTTGTTAAAGGAGTAGAAGTTGATTTACAAGGAAGAGGTAGTGTAATACAGTGGATGAAGCCTGTGCGATGGGAGGTATTTTCAGCTGTTTATACTTATAACCTTTATTCCACCTAAGGCTGCTTTAGGTGTTACGTTCTCTGCTGAAATGTTCTTTATTACTGTTTTGATGCTGTTTCTTGCCCCTTTGGCATGGTTTGATTCCCAGCAAGAACAACCTAGAAAGAATGAAAATACTGATGCCACAGAGCTGAGGCAATGACAAAATTTTTAGATACTCTGGTCAGAAACAGCTATTTAATGAAGGGAATCAAACAAAAACATACCTACTACTTGAGAAAGCTTGAGCGAAACAAATACCAGATTAAGTCAAGACTTTGTTTATTTACAACATGGGCAACATGTATTAAGTCATTTATTTTGTTAAGATTCACATGGCACTTTGCCATAGTTATTTTGAAATTTGACACAAAACGCTATTGTCATTTGGAAACTTGGTATAAACTTGGTTCTGCATGATATACTCATAGCAATAAATTTGTTTAATTGGTAAGGACAAGTGGTCCACACGCTTCACTACACAGTGATTTTTTACAGCCATTACTTGTGGTTTCATTACCACCAAGGGGTAAGAAACAGTATCAAAACAGCAATAAAGCACCTTTATTTTCTGGTTTTTATTATTTTATCAATGCATTGGTTTTAGTTTGTTAGCTGCCTCTAAAGAGTCATCCTATCCATATTCTAAATACCCAATAAGCAAATAAAGTGTCCGGTTCAAACCTAATTATTGCAAAAAAAATTCACAAGGCTTTGTCTGCCATTCACAAATTACACAAAGCTTTGTCTGCCATGAGAGCCAGTGTAGCGAAGCAGTTACAGCGCATTCCTGAGAGGAATCCCTGCGCCGGGATTAGGAGGCAACCCAGTGGTGCAAAAAAAACCGGTGCAAAAAAAACCGTGCAACCCTCTTAGGGTTGCATGGGAGATAAAAAAAGGGGGGCGTTTCTGAGCCGAAACGGCTCAAGAAGCCGACTAACGTCGGCCCCGCCCCTTGGCCGGCGCCGGAACGCCCTGGAACACCTCCTGGGGTGCTGGAACTGCTCCCGGGTCACCGCCGTGGCCTGTGCCGGTGGCTAGATGCCGGCGGGTGGCTCTGACGGCATCCAGGCCCAGTGCTGCTGCTGCGGTGGCCGGGGACCGGCAGCTGGGCCTGCACGCCGGCTCTGGGGCCACTAAAGCCAGCGTGCGCCTTCTGGGTGCCGGCGTTGTGGGCCCTTGCACCGGCGGAGGCCTTTATCGGCCTCCAAAGTCCTTTGGGTCGGGCCGCTGGCGCGGCTCAGGAATGCACTGTTAGAGTGCCAGATGGTTTGACCGAGGTTCTGGTTCCGGAGTCCAGCTGTGCTGGGCATTGTCAGCAGCATGCTTTTATTTTTTAATCTATTTGTTGAAATTATTTTTGGCTTTCTGGGAGAGAGAGCAAATCTTATGCAGAAAGAAAACAAATGTGTTGTGTTCCTTCCAATTTAGCTGTTGTTTCGCTATCCTTTTCTTTGATAAAGAATCTTAAGTGGTAATTGGCTGACCTCTACTCTGCTTTCTCGATAACATTTCGAGAAATTATGGGAAAAAAGAGGCAATATCCATTCAACAACCAAGAGGATTCCCAAATGAAACAAAATAAGCATTTAGAGGGCCGGACTGAGATCTGGGAGACCCTGGCTTGAATCTCCACTTTTCCATAGGCGCTTGCTGGATGGCCTTGGGCCAGTCATTCTTTCTCAGCCTGACCTACCTCACAGGGTTGTTGTGAGAATAAAACGGAGAAGAGGAGAATGACATAAGCCACTTTAGGAACCCACAGAGAAAGGTGGCATATAAATTAAGCCAATAAGTAAATAAACATGTAATAAATGGATAATAATACTTGCCTACTTGCAGGGTCTGAGGAGCCTCTCAAGCAAAAACTGTTCTAGGGATATGGATGTGCATATCGGGTCTACAGTCCTGAAGATGTAAAAAAAAAAAAAAAAAAAAAGGGGGGGCATTTTGGCTTTTTTCACGTTTATTTGGGGCCGAATATTGAAATAGAGAATAAAGCCTAAGCCAGATAGCTGATCTCTGAATCAGCCAAATAGGTATTCAGTTTATTCGGCCTGCAGTTTTCCCAAGGCATTTATCTATGGGATTTTTTTGAGGAGCTCTAAGGGGCATTTTTAGAGGTAGAGTTTCCAAATTTTCAAGGTAGCTGCAAGGGGCTCTCCTTACGTGAACCCTGAAGTCTGGTAAAGTTTGGGCCAGTGAGTCCAATTTTATGGGGCTCCAAAGGGTCACTTTCCTCCTCCATAGGAAAGCATTGTAAAATATGCTTTCCTATGGAGGAAGGGGGCAACCTAGGGTTGCCAGGTCCCTCTTCTATACTGGAAGGAGATTTTTGAGGGCGGAGCCTGAAGAGGGCATGGTTTGGGGAGGGGAAGGACTTCAATGCCACAGACTTCAATTGCCAAAGTGGCCATTTTTCTCCATGTGATCTGATCTCTACGGTTGGAGATCAGTTGAATTAGCAGGAGATCTCATGCTACTACCTGGCAGTTGGCAACCCTAGGGCAACCCCTTCAGAGCCCCATGATACTGGACCGCCTGTCCCAAACTTTACCAAACTTCGGGGTTCGTGCAAGGAGAGTCCCTTGCAACTACTCTGAAACTCTACCTCTACAAATGTGTCCCAGGAGCTTTAAAAAGCTCCCATAGGTTAAAATGTACCCAATTTTGGAGAGGGAGGCTTAAAAAAAAAGCCAAAATACTCACCAGTATGCGTATCTGGCTTATTTCAGGTTTCTGAAAAAAATTGGTCCAATAAACCTGAAATTTACCAAATGTGTGTGTGTGTGTTTTTTCACAGCCCTATCTAGGAGTGCTAAGTATTATTTTTAGAGAGCCTAGTATAAAGGAAGGATCTTTGGGAAATCTCAGCTGAAGTTATAAGCATGAAGCAGAGAGTCTCATACACTCCTTTCTGGATTTAAAAAAAAAAAAAAAACAATGTAAATTCTGCTAGGAGCAAACGTGGTAGTGGTGACCCTGAACGGCAATGGAAAGTACCTGGAAAGTTCTCGGATGAATTTCAAAAACAGCTGACTCCTTAAGAAGAATTGGGAAGGGGATCGAGTCAATCTCCAATGGTTAGAAAGACAGAAGACATTGCTTGTTCCCATATTCGGGGAGGGGCTGTGGCTCAATGGTAGAGTATCTGCTTGTCATGCAGAAGGTCCCAGATTCAGTTCCTGGAATGTCCAGTTAAAGGGACTAGGCAGGTAGGTGATGTGAAGGACCTGTGCTGGAGAGCAGCTGCTGGTCTGAGTAGGCAATACTGACTTTGGTGGACCAAGGGTCTGATTTAGTATATGGCAGCTTCATGTGTTCATGGTGAATTATTGAGCTAACATACCTATTGCTGAAGGCTGCTTATGCCACGTCTAGGGTTGCCAGGTCCCTCTTCTCCACCAGCAGAAGGTTTTGTGGGTGGAACCTGAGGAGGGCGAGGTCTGGGGAGGGGAGGGATTTCAATGCCATCGAGTCCAATTGCCAAAGCGGCCATTTTCTCCAGGTGATCTGATCTCTATCGGCTGGAGATCAGTTGTAATAGCAGGAGATCTCCAGCTAGTACCTGGAGGTTGGCAACCCTAGCCACGTTGTACACCACTTTAGTTAAACCAGATCTAGGAGGCAAAGGCATCTTTAGGGGAAACTACTCATTAACTGCTAGTAACAGAATTATCATTCCCTGTCGACTCGGTCGACCTGAAAATCATTGAGCTCCGTGTTGCAAGAAGAGGGAGGTACACTCCATTGTTGGGAGCCAGCCTTTTTATTCCTCTATTGTATATTGTGAGCCACACATGCCAATGCAAGGCTAGGCCCAACACAAGGCTGATTATACATTGCCGTCTTCAAAGTGCCTCATTTTGCCGGAGTGCTCTAGGGGGGTGGCAATCCAAAGTAATTGCAAGTTAGCGTGTTTACATCTGATGGCTGATAATAACAGGGCTGCGCAATTATAGAGCGCATTCCAAGCATTCAGAGCACCTTCCTGGGCATTATCTCAGCAATATTTACAACAGCCCAGTAAGGCAGATCAGTATTATCATTGCCTATGCCAGAAGGGGTTGGGGGCTGGTAACAGTGCCTTGCCTAAAGACGCCTGCCATGTTAATGGCCGGGTCGAAGTTTGAACCTGGGGCTTTGCTGCTGCTCTAAGCTATTTTGTAAGCCCAGCATACAAACACACAGTGAAATCTAACCGTCAGAAATCACAACACGACAACTTTGTTTGATACTGGGTAGGCAGAAGTTATGGTTTCTGAAAGAGATCAGGCAAACAGTTTGTGTAAAGGGGCTTACTTGGTTAGCAATACAAGAGCTTCTCGGGGCCTTAACAAGAGGAGAGGATGCCTTCAGTAGCTGAGACTGCCTTCTGTAACTGCACTCCAACACTGTTTGGGCATCAGTCCTTTTTCTGCATTTGGCCTTTTTACTTCATTAAATGACATTTAAGGCTGCCAACCTCCAAGTGAGGCCCGGGAATCTCCTGGGATTGCACTTGATCGCCAGACTCCAGAAATTAGTGCCCCTGGAGAAAATGGCTGCTTTGGAGTGTGAATTCGATGGCACTGTAGCCCACTGAGGTTTTGGCTCTTGACAAACTCCCCTCTCCGCTTTCTACCTGTAAGTCTCCAGGAAATTACCAGGAGGGGTGTGCATCATTCTTTCGGTATTTTTTGGGTTCAGGTTTGATAGACCCAAACATTTTCGGGGGGAAACCCGAAAAAGCCAAATCCCCATATTGACTTTTTTTTTTCTTCTGAAATTGTGTGGGTCTTTTAAACCTGAATCCGAAAAATTCCAGCCTCTTGCCACCTCTGAGCCCATGTGGAATTTGGAGGCAGCAGGCCGTGAGAAGAGCTGAGGAGCTAGCAGGTACCTGAGGAGAAGAAGGAGAGAGGGGGGACAGGGCATTCCCCCCAGTTTTTTGTTAAATGGTGGCAGGCCGAATCAGCCTGAATAATGCTGGAAAAAAAGTCAGCATTATTTGGGATCCATTTTTCAGCTCTGTTTAATCGCCACCATTTTGGGGGGTTAAAAACCCCTGAAAAATACCAATAAGGTATTTGGGGGGTTCAGCTTTTTGCTGAATGCACACCCCTGTTTCCCAACTCAGAGTTGGCAACCCTAGACATTCTCTAACATCACTATATCCACGTTCGTCTCTCACTGCTGCCTGTTGTGCATCTCCAAACTCGTCACCACTCCAGCCTTCATTGCTTTCCCAAAGTATCCTTGAATTAAACATGAAAATCACCAAGCCTGTTAACAAACTACACCAATTAAAGACTCTTTTGCCTTCCTATTTAAACTAGACTAGATTGGCAATCTGGGAAGGGAAGGTGGCACGGTATAGACTGATCTTGTCATATCTTGGAAGCTATGCAGGGTTGGTTCTTGGATGGGAGACCACCAAGAAAGGCTCTGCAGAGGAAAGCAGTGGCAAACCACCTCTGCTTCTCCCCTGACTTGAAAGCCCCTTGCTGGGATCACATAAGTTGGTTGTGACTTGACAGCACTTATGTAGCAGATTGGCAATGCAAGGGTAATCAGTGTGGTGTAGTGGTTAAGAGCTGTGGTTTGGAGTGGTGGACTCTAATTTGGAGAACCGGCCTGGATTCCCCACTCCTCCACATGAGTGGCGGAGGCTAATCTGTCAAGTTGGTTGTGACTTGACAGCACTTATATTTGGCAATGCAAGGGTAACCAATGTGGTGTAGTGTTTAAGAGCGGTGGTTTGGAGCGGTGGACTCTGCCGCTCATGTGGAGAAGTGAGGAATCAAACTTGGTTCTCCAGAACAGAGTTCACCACTCCAAACCACCGCTCTTAATCACTACACCATGCTCTCAAATATGTGGGTCCGGGGTCATGAAGGACATGAAAGGTTGCAACCAGCACTACATCTATGTGAGATAACAATACAATTACAATGAAGTTTTGACAACCATTAGTGATTCCCTTCAATCAAATGTCCTATCACTAATACAATGCCGATACCAGAGCAACCTTTTTTTTTTAATAAATATTTTTATTGACTTTTAACAATAAAGAAGGATACAGAAGAAAAAAAAAGGAATAGGGGAAAAGCTGAGCGGCAAACAAACAGACAATAAGTTATTCAGTATTTAACAGTATAGCGCTGTGCGCTACCCTCTAGAGTTTTCTTTTTCTTTTTTTTTTCTTTTTCTTTTTTATATCGTTATTTTCTAATAAAGTGGATAGAAACTCCACCTTGAGTCTATTGTGGTTCTTGAAATCTTATTATTTTTTAGTCGCCATATAGTCATAAAAAGGTTTCCATTTATCTCTAATTTGCTGTTGATTATTCATCTGCAAAGATTCAGTCAGATGTGCCATCGTTATAAATTCATAAGATTTATCCATCCAGGTCTCTATGGTCGGAATTTTATTTGTTTTCCATAAAGATGCCAATACTACTCTTGCCGCAGTGATTAAATATTTCAGCATATTCTGTTGATCTTTGTTAGTATTCTCCGGGGTTTTGCTTAGTAAGAATAATTTGGGGTCATATAATATACTTTGACCGATAATGCCTTCTAAATTCTTATGTATTCCCTTCCAAAATTTCTGAACTAATTCGCATGTCCACCAACAATGATAGAACGTGCCCCTAGTTTTACTGCATTTCCAACACAAACCCGAGGACCGAGCGTTCATATTTTGAATGTCACTTGGCGTTAGGTACCACCTATGCAGCATTTTCAGCCAATTTTCATGGATCCCTTGACATAACGTAAATTTGAGATTCTTATGATATAATTGTTCCCATTCATCAACCGTTATGATCTCATTCAAGTTCTCCATCCATTTAATTTGGCACGCCATCACTTGTTCGTCTTCTGTATCATATATCACCAGTAGTTTATAGATTTTGCCTAGTAGGTGTTGCGTTGGTTTGCATAGCAACTGTTCAAATTCTGTTTTTATTTTTAGAGCCCCCCGCATTAGACAGTTTTCCTGGAACCTTGAAATTAATTGATGATAAGTTAGCCATGGCATTTGTGGGTAACTATCTCGTATCTCCTCTAGTGTTTTCAATGATCCGTCTATATTCACCAAGTCTTGATATTGTATTGTTCCATAGTTTTTTCTGTCCATTACTGAGCCAAAGATGTTAAAAGGTGCCGTCAATAAGGATCCATTTGAACTTAATCTTGGTTTGAGTTTTTGCCACACTGTTACCATGTTTTCTATGACTGGGTGACTTGCAAGTTCTTCTAAGCTTTTTTTCCAGTTCTTCCCCCATAGCAGATAATGAGCTCCACATTTTAAATTTGCCAGTTCCAATTTAAGATTTCTTTCATTGGTCTGCATAATCCAGTCTTTAAGCCAAACCAACGTTGCTGCTTGGTGACAAATTGTTAGGTTTGGAAGCGACAGTCCCCCTCTTTTCTTTTCAACTGTCATTATTTTAAATTTTATCCGTGGACGTTTTTTGTCCCATACAAATTGGTTAATTTTTCGTTGCCACGATGTTAAAATCTTGTCCGGGATTTTAATAGGTATCATTTGGAACAAAAAGTTTAGCCTTGGGAGAACATTCATTTTGACTATAGCTATTTTCCCCAACCAAGAAGCTTTTAATTTAGTCCAAATTTGAAGGTCACGTTCAATGTTGTTCCACACTGCTTGATAATTAAGAGCAAACAACTCTTGGTTCTCCTTGGGAATAGTATTCCTAGATATTTAATTGGTTTAGATGATATCATACATCCTGAAATAGCAATTATCTTCGACTCTTCTTCTTTGGTAGTATGTTCCAAAAATATTTTTGTCTTAGTTTTATTAAGTTTATAACCCGTCAGTTCACCGTATAATCGGATGTCGTCCATAAGTTCTTTAGTACCAGTTTCTGGATGTGCAATTGTTAACAAGACGTCATCTGCATATGCTCTTATTTTAAATTCCTCTCCTTGCGTTTGTAAGCCAACTATTTTCTGATTCGTCCTAATTTTATTTGCTAATATTTCCAGCGTTAGATTAAATAGCAGTGGAGATAGAGGACATCCTTGTCTAGTCCCTTTCTCTATTTTTATAGCTTTTGTTAGTGTTCCGTTTATTAGTAGCTTAGCATGTTGATCTGTATAAATACTAGCAATCCAATGGAAGAGGTTGCCTTCTTTACTAATACTATTAATTACTTGCTGTATAAATTTCCACGAGATATTATCGAAAGCTTTTTCTGCGTCCACAAAAATAAACGCCAATTTTTCTTTTCTGCGTTTTACTAGTTCTCTTGCATTGATCAGGAATCTAATATTTTCTGACATATGCCGTTTAGGTATAAATCCTGTTTGATCTGAGTGGATCAGCATATCAATATTGGCTAACAATCTTTGTGCGATTATTGTAGTGAATATTTTATAATCCGTGTTAAGTAGAGATATTGGTCTGTACGAGGATGGTAGTGTTGGTAGTGTTGGGTCTGTCCCTTCTTTTGCAATTAAAGTTATATGAGCTTCTTTCCATGTATCAGGGACTTTATTTTTTTTCGTATATTTCGTTCATCACATCTACTAATATTGGCGCCACTTCTTCCATAAATAATTTATAGTACGTAGCTGTAAACCCATCTGGTCCAGGTGTCTTCCCACTCTTTAATCTCCTAATTGCTTGTTGAACTTCTTCTATAGTAATATCTTGATTTAAAAAAGTTATGTCCTCTTCAGAAAGTTGATTTAATGATTCTGTTGAATGTATTTTTTTATATCTTCAGTTTGTTCATTCTGTGATTGTTTTTTATAAAGACCTTTAAAATACTCTAAGAAGCTCTAAGAAGCTTTGTGCTATCTCATCTTCTTTATATGTTACCCGTCCATTTATTTTTGCTGAAGTTATTGTTCTTTTCTGTTTTTCTGATTTAATCATGGATGCCAGATACTTTCCCGGTTTATTTGCGTGTGCAAATTGTTTTTGTTTTATAAATTTTAATTTTTTTTGTCATTTCATCCGTGTAAAGTAACTCAATTTCGTGCCTTGTTCTTTTAATCTCTTTCAAAGTTTTCTTACTAACTGTTTGTTGGTGAATTTTTTCTAGTTGAGCGAGTTTAGTCTGTAAATCTATCAGCTGTTTATCTCTCTCTTTCTTGTTCTTTGCATTTATGGAGATAAAAATACCTCTCATATAAGCTTTCGAACAGTCCCATATCGTTGCCTGACTCATATTTGGGGTTCTATTCCTCATTAAAAATTCTTTAAGCTCTGAACGGTATATGTTAATATCTGCCTTCTTATTGAAGAACGAGTCCCCTAGTCTCCATCGAAATGTTGTTTTCATCTTTTTTTGCCATTTTATTAAGATTGGATTATGATCTGATAGGGTCCGAGGTAGTATTTTAACATGTTCTAGGTTTTTCATCAAAGTAGTGGAGATCCAGCACATGTCAATCCTCGAGTAAGATCTATGTCTATCCGAATAAAATGTATAATCTTTGGTATTTGGATTCTTTAATCTCCAAACGTCATGCAGATTAAGACGTTGCATACTTAATTTGACACTTTTTGGTAGTTTGCCACTTTTTTGATTTTTAGATCTATCCAATTTACCGTCCAACACTCCATTCATATCTCCAATAACAATAATCTCATGTTCAAGATGTTCTTCTAAAGTTGAAAAAAGGTCTATAAAGAATTTTTCTTTTGCAGTCAGGGGCGCATATATAGAGGTTAGTAGTTTTATTTCTCCAGATGAGAGCTGTAGTTTAAGTATTAGTTGTCTACCTTTGGTGTCTTTTATCATTTCCAGTACTTTAATGGTGGGATCTTTGATATAAATTGCTATGCCACTTTTTTTTTCCGACGCCGAAGATGTATATACTGTACCGAGACGTTTATCTTTTAATAAATGGTTGTGTTGTCTTTTTATGTGTGTTTCTTGGAGACAAATTATATTGACTTTGTATTTGGAAAGTGCGTGGAAGATCTTCTTCCTTTTTTGTACCGTATTCAGGCCATTTATATTAATAGATAATATTTCTAGGCCTTCCATTGAATTGTTCTTTATTTATGGGCTGCAGCCTCATCCAATAGGTCTTCTTGGTTTGCCGAGTTGTTTTTGTGATCATGTCGAGGTGGGCTTGACCTATCAAATCTATCATCTTTTTTCTTTTTTCTCATTTTAAGATCTACTTCTAATTCTTCTGCTTCTTGCAAATTCCGTATTAATATTCTACCAGTTGGAAGAAGAATACTTAAAAAGTAAGGCCCTACCCATCTGTACCTTATCTCCAACTCGCGTAGTGCCTTACGTAGAGAGTCAAACTCGCGCCTTTTTTTTCTAACAGAGAACGGCAAATCTGGGAAGATCTGTATTTCTTTTCCTTTGCATAACAGTGGTTCTTCTCTTTGTTTATTTAGAATGTCCTCCTTTAATCTTTTATCGGCAAATTTTATTAAGATTTCTCTCGGGAGTTTTCTTGTTGTAGCATATTTAGAGTTGACCCGATATATTTCTTTAATATCGATAGCTTCTTCATCAGTGTCAAGATATGTAGCCAATAATTGGGTCATAACTTCTTCTAGTTTTTCTTCTGCCGTGTCTTCTGGAACTTTTTGAAAACGGAGATTATTCTCCCTTGCCTGCATTTCTGTCACAGCTAGTCTATTCTCAGTATCCTCTTGCCATGTATTATGCTCTACTTGTAATCTCTCTGTTCTGGTTTGTCTCTCTTTGATTTTTTTTATGTTGTCCCTGTTTTCCAAAATATCTTTGGTATTCTCCTCTATTTTCTGTTTAATATCTTGAAATCCTGTGACCAATTCCTGTTTAACAGTTTTCATTTCCGTCTGGACATTTAGCACATCTTTTCTGACAGAGTTACACTCCTTAGTGAGCCTTTCTAATTCGTTGTTTACTTTATCCATCTTAACATTTATTTGATCTACTTTTGCCTGCAATCTTTCTTCTGTTCCCGTTAATTGGTTAGTTAAAGCCGTAAGTTGATTGGCTAATTTTTCCATTGCCTTCTCCATATTAGCTTGTGATTGATTAGCACTGTTTTGCTGCAATTGAAGATTTACGGTTTCACCTAAATTTTGTATTCCTTCTTCTTTCTCCTCGTCCTCTAAGTTTTTCCTTTGACCTAGAGTGCTATTTTTTTCTGTTTTTCTGTTTTTCTTCATTAAATCGTATCTATATGTTTTTCGTCTCGTTTGCAACTCTGAGTAGGTACCTGACATAAACAGTCAATATATATATATATATATATATATATATATATATATATATATATATATATATATATATATATATATATATAGTAATTAGTAGTTTTATATTCAGTAGTTATATAATCTTGTTCAAATACCCTAGTGTTATCTGCATCAAATAAATTGTAAAAAAATATATATATACTTTATACCAGTTAGTTTATCCAATTAATTTGATTAATCTAGTAGGATTACTTTATTTTACTTTTAAATGTATTATTTAGGCATACATTTGTGGAGCTAATTATTATTATTATTACTTTCTAAAGTTTCCCAGTCTCCTATCCACCAAAAGCAACAAGTTCTGCCGAGCTGGGTATGTTTTTAAGGGTTGTATTCCTTAAAGCTGCACCCAATTGCCCGCAAGGCCTTATGGGAGTTGTAGTTTTTTTGTTTTATTTTGCTTAAAGGTGTACGTATCCGGGGGTTTCAGCTTCAGGGAGGGGCCGACCTGCCCCTTCAGTCGTCTTTCTGGCTAAGGTCCCCCTTAACTGAGCTGAACACTGCAGCCTCTCCAGTCAGTTGGCAATCAAGGGCGCCTCCAAAATTGTCGCCGCCGTCGTCTCCGTCCTCGCCGTCCTCGCCACCGCCGCCTCCGCTTTCCCGAAGTCGATCCTGCCCGTCCTCACCGCTCCAACGCCGCGGCTGCCTTCCACCCGACCTGGACGTTGTCCTCTCCGCCACCAGTGCCACCGCCGCCGCCGGGATCCACGCCGCGAACCTCGGTCCCCGCCGGACGCCGCTTCTTCCAAAGAGTTCCTCGGCGAGTAAAGAGAAAAAAAAAAAAAGTTAGTGGAGTTCTTATCAGTTTATTCTCTGAGTTGTCTTCACTATCTGTTTGCCTAGGGGGTGTTATTGTTGTAAAGAAAGGAAAAGGAGAAAAAGAAAAAAGAAAAGGTGAGGGGAAAAGAGGGGGGGCGGTTGGGAGGTCGGAGCTAAACAGGACTCGCCTGAAATTGCCTGTTGGGACGTCCAAACAGTCTTGTTGAGTCGCGACGTTCCTCCTCTCCAGTGAGAGATGGGTTGTTTGAAGAAGTTCTTCTGAGTTTCTTCTAACCCAGGGCTAAAAGATAGAGTTTTTTAGCCACAATACAGGTAATTTCACACCCGCTCCAAAAAGGTGCGGTCACTCCGCCATCTTGCCCAACCCGGAAGTCCGCCGATACCAGAGCAACCTTGATTCTATTTAGTCTAAACTTCATTATATGTACCTTTCCAAACTTGCTGAGGATTTATCTAATTTGACCTCAACATCTTTCTGCTTCCACTGTCCTTTTGAAACTTGGTTTTCAACTTCTAGTAGCTTAATACTTTTTATATCTTAATCTCTAATGCATTTAATTGTTGTACTAGTTCACTAAATTTACGTTCCAGCTTTCCCCCCTGATGTTTTGAGAATAGTTACTAAATTTTTCTAGTTCATCTCTCAATTTATGATCTCTTTCTTCTGCTTTTGACACAAGCTTCTCCTCTAAGTTTTTAAATCCTATAGGAAAAAATATGCCTTAGTTAGTCGTCTATAGTTTGTTAATCTATCACTTCTTGTTTATCTCATTTTTGCACCCTTTTTCTTTGCCATGCTTTGAAAATAACCTGTTATCTTAAGTTGTTGTTCTTCTGTCAACTTATCAATTTGTACTGAAGATATTGTTTATCACCCCAATTAATTAAAATTCCATACTTTCAGCATTATTTAACCTATAGATTCATTCTCCTGTACCCCTTCATTAAATAACAGCGCATTTCTGAAAGGAATGCCTATGCCGGGCTTAGGAGGCAACCCAGCGGTGTTGCCTCCTAAGGAGGCACCAACGAAACTTCCACCAGGCGCAGAAAAACCATGCAACCCTCATAGGGAAGGGAAGGTGGCAAAAAGCTGGCGTACCTCTGCTAAAAAAAAAAAGAGGGCGTTCCTGAGCCAAAATGGCTCAGGAGGCCGACTAATATCCCCCCCCCCCCGGCCGGTGCCGGAACGCTCTGGGAATGCCTTCAGGCTTGCTACTGTGCTGGCATCTGGAGGCCGGAGGGAGGCTGCCATGGTGTCCTGGCCCAGCGCTGCTGCAGCGGCGGCCGGGGACCGGCATTCAGGCCTGCATGCTGGAACTGGGGCCACTCACACTGATGTGCGCCTTCCGGGCGCCGGCAGTGTGGGCCCCTGCGCCGGCGGAGGCCTTCGTCGTCCTCCTAAGGATTTTTGACGTGGTCGCTGGCGCAGGTCAGGAATGGGCTGTAATAAACCTACACTCCAAAACTGAATTCAAAGCATAACAGTGAGCCAGCGTGGTATAGCGGTTAAGAGCAGCGGGTTCGATTCCTTACTCCTCCACATTGAGCTTGCTTGGGTGACCTTGGGCCTGTCACAGTTCTCTCAGAACTCTATCAGCCCATGTGAAGGCAGGCAATGGCAAACCACCCCCAAATATCTCATCTTGATAACCCTATGGGGTTGCCATAAGTCAGCTGTAACTTGACGACACACACACACACACACACACACACACCAGTGAATTAACATCATACAAGCCAGGCATTAATCAGAAAACACTACCTAATCACTTACTAATCAATAATGTGCTGACAGATCACGACAAATTCATTAACTCAAAACTCTGAACCCAAAATTCAATTCATGTAGTCCACCGGAAAATGTTTCCAATCCTCACTCTTCAGTCTTGAAGGGTTCAATCTTCATTTCATATAGAATTTATAACGAGGAATACACCATGACAGAGGTTCCAGAAAGCAACTGCCTCTGCTCTCAGTGTTGCTTTCCTGAGCACCTATATATAGCACAATTCTATGCATTCAAGCTGTACTGATTTCAACATTATTCCCAAATATGCATGCTTAGGATGGAAGCCTTGTTTGATTTCCATGCTACTTTATGCCCTTTCCTGGATTCAGGTTTGCCATCTTCTACCTGAGGTCCTTTAATGGCCCATGGACATTAGTGGGATAGCAGTAATTCCGCTCCAGTTCTCTTACCTACACTCCTTCTTACCTTCTGTTATTAAAAATCACAAAGAATTATAGGTCTTTTATGCATGGGAGTTTTATCTGAAGTTTGTTGCTGGCTGGACCCACACTTTCCTGTTGGGAGTCTATGCACCAGCAGTCTCCAAGCTCAAATCAGGAAGTATGTGAATCCCCACCCCTTGAAATGCTGCTTTGTAATTGGCTGTAGTGAGAGAAAAATTCCCCCCAAAACCCAACTGCTGCATAAAAAAGCATGTTAAGACCATTTCAAGAACAAAAACAAAAAAATGTAGCTATTTGAAAAGAGGGGGATTTTTAAAAGCCTTCTGCTCAGAAAGAACTCTGAGGAAGCAGGAAGTATTTGAATCCCTGCCTCTTGACATGCTGCTTTGTAATTGGCTGTCTGCATGCTGTGAAACAAACCAAGGTTCTGTGTCCCTTACACATGGGGGTTTCAAGCAGGCTGAGCTCAGCGGAGAGGGAAGAATCGGGTTAATAGAGAAACGGAAAGTCCAGGGATTTGTGAGGGCTGGCAGCGAAGTCATCTCTAATGGAGGGAAAAATAATGCATAACTCCAAGGAACAACCAAGACAGACGGGGGGTGAACATGAATGAAAGTACCCTTGTATAAATGACCATACTGGCCACTGTTTGAGGGATCTAATGCTAGGAAGGGCTGCATCTGTTAAACAGACTACTGTTAACAGCATAGGAATGGTGCCATTAGAAAAAGATGGCAACCACATTTGCCTGGGGCCCAGACAATGGGAAATCCTATTTATTTCTGTAGTCAGTAGGAAAAACAGCCATGAGAGATGGGTGCTCCAATGTCTGTGTATTGGGGTAGATGGAATTGCATATCTTTCAAAGGAAAAATAGCTTAGCCCTCCAGCATAAGGAGACATGTGTATGACCCTCAAACTCAATCCTTCAGCAAGTGTGAGCATCAAATGCTGCAACTTTATCAGGTTTGTAATGTGTATCCATTACAATTTTAACTTATGAAATTCCTCTTTGGGTTGGTTATCATAGAAACTTGCAAGTGAGCGGCCAGGCCAGAAGAAGCCTCCAGATGACTGTAGCAGATAGTCATCCTAACAGCTGTTACCAGCATCTTGCCGAGAGTTGCATCCTAGTCTTCTTACAATGCCACCATCTGCTCATTCATAACTGATCTTTCAACAGCGACAAAGAGGTCAGTGTGACATTCCTGTCACTGCAGGGTTTGTGTAAGTTGCTCCTGCAAGGAAAAGCCCAATGTTACCAGAGAGCAAGACAGTGTTTGCAGCAGCACACAAAAAGAGCAAGAAGAAATGGACCATGGCCATCGGGGCTGTTAACTAGGAGGGGTCGAGAAGGGCAGCTGCCACCCCTGAGGCATGCAGAGAGGGTGGCAGAACTGCCCCTCCTACCCAGCCTGCTCCTCCTGTAGGAGAAGCAGTTCTGCCACCCTCTCTGCATGCCACAGGGGTGGCTGCTGCCCTCCTTGCCCCCTAGCTATGGCCCTTATGAGCACCTTTAGCACCTGCCTAAACCTGACTACTGTCATCACCTGGAGACTTCAGACACATCTTCATCCCAGGAGATTATACCAGGCGAAATTTGATAACCAAAAGCCCAAGCTGAACTGAAGCCATGAAAGTCACCACTTGAGCTATTGAGGGCTTAGGTACTCCCTCCAACTTTATTTAATAGTATTTTTATATTGAATTCTAATCACCAAGCTACTTACATCCCATCTGCTAAGCTGCTTAGGAAATGAACAGCATGCTTCCAAAGCACATGCACTGAGAAGAAACTGTCAATTGTCCATTAGAGGATTATTCTTTTGTGGTGGTTGTCATTAGCCATGCCATTCTCTGGTTCCTTACTAAGTAATGTGACATTTCAAAGTCGATAGATTTTCCATTGTGCGTATGTGCTCTCCAGTTCATTTGTTTTCAAGCCTAATCGAAAACATAGCTTGATTTTGAGAGTCATTTCAGCATGCCTGCAAAATGTCCAAACAACAAACATTAGTGGTGCTGGAAAATCTCGGTACCTTTCTTCTCCGACAAATGAACGCTAAGTGGGTTGCCCTGGCAGTTTTGGAAATAAGACAGCTGGTTTAGTGTGGATTATGTTAAATCTGAATTCATGGAGTCAACTGTGGAGTTTTGGCATATGACTGTGATTCTATTTTTACTCAAATCTTTTCACACACTGGTCTGGGAGAGGCAGGATGTGTCCCCATTTTTCACTTGCCATTGGCAGTCTGTCCGCTAAATAGATCATGGCATGGGGAAAAAATAATGATAAAGGTGTAAGACTTCCTCCTCCACAAAAAAGAGCGTGCATGCACACGCGCACACATACACATACTTATGAGAGAGAACAGTGATAAGGAAGAATCAGATCATTGCCATGTGAGACAGAACAACTGAATCTGAGCATAAGCAAGCATCAGTACTGCATGCTGGCCCCTTTCCAGAAGAAGGAGTAGTAGGAGGAAGAGGTTTGTTGGTTTTTATATGCCGACTTTCTGTACCACTTAAAGAAGAATCAAACAGGCTTACCATCACCTTCCCTTCCCCTCTCCACAACAGACACCCTGTGAGGTAGGTGGGGCTGAGAGAGCTATAAGAGAACTGTGACTAGCCCAAGGTCACCCAGCTGGCTTCATGTGGAGGAGTGGGGAAATCAACCCGGTTCACCAGATTAGCGTCTGCCGCTGATGTGAAGGAGTGGGGAATCAAACCCGGTTCCCCAGATCAGAATCCACTGCTCCAAACCACCTCGCTTAACCACTACACCATGCTAGAGGTTTATGCTGTGTCTCACTATCAAGGCTGGCACCAGCCCACCATATCAGGCCTGCTTATTTGTTTGCTACTGGTAACTGGATTGTGCCCCTCCCCCAGCAGGCAGATCAGGACGAGATCAATGGAATTCCCAAATCAAGTTAGAAATCAGAGGTAGCGCCAGTTACTCTAACATTTCTGCCTCTGCACACAAACCATGTCTTGAACCTCAAACTCATTTCTCATTGGTGGCAACAAATGTAGTCACCGGTGCCTCCTTCTAAAACCATTTTGGTTTTAACCCCCAGTGTGGCATAAACTTTCTGTTGCACTGTTTACTTAAGCAGTCTCTCGTGCATTTATTTGTGCTCCAAAACCAATTGGTCATAAGCAAATATAGGGAATATATATATAATTGTAAATAATATAGTTGTGTGTGTGTGTGTGCCGTCAAGTTGCCTCCAACTCATGGTGCTGTCAAGTTGCTTCCAATTCATGGTGAACCTATGAATCGATGTCCTCCAAAATGTCCTATCGTTAACAGCCTTGCTCGAGTCTTGCAAACTGAGGGTTGTGGTGTCAATCCATCTCATCTTTTCCTAATAATAATATTTCCTAATAATAATATAGTTACATTATGAGAATGCCATCAATAGGAATTTTGCCACTGCAAGAGTCATACGGGGGTCAACATCAGCTAACAACTGAGCTACAATCTCCAC